>NC_140506.1:84766114-86084614 GCF_964339955.1 Pipistrellus hanaki | reverse complement strand
TGCAATGTTGCCCATCTTGTGCAGAGTGGTGCCTCGGTGCATTTTTGTGAATACATGGAGTAACAGCACTTTGATATTTATTGCTGATCTTGAATATTAACTTGCCTCTTTTAAAACAAATCCTCACCTGCATATATGCTTATTGGTTTTAGAAAGAGGAAGGGAGAGAGAGAAACATCGATCGGTTGCATCTCATACTCGCCTTGACCAAGGATCAAACTCACAACCTAGGTATGAGCCCTGACAAGGAATCAAACCTGCAACCTTTCAGTGTATGGGATGATGCTTCAACCAACTGAGCCACACCAGGCAGGGCAACTTTACTTTTTGATCTTAGCATTCCTGGGTTTGTAATAAATTCAAACAGCTATTGTTCTCTGCCTTCCTTCTACTTAACAATAGTGTAGATGATTTTCTTTGTAACAGAGCTTCCCAAGTAAATCCTGTATAGAACCAAGGAAAAATTATTCGGTGTCACAATACTTAAGTAGTAGGTGGTGTAACCTCATGTTTGGAAATTACTAGCCAGCAATTGAGCCTCATGGGCAACAGCTTCATGAGCCTAGGTCTTGGGTCTCCCTTGGGCCTGGCACTTTGCTGGCAAGAGCCAGAGTTGAGATTCAATGTTTTTTTTTTTTTTAATCTGCCTCTGAAGCTTGAGCAATGTGCTATTCTGTATCAAACATAATGGTCCAGTCCAGAAGTTCTTAGTTACATCTGCAAGTACAAGGTGAGGAGCATCCAGGAGTTTTCACAAACTCTGCCTGTGTAGTAGGATGCCCTTGCAGTTTTGGCTCAGTGAATAGAGCATTGGCCTGCAGACTGAAGGGTCCCAGGTTTGAATCCAGTTGAGAGCACATGCCTGGGTTGCAGGCTCAATCCCCAGTGGGGAGCATAGGGGAGGCAGCCAATCAGTGATTCTTTCTCATCATTGATGTTTATATATCTCTCTCCCTTTCCCTTCCTCTCTGAATTCAATATCTATACATATTTAAAAATAAGCATGTGATGACGGCACACAAACAGGAAAACGAAAACCTCAATGCAGTAGTGACCTGTGTTAGGTGGGGAAAATGACTGGAATGAGAGAAATGCCATACTTAGTGTGCAGGGACCCCCAAAGCACGGCATTACACATTCAGTCTGCCTAATATCTTCAAGAGAGGAGGTGAAAATTGCCTAACACTGGGTCATGGCTGTACAGAAGAAGGTGAGCAGAATGGGGGAAACACTGGAAGTTCATCATAAAAAAAAAAAATAGTCAAAGAAAATGAGAAAAAAATTTTTTTTGAGAGGAGAGGCTTTTAGAAATATAATTATCTTCTTTAACATCAAAGCCTTTGTTTCCTGGGAGAGAAAATAAACAGTGAAACTCTGGGCTTGTTACTAGGACCTGTGGCTAGAAGCGTAGGGAGACAGAGAGGTAGGAGCCTCATCAGAATGATGCTCCCATAGTCAGAAGCTGTGTTTCCCAAATCTCAGCCATTTTGTGCCACCTTCACTGTACCTGCAGAACGCCTGTGCTGTGTGCCTATCCATTTTTCTTGAAACTGAATTTTTTTGGTATTAAATGTCAATAAATGCATTTGAAAGGAATACCTTCTAAGCATCACCATAAATGGAAAATGGGTGCCACTCACCATTAATGAGAGTAAAGAATCCAAACAGAAAAGCAAGATAAAAAGGAAGTGCTATGGAATTCCAGATGGTCTGAGGGCTGCTGCCTCTGTGTCAAAAAGGAAGATGGAGAAGTGTCGGAGAAGTGTGAAAGGCAGGGAGTACTGAGATCCCCTTGCTACTTGAAATGCAAACGAACTAGGAAGGAGATATTTTCATTAACATCATTTTCCTTTTCATCCTCTCTATCTCCCTTCTCCTCAGAGGGACTCCCACACTTTGGGGAACACTGACCAGGATGTCCAATGGTGGGTCACTTAGCAAACAGGGAGTTCTGAGGCAAAGAAGCATTATTCCAAAGGAACTTCAACCAAGTCAGCAGGGATGATGTTGAGAAGGTTACCTGGCAACAAAGTGCCTGGAGCCCTCTTGGCTCTGGGCAAGGATGACCCCATAGGTTGGTGAGTTGGGTTTGCTACAGAAAACCCACATTGGCCTCCACCCCGTCCCATGTGTGAGGCTCCTGGGCTGCTCTCTGCTGCCAGAGTGTTGATTATGCGCCACAATTAGAGCTTCCTGTCTCCCAAGACAAATGTGAGAGGGGCTGTTTGTGACTGGGCTGGCAGGCATACAAATCCGGCTGCGCGGTGCTTGTGGCAGCCCCTCATTCCTCAGTGTCACTGTCGATCTTGTAGAACTCGCATTGTTTCATTTTCCTAGCGATGCAGTAATGATTTCCCACTGATTAAGTGGGAAGCGGTGCCAACACGGGCCTGCTCTAGTGGGAAGGAGGAGCCCTGCGTGCCAGTTCCAGAGCGGCAGGTGGCGCCCAGGGAGAATTCGTTGGCCTGTGCACTTCTGCTGCACAAATCAAAAAAGTGGATGGACGAGGACCCGCTGCCTCTCCTTGATGGAGATTCTCTGGGAAGGGGAAATTGCAACCTCCTACCCGAAACCCTTCTTGAATTCTTACACCTGGGCTAATAATAACATTGATACAAGACCAGATTAACAGGGGAGGTGGGGGGGAACAATTTGATAGATGCACACCAGAGATCACAAATGATGCTCCTGAAAATGAGTCAGCCAGCCCTTTTATACTTCTTAGGCAGACAATACATGGTTGAAGAATCGATATGGCAAAGATATCCAGGTTCAGGCACTCATTAGTGATGAATCTAAGCAGAGTTCGGGCTTAAGTTCTAAATTAGTGAAGGAGTAGGAAAGTGTGTTTCTGTAAACTCATTGGTCCTGGATTCCTTATCTGTAGTGCTGAGGGTGTCATACTTAGCCACCCTCCCCTTCTCCCTCTCCCCCCCGCCCCCCAAGCAGGCAGGGCACCTCTCCCAGGGAGATAAGAGAAGACAAGTTACCCGTTGGGCAGCAGCCTAAAGGTCAAGTAACTTTAATTCAACGTAGTCAATATGTCACTGTGGGCTATTTTGGGGTGGTCTGCCCTGGGCCCTGACACGATGAGGAAGGACACATCAGACACAGTGGAACGTGGTGTGGTCCTTGCAAACAGAAGGAGTTGAGCTCAGGGGCCAGCCTTGCCATATAACATTAGGTAAGTTTGGGAGCATAAGTGATTTCATCTCTTTAAGCTCCAGTTTCTTCATGAATTAAATGAGATTAATAAAATAGACCACTCAAAAGATCCTTATGAGAAGTGACTAAGATAACTTCAAGTAAGTGTCCATAGCACATCTGGGTAGCTCCTCTTAGCCCTTTGTAATATACTGACTCTGTCCGAAACCGGTTTGGCTCAGTGGTAGAGCATTGGTCTGCGGACTGAAAGGTCCCAGGTTTGATCCCGGTCAGGGGCATGTATGTTGGTTGTGGGCACATCCCTGGTAGGGGGTGTGCAAAAGGCAGCTGGTCGATGTTTCTCTTTCATCAACATTTCAAACTCTCTCTCTCTCCCTTCTTCTCTGTAAAAAATTAATAAAATATATTTAAATATATACTGACGCTGTAGGAAGATAAGAGGTAGCGATACCCCGGAGCTTGCTTCATCCTCAGCTCACTTTCACATTGCCATACCCACAGAAGATGGGGCCGAGAGTTAGGAGAAAGTGCTTTGTGCAATTTTGGGGTAACAAAGATAAAGACACCAGACCTTCCTCCTAAATTTGCAGTGGCTCATTCATTTGCATGGCAAATATTTCTATTGAGCAACTACCATATGCTAGGCATGGTATTATCCCTGTGGATACATTGGTGAGAAAGATACGCATTGTCTTTGTGCTCATGGAGCTTGTAATCTTCTGGGATGGAGAAGACTTGCCTTGACTTAGTAAAAGCACATGTGCTGAGGGTTCTAAACAGTGACAGGCACAATGGGTGTCTTCCAGGGAGATCAGACAATGTCTGCAGAGTCAGGAAATATTTCTAGGAGTGGGCGACTTTTTAATACAAGTTCTGAGTAATGAATTCATTCAGCTAAGTGGTGAGGCGGAGTGGGAAAGGGAAGGGCTGGATCATTGGAAGAATAAAAATAAGTCCAGCCTGTCTAGGGGGGCCTCTCAGCACAGCCAAATTTTCATTTTGCTGATTAAGTACATCTTTTAAAGCAGCTATTTAATATCATAATTTCATGGAAGAAAGAACATTGTAACACCAGGAAAATAAGGATACATCATTAAATTAATGTCAGCTCTTTGAATCAAATAAATCAGTGTTATAAAATATGTACTTTGTTTTGCTCATTTTTACTTAAAAGTATGTCTCTGTCCACCAATGTTGGTTTCCAAGAGAAGTAGAGAAAAGGAAAAATCATTCTTAGTAAGTAGAGCTTTGAGTCCCAAATTAATAACTTGCTTTCCATCAGGAAGGTGACCCAGAAGATGAATGAATGGCAAAGACTAACATTCATTCAACGATCATTTTTGAGCTCCATGTGTGTATGCCAGACGCTGTGTAGAAGAACAGCAGATAACATTTATGGAGAAGATAACATTTACCCCCAAATAAGTGCATGGCTCTTTCTCTGTCCTGTTTCTAGAGTTGGGGTGGAGCCAATATCACCTGAATTGAACTACTTGATTCCCATCATTACATTCAGTGCACCACTGGCTCCAAATGTTATCAGAGTAGTATCAGGACTTACCCTAACAGAGTTTGGGAGCTAAGCACAGGGCAGGTTCCAGAGAGCTCACCACACTTTGGAGACCAGCCACCAGCGTTTGGGGTAACTGAGTTCCCTTTGTTGTGAGCCCTCCCACCGCAGCTCTCTGTGCCTCAGGTAATTTTTCCCCTTGGCTGCCCTGCCCCAGTGCCATGAAGCTGCTGCCTGTGCCCGGGGAAGGCCCTGTGTATCTTGAAAGGTATGTCTCAGTTCTTGGCCCTGCCCCAATCTTTCACCAGCCATTGCCAAACGCTCTGTACCTTGGGTTTTCCCTCCATGCCTCTGACCTTTAGCAGCCCATGCCTTGCACTCTGAAAAGAATCCCCAGACCTTGGAATTCCTCTCAGCCCTCCCTCACTCCCCCCAGCCTTCCATGTGCAGCCTCCATGTACCAGGGAAGCCCCTTAGACCAACTGTCCTCAGGTGGGCACAGCTCAGTTTCTGATGGGAGCCCCACAGATTCTGATGCATCATGCTGACACAGGTCTGTGGAATTTTGGCTGACTTCTCTCCATCTGCAGCAAGATTTCTCCTTCTTCCACCTTGCCCAGGGACAAAAGATGCCATGCATTTCTTCTCTCCTATACATAGTTCAGGCCTTTATGGATTTTAGTTTATTTAGGTTTCCTTTCATCTCTAGCATGTTCTCTCTCCTCCCCTTCCATCCCCTTCCTTCACTCCCCCTTCTCTGCCCCTCTCACCTCTTTCTCTTTCTTTCTTCTTCCCTTTCTCCCTCAATATAGCTTAGTAGTCAAAGCCAAATTCTACGTACTGCCCTCCTCAATGACATTTTTCTACTTCATCCCTAAAGGTAATGATTTTTAACATGTGGTCCATATCTTATATACCTTGATTAACCATAAAAACATGAAGCATTGTAGAGTATTATTAGTTCATATTAAGGGCATATACTATGCATATTATTCTAAAATTGACTTGGTTCACTCGAGATTTCTGTTTTTGAGAACTATCCATGCTAATACAAGTAGACCTAGTTCTTTGATCTCATCTTCTATTCATTTTTCCATTCTATGAACACGCCACTATATATTCATCTATTACCATCCTGGTGCATGCATGAATTGTTTTTTCTAAGGACTGAGGATATAAACATAGAAAAAGGGAAAAAGTAACGTTAGGTAATTTGAGTGCTGTTTTGCATCAGATACTATTCTGGGAATGTGGACATAAGGAAAGATATAATACATTTACAGTCTAGCGGGAGAGACAGGGAGGTAAGCCATAATTGAATTTGCATTTTAGGAAGATTAATCTTGCAGTATGTAGGGCATATGGGAAGGAGTGTCTGAAAACAAGGGAACAAAATAGAAATGGTTTGTAATGATCTGGAGAGATCCAGATGAGGCACTGAAGAAATCTGAATCAAAGCAGGGCTAGTGACTAAGAGAGAAATAATACAGACATAGGACCATGTAGCTGATACAATGTGGTGGCAGAGATGGGAAGTGAACTCACGCTTGTTTTTCCCCTAAACCTCTGCTTGGCCCTAGCCGGTATGGATCACCTGGACACTGAAAGGTTGTAGGTTTGATTCCTGGTCAGGGTACATGCCAGGGTTGCAGGCTAGATCTCCAGTAGGGGGTGTGCAGAAGGCAGCTGATGAATAGGTAGCTCTCACATTATATTTCTCTCTTTCTCTTCCTCTCCCTTCCTCTCTCTCTAAAAATCAACAAAAAATATGAAAGAGAAAACAAAAAAAACACCTCTGCTTGCCCACCAACCCTAACCAAGTGCTGACTAGACAGGAACACTTTATGGAGAGGAGAGACAAGATGTTTCAGATAAAATAATGAGTGGCCCACAGTGCCTTGTCTTAAGGAGCCTGGGGGGGCTTAAGAACTCCACTGGGAAAGATAAACATGCTGACTTTGTAATATGGAGCAAAAGTGCATTGTCTACTGATATGTCTGAGCATTCAATGAGCCCAAAGAATGAACAGCTGAGTCAGACAGTGAGGCAGAAGGAACAAGATGGTACCACTTCAGCGGAGACTATAGGACAAGTAGGATGAAACCAGGAAAAGAAAAACTATAAGTTCAATCACATTCTAGGTAGAAGAAAGAATTTTCAGGATTATATGACTGAGACAACCAGCTACACGGTGACTACTATATGCCAGGCACAAGTCTAAGCTTTCACCCTTACAACCACCCTGTAAGATAGGTATTACTATTTTTCTCATTTTTCTGGAGGAGTAGAGTGAGGCCTAGAGAGGTTAAAGTTCTTGCCCAAAGTCACACACCTGGTCAGTGACACAGAGAGGAATTAAACCCTGGCAGTGTAGCTCAGAACCAGGATCTCAATCCCTGTGCTGAGTCAACCCCCACTGTGATGACTCCCAGCTCAGCACAGACACAGACAGTGGCCTTCCCTTCTACTCGAGATGCAGCAGGGTTTATTGGGTAAAATGTCTGATTGGAAGAGCCAAAGGGGGAGAAAGTGGGCTGGGGGTGGAGAGGAGTGAGGGATATCTCAGTGAGGGAAGACAGCATGAGTGTGCCATGGGATTCCTGAGAAGCAGATGGTAGGAAAGGGAGGTGGTACATAGATTCAGCATTAAAATATTCATGCAGGCTGCTGCTGTCCCTGGGTTGGGCTGCACCTGATGTTTCTCTGGTCCCTGTTCTCAATTCCACCATGTTGCACGTGACCTCCCTTCCTGATCATTTCTCTCACTTCCCAGTCTGCATAGCCAACTATTTTCTGGACCTTTTCCATCTGCAAAGCTTCCAGCGCCCCCCCCCCCGCCCCCCCCCCCCCCCCCCCGTCTTCCTCCCCAGTCTTAGAGCACTGTGTGCATGACATATTCCTTTCTTCCTCTTCCTTTCTTTCCTTGCCCCCAACTTCCCACACTGGATATGTTTTGTTACCACTAAGAAGACATGGAGGTGTGGGACTGGTAGTTACAGACAGGGATCACCTATAAATTCCCTTCTCTGAGAGCTTGTAGTCCAGTAGAAACAACAAACAATTAAAGAAATTAGTCTGGCCTACCTGGTTTGGCTCAGTGGATAGAGCATCTGCCTGCGGACTGAAAGGTCCCAGGTTTGATTCTGGTCAGGGGCACATACCCAGGTTGCCAGCTCAGTCCCCAGTGGGGGGCCTGCAGGCGGCAGTCAATTGATGTTTCTCCTTCATCATGAATATTTCAATCTCTCTCTGCCTCTCCCTTCCTCTCTGAAATCAATAAAAATACATTAAAAAATAATTTCTCTGTGACATCAGGAACTCGGGGGCTGAAGAGATCTTTCCTTTTTATATAATGCTCAAATTGGAAGAAAGCTCAGAAAGGAGTTTGTCTTTTGGTTCTTATCTTTGTGTTTCAGACCCCAATGGTCTGCCTAGAGTTTCTGAATATATAGCTAGCTAGTCTCGCCTGAAAAATTAGGAAGTCTGTGATAATATTAGAAGATTACTATCACTATGATGAATGAAATACAAGTTCAAAATAATACCCAAGACTTACATTTCATTTCCTATTCTCTGGCAATTTTTCTAAGTGCTTTCCAAATAGAAACTCATTTGGTGTTTGCAACCATCTCATGAGGGATGCACTATTATTGTCCTCCTCTGCAGATGAGGGACATAGAGCATGGGGAGACAAAGCAATTGGTCCAAGGCCATGTGGCTAGTAAGTGCACGAGATGTGCCCCCAAATGATATGACTCTGGACACTGTGCTTTCAACCACTGGAAAATACTTCCTGTTATTTGTAAATAAATAAAATTACTGACTGCATAAAAATTGTGTTTTCTTTATTTTCTCAAGGAGTAGCTTCTTAAAAAGTTATCTGAGTTCCTAAAAAATGGTTTTGGTCTTAAAATAAAGCTCTTGCACTAAAGAAGATTGGTTTTTACAGATTTTTGTTCAATCTCATTCACTCTGCAGGTTGGAGGGCATTGTTTATTTGTCCTTAGTCTTCATTTCCCCATCTGTAAAATGGGACTAACATTATATCAACCTCACATGGTTGTTATAAGGATCAACTGAGACAATGTATATAAGGGCCTAATTGTACCATCTATGCTGTTACTGGTATTGTTGTTGTTGTTGTCGTCATTAGTTATTTTAACTCACCCAAATCTCCTCAGCTTAAGTCCAAGAGTCTTTCCATTTTGTCAGATAGTATTTCAGGCAAAATAACCAACATGTATGTGCGCCCACCCTCCCTAGTTTTCATGATTAAAAGCACCTGCTATAATCAAACAAAATAGGCTCAATGACTTTTTAGCACCAAATTTGGAATGACCAGGCTCCATGAAAGAGGGCACAGTGCTCTTAGTCCTGGCCAAGTAGTTCAGTTGATTATAGCATCACCCCAATATGCCAAGGTTGCTGATTCCATTCCCAGTCAGGGAAATGACAAGAATCAATCAGTGGATGCATAAGAAAGTAGAACAAGTCGATATTTTTTTCCCTCTCCCTCTTGTACTCTCTCTCCCTCTCCCTTCCTATCTCTATAAAATCAATCAATAAAGTTTTTTCTTTTAAATGGACACAGTGTTTTTGCTCTGTCAACCATTAAGGACTCATGTTTTTGATTGTCCAGATATCCTGCTGATTTATCGTGTTTCATTCTTTCTTTATTCTTTTATATATTTTAGATAATTGGCAGAAGTCATCTAAAATAAAATGCCAATGTACAGGTTCTAGAATTAAGGTGTAGATGTCAGCTAAAGACTTCTTCATTGTCACCTGCTCAGATGCAAAAAGGGGGCTGAGAGGTGTGGCAGAGCCAAAGAAAGAACACAAATAATAGGAAATGTGGGTTCTCCCTGGGTCATGGCTGACAGATGAGTTTTGTATTCCAGTGTGAAGATCCTAATGACATCCTCCTTTTTTTGAGATCCTAATGACATCCTCCTGGTCCAAAGAAGCCCATCATTCTGCACACGATGGGAATGTGTGTCGGAGCTCACCCTGAGCCTCAGAACCTGCAGTGTGGAATTGCACTCGTCTGCTCATCTATGGGCCACGCTAGTTCAATATTCTCCATGGATTTCTGGATTCTTGAAACAATTTCCTTCCTGCTTCAACATTTGTCACATTCTCTTCTCAGTTTCCTTCTGTCATGTTTGCTGCTTTCTTTCCTTCTCAGGCTTATGGAGACATCCATCCTGCTTGAGGAGATCGTCGATAAAAATGACCCGGCTTGGTGCTGTGATGAGATGAGAACAATGCTCCACCTGGCCCCAGTGTTTGCCAAGTGGGCGTTCCCTGACTTGACTAGTACTGCTAGCATTTCAGATGTCAGGAAGTGATTTTCAAATGAAAAATGATTAAATCCTTCTATAGTAAGAGAAAGTTGTGGCAGGCAGTGCAGACTTTCCCCCCAATATTTTTATTGATTTTTAGAGAGAAGTAAAGGGAGAGGAAGAGAGGAAAACATTGATCAGCTGTGTCCTGCAAGCCCCCTACCCCTATCAAGCCTGAAACCAGGGCATGTGCCCGGACAGAGAACTGAGCCAGCAACCTTTGGTACACAGGTCTGTGCCCAAACAACTAAGCCACACCAACCAGGGTCAGGCAATGCCATTTTTTTTTAAACAAACACCCCTATCACACTGAGTGTGATAAATCCATGGTTCTTCATAAGCCACTTGGGCAGGATGATAGGGTTGCAATGAGCCACTTATGAGCAGGGAATTGCTTGGGTGTAGATTAGTCATGGGCATTCACCTATTGTCTTGCCAGTATCTCTTCTGTTATTTTTCTGATTACAGAATATCCCTTTTTCCTTTGCAAAATTTCCCACCCTGACCCATCTGTCTTCTAACCATTGAAATGGCCATGTGACTGCAGCTAATTGCTCAGAGCATACTCTCTTCCAAGACACAACCACTGATCCAGGACCATGGTTATAACCCCAAAAAGGTGAATCAGAGATTGATAAGGCCAGTAGGAAAGAAAGAATCTCTCTCCTCCCAAGACTGGGAGATCCGTAAGTCTGAAACACACTTGGAGAAGGTAAGATTGAGAAATAAACCAACCAATAATAATAAAATAAAAAAAAGATCTAAGAGATAGGAAAGGTAGAGAGAGAGAAAGAATATAAGTTTAGTCCCTGCAGGAAATTGTACCTGAATTCATTTTCATACAAGGAACATGCAGTTGCATGAGTCATTCCCACTCTACTCCCTTGGCTGTTGTCACTTTATCTAGTCTTAGCCAGCTTTCTGTCACCTGCAACTCAGAATCCGAACTGATTTGCCAAACATCTGTGTGAGGGTATGGTCAGGCTTCTTCCCAAAATCTCATTGCAAGGCCAGAGACAGGATGAAGTTGGTTCTACTTTCAAATATCCATGACTGGCACCTAAGGTCCGGAAGTGTATCGGGAAGGCTACTGGCCTAGGACTGTAGAAGCTGAGCTCTAATCCCCGCTCTGCCACTGCCTTGTTGTGTCACTGTGGATGCCCTGCACCTCCAAAGGCCTCCATTTCACTCAGGTCACACTTCCTTCGCTTGTAAACAGATTGAAATCCTGGGGGCAGCCATCAGGCATATTATTTCAAAACTTGGATGTCTATAAAAGTATAATGATGGTGAACAACAACAACAAAAAATCCCATGTTTCAAATTCTTGGTCTATAAAAATAAAGATGAAAGTAATAACTGTCTCATAGAGAATGAAAAAATGCATGTATTTAGCATGATGTCTAGTATATAGTGAATCTCAATACATGAAATGTTATTACTTTACTGAGACTTGGGGAAAATTGATAAATATTCAAAACTTAGGATATTAGATGCATAAGCCCAGGTGGATGGAGAGAGAGGGAGTTAGTTGGCAGTCATTTTCTGGGGTATTCATAATGCACAGATTCTATACTGAATCCCATCTCTGACATTATCATTAAGTGGTCTTTTGATTGATCAGATCATTTTTACTTTCTTTTTCTATTCCCCCTCTCTTTTTATTCAACAATTTTGGTATACATGTAGTGTACCCAGCGTTTTCCTATGAATGAAGTATAAAACAGAAAAATCACACACATCTTTCCCTCTTGGACATTAATAATGAATGTAGCCCCTATGATGATTCGCCCCAGAACCACCACACACATCACTTTGCCACAGAACACTCAGACTGAGCTCTTCTCATGTGTTTATCTCTGTCATCAATGCTCCTTCTGCTTCCAGAATTTTCTAGAAAAAAAAATATAGAAGGGGGCAAACCTACATGAGCCAGTGGCGCATGGACAGTAACGCATGCATTTTCTAAGCGTTGGCCACTGCAGTTGTAGAAACAACCAGTACTGCTCCCGAGAGTAGCCCCACACTTGTTTACCTGGGAAAATTAAAATAGATACAACCCAGAAGGCGCCCCTCACACTGCAAGCCAGGTCGGCTGTGCCTGGCTCTCCCTGTGACAAGGGTGAGTTATAAACCAAGGCGGCATTTGTTCCTCATTCTTCTCCCCTGTACGCCTTGTGCTCCCAGGTGCCTGTGATGGAGATGTGATTGCACTTGCACAGAAGGAGATATTTTAAGACCTGCCAAAACCCTTGGTTCAGAGCTCGCTTTCCCAGTCAGCCTGTCTGAGCATGGAGACTGTCGTGAATTATGGAGACCTGAAGGGGTTTGCCAGGAGGAGCCCATCATAGGAGAGGGGGGAGCGCTAGGGTGGGCTGCAGCTGCAGTCTGATTCCCTCCCTCCTTCCCACCAGCTGGCCTGCAGCTTTGGTGTCTCCTCGGGAAGGGTGGGATGGACCCGGCGGGGACAGGGGGAGTAGGCGCTGAGGATTTGGGGCACCCCGTTTGTCTTTCATTCAGGCTGAGAAACAAGACATGAGCAGATGACTATCCAGATAATTTGGCTTCAGATCTCAGAAGCAGATTTTTTTAATTAAAATATGGGCGTTCCAGCATTAAATAACCCAGATATGCCTTTAAATTCAAATATGGGAGTTCCAGCTTTAAATAATACAGACAGATGTGCCTTCCTTCTCATAAGGAGACAGTCGCAATGAATGCCCTTGTTCCAAGCTCTTTCCAAGTGTGTGTGCAGTTAATTCTCACCACAATTCTATTTTTATCCCAGACAAAGTTGGTGAAACTGAGGCACAAATACAGAAATTTGCATGAAGTCACATATCCAGAAAGAGTAGAGGCAGGATTCAAACCACAGCAGGCAGTTCTCAGGCCTGCACGCTATACAGTACATGATGAGGCCTGCTGCAAATAATGATGATGCAGGTGAAGATGAAGATGGTGATGATGACTCCTTATGCAAAGTGCTCTGTCTGCCTTATTTCATTTATTCTGCCTCAGCAATACCACCAGCTCATGGTTTGGTCCCCCGGTTCATAGCTGTGCACACATCGGGCTAAGAGAAGCTAAAGGATTTGCACAAGGTCACAATTAAACAAATCAGGATCAGGATTTACACCTCAATCTGCTCGACTCCAAAGTCCATGCTTTCTAAACTGCAGGGTAATGTCTTCAGGGTAGCACTTGGTGACTGTGACATGGAAAAGGTCCAAGACCTTCACAAATCTTCAAGTTCCCAAACACCACCAGAGCCCCACTCAAGGCCCTGGTGAACGCTGTAAAGCACGGCTGAAGACAAGCAGGCTGCCCTGCAGAAAAACAGTGAGTCTGTAAATACAGAACTGGATTTCTGTCTAAGAACCGCCACTTGCTTAAATCCCTGCCCTCTCTCATCCTTCCTGTCCCTCTTAGGAGGTGGCTGTACAATGGGGGCCATTTCTTTCACAAAGAAACAGGTTGAGAGCTCCCAGTGTGTGCTGACAGGGTGTGAACAACAAGGATAGAGTGTAGAGGACTTAGCTTGGCAGGCATCTCTCTGTGTTACAGAAAACCGGAGAAGAACCAAGCAATACTTAAAGAAATGGAGTTACATTTATTACGTGCGGGTCCAGAGGAAAATATCTCGCAAATTCCGGGTCCCAACATGGAGGAATTTTCCCCATTTATATGTTTTTACCTTCTATGTCTCCCAAATATGGAGTGCTTCCAGCCTCCTTTGCAAGTTCTTAAAGAGCCCGTATGTCCTGGGGCCATGAGACCTCAACCAAAGGCCTGGCCTGATGTTAGCACTGATAATTTTGTCTGGGGAATGTTTAATGGCCTCTCTGAAGTGGGAATAGTTTTATTTTCCTTATTATTTAAGCAAGCAAGCATTTACAGAAGCCAAATAGCAGGGTTAAAATTTCAAACAGCAGTTTTTATATTAGATGGAGGCTTCACCTGTAATCCCTGTTCAGTAAAGAGAAAATATGACACAGGATAGGCCTAAAAATAGAGAAATTATAAATTTTGAATTTGTGAATACATACTGATAATGATAACATTAGCTATTATTTAGAGGAAAAATAGAGCCAGGTCTCAACCTAATGTCTACCTATCAAAGTCTGATGGACTAAACTACAGAAAAATCCATGCAGGGGAGTACAATACAACAGTGAAAAGGGAATGTGAAATATCTTCATGGATTGCTATGAAATGACCGCTGGAATATATTTCAAAATTACAAATCTGAAATAGAGAAATGTATTTATAGCCTGGTGCTACCATGTAAGAAAGAAAGGGAATATGTGTGTGCAATAACTTATGCTTAAAACATTGAAAGGACTTTCAGAATTCTAAAATTAGGCAGAGAGAAGGTAAGAGAAAACAATGGAGAGAACTGGGATAAATTTTTTTTTTAAATTATAGACTCATTTGACTATAAATTATACTCTAAAACCATGTGAATATTTTACATAATCACAAAACAAACTTACATTTTAAAAAAACAATTCCTAAAATATAACATATGAGCCTAATTGTGTGAGTGGTTGCTGGCTTACACACTGAGGGGGAAACTATATGATGGCTTTAAAATAAGTTTACTCTACACCTCTTATGAGATACACACTCATCCACAAGAACTTGGGGGAAATTTTTAAGAAATCATATCGGTGGTGGTAGTGTTTCTATTGTCACTTTGGTCTGTTGTGTGTATGGTGTGATATTAAAAACAAATGAGTAATTATAGTGGTGTCATTGGGAACCAGGGTTTTTAGCATAGGATAAAAAAATACAGATTATCGAGGTTAGTCCTGGATTTAATTTATAAATATCACCCCCTCCCCCAGGAGAATTAGAATCTAAATATCTGACCATAAGCTTGTCACCACCAATGCCTCAGCATTTTGACCCTGGACAGAGGGCTTGTTCTGATAGTGCACCACTCTTGAAGGTAGAATTTAAAAGTGTCAAGTGAAAATATGTCCCTTGAAAAAGAAATATTGGCTTTGTGGCTCACACCCCTATTAGTATTGCTGTGATCGCACATATACCTCAGGGTATACAAGGCGAGTGGCAAGTAATTATCAACTCTAGTTTCTTTGGCCCACCCATTTGATGACAAACTCTCATCTACTGAACTCTCAGTCTGCTAGTTAAAACCATGATGAATGTCAAAAGTGTAAAACATAGCAGTTGAAATACCCAAAAGCAAAAACTATGGAAAACCTTCAATTCATCCTGAATGCTTAAGCCATATCTTGGTTACTTTCTGGAATGACTAAGCCTTAAATATCAAGGTGAAATATATTGTGGAGCTTTGGCATCAGGTAGACCTAACCTAACACTCAACATTTAAGAGCCGGTTATTCAGCAGTCCGAAGCATCCACTCCTATGGGGGTCAAGTGTAGATCATTGTACCTTTTGCTTGGAGTGGCTGTGAAGAGTAAGTGAAATGATGAGGTAACATCCAAATCTAAGGCAGATGCAGTAGACACTCAACATCTTATATAAAAGCCTAATATGTAAATTGTCCCCTCAAGCTGTCATTCACTAGGAGACCAAGTTCAACTACTCACTATAACGAACGTATACTATCCACGAGGGGGTGGCATGGACCATGGAGGGCACTGGCAGCGTGCAGCAGTGGAGGTGCTGCCAGCCCCAATGAGCCCCAATGAGAGTGGGATTGCAACGGGATGGTGGAGCAGGTGAGTGTGCCATACCAGGCCAAGGCAGATGCAAGTGGGGGCCTAATTGCTCTGCTGATTGCCTCACAGATGGTAACAAGCAGTAGTGGCAGGGGGCAGGGCCACCACCTGGCTCCCAGGCACTGATGGAGCAGGGCAAGAGGGCCCAGCCCTGACCCTGATCGATCACCCACAGGTGGGATAGTAGAGCAGGTGAGGGGGTGGCACCAGGCCAAAGTGGGGTGTCAGGCAGACATTCAGGGCTGTGCAGCTGGGGGCATGAGCTGGGGCCCAATCTCCAGAGGCCACCCCGAGGAACCCCACTCATGCATGAATTTGTGCACTGGGCCTCTAGTATTATAATAACTAGGTTATGCTTCAGAATCCAAGGCCAACTAGCATACTGTTGCTGCCCTGAAGTTCTGTAATTCACTAGCTTTCCATTAATACTTTCACATCTAAAACAGGTTTGTTAGACAAATCACTGGCACTTGAGGAAAATGAGAGTAAATGTTGGAAAATAACTTCATGTTGAGCTGTGATTGCCATGAATGGTATTTGACAAATATGAATCATTTTACCTGCCTTTGAACACATGGTAGAACTTCATTTCTTGAGCACGATGCCATTGAATTAGAGCCAAGTGATTAATACTGTCCATTGAATTGTCAATCCATGTAACATTAGTGCGTGTCACATCCACACTGGAGAGATTTTAATTGTCAATGCAAGACTCCCAAAGCTTTCTCACATCACAGCAAACACCTGAGATGCTCTAGACCAGTGGTCGGCAAACTCATTAGTCAACAGAGCAGCAAACTGTGGCTTGTGAGTCGCAGTTTGCCGACCACTGCTCTAGAGGACAACTGTCCCATCAGTCTGAATTCCCAGTTAACAAAATAAGCAAGGTTTTTAAGCTGAGTTGTGTTGGATATTTAGTGAAAGCAAGAAATCAAACTTTTTTCTTTTCTTAAGCTGCTGAGATTTTTTGGAAATGCTGTTACCAGAGCATCACCTAGCCCGCTGGTCAGCAAACTCATTAGTCAACAGAGCCAAAGAGCAACAGTACAATAATTGAAGTTTCTTTTTAGAGCCAAAAATTTTAAACTTAAACTTCTTGTAATGCCACTTCTTCAAGACAGACTTACCCAGGCCGTGGTATTTTGTGGAAGATCCACATTCAAGGGGCCAAAGAGCCACATGTGGCTCTCGAGCTGCAGTTTGCTGATCATGGACCTAGCCCATCCTGACTGATAACACAAATATCAATCAGATTTCGGTCTTTTTTTGTAACTCAAAGTAAATTCATTTTTGTTTTATAGGGACTGTGTTATGGTTATCTTGAAAAAAATTTAGACTAAATGATCAGCATTGTATATGTAAATTTGATCATCTTATTCCAGATTGTTTTATATCATAGCACTGATCAGTAGATAACAGAAATGCAGCTAAGTATATGTCTCCCAAGGGGATATTCTTATTGCCTACCACTCTAAAATATTTTGTTCACTTTAGGTTTCCTCTTCCTCCAACAAATGAAGCTTAGCCTCTGAGCCTTTGCACTTGCTGATCCCTCTACCTGAAACATGTCTTCAAATGTTGAAATAGGTGGCTGTAAGCTCTATGCGTATTTCATTTCCCCAGATAGGTCCTCCCTGATTAACCCAGGCATTATTATTTTACGCTGTTTTATTCCCTTTATAGCACTTAGTACTAACTGTATCTGTTTTATTTGTAAATGTGTTTGCTTATTAATCATCTGGGTTCCCTCCTGAACAAGACAGAGCTTTCCTTTAGCTTGTTCATGGTTAGAAAAAAAGACAGTGCCTCAAACCAAAATGACAGACAGAGATGCTCAAGACATATTTCTTCAATAAGTAAAGATGAGAATATGTGACACATTTTCTTCTCTATCATTGCTGAAGGGCATATCACTATCCCCACTCCACCTTTACTGAGGACTTTGGGTCTGTTCTACTGAAAAGACAGACCATTTGTGAGGTTACTGTGTTACTTAAACACTCAGCTTCCTCCCTCTCATCATCTCAGAGCAGTAGTGGCTGCATTTTCTGACAAAGCTATCCTTCCCCTCCTCTCTCTCCTGATGGTTCTGAAATTTCCTCTTCATCAGGAAACATATGCTCTCCTCTCTGCTAATTTCATCTCAACTTCATCGGCCACAAAAACTCTCCTGGGAGTTCTGTTGTTTGGGTAATTGAAACTTTGCGAATTTTAAAACTTTGCTTCAGTCACTCCACTTACATGCCCGTTTCTGAGTATCTTCCACTTGGTTCGTAGAATACGGGGCTTTCGCTCTCTTTGGAATGGCAGCTTGCCAGGACTTGCGAGTTGCCCCTGGCCATGTCTCTGTAGAGGGAAGTAGATAGAAACACTTCTTACCAAAATTTTTATTTATTTATTTATTTATTTATTTATTTATTTTTATTTCAGAGAGAAAGGGAGAAGGAGAGAGAGAGAAACATCAACAATGAAAGAGAATCATTGGTTGGCTGCCTTTTGCACGCCCCCTTCTGAGGATCCAGCCCACAATCCAGACATGTGCCCTTGACCAGATTTGAACCTGGGCCAATGCTCTATTCACTGAGCCAAACCAGCTAGGACAAAATCTTTATTTTTTGGATGGTGAAGCACAGGTACACAATGGAAGAGTTAATATTCAAAGATATTTAACTGTCTCTGATTTTAGTCCCGTTGCTTCATTAAATGGTGGCAGGGTAATTCCATTTGGGTAATTTGACTCCCTGGGAGTAACATGGAGCCAATCACTTCAGGATATCAGTGGTGTGAAGATGTGCAAGACACATGATGACTAGTCCATTAGGCATCTGCCTTCTGGGGAAGCTCTTGCATTATTTATTGTCCATTGCCCATTTCTTCTCTTTCCTTGAAGAAGATAAGGTAAGCATTGGGACTCAATATACCAATTGGGTCTGTTCTACTGAAAAGTCAGACCATTTGTGAGGTTACTGTGTCACTTAAACACTCAGTGTGTATATGTGTGTGTGTGTATGTGTGTGTGTGTGTGTGTGTGTGTGTGTGTGTGTGTATATACATACATATATATATATATATATATATATATATATATATATATATTAGAGGCCCGGTGCATAAATTCGCTCATGGAAATTTGTACATGGGTGGAGTTTGGCCAGCCTAGCCAAGGGGAGGGGACATAGGTTGGCTGGCCTACCTACTGGTCGAACTCCTGGTCAAGAGGACAATTTGCACATTAACCTTTTATTATATAGGATATACATGGAGTGGCCAGATTATTATGCCTTCAGAGATGGTAATAATCTGGCCACTCAGCGTAGAAACACTATCCTGAAAAGGCATTGATTTCAGGGTAGAGACAACATTCTGTGCTCCAGACAGTGTGCAAAGGGCAGCTCATATTTGCAATAATATTACACATGTGTAGAGCAGTCTCTACTTTGACTTTCAGTAATGTACACACATATTCCTACTGAAAAAAAAAAAAATTTGAAGTCCCTGTTTACCAAGGCACTTTCCAAAATCAATTATATTGCCCTCTCAGAGGTCTATTTATAACTTATTTCTGTGTGTATGTTTGTGCGTGTATGATATATATAAAATGATGAGAAGAAATTTTAGAGGTAAAAATATATATAATAACGATTATGTTCATTTAAGATTTTTCTCAATGCCAGACACTGGATTAGTGCTTTATCTGTGGTATGTTTTATCACTTAATTCTCACAATAACACTATGCAAAAAGAACCTCTTTAAAAGTAAAGAAACTTAGGCACTGAGGGATTAAGTAGCTTATTCAAGACCACACTGTTGTGGAGGAACTAGGAATGGACCTGGGGAGTTTTAATCATGACTCTATACCTAGAAGAGATCATAAACTATATAAAATTGTTGCCTGCTGGTTTTATTATATTTCCTTTAACTATATAACCAAACAGTTCTTCTTAATGTTATTAGAAACATATTATTTGAAATTGTGACTCTTTCAATTGAATGGATGTTACATTTTCCTAAATCACTCTCTGATGTTGAAGATCATAATATTAAGAGGCTTCTAGAAATTGTTATGTGTGTTTTTCCCCAGGAAAGAGATCATAGTTTAAAAATTTCTCCAAAAAGTTCATAACCCAGAAAAAAACAAGACATAATAGAAATGTTGTGTTTCCTTATTTATTCTTTAAGGTTAATTTTCATGTACACAGTCAATATCTATTTCCTAAGAGTATTCAAAGCCCTGGACATGGTGATGAATCAGACATGGTCTCCTTTCTCCAGGAGCCCCAGTGGCATCTGCACACAGAGTTATGGTGACCCCATAGTTGTGATGAACCTCCAGGATGCTCTGGCCACACCTGCCTGTGGAATCAGTTTTTTGTTGTTGTTGTTTTTAATGTCACCCAACGTCAGGGTCACAAAGGTCAGCACATTACTGGTTTTAAATTAGTCCCTATAAAAGCTATAATACTTCCAACAATAAAGATAATTTTTTAAGAAGTCATAAAAATAAAAAAAGTAATTAGTCCCTATCTATTAACGCTCTCCCCATTTGTATCAAGTGTTCCTTAAATGCTTTCCCCATTTCTGGCGTCTCTTCCTGGAATTTCTTCCGGGGGAAGCAGCAGGGGAGGGGGGGGAAGGGGGGCAGATATCAACTGCTCAGTGATGTTCTTTGAGCATCTTCAATAGGCCTGGTGCAGGGAGAACAATCTGGAGGAGATGGATTCAAACCCACCACAGCTCTACTCCCTCACTGTGTGACCTTAAGTGAGTTACTTTACCTGTTAATTCTTCATTTATCTCACCTGGAGAAAAGGAGGGTCCTTCTCTACCTCTGACGATTGTGTGATAATTAGAGATCACGTATGTTCCGTGTCCACCACATAGGGGGCTCTTGGCAAATATCTGCGCCTTTTCTTGCTGGGTCTCACCACCCATTGGTTGGATCAAGTCAACCAAGGAAGTGTTTCTCTGCCTGCAGCCCCCAGAGGGCCCCTTCCCGGCGTTGAGCTGGAGCCAGAGAGTGGCTTTCCCCCAAGTCTTCCCAGCTCCACCATCTGTGCAGCCAACTGTTCTCTTACTGTGAGCTTCCCAGCTTCCTGCTCGCAGCCCTGCTAAGCAGGTGTGGCCAGCGCCTGCCTCCTCTCTGCTTTGCATGCGGCATCTGATTGTGTTTGACAGGCTGCTCATGCTGGAGAGAAAAAAAAAAAAAAAAAAAAAAACCAACATGGATTGGATTAAATGCTCTTTGTTTAGACCTTATTAGCCAACGAGGCTGCTGCATAATTAATTGGAGAATAAACTGTAATCTCACACGGAGGCAGAAACTCTGCCCCTTGAGCACAGCCTTGCTAGCATGCAGGATGACAGGGGGCAGGGGTATAGTCCTAACTTGCTGATGGTCTTTGAGGAAGAAATGGGCATAGACAAGGAGAGAAGAGGACAATAAAGATGTCCTTTTCACACAGACCTTCCTTCATCCACTGGACACTAATAAATGAGGTCACCTTGGCAGGTTGGTTAATCAAAGATTGAGTTTCCACGTTTGTGATGATTAAATAAAACAAAACATGTAAAGACTTTAGCACAGCCACTGTGGCTCAGTTGGCTGAGCATCCTCATGTGTACCAAAAGGTCCCAGTTTGTTTCCTGGCCAGGGCACAGTTGGGGGTTGGGGGTTCAGTCTCCATTTGGGGTCATAGGGGAGGCAGCTGATTGATGTTTCTCCCTCTCTCTCCCTCTCCCTTCCTTTCTCCCTAAAATCAATATAAAAACATTTTTTTTTAATTTAGCACAATGCTTTGCATGGAGTGAACACTCACTATGTTAGCTAATATAAATTAATAATAACAATTATTATTATGGATATAGTCAAATGGTAGAGGGTTTATTAATAATAATTATATGCATCACTATAACAATATAACTTATTAATATATAATTACGTATTTTATTGTCATTATAACGACTATTATTCTTAACACATATACTGTTCAGAGAAGTCCCTCGAGGACCAGTCCTTCTCAAATTGAGCTTCTGATATTTTTAAATAATAGAATTCCAGAAATTTTTGGAAACTGCTAGTCTTATCCTCCTTTTACCTCAATTAGCACAGAGAGAAGGGCCTTGTCTGGACAAAAACAGGAATTCAGTGGCATAGTGCTGAATAAATCCCAGTTTCTCCTTACACTGATGCCATAGTGGAAGGGTTAAGTGGGCTAGTCTATGCTTTGCTCTTGATAATGTAGAGCAAGTATCCAGAAGCAATACAAATACCCCCCCCTTTTT
The DNA here is from genome assembly GCF_964339955.1 of Pipistrellus hanaki. Lineage (NCBI taxonomy): Eukaryota > Metazoa > Chordata > Mammalia > Chiroptera > Vespertilionidae > Pipistrellus > Pipistrellus hanaki. Next base: position 86,062,602 of record NC_140506.1, on the reverse strand, counting down.
TTTTAAGATCGTTCTATTAAAAATACAAGCACAAGCAAACACATTGTTTCTATTCACCCACTCATCCCACTTTATTCATCTGAACCTTTTTTAGTTAAAAAAAAAAATTTTTCTTTTTTAAATCAAAATCAAAGCAAACTTCTGCATGGAAAAGGAGTCCAATCTGCCTAGTGGGGGCTGAGAAGGGTCGTCATAGCCCCTCCCTACTTTAAAATATCTCCCTCCCCACTCCCCCCCCAGCTCATCTTCCCGCTGCCTGAATCCCTCCCGACAGCTGTCCTTCCTGGTCCCATGGTAGATATGCAGCAGCCATGTGCTGAATAAATGAATAAATCCCAGTTTCTCCTTAGACTGATGCCATCCGCTGTGTCCAGCTGCAGCCTCCCGGGGGGCCACATTTATGTTAGCGTAGCTGTATCTGCTTTCTGTGGGAGAGTGTTTGCATGGCACAGCCATCCCATGCCTTTCTTTCTTTTTTTTTCTTTTTTTTTTCTTTTTTTTTCCTCACAGAAGATAGTGTATTCATCAAATGGGGCTACAGGAAAAAAAAAAGTGATTAAAATAGAGCAGGTGGGTCATAGTGGTTTTGCATAGATTAGTGACATAATTGCCAGTCTCGCTATTCACTATCACCACTTTGCACACTGCATCATTTTATTGTTTTTTGCAACAGTCCACTGCGGGAAGGAGAAGTAAACACCCAAATGTCCTGGTTTTTGAGACTTGGGATATCTCAAACTTTCAGATACTTCAACTTGGCTATTGGCTTTATTTTGGATGAAGCATCAGCTAATGTGTAAATAGGCAAGGCTGGTTTTGTTGTTACCCCTTCTCCTTCTCCTTCCTCTTTTCTGTCTCAGACACACAGCACTCTTGTTGTCCAAAGTGTCTGACCCAAATAGGCCTGCAGAGCATCTTCTTTCTTCCCAGCGTCATTCCTTTTGGGTCCCAGCAACACTCAGGTGGTGAACTGAATACACTGAAAGGTATAAACAGAACTAAATTCTCCCAAGGTCAATTTCGGAATGCTAGCCCTCAGAATGTTCTGAGAGATACTGGTGAAGGAATTAAGAAAATAAATTCATAGACAACAGTACTTAATTACCAGAGGGAAAGAGATGGGGGAGGTATAAAAGAGTAAAGGGGTGATGAATGATGATGGGATGGTGAACACACAATGCAACATGCAGATGACGTATTATAGAATGGTACACCTGAAACTTATATAATTTTATTAACCAATGTCACCCCAATAAATTCAATATTTTTTTTAAAAATTGGATCATCAAGAGAATATCCAAAGATGACATTGCTCAGAAAGGATTTCCCATGCCTTTATTTTCAACACCAATTTACTGTCACATCTAAAGAGTATTTTTGTAAACAGAATATATCAGTCTCTTCAATTGGGACAATGTTTGTCTTTTAAATAGATTAGTTCACCTATTTACATTTAATATAATTTACGATATATTTAGGCATAGCCACCACTGTTCAATTTTCTCTATCTCTTTCCTGTCTTTTATTTCTATTGGGATATTTTTCTTGTGGGTGTCCTCTTCTATTGATATAGTAATTATGCATACTTTTGTTATTCTTATAGTTAGAGGCTACAGCATGCATCCTTTTCTGATATTGGAACCTAGATTAGATTAGATTAGATTAGATTAGAACCTGGCATTACAGCTTGCCTTTTGTTATATCATTGTCATATATTTCAATTTTACATATATTTAACTTACTTGTTAATCCTTTCTTGAGGATATTTTTGTCACTGATTTCTAGAGAGAGTAGAAGGGAGGGAAGGAGTGAGAAAGAGAGAAACATCAATGTGATAGAGACACACCCATCGGTTGCCTTCTTCACTTGTCCTGACTGGGGTTAGGGATTAAACCTACAGCCCAGGTGCATGCCCTTGACCAGGAATCAAACCCAATACTTGTCTGTGTATGGACTGATACTTTATCCACTGAGCAACACTGGCCAGGGCAATTCTACATATATTTTAAATCACATAAGACATTTTTTATAGTCAATAGATACATTTGATACATATATATTCAAATATATTCAATTTTTTATTGTCCTTAATTCCTTCCTGCATTTTCATGCTTCTGTCTAGAATAATTTTTCTCTGAACCAAAATAACTCTAATTTTAAAGTACTTATTTTAGTTTAGGTCTGCTATAATTACCTCAAGCTTTGTTTTTCTGAAAATGTCTTCATTTAAAAAATATATAATAGTTTGGCTTTTACAGAATTCTAATTTGGTGCTTACTTTTATTTAGAGTTTATATTCTGATTTCTAACTTTTCCTGAGAATTATCTGTCATACTTGTTATTTCTGTGAATATAATGTTTTTCTCTGTCTGCTTTTAAGATATTCTGTCTTCAGTATTGAACAATTTTATTGTAATGTGACCCAGTGTGATTTTCTTTGTATACATCTTATCTGAGTTTGTTGTGCTTCTTGAATCTGTGGGTCCATGTCTTTTATCAGTTTTAGAAAAGTACCAGTCATTGTTCCTTCAAATATTGCTTCTGTTTCTTTATGACTATCATCGAATTCTGATAATCCTGATACATGCACATTATATCAAAACACTGGGTCCCCTGGGCCATTCTTTTTTTCTCTTTCTGAGCAACTGTCTAGGTACTTCCTACTGACTTACCTTCTGGTCTATTGATGCTGTCTTCGTATAGGACTGCTTTGTGAGCCCAAAATCATTGCACAATAGATTTCATTATTTTCCAGTCTAGGGTTTTCCTTAAATTAGTTTCTCTATATTTCAGTTATTTTTCTAGATTTTTCTGTCTTGTCTTTCATTCTCTGAACATACCAATCAAAGTGGTCCGTCTTTGATGTACTCTAGTACATGGATTCCTCCTGGTTCTATCTCTATTGTCTGTTTTGTCTACTGGCCTCATCTCTTGATCCATATGGTAAATTTTGGATGAATGCTACACAATATATATTAGAAAAAAATTGTTGAGTCTCTGGTTGCTGTGGTCTGTATCCTAGAACTATTTATTTATCTTCCAGTGGGAGCAGATCATCCAAAAGCAAACCCGAACAAATATGGTTCTAAGTGTGCTTTAACTTTCTAAGGATGTTTCTGTTTCATTTGAGTGATCCTCCCAGATACAGTCCTTCAGCGGCCCAGAGGGAAGGCATGCATGTTCACCTGACCTCTTCCACTTTGAAGACTTCTGCACCCCAATCCTTATCTCCCCTCAACTTGTTCGCTTCTCAGCCTCCCAGCAGTGACTTTCTGCCCCTCCTTCTGTCCCCTACTTACAAATCAACAAATAATTAAAGGGGGAACCCAGCTTTGACTATCAGGCTCCATGCCTGTACTTACATTCTGCCTGGGATCTTGTCCACTTGGGTCCTGGCTATCTGGATAATTCTGAGTTTTGTATTTGCTTTTCTTTTTGGCCTCCACAACCCTATGAGAGTGACAAAAGTTCCAGTCCATTTCTTTGACTCTTAGCGATGTTTCTGCTCAGATTCTCCAGCTTACCAGGCTCACCTCAGTCAATTTCTTTTCTCTCTAGAACAGCACCCTCCCAGTCACAGCTGCTCTGATAATGCTTTCTATTATAACACAATATTTTTAGTTGATCCTGGTGGGAGTGTTAGTCTAATTTAAACTTGCTTGCCAGAACTGGAAATGAAAATTTGGGTCTACATTTCAAGCTGTGGAATTTGTCAGAATCTCAGATTTCTAGTGAGGACACAATTCTCTGGTGTCCAAATTGAGCCCCAGAAACCTGAAGGTAATGTCCCTCTAAGTCTCATGGTCTTCCTTGGGAACCCCTCGAATGAAGCCCCATTTTGCTGCAGCGATGGAAACACGAAGGAAGCTTCTGATTTTCAAGAATCCCATCTGGTCCCCTGGCAGCTTTGCATCACACCCTTTTCTCCTCGGGGAGAACGCCTTGTTCCATATGTCCCCCAGACGACAAGCTCTGCCTAGGGCCTCCTTCCAAAAGCAAGCGTGATTCCCACATGGGCACTTTGAGAGTTTGTTTCTCCAGCCTTCCCTGGAAGGCATTCAAGGTCAGCTCTCCTAGCTGATCTAAATGAAGTCTGTGCCTTTGGAATGCACGGTGCTGGTTTCTGGGAGTCAGGTCCCTTCCTCAAGGCCTCAGTTTCCTTATCTTTCAGATGCAGCCACGGTTCTGGTCCTTTTCATGTCCAACATGATAGATTTGAACCCATTTATTTCCTCATTTCCACAGTCGTCTGTCCTGGCTGAGTTCTCTCACCTAAATTCTGACCCAGTCCTCTGCCTCTAACATATCCTCTCTCGCCCTAGGTAGCTACACGCTGGTGTTTCTTTCCCCTACTCTCTCCCACCTCTCCCCTCCCCTCCAAGTCAAAATGGCTTCTACCAAACACACACTGCATCATACTGGCATCTCAGTGTAATATTCAGCTTCTTATACTTTCTTTTTTAAAAAAAATATATTTTTATTGATTTCAGAGAGGAAGGGAGAGGGAGAGAGAGATGGAAACATCAATGGTGAGAGAGAATTATTAATTATTATTAATTGGCTGCCTCCTGCATGTCCAACACTGGGGATCATTGCCCACATTGTGCTCTGATAGAGAATTGAACTGTGACCTCCTGGTTGATAAGTCGATGCTCAAACACTGAGTCACACTGGCTGTGCCAGCTTCTTACACTTCCTTCACAGGGGCATGGACTCATTGTAGCCCCTCTGAAGATCAATTTATAAATAATAAACCCTTAAAATGTGCCTACTCCTGACCCTGAAAGTCTAATTCTATTAATTTCCCTCCAGATATACCAGCCAGACCAATGTATTGCAACATGGGTCACAATAAAGACCAGAAAAAAACCTAAATAGTTATTAATTGATGCTGTTTAAATAAATTATGCTGCTCTAGCAGGAATGCCATGTGGCTCTTTAAAGAAGAAAAGAAAAAAAAAACCATAAGGTGGACACTTAAGTGCTTTTATGGAGCAATTTGCCAAGATATCTCTTTGAGTGTAAAATAAAGAAGCAACTTGTGCAATGGAAGAATCAAAACAGGATAATTCTCTTAAAAAGTGACAGGAAAAATATATTATACATTTCTTTCCACAATAAAATGTGGCCTCTATGAGTTCAAAGACTGTCTTTTTCCCTACTCTATCCCCAGTATCTATATATAATAGGTGCTCATTAAAATCTATTGCTTAATATGTCCAAAGAAAGGGTCTGTGTGGTTGGGTTTCTGGGTGGGAAAAGAGACTTCTTTTCACCATTTACCTTGAATATCCCAGAGTGGAGAAGCCCCTATAGGCCTCGTTTCCCACCTCCCCACCATGCACTCTGACCTCTGGCCACCTCAACCCACTTACTCTGTCTAGAACACACAGATGTGGCCACAGCCTCTGTTTTCTCTCAGCTCTTCCATTGAACTCTCACTCTTCCAGCCTGAATCACTGACTCCAGCCCCTTTGTTGCAAATGTACTTATTTCTTCCTCTGGATTTATTTAGTCCTTTTCCTCAGCATCTCTGGGGTTATCTACAATGCTCTTCCTATAAAGGCTTCACTGTGCTACCTGGACAAAGACAAACTCTTACTTATCTCTGCATAAGGAGCCCAGGATGGTACTCAGCCAAGAGTAGGTGCCAATAAGTGCTTCACAATGAGTGAGTTTCATAAAAAAACAAAACAAAGAAAACAAACAAACAAAAAAAACCAGCCCGAATGCCCATCAACTGATGAATGGATAAATAAAACACGCTATATCCTTACAATAAAATGTTAGTTGGTAGTAAAAGGAAATAAACTAGCAATACACATTGCAATGTGGATGAACCTTGAAATCATTATGCTAAGAGAAAAACAATTAGCCACAAAAGGCCACATATTATATTATTGCATTTACAGGAAATGCCCAGAATAGGGAAAGCTATCGATACAGAAAGTAGGCTGGTGGGTTGCTAGGCTGGAGAGGATGAGGGTTGGAGGGGAGGTGGAACGGTAGTGATGGCTAAAGGGTGTGGAGTTCCTTTTGGGGAAATTTTCTAAAAATTGGTTAGGTGGTGGATGCATCACTCCCTACATATACCAAAAGTCATCACCTTATACACTTTCAGGGGGTGAATTGTTTGGTGTGTGAAATATGTCTCAATAAAGCTGCTTAAAAAATGGAAAAGAATGAGTGAGTGAAAGCGTGAATCATGAAACAGGTTAATACAGGTTAATGGGGGCAGCTCCATAGGCAAAAGCAAAATAAAAGAGACAAAAAGCACCCCTCTCTCCTGACTGGCTAAACTATTGAGTTATTTACACAACAAACATCATCGGGTTTATTATGCACCTCAGCCATGCCGGGTGCTGGGATGCAAAGTGAATAAAACAGAACTGTTCCCTACCACCACGGAGCTAATTGCGTAGGATGATAGCCTGATATTTAACAAGGTATTACCCAGAGAGGTTTATTATTACTATTGTTGCTGCTGCTGTTATTGCAGTTGTGTTAAGAGCTGGGAAGGAGAAACAGCCAATGCTCCAGTGGAGCGTATAAGAATATTGCTTGTCCACTCTGGACAGAACCTCCGAGGTCAGGTAATTTTCAGCCTCGTACCAATCCCGCGCCTGGGCAGTCTTGGTAACACCACCGGTGGCTCCTCACACACACACGGAGCCTTTAGGGAAAGACTGCAGAGCCAGGCAGTGTGTGCAGAAGTCCTGGCCCTGTCACTGTGGGGCACCAAGGAAGGCCCAGGCAGTTGGCCCTGCCGCCCATCCTCAGCACACACCTCTGGGTTCACCTCCCGGCGCCCAGAAACGTGGATAGATAGCTTTAATTACAGCAGTCCTTCAGGACACTTCCAGGCCTGCGTTGATGCATTTCATTTCCTTCTGCTCTGGGCCCTGATGCCGGCTGATATAACTCAACTGAAGATTTCCCCAGGAGGGATTTCGAAAACTAAACCTCCAACTTCGCTGACACTGCAAGAACTGTCTGAGCTGGGGCCAGTCGGCCTCCTCTTTTTAAGAGCTGCGATTCACAGTTCCAGGAGCTCATGCAAATGCAAATCTACCAGGCCAGGCTTGGACTGAGACTCCTGCATTCCCCACGGGCTCCAGGATGGATTCCAAATCCCTACTGTTGCACACACAGCCTTTCGAATCCGGCCCTGTTTGCCTCCTCCCCGCCAGCCACTTTCCTGGCTCACCATCCTCTCCACCACGAGCACCGAGGCATCCTCACCGAGTACCACATTGCACTTACCCCTGCGCGTGAATTATCTCATCTCATCCTCCAACAACCCTCCGAGGCCAGGCATGTTGTTATCTTCATTCTACAGATGAAGAAAAACGGGGCTGGAATAACTTCCCCAAGTCTTAGAGGGAATAAGTGGTAACACCCGGATTTCAACCCAGGCAGTCCGACTGACTGTGATTTTAATCACCTCACCATTTCGCATGAACAATACCACATTACTTGCAATTCCCCCAATGTGCAATTTTCTCAGGCCTCTGGGCAAGAATGGATCTCTTTTACAGTTTTCGAGGCCCTTCTAGAAGAAAGAAAGTACTAATACAAATGCAGTTATCAATGGGAATACTTATTTTGAATAATAAAAAGATGGCAAATTACAATTTTTAAAATGCTACAGCATACTACAAAGTTTAAAAAATCCAGAAAATAACCGTTTCTATGAACTTCTTTTTGACATGTTTGTTCATCACATGGCTTTCTTACTTTATTGTTGTTGATTTTTTTGTTTGGACCAATCAGTCACTACTTCATATGCTCCAAATTTTGTGATGTCATTTTTTACCAGGAGAATGGAAGGATCCTTCTGTCTCTTCTCAAGGGCAGAGGCTGGAACACTGAGTGCAGAACCCAGCTCAGGACTGTGAAGAAGCAGTCATGGTTGCTCACCTATTGCATGTGGTCGCTTTCTTGCTATAAGAAGGCAGAGTTGAGTGCTCATAATAGAGAAAGTAGGACCACCAAGTCTTACATATATATTCTCTGCCGCTTTTATAGACAACTAGAGGCCCAATGCATGAAATTTGTGCAAGAGTAGGCATTCCTCCACCCGGCTGTCAGCACCGGCTTCTCTCTGGCACCTGGGACCCTGGCTTCCATCACAGTGTGGATTGATCAGGATTGAGTATCCCCAAACTGTGAGGCTACACACTGGTTTGAAAAGACTGACACAGATGGCTGTTTGCCTCATATCTATTCCCCCTTACTTAGTAACAGAATGTGATTTTATTCAGAGTATTGTGTCAGACTCAAAGATTACAGTTCTGATCCTCCTTTATAATTGCGGTCAGTGAGATATAAGTGGACATGTTCTGTGGCATTTGGGAAAACGTTACTACTAAGAATTGCCTGGACTTGGAGTTAGCTCCTTTTCCTGTCATCACTATCTTTCCTCCTCTAGGCTTTTTATAATATTGATGCAATGGCTAGAACCCAGCATCTATCTTGGACTATGAGGAGAATTTAAGATTAGCATAAAAGATAGTCTATGTCCAAGCTGACCTTTGGAGCACTCTGAACTATCTTACTCTCAAACTACTTTTAATGTTAATAACCATAACCTCATGAATTCAAGCCACTATAAATGCAATAGTAAACGGTACAGGAGACTAAGAAAAATATAGGACTGTATAGCTAGATAATGTAGGCACTAAATATCTGATAAGAATCAATTCTTTTATTTTACCAAGTGCACTGGATAAAGATACCAAATTTCTAAAATGCCATAGCTCCCTAGCTCCTTTATGCAATAATAATTGACTTCTTATTTATAAGCAGGCCTGAAAGTAATGTCTCTTTTTAATTAGTTTCCTGATGACTTTCTTTTTCTTTTTTAATTAAACAATGCTGCAGACTAACTTTTGAAGGAAGCTAAAGACACTTTAATGGATATGATCTGTCTGCCTTTCTTTTTCTGCCTGTATTCATTATAGGCAAATCAATGAAAATTGATAAACTCATGATGGAAAAAAAGGAATGTATCTGTATTCATTACAGGGGGTTAGAGATAATAATAAAATGAAATGTTGTTATAGTGAGATATAAACCCAACCTACGGAATTGTTCAATATGAGAATAGTTAGATACATTTCATTACCGTGATTGAGAGAAGCTCAGAAGCGGAAGCCAATAATTTTAAAAGTCTTGAGCACAGGCTTATGCTGACTATACAGTTCAATACGTTAATTGACAATAAATCCCACTTGCCTCTAAAAGGCACTTGACTCGTCATTTTCAAGATGGTCATGATTTTTTATGATGCGGAACTTTTAATTTACAGGGATGATAAAAATAGATTTACTTCCAGCCACTTGTATTTGATTTAATTACCTAATCAACTATAAATCATCTTACTATTGAAGAAGTGATTTAACATAGATGATATTTGGCTGTCATACTTTTGGGTTGCTGCTAGGGAGAATTTGGGGAGTAGAAAGGAAAGAGACCACAGCAGGGTGAACCTTCTATACTTTTCTACCGAGTCTGAGAGAACTCTGCAGAGGTGGAATTGGATGCTTTGGCTTCATCTTCAAAAGAGGCACTGAATTGGCATGTTACCTATTTATTTCTTAACCATAGAGACCTTGAAGGGGTGTGATGGTGTCGTTAGAGAGGGAAAAATTCAGACTTTATTATTTTTTATCATTTCCCAGTTTTTATATGCCATCATATTGCCCCTAGTGACAAGTTTGATGTGAACCTAAAATGGTAGTTAAGATTGACTATGGAAATAGAGGCTCAGCTCAGCCGAACCTACTAGATTAAATGTCTGATTGATAGATGATGGTTATGTATGATTAAAGAAGAAAGGCGTGGTTTTCTGGAATAATTGGAAGTTCTGAAGCCCCACTGTCAGAAAACCTGCTAGAATGTCTCTCTTCCAGCTTAGTCAAACACCTTAGACACTCCCCTTAGGATTTGCCTCTCTAGCAAGTCACAGTCTGCAGTCCTTTTGTGACCATATGCTAATTACTAGCCACTTGCTTCTCAAAGGAAAATCTCATCTTGTCACTTGGCAGCTCAAAAGTCTTCAATGGTTTCCAATCATTCTCAGGATAAAGTCTAAATTTTTAGGCAAATCATCGCCTTGACATTCAGACTTTTTGTTAATACTCTCCCATATTATACATTCTAAACATTCTGAAGGTCTTTTAATTTCTGGAAAATGATGAGTTATTGGCTGGCTGGCTAGCTGACTGGATGTATGATTGATCAATAAATGGATAGATGGATAATGGATGATGGATGGATGGATGGATGAGTGGGTGGATGGATGGGTGGGTGGATGGATGGATGGATGGATGGATGGAAAGATGGATGACTGGCTGGCTGGTTGGCTGGCTGGATAAGAAGATGGATGGATGCAAGGATAGGTGGATGGAAGAATTGGCAGATATATTGAGAAATTAATTAATGAATTAATTTTCCTTCTCATTCCTAGAGGTATTTAGACCTAATGACTATTTATTTATTCACCATTAAATAAACCCATATGCCCTTGATCCAACTCATTCTTCTCCATCATATATCTCAGACATGTCCGTGTCTTTGAATTATATTTACTTGCCAGGAACTGGGGCATTATGCCCTTTGGTGAAATTTAACCTTACTCATGGTTCTAAACTGTCATCTTGGTTTAGTCTCTGGGAAGATATGATGTCCTAGTAGTGGACACTATTTTCTCTAAATCATGTTACACTTAATTATTTCTCTCTGACAACCAGGCACATGTTTCTTAGCTTTTTTCTATTCCCAAACTTCTATTTTCTTTGGTGTCAGTCCTTAATACTTCTTAATTAGAGATAGCAGCAGTCATTGGCTCACATGTACAGCCAAAATGAGTGATCTATTCTGAGCTGAGTCAAGTCAATATATTTTCAATTTCTAACATGAGACTTTTCCCAAGGTTGCTGATGATCTCCAAAGTTAATTCCTCCTAAACCTCATGTCAGTTTTATAGTAATACAAATGCCTTATACAAAAAAGTTAATAATTTTCAAGGCTATATAATAGATAAAACTGTTTCATCATTTTATTCAATTTGCATGGATACATGGAATCTATTCTTTTATCTGATTGAGTTTTATACATTAAACTAAGCAAAGCCGTGGAACTTAGATTTTAAATATATGTGTATGTTCATGTCTATCATTGAAATGAAGATATAATAACTCAATTGTATCCTAATGTAAAAATATTATCCAAACATAGTTATTTTTGTAATAGATGCCTGACTCTAGTTCAAGAGCATAAACCCATATTTTCACAGAATGGCATTGATAATGCCCAGGACATTTTGTGTTTTGCTTTGTTCATTTCACAGTTGATCAAAAACATTTTCCATATTTTCACAGTTTTCATAATGATAATTTTTAAAACTATGTTTTTATTGATTTTAAGAGAAAGAGAGGAAAGGAGAGGGATAGAGAAAGAGAAAGATCCCATGCCCCCTATTGCATGCCCCCTACTGGATAGAGCCCACAACTTGGGCATCTGCCCTGACCAGGAATTGAACCAGTGACCTCTTGATTCCTAGGTTGATGCACAACTGCTGAGCCACAGAAGCTGGTTTATAAAATGATAATTTTTAATATCTGAAAAATATTTATAATGTTGATGGAACTCTATTTAGTTCATCATTCTCCTATTTTTATTATTTCTATGTTTTTGTTGCCATTGTTGTCATTGAAGAGAATGCTACAAAGACTTTAAAAAAAAAAAGATGTTGAATATACAGTCTGATTAAAATTTCTCATCAATTTTTCCTTTCTCCAAAGAGTATCTGACTATCTCAGAGCTCATTATAGCCTTAATTTCTATTTTCATTTTCTTTTTTCACAGTTTTTACACCTATTGGTTCCCTCTCTTAATATTTTATAGTTTTCCATTTCTCTAGTTTTAACCTTAAGAAACATATTAAAGGTTGTTTGTAAAATAACACAGATTTGGAGTCAAATCAACTAGGATTTAAATGTTCCACCTACCACTTAATAGCTGTGAGAACTCAGAGAGGTGATTAAATATTTTTAGACTTCAATGTCCTCATCTGCAAAATGAGAACAATATCTACATTAGGTTTATTATAGAGCAAACTTTAAGAAACTTTGGTTATTTCTCTTAGCATTTTATTATCATTTTGTTTGAATAGGTTTAAAAGGTTGAACTCAGAGAGAATAATATGAGGTCTAAACATTTTAATGAAGAAATTTTTTTGTTTGCTTTATTTGTCTGCTGCTTTTCTTTCTACTTCCCATTTTAATAACCAGAGTACTGTGCCAGCAATGGGATCAATTATAGGATGCACCTAATGAGCTGTAGTAGTCATTCTCTGAGATTTTTTCCCCTATGTTATTACATAATAGTCATAAAAAAAATAAAGTTTAGAATACCTGGCAACGAATGGGTAGTTTACATTTTTTGTAACCATGGTGATTCATTGAAATAGTTTTGAAATCTTTACTCTTGTAAACAACATTGTGGTCAATAACTTTGAGTATAAAACATTTTCTTGGAATCAGTATTATTTCCTCAGGATGAATTTCTGCATTTGGAATTACTGTGTCAGACAATATTAACTTGATTCATTTTGAAATCATTATGTTTTTCTAAAGTACTCTACTAATTTTTTTCTGCCAGCTAAACCCTGTTAAATTCAATAATATGATACCAGAGGAAAGAGGCTAGGAAGCTTAAAAAAACACACACACAAAAAAAAAACACTACTACTTCAATAGTGTAAGATTCACGATCTGGGAAATGACAGATATGCTTTCGTTTGCATTTTGTTGTTTCAGTCTCTGTTGATATATGAAATAACCAGATGAATATTGTTTTCATAGTAAAAAATATTGTAACTTATACAACATATAAGCAAAGACATATAAATTAATCTGGAAAGTGATATTATGATGGGAGGGGGGAATATAAAGGACATTTATCTTACTAAAAATTCCATAGATTGGGCTAGAATACAATATATCTTTATCAGGTTCAGTATAATTTTGTCTTTCTTTGTGTGGATAGCAAATGTCAGCCAAACAATTACTAGCTTAAAGTGAGATCCTGTGTTGAAACCTGTTGCTTCATAAAAAAATATTTGCTTGTGACTGTTATCAAGAACAGCGGTTTTCCTTTTGCTCTTAGTGATGAAGTTCTTCTGGACAAGCATATCAAAATTTGGGGCTGTGGAACTATCTAAGCTTAGCACTGCTCCCCTTTCCTTCCTCTCCCTTCCCCTCCTTCCTCTCTTCCCCCTTCCCCTCCCCTCTCCTCCCCTCTTCCTCACTCTTCTCTCCTTTCTTCTCCCCTCTTCTATCAAATGTTCACTTCTGCTAATGAGTAGTTAATGGGTTTGGGCCTCAATGAAGTCACCAGCACAAACAGGACTGTTGGATCATGGGATGGCCTGTAATTATACACAGCCTCCCACACACACTCCCCCCCCCCCCGCCCCCCAACCACCACCCTCCAGCCCCTAAGCCATTTCCTAGTTTTCCCAGTAGTTTCCTGGAGCATAGAGTGTTTAGAAATGCAGCTCTATTTTAAACCACTTTATCTGGCTTCATCCTCTCTCTTGGAATTGATAGCATGTTGACTCAGAGTCATAATGGTAACTTCCTCATGAACATCTGATGCTGTGAAATTAACAAAGATGAGAACTCCCCAATAGTTGAAACCAAGAAATGAATTATAAAAATGTACTTCAGTCACAATACCAGAGAGAATCCAGTTATGAATTAGTAACAGATGGGAAAGGACTATTCACTTCCAGTTTTCCATAAATGTCTATAACGCTTGTTCTGATCATAAGTTTTTATTTCTTCCAGATCTTCATTATGATTCTAGCAAGATTCACCATTAAAAATTATGCAAAGCTCGGGTATATAGATGCCATTTCTCGTTCTTTCCTTTCTGTTAAGTAAAAAAAAAAAAAAAAAAAAAAAGTAAATAATAATTCAGGTGGAAGATATACATCATTTCATTCATTGTTTACTTCTTTTTGTATTGCAATACAAATAGTTATACATTCCTATAAATCACTTAGTCAAGGGTATTTTAAAAATATATATATTAGCATTTATGCTGTGAAGGGGAATTGCTAGTTAATGGAATATCTTTGCCCTTTCTCACCCATACTAACTTTCCTACAACTTTAGAAAGTAAAAATGTTTAGTGTTTGCAGCAAACTCTTGGTGTTAAAAACTGTCTCCATCAACACTGTGCCTTGATAGTAATATCAGGCACAAATACAAGCCTTCTTAGATTTCCTTCAACCCCTTCCTTCTTTGGGAAAGTACCATCCAACTTCTAGGCCACTCACCTGCAATCTTTGTTGGATCCATTGCCAAATTCCCTGAATTGGCTGAAGCCAAGATTGAAGCCCTGGGCCTAGATGACCCTCATTCCCAGTATGCTGACCCCTGACAATCCCACATCATCCATCCACTTCTGGTTTTAGATGGAATGGCTTGCCATGAAACCCAGCCTCTGGAGCTGTTCAAGGGCAAATGATATAACCTTGAAGTGTGAAAAGTTGGTTCCCCATAAGGTAAACTTCACCAAAGGGAAAGAGCTGTAGAGGACCTCTTCTCCCAGCATTATGGAGTCTCCTCCCAGGTTCAGTTCCTTCTTGCAACCCTTCTTGAGAAAGTCCCTTCTGTAGAGCCACTGTGCTTGCTGAGCAAAACTGATGGGTCCCTCCATAGCTTGTCATGAGTGGTGGCCATTCCCAAAATGCAGTGCATAGTCATCACTTCATCGCTTCCCATGCTTTCCCTTACCTGCACCGCCCTGAATTTTCAACCCTCAAATAAAGTATTCAACACTTTAATCTTCGCCTCAAGCTCTACTTTCTGGATAGGTGTCAGACTACATAATTATCACCACTTCTCCCTTTCCCTTGTGAAAATTATAGAACCACCTTCTCTCTAGAAGGGAGAACTTTGGAAAAAATGAAATGGAGTTGTAGTAGGTTGAAAAGTGACCCCAAAGTTTTATTTCCAAACAAGATCACATAGTGGTGAGTGTAATCTTGTTTGAAAATAAGGTCTTTGTTGACAGAACTAAATTAAGGATCTTGACATAAGATAATCCTACCCGTTCCTCCGAAAATAAACCCTAGTGCATGGAAAGATAAGACATCCCCTGAAAATAAGACCTAGAGCAACTTTGGGAGAAAAACCTAATATAAGACACTATCTTATTTTCGGGGAAACAGGGTAGAAGTAATGTGGACCCTAAATCCAATGATGAGTGTTCTTATTAGAAACAGTGGAGAAGATAGAGACACTGAGGAAAGGGCCACATAAAGAGGAAGGCAGAGGTTGGAGTGATGTGTCTATAAGACAAGGAGCTTCAGGAAGTGCAGAAGCTGGGATAAAGACATGGAATACATTCTCTCTCAGAGCTTCCAAAAGAAACCAATCCTGCTGACACTTGGGTTTTAGACTTCCGATGTCTAAAACTACTGGATAAACTTGTGCTGTCAACCAGTTTGTGATTCTTTGTTATAGCAGCCTTCAAAAATTAATACTGAGCCTAAACCGGTTTGGCTCAATGGATAGAGCATCGGCTTGGGGACTGAAAGGTCCCGGGTTCGATTCCGGTCACGGGCATGTACCTTGGTTGCGGGCATATCCCCAGTAGGGGGTGTGCAAGAGGCAGCTGATCGATGACTCTCTCTCATCGATGTTTCTAACTCTATCTCTCTCCTTCCTCTCTGTACAAAATCAATAAAATATATATTTTTTAAAAATTAATACCGAGAGGATGAACATTTTTAGTTAGCTTTTCCCTGGGGGAGAAGCACTGGGGTTGCTTTGAATCATGCTTCCTTTAGATATGGGAACATGTCCACTTTTAAATATCTCTCAGGTCCCTTCACAGATATGTACTTCACATAAGCAAAATCTGTTAATTAACAGGCCATGAAAGAAGATAAAGGCTCTTTGGTCTGAAAGTTGGTATACCCTGGTTTTTGCCCAGTCATGTGAACTCTCCTTTAGACTAAAATTCCACTTCATTGAAGCTCTATAGCTGCTCTCTGCAATGTGGCAGACCTGTGCTTACCAAACTGAAGCCATTCTCCAACCTAGTGAACTCCTATTTATCTCCCAAGAACTAGCTCAGGCCAGCTAATGTTGCTCAGTGATTAAGCATTATACCATGCACCAAGAGGTCCGATCCTACAAAGTGCAGGCTGGACTGAGGGACACCCCCCCCCCCCCCCTGCACGAATTTCGCGCACCAGGCCTCTAGTTTTAGCATAAGTGAGCAGGGAATTTCTGGTTCACTCATCTTTATTGCTTTCTTACATGCCTTTCAAACTTTTCCATAATTCAAATCCATATAATCCCCAATCCTTTTTTTCCTGAAAATTTTAACTCCTCTACTATGTTCCTCATAACTCCTCCTGTTAATGTCTCTGAGAATTCACTGTTGAGTTGTCATCCTAAATGTGGTATGCTTTGAACCCTTGGGGAAATTTGCCTTTTAAGCAGGACTGTACAAATTTGAGTAATTCAGCTTCTTTTTTCCTTACCCAAAAATACTGTTCTGAAATATTTTTCCCCTTTGATTCTGAGTGACTGAGGGGGCCTTGGTCTGCAGCAATGGGATCTGTTTTAGTGTATGTTTGGATGAGTTCTCATCTTTAATCCTGGCCTAATTAAGTAAATGTTCTCTATGTCCTTTTGAATCCCTGCAGAAGGACACAGAAAATATTCACCAAGATTTTCTGACTTGTCTTCTTGCCCTTTTCATAGCTCCCTGTCTTCAATCTGTTCATATTGGGCACCACTTTTCATCCCCAGCCCCATCTGCTATTATACATTCCATGCTTCAACCACAAAGGACTTTTTTGAACCTGCCTCTGTATGTTTGTATATCCCTTTCTTTCTGAAGGAATTGACCTTTTCCCCTTTTACAGCAGGCATGCTCCTTCTTCGGCATTCAGAGAGAAACTCCCCTTCACCATAAAGTCTGACGACTACTCACAGCACATTTTTCCCATTCGGAGATCATCTATTGAGATGTGAGGCTGTTCTTGGTCTCTTTGTTCTAGAAAACTCCAGTACATGAGACACACCTTTTTCTTCTCCATCACAAGACTTTCTATTTTGATTTCTGGCTCCTAACCTGCATGGAGGTGTTTTAGGGAGAGACAGGCCAGCTTGATTTTCCACCAAACCCACTTAGGCAAACACTGCATTTAATCTTTGAGCAGAGCAGCAGCTCATAGAAGTAGCCCAGGAGACCTCATGCAGAGCTGGGAAGGAATTGTCCTAATCACAGGAATATCTTGCTGGGGTTTACAATAAAGCAAAGCCAGAGTGGAGAGAGAACTATATCAGAAGTTGAGCTGACTTTAAGTTGGAATACCAAAGGCGGGGAGGCAGGTGGGAAGACGGGAGACAGACCTGGTTCTGAGAGAGGTGAGCAGGCCCAAATCTATCTGTTGAGTTCCTAGCATCTGAGTCAAAATCTACATTTGTTCAGTAATATAGTTTCTCTAGATCTGCAAAGTGATGGGTTAGAAAGTTACCATTTTCTGAACATTTAATCTGTGCCCAGCGAGATGTTAGGTAATTTGACCTAATTCTTTTACTGAATCAGCAAGTTACACTGTAAAGGATTTATTATTGCCCATGTTCTCTGACATCAACTATCTATTGGGGATGTAGCACCATTGTTGACATATGGCATTAGAGCCTCAAAATTGGAGTTCAATCTTAGTGTGCCTGATGAAAAGCCATTCTTTCTAGTCTGAAGCCAGGGCCCTAAGCTTTCTGTTTGGCCATGCCTGGTCTCACATGGGCACTGCCTCAATGGGATCAGCCTCTACCCATGGGAGAAAGAACCCAGGACAAGCTAAGCCCATCTCACTTTGGTGCCTCCAAATGGAGTTCTATAAGGCTTGGTGCAGTCCCAACCCCTAACGAGATTTCCTCATTACCGAAGAAGGCAGAGGAGGAGTTAGAAACTTAACTATCAGCCTGAGAGTTCTCTAAGCCCTTCCGCCATTTGCTTCTCCCTACAATGAGCAGTCAGGGCCCATTGGCACTCATAGGCAAAAGACTTCCACCTCCCTTGTGAGGCTCTAACCTTGTTGAGCCTCTTCTGTCATCATTATTGGTCTCTTTTATAGCCCCCACTGGAGCTTAAGACTCATTATAAGAATCAGCCCAGTCAAAGGGTTCCAAAGTGGTCATTGGAATTTTATGGAAACTTTTCCATCTGCTGAATAACCTTGAGAAGAGCTTAGCTATTGATTTCCTGACTCATCGCTCCACCTCCCCAGCCACTTAGTGTGGGAGTTTATGTTCTCATGTTCTCCGACATCAACTATCTCTTGGGGATATAGCACCATTGTTGACATAAATATTCATTTAATGCTGGAAGACATTGATTTGGAGTTTCTTATTGACTCTGTTATTTTCTTGCCACTTAAATATGTCTACATTTAGAGTATAGGCCCCCCAATTGTGGTTGTCACGTGCCTGCCCCTCTGATATCCATATGTGTTCTCCTTTACAGTTTGAGTAATAGATATATGGTTGCAACGTCTAGCTCTCAAATCCCTCATCATCCAGTAAGCTCCTCTTGATTCCTCTTGAATCACTTTCTACCTTGCAGTTTAAGGACACCATGCTTTAAAAAAAGATTGATAAAGTTATAGATTTAAAGAAATGTCCAGATTTTGTGTTATTCTATAGGTGATGATGAAGGGAAAATTATAAGCCTAACTCTTCATCTTCCTAGAGGTCATGCTGGAACCTATTAGTGTAAGATCACTTGACCATAGATTAATCCTTTCCAACCAGAAGTGTTAAGAGTTGTGATAGATCTGTGTTTATGAAGAGTGGTTGCAAGCAACCAAAGGAGTAATTAATGTAAGCAAGACAAAGGACATGTGGTGTTTAGCACGATTGTGCTGGCATGAAATAGCAATGTGAACAGAGGTAAATATTCAAAATGTGGCAAAATTTTTGTAATAGTAGACACCATGACTATTCTTTACATAAATTATACTTATGCTCTTGAAACAGCTCTATTATGGCTATCTCATACCCATTTTACAGATGCAAAAGCAGAATCTCATAGTTTTATGTGCTTGCTTTTTTAGATCCTGAGTATGAAACTTGACTTTTTACTTTTATATGCCCAGAGATTGAGTTCAACCTTTAACTGAGTAGTATTCAAACTTCTTGAGACTAATTTGAGTGTTGATTCTGTTCTCAAGACTGTCTGGTGATCTTAATATTAATCCAGGGAACATCAAGAGCCCAAAGTATAAAGGCCCTGGAAACAACAGGTCTGGATTTGAATCCTGGATATTCCCTTCTCAATGTGACTTTCCTAGTATATAAATGATAATTAGAAAGTTTAGCTTCTGAAGTTTTATATGGAATTAAATGTGCTAATATTTTAAATAGGTGCTCCATAAATATTGGACTCCCCTTTTCACAGCTCAGTAACAAATGTCTCTTGCCTCTTCTACAGCAAACTGTCTCATCCATTACCCTCTGAACTTTCACTGGGATTGGGCTAAAATGGGCAGTTGGACATCCCTCAAGGGGTCCCAGATTGGAGAGGGTGCAGGCTGGGCTGAGGGACACCCCTTCTTCTCCCCTGCCCCCCTCTGTGCACAAATTTTGTGCACCGGGCCTCTAGTATTATAGAAGTTAGCAATTTCTATCTTGCATTATGCATAGAACTAGACTGGGTGCCATGCACATAGTAGAAACTCATCAATGAATGTGTTTGTCAGAGTTATCTAGATAAACAGAACCAACAGGAGATATAGAATCAGAGACAAAGAAAGATTAGTATAAGGAATTGGCTCATCTGACTTAAGAAGCTGACAAGTCTCAAGATCTACAGGGTGAGTCAGCAGGCTGGAGGCCCAGGAAAGCCAATAGTATAGGTATAACCAAGGCTCAAGACCCAGGAAGAGCTGATGTTCCAATTTAACCCCGAAAGCTGGAAAAGACCAATGTCACACTTAGCAGTCAGGCAGGAGAAATTCCCCCTTACTTACAACCCTTTTGTTCTATCCAGCCTTCAACTGATTGGTCAAGGCCCACCCATATTAGGGAGAGCAATTTGCTTTACTCAGTCTGCTGATTTAAAATGTTAATCTCATCTAAAAACACCCTCACAGGAACAATCCGGATAATACTTTGAGCAGATATCTGGGCACCTCATGGGTCAAATCAAGTGAACATATATGATTAACCATCACACTGAGTAAGTGAGCTTCTGCAAACTGAGCCCCATTACTTCTCTAAAAATAGGCATATCTGTCTCCCATTTCTGTATTTCCCATGCCACATGGTTTCTTCAGCTGGTACTTAATGTACAGGCATAAAATATCTTATCAGTACCTTGGAGTTAATCATGCAGAGTATCAGGAGCCCCCAGTTCTCTGGTTCCCAGTCAGCCTTGTTGCATTGCTAGGCCCCTCCTGCAACAATCAATAGATTCTATTGTGTCAAACACAAGGCCCGCGGGCCAAATCCAGCCCGCCAGGCCTTGCAATGTGGCCCGCACCGCGCTGTCATCACTGCACTCCGCTGTCAGTTTATGACATTGTCAGTTTATGACTGTTCAGTAAACCATTCGGCCAGCGATTTAGGCTGGATTTTAGATTTTAGCCCCTTCTCTGATTGAGTTCGACACCCCTAATCTAGAACAAAGCCTCGGCATCTGATCTCTGCTCCATTTTTTTTTTCCTTTTGTTTCTAGGGAGCATCCAAATCCCACGCGTTTGCTGCTTAATGTTTTCCTCAAAGCTAATCAGGGTCTTAAAGATGCAACTCAGTACAAGTATAGAAATTTCAACAATCTGAGGACCTCGTCTCTCTCTCTCTGTGTCCAGTTCTTTAACGTCCCGGTACTCCATATCAATCTACAGACTGGACTTTTCCATAAGGGTTAGTGGACCACCTCTCTAGCAAAATCTATATTTATAAAAGCCAAATATGCAAAGTGTCCCTTCAGGAGTTCGACCTGGAGACCGATCACTTCCTATGATGGGCACTGACCACCAGGGAGCAGTGCAGAATGAAGGAAGGCCTGACTGGCAGATAGAAGGCCTTCATTGGCCCTGACCGGCAGCCAGGCCTTTGGACCCTACCCATGCAAGAATTCCATGCACCAAGCCTCTAGTATATTCATAAAAGTCCCTGATGTTTATAAAACTGAGAGACAATGTGAATATGGTAATAAAAAGTAAAAAAAAAAAAAAAAAGCACACTACCCTGTAGGCTCAGGTTCTCAACATTGGAACTGCTGACGTTTGGGGGCTGGGTAATTCTCTGTGGTGGGGAGCTATCCTGTGCACTGCAGCATACTTAGCAGCACCGATAATCTGAGTCTACCAGATGCCAATTGCCTTCCTTCCTAGTTGTGATGATCAGACACTGCTGAATAGTCCCCTGGAGGACACAGTTGCCCCCATTGAGATCCTCTGCTTTAGGACACAGGTAAATAGCAGACTCCAGATTTGAGCTCCCTTATTTCATTCTAGAATCCCAACGTCTTGTATGTACATTGCCAGGGTATTGGTAAGTGATTCTTGATCCTTCTGTAGCTAAAACCTCTCTCCCTTCAGCCTTCACTAGTAGCAATGGCCCC
Source organism: Pipistrellus hanaki (assembly GCF_964339955.1). NCBI lineage: Eukaryota > Metazoa > Chordata > Mammalia > Chiroptera > Vespertilionidae > Pipistrellus > Pipistrellus hanaki. The sequence continues at coordinate 86,040,936 of NC_140506.1, read as the reverse complement.
CATCCCACTTATGATAATCCAAAATGTCACCAGTCAATACTAGGTGTCTCCTGGTTGAGAACCACCACCCTGTGTCTGGTCTCAAGGGCAACTCTAGAAATGGTGTCATGCAGGCTGGATCACCTGTGTTGTAGGAGGCACCTTGGTGATGTTGAAATAGGATGCCCTCTTTAATCCTCACAAGGATCAGGATGGAGACTGAGACTTAGGCCTAGTCAGCAACTTCCCAGGTCACCCAGCTAAGAAACAGTGGAGCCAGGGTTTGTGTTTTCTTTCACTCTGCTAGGACGTCTGTCTTAGATCCTGGAGAAGTCAGCATTCAGCATTAGAAGGGAAACTGAAACAACAAGGAAAGAAACAACTAGCATTTGGTTAGATTTAATAGTATTAGTAGTAGTGGGATATTTTTTTAAACCATCACTGGATATGGCCGGTATGTCAAGAAAAACAATTCCCTGTGGATTTTGAATCTGTACAAGATTGACAGTCTCAATACTCACTGAGCTGGGTGTGCGCTGGGCTCTCCCGGTATTGCCAAGTCACAGGCTGCTGAGACTGCAGCCCCCATCTGCCCCTCATCGTTGGTTTTATGGAATCAACCACAGTGACGAATGGCCCTGCATTTGGACAGCTGTCCCAGCTCGGGCCACAGCTGAAACTCCCTGTCACTGGTGACATATGTGCACTCTGAGAGCTCCAGTGCAATTGGCCATCTGTCCGGGAGGCCAGAGCTATCCTCAGCTTTGAAATTAGCAATCGCAAAAGCCAGCTCTTCTCCAAAAGGCACCTGGAGCCACAGGCTCACAGACAGGCCCTCACCAGCACGCAAACAGCCATTGGGAAGGTCCCCCGTTCAACATCATGGAGAGGGAGGGGCCCTGCATAACAGATAAGAGCTCACAGCCTCCCCTCTGAAGCAACCAGGAGGAATGATTTCCTGGGTGTGAGTTGGGCACCAGAGAAAGGGTGTGTATGAAGGATTCAGTCAAATTTCGGTTTGGATCTTTAGCTCTACCCCCCTACAGGATGCATGATCTTAAACAAATCACTTTACGGAAAGACCCAATTTTTGCACCTGGAAAATAACACACTCTTTTCTTCCTCCTTCCCAGGCCGTTATGAAAATTGGCTTTGCCAATCAGAGAGTGACCAATTCGGGGAGAGGACTGTTCCCTCCGTGTCGTCAGCTCAGCCCCCTTGCACAACATGGATTTTATTATTTAGGGAGGGGATGAGCGGGAGAACCAGATGGCATGGCTCAAGCTTATTTTAGGAGGGAAGCAAAAAGAAGCATTCATTAAGAGCCTCAGACATGTTCCTAGAAACACATGTAAAAAAAAAAAAAAAAAGGTGCTGAAACCAGTTTAGCTCAGTGGATAAAGCGTAGGCCTGCAGACTGAAAGGTCCTGGGTTTGATTCCGGTCAAGTGCATGTACCCTGGTTGCAGGCACATTCCCGGTGGGGGGTGTGCAAGAGGCAGCTGATCGATGTTTCTCTCTCATTGATGTTTCTAACTCTCTATCCCTCTCTCTTCCTCTATGTAAAAAAATCAATAAAATATATTTAAAAAATTAAAATAAAATATTACAAAGGCATAGCCTTTGTAATAGCCTTAGCTTTCAATTGAAAATGTAACATATTATTAAGGAAATTTTAAACAGGATGAAAGAATTCATAACGAACATACCCTCCTCACCCTCCTCAGACAACCATGTCTCCCTCTCACAAAAAAAAAAAAAAAAAAAAAAAAAAATCACTGTGGCTAGCTTCTTTTATGTCCTTCATGCACCAACCAATTATAGACTGAGGCTCTTTCTACAAAAGAGACTTTTACTTTGCTTTTTTATCACTGAGATATCTTGCCTCAACTCAGAGCATAGGTATCTGTCTCCTCCTTTGCCTGACTGTATAATATTCCACCGTGTGGATGTACCATGATTTCTTTCACCAGTCTTCCAGTTGTTCTGTGACAATAACTATTTTTGCTATTATAAACAATGCTGCAAATTAAAAAAATTACAAACGTCAGTCTTTGTATATATGTAGGTATAGCATTAGATAAAGGTTTGTGGATTATGGGGTAAAAATATGTATTCTCCATTTGCTAAGCCAATCAGCAATGCCTACATGATCTCCATTTACACACAGACGAACTATCCCAGACACTCTCAGACCTCACTTTCCCCAGTGAGTGTGGAAGTGTGTTTTTATTTGTTTACTTATTTTAGGGGGACAATAAGCCACGAAACCCAGGTGATAACAGTTGCTCTGAAGTGTGGCACATGAAAAGCTACAGAGGCTCTGCTCCCACCTGCACTGCACCCCTGCCCCAAAGCCCACCCAAAGCCTGCGGAGTCATTTTGGTGACTCATCCGTGGGGAAGGAGCGGGCTGCCCTGCCCTCTGCTCTCTTCCTGGAGAGAGACACGCAGAGGAGAAGAAGGTGGACATGGCAGAGGCCACTCAGCTCTCTACCTAAGGAACCGGCAGCTGAATCTGCCCTGAAACAGACCTAACATCCTCCGCCCACTGCAGACACAGGGCCACCCCGAAAGCCCGCTGAAGCTGAGCAGCGAACTTGTTCACTGCTGATGCTCCAAGGAAAATGAGATAAATCGTGAACTCTTTGAAGGTAATTTATCCACTCCTTGCCTTTCCCCATACATAGGCAATCCTGTGTTTGCCACGAGCAGGGAAGAAAGGCAAGACAGGTAGCAATCCCTGAGAGGCTGCCCCAGGTCAGCTTTATCAAAATGATGAAATGTTGTGGGTCTCGGCAGCCCCCCGGGCTGGCTCTGGGTTGGGCTTCCCGAGGCATTAAGGGGTGAAGGAGGTGAGCGCGCGGCTCTGGCGCGTGCATCCCAGTGGTGTTGCCTGTGTCGCTGCGGATAGCAGTTTTATCAAGATAAATCTAGTGCTGCTCGGGAAGGATATTAATAAATTATCTAGTAATGAAAAATGTGAGAGGAACCATACTCTTACATCAGGCTTGTGATGATTACTTTGATAGATGCACTGGCGAGATTTCCCCGACAAGGCAGAAATGAGAAACATGACACGTGGACCTTTAAGGGTGACCTCAGAGGAAAACAGAAGTGCTGAATGATACAGAAGCAGAGATGGGGAAAACGGAGCTCCCAGGCGATGCCAGATAGATGGGCTCTGCTGAGCAGCCGCTCACTGAGTTCAGTGTCAGAGGCAGACAGGGGAGGAGAGGAGAGACATGGAAGGGAGTGGAGCAGATACCAAAACCCCAAGCCTAGTCCAGTGGTCTGCAAACTCATTAGTCAACAGAGCCAAATAACAGTACAACGATTGAAATGTCTTTTGAGAGCCACATTTTTTAAACTTAAACTTCTTCTAGGGCCACCTCTTCAAAACAGACTCGCCCAGGCTGTGGTATTTTATGGAGGAGCCACACTCAAGGGGCCAAAGAGCCACATGTGGCTATCGAGCTGCAGTTTGCAGACCACTAGACTCTAGTCCTAAGAGCGTGGGGTCTCCATGGGCACAGATGTGGGCCGGGATGTTAGCTCTCTCTGGCAAGTCACTGAAACACCTCCGCCTCAGTTTCCTTATCTGTAAATGACAAGTACAGCTTATAGTATTACAATGGCCAGATGGTAAAGGATTGCCTGCGACGATCATCGGAAAGCTCTTGGAAGCAGTGAGTACTCAGTAAGTGGTCGGACAGGCACTTGAGAAGAGTCCAGGGAAGGGATGATAGATGAGGTTGTGTAGACTCTGAAGGAAGCAGTAGCTAATAGGAGGCCGAGAGGAGAGGAAACGAAGTACTTTTTTTGTCCACAGCCCTTGACACAAGTTACTGAGTTTCTGGTGCTCTGATAGACTTTGGGGGTGTTAGATGAAACAGGGCCTGGCTTCACCCCAGATGAAGCACAGTGGCTAGTATTTATCTGTACGCGAGTAATCAAAATAAAGTATGATAGGGGCTTTGAGAAAAGTGAGTACTTACAGGCTGGCCTTCTGAATCAATGGAGGGAAGGCTTGCTTGAGGAGGTGAACTTGAAATGGAATTCTGCAGGACAAAGAGGAATCAATGGAGTGATGAAAGGGAAATGTTAATGGAGTTTCTTTTAGAACAAGTGAACAAGAGCCAGGGACTCCATGTGATTCAGCACAATCGGAAAGGGAGTGGGAATGGGAGGGAAGGGAAAGGAGCTGGCCAGATGAATCGAAGTCACTTTTTTACATGCGGTTGCTATTTTACATGTGTGGAGCGCTGTAATAATGTAGCAGGGGACCACTGACTTCACAGCATCCGTTTCTCCCCTGTCTCAGCAATGGCTTCTTGATCACTTTGGGAGACTTGCTCTCCAGCATTCCTATTGATTTTTGAACTGCACACAGGCGGCTGGGGTCAGGACGGGAGCGCAGTGAGTCACCTGAGGCATACCGCCCGCTAACTGCCTCCACCAGAGCCTTTCAGGAATTCATGATGTAGCTCACTGAGGGCTAGAGGGCACATGGACTAAGACACAGCTTCAAAAACTTGAAAGTAAGCAGGTGGGCTGGAGAGAGTTCTCCAAAGAGCTGGGGCCTTGATGGTAAAGCAGCGAGAGAGATCTAAGAAGCCTTACTGTGACTCAGATCCCGAGCCCTGCTGTAGGGAGAATCTTGATCTCACCTGTGAAACATTTAAAACCAACAGTGAACTGAAGCCAACAGCAGATGCAACCCAGCCCCAGCCCTAGCCCAGTAACACAAAGTTGAAATGAAGCAGGATGGACCCTCTCACTCTAGTGGGCTGAGAGAGGAAGAAGCAAAACCCTTTTCCAGGGTAAAGATTATTTAATTCAGGCTCTGCTCTCCTTTTAAATGCAATGTCTTTTATACACAATTACAAGATATTAAAAACACACAGAGAGAGAGAAAAATGTGACCCACACAGAGAAAAAATGGTTAGTAAACTCGCAGATGACTCAAATGTTATAATTAGCATAAAATCACTTTAAATAATAATACTATCAACATGCTAAAGCATGTAGTGAAAAAAAAGTGGACAATAAGCATGAATAGAAGAAGAATCTCAAGAGAGAAATAAAACACTATCAAAGAAAAACAGAAATGTTAGAATTTTAAAAAAATATATAATATCTTTAAGGAAGAATTTAGCAAATGGGTCTAATTATAGACTGGACAATTATACCATAAAAATATACCACAGAAAAGATCTTAGATGGCAGTGGAGTAGCTAGAAGATAAACTCACCTTTTCCAAGGACCAAAAAAATAACCCGAGAAACCCACCGAAGTCTAGCTGAACAAATTGGACAACATGGAAGAAATGGATAAATTCCTAGAAACATGCAATCTTCCAAATCTAAATCAGGAAGACTCAGAGAATCTGAAAAGACAAGTGAAGTTGAATCAGTAAGAAAACAACAACAGCAAGACGAACAAACAAAAAACCCAATAAACAAAAGTTCTGGACTGGATGGCTTCACATATGAATTTTATAGAACATTCCAAGAACTAACACATATCCTTCTCAAACTATTCCAAAAATTTTAAGAGGAGGATAAACTCCCAAGCTCATTTTATAAACCCAGCAATATCCTAATTCCAAAACCAGATAGAGATACAACAAAAAAGAAAAGTATAGGCTAATATCCCTGATTGACAAACAATTACACTCTATTACACAGTCATCTTTTGTTGTTATTTTACAGATTAGGAAACAGACTGAAATAATAAACTGTGTAATTGGGATTTAACTTGATTCTTTCTGACCCTAAATTAAAAGAGAGAGGGAGGGGGGAGTAAAAGACAGAGAGAGAATGTAAATAAAGCTCTTAAAGGCATGTTGTCATGTTAATAGCAATGATATACTGGACCCTGTGTGCACCACTTCTGAAAGCTGATCTTGCATATCCCTCTCAGCTATGTACTCAGCAGTGTTCTCTTCCGACCTGGAAGCCAAACATAATGGGAGTATTTACACTAGGGGTGTCGAACTCAATCAGAGAAGGGGCCAAAATCTAAAATCCAGCCTAAATCTCGGGCCGAATGGTTTACTGAACAGTCATAAACTGACAATGTCATAAACTGACAGCGGAGTGCAGTGATGACAGCGCGGTGCGGGCCACATTGCAAGGCCTGGCGGGCTGGATTTGGCCCGCGGGCCTTGTGTTTGACACATGTGATTTACACTATAGGTATTGGCAAACATTACAAATAAGGCCTTGTGTGTGTCTGTGACTCAACCCATTTGTTAAATACCACTACACATCACTGAATATAAAGTATGTGACAATGGGGTACATGTGACAATGGGGTACATTACATGTGGTTTGGTTTTGTTTTTCATTCTGGCACCAAGAACAAACTGTACCTTTCACATAGCAAGTGTAATACAGATGTTGACTCAACTGATTTAGCTAAGCTTAATGTCCTCACTGTATAGAGAGGTTGTCACTTGCTTAAGGTTGCCCAGCTCATAACCAACTGAACTGAGATTTAAATGCAGTTCATTCTGATTTTAGACCTAAGCCTTATACTACCACAAACAGAGGGAGGGGACCCAGGGGTAATAGAGATTCCTTCAGACATTGCAACCACCCACCCAAAAGGACTCTAAGGATAATGCAGGGGGGTCTGAGGAACCGAAGGAACCAGAGGCCAGCTTCTTCATAAGCATCGTTGACACGCTTCCCTCTGTGCCATGTGTTCGACAGAAATAAATTCTCTCTGAGCCCACACTTCCTAATTAGGCTGCACTCAAATATCTCCAGACTTCCAAAAGACAGTGGAAGCAGATTAAAGTCGTTTGGAGCCAAGCAAGGGCAGGGTAGCTTCTGGCAGCGTCTCCTCCTTGCTCAGTAACCCGAGTCTGGCCCTAACTCTACATTCTACTTCCAGAAGAACAGTCGTGATTAAAGGATTCCTTTTGCAGCTGAGGCTCAGTGATAAGGGCATTCTGTTTGGACCCTCCTAAACTACCAACGGAATAGAAACCATAATTCTGCATTAACTTTGGTTCTATATTTTATTTTATTTTTACTGGAGTTTAGGGGTCCTGGGAAACTAGGCTTGGTCAAAGAAGCATGTCCATAATGCAGCTGATGAGTTTTTGATGGGAGGATCAATGACACGGTGTTTCTAATTAATCCCTCTTATTTTTGAGACACACCAACCACTTTGCAGAGAAGGGATAAGGCACTTACTAAGCCCTAGTGTGTGCTAGGCAGTATGCAATGTGGCTAATATATTATCTGTTATTCACATAAAACTTTGCAGAAGTTGATGCTCTTCATCCTATTTTATGGTGAAGAAACTGCTGTTGGGGGAGGTAAACACTTAGTGCAAGATCGCATGGCCAGTGAGGGACCGAATTTGTAAAGCATTCTGCATGCACAGCTCACACGATTATACCTGGTTCGTTTCTCTTTTGCAGAACATGGCCTGGAGCAACTTGGAGTCTAAGCCAAGGGTTGCCCTGTACAGAATCTGAAGGAAGCAGCATTGGACTTCAGTCTAGGCAGTGCTTCGCAACTAGGGGACCAGGCCATTTTGTCCCCTGTCCCCCATGGAAATATGTGGTAATATCTGGAGACACTGATTATCACAACTGAAGGGGGGAGGTGCTAATTGCATCTAGTGGGTGGGGACCAGGGATGCTGCTAAACAGTCCACCATGCACAGGACAGCCCCACAGCACAGAATTAACCCAGCCCTAAATGTCAATGGTGTCCAAGTTGATTAACCCTGTTCTATAGTAATTATATGTCTTTCTATTCCTAGCAATAATCTCCCTGGAGAAGAGAGCACTGAACCTGAAAACCCAGTCCAGACCATGGGATTTCAGGCACAAATGGGGGACAGTTGGGGATTCTTTCTCTAGTTTACTTGCAAACCTTTAAAATTCACTCCCAAATTAGTTTTCTGTACCCTCCTATCTCTCAACCTGCCCTCCCTCAGTTGAAAATTCTTACAATTAGGATTTCATCAAGAATATTATATACAGTGTTTTCTTTATCAACTCATTGATATTGAAAATGCCTGGATTTGGGCTTATTTGATTATGTTAAGAATTAAAACAAAGCAGTCTTTAAAACCAAAAAGAAAATCAAATCTTCAATGTTCTTATTACCAAAGTAATATGTGTTTATTGTTGAAAATTTAGAAAATAGAAACAAACAGAAGCAAGTAAAATTCTATGGTAAACACATCACCCAAAGATAATTTGTTTATTATCCTTTGGATGATGAACTTCTCTTTCTCTCTTTTTCTTTTCATAAATACGTATGCAAATGAAATTATTTAAATAGGCCCTGAGATAATCAAGTATGCTTGTAAATTCTGGCAAATAATAATAATAAACATGATAGCAGCAGAAATAAAAGCTAACAGTGAAAGAATACAGATTGTTTGCCAGATGTTATGCTGAGACCCTCACATTTAGGAACTCATTTAAATCCTCTCAACAACCCTATGAGGCAGGTACTATTATTCTTCCCATTTGCAAGATAGGACACATCGACATCAGGACCAACTTCCCCTGTGGCTGCTCAGGAAAGCACCTGAGGTCAGGAAGGTGATGCAGGCTTGTCTTCCTTTCCCTCCATCACTTTTTCATCCATATCCCACTTCCTGACACCAAAAGCCTAGTCTGTTCCCTAGGGCTGCCAGCACAAATTATCACCCACTGGGTAGCTTCAAACAACAAAAATGTGTTTTCTCAAGTTCTGGAAGCCAGGAGTCAAAATCAAGGTGTTGGTGGGGCCAAGCTCTGTCCAGAGGCTTTAGGGGAGGAGCCATCCCATCCCTTGCCTCCTCCAGTGCTGGTACCTGTCTGCACTCCTCGGCTCCTGCCCGCATCTCTCTCTGCTGCATTCTCCCATTGCCTTCTTCTCTGTCAGAGGCTCCAAAACCTCTCTCCATCCATCTCCATTTCTTTTTGCATTTCTGGTCTTCTTTGTTCATCTCCTCACCTTCATCCTGCTCCATATCCCTGAGCCAGCAAGACCCCTTTCTTGTATCCATTCCCACAATCCACATCATCCCTGAATCTTAGTCTTTGGAGAGAAGAGTGACTTTTAGAAGCAACCTCAAATTTATCTTGCTGACATTAGTTGCTTCTTATCACACAACTAAAGGCTCTTTCTCTGTCCAGATGAAGATGGGATTGATGAATGAAGAGTGCGGAGGGAGGCAGCGAAATCTCACAACAGGAAAAAAATAATAATTATTTTCATATCGATGAACTCAAATGGCCAAAAGTTCATTAAACCATCGCAGCACCTTTTAGGGATTTTGGTATTTCAGCGTTCCTTTTAACACTACTGGAGAGGAAGAAATAATTTTTGGGGAGGAAATTACATCTTCAAACAGTATTTCTTAAAAGAAAAGAAAACAGAATTCCTTCCAAATGATTCTCATCTCTTTTTCTTCAACCTAAGTGATGAATGGCCAAGGAATTCCCTGCTTTTTTAAAGTCCGTGTGAGGTGCCCTTTAACTCAGGTGAGCAAAAGCAGGACTACAAAGCAGCCTTCCACGGGCTGACACGGCCCTTTCTGTTTGGGGGTCTGGGCATCCTCAATGACATCCATGGCAGGGCAGGCAATTAATAAAACGGAAGCTGTTGAGAAGTTGTGTCGGTAGCATTCAAGCCTGTAGGAAACGGAGACAGAACTGTTCCCTGAGACACACGCTCCTAAGTTACACTGTATTGCAAAACGGGCCCAGACTCCAACCTCAATCAAATATTTTATACGTACACACATATCTTTGTGCTTTGAAAATGAGAGCATCTTCATATTCCTAACTGGTATTAAGTTTACAGTGTTGGAGGTTCCATTTGCATAATAAAATGCTATGCAAGAGGAGATGAGGGTTAATCAAAGGGTTTTATCACTCTTTTTAATTATCTTCATTATGCCGGAACAAGATGTAAATTTTAATTTACCTTGTTAGCTAGCAGATTCCACCAAACTTTGGATATCCTAATCATCTGTCATTTTTAATAGGCACAGATGCCAGTGATTTTAGCAAACTCGATGCTCCAAATAGTGTAAGCCTTATTAATCTGACTGATATGCCATTTAATATAATTTAGCAACTATTAATGTTAAATGTAAGATCAGTGTGAGCACCCCAGAGGGGCCCCTGTGGACCGCCAATGGGTCCCCCTTGTTTGTCTTTCCCCGTTCTGTCTTCATCAACTTGTGTTGAAAGTGCTTCCCTGTTCACCCAGCCTTTCTTTTCTTTCTTCTCCACCAAATCGGGAGCCATAGCTTGCAATTCACATGCAGTTACTTTTCAGTGACCCAGGAACTCTGTAGGATTTTAAAAGGATAGGATAACATGTTCTTAGTCCACGCGGATGCAGGGACGGTGGGGGATGTCTATGTAAGGTGTTGGGTTTATCTGCTAAATTCATCCTAAAGAAGCCAAATGCAGTCTTCACAGCCTGGGTGATCCTGCAGACAATTAAATGAGCGCCTTGCTGAGAAGTTGACACCGAAGGGGACTTTCTCTGGGCTCCAGGAGATAAACAGGAATGCAGAAAGAGGTGGCTCTCCTTGTCTGCTGCTTCTGAGCACCGAGCTAGTGGCAGGTGGGGATGGGAAGCCAGAATCAGAGAAGCTAACAATCCTACTGGTCCAGTGGATTTGCTAAGACCGAGATGTTTTCTTATGGCCCTGAGTTCAAATTGTAGAAGGTGTGAAAGTGGTGTTGTGGACTAAATGTTTATGTCCTCTTAATTCATATGTTGAAACCCTGCCCTCCAAAGTGATGGTATTAGGAGGTGGGGTCTTTGGGGGATATTTAGGACTAAATGAGGTCAAGAGGATGGAGCCCTCATGAATGGCATTTGTTCCCTATTCAAAGTCACAAGAAAGCTTGCTTCACATGACAGATAAGATAAGAGGTGGCAGTCACAGCCTAATCTCAGACTTCCAGCCTCTAGAACTGTGAGAAATAAATGTCTCTTATTTATAAGGCACTTATACACATACTCTGTCGCACCTAACTATATAGCAGCCTGAGCAAAGGCAGCTGATATATCATAAATTAATTATAAGATTTGACATCAGAGCCATAGGATCCCAGCTTTGATATTTTACTAGCTGTTCACTGTGAACGAATCACTCCTCTGCTCTGAGCCTCAGCTTTCTCAAATGTAAAAATGAAATGGGTCATGATATTGATCATGAGTTTTAAATACCATCAAGCTTGGATTCTGGCATAGACTACAAACTCAATTATGACATATGAAATTGTGATCTATAGTAAGACATATATAATTGGTCTTAGTCCCCATTTGGAGTGCAGACCTCCTAAAACCCTTGGAATTTCTAGTGATAAGAGCATTAAATCTGTCGGTCATTATGTTAAGGGGGTGACTTTTGGAACCACTTAAAGATAGGTAGGGGGAAGTGGTTGCCAGAAATACCAACCATGTGATTAGAGGGTGGGAACTTGCAGTCCTACCCCACTGACCTCCAGGGAGGGGAGAGGGGCTGAAGGTTGACTCAGTTGCCAATGACCAATGATATTATCAATCATGCCTATGTAATGGGCCTGGATAAAATAAAAAAAATTAAGACTTTCAATAATAGTAGGTGCATATGAATAAGGTATTCTCTCTCTCTCTCTCTCTCTAGCTCTATCTCTCTGTTTCTTTCCCTCTCTTCCTCCTCCCTCTCTCTTCAGGTTTCACTTTCTGTGTTAACCTCAGCACCCACCAGTAGCTTGAAAACATTTGAAGGAGCTATCATATTACATGGTTGATTCAACCAATGAAATCACATCTAGGTGCCATTTTGAATGGCAGCCATCCAGTTCTGAAGAAATGATAAAACTCACCCTCACTTGGTAAGCTATATAAATGTCTAATCACCACGATGTTTCACACCTGAAACTAATTCAATATTGTATGTCAACTGTAGTTGGAAAATAATTTTAAAAAACACTCATCCACTCTAAGACACCATCATAATTGCTGGGATAAGGACTCTCACCTTCAGAGCATGCCCTTCTGAGCACTTTCTTAGGGTTGTGCACAAGTGAGCAGAATCCAAATGTTTGGCACCATTATGGCAATGACACAAAATCAGTAGTCCTGTTCAAATCCAGACATTGAGTTAAGTTACCGCAAAAAGAAAAAGTTTTATTGCTATCTATTGTCTTCCTCTTGCAACAAACATCTGTTTAGTAAAAATCAATGAATGCTCTTTTTACAAAAGAAATGTGATTGGTGGTTTGGATAGCTAGTTGTGTATATGTGTTGTAATTTTATGAGTTACAAATAAACGTGGTACAGAGGGAATGGGTCACTTACTTACTAAGATTAGAATGCAGCCTTTTTGAAGAGCTACAGGAAACCTGTGTCAACACCATTTTATGAAACGTTCTGCGGCAATGGGATTATTCTATACTTGTGCTTTCCTGACAGCTACTAGCCACATGGAGCTGTAAAATACTCAAAATGTGATTCTTACAACATAGGAATTGCATTTATAATTTTGTTTAATTTTAAGTAGTTTATATTTAATTTTACATAGCAGGATGTGACTAGTGGCTACTATATTGGCCATTGCACACTATGCGCATCCTAGTTTGCAGATGATGCTCTCCATGAGCTCTTACCCACAGAGAAACTTGGCTTTGTCACTCTGTGGCTCAGTGATTTGCTGTCCTCAAGGCCGAGGAGGATTGGGCATCTGTCTTATTGTTTTTCATCATCTCCTTCATGTCTGTCAATGATTGAGCATCTATTATGCACCTGGCCCTGTGCTGGACATTGAGAAATCAAATAAAGTGATGGTCCCAGAGCTCACAGATCAGTGGGGATGACAGGTTAGGAAGGAGGCAATTATGACCTGGGTGTTCCATGATCGATATGGAGAATCAGGTGCTGAGAGATGAGATGAGGGGAAGGCTCCCAGAATAGGAGGATGGGAATGAGTTGGCCAATGTAGGAAGGGGTGATTCTAGGAAGGAGGATGGGCTGGTGCACAGGAATGGAGACATAAGAAAATGTGGAGTTTATAGAATTTACATTTTCAACCACACATGGTGCAAGAAAAAAAAGCATTACTCGAAAGAATATATTTTCTTCTAGCTAAATCTAGCTATATCTGAATATAACTCTCCATCCTTCTGGGGTGGCAGGAAATTTAAGCTCTATTATCGCCATGCCTTTCTTCCAGGGTCATCCAGAGAGGAGCAACATTCTGGGGTTCCTAAATGGTTGATTCTAGAATCTTTGACAAAGGTCGTCCAGCCCTTGTGCTACACTGGTTACCATTAATATGCTCCCTTATTCTGCAACATCCCCTGTTCCTCAAGACTTAAGGCCCCCAGGCCCCCGTTTCCCATGTCTCATTGCCCTTTGCAGACAATTCCCTCTGGAGCTGCAAGGGCAATAACAATGTTTTTTTACATTTCTTACCTAAACTCCTATCAACTCACTCATCTTGGGGAAGCTTTCTCATCTTCCTCGCACATCAATGTTTTGTCACATCTGCTTTTTATCAGGGAGGGTAAGAAACATTATTTCTTATTAGCAGGCTTCAGTACTGATCAAAGAGATGGGGGTGAAATACTCAAAACTTCAAACCATTATGTGGTTGTTTGTTGTGTTTTTTAGAGATAAATGAAGGGAGAGGGGAAATAAATAAATAAGAAATAGCAATAGGTTGCCTTCTGCATGCATACAACTGGGAATTGAACCTTCAACCTGGATATGTTCCCTGATTGGAAATCATACCAACTACATCTTGGTTTATGGGACATCGCTCCAACTAACTGAGCCACAACACCCAGGGAAAATCATTATATTTTTTTTCTTAGTAATTCATCTGTTACAAAATATTCAGGAGATGAATAATTCCTAGAGATTTATCATACTGTATTTAATATGTGTTTGCTAAGAAGGTAGATCTTATGTTAAGTATTCTTATCAGAACATAATAAAAAGAAAGATATTATAAAGTAACAATAATAATAATAATAAAGAGCAAGAGAAAATTTGAGGGTAATAACAGGTTATGGTGATGCTTTCACGGGGGTAGACATCTTTAAAATTACCTAGTTGTATATATTTATTATGTACAGCTTTCCATATGTTATGAAAAAAATTAATATTCAGGAAATGATAGATAGTTTTGTATAATAGGCCAAAGAATATCTTTGGGGATGGCAGAAGATAAGAGAAAGAAAGAGGGGTTTGAGTCAACAAGAAGAACTTTAAATGCTGTTAAGAAGCTTGAAGTATGCGATCCTTAGGGTAATGGCATGGAGATATTTTTAGGTTTCTTGTTAGTATGTTTTGGCTGTCTGCACCTGAACTCCATTGTATGTGTAAAAGAAAAGATTCACCACTGGGTATAATGCCACCATAGTCTCCCTCCTACCAAGTAAATTAAAATGACAATATTATGGGTTGACTTATTTTTCTCTAGAAAGACAGGATGAATTCTTACCCCCAGTACCTCAGAACATAGTCTACTTGGAAATATCATATTTGCAGATGTAGTGAAACTAAAATGAGGTCAAGTGAAAATTAGGGTGGTTTCTAATCTAATATGACTGGTGTCTTATGAAGAAAAACTTTGAACACAGAAACAGACATGAAGAGAAAGAAGACTGCCATATACTAGGCAAGGGACCCCGGAGGCTACTGGAGGCTAGGAGAGACCGGGAACAAATCCAACCCTAGCCCCTCAGAGGAGCACAGCCAGACTAACACTTCAACTTTGGACTTGTGGCCTCCAGAACTGTGAGACAATACATTTCTGTTATTTTAAGCCACCCAATTTGAAGACAGCCATTACTCACTTTTCTCAGCTTCCCTTGCAGCTATAGCAGAGGACTGAAGTTTAGCCAATCAGTGCATCCACCCAGGATCTGTACTGGTCAAAGGAGCACAGCAATAACATTCATCTTCAATGTGAGAATTGTACCCACCTGGGCACCTGATGCCCTCACTGCACTGCTTCTATGGCATGAATTTGCCCATGGTTCTGACTGTGTATTGCCTTCCTTTGTTCCTGCCTGTTTCTTGAAGCTGACCATTCTGTGTGCTGAGAGTCTTCCAGTAAATTCCACTGCTGCTTAAATCAGCACACGACCCTTTCTTTTGCTTGCAACTGACAACCCGGCTGATACAGATGGGGAACCATAAAGGATGTGATGCATCCCTGAAGTGGTAGACAGGGGTGAAGAATGATTGGGGAAGAATGGTCTGGGAGGGGGTGTTTAAGAGGCTGCAAGGGGTAGGGGAGAGGAATCATTTCCAGGGAGGAACTGGGAATAGGGCAGAGCCTGAAAGAGAATGAGGGTACATGGTGTAACGTGTGTGCATGTGTGTGAGTGTGGGAAATGTGTACACCCATTTGCACGTTTTCAGCCAAAAATCTTCGAGAAGGAGAGCAGCCGAACGTGCCCGTGGGGTGAACGCCGGTCGCTCACTAAACAGTGCCTTCAGGCTTCACCGGCACCGAGCAGGGCAAACGACAGTTTCCGAGTTTGAAAAATGAGCTGCTCCACTCGCCTGGTGCTAATGCCTTTTTCGAAGAAACTTACATCTTGGAAATGTCATGACACATTGCAATCACGGAGAACACAGCCACAGTAATTGGGAGTGTTTCTTCAAGAGCAGAGCGTGTCGAAGAAGATACATGGCTCGCAGCATAATTTCCCGCAACAATGGTGGGGAGGAGGAGCAGGGTGCGGGAAAGCTGCCTTTGAAATAAATCCTGGAGGAGCTCCAGCGGTGGGGACTTTTCCTGGGTGAGGGAACTGCTTTGAGAGCCAGAGGAGGCAGGGCTGTCCTGGCTGGCTACCAATTAGCTGTGTGACTTTGGCCATGCCTATGGATTGCTCAAGGACTCAGTTTCCCCACTTTTAAATGAGGGTGAATATCATGCTTTCCATTGCTCACAGTACTGCATCATACACAGTCAAATTGCAATGACCTAAAAGTCATTACAACTTATCCAATACATACTACTTGCCAGGCATGTACCAAGCACTTTATTTTTTTTTTTTGCACTAACTAACTTAACACCCACAAGGACCTCAGGAGATGGACACAGGAATTATCACTGGTAGGAGGAGGAGGAATGAGACACAAAGCTTTTTCAGAGTTATAACCCCAGAGTGTGCCAATGTCAGGATTTGAACTCAGTCCAGATCTGGGGTCTGAATTCATGACTATCACACGGTTCACCTCTCACAATGGACAGGGTAGGTTGTGAAAAGAACTAAGTGAATATATCCTGTGTTAATAATGACAATAGTTGGTCTTCTTTAAAAGAGGGAGTGAACAAAACTAGAGTGGATTTGCACCTATTTGTGTCCATTTGAACAACAAGTACAATAGTTCCACACTCCTGAGTACCAGGCAGGAGAGCATCAATAAACAATCCACATTTATCCTCCCAGTAACCGACTGAGGAAGGTGACATGTGTCCCATTTTACAGATGAGAGACTTAAGGCCCAGGGGACCTAACATTCCAAGAGCGCCAGCAACATCACTGGCCACAACGGAGTCCAATTCAAACGGACAGATTCCAGAAGACATGTTCTTTCCTCTCCAAAATGCTGTGAAAGACCAGTTTCCCTCCAAGGAACATCTGTTTAAAATATTTGAACCCTCGGGCTCCCATCTCAGACAGAGAGAAAGCATAAAGATGTTAACAAGATCATGTAAATATTAACATTCACTTTAAGGGGTTGAATTAGCTGAAAGGGCCTCACTTCTAAAGGCCAGGCTTCTCTGGTTAGCATTCTCCAAAAGCGGCGTAACCTTTCCGCGAGGAAATTATGCGACTGATGCTGCTTTGCACAGAACATCTGGGGAAGGAGGAGAAAGGTGAAAAGTGGCTCTTCACCACCTGCCCACAGACAGCGGGTTCTGGGAGGCAGGTTTTGTGCGGCCTGGCCTTTCTGTTCCCATTAGCACACCACCCTCCTGTGACAAAGGCATTCTGGGAAGATGAGGACTTGGAATACCAACTCTTCCGTGGAATCGGAGATGAATCATGACAATAACAATGTGCAACGGAAGATGAGTTCTTTAGAAGTCCTGCTTTAAATAATTGCCAAGACCAATTTGTAACAAAGCAATCAGTGCTTGTACAGAAACATGAGAACTTGACAGCAACCAGTAGGTTGGTTGTCTTCAGTATTTTGCTGTAATATTGGCAGCATTCCCCTCTTAAAGGCAGAGGGAAGGGCTGATAGACACAAGATAGAAGGTTGAAAAGAGTCGTGACTTTGAAAACAAATGGGTTTACAAGACAGTGCCAGCTGGTTATGACATTTACCAATTACATGACAACTGGAGGCCCTGTGCATTAAAATTCATACACTGGAGGTGGGGTGGGGGGTCCCTTAGCCCAGCCTGCCCCCTCTCACAGTCTGGGAGCCTTTAGGGGCAGGAGGTGTCCTGGTGAGCAGGGGAAGGCGATGCCCCATCACACCTCTACTGCTGCCACTGCCAGCAGCGTAAGCCTTGGCTGGCCCTGTTATCTGAGCCTTAGGCGACCCTGGGCAGCTGGGCACCCACCATCTGAGGCTTGCCTGCACCTTGGGCTGGCCCTGGGGGGCTGTGCAGTCGCCATCCGAGGCTTGCCTGGGCCTTGGGCCAGCTCTGTGAGGCAGGTGGACTGAGGGGGGTGGGGGGCTCTGGAGGCAGGTTTGCAGAATGGCCAGGCAGGCGTGCAGCATGGCCAGGGCTGAGGAGACTGGGTGCCAGCATCTTGTAGCTGTGGATACTGCCATCTTTGAAGGTTTGGCAGTCAATTAGCATATTCCCTCTTTATTGGCTGTGCACGCCACCATCTTTGTGAGGGCATGGTGGTTAATTAGCATATTCCCTCTTAATTAGATAGGATTGTACAGTTCCTTCACTTCTTTAGACTGTTACCTCTCTTGTTAAGTGGCAATAGTAATTTCTTTAAGGCACCAGCTCTGTCTTATTTATCTCTCTAAACACAGTGACTGGATATAGTAGGTGCTCAATTAATGAATGGTAAATCATCAGAGTTGTTGTAACTATTACATGAAATAACATTTTGTGGAAAGGCCTTGATGAGTTCCCAGTACACACTAGGTGCTTAATAAGTAGCTGTTTTTTCTTCACCCATCTTTAGCCACTCATTGGTGACCTGGAAAACTTCACTCTAGACTTTGCCTCTGTGATTCATTAGGCACACTTTTGGAAGTTTAGCAATTATTGCAAATGCAATGTCCCATACTGAACTCCTGGTCCTCCCTGCAAAACTCTCTCTACACATAGTTTACCCCATCTCCAGTGATGTTGATGCCATCCTAACATTTTCTGAAAATAAAAAATATAAAATATGCACAAAAACCAAATTGTTAAATCCTTTAATTATTTTAGATATTCAAATATGTTGTTTGGTAAATAATAATGACAGCCCTTGTACTTTTATTGCAGATGGCATATTTTATCAATGTAAGATGATCCTTGTCTCATTTCATGAATTTTACTTTGCATCTTACCTTACATAAAAGCGGAATATCCAATATATTTCTTTTTGCTTGTTTTTTTTTTTTTTTTTTTTATATAAAGCTTTGCTTCTTCTATTGATTTTTAACTTTCAATGTCATTTTCTTTGGCTCCTAAAACCCTTGTAATTTCCTTAGTGAAAAGAGCAATAACGGTGTGTTTTGTTACATGAGTGAGGTGATTTTTGAAAAGCCCCTAGATAACCTAAGAATGGGGACTGCCTGCTAGGAGAGCCAACCAGGTGATTAGAGGGCTGAATATTCAGTCCCAGCCTCTGACAAAGGGGAGAAGGCCAGGGAGTGGAATCAATTACCAATGGCCAATGAGTTCCTCGATCATGTTGACATCATGAAACCTGCATAAAAACCTGAATGGACAGCCCTGGCGGTGTGGCTCAATTGGTTGAGTGTTGTCCTGTACACCGAAAGGTTGTCAGGTTGATTCCCAGTCAGGGAACATACCCCAATTGATGTTTCTCTCTCTATCCCTTCCTCTCTCTCTAAAAATCATGAAAGTAAAAATAAAATTCCAAAAGGACAAGTTTCAGGTTAGTGAATGCAAGGAGCTTTGGAGACAGTGACCCCCTTGGAAAGCATGGAAGTGCACACCCTCCCCCATGCTTTCCCCTGTGCACCTCTTCCATCTCTGTCTCTGGGTTATATCCCTTTGTAATAAACCAATAATCTGGTAAGTACAAAGTTCCTCTGAGTTCTGGGAGCCACTGTAGCAAACTGATCAAATCCAAGGAAGGGGTTCTGGGAACCTCTGATTTATAGCCAGCCAGTCAGGCTCATATGCTCAGGTAAAACCTGGATTTTCAACTGGCTTCTGAGGCGGAAGGGGAGTGCAGGCTTATAGGACTGAGTGCTTTACCTGTGGGACCTATTCCGTCTTCAGGTAGATAGTGTCAAAACTCAGTTGAATTATAGGACGCCCAGCTTGCATTCAGGAATTGCTTGGTGTGGGAAACTTCCCCTCACTTTGGAATTGGTACCAAGGCCTGTTTATCATGTCACCTTTCCAATAATGGGAAAAGCATACATCTTATTTTTTACCCTATTATTGGCTAATAATTTTCTCAAGATCATCATTTAATTTATATTATCCTTGGTGACTCATCTCCATGCCTATATATATATTTTAATGTCTTTAAAGCCTGTCTTGCTTGATAATATATATGTCTCAGGCGGCCAGGAACTTGGTCTTGGCCCCGGTGTAGTTCCAGCACCAAGCCGAGTGTTGCACCCAGCACATGCGCAGTCACTGTTCTGAGGAAAAGACATTTCTTCACCCCCCTTCCTTTCTCCTCGGGCTTTGGATCTGAGAGTCCAGCCCAGATGGTTTGTATGTTATCATTTTCAAACAAAATAGCTTTTCTTTGAATACTTATTTTTGGCCTTTCTCTACAATGTTGTGACCATACCCCCCAGGGATCCTCCACCCACTTACCAAAAGCAACCTCAAATTCCACTGCCTCTAATTCTACTTTTAGACTAGAGCAGGTGTCCTCTTTTCTGCAGGGAAATGCCTAGTCTTAGAGAGGAGACTCATCTCAGCCCCCACAGGTCTATGAGAAAAGGGGTGGGAGGTGGAATATTATTCAGATGATTCTGAGCTTCAAGGAGTGGTTACCCACCTGTACCCTGAGTAAGTCAATACAATAGGTATTAGTTCTGCACCTGTTCTGTGTCAGGCATCATACCAGGTGCAGGTGTATTATGGGTAAATAAAACATACCCAACACGTATGAATTGGGTACCTACTATGGGTACCTACACATTCTGCTGAGCCTTGGGGACAGAACCACAAACTACACTGACACACTCATGTCATCAGATGCTCAGAGACCCAGTTTTATCTCACATCCAACTGGCATGTAACAACATATGAAGTCATGGTTTTCTCCTTTGTAAACAAACAAAAAATCAGCCTTTAGGCAGATAAAACAAAAAATTACTGCCCTCTCCCCAAAAAAGTCCCAAAATTTTAGAAAGTACCAAATACCTTTCACTAAAAACTTGGGAAAGGATATTCTGAGCCAAGCACTCAAGTACATGATTTTGGAAGACAAATTGCCAGTAATCCAGTTAAATTTTAAATAGCGTTATCTAAATGAAAAATATCAAAGTGTGAGATATCCAGCAAGAATAGCTCCAATTTCCTGTCTGGATGCTAAGTAAGGAATAGACTGTTTAATACCATCTTGATAACGTTTTTATAGGTTCATGTTGGCCCATCAGATTGCAATTTGTCACCTGCTACCTAACAATTTTCTAATTCCTCATCACTTTGCAATGTAAAATAATAGGCACAGAATCGCAAGGCTTTTTTTTTTTAATAATAGCAAGGTAGAGTGGAAGTGGGGGCTTTATTTCTATCAAAAGATATTTTTTCCTGGTTAGAATAAGAATGGTTGTCAATAATTCAAACACAATATGGTACTGAGCTCATTTCACTTTTTCCACTGAATTAATTTGTGAAAGATAGCATAAAATGAATATGAAAAGCACTAGAACTCTCTTTCCTTCACTTCCCACATTCCCCAAAAGTTGGGGGAGGGTAGTGAAGAGAAGGCACATGACTGTTTGTGCAATGCAAGGAGTTTGGGAATCGAAGGTAGAGGGACTTGGGCTTGAATCCATGGTCAAGCACAAGCAATGTGACCTTGGGAGGCACCCAGTCTCACTGAGCTCTTCACCTTCAGGGCCATGATTCCTACTCACAAGGTTCCTGGGGTCACTAGTGTGAAGATGTAGAATCTCCTTTAGAAAGGGAAATGTGCAGTGTTTCCCATTCCAATTTAGAAGTTACTAAATTATAGGTTTTACCTTTGCAGTATTGGCAGAGGTTAGTCTCTCCTCTGTGATAATCTCCAATTTGCCTTCCAACAAATCTTATTCCTGGGTTTTCCTCCCAACTCACTATGCACTCTGCTCAGTCTCCTCCCTTCTTTCCTTCTCCCCTCTCTTTTTCTGCTAGTATTTGAGTAACCCTTCTTTCTTCTCCATCTCCACTCATCCTCTTGAAGTCTTATCTAGTCTCATGCAACACTTTATATAAACTGTCAACTCAGATTTCCAGCCTAGAACTATCTTCAAAACACCAGAATCATAGATACTCTCCCCCCTCCCTCCCCTCCTCAGGTTCTCAACATCCTAGTCTAATCAATATCTCAAACTCAACTTATCCACCACCAAACTCTGGACCTTTGCCACAAATCCTTCTGCATCCACAGCCTTCCCCATTTCAGCTGAGGGAGCTCAATCTTTGTAGCTAGCTGTTCAGCACAAAAACCTCAAAGACACCCTTAATTTCTTTCTCATTCAAGCACCCCACATCCAATGCACCCAGAAACCCTATGGGCTCCACCATCTTGTCAACCCAGAACTTGATGAAATGAGGGGAGGTAGCTTTATAAAGAAACTAAAACAAACAAACAACAACTTTACACAATGTGTTTGGTTGTTGGGTTAACGTTGTTGCTAGTTAAGCATATAATCTGCCTTTTGCTCCCTGGTTTCAGTTGTGATGAACACCAGATTCGCCGGTTTGGGTATTTAACTATCACAGAGTTAAATACTGTTCTGATAAAGGAAAGGAAAGAAATGGTGAGAATGTGTGACCTTCAGTCGTTAGCAGCTGGAGGAAGAAGTGAGCTGCTGCTAGTGGACTGCAAAGAGGCTGGACTTGGCTTACTGGCCTCTGTGGCCTTGCTGGTGGGTTGGGAATGAGAGAACTATAAGCCAAGGCATGGGGTCAG
This sequence comes from Pipistrellus hanaki, assembly GCF_964339955.1. Classification (NCBI taxonomy): domain Eukaryota; kingdom Metazoa; phylum Chordata; class Mammalia; order Chiroptera; family Vespertilionidae; genus Pipistrellus; species Pipistrellus hanaki. The sequence goes on along the minus strand of NC_140506.1, from coordinate 86,018,668 downwards.
ATCTCTGTTCCTTTTCATCTTCTGAAATGTCATCTCCTAATTGCTATTGGCCAAGAACCAAGAGTATTCCCTTAGTAGCAGACAATCATTTACTCTGAGAAACAACAGAATGGATTTGGCCTTTGGAATATTCCAAAAGCTAAATATTGTGTGTGTGTGAAGCTTTTTAAAACAATCTTCTAATTATTCTATCGATTGACTTTTACAAAATAACTTATGAAGCTCTTTTGCCTACATGATTTCATTTGATTTTCAGAACAGTCGAAATAAAACATAGCTCTTATTACAATTTCCATCACATACCTGATTCCCTATGTTTTGCATTGTCATTTTTTCCCTGTAGCATATATCTCTTTTAACATAACACTTAAAGTACTTATTTATTACATGGTTTTGCAAAGTTCCCTCTGTTCTACTAGAACAACAGTAGAAATCTTTACTTACTTCATTCATTAATCTCAAATATCTAGAACAGTTTCTAGCAAATAGTAGGCACTCAAGAAGTATTTGTTGAATAAATTAATATGCTTATTAAGTACATACCAATATCTATGTCATCATTACCAGCCCAAGACTGCAATTCTTCTAGATCTTTATTCTTTCTTCCCTCTGAATGCTAGTCTTTGCCAGTATACGTCTGGTCCTTTCTTAATATCTGGACTTCATTTAAAAAGGTCAGACATTCCTGAAGACCTGAGAAAATCAAGTATAAGTCAGACAATGAAAGCTCTCAATGCATCATTTCCCTAATTCCTTTGGGCTATTGGGAAGCTCAGAGCCCAATCCAATCACCAGTTCTTCCCTTTTGTCTTTTAGTCTATGTGTTTGTGTGCTTTCATAATACACACTGTTTCTTTACTTAAAAATAGGTATGAATATTAATAAGCTAAATTAAAGTGTAGATTAAACACAAAGGAAGAGATTTCCAAAGCAGTCCTTTTTTCCCCAACCTGTGGTGTCCAAATCATAATCCTAAAACAACTGTTAAAATGATGGAACATGTATCAGAGTAACCATCCTTCTCCGTTTTATCACACCTTATCCACTTCTATTCATGTTCCTATTTGTGGGACCTCCCTTGAAGGTATTGGAGTTTTAAGTTCCTTGCCTAGATGTCAGATAACATTTGAGACTTGATTGTGTGGGCTGGAAGAAATGCGGGGACTACATCTTTTTAAGTTTAAATGGACATGAATGGGACAGAGAGCTAACACTATAGTAAAAAATAATAATAATAATTAAAAAATCTAACCCACTCTTCTCTCTGCTCTACATGTATACTCAACTATCAGAATGTATACATCTGATGAGCATCACTTTCTTCTAGTTGCCCAAAGCAGGCCCTTAACCTTCAGATGGTGAGCCAAGTGTAGGGCATTCATTGTGTTACACTCCAGGCTTGCTGAAAAGCCAAGATCTGGCAATGGCTGATCCCAGCCTGCTTTCTCCCAGCCTTTGTTATGGAGATGAGTTTCCATTTTATTTTTGGTGTATCAGTTGAATCCCGAGTATTTTAATAGCTGTGAAGCTTCACTGAGCTCAAGAAGAGCTTAAGATCCGAGATGCTAAATTGGCTTGGCAATAATATCTAGCAGAAAATGAGGATCTCATACTTAGCTCTCCCTTTCCTAGCTAATAATGAGGAGCTGATCTTTGCTATTCATGAGACTCTTGCATGAGGAACTCTGCAGTGGTCCAGAGTAATTCAGCCTTAATTAATGTGCCATCTTTTCAACCTGTCCCATTTAATTATAAGAGCTGGTGAATATGGACCTACAGAGTGTCTGATGGTTGGAATAACAGGAGGAAAATTTTAACTCTTGGCACCTTTTTAGGGTGGGAATTATTGTTTCCTTGGCAAATCATAAGGATGCAAAGAGTTGTTTATAAGTGTTGTGAGTCCCATGGAATACCTACTCCCTAGACCTGCCACTCTGATCTCTGGCTGCTTAGAGACTCTTTACCAACCCCCCAGGCTTTTTATATTTTTATTTCTTTTTCATGGGACCCTATGTGAATCACTTTTGAACCTTATAGCTAATCTTTCCCATTGTAGAGGATTTTTTAAATGGTAGCAAAATATACATAATATACTTTATCATTTTAACCATGTTTAAAAGTGTGCAGTTCATTGGCATTAAGTCCATTTACATTGTTGTGCAAGCATTACCACTATCCATCTTTAGAAGGTTTTCATCATCCCCAAAATGAAACCCTTTATCTGTTAAATACTGGATTCCCACCCTTGTAACCACTATTCCACATTCTATTCCAATGAATATGACTATTCTAGGTATCTCATAAAAGCAGAATCATATACTATTTATCCTTTATGGCTGACTTAGCTCATGTAGTGTAGTGTCTTCAAGGTTCACCCATATTGTAGCACGTGTTAAAATTTCATTCATTTTCCATTATGTGTGTATTCCATTTTGTTTATCTATTCACATATCAATGGATTAATAGATTATTTCCCCCTCTTTGGTTATTTTAAGTAATGCTAACTATGGATTTGTTGTACAAATATCTCTTTAAGTTCTTGCTTTCAATAATTTTGTGTATATACCTAACAGTGGAATTGCTGGATTAAATGGCAAATCTATGTTTGATTTTTTGAGGACCTGCTATACTGTTTTCCACAGTGATTGCACATTTAACATTCCCACCACAATGCACAACTGTTCCAATTTCTTTCTCCATATTCTCAATACTTTTTAAAAAATAATAGTCTTTCTGGGTATAGCATGCTACAATATTTCACTGTGAAGTTTGTTTGTTGTTGTTTTGTTGTTGTTGTTTGCATTTACCCAGTGATTGGCGATGTTAAACATCTATTCATGTATTTGTCAGACAGTTGTATGTCTTCTTGAAGTAATGTCTATTGAAGCTTCTTCCCCATTTTTTAAAATTAGATTTTGTTGTGATTTTTAGCTCTAAAAAGCTCCTTATATATTCTGGAAATTAAGACCTTATCAGCTAGATGATTTGCAAATATTTCCTCCCATTCAATGGGTTGCCTTTCACAGTTGATAGTGTCCTCTGAAGCACACAATTTTCTAATTTTAATAAAGTTCAGTTCATCTAATTTTTTCTTTTGTTGCCTGCGCTTTTAATGTCATACCTGAGAAATCATTGTCAAATCCAATGTCATGAAATGTTTCCTCTCTATTTTCTTTTAAGAATTTTATAGTTTTCACCCTTATGTTTATTCCTTTATTCCATTTTTAGTTCATTTTTTGTGTATGATGTAAGATAGGGGCCCAACTTTATTTACTCCTTTGCATGTATTATAGATATCCAGTTTTCCCAAAATCACTTATTATTTTTTTTTAACATTTTGCTTATATATATTTAAGGGGTTAGAAAAGAGATAAAACTTATTAAAGAGATAGCAAAAATACACTTTGATAATGGAATTTACTGGTTTGTTTTGCTAGACCTTTTCCTAACTGTCTTTTTCTTCTTTTTTATTGTTTAAAGTATTACAAATAGTAGTACATATGTCTCCTTTATTCTTTCCTCTATTAAATAGTCTTGGCATCCTTGCTAAAATCACTTGGTTATATTTGCAAGGGTCATTTTAGAGTTTTAATATACTTTTGTTAGCATATTGCCTTGGAAAAATGCATGGGGTTTGTGTTCAGGCAAAGCTGAGTTTAAATCCTTACTTTGCTACTTCTATGCTTGAGTGAGTTATTTAACCTCTCTGAGATTTTTTTCTCATTTGTAAAATGGGTATGGTAATGCCCATCTCTTAGTAAGGATTAGAAAAGAAAAGCCTTAGTCAAAATGCCAGAAGGGGGCGGGCTAGAAGGGGTAAATGGAGTGGAAAAGGTTACATCTGTATTGCTTTCAACAATAAAGATACATGTTTTAAAATGCCAACTCTAAGGATATTTGCCATGTTGGCATAGCTAATTTGAATTGGAATGTTTTCATAGAGCTGAAAACACACTCTTAAATTATTTGCTCTTAAGTTTCATTAACTAGCATCATACACAGGTGAGAGTTAAATTTCACCCCTCAGGTTTACCTGTCCTTTGTTCAACCTAAATCTGCCCATGGCCACCTGGCAAGGATTAAAACTCAGGGTGCTTTTGGTTCATATTACATGATTTAAAAATGTGTTGTTGTTTTTTTCCTATTTTGATGTGGTTACATGAAATAAGGTGTTTGCATTGTTTGAATTAAAAACAGAAAATGAAAGGCAATACCATGAGCTAATGAGGATGCAGAGCAACAGGCACTCATACATTGTTGAAGGAAACCAAAATGACACAGCCACACAGAAATCAGGGTGACATTTTCTTTTTTTAATCCCCACCTGAGGATATTTTCCGTTGATATTTAGGGAGAGTAGAAGAGATAGGAAAAGACAGAGAGAAAGATCAATGTGAGAGAAGCACATCGATTGGTTGCTTCCTGCAAGAGCCCCGACCAGGACCCAGGCTAGGGAGGAGCCTGCTATCAAGGTACGTGCCCTTAACAGGAATCAAGCCTAACACCCTTTGGTTCACAGGCCAACACTCTACCCACTGAACCAAACAGACTAGGTTGGGTGGTATTTTCTTATAAAATTAAACACATGTTTACAATAAGACCCAGTAGCCTCACTCCTAAGTATTTACCCTATAAAAACAAAAATTTTATATTCATACACAAACCTGTAACCAAATGTTAACAGCAGATTTATTCACAATTGCCCCAAACTGACAAACAACCCAAAATGCTCTTCAACTGGTGAAAGAATAAACAAACTATGCTATATCCACACAGTGAAATACTACTCAGCAATAGAAAGGAATGAACTACTGATAGATGCAATGACATGGATAAATTTCAAACGCATTATGCTGAAAGAAGCCAGACACAGCAGGCTATAAAATTATGATTCCACTTACAATGGCATTCTTGAAAAGCCAAATTTATAGGGATGGAGAACAGATTATTGTTTTCCAGAAGCTGGAGTTGGGGAAGGGGTTGACCGCAAGGGACATGGGAAAATTGTGGTACTTGAATTTAATGGTGCTTACATGACTGGATGTTTGTCATACAAATGGGATGTATGTAAATGATGCCTCCATTTTTTAAAAAAGGATAAAAATCTTTTTGTTGACTGTCAAAATACAAGTGCTGAAACTATGGAACTCATCTTATATGTTCACTCCTGATATCTTATGTATATTGTTTCCACCGAAGCAACACCTTTTTTTTGAATCAAATGTATGATCATCTGTTGAACTCTTTTCTTCATGCCCTGGCAAATCCATGAGACTTTTGGGAAGACTCCATGCTTAACTGTTGCCATTCATAGAGAATAATCCATCAGGAGTCCCCCAAATTTACAGGACACCAGGACCCAGTTTTTATGAGACATAGTTTATTAAACAGTAGTTTATTAAACAGTTGCCAATCTTTTATGTCTGTGAATTGCAAAGTGTGAAGTGTGACTGGTGATTTCGACAGCTACAATTTGTCAACAACTGTTTCCAGTGTCTTTATTTTCATTCTAAGTGTTACACATTTCATTATGAATGGTGACTAAATATATCTATAACTTTGATAACTCAATTCACTTTGTTAGTAATGGCTTCCCAAGCAGTTACAACATAACAATAACCATCCTGAGGATAAATATTTCATAAGGAGTCCATTGTTATTTATTTATCATGGAGAGCGTGCTCCAAAAGCATTACAGAGTATTTATTAAACATTTATAGATAATTTTATGCTACTACTAGCATGTGATATAAATACATTATTAATTCTCTTGAATTGTTGATGGATTGAGCTCAAAATAAAGCTATGCCAACTGGGGTTCTTGCCAACAGAGTAAAAGAAAAAGAAAGCAGTCTTTTCAAAGGCACAATACTGTTCCCTCAGAAGGTTATTTGTTAATTGTAGTTCTGGGTTACAGAAATTGCTGAGCCATCCAGAACAAATACATGTTGATGTGGAGCAGATGAAAGAAAGCTCAGTCCATGATCGCTGCTGCTTTGGAAACTGCCTACAAGTGCACAGTACGTCCATCAGCTCATTGCCAAGAGGTGTTCTAGCAGTCCGGGGAACAGCCTTCCTCAGGGCAGGAGTTACAAACTAGGACTGTTCTGCAGATGTTCTCTTTGACCTTAATTGCACCAAGGCTGCAGCTGCTGGATCCCTGCTTTGTTTCCTATACTAAGTAGCACTCTTTTAAATGCCAAAGTCAAAGTCTCCTGCCCATGAGTTGCCATTTTCCTAAAGTGAGGATGTTCTTTCTTCTTCCCCGACCTATAACATTGTGTAAGTTTAAGGGGAACAATGTGATGATTTTATATATATAAACTAGGGGTCCTGTGCATGAATTCATGCACATGAAAGGAAATTAATTAGAAGAAATATTTGAATGTTGCTATTCACCCTTTCTGTGTAATAGAAGTGTCAACCAAATTCACAATCCACAATGACAGATGGAAACACACGCATGCGATTGGCACCAGTAAGAGCTTTATATGTATCGCACATGTGTGAGTCAACTTAGTCTTTTATATATAGATAATAAACTTGCTTAATTAGACCTGCTTTCTGATGTAGCTAAACTTTTCCAGTCCAGTGAAGCACCCTAACTTCTCTTTCAGGTAATTGTCAGCAACACAGCAGTAAATATCAACATGAAGCAGATTATTAGTGTAGATCACATAGGGAGAACAAAGGTAAAATATTTAACTGCAGCAGTGTTAACTATATTCTGCACAGTGAGAAAACCTGAAGTCATTTTCAAGGCCCATAATTTCTTACTTCTTTTCAGTTGGGTCAAGTTTCTAAGCTTTCTAAATCTCCATTTTCCAGCTAATGAAAACAAAGATATCATATATATATATGATTCCACCAAGTCTCCTATCCACTTACTCCAGGACTTCTGTGAGGATCAAATGAGATAAGACACAGGAGAATGCTTCACAGACATTTAGTTAAAGTGTGAAATGTTTGCACCTGGCTATAAAGCAAGTTGCATTCATGAGCTGAAGAAACTGCAAGGAGGCTAGTCGTTGCTAGGGAGAGGAAGCCGGGCATTGCTACAAGACATTTCCAGGCTGGACGGGGCTGTGGGATGCATTTGTGCCATGGAGTCTTGACAGTGTTGGTGGTGATTTGGTGGGCTGTTGCTCCTGGATAGCGGCAGGGTCTATGAGCTTTATGGGCACCAGATCCAAAGTGCCATTTCTCTGTAAATGGCCAGTGTGCCTCACGGCAGCTCCTGTGTTGAGCATCTGCCCCCTGGTGGTCATCGTGCATCATAGCTACCTATTGGACAGTTGGACAGTTGATGGTTGCTTAGGCTTTTATATATATAGATAATGTTATTGTGTGTGTGTGTGTGTGTGTGTGTGTGTGTGTGTGTATCACATGTTCTTTATCCACTTATAGTCTATTGATGGACACGTAGATCATATTTATGTCTTGGCTATTGTGAATGATTCTGTGATGGGGGTGCAGATATCTCTTTAATATAGCAATTTCATTTCTTTCACATACATGCAGTCCTCGGGTTACGCCGGACTCAATGTATGTTGTTTCATGGTTACGTTGCCATCTCCCATCCTATCTAATAAAAGGGTATTATGCAAATTAACTATCACTCCATCACAAAGATGGCAGAGCCCATAGCCACAAGATGGCAGTGCCCAGTCCTCTCCGCCCCACCAGAGTCCCCCATTCTGAGAGCGGGCAGCATGAGTGGACTGGCAGAATGCTTGCTTTGTTGCCACAGCAATAAGGCAAGCATTCTGTGCCCAGGTGCAGATGGGCCTCTGGGCCACAGAAAGCAGGCATAGAGTGGTCAGGCCCTGCAGAGAGTTACTGGCACATGGATTTGTGTTCAGGGCTACAAGTTTATTTATATTTTTTAAAAAGTTCCATCATTTTGACATATGTACATATGTGCTTAATGTTTTATTATTTCTTTACCACAAGTAAAGGTTAGTAATTGTTATAATTTTTTTTTTTTTTTTTTTTTTTTTACTGTTTCACCTCATTATTGATGTGTATGTGCTCCATGTGAGTGACGTAGGTGCTTATGTAGGTGAGGGTTCCGACTTAGGGTGAAATTGCCTTACATTGTGCTGTAGGAATGGATCTCCAATGTGACCTGAGGATCTACTATATATCCCCAGAGGTGGGACTGCTAGATCATATAGTAGTTCTAATTTTAATTTTTTGTAGGAATCTCCATATTATTTCCATAGTGGCTATACTAAGTTATGTTCTCACCAAAAGTACACCAGATTTCCCTTTTCTCCACAACTTCAACAGCAATGGTTATCTCTTATCCTATAATATATAATAAAAGAGAAATATGTAAATTGACCATATCTCTGCTATGTTCACCAGCCAATCAGGAGTGAGTATGCAAATTTACCTGACAAAGATGGAAGGTTAAGTTGCATACACAGGTGCCAAGCTGCCTGGGTCCCAGGAACATCTTCGGGACCCAGGCTGCACCTATCCTGTAGGCCCGGTGAGTAGGCTCTGAGCAGCCGTGGTCCCAGAATGCCCCCAGCCACTCTGGGCCTACAGGCTCAGGTGCCAAGTGGATATTCCTGCCCTGAGGCTGCTTGTGCATGCACCAGCGCCAAGCAGTGGCCCATGTCCATGCCCTCCAGCCTGGCAATCACAACTCAGGGCTGCGGCCCCTGTGAGGCCTGAGTCCACATGTCCCCCAGCCCAGTGTCCATAAAGCGGGGCTGCAGGCCTGGGGGCATGCCCCCTGGGCTGTGGGGACACGTCCCTAGCCCAGTGGACAAAATGCAGGGGGTCCTCTGTGCATAAGCTGCAGAGGAAACACCTTTTCTTTTCTTTAAAAAAAAAAAAATATATATATATATTTTATTGATTTTTTTACAGAGAAGAAGGGAGAGGGATTGATGAGAGAGAAACATCAACCAACTGCCTCCTGCACACTCCCCACTAGAATGTGCCCCGAACTAAGTTACATGCCCTTAACAGGAATCAAACCTTGGAAACTTCAGTCTGCAGGCCGGTGCTCTATCCACTGAGCCAAACCAGTCTTAGTGTAAACACCTTTTCTGACTGTGCATTAGCTAAGCTCCCTGTATGCCACCACTTGCAGTGTTTTTGGTAACTTGGGTTGTAAGAATCCAAGAAGGTGATCTAGGGTTTTTCTACCACACTCCTGGAGGAAAAACTAAAGTCTGCTGCTGGAGGGGCTAAGAAATGTCATATCCTGCCCTAGCCACTTTGGCTCAATGGATAAAGCCTTGGCCTGCCAACCATAGGATCCAGGTTCAGTTCTGATTAAGGGCATGTACCTACTGTAGGTTACAGGCTCCTCCCTGGGCAGGACCAGGTCAGGACTCATGCAGGAGGCAACCAATCAAAGTGTTCCTTTCACATTGATGTTTCTCTCAGTCTCTCGCTCTCTCTTCCACACTCCCTAAAAAAATCAATGGAAACATATCCTCAGGTGAGGATTTAAAAAAAAAAAAAAAAAAAAAAAGGAAGGAAGGAAGAAATGTCATATCCTATGAAAGAGACATCTTGAAAATGCCTAAAGAAAGTTGTCATTTTTTTTATGGTGAAGGGACTGGAGTCCGTGTTGATGACAACACCTTGGTGGCTGTGGTGGCTGGCAGTTGCTGCAGCAGCGGGGGGATGGGGCTGGTGCCTTCCCCTAATCAGCCTGCTCGCCTCCCACAGAGGGAGGCCAGACTGTGGCTTAGGCCTGCTCCCCGGAGCCTGTGAGAGGGCCAGGCTGGGCTGAAGGACCTTCCCCTCCCCCCAGGGCACACATTTTGTGCACTAGGCCTCTAGTCTTTTTTATAACAGCCATTGTTAACGTAAGGTACTATCTCATTGTAATTTTGATTTGCATTTTCCTGATGATTAGTGATGTTGAGCATCTTTTCATGTACAAGTTGGCCATCTATATGTCTTCTTTGAGGATATTCTTTCAAACTAATCCCACATTTATGCTTTCTCTATGGAAAAATTGTGCCTGAGTTTGGTGCTCTATATAACTGGAAGTAAAACTGTTTTGTTTTGTTTTTTTCTGATGGCTTTTTATTGCTGTTGAGATGGGAGGTTCTTCCTTCTCTGATTGCCTGCTCCACCTGTTTATCATCCTCCTCCTTTTGGGGGGATTACTAAACTGGGGAGATTTATGTCTATAAAAATAAAAAAGATTCTTGGTATGTTCCCAAGGTATTGGGCTATCACAGAACAACCATGTTATAACCAATACAAATGAACAGAGAAAAAAGAGGTGCCATTCTTCACTAACTGGATATACAATGCCATGACCTTTGCAATGTGCAAGTGAGCTGGCTGGACCTGCCCTGTGGGTTTGTTTTGGTTCATTTCTGACACTGGTGGATATTGACATTACCTAAGCAATTGTGAAAAATAAAAACCAATATACCCAGCAAAGGCTTAAATGGACAGGCAAACTTTGATAATGTTCACAGTCACATAGCTGACAGTGGTCATATGCCTGCCAGATGGAGACCCTACCATTTGTGCTCAAGATTACTTTGCCATTTTAAAGATTGTAAATGCTAGGAGGAAAGAGGAATGGCAATGTGATTTTTTTTTTTTTTTAGAGCAGTACATGAAGATCAAATCAAATATATTTAACTGCTCAAAATAGCATTTTCTAGGTGCAGCAACCCCCAAACCAACAGGCTCCTCGTTTCAAGTACACCAACTGGACATAATAAGCAGGCCCATGTCCAGATCCACCAGGCCATGGTGCTAACGTCAGAGTGCAGAAACTTGGTTAATGGTGTTCCGTTGAACCAGAACTTGGTGAACACCTACTATGTGCTGGATGTTGAAAATGTAAGACAATTAATCTCATAGACTTGTTTAGTCTCTGATATTATATGGTAGATTTCAGCATTTCCCAACAAAGATTTCAAACTACTGGGGAGCCCAGACTCAGAAGAGAGATTTGTCTCCAAGCAGCCATCATTGATCCCTCCAAAGCTAATATATAAATGCCATAAAATATATATATATATATATATATATATATATATATATATATATATATATGGCATTTTATTTCAGGCCCTTGGTCACTGTACCTGGAATTAATTAAGATTTGGTCCAGGAGCCACTTAATTGCTTATACTTTAAATGTGGGAATTCAAGGGAGAGCTGGAAATGATGAGACAAGTTATGCATAATGCATCCCCCCTGCCCCTCACTGAGTGACCATTACACTGATGGGTGTTATTTAATTTTTTTTTTTTTAATCAGCACACGGTGCCAAGAACCTGGCATTTTCAAATACTCATTAGTGCTATCCTCTGGGGCCTAAGAGAGCAGTTATTAAGGGATGAAGTCTCAAGAGACAGAATGAAGCGCAGTGGCTAACAATGACAGAAGTTCAGGTGTATCAACCCTCATCACTTACGGAGGCATCACATGGCTAAATTAGCTTTCAAAGTCTTAAACCGAACATGCAAGGCTCACAAATGTCATATGGCCTATTCTCCGGAGGTTAAATTTAGGTTTTCCCTGGCTCTGGCTGCCAATTTGAAAGAAAGGAAGATGTCAGCGGGTGTGGAGTTGACGTGGTGGGTAGGAGGCTGCCAATGTAGAATCCACTGACGCTGACATTAAACTGTCTCTGGAAATCCGAGCCGTGGAGCAGCGTCAGCGGTCCCCAGACTTGCCCAGATTGCTCGTTAGCCCTCCCGTTTGCTCCAGCGCAACATCAATTTGCTCCAGTTGACTTGCCTGGCCAAGGGGGTCCAGCCACCCATTTGCCTTGATGATAATGGAGGGTATTTAGATGCAGTCAGCAATCTGCTGGGCTGGCATTAAAAGAGCAAGGTAAGAAGAAATGCTACTCATAGGACCACAGGCATGGCAATAGAGGAAATGTGCACAGTGAGCCCTGGGGGTAGGCACATTGGAAAGGAAGACCACAGATTGAGAAGATGCTTGCTTTCTTACACTGCCATCCTGTGACACGATCTCTCATGCAAACTGTCTTCTCATGGGGGCCTCCCTTTAAGGGACTGGTGGGAAACCCTCCCCCCATCTAATAGGTGGGGGTCTCAGTGGTCGAGCCTGCATAGAGAGGTGTTATTTTTTTGTATAGGTTATTGGCTGCATTTAACAAAAAAGCCAAAAAGGGCTTAAGTGAAGTAGAAATTTTTTTTCCCTCATATGAAAAATAAAGTTTAGCTCATAGAAACAGAAAGTAGAATGGTGGTTGCCAGTGGATAGAGCATTGGCCTGCGGACTGAAAGGTCCTGGGTTCGATTCCAGTCAAGAGCATCTACTTTGGTTGCGGGCACATCCCCAGTGCGGGGTGTGCAGGAGGCAGCTGATAGACGTTTCTCTCTCATCGATGTTTCTGGCTTTCTATCCCTCTCCCTTCCTCTCTGTAAAAAATCAATAAAATAAGTTAAAAAAAAAAAAAGAGGGAAGCATCAAATAGATTCCAGGACTCAAGTAACATTATTATGATCAATGCACACATTTATTATCTTTAAGAAAACTCACTGAGCCCTAGCTCAGTGGATAGAGCATTGACCTACAGACCAAAGGGTCCTGGATTTGATTCCAGTCAAGGGCATGTACTTTGGTGGCAGGATCCTCCCTGGCATCGGCCATGGTTAGATCTCATGCAGGTGGAAACCATTTGATGTGTTTCTCTCAGATCAATGTTTCTCTCTGCCTTTCCCCTCTCTCTTCCACTTTTTCTAAAAATCATTTAAAAAATATCCTTGGGTGAGATTTTTAGAAGAAAAGAAAAGAAAACTCATTGAAAATCCATCATTCATCATAGAATTATTATTTATGTTCTATGTTATAATGCTAGTACCTTCTGTGTATCTAACACTTTACAAAACATACATCACTTTTATACATGGATTTCATTTCATGCCCACAAACTCCCCTGTGAATGACAGCGGGGAGGAATTGTCATTTACCCAAATTTACTGGTGATCAGATCCAAGTTCAGATAGCGAAGTGGTTTGGCCAAGCTCACTCAAAGCTGCCTGTGAGTGATAGTAACTTCAAGCCTGACAACTCATCTGATGCTAGCTCTTTAAAAGTGATGAATGATCCATTTTAAGGGTGGGCTGTTGGTATGGCCTTGTAGAGCTGGCACCAGCACCCGCAGCACACAGACACCTGCCTCTCACCTGCCCAAACTGGAAATCCTGTTGTTTCCTCCCCCTCCTCCTCTTTTTCCCCCTCAGCTCTCTGTCTCAGCAAAAGTTACCACCTTCCCTCTCAGCCAAATCAAGGACCCAGAAGCCACCCTGTTTACATTCACTCCTCAACACAACCTTAGTTTTTTTTTGTTTTTTTAAGAAAACTGTATTTTTATTGTTGAAAGTATTACAGATGTCCTCTTCCCTCACCCCCCCCCCCCCACACACACACACACACTGGCCCTTCCTCCCCATTCTCGGTCCCTCCCTAGGTCTGCCCAGCTCTATTGTCTGTGTCCATGGGTTATGCACACATACATATAAGTTCTTTGTTTAATCTCTTCCCTCCCTCTCCTCAGATTCCTCTGAGATTCATCGGTCTGTTGCATGATTCCATGTCTCTGGATCTATTTTGTTTGTCAGTTTATTATGTTCATTAGATTTCACATGAGTAAGATCCTGTGTTACTTGTCTTTATCTGACTGGCTTATTTTGCTTAGCATGATACTCTCCAGGTCCCTCCATGCTGTCTCAAAGGGTAAGAGATCCGTCTTTTTCATTGCTGTATAGTGTTCCATATGTATAAATGTACTATTGCTTTTTTATCCACTTGTCTATGACGGGCACTTGAGCTGTTCCCAGATCTTAGCTATTGTGAATTGTGCTGCTATGAACATAGGGCTGCATATATTCTTTCTGATTGTTGTTTCAGGCTTCTTATGATATATTCCTAGAAGTGGGATCACTGGATCAAATGATTTTTTTTTTTTTTTTGGGGGGGGGTGACAAAGATGTTTATTTAGGCTGAATCCTGTGATACATCCATAGGTGTAAAAATACATAATCTAAAGTCAGGGCGATAATGATCAGGTTGGTGTCATCTCCCCCTCTCCCCTTCAGCACAACCTTTCCAGCGGTTCCCTTCAAATTTCTGGAGTGTGTAGGCCAGGGGTCACTTCTTGGCAGCTTCGGCCTGAACTACCAAATCGGCCATTTTCTGAGCCGCCAAGAATAAGGCTCGCTCCTTCTGGAAAGTGGCCAGCTCTTCCGCACTGAGGTTCTTCACCACTCGAATGCCCAGGGAGCGGGCAGAGCAGATGAGGGAGCAGACGACAGCGGCCAGGGGCATGTCCCGCAGGGTGAAGGCCTCGTCCTGAGCTTTAACACAAGCGATCTCATACACGTGCTTCAAGGACAGCAGGCCTGCCACCTTCTTCCCTGTCTGCCGGGCCCCTTTTTCAATCCCGGCAGCTGCCTTCAGGAAGTAGGTCGCAGTGGGTTGTCCTATCTTGATTTCAAACGTCCTGTCAGGCTTCATAAAGATCTTGGTGGGCAGAGGGATGCCTTCTTTGATGTCCTTCCTCTTCTCGTTGAACTCCTTGCAGAACTGGTTGATGGAAACGCCTCACTGACCCAGGACCGGGCCCAGCGGGGGCGCGGCATGGCCTGGCCCACTCGCACTATGGTCCGAATCACGTCGCCGACCTTGGGCTTCTTGGCCACCCGAGTGGCCCGGATTAGCTTCGACATGACGCGGGGTTCACTGCCTTCGTTCGTTCACCTCGGGTTGACAGCAGCAAGACAGACCGCTCTGGGCACCGCCATCTCGTGTCCTGGATCAAATGATTTTTTAATTTCATTTTTAATTTTTTGAGGAAACACACACTATTCTTCATAGTGGCTGTACCAGTCTGCATTCCCTCCAGCAGTGTACTAGGGTTCCCATTTCTCCACATCCTCACCAACTCTTGTTGTTTGTTGATTTGTTGATGGTAGCCATTCTGTCAGTTGTGAGATACCACATCTAGACTATTGACTGTACCTTCAGGATGCCCACCAGCCAATCAGGAGTGAGTATGCAAAATTAACCCAACAAAGATGGCAGGTTCATTTGCATACACAGATGCCAAGTGGCTAGGGGCAGGGCAGAAGGCTTGTGTTGTCACCATGGCATCCCACCCTGCCCCCAGTCGCTCAGGGCCACTGGGTAGCATGGGAAGGCAGAAAGATGGCTCCAGGCCAGAGGAAAGGAAGGCCCATTGTTGCACCAATCTTCGTGCATCGGGCCTCTAGTATAAAACATAAGTCTAATTCTATATTCCTGGCGTACAACCCTGCAATGGTTTCCTATTGTCCCCAAGACAAAACCCAATTCCTTTAAAAAAAAAAAATTATATGAAGCTCTTTGTGGTCTGGCTCCTGCTTGCTGCCCAAGCCCCATATCTTACTTCTTTCTCATCTCCCATTCTCTCTTCCAGGAAGGTACATGCTCTTTCACTCAAATCTGAGTCTTGGGCATACCACTGTATCTGGAAGTACAAACATTTTCTTGGCCTGCTTGATTCCTTCTTGTCCTTTAAGCTCACCCAAGTATCACCTCCTTCAGGAAAACCTTCCTGGTGCCTCTGGCTGCTGAGACAGCCTGTCCAGCTGCTCCCCAAACACCTGGCGTTTCTCACCAACAAAGCACATGACAGGCTGTATTGCTGTTTCTACTTATTGATGCATCAACCCTCTGTCTAGATTATAACTTCAGGCCAAGACAGTAATTTACAGGGCTCTTACTTCATGCCAGGGACTGTCCCAGGCACCTCGCATGCATGTTATAACCCAAAGGCTCTTTATCTCTTATACACATTAGGATACTGAGGCACTTACAATGTAGGTATCAGGTACAAGGTCTCACAGACAGTGTCAAGCTAAGAAACAAGCATAGCGGTAATTGACTCTAGAGAAGTATGTGTCCTCCTACACTAAATTTTTATTTTTTTAATGATATATATAATTCACATACAATAGAATTAAGCCTTTTTAAGTATATAATTCAGCGTTTCTATTTTTTATAGTTACAAGGTTGTACAACCATCACCACTATCTAATTCCAGCATATTTTCAACATCTCCCCCAAAACACACCAATTCGCAGTCACCCCCACTCCTCACTATTCTCAGCTCCTGGCAACAATTTATATACTTCCTACAGTCCAGTAGCCTCATACAGCCTACGGACGTTTGTATCTGACTTCTTTTATTTAGCAATTTTTCAAGGTACATCCATGTTGTAACAAGTGTCGATGATCCATTCCTTTTTATGGCTGAATAATATTCTACTGTGTGGACATGCTATGTTTTATTTATTCATTCATCAGTTGATAAATAATTGGATTGTTCCCAATAGAAAATGGGAGTCTGCCAACTTTGTTCTTTTTTAAGATGCTTTTGGCTCCTTTGGGTCCTTGTATTTACGTATTAATTTTAGGATAGCTTGCCAATTTCTGAAAAAAAGGGCACCTGGATTTTGATAGGAATTGCATAGACTATGTATATCAATCTAAGAAGTATTGCTACCTAAACACTATCAAGGCTCCCAATCCTTTTTATTTATTTGTCATCTTTAATTTATTCCAACAATAATTTTCAGTGTTTAGTGCACAAGTCTTATACTTCTTTTGTTCATTTAGTCCTGTCTTTTATTCTTTTTGATGCTACTATAAACAAAATTGTTTTCTTAATTTTATTTCCAGATTGTGCATTGCTAGGGCATAAAAATGCAACTGATTTTTATATAGAAACATTGTATCCTGAAAACTTGCTAAACTCATTTATTAGCTCTAATAATTTTTTACATGTATATGGATTCCTTAGTATTTTTTTAGGCAAGATTATGTCATCAAAAAGTATAGTTATACAATACATATTTATTCCCAATCTTATTTATTTTTCTTGACTAATTGCTTACCCTGTATTTTCTTGGTAATAATTGTCAGCATTTTAGTGTTTGACACATGCAGGTATTTCATTAAATAAATTTATGTCCTTGGTGAATATCTGCAGCATTTTATGTGTTTTAAATATTCACAGAGCTTCTAAAAATATGAGATTGCGTTCATGGATGAAAAACACTCAAGGTAAAACATATTAAGAGTAATTCTATTAGGGGAGGCCCTGTGAATGGGCCTCTACAAACTAAGCCCAACTCCCTGGGACCTACAGCAACTATTAGGAAAAGGATGGAAGACCAGTGCTTAAATAAATCCCCAATGGCTAGTTATTTTGTCATTTCCCCTCAGTCTTAAAAAGCTATGGCAATATTTTATATTATTTTCCTGACATTATTTACTCTCTATGGGCTTTAGCAAAATTTATTTAAACTCTCTGGGCCTCAGTTTGTGCATCTGTGCAATGGGATGGCTGGCACTCGCTGTGAGAATTACATTGGATGATACATGCTAAGCACTTCCCAAATGTTTAGCACATGGTATATCCTCAATAAGTAATACAAATGCTAATGTTCCTTAGCATTTATTGGATGATTACCATTGCCCAGGCATCACAGTTGGTGTTTTACATGCTTTGTTTTATTCCATTTTTATCCTATCCTATGGGAAAATGCTAAGGATCAAACTAGTGTTGTTATTTATTCAAGATCTTATAACTCCTTAGTGTCATTTCTGGGACCCAGCCTGAGGTACTGTGACACTGAGGCCCATAATTTTGAACATTACTTACCTTCCTTTTCATTCTCCTTGACTGGATCCTAATCCATTTCATCCCAGGTTTGGAAATACAAGCAAGTATAATTCATAAACTTATTTATTGACTCAATCAACCAACAAGGAATAATGAGTTCCCATTATGTAACAGGCTCTAGAGAAGTCTCTGAGGATAAATTTATGAAGAAGACACATTCCCTGTTCCACAGTCTCAAGATTAATGGAGGAGAGAGAAGGACAGTGCAAAAATAACAACACACCATGATGCATCCTTTATGAGTTTGGACTTTATCCCACAGCACTGTGTCTCTCTCCTTTGTAAAGTTTAACACCATCACTGTTTTATACATGTCTGTGTAAACAGCTAAGTTTGGGTTCCCCTCTAGGGTATAAACCCCATAAAAGTAGTGAGAGTGTTATTTTGGCTGCTATTGTAATCCTAAAATCTAGTAAATGCTTTTTTAAAAAATTGTATTTTATTGATTTTTTACAGAGAGCAAGGGAGTAGGATAGAGAGTTAGAAACATCGATGAGAGAGAAACATCAATCAGCTGCCTCCTGCACACTCCCCACTGGGGATGTGTATACAACCAAGGTACATGCCCTGACTGGAATTGAACCTGGGACCCTTGAGTCCGCAGGCCAATGCTCTACCCACTGAGCCACCGGTCAGGGCCAACTAAATGCTTGTACATAGGAGGTATTTCATAAGTAGTTTTTAATGGGATCATTGAAGGAGAAAGAATGAAAGGCATTGATTTGGAAAGAAGCATAGCTAGATTGGCACTTTGGGAAAGTTATTTTTTTCTGAGCAGATACAGGGGTACCTGTGGGGAGGATGTCATGAAGATTATACATCCTCACCTTATTCAGCTCAGGTTGGTCATGTAACTTGTTCTGGCCAATTAAATATGAACAGACGTATGCCAATTCTGAGCAGAAGCTTTACTAGTCCTTGCATGGTTCACCAGGAGTCTTTTCCCTCAGCCACAATGAACAGCGATGCTCTAGATCAAGCGAAGATGGCCCAGAGTGAAGATGTCATGAAGCAGAGAGACAACGACCCACAATGAACTTGTGGTATGACCAAGATTTTATTAAGCCTTGCTAGTAGAAGCCACAGAGACTGTGAGGTCATTTGTTATAGCGACAAAACGTAATCTCTTCTAACTGATCAATGATGGGTTTGGTGTGAGGGGTCAGTGAAATAAAATAATGCATATGGAGCTATCTACAATAGCACATAGTAGGTTTCTATAAATATGAATTGTTCCTGTTAATTTGATGGCCTGAGTGTTTTTGTTATCAACATGTGTGTGTTGAGCATGGCTATCCCTATCAGGTATTCTGTTATCATTAAAAAAAAAAAAAAAAAAAAAAAAAAAAAAAAAAAAAACAATATACCAAGTATATTGTCTTGGTCCATTTTGGCTGCTATAAAAGAATACCACAGACAGAGTGGGTAGGAAGCAATGGAAATTTATTTCTCATGGTTCTGAGACTGGAAGTCCAAGATAAGGCACCAGAAAATTCGGTATCTGGTGAGGACCCACTAGCTGGTTCACAGATGGCCGGTTTCTCACTGTGTCCTTACATGTTGGAAGGAGTGAGGCTATTCTATTTTATAAAGGCCTTTATCTCATTCACCAGGGCTCCACCTGCATGATCTAATCACTTCCCAAAGTCCCCATCTTCAATTATTATCCCATTAGAGGCTAAGTTTTAAGATGAATTTGGGAAGACACAAACATTCAGTCTATAGCATACACACACACACACACACACACACACACACACACTTAATAAAATCTTGGTCATACCACAAGTTCATTGTGGGTCGTTGTCTAGCATTTCTCTGGCACATAGTAGATGCACATCATACATTAGGTGCCTTTGTACCCTCGTCCTCCTACCTCATTGAACACTTTTCTTATAAGAATGTCTCCCAAAAAAACGTATCCATCTGCTGATGCACATGGTTTCCCAGTCACTTATTCCTGTTTCCTGCTGCAAGTCAGAGCATGTGTCTAGGCATGCTTTATCTCCTGCTTCCTGCATAAATGATCATCCCAGACCCAAGGGGCAATGTGTATGCACCAGTCCCAGGGCTGGCACAGCACTTAGCTCAGCTCTTAATATGCAGCATGGAGGAAAGGGGTGTCAGGTTGGGAGAGAAACCTCATCTAACATAGTTCGGGCCACTTACATTCATCTGAGGAGGGAGAAGTGATGCATTCCGACTACAATTCTGCACCTTATAAATAGACATATACATCTCCGCATACATTATTAATATGGCCTTTATTGCCAGCTTTATTGAATCCACGATGCAGTTTCTCTCGGGAAGCCGCAGAACACAGGAAGATTGCACCGACGCCTGCATTAACCAGGACCACGGTACACCAAGCAAATAGGCTGTGCAAACAGCAGTATTCATGCCGGCTGCATCCTGCAATTCAAAGAACATAATAACAAATAATAGGCTCAGGCAAGCCCCACAGCTGCTATTTGAAGTATCTTATGCATTTCTTATCTAGGTCACTCATGCTAGCCCAAGAGTAGGCAGGGCAAGTGTACTTTAAGGAAGTTCCTTAGCATGGCCTGCAAATCCCTGCCTTCCTCCATAAATGCCCCTGTCCCTGGATCCCTGGATTCTCATCCTCACTCACTGGGATAAGTCACCCTGGACTTATCTCCTAGCTCTTTATCCTTGCAGTTCCTCTGCCCAGAAAGTGCACCTGCACACACACACACACACACACACACACACACACACACACACACACATCTTCATGTCACTGGGTCCTCTCCCATTCACTTCCCATCTCTACCCTCTTGATTAGAAGCACTTACTTCTAGATGTCCTTTTTTTAAATTTATATATTCCCATCTTTATCGTCTGTCTCCTCAAGTAGACTGCCAAGAATCCTTAGAAGCAAGGGTCCTTTCTGACGTGTTCATCACTAGATCGCCATCATGGTTTGTAATAAATATTATATTTGATTGAATGAATGACAGAACACAACCTTGATGGAGGTAAGTCCCTTCATCCTCTTTGTCCACTGTGGATCTCAGCTTCAAGGAGGGCAGTCTTCCGTCCAGTTCTCAGCTCTAACCCCAGTGTTTCAAGCTGGAAATGATACTTCATGGTTTCTAATGGCTCGTGATTGAACTAAAGAGAGCTAAGAGCTAAGATGTGTTCCAGAGAATCCGTGTGGTCAGTGGTGGGGCCTCAATGTTGGCTCCATTACATTCCCTCATTCCCTATCTGGCAGTGCTTGATGGTGCTTAATGGTCCCAGGGTTGGAGTATTGAAGAGTGTACCTCCTCCTCTCTCCTCCCTCTGCCTAGGAAATGACCCCCTCATGAAAGTGGTTAGGTAAACCCTCATCTTTTAATGATTTCAGTGACTCTTGGAATAGAAATTGCCCCCTATATGCAAAATTAATGGCATATGTAGACATTTGGGAATTCTTGGTTGATAAACTTTCTTACAAGCCAGTCACCATAGATAGATGCCCCTTTTCTAGAGAGTAGTTTAGTAGAGGGCTTGTAACCTCATTCTTGCCTAACAGATATAAATAAAAATTATCTGGAGGTGGTTTCCAGGAACTAGCCCCCCGTGATGTAAAAAACCCACACAGGTAGAAAGCCTTTTCAGCACCTGTTACCCCTCCTGCTCTCTCTTTGAAAGTCACCATGCAAGGATGTGATGCTCATAGCTAAGACATCCACCTTGCAGACATGAAAGAGACCTCCCCAATGTAGATGATGGCCAAGGAAAGAACTGAAAAATCCAGCATCTTGATGACGTTTCTGAGAGCCTGAACCAACCCTGGGACCTTGGAGCACTAGACTTCCCCTTCAGTAAACTTGAGATGTTTGGTCTCAGCCATTGTCATTCAAGAGCTGTTACTTGTAGCCAAATGGACCCTAACTGATGCACACACCCCCTGCCAGATGGTGTGCTAGTTGGGGAAATATGAGAAGAATGAATGAAAAAGAATATATCCACCCTCACAGAGCTTCCATCTAGTGGGAGTATTGAGAAGTAAAGCCACAATTTAAGAGGATGTAATCATTGCCAGGACAAGCGCAAGTACAGAAAGCTTTGGAGCCTAGAGGAGAGACATAAAAATCCAACTGAGGAGATCACAGACATCCTTCTCTTCCCCCCTCTCTCTCTCCCCCCCCCCAAACAAAACAAAACAAAATAAAAAAATAAACAAAAACACACATCCTGCACTGAGCTATTAAGAAGGAGTAAGATTTAGCCAGTTAGAGAAAGAGAGGGTTTATTTCATAAAAAGCGCAATATGTGCAGATTCATGAGTCCTAGGGTAGCCGAATGGGGTTTTGGGTGTCTAGCATGAAGATAAAGAGGAAAGTCTCTGTGACTTCAGAATGAGTTTTGGGGGGTTGTTATGTGTTTTTCATCCAGGACCACAGTTTCCCAACAAAGCAAATTCTACACACACTGGCCACAGAAACAGACTCTGTCAGTGCAGGCGGCAGGCTACACTCTACCTTTGCACAGTTCTGCCGAGCCAGCAGGGATGCAATGAGATGAGATGAGCCAATGCCTTTACCTTTGAAGCTGGCAGAAGAGAACCATCTGATTAACCTGTGCAGTGAAGAGGAGGGAACATGGGAGGGAAAGAAGACAAGTAATTGCAAGAGGTAGACCACCGCCTGGCCGGTATGGCTCAGTAGTTGAACATCGACCTATGAACCAGGAGGTCACGGTTCAATTCCTGGTCAGGACACATGACCAGATTGCAGGCTCTATCCCCAGCAGAGGCATGCAGGAGGCAGCCGATCAATGATTCTTTCTCATCATTGATGTTTCTAGCTCTCTCTCCCTCTCCCTTTCTTTCTGAAATCAATAAAAAATATTTTTAAAAAGAGGTATAGACCACCTATGGGTCTGCTCTTTAGAAGCACAGGAACCTATTTACCAAAACACATTAGCCTGGATACTGACTGGTCATATCCATGGCTCCTCCCTTCAGCAAGAGGGACATATTTCAGGAGGATGCTCAGACACATGCAAATGTGGCATAGTGATAGAAATCCTGTCCTCAAAAAATGTCAAGCACCGAGGGAGGGAGATGTGAATGGAACACCTTCTGATGCCATGGCAGGGAATTTGGATGTGATCACCATGCAGCAGGAGCCGGGGAAGGAATTTCAGCAAGTGGATGAGTGGGATGTGAGTGTTCAATAAGTCACTTGCAGCAGCAAGTTAACTGGTACTCAGGGCAGAGCCTGCAGGACCCCAGGTGAAAGCAAAAAAGCAGGGGTGCACTCAGGTCTCCCATCAGGGCCTTTTCTCTCCTGGACCAAACATTGCTCTCAGCTCTCAGAGGGTTCTGCATCCTGTGGGACTTCAGGGTCAGGCTCTCAAAAAAGACAAGTTCAGTTGATAAAAATAAGGGTTGTAATGAACAGTGAGAGTTCTAGGTGGAGGTTGGCCAACTTTTCCTGTACTGGGTCAGATGATAAATATTGGTACTTTGTGCACCAAATAGTCTCTATTATAATAACTCAATTCGCTGTGATAGCTTAAAAGCAGCCATAGACAGTAGAGATGTGAATGGGTGTGGCTGTGTTCCAACAAAATTTTATTGACAGGACCAGGTTGTGGGCCAGATTGGGCCACAGGATGTAGTTGTAGTTTACAGACAGACCTCTGCTTTAGACCTGCACTGCACCCCTGCTTCCACCTCTACCTAACCGTGTGCCCATGCAAAATTACTGCCCTACCTCAGCTTCTGTTTCCCCTTATACAAAGGGCATGTAATACCCTCCACATAACTGCTGAGAAGCACGAGATAAGGCTGATCAATCATGTGTAAAGCAAGAGGCATTGTCGAGGTGCTGCTGTGTTGTTGTTGGTTTTTGCTGGAGCTGCTGGTGTGTGTGTGTGTGTGTGTGTGTGTGTGTGTGTGTGTGTGTGTTGAGCATGGCTATCCCTATCAGGTGTGATGGAAAAAGGAAACCCAAAGTAAGAGCCAGCAGCTCTTACAGATGAAAACAACGCATTCGCCAGCCCTGAGCCAGGATGAAGATGTTCTATTTCCAGCAATGCCTTCCTTTAGCTGTGACTGAGGCTGCCTCTCGTTCCTGAAGGATGTGGGCCATTTAAGTGGATTTGATTGGCATTAATCATTAAAAACAGTTATTTATTAATAAATAAGAACTCCAAGAATGCCTTGCACTTGTTCAGTGCTTTGTGGTTTTCTTTCATTTTGGCTTTCCTCTTTTCAAAGGGCTTTTAAAACTGGGACATCCAGGGTATCAGGAGGCACGTGAAGGTCTGAGGGGGAGGGGGAGACATCTTCCCAGGGAATCAGCTGAACTCAATTTGGGGTGAAAATAGCATTAGTTTTTATTAAAAACAAACTTGAATATATTGTGCAGCAGAATGTAGAACTGTGTAATTTTTTTTTTTTTTTTTAAGATAAAGCCTGAGATGTCAAAGATACTTCTAGAGTGAAATCCACCACTTTGGGCTGGGCCCCAGCTGGCTGCGATGTAAGGAGTGCGGTTATGTCTTTTCGGAGCAGTCCCCCTGCAAAGCATGTGGGGAAGGAATTTTTACAAATTCTACAGATGAAGAAATTCTGCAGAGAAGTTGATCGTCTTGCTCAAGTTGACACAGAAGTCGGCTGCAGAATGTGTCCTTAAATCTCACATTTCTAGCTCCTCCGTACATATGTATGTATGTGCATGAAGCTCCCAGTATAGCAGGGGCAGGGGTGAGGAACCTGTGACCTTGTTAGCCAGGACTGTGCTCAGTGCTGGGGGGCTGAATATGAGATATAAAAACCAAAAATATAAATAAATAGATAAAGAGAGATATAAAAAACCTCAACTTCTTCTGATGGCCCCGGAAAACTACCTAGCATTGAGAAGACTCATTTCCCAGATAACCTTGAGTCACACTTTTCATTAACACTTCCTTGCCCAATCCCATAATGATCTAGTTACATTCCATTTGCCTTAGTGCAGTGGTCGGCAAACTCATTTGTCAACAGAGCCAAATATCATCAGTACAGCGATTGAAATTTCTTTTGAGAGCCAATTTTTTTAAACTTAAACTTTTTCTAATGCCACTTCTTCAAAATAGACTCACCCAGTCCATGGTATTTTGTGGAAGAGCCACACTCAAGAGCCAAAGAGCCGCATGTGGCTTGCGAGCTGCAGTTTGCCAACCACTGCCTTAGTGCATGCCTCAGTTTTCCCACAAGGCCACAGGATTTCCCACTAGACTTTAAGCTTTGCCATTCCATTGCTTTGCCAGGGCACAGCTCCTTGCCATAATCAAATATGCAGTAACCTGGCCTTCTCCCATCCCACCCCCCAAGGACTCACCTGCTACCAGGATCGCCAATTGCAGTGCACACTGCTGCTGCTTGTTCCTGTATTTCTCCAGCCCAGAACTGAACTCCTGTTTGTATCCCAGCTTTGCCTTCTCATCCTGTTGTAGGCAACCTCCGTTTTTCCCACAAAGGGCCACATTTGCAGCCCACTTGTCTCCTCTTCCAGACTCCTGGTGCCAATAAGTCAGCTGCTGTGAGGGCAAGGAGTCCTAAGTCCACACCCTGAACACCACTCAGTGCTGCTGTGAGCTTTGGAGCTTGCTCAGCCTCTCTAAGACATAAGTAGCACCACTGCCTGGAAAATAAGAACAGGATGCTCCCGGTCTCAATGCGAGGCTAGAACAGGCTCATGTGAACTGCCCAGCACAGGGCTTAGCATATAACAGGAGTCTGGATGCCTTGGTTCCCCTATCAAGCCTGCCCACTCCCAGAGAGCTGAGTTCCCCACAGATAGGTCTTCACACATGACAGATTTGAACTGTGGGAAAGCTGGGGATGGGTGTCCCAGGGGCGGCTGGGGGCCGTAGGGCTGTGGCGCTCCCATCCAGCCGTGTGCTTTGGTGGCTCTATACATGGGTGTCTTTAACTTTTGGCTCCAAATAAAAGCCTGTCATGGGGACCCTTGACCTGATTTCTGGCTCAGAGCCCTCCATTTTCTGCTCTGAGCAGAGTACCTGCGACACAAGTATTCTTCCCCAGCCTTCGGAAGAAAGCTATTTATAGCAGCCATCATTAGCTCTCCGGGGCCGGTCCCCAGAGCCTCACCTGTTCCCCCCTCACCTCCTGCAGAAGTTGACTTCAGAGGGTGTTCAGAGCGTTCTTTGTAATATTAGTTAACACGTACTGCAAAGCCCCAAGGTCATGTTCCACTCTTGGCACCCTTCACTTTAGATTTGAGAAATCCCCTAAAATTCTCATTAGCGGAGGCTGCCTCACACCTATGAAACTTTAAAAATACCTGGCTAATCAGCCACTTTGCACACCTCCACGTGGGCAGAGAGCCTTTGCTTTCCTCCTCAGCCCCCTCCTGGCATCACATTCCTGCAGACAAGAGCTGTCAAAATCTGACTTCCTGTGGTATTTAAAATAACATGAAGGGAACTTCTCATTTGAAACCTGCAACCACTTAAAGAGAAACAGAGAAACAGAAAGTGGAGCGGGGAAAAGGCATTCAGGAAGACCCTCCTGATTCCAATTCGTTTTTTGACTAGCATCTGATCATTAGAATTTAAAGTGATATTAACCCTTATATTATGAAGATAAAATCACCACTTCTTGAGTTCCTAGCATACACTAGGCCCCATGGAAATTATTCAATTATGTATCTCCTAGAGACCATTAAAAACCCTTTAAAGAACAGCCCAGTTTGCAAATCAGGAAATGGATGCCCCAAGTGGGTAAGTAGTATTCTCAAATGAACACAGCCCATAGAGGTTCCAGCCAGGATTCTCACCAGGGTCTGTCTATCTGTCTCTAAACTCTGAGCTCATGCCAGTTTGTCGTGCCCTCTCCCTTGTGAAATGTAAATTTCCAAGACAGAGCTCATCTGGGACTTGTTCTATTGCCCATTCTTCACCCAGAGATCCAGTCTGTCACTACTGTGCAGTGACATTGGTGGACCTGTAGGCTACCTTGATAGTTAGAATTATCCGGGTATTTATCAAACACACAGCTTCCTGAACCCCACTTAAGGAGTACTGATGTGGAGTCACCTAAGGGGAGGGCTGTGGGAATCTGGTCTCACTAAGCATCTCCTGAAGATACTTGTTCACACGGACTTTTGAGGAACACTGTTTTATGCCTAAGAGGGTTTGCAGGGATGGTTCAAAGCTAGGCTGTTGATAAGCCCTGCATGGCCTGTGGAGGGAGTGGAATGCTCCCTTGTCAGCAGACTCTCCCAAAATAGACAGCACGAGAGTGAAGAGAGAGAAACCTCCTCTTCAGAGCAATGGCTCAGCCTGTTCCAAAAGGTGCCCAGGACTGAGTTATGGAAAAAAGGTAAGTGGCCCAGAAAGATGCCAAGTTGTGAGACTCACAAGAATCGATTTCTTGAAGTTAAAATGGTAGCAGATGCCATTGGCAATGTGAAAAACTAGGTTCCCAGAGAGTGAACTGGTAGCATAGAGGAGGAGGGACGATGGAATTTGGAGAGACGTCACTTAGGCAAAGGAAGGGATTTGGGAAAATAACTCAGATATAAAATGATCCAGGAGAAAAAAGTTTGTCCAGTTAACTCAGGCAGGCCACAAACCAGTAGGAGTCAGGCCAACAGGGAGCGGGTGCATCCCAGAAAGAAGGTCATGGGATGAATGAATCAGGCATGATCAACCTGGTTAGTGCAAAAAAGACCAAGGGTGAGGGCTCAGTGAGAAGTCTCATCTGAGACTTCCATAATCACTACAAAACAGTGACAATGGGCACTGTGCTCTGTGCTAGGCTTTCAGAGAAAATAAGACATCTCTATCCTGACCGAGCTCACAATCTGGTTGAAGGACAGACTTATAAACAGGCAAACATGACAAGGTATAGTCAGCACTGTGCTACCAAATTGGGGGGAGGGAAAAGGGTGAGGAGAGTACAGAGGAAGGACATCTAACTCAGCAAAGGTAAGTCAAGAAAGACTTCCTAGAGAAGGTGGTGTCTGACCTATATTTTCTTTTATTGAAGCTGGACTGGGAGAACATGGCAGGACAGATTTGGACTTCTCATCAGATGGTAGAAATGAGGCTTTTGTAAATTTCTAACTCCACCCAAAATTGGCTTTGGTACTGGGATAAGACCATGTGTTTGGAGAGAAAAAGGCAGGAAAGAAGGAATGCCTCTGTGGATCCAAGTGAGCAGAAATTTGGGAAATCCAAGTAAGTCAAATACTGCAGTTGTTATAATTACCTAATGATGTGGATGGCACATTTTGCCATCAAAGAGAGTAATGATGGTGAAAATGGTCAGCAAAGGTTGATTAGGTGGCCCTTGGTTGAGTGGCTATTGCTTATATTGGTCAGATTGTGTACAGATCAGAAGACAATGTGGTCTGTGAAATGTTGTCTATCTGATTCCATTGTCTTCCTGGATGTTGAGGCTGTGGGACTGATTGACTTGAGGATGGGTTGGGAAATTAGAGACATAGAACCAGCATGTCCAAATTGCCTTTTCTTGAGCCATGACCTCTGAGGGGCCAAGTCTTCTTTGAGCACAGAAGACACTATCATTTGGCTACAACCTTGATTCATTGCGTTTCATCAAAATAATCTTCCTGTTCCAATTTGACTATTTAACACTTTCAATATATCTTCCTATTCCAGCAGGATCTTTAGAAGAGGAGCCTTCCTTAACAATAGTCACTATAAATTATAGAAGTGTGATTAATGAAACCCAGTCTATCATGTTGAATGAAAATAAAAGGTGGGTATTCAGATTGCTATCATCTTTCATTTTAATAAACCTTTGAATTTATTTCGAACCAAATGGAGAAAATATAAAGTATGTTCTTAATCTATAGACATATAGAAAGTCCACAAATTCCCTAAAAAT
The DNA here is from genome assembly GCF_964339955.1 of Pipistrellus hanaki. Taxonomy (NCBI): domain Eukaryota; kingdom Metazoa; phylum Chordata; class Mammalia; order Chiroptera; family Vespertilionidae; genus Pipistrellus; species Pipistrellus hanaki. Next base: position 85,990,085 of record NC_140506.1, on the reverse strand, counting down.
GTTTACAGAATTTTGAGTACATTTTGAGTACAATTGCCCTAATCCTCCATGAATGATCCATTGTTGCAAACACATACTCAAAGATGTTATTCTCAAACACCCATGTGTGCACTCCCATGCACACACACACAAACTAGTGATAAGTCATAGATTTAAGGAATGGGATTGAGTAAGGCACTTGATATTGTCATCCTGACAATGCCTGTGCTCTGGGTTTCACCCAAAATTAATTATTTTCTTCAGGATCAGATATTGAAAGCTTCTTAGCTAAACCAGGGTTATTTTTCCAGTTCCCTTTGGGGAAATGAGATTTGATGAGTTATGATGAAGATGAGTCAGGGTCATGCCACACCCAAGCATTTCGTAGATAAGTTTGATAATTGCCTCATGGGGAGAAGATCCACAGAGACACCTCTGTCACCAGAGATTGGCAGGGTGACCTAATGGAGCTGCTTCCATGCAGGACACAGGATTAAGTAGACATAAATTAAAATGCAAAGTGTTTGATTTGCATTGGATTGAATAGCAAGGGTCCTTTGTACACATTTGGTACCCAAATACACATTGATGTGGGTGGCCAACACATTTGGCATTTGCCCACATGGTGTTTGCAAAATCGAAGGCATTTCCACTTTGCAAACAGCCCAGAGATACATTAAATAACCCAATTCACGATGGACATCTGGACTCCTCAAACCTGCCAAAAGTGATGGGCTCACTGCTGCCTTCCAGCTTTATGGTGGGGAACGGCTCCCTTCAAATGTAAAAGCCATCCCTCTGCAACAGCACGGCAGGTTGGGGTCTCATCTGTCCAAGCTCAGCACACACAATTATTCTGATGTTAGCTATGTCCAAGCCATTGGCCGTATATGCAGTATCTCACACACCTGGGCAGAAATGATCCTTGCACATTAAAACAGCATTCTGTGAGGTGGCCTGACATCTGAGTCCACTGTAGTCCCCGAAATGGTGGCTAACTTCATGAAGAGGGATGCAGAGGCAGGTAGGTATATCAGGAAAGATTCTTAAATTTTGGGTTTTATAGGGATTGGGGGTGGGATGGGGGAACAGACTAGGTTGAATGTTCCATAACCCACCGTGTGGGATGCAAAGCAGAAACAATATTTATTATGGAGCTAGCTCAAGCATCCTTTCCCGCCCTCCCCCACAAAAATGATAAAGTCCTTGGACAGGTGCACTCAGCATAATACACTCCAACTTGCTCCAGACTACATTTCACTTCTCGTCCATCATCTTTTGTGTGAGTTAACCCATCCTGGCCAGTGCATTTGAACAGTAGCTGACGGTAAAAGCTGTGCTTGTGTTTGAGTTTGCCACCTAGTGGCCAGTGACATGGCTGTTCCTGCCTCATTTTGTGGTCCCAAATTGGGGCTGGAATATAGCAGGTTATTCAGGAGTCATTAGAATTACAGAGCTCAAATGTCAGTGTTTGCTTCCAAAGTTCCAGTTCAAATAGAAAGCTTTAAAAAAGAAAGGCACTCAGTGATGATTGCATGACCTCATTTCATTTAATACATACTGTATGGATGAAAAGGCACAACCACAGCAAGAAAGGAAGAGGTTATTTTCAATAGCCCACAGGACAAAGAAAGTCTAAGGGTGCAAGTGTGTGTCTGTGTGTCTCCATTTACAAACGTGCACCAAAAATCAGAGGCCAATACTTCGTAATTACAATGAAGTTTCCAACTTTCCTCCCATGTAAGTATAATATTTTATTTTTTGTGCACCAATGGGTGGGTGGCCTCCCACTGTATGTACTATAATAATCAGGAAATTAGGGTAAGAAAGATGGTACTGAGTACCTATTGTGTGCTTGGAACTTTGAGTAAGTCATTCATTAGAGTGAGCATGACTCAAAATTACCAGGGACTTTAATGTCTGTATAGCCCAATGTACCCAATACAAAAAGCCCTCTCTACAGATGCTTCTCAAACTATCCATGGAGAAGGACTTTCTTTTTATAATTTTTTATGCATCCACAGACTAGAAAAGATAAAATAAAATGTTCAATACCCAAGCTCAAACTTACTTTTATTATTAGTAGTGTCAAAAAGATATAAAAATGATTATTAAATTCATATAAATTTTCTAAATGCTTATTCTCAATTTGCATATTTACATAGCTGCAAATGAGTAACAATACACAGGTGAGAATTGGTTCTCAAAGCACACATTGAGTAGAACTGATATATACAATTCTTGCCAAGCCTCATCCAGTTTCCCAAGCATCTCTCATAGCAGAGACCTCACCAGGCAATTCATTCCATTGCTGCACTGCTCTGATGATCAGAAACCAAAGCCCACTTTTCGATATATACTGGCCAAGGTTCTACCTCTGACCCACATACAACAAGACTCATATATTTTTCCAGTCACAGCTTTGCATGTATATGAGGATAACCACTTTATGGCCAAGTTCTGACTTCTCTTCTCCTGGACCCCTGCACTTGAGTTTGCAATCGTATGCTTAGAGTCCAGCTTCCAGGACTGATTACAACAGAGGGCAATGATGGACTCTTCTACTCCATTGGCTCGCTTCTCTGATTTCTCCGGAAGGGCAGGGAAAGTGATCAGATGATTCAGGGTGCAGATACTGCTTGGTCAGACCTACAGTGGGCAAAGGCATTTTGGAGTTCAAAGGCAGTACCCAGGCATCACTCTCTCATTTGCTTTACTTCCATCATGTTGATAGAAAGTAAAAGGTTTCATGGGGGCATTCAGAATGATGCTGTTTTCTTGCATAAACTTAAAGTTTACTACTCTAAATTCCAGTACCATGTGGGTGGCCAGATATGGAAAGATCCATCTATTCATATTGGAAGGAGGATGTAGAGAAGTTGCCTAGGATTCAAGCTGGAGCCAAAATCTCCAATAACGCTCTCCCACTTCATAGAGGTTCCTTGGCCTGGACCTAGCTAGTGGCAAAGTCACACTTGGGTTTTCATTAGCTCTGCCTCTTGCCCTGTGATGTTGCATCAACTATTTGACATCCATCCCTGTGAGTTAATTTCATCCTCTGGGGGGAAAAATAGAGCAAACAGAACTTCACAGGGTAACTCTTAAAATTAAAGGAGATTTAATAAGATAATGTGTGCAATATACTTTGAGCCTCTCTTAATCTTTAACTAAATGCTTGTGAAGATTTTGATTCTGATGTGTTTCCATTGGCTTGTAACTTCCTAGGGAACTTTGGGAAAATGTATTTGCCTGGGAAGGATATAAATATTTCTGGAATTTCTCCTCAAAACCATGAAATGCCACCATAATGACACTTATACCCCTAAACAATTAGAATGTAGAGAGTGTGGAATGACCAGGAAAAAAGTACAAAGGGAATTTCACCTTTATAGCTCCCAAGATGTTCTTCCTGTCCATTTAGCCCCAACGCCCATTAATTTACCATGGCGATGGTAGTCAATGTTATGGCTAACAGTTTCTTGGGCTTTTTGGTTTATGATAACATCACAATTTTTTTTTGTTTTATTGGTTTGAGAGAAAGGGGTGGGGAGAAAGAGAGAGGTGGATAGAGAGAGAGAAAGAGAGAGAGAGAGAGAGAGAGAGAGAGAGAGAGAGAGAGAGAGAGACTTGTTACTCTATTTATGCATTCATTGGTTGACTCTTCTGTATACCCTGATGGGGGGAGGGGGGTCAAACCCAAAGCCTTGGCATATCCAGAAAATGCTCCAACCACCTAAGCTACACGGCCAGGGCCTATCATCACAACCTTAATTCCTACTGAGATTTCCACCAGCCAAAACACCCAAGCAGCTTTTGTTGGTGTTTTCCTAAGCATGTCCCCTCATTCTGTGGTTGGATGTTGTTCTTTGGGGAATTCAGTGTGCCATCTTATGTGTATCCCAATTCCATTTACCTCAGATTTGGCCTACTGCTTCCAAATATCATAATTAGGATTGAATGGATATATCACCTAGTCTGATGGAGCAAGGTCTTGCCCACTGGACTTCCCCAGCAACCAATGGAGTACTTTTTAAATTCCCCCAAATCTGATCAGAAGAGTTGTAACAATGCTTCTCTAGCCTGGTTCTATTATGGTACCAATGTAGAAACTCAGGCCAAGAGAGCAAATGAGAATTGGCCAAAATGATGCAGCTAATTAATAGCATGCCTGGGTCTATTTCATCTCTATTAGGAAAATGGAAAATGGAATATCACCTTTCCTTGGGCAACACTCTTAAATGTCAGGATCTATCAGCTTTAGAGATTTATCTGTGAACATGAAGTCAGAGCCAGACTCTGAAAGGTTAAGCCTTTAATCAAGTAACAAAGTTGATCCCTCCCAGGTCAAGTGGATTCCCATAAAACGCGCTCATGCATCACTAGCCACCTATGCAATTTTGTATGTGTGCAATGCTGTCATTTCCATGGGATTTGCTAAAAATGCTGCAGAGAAGAATGGCTTGAGTTGGGATCTCAATGCAGTGACTGTATTTTATGGGTATTTATTTCTTATTCATAAAGGCCTTCTGACTTTAGAGGCTCTGCTCTGAACCAGTAGGTCTACTGCTTCTCAACATGCTTGCTGTCTTATAAGACAGTTAGCAAAGTGAGCAGATAAAGAGCTAACATTTAGCAATGATTTATTCTATTCCACACAATGACCTGAGGAGTTTTATATTAATCAATTTATATAACCTTTACAATTATTCTTTAAGGTAGATAGTTGTAGTAATAATTTGATAACTGTCATATATGAAAATAATACATATATTTTTATACATATAAGAAATTAAGTAGCTTTTCCAAATTCATTTAGCTTATAAGCAACAGAGGCAGGCAGGATTTGAACTAAGAAAATCCAGTTCTTGAACTATGTGCTTAATAGCCTTGCTATGCTATTGTCAACAGTAATGTCAGGTACTTCCATCCATGGTACTTCATCTCAAACATACATACCCAGGGCTACATCATCCATTAGGAACAGTAAATAGAGTGCCAAGAGACCCCAATAATTTTCAAGGTTCATGAAAATGTTTTAAATTCTTTAAAAAAAGAAGAAAAAAATGAACTTTCAGTTTAAATAAAAGGTCTTGATGTATAATGTAATATCTTCATCTTTATACCAACGCAGTTATAAAACACAGTGTCTAATATTTTTGTGGACGGGGCCTATGAAAGTCACAGGGTGATCTTGCGCATGCAAACAAGACTGTAGGTAGAAGCGATCACCCCCAAGTTTCAGAACATAAAGCTGATGTTCAGAGAGCTGAGTGCTCATGGTCCCGTTTGCTCCCACCCAGCAGCCCTGTTTGCTCCCACCCTGGAGGGCTGTGAGCTCCAGGGTCAGTGGTCTTGGCCACTGATATTTACACAGCAGAAAGATTTTTGTTTCAGAGGTCCCTTGCAGGAGACACAAATAAACATGCCACTCCAAGAATTCCAGGGGCTACCAGGTCATGAGATCTAGGGTAGGGAAGCCAGCACCCATGGTGACAGCTTCCCTTCCACAATCTGGAAAAGAAAAAAAAAAGAAAGAAAAGAAAAAAAAAAAAAGAAGAAGAAGAAAAAAAGAAGCCAGCTAGAGGGACCATTAACAGAAGCTGGGAGCTGAGCAAGCATTACCCATCTTCAGGGTCTTTGTTTCTCTCAAGGAAAAAAAAAGCATTCTCTCCCCACACTCCAGCCCAGCTGTCTACAATGATAAATGATGGGCCTTTCTTTAAATTTCCTTTCTGCTCAGCGTGAGGACTGGCCGGTGTGGATATGCACTCGACGCGGATAAATGGCTTTGGCAAACCCACCAGATTGTCCACGTGGCAACAGATGGTCCAGCTCAGAGCTTTTGTTGTGCTAATGTTGGAACTTGCTGCTACCTGAAGCAGTTATCGTTTCATAAGCAAGGATGCTGCCACTGCTCTGTGGATAGATTGTCCTTTATACTTTGCAAGGCCCACCATGGGTGTTGACAGCTTCATGGTGGTGAGAGAACCCCCAGTCACTCAGCTGCCGTGCCGGCCAGAGAGGAAAACGAAGCAGGATGGAGGAAATAAAGATGGAGATGACATTCGGCTGCTATACGTGTGTTACATGGATGTCCAAGTGCCCGTCCTGAACTGTGGTCAATGAGAAGGGCAAATGTTTCCACTTTGTTAAGGGTCAAAAGTGATCCTTAAAGACAAATTGTCGTCCCCTTGGAATCTTCTTCACTTTTGCACAGATTCACCTTACATCCCCCCCCCCCTTTTTTTTTTAATTCTCACCCAAAGATGTTTGCATTGATTTTCAGAGAGAGAGGAAAAGAGAGAAACATCCATGTAGGAGAGAAACGTTAATCAGTTACCTCCCATAAGTGCATCAACCAGGATGGTACCCACAACCTAGGTATGTGCCTGACCAGGAATTGAACCCATAACCTTTTGGTTTAACAGGATGATGCTCCAACCAACGAAGCCACCTGGCCAGAACTATATTCCCTTTGCGGAAACTGTAATAATGAACAGATAGGGAAGAGAGTAAGATTTTTCTAGCACATACTATGTCCAAAGCTCTATAATAACTATTATCATTTCATTATTGTTGATAGTAGTGGTAGTAAATGACTTAATAAGGAGCTTAAACTCCAGGCACTGTGCCTTTACATAAATTATCTTATGATAATTGAGTCAAGAAACTTCTGAAAGAACCAAGCACAGTGTGCCTGTAAACCAGTTCTCAGACATGAGGAAGTGAGGGGCAGAGCCCTACTTCCCAGTGTTTGCTGTTTTCTATGCTCTCAAGGCTCCCACCATGGTCAATGTGAAGCCACCAAGATTTTAGCAACCTGCTCACAGAATTCCTGAATATTTAATAATCAGCCCTCCAGAGCCAGTGCAAAGCACTATCAGCACATCACTGGAACTGAGGTACAGAAAGGGTATTTGCCCAAGATAATCCAGGTATTGAGGGCATAGCTGAGGTGTCCAGACAAAAACGTGGACTCTCTTTCCTGTCTTACGTGTCCCACTACACCGCTCCAAGTAGCTAATGCACATTAGCTACTTCAGTCCACAAGACTACAAAGCACACATCACAGGAACCTCTGACTCAACATTTATGGAACCTACCCATTTAAGGAACCTACGCCAAGTGCATAGTGAGGAGACTGAAATTCAGATCTGGTTTGTCTGAGTCGGCCGCACAGGCTCTGGTCCAGTTTTCTTTGCTTCTGGCACCCCGCCAACAACACATTTAAAAATCTGGAATGAATATTTCACCGCTTAGTTTTTCTTTAGATGGAGAGCCTCAGGAATAGACAATAAATATCCCAAAGAAACCCATAGCTATTGGTAAAATGACAGGCATAGGTCACAAAGGGTGATATTTGGAGGGAACTTGCTGGCTTCCTCAAATCACACCACAAAAGCAATTATAGAAGGATCCCATCCAAACATTAGGTTGGAAGCTATTCCATCCTAAGCTGTAGAAGTAATTCAGAATCTCCAAAGTGCTTCAGGTGAATGCAAAGAATGTTTCCAAAACATATTCTCAGTAAAAATATCTTGTCTTCCCCCTAAAAAGCTCCAGAAACTTCACCCACGCATACAATAGTCACTGCTGACAGAAGGCTGAGGTTCTAGGTTTACCCACAACCCACTTTGAGCTGTGACTCTCTCTGTGACCAGGGAACAGACGTAGCAGCAAGAACAGTGAAATCCATGCATGTGAGTCCAGCACACTTTAAAACATGTTCCCAATGAATACTTATCTCTCTAATTAAATCATAAGCTCCAGTAGCCTAGTAAATACATGGTAAATACTGAATGAGTGGATAATGAATGAATGAATGATGAATGAATGAATGAATGAATGCAGATGATTTATTTAAAGTAAAAACCAGATCAGAAACTGAACTAGCATATTTGCTGATATCCCGGAAGCAGAATTATGCGAGGAAATTTCACTTTTGTAAGGACTTTCTGAGGAGAAGAAAGAAGGGCAGAATACATTTCATCATCTGTGAGTTCAGAGTCACTTCCAATTGAGTTTACAATGAAAACATTCTTTTGCTTATGCTAATACAATTATGTTTATAGTGAATGGAAACAAATTGCTTTCCTACCACTAAAAACCAAGCCATTATTTTCCATAAGTTTGTTTCTCTGTAATCCATTCATCCTGTGGGCACCTTGGGTGAATAGTAATTTTTATTTCTTTCTTCCTTTTGATTCAATTTATTGGGGTGACACCGGTTAACAAAATTATACAGGTTTTGCACAATTCTACAACACATCATCTTTGAGCTACTTGTTTAGAAGCATCCGAAATGCCTGCAAATACAGGGCCAAGTCTTAAAGGGGTCTTCCAGCCCAAACCTCTCTGATCACTTGAGCCTTATTTCTTCATCAGAGGGGAGTGAAATAGTTCCCCAAACATAAGGCTTGCAGTTGGATTGGTTATTTTTGCATTTTCTCCCCAGTCCCTATTCCATTTTTCTAAACATCATTATCTGCAACTGAAACACTTATCCTTCCCATTCCCAATTTGCTACTGTTACAGACAAACAGTGAGTAGGAATGAAGAGGCGAAGGATCATTAGAAATCAGGCCTGTCCCACGCATGCAGTTCCAGACAGCGGAGCCACACGTCACGTGGCAGGTGCTATCAGCCAGGAGCAGGCTGCATGGCCGGCTTCTGAGTTATTGCCATGGTCACCAGATCTTCTTTCTGTAGCATCCAGCATGTGCAGGTGATAAATCTTAGATACCGAGGGAACGCGACCCAGGGCTTCTCTCCTCTGGCCCATTATTTTTCTCCTACATCATTTCGAAAAGTGCAAGTCTAGACTTTTTTTTGTTGGTTTTTGTTGTTGTTATTGTTCATGGATGTTTTCTTCAGCTCCATGCCACATTGTGTTGTGCATGTCCAATGTTTACAAGTGGACACTTTTTAGAGCCTAACAATAGAAGATGAAGAGAATGAGCAAATGCATGCATTTGTTTTCTCTATGGTGATACGGACGTCCAATGGAGTCATCCACAGTTCCTGCTGGCAAAGGAAGCAGTGGGGAAAGACATGGACACCTGTTAAGAACCTACTATGGGTCCGTCTCCATGCTTTGTTCTAAACAGTTAAGGCATATCATGGTGGCTACGAGCATGTGCACTGCAACTCAGAGTGCCTGGGTTCAGATCCCAGCTCCTCCTCTTAACTGGGGTGCTCTGACCAAATGACTTAATTTGTTCTTCTGTAAAACAGGCATAATCCTAATCTCTACCTTACAGGGTTTTTTGTGGGTTTCTTTTTTATTCACACAGCATACAATGAAACATTTTAAAAGTACAGTTAAGTTGGCATTTAATACATCCAGAAGGTTGTGAGACCATCACCTTTACTTAGCTCCAAAATATTCTATTCACCCCAATAGGAAATCCCATACCCATTAAACAGTTCTCCTTTCCCCCTGCCCCATCCCCTGCCAACCACTAACTGGCTTTCTGCCTCCATGGATTTACCTATTCTGGCCATCTATACTAATAAAAGGGTAATATGCTAATTAGACTGGGAGACCTTCTGGACGTCCTTCTGTACAAAGCCATGGTGGTGGGGCCGAGGCAGAGAGGTTAGGGGCAATCAGGTAGGCAGGCAGGTGAGTGGTTAGGAGCCACTCTCGGATTGAGAGAAGGAGGTCTGAAGGGTCCCAGATTAGAGAGGATGCAGGCCGGCTGAGGACACCCCCATCCCTGTGCATGAATTTTGTACATCAGGCCATTAGTCCTATAATAAAAGTCTAAAATGCAAGTTGATCAAATGGCAGAATGACTGGTTGCTATGACATGCACTGACCATCATGGGGCAGGTGTTCAATGCAGGACTTTCTCCCAGCTGGCAGGCCCCAAGCTGGCCAAGGCAGGTGCCAGCAGGGGCCCCTCAATAGCCCCACTGGTCACCCTGAAGAGGGAGGCAACTAGTGGGGCTGGCTAGTGGGTGGTGCCAGACCAGCCAAGGTGAGTGCCAGCAGGCCTAGGGTCCCTACCTATGCACGAATTTTGTGCACCAGGTCTCTAGTTTCATATAAATGGAATCTTAAATATATGACCTTTGGTGGCAGGCTTCTTTCACTTAATTGCATCATGTTTTCAAGGTTAATCAATGTTGTAGCATGTATCAGTGCTTTGTTCCTTTCTATGGCTGAGTAACATTTCATTACATCGATAGATCACACTTTGCTTCTCTATTCATCCATTAATGGATATTTCAGTTTTCCCACCTTTCAGCTGTTGTGAACCTTCATGTATAAGTACTCGAATACTTTGCAATTCTGTTGGGTATACTAGTATAGAGTCAGTTCTCATTATTGGCTGTAGTTGCTCCCTATTAAATTGCAGCTCAGACTGAATTAGCAAATACAAAGTCCTTGCTCCTAGGGGAAACACATAGATATATATCATGCCGATTATAATCTGAAATCCTGAAAACAATTTATCCTGGGAGATTCTATTTTCTTGGCTTCACAAAGAGAAAATGAGGTTCAGAAGTGCTAAGTGACTTGGCTAAAGCCACCCCACTCGCCCCACTCACCCCACCACTTCCCCAATGCATCACCCTGCTGTCTCCACCCTCTGGCTACCTCTGCAGGAGAGAGAAACCAGAGGGCAGGGTGGCTCCTGGTCTGTCCTCAGCTTGGAATTTGCCAGACAGGCCACTCAAATTTGTTGCCTCTGTATGCATATCTGTGCAAATGATCCCCAATTGCCACAAGTGTTGATTAAGGAGTAACATAAATTTTGGAGAATGGGTGAATTTGCCAATTGCAGGATCTGCACATAATAAAGATCAGCTGCACCTAGGAGTGGAATTGCTGGGTCCCCTGGTAATTGTACGTTGTACTTTCTGAAGAAACGCCAAACTGCTTGCTCTCCAACACAGCTGCACCATTTTATAAACTTAGCTAATATTTGTAGGGCACTTAGGACAGTCCCTGGCCAATAGTGTTATTTATTGTTAATTAAATTTATTAGATAAGTCACACTGCGAGTGTTAGCTGCCAAGCTCAATTCTTTCTTATTCACAGGAAAAAAGTTCACAAATAGTGTAGGTGCCTAGCCAGTGTGACTCGGTGGCTGAGAGGCAACCTATGAACCAGGAGGTCACAGTTCAATTCCTGGTCAGAGCACATGCCAGGGTTGAGAGCTCGATCTCCAGTATGAGGTGTGCAGGAGGCAGCCGATCATGATTCTCTCTCATCATTGATGTCTCTCTCTCTCTCTCTCCCTTCCTCTCTGAAATGAATAAAAATATATTTTAAAAAGCATTCTAGGTAAGATATGTGCACTCGTGGGTTTGATATGAAAGAAAAATGGTCACTCCTCAACCCAAGCCCAAAGTGCAGTCAGCTAGAGGCCCCTTCCTTTGTGTTTATGTTTACAGATACACCTGGTGCCCATCCCTCCACAACTACTCACATAGTCAATTTCCTGTCTGTTTAACAGTCAATCATTTGCTTTGTAATACACTAACGCAGGTTCATTGCAGGAATCTGGGGGAACACAGAGAATAGCAAAGGGAATGTGGCTCACCTGTGATCCTGCACCGTTGCCTTCTGTTACATTTCCTTTCTGTTTTATACAATTAAAACCATGATATGTGTGCAGCTTTGCAGCCTGTATTTTTCATGGAACATTATATTAGCATGTAATGCCATGTCATGAAAGTCTTCAACACCCTGATTTCTATTTTAGATAAGACCTGGAGTTTCGTTGCGTATTTATGCCTTACTTTCAGTATTCTCCATTGCCACGTATCATTTCCAAATTTCTGTTCTTATAAACCACACAATGACGAAAATCTTTGTGCCTAGAAATTTATATAAATCAATGATTATTTCCAAAAACTTGATTGATATGGAATTTCTGAAACAACAGTATATTTTAAATACTTTGATACAGCACTACTTCCTCAGGAAATACTTTTCTTCCTAAATTTTCTAAATATTTTTATTTCATTTTAGCCGCTCTAGAACAGGTTTCTTTGTTATCATCATGTTTGATACATGCCTTTAAAAACAACTCTTAGTTTGCCATTCTACATTCACTGGTGAAATTATTTGATTAATGCCTCTTTTCCTCATTGGAATTTAAACTCCACAAGGATGAGAATGGGACTCATACATTTTTATGGATGTCAGCATCCAGATCAGTCTGGCACACAGTAGGTGCTCAGGAAAGGCTAGAGGCATGGACAGGTAAATCTCCCCATTGAGTTTTTATCAACATTCATTCCCACTATTGATGGATCAAATCATATGTTTATCAGCACAGATCCCTTCACCTAGCCTCTTGAAACAGCAGAAATGATGATTAGAAAAATAAAGTTATTTTAATCAATGAGAACTGAGAACCTATTATTCTATTTTGCATTACTTTATTTACTAGGAATGCTAACATTTTCCCTGTTATTATTTGCTTCTTCTCGGTAAATACTAATTCGTGTTCTTTGTACAAATTATTTAACGCACATTCAGTCCGCATTTACTGGAAATCTCTATATTGAGTCCCAAGCCCTTCCTGGTGCTTTTTTCTTCCTTCAATGAAATCCATCCTCAGGCTTCCACACATAGGATGCAAACATAATCCCTTGTCCTATTTGCATAGGGGACGTATATCAACCCTCTTTTTGTTTCTCACATATCCAGTTCATGATGCTGGAATGTCTCAGAGAACCCAATCAGGTGGTGTCCACAGTCCTGAGTGTGGAATGCTTGGTATAAACATGGATGAAGGAAGTTGGGAGAGCAGGCAACTGACTGACCGGCTCCCATGCTGTGTAAGAGACTCGGCTTTGCCCTGGTGCGAATCCCAGCTGCCCTACTGCACACTGACTCCAGCAAGGGACTTAGTCCTTCACTTTCCTCATTAGTAAAATGCGGAATCACAAGAGGCAGCTCATTCCTTGTTATGAGGACTAAATGCCACAGTTAGAAAGAGAGAGGAAGGCAGGCAGGAAGGAAGGAAGGCAGGAAGGAAGGAAGGCAGGAAGGGAGGGAGGGAGGGAAAGGGAGGCAAAAGGAAGAAGGGAAAGGAGGGAGGGAGGGAGGGAAGGAGGAAGGGAGAAAAGAAGGAAAGGAGAGAGAGAAAGGGCATTTTCCCCCTTTTCATTAGTGTAGCTGTATTTGAACACTTTCTCTCTGCTCAGTGAGCACATTTCCTTATTTGCAGGGCAGACTCTAATCCATCACTGCTGTCTTCCTTGGGAAACTGTTATGAGGAGTTTTAACAGTCTGCTCTGTTTGCTGGGAGCCGATGGAAGAACTCTCCTTATCTCCAATATTAGAACTTGTAGAAAATCAATCCAAGGGAATAGCATCCTACACCATCACACTCGGTAATAAAATCTAACTAGGAAAGGTGCGGACACTCAGGCGGCGGGGGCATCTGGCCCGGGTCAAACCAACCACCAACCGGCACATCCCAGAGCGATTCCCTCATGGACCCAAGGAAGCATGCAGGGGAGGGCGCTGTGCATGGGCCTCATTAAAAATGGACTCCTCGCTGCAGCTTCCAGCTTGAAGAACCATATGGGGGAGGAAGTACAGGATGTGTCTCAGTCGTCTTTGTGTTTTTTCCTTTCCTCCGCGTCTCTAGGAAACATCCCGTGGAGACAGTCCTCCTAACGCCAGCAGAAGGCCTTGCCGTCCTGAGCCTTCTATAAGTGACATTTGCCCAATAGCCTGATTGACTACGCGTGATGGAAAACAACAATCAGGCCACAAAGTGATACTCAGGAAAAACACAGCAGCGAGAACAAAAGCATTAAGAAACGAGGCAGCTTTCCAGGGCTATGAAAACTTATCCAAAAGGAAATATATCACTCAAATATTTACAAAATTGCTGGTGCAATTCAGCCTTCTCAGTAGCAACAATTTTTATGTCCTAAAGAGAGTTTGTATCTAGAGGTAATTGTGTTCTGCCGCAGTTCGTAAGCCTGGGCATTTACGCTGGCAATTCCAGATTTATAGGAATAGAAGAAATTTCCGTGCATGATATACTGTACAAATTGTATGTAATAACCACAATAAAAAATTTCATTAGGCCTGCTATCACCCACCACCAATTCCCTGGGGAGAATTTATGTGCAAACTTCAGTTCCGCTTACCATCTGGGATGTTCTTTGGAGGATGGGTAGCCCCGGGTTCCTGGGGAAAGATAAGGGGGCATATCCATCCTCTCCTCTGGCCTTTGGGGCAGGCACTGGAGAAAGAGGAGGCCCGTGTGTCTGAAGGAGCAGACACCCTCCACCGGCTTGGCTCACACCCCCACCTCGTCCAAGCCCACGTTAGCAGCTGTCCTTAACATTGTGCAGCTCTCCGTTCTGTTCTGAGCATTAAGTCCTGCTGCATATTTTATGCAGCCCGCGCCGCCGAGGCAGGGATGCAGATTTCCATAGTTATAGGAGAGGAGGCAGAAATGGGAAAGACAAATTGGGCCGTCTTAGCGTTTGCAGCTGTGAAATCCATTTCAAAATTGCAGCCTTGCAGGCCTGAGAGGCTCCCCGGACTCGACGGAGAGATAATCGCGGTGTCGCCACGGAAGAGCATCCGGGCCTGGCAGCGCTTCTGGGCATGGAGCATATGTCCTCATAAACCGTCCTCTTTATGACCGCAGCTCCGTGCATATGCTGCAAACAGGGACGACCTGGCTCTTGCCTTTGGCAAGGGACAAGGAGATTGAGCATCTCGCCGCCAATCTGCAGAATGGGAGCCGGCGTTGAATAAGATGGTCTCGTCCCATTGCACCCCTCCCCGCCCCCTCTCCTGGGTCCGCCCGTGTCCTGTGGCCAGGCACACATCTGGGTCTGGCACGGGCCTGTGGCTGCGGCCACACGCTGTGGAAGACGGGGCTCCAAGTGCACCCCCCAGAGTGAGGAGGACACGAGGAGGAGGAGTGGTGAGGACTGGGGCTTCAGGAATCATGTGGGTCATCTTCTCTAATGAGCCCTGCATTGTCAGCGGCCCCCATCCCGTTCGTTTCAATTCGCTCTCTAGGGACCAGTGCCCATGCTGACAGCGTTGCACGCAGGCCTCATTTCACCCTCACAGCCCCACGCAGTAGCTATGATTGCCCCACTTTAGAAATCGGGATAAGGAAGTTTAGGAGACTTTCCTAATGATTGTGAGGCACTGCCTTATGCCCGGCACCCTGCTAGGCAGTGAGGCTATGGATCTAGACAAGATGACCTCCACAGCCTAGGAGCTATGATGAGGTAGGACATGTGCATGACTAAAATTAGCAATAGACGCATCATATTTATAGTTCCTATTGACACAGCACTGCTTTGTGCCAGGTCTTCTCTATGGGAACATTTCACTCCTAATCCTCCCAACTCCATGCAGTGGCTCTTATCTCCATTTTGCAAACAACTAAACTACTAAGACAGGGGACGCTCAGGTTGCTTGTCAGAGGTCACAGAGCCAGAAAAGGGAAGATGCTCGCTTTCAGGATCCACTGCCCTCTCGGTGCTACAGGGCACTGCCCTCTCCCCTGGGGCATCTCAAGGTCCAGCTTTGGTTAGGATGGATCAAAACGACTTCAACACAGCCCTGCCGTCGGGGCTCAATGGTTGAGCATCAACCCATTCACCACTGGAAGGTCACAGCTCAATTCCCAGTCAGGGCACATGCCTGGGTTTCGGGCTGGATCCCCAGAAGGGGTTGGGTGCAGGAGGCAGCCAATCAATGTTGATGTTTCTCTCTCGTTGATGTTTCTATCTCTCTCCCCTTCTCCTTCCTTCTCTCTAAAAATCAATAAAACATCTTTTAAAAAGACTTCAACACAGTGAAAAAACAGTCTCTCATTCTCAGAAAGGTGGTTGACCACCACTTAGTGTTGAACTGAGGAATGCATGTGAGGAAAAGACAGCGAAGGTTCTGGCTTCAGATGGTCTGGGCTCCAGTCTGAGCACTGCTGTGGGGCACTCTGCAAGTTACTTGACTTCTCTGGATTTTAACTCCTGTCTGTACAACAGAGTTAATGACAATATCAATCCAGGGCTGTTGAGAGTGTTAAATGTACATTTCTAACACAGCATGGCATATAGTGCTTAGTTTTCCTCAACAAGCTACTTTTTTAAAGTTTTTATTGATATTTTTATTTTTTAAATATATTTTTTTTGATTTCTGAGAGGAAGGGAAACAGAGAGAAAGATAGAAACATCTAGGGCATTTTATTGATATTTTTAGAGGGAGAAGAAGAAAGAGAAGAAGACAAACATCAGTGTGAGAATGGAACATCAATCGACTGCCTCCTGCATGCCCCCTAAGAGGGATCAAGCCTGATATCTCGGCATATGTCCTGACCAGGAATTGAACTGACAACCTTTCAGTGCATGTGGTGATGCCCAGTCACACCAAACTACTTACTTTAGTTAATCCCTTGACTTCCAGAAAGGAGACTCATATTTAAAGATCTAATGCAAACAGCATTTCTAAAATATGAGGGAATAGCAACAAAGCAAATGTGGTTTTCTCAACCAAATATGGACTTTATTGAGTAGGGGTCTGAGCATGTACACTGTGAAATGGGAATGTAGACTTTGTTTCTGTTTTGCAACTATTTCCTCAGCACCTCCAACTATGCAAGAATTAGTGTTTGATACTCTGAAGAAAATAAAAGTAAAATGGCATACTGCCCCTCCCCATCTAATGGAGCCCATGTCCCAGATACACACCTGGCCCAAGGCAGCATGAGGTGGTTGTCCTTGGACAGTGCCCAAGGTGCAGTCCAGGCTAACACCGTGGGACAGAGGAGGGAGAGAGGGGTGAAGGATGGGATCCAGATGAGGGAAGAGGGGTGAAGAATGGGACCCAGACTTAAAGTTGGGAATGAATGTTGGACCTAAAACCTGAAATGTACTGAAGGCTGTGCTGAGAGATTTCAACTTTATTCTGTAGATGAATATGGTTGAAAAGCCAACTTGCTTCACCCAGAGTGTTTAGGAAGAATATTAGTTTAGATTTTTCTATTGCAAATGGCAAGAAACTTAGCAAAAAAAATAAAATAAGAAGAATAAGTTACTAGTTAGTATCAATGGAGATCAAGAATATTTGGAATCTAGAGGCTTAAAAAATGCCATCCTGAAATCTGTGTTTCTCCACACTTCAGCTCTTGCTTCTTCGGGTCGGCTCTATTCTCAGAGGGGCTCTCCCACGTGGTGGTAAAAATGGCCCCCCATACCTCCAGGCTTATGTCCTACTTGCTTAATGAGTCCTCCTGTGTAAACAGAGAGCTTCTTCCTTAACTGGGGATTGATTCTCATTCCCCTGGTTGAATTACTTGCCTGTTTTGAACCAGTAAATGAGGAAGGAGGATGGAATGCTTGCTTGGCCAGGATGTGGCTATATAATCAGCTCTGAAGTGAAGAAGAGAAGCCAGTGGTCCCATTACTTCCCACAACCACATAGAAAAGAAGTAGAGAGCGATTTGGTTCTATAAAAGAGGAATAAAGGAAAGGAAATGTATTCATCAGATAAGGATGGGTTATGCTGCAGTAACAAATAACCCCCAAAGCTCATCAGCTTAAAACAATATCTGTTTACTTCTCATCACCACGTACATTGGGGTTGGGGTGAAGGGCTCTGCATCATCTCACTGAAGCTGACAGAAGATGCATCTCTAAAGTTGCTGGATTATCCAGCTAGGAAAAAATGGTCATGCTGAATTTCACACTGGCTGTTACAAGCTTCCCCTTCATTTAATTGTTTTTTTTCTCCCAAAGCAAATCACATGGCCACTTTCCAGACTTCATGGGCCAGGAAAATGCACCCTACCATGGGCCTGGAATGGATGAATACTGGAAATATTTTGATGTCAAGCACTGGAAACTAATATAAGCAAATAATGACAACACAAGTCCACTGCAAGAAGATGGCTGGTTTCAGTGACATATCTTTGCAAGCATCATGCTTCTAAAATAATTATGGTGTGTCTGTGTACATGTTCATGTGTGAGAGAGAGACTGACAAAGGCCCATATATTCAAAATCCTGCTGATTTGAATCATTCCTCATGGAGTTAATATTGCCTTTGACTGCTTGAGTTTATTGAGAACATAGGAATCTATTAGGTTATTAGAACTTTTTGACAAAATTTATTTCAGAAACAAAAGAATGTTGTGGCAATTATTCATTTTAAAGAAGCAATTAACTAGGAAAAGTTTTCCTTTCTATAACAACTAATAATAGCAACAATGATAATTTATTTCTTTTTCTTTAACAACAACAACAAAACAATATTTAACACTTGGTCTGTTTTGAAAATTTTCTACTCTCCCCTCTGCTCAAAACTATTTAAAGTCAAGCAGTTTCTACCACTCTTTATTCAACCAACTATAGTCAAAGGGGGAGTAGAGAACTCACTTTGAAGATTATGAAATTCTACATAAAAAATTTAATATTAAATAAAACTACTTATGAACCTATAATTATGTAATATTTAAATATTGGAAATAATCTTAATCTCTGCTCAATCCATTGGTGGCATGCAATTAAGAAAGGGGGTGAAAATGTACATATTCCAAGTTTTCCTTTTGTCAATTCAAGTGCCCTGTGAGGGTCCCTGCAACTTCCTGCCAGGGCCAGTTGTACTTGTGGTGAGAACCCTTACTGCTTGCTGCCCATGAAGGCAGACACTGCTTTCCTCCAGGATTCTCCAAGTTCCAGTAGGATCCATAGGAAAATTACAAAATGGCACTCCATCCTGAACACTCTTTACTGACATCTCCTGGTAGTCATTGTACCAACTATACAAATCTGTAATGGCAATGAGGTGAATGGGACCCTGGTGTTGAGCTGTTTAATTAGTCCAGCCAGGTTACCCTGGATCTATTTCCGGTGAAACAGGGAAGGTGGGCCTACTGGAAAGAAGCTGCACTCCCATTACCCCGCAGCTCACCCAGCACATGCTCTAACCTGTCTGATACCCCAGTTTCTGACATCTGACTCACCTTCAGTGCAGAACTCGAACCTCAAATCCTATTGACCTATGATGTTTTCCCTGAGAGCCCAGACCCTTGTCGGATTCAAGGACCCTAAAAGGCAGTTACTCTGTCCTTATCAGTGAATGAATGAAGGAAGGAATGGTTTGGAAAACGAATGCCAGCATGAGTATGACTGAGCTAGTGCATAGAGTGTATGTCCTTGTGAAGGACAAAGTAGGCAGTGGCTGGGACATGCCACATTCAAAACTCCACAAACATTTCAGCTTCCTTTCTTCATGTGTTCTCTGCCCCAGCTCTTTTGCTATTTTCATTTTAGCGTCCATTTCACCTGAGGTCCATTAACTAGCTTTCTTAAGGCTCCAGCATACTGGATAGACTCCTGAGCCCTACCTACTAAAGAAAGCTCTGGTCAGCAGTGGTTGGATCCTCCCTGCTGGTGGCTGTATGCTGCCCCTCTCTGGCACTAGGTGGTACTACAGGCTTTCTCCAAAATCTTGATCCTACTTTTAATACTTTACATAGTAACTCCCAAGTGAGTCTGGTGTCACATCAATAAACTCAAGATGAGAACTTGAGGAATGGTAAAGAACTGGGGTTGGGAAGATTAAACCAGCTCCTCCCTCTCTCCCATTCTCCTCCCTCCCCCCATCCCCAATGCCCAGGGCCTAGACTAAGGAATGAATGAATAAAATCAATAAAATCAACAAAAGCTAACATTTATTGAAAATTCATTCTTTGTAAGAACAGTGCCCCAGATCCAAACCTAGTTTTTTCTGCTCCAAATCTTAGTCTCTTCACCTGTAGTTACAGAAGACTTGGGGACTTAAGGACTAATTTAAACAGGATTTAAAATCTTATGGCACCACCACCATACCAATTTTTTCATTTTTGTTGAAAACAGGATTAAGCTGTAAAAGGTCTATTGTTCTAGTACAGAGTGAGCTAAAGCCTGGTATTCTTTCTGGAAAGATCAGCTTCACTTTTGCACATATGGAATATATACAAAAGATAAAGGTAAGGGGGAAAAATGGAAATCTTCTGATTAAAGACCCTGTGTTTGGAAATCCTGCTTCCTTAGTCTTCAGGCTGAATAATATTTCATTCTCTGTATATACCACATTTTCTTGTTTGGGACATTAATGTTGTTTTTGTAGCACATATCTGGCTACTTTGATTAATGCTGCAATGAACATGGGAGTGCAGGTATCTCTTCAAGGTGCTGATTTTAATTCCTTTGGATCAATATCCAGAATGGGATTGCTGGACCTGGAGGACATTATGCTAAGTGAAATAAGCCAGGCATGGAGAGCAAATACTGTGTAATCTCACTTACATGTACAACCCAAAATAGCTAAATTCATTGAAGCAGAGAGTAGAATGGTGATTCCCAAGGGTTGGGGTAGGGATGGGCCACATGGGGAGACATTGACCAAAGGGACAAAGTTTCAGATGACAAAGTTCTGGCTGGAGATCTAATGTACAGAAAGTATAGAATGATGATCATAGGTAATAACTCAAGGCCTGATGCACAAAATTCATGCAAGCGTAGGCCTTCCTTCCCCCAGCTGCCAGCACCAGCTTCCCTCTGGCACCCAGGACCCAGGCTTCCCTTGCAGCCCTGGCTTCGTCTGGAAGGTCGTCCAGAAGGATGTCTGGAAGGTCGTCCAGTCTAATTAGCATATTATGCTTTTATTATTATAGGAAGTTCACTGCATATTTGAAATGTACTGTTTTCACACACCAAAAAGTACCTCTGTGAAGGTACTGGATATATTAATTAGCTTGACTATAGTGATTATTGCATGATGTGTACACATATCAAGATGTGTACACATATCAAGTCATCAAGTTGTACACCTTAAATATATACAATTTTAATAAATGGAAACCCTGCTTGCTTACTCTTTTATAATTAAAATTCTGCTCATTGTTGTTGTTCTCAGGGAAAGAAGGGATCATCCTTTAATTCCCAAATAAGGTGAAAAAAGTTACAATTGTCAGCATGAGCTCAGTTTCTATCCCAAGAAAGATATCAAATTGGATTAAAAAAAAAAGAAAAAAGGCCCGCACATCCACTGAGAAGCTGCAAGGTTGTTCCACTAGTGGTTTAACTGTGTTCTGTGTGCAAAGCTCTTTTGATTTACTCCCAGCACCAAGTAAGCCACATTACATGTAGGGGGTGGAATTCCTTACTACCAAATAACGCTCCTGTCCACAGAGAAAACAGGGCTGACAATTAATGCACTGCCTTGTATCTACTTGGGAATAAGGAGAGATTGGAGCCCCTTGAGTTATCTCTCGCTCAGTGTTCAACATGGATGTCTCGTGATAATTAGAAAAAATAAAAATACATTCCACTCCCAGAATTGGGACACATCTCTCACTACAGCAGACCCCAAAACAAGCTATCCTCAGTATCCCAGAAGCCGTGTTCATGTTCAAGGTATTTAGCAAAGAACTTGTTCTATGAAACATGAAGCATTGAGTCAATTTCTCCTAAGCTCTCGGGAGTTGGTTAGAAGGAATGGGGAAATGAAACAGAAAAATGTGCAAAACTTGGAATCAGAAAACCTCAGTTTGAATCCTGTCTTTGGCATTAGCCAAATGAAGAGTCTTTGGGACAGAGATTTGGCCTGTGTGGCATTCGAGGTTGTCTTTATGGGACATCTTAGGACACTAGAGGGGCCGGCTAATTTGTTTCCAGCCTGAGACTGCCCAACTTCAGCCTTTTATACTCAGGAACTTTGCTTTGACCTTTCCTGTCTGTCTTTCTATGGGAGGGGTGAGCATTGATGAATAGCTGGTTTCCAGCCCTGGGTTCATGCACCACAGGTAGTTAGGATGCTCGCACAAGGTCTCAGAACACCATGGCTTTTCATAGGCCACCCTGCCCATCTATTCATGAATTCACTAACCTGGTACCCTTCTTGGACCTTGTTCATTTGGGGTCTGTTTCTTAGGGTGAACATTCAACTATGGCAACCAATTAGAAAATGAAAGAAAAAAAAATCAAAGGACGTTTTGCCTTTAATTTTGGTGGCTCTCCGTATGGTACCAGATTTTCAGTTATGAAAGAAGAAATGAGGATGCAAAGACCTAACATTTTGAGGTTGTAGAAGGGGTATCATCAGCATTGATAAGACTAGTGATTATATTTGATTGTTTGCTTATTTTTTAATATTATAAGTCTTTATTGTTGAAAGTAGTAGATGTGTCCCTTTTTTTCCCCATTGCCATCTCCCACCCTTCTCCCACCAAGGCCTTCACCCCCCTATTGTCTGTGTCTATGGTTATACATATATGCATATGAGTTCATTGGTTGATCTCTTCCCACCCCCCTTTCACCCTACCCTCCTTCCCTCTGAGGTTTGACAGTCTGTTCAATATTTATATGTCTCTGGGTCTATTTTTGTTCATTAGTTTATGTTGTTCATTTGATTCCACATAAGTGAGATCATGTAATACTTATCTTTCCCTGACTGGCTTATTTCACTTAGCATAATGCTCTCTAGGTCCATCCATGCTGTTGCAAATGGTAAGAGTTCTTAATTTATTACATCAGTGTAGTATTCCATTGTGTAGATGTACCACAGTTTTATTTTGTTTTTGTTTGTTTTTGTTTTTTTAATATATTTTATTGATTTTATACAGAGAGGAAGGGAGAGAGATAGAGAGTTAGAAACATTGATGAGAGAGAGTCATTGATCAGCTGCCTCTTGCACACCCTCTACTGGGGATATGCCCACAACCAAGGTACATGCCCTTGACCGGAATCGAACCCGTGACCTTTCAGTCCCCAAGCTGACACTCTATCCATTGAGCCAAACCGGTTTCAGCATACCACAGTTTTTTAATCCACTCATTATTGATGGGCACTTAGGCTGTTTCCAAATCTTAGCTATTGTAAATTTTACTGCATGAACATAGGGGTGTATATATTCTGTTTGCTCATTTTTTATTTGTTGGTTTATAGAAAGAGACTCCTAAAAGTGTCCTAGCTCTATGCTGCTTGTGTTTATTGCTTCCAGATCAGTCTTGTCTTTGTTGGGAGAGGCAGATGCCTAATTCTGCTCTGCAAGACAGACACCAAGGAGCTGCAGGCTTCCCTCTTCTACACCCACTCCATTTTCTATAAATACAGCTGCTCTGGCCCTTTAAAAAAGTCTTCCTTCTACTGTTCTACTGAGAAGAGAAGAAGAAGGAAAGGAAGGAGGAAGAGAAGAAGGCAGGGGAGAAATCTTCAATTTCACAGTTCTTAGACCACATAGGTCCATTGAAGACTGAGAGTGAGGTTAGCACATACAATACTTTGTGGGGAAAGGGCAGATACCAGAACAAAATTGGGTTTCTGTTGAGAAAAAGGAAGGGAGTTGGATACTGTTCATCACAGGATTTGACCAGAGAGAGAGAGAGAGAAAGAGAGAGAGAGCTCACAGTTATAACTATTATTGCAATCATCCAAGGAAGAAGGGTGTGAGGAGACAATTATACTTAAAACAAAACAAAAGCTTGCAGTAATTCCTTGAGGTCCAGATGCTCTTTATTACATAATGGTGATCATAAAAGGCCTTAATGGGAAGGATTCTCACAGAATTTTCACTCCCTCTCAGGAACAGCGCTGGGGAGGATCTTACATGTCAATGAGCAATAATTAGAGCCACAAAGCAAAAAGATGGTGCAGTGACTTCCTAGCTCAGCTCTTGGAGGGGAGAAAACCCCCAAAGAATGCTCGACCAATGCCAGTTCCCTGAGCTAAGAGTGTAGGTCCACAATGAGTGAGGAGCCAAGCCTGCCAGAATCTATGGCTTATTTCTTTATCTCCATCCACCCAATTTTCCCATTTATTTATTTGATAATTAATTCATCCACCTCTATAGAATTCCATTCAGCTAGTGTTTGTTCAAGGTACTGGGAATAAAACAGTGCTGGTCTCTCTCTCTCTCTCTCTCTCTCTCTCTCTCTCTCTCTCTCTACCTCTCTCTCTCTCTATCTATCTCTCTCTCTCTTTCTCTCTCTCTCTCTCTCCCTTTGCATACCTGAAAATGAAAAATTGATGCCAACCTTACTGCATTGTTGAGAGAATTAAATGAGATGATGTCAGCACTAAATGCATCTGAGTGTTTTAAACAGTAGGTGCTCAATATATGCTTGCTATTTCTATGGTAATTATAATTATAATTATTAAATTGTGCCCCTAGCTCTCAGGAAGTTCACAATCTAAATCTAACATACAGGAAGCTATCCATGACCAGACTACTTGAAATTGCAGTCAATGCCATTCTCTTTCATGGGTGGGCTCTCCACAAATTAAGTAAAAGCTGTCATTTATGGAGCAACCACTTTCTGCCAGTCTCTGTGTGTTATTTTGTTTAATCCTTAGGCCACCCCAGAGGGGAAGGATCTTTTATTCTTATCCTCATTTACAGATGAGGAAACAGAGACAAAGCAGTTAAGCTCCTCACCTAAAATTTGTGTGTTTCTCCCTCCAACTTTGTGTATCT
This sequence comes from Pipistrellus hanaki, assembly GCF_964339955.1. Taxonomy (NCBI): domain Eukaryota; kingdom Metazoa; phylum Chordata; class Mammalia; order Chiroptera; family Vespertilionidae; genus Pipistrellus; species Pipistrellus hanaki. The sequence goes on along the minus strand of NC_140506.1, from coordinate 85,965,637 downwards.
TTTTTTCTTTTATATTTTTTTTGATAGAGAAAGAGATGGAGAGAGAGAGAGAGAGAGAGAGAGAGAGAGAGAGAGAGAGAGAGAGAGAAAGAGAAATCAATGTGGACATGAAACATTTATCAGCTGCCTCCTGCACACTCCATACTGGGGATTGAGCCCAAAACCCAGGCACCTGCATCTCATTCCTCATTTCATTCCCACTACTTGCCACAGTACCCCTCACATGGTGGACACTGAGTAAATATCTGTTGAATGAATGAATGATCACTGACAGGAACACACTGCGTGCAGTGCCTCCTCTGAATTGGGCAGTCCCAACCAGGCCCACAAGGATCTCGTCACAGAGCCAGCTGCCACACAAGGTTCAGCTGGCCCTCTCTGGAGCTGCTTGCATTTGTTTAATCATATTATACAGTGTGCGTGTTTTACATGATCAATATATGTTGCCCTAAGTGAACATGTCACCCAGCCTAATGGCTTCTGCAGAAACAGTTTATTGGGGTTGGCATTCTCCTTTTTAGATGCCTGCTCCAGCGAGGGCAGCAACAACGGGCCCAGGACCCTGGTGTCACTTGCCTCCTTTGTGCCATTTTGTGCTAAATGAAATATGACAAGAGAGTGGCTCCCAGTAATTGCAATAATTGACTGTAGAGAGTTCATGATTGTGTCATTAGCTTCTCTCTGGATAACATACTACGATGGTGGTCACATCTCACTACTTTGGAGACCAGCGTTGCATAAAGGGACAACCAGGATGGGTTGCCTCTCCCCCGCTCCCACTTCCCACCATGCCCCAGCTTTTCTCATCCTAATGTCTAAAACTTAAGGGCTATTTTAGGACGACCTGGGTACTGGTTCCAGTCTGACCATTTTTTACTGTGGGATCACTGGGAAATCTTTTTATGGGCATCTCTGACTTTCAGTATTCAGGTTTCGGGGATGTGGGGAGTTGGTAATAACCTCTTCTCTACCAAGATGGTTAATTGTGTCAATTTCACTGGGGTCATGGGGAGTGCAAATTAAACTATTTCTGGATGTTTTCCTGAGATGGCAGGTCATGAGATTTCTCATCCTCTATACTTGCATGAGCCAATTGCTCACAAGAAATACATAGATATCCTGTCGCTCCGTTTCTCTGGCACGCCCTGACCAATACACCTACCCATCAGGTGTGGTGGCTGTGGTTGAGAAGATCAGGTATGCAATTGGGCACATTACTAACTTCATGCTTTCTTTTCATCCATTCAGAGAAAAGAAAAGACAGCCCAACACGTCTCATGAGTCTATGTGGGCATTACCCAGCTACTAGATTCTTAGACAATTTTAAACTGAGATGCGGGAATGTTGTCAGCAGATAATAAACTGGACTTTATTATACTTTTTATTTCAGAGACAGAGCCTGTGCTAGCAACCTTTCCCCTGCCCCAGTAATTCTTCCTCCTAAAAATGCAGTCACTCCAAGAATGCCAGTGCAAAAAGGTTGTCAGAAACTAACTAACCAGAGAGGGCAAGTATGCATTTATCCCTCATCCTTCCACATCCTCTTTCCTAGTTTTTTATAGGTGTCGCAATACATTATTGTCCTTTCCCATGGAGCTTTGCAAACACCAGTACCATGGTAAATGCTTAACAGCCTGCTCTCAGGTGGGGATAGGAGAGACCTGTCTGTAACATCTGCCTGTGACATGGTGGACATATTCCCACCATGGCTGACTTCAATGTGACATCATGGATATAGAGTCAGTTAGAGATGTGGAAACTGGCTCCTGCACACCAGTGAAATCTTTCTCAATTCGAAGCTTCAGAAATCCATGGCCAACCATTTAGAATTGGTACAGGAAAAAATGAAGTTGTCTTGGTATCTCTATTCGACACCCTACTTTTGCAAGTGAATAAACAAAGTCCCTGAGAAGAGAAAACAATAGAACCATGCACGAAATGATGAAGAGAGCCAATGGGTGCCACAGCCAATGGAGCTCAGGTCCAGGCATGGGCTCTTGACCCCTTGCAGGAGGCACTCCTGACATGGCCCCCAGTGCTCCCCACCGAGGGTATTGATGGTCTTGTGTAATCTCCTGCCCTTGAGTGCAGACTGGGTGTAGTGACTTGCTTCTGCAAATAATGAATCCAGAAAAGACAATGAGATGTCATTCCCATGATGAGGTTACAAAAGAGGGCGACTTCCATCTTGTTGGTATTCTTTCCCCTGTGCTTTCTCTAAGGAAGTTCCTATGTTTTAAGGTAATAAAGTTACTGTGTTTTAAGGTACTCTGTGGAGACCTCTAGCCAATAGCTCTGGAGAACAGAGAGCTTAGTCCTACTGCCTTTACGGAACTGAATTGCCAATAAAGGTCTCTATCTATAGCATGATCCATGCAAATAGTATGTCCCCGGTGATCAAGTTCCTTAACTACCCTAAAACTCAACCTTTTCTTCTTTAAAACGGGGATCACAATAGAACCTCCCATACAGGGTTGTTGGGAGATAGGATAAAGTAACATAAAGAAACTGCTTAGCACAGGGAATAAAAGCATCAAAAATATGACTGGCAACCAATTCTGTCTGGCTCTAAATTCTTAAATGCTCTACTCCACCGTGGTGGATAAACAGGATGCTAAGCGAAATACTGTAAGCCGGTCAGAGAAAGACGAGTATCACACGACCTCACTCTTATGTGGAATCTAAAGAACAAAATAAATTGACGAACAATATAGATCCAGAGACACAGAAGGAAGCAAGGAACAGACTGTGGAACCTCAGAGGGAAGGCATGGGAGGGAGGGAAGGAGGAGAGAGATCCACCAAAGAGCCTGTATGCATATATGCATAATCCATGTACACAGACAATAGTGTGGTGAAGGCCTGGGGTGGGGGGTGAGTAGGGGCTAGAAGGGGTCAATGAGGAAAAAGGGAAACATATGTAATGCTTTCAACAATAAATATTTTTTTAAACTTTTTTAGAACAGAAGTGGGGCAGACGAGAGGTGAGAGGAGCCAGGAGGGGTTTCCTCTCTTTGTGAAGAGGATGGTGACGGTGACACGTGAACTGCGTGGGGCAGACTTTGGGCAGAGGGTCAGAGCTGCCCCACCTGGGGAAGAGGGCAGGAGGATGTGAGGATACACGATATCTGTAATGCAGTCAAGGATGGATCTATTTATTCTTCATAAACATCTCAGCAGGCTGTGCACTGGCCCTTTGGAGAAGAAAGCTAACTGGCAAATAGATATAATTATACACCCATGTAACCACAGGGCATAATTATTGACCATGCTCATCCACGCATCACAGAGGAAGAGAAACAGTGAAGCGGCCCACCAGGCTTGCAGGCAGTCTCAGGCATCTATTTGGATGCCACTGGCTGACAGTTTCACTGGTGTAGCTCCCAGAAATGTCTGGTCATTTGAGGACATTCCTGCATCAGCATATCTCAATGGAAATAAAGGCACAATCACAAATTTGTTAAAACACAGAATTTATAGGTTTTTCTGGTTAGCAAGGAGACTACCTTTCCGTTAGTTCCCAGATTGTAATAGCCTGGTGGTAAATAGACTTGGGGATAGATTGTCTGGGTTTGAAACCCATTGGGTCATTTTAGTATTGGTGCAACTCCGGACAAGTAACCCCACCTCTCAGTGCCTCAGTTTCCTTTCCTGAAAAACTGATAATATTTCCTATTTCACCATGTTTTTGAGAATAAGATGAGGTCAGGTATACAAAAATGCCTAGCATAATGACTGATGCACAGGAGGGCCTCAATGGATAATTATTATTTTTGTTTATATTATTTTCATCATGAACACAAAATAGAACACATTGGAAAAAATGTATCAAGGTCAATTTATTCCCAAATTGTGACTTGCAGAATTAACTGATATTGAACACATTTGAAAGGGAGGAAGGGAACGAGGGAGGGAGAGGGGGAAAGAAAACCTGGAGGGAGGTGGAGGGAGGGAGGAAGAAAAGGAGGAAGTTCCTTAGTGGAATAAGTTTAGCTAGAGATAAAAATTTGATAAAATATTATTAATGTTTTCTTTTTCTCTGAAGGATTTTTCTGAGCTTTTCTTATGGAAATGTGCCTGTGACTCTCCTGAAGAAGGATAAAGTCTGCAATGTTTTCATAATTTATTTCTAAGCAGAACTCCATGTTTCCTCCCTGGGATTCTTGTTAATATTTTACAGAAAACTGCTTTCAGAAATATACTTTAGAAAATCATTGCTGTAGGATGATCACAGCTCTATCAGACATTCGCCACTAGAAATTTCTGGTCATTTGAGGCAATGTTATCACAATGAGAGCAGTGAGTAGAATCTGTTCTGTGATTTGTTTATTCCTTCCGCTACTCCTTTCAGTTCGCTGGAAGCTTTATAAATTTGGGGACAACCAGAGAGCCTCCTTTTGGTAGGCACTCCCTGGCTCTGCTCTGGACAGCTGAGTTTTCACTTTGACTTTTGCATTCTCTGCTCCTGTATCCCCCCTCCATACCTGGGCTCTTGGTGCTAAGAGGGCTCTTTGCTCAGGATTCTGATCCCAGGAAACACTCCCCTCCCTTTGTAATATAATAAAACTCAGAACAGAATAGCGAATCCCCAAAACTTTGGACCTCCTGGATTTGGGGACAGAGAGTGGTAATTAGTGGCCCAAGTTAAAAGGCTTGTCTGCAAGAAAATGCCAATCACTCCTCCATCCAGGTGTGTCTCCTCTGGGATAAATCTGAAGAACAAAACACGTCAGCCAGTTGCTGCAACAATAGCCGACACCAGCAGTCAGAATTGCCTCCATGTAGAACAGGCCATGGCTAAACCCATGTTTTTGCCACAATTTCAGGTTCCCTTTCTTTGCTCCTAAAGCCTTCAACCCCGTGTCCTGATCTTCCCTGAGTCATTTCCCATCTCTGCTCTCAGCTGACTGTCAGCTAATCACTAAAAATGTTAAGTTATTCACGTATGTGTAAATGGATGAGAAGATGATAGCTAAACAGATTAAACACTATCAGGGAATGGTTCATTTTAGGTATGTGCTCAAGAAAATATAAGTCCTAAATCTCCAATAACGCCATGATTGTGGCATGGAAGGAGGAGAGGACAGGGTAAAGAGTTGAAACCCTGGTTCTGCCTTCATCTGTTATTGTATCCCATTATTCACCGATTGTGTGCTGAGAGCATGCTCTGTGCGAGGCTCTGTGTAAGGTGCTGAGAATGGAGCAGTGAATAAAACATCCAGCCATCAGCCCTGGCTGGGTGGCTCAGTTGATTGGAGTGTTGTCCTATACACCAAAAGTTTGCAGGATTGATTCCCAGTCAGGACATATACCTAGATTGTGGGTTGGATCTCCAGTTGAAGAGCATACAGAAGGCAACTGATCAATGTTCCTCTCTCACACTGATGTTTCTCCTTCTCCCCCTTCCTCTCTTCTCTATAAAATCAACAAAGAAAACATATCCTCAGTTGAGAGTTTAAAAAAAAAAAAAAAGCATCCAGTTCTGTCTTCATGGACCTCATTAAACTAAAACATTTTTGAGTAATTATAAATTGTGATAAGAGCTATGACAGGAAAGAACAGGGTACTGTAATAGAGGACATGTAAAATACCATATTATATCCTAATGCGGACAGGTCAAGTAAGTTCTCTCTAAGGTAGCATGCTAGCTGAGACTTAAAGGCTGAGAAATGAAGAGTTGTGAGAAACAGTGAGGAGGATGAATTCCAGGCAAAGCAACCCAGTAATATTAGGACAGAGGAGAGAATGCACTTGGCTTTTGTGAGGGACTGAAGGAAAGCCCATGTGGATGGAGGGAAGTAAACGAGGAAAAGAGCACCTTAAGATGAGGTTGTGTATCAGCTATCTTTGGCACAACAAGGTCATGTAACAAACAACCACACACTTTGGTGATATACCTACTTGGTAATATGTCTATTGTGCATGAGTCAAGGGTCATCTCCGGGTCAGCTCTAAGTTCTGTCCATGTGTTCCTTTCATTGTCCAGCAGCCTCGCCCAGATATGTGCTCATGACAGTGACAAAGACACTAGTGTGCATGAATATGAGCAGTGCCTGCTGAGGCATGGGCTCAGTACTGTCATACCATCATCACATCATTAGCCAAAGTCAGTCATAGGGCTGAGTTCACATCAGGATGGGAGGGTATCATGAAATTATACAGTAAAGAACCTGAATGCCAGGTGGGTGAAGAATTGGTGCCATGTTTTCAACATCCCACAATTATAGAGACAGATAAATAGAAACCAGTTCAACTGGGCTCTTGAAGGCCAGTACATATAGTTTAGATTTTATTCTAATGACTGTAAGAAGCTATGACGCTGACTATTTATTGGTCATGTGACCTTGGGCAAGTCACATGCCCTCTTGAGTGTTTCCTCTATAGAAGGTGTGAGTAATGAGGGTGAGGGAGGGATGGATTCCTGAGTAACATACCCAGACACTCTGAATCTTTAATATTTATGTATAGAAATGAACTTATTAGACATACCTTTAGGATTATCGTGAGAATTAAATGAGAGAATAAATATGGAAGTGCTTTGTAAACTGTGAAATGCTAGACATTCATTATTTCCTATACTATTTACAGCAATGCTGCAAAGCCAGTAACAGAATCATCACTTCGCAGGAGAGGAAGCTGAAAGGCAGGAATGCGGCACAGCGCTGCATTGGTTACACAGCTAGGAAGGTGAGAAGGAGCCTCATCCATCTGATTCCAAAGCTCCAAGCCTTCAATTAACTATAAATTTAATTAGTTGCTTCTGTGTATGAGGAATTGGCTGGGGTAGCGGCTTTAGCAGAGATTACTGGCATGGCAGGAGGTGATGGGTGTGATTTAGACCTTTCCCAGCTGCTGCTGAGCTCAGCAATAGTTCCTTATCCAGGCAGGCCAGTGGCCAGCAGCTAATTCACCAGGGGCCATCCCAGCTGATTGGTTCATCAATAACCCATTATCTCTGCCATTGTAAATATCTCGGGAGGAATGTGACTTTCGGGGAGGAATACCCAAGCACACCCAGGATGCAGCCTGTCCACATAGCCTAGACCTCAGGAAAGACAGAAACATACCCCCTGCTGGCTTCCCATGGCAAAATGCTACACATTCCTCTGTAGTCCTTCACAAGGGGGCACTGGCTGGAACAGTGTGAAGACCAGGTCCTTCCGTAAGGAATATGTCACGTTTGCCACTCAGGACACTGGGGTTGAGAAACATAGTGTTTATGAATTGATGGAGTGGTCTGCTGGACCACAGAGCAGCAGAGAGCTGGATGATAAGAACCACCCAGCCATCTTGTCTAAGCAGCTGATGCTCAGGACGTCCCAGAGCCGTGGTCAGCAAACAGCAGCTCTCGAGCCACATGCGGCTCTTTGGCACCTTGAGTGTGGCTCTTCCACAAAATGCCATGGTCTGGGAGAGTCTATTTTGAAGAAGTGGCTTTAGAAGAAGTTTAAGTTTAAAAAATTTGGCTCTCAAAAGAAATTTCAATCGTTGTACCATTGATATTTGGCTCTGTTGACTAATGAGTTTGCCGACAACTGTCCTAGAGGGTCTGATTTCTATCAGGAGTGAAGCCTGGAGATGTGGGCTCTGCTCTAATCCAGTGATTCTGATGCTCTCATGCAGAGTTGGGTTTGGGATGCACTGTCTTCCTTTAGCAAACTCAGCTTCAAGCACCTCTTGTGAGTAGACTCTCCGGTGGAGTGAGAAGACAAAAATGAATCAACAGGTCCCTGACCTTGAGGATCTCACAGGTCAGTTTTAAAGATGAGCACACTGACAAATAGCTATGGGATCTGAGACAGAATCATGAGCTTACCCCTCTTATTTATGCCAACAAGAAGCCCAGGCTGCACAAAGACTGCCCTTGGGTGCTCTGCTTCTCCCATGCAGCCTCGAACCCTCGCCAATTCCATTTCATCACTTGCTCTCCTCCCTACAAGCCCTCATTCTTGCCCCCACAGTTCTGACCCAGTGCTCTCACCTTGACAGCAGTTCGGAAATTTTCACTCTCAAGTTTCACTCTGGCTAACCAGAAAAGACATTCTGCCCAGGCAGAGTCAGTACAGAAGGATGTTATACCACCATCCCCTTTGTTATGGTGCAGAAAGTTCTAGACATTGTTGGTCTCTCAAGCAGGTAGGAATACATGTGGGAGCATAAAAGAGGAGTTGGTTCATTTTGCTCTATCCGAACGTGAGGAAAGCCATTACCCCTCACTCAACACAAAGAGGATTATGAACCTGAGCAGAATTATTCCCAAGGGGCCAGGAGAGGGTGGTGATAATATCCATTTTATTAATTTAAAAGAGGCTTTGTTGTATCCAAACTAGAGGGAATTTGGGAGAAGACCTTTATACAATGATTTATTCATTCATCCAACAAATATTTACCATGCTACCCAAGGAAAAAGAAGAAAAAATTAAAGATCTAGTACCCTTTGAGACAGCATGAAAAGACCTGGAGATCATTATGCTGAGCTAAATAAGCCAATCAGAAGAAGACAAATATCACATGATCTCACTTATAAGAGGAATCTAATGAACAAAATAAACTCATAAACAAAATAGGACCATAGACATGGAAACATGGAACAGACTGACCAATCTCAGGAGAAAGGAGGGGGGGATGGAGGAGGAAAAAGATTAACTGGTATGCATATACTAGTATGGATTGCCCATGGACACATACATTAGAGTGTTGAAGGAATAGGGTGGGACAGGAACTGGGTGGAGGGGAGCAATAGAAGAAAAAAGGGGACATCTGCAATACTCTCAACATTTTTTAAGAGCTTTCATTAAGCCTGCTAATTTGTCCTACACCTGGTCTTCTGAAATTTTGCCTTTTTGGGAGAAAGCACTTTGTAGAAGATTTTGTGTCACCATAAAAGTGACCTAACAGCCACATAAGACCCATACTAATGTAAGCCTGGCATTAAAAGTATCAACTCACTAGAGGCTCAGTGCATGAAAATTCATGCATTTGGGGTGGGTCTCTCAGCCCAGCCCGCATCCTCTTGCAGCCGGGGAGTCCTTGGGGGATGTCAAACTATAAGCTGCAGTCTGGCCTCCTTCTGCAGGAGGGAGAAAGAGACAATTACAAAGCCTAAAATAAATCATCTCCAAAAGAAAAGAGAGAAGCCATTGCCTCTGAAAATCAAGAAGGAAAAGAAAAAGAAAAAAAAAGAGAGAGTGAGGGGATCAAATAACACAATAAACTAAAAAGAAATTTAATATTATAGAAAAAAATGTTAAATCAAAGGAGTATTTAGAGAACAAAGTCAAGTAAATCTTCAGAATATAAAACAAAAAGACAAAGAAGTAGACAATTTAGTTTATGTATATATATTTTAAAATATATTTTGTTGATTTCAGAGAGAGAAAAAGAGGGATAGAAACATCAACAATGAGAGATAATTATTGATCAGCTGCCTCCTGCACACCTTCTACCAGCAGCCCTGGCATATGCCCTTGACTGAAATCAAACCTGGAACCCTTCAGTCTGCAGGTTGATGCTCTATCCACTGAGCCAAATCAGCTTGAGCTGAGTTTTTATATTTTCTAAAAATCATAAGGAACTTTATTATCCAAATAATAGGTGTCCCAAAAATAAAGAATACAAAAAAAAAAAAAAACAGGAATGCATTGTCCAATAATAATAATAAACACAGTTGCCAGAACTGAAGGATGTGTGTTTTCATATCAAATGTACCCATAGTAAGCCCAGGAAGAAAGTAAAACAGAAGGAGAGAGTAAGAGAGATGGAGAGGAAGACTACCACGGCAAGATGCATCATTGTGGAATTTCAGGACATCTGAGACACAGAAGAGTTACTAAAAGATTTTAGGGATGGGCTAGACATGGGGAAAGGAGCAACATGTCACATACAAAGCAGTAAGAGCTAGAATGGCATTAGACATCTCAACAGAAACATCAAACACTGGAAGATCATGGATCTATGTCATCAAAATTTTGAATAAAAAAATTGTTAACTTTCCATACCTAGTTAAACTATCAATCAAAAGAAAGGATAGAATAGAAATTTATCAGATATACAAGTAATTATAAAAACTCAATTCAGGTATTAGAAGATGAGTTTTAATAAAATTGGGAAGTAAATTGAAAAAGAATTGCATGGAACTCAGTAAACAAGAGACCCATCACAGGATTGAGAGGGAACAAAGACAGATGATAATAGCAATGCTCCAGGCCTGGAGACCAAAGGAGGAAGAGGACTTCTCAATGGACTTTCTGTGTGTGTTTATGTTTGATCATTTCATAGAATTGTTTATAGTTGACATATTGGTTGGAAGCATATACCAAGAACTATGTTAATCACTGAAAGTGATTATGTTATTAAGCAATATATAATTATATCATTATATAATTATGCTATTATGAAATTATGATTTATATTGTTATTATTAATTTATTGTTGCCTCACCAAAGAAAAACATCTAAATAGATTTTCACCATTATTTAAAAATATTGAATAAATATACCAGCTATTGATCCAACATGAGTTTTACTTTGAAGGACAAGAAGAAGGCATCTGATGAAACTGATGTACAATGAGAGATGCATGTGACTGTCAATCAAGAGAGACACTCCATGAAGGAAAAGATAAAGAAAATAAATGCAAGCTTAAAATATTAGTCACAAATAAAAAAATCCAGGAACCCTGGCCAGGTAGCTCAATTGGTTGAAGCATATTCCCTATACCAAAAAGGTTGCAGGTTCTATTCCCAGTCAGGGCATTTACTAAATAGGTCAAGGCTTCCATTCCAATTGAAAAACTTTCAAGAGGGAACAAATAGATGTTTCTCTCTTCTCTCTCTCTCTCTCTCTCTCTCTCTCTCTCTCTCTCTCTCTAAAAATCAATGAAAACATATCCTCAGGAAAGGATTTTTTTTAAAGTGCCAGGAAAGAATATTTTTGACTACAGGAATTGATTTATGATGGTGCAACTTCACACGAGGACAACTCTAGCTGCCCCTGTGTAGTAACAGCAATAATTACTTTATAGAGAGAAGACTGACAATTCTCCCCAGACATTCCAGAACTCTCAGTCCACACGAAGCTCATACAGTGGGGTTAGATATATAGAGAGAGATATGAGGCAGGTACAAAGGTAGAGTTATAGTCTAGAGGAGGTGGCAATTTATACTCCATGAGGAGCCTGAATCTTTCTACTGAAGGGGTCTCATGGGAAAGTAGAAATTGGTCAGATGGGAGAAGTTGAAATGGCATTTTTGGCAGATGGAAGTACAAATTCAAATCAGTATGCTCATAGAACAATAGAGGCAGGAGACAGAGGGAGGTGATCATCAAGCAATAGGCAGATTGAGAAGGATCTTGGTTTTCCACCTATCATAATAGTATCTACTAATGTTTATTCTAACCTTACTATGCGTCAGGAACTCTGCTTGGAACACTGACATTTAGGATTCAATATTCACCTCCGTGTTAAGCACTTATGACCCTCTTTACTGATGGTGAAAATGCAAGCAAAGGCAACAAAAATATATGCTCTACAGAGGAAGAAAGCCAGCACAAGTCCAGAATGCAGGATGAGTTATGCTGGAGAGCAAGAATTTGACAATAGATTTCAGAAAGGTAAACGCACCCCTGACAACACTCCCAGAGGCAGAGTCTAGGCACGTATTTGTTAAGTTGATGCAAGTTGATGTCATCTCATTCCCTGACCCAGGGAAAAGATGGGGGAATGGGCACAGCTCTCGGTTTCACACATACAGCCTGGATTCGAGCTTCCTGACAGATCGTGCACTGCGAGGAGTAGAGCGGAGAGATTGACTTTCCGAGCTGTGGAAGCCGGGGAGAGTTCAATACGTCAGCTGTCAGCAGCAGGTCCCTTGCAGGCTCAGGAATTTCAATTTCAAAGTACAAGAGATTGAAGTCTTGAAACACAAGATCATAAAACACTAATGATTCCTGCATTCTGCTAGGGGCGTGGAAGCAGGTGAGAAACAGTGGCTTTGGGAAAGGTGCGTGTGGGCGGGGTGCAGCTCTCATGTTGGCTCAGTCCTGCAGGCGTTGAGAGGATAGGGAGCTCAAATGTGAGGAGATGCGTGGTCTGAGAGAAGCCGGGCTGTGGGGGGCAGTTCCAAAGGCATGAGAAGGGCCCCTGTATTCGTATTCACTTCCCCTCTCATCACCCACTGCTCCCTGGCCACGTAGGTGAACCTCCAAAGAGAAGGCAGAATTGCTGATAAGGCAGGTGACACGCAGTGGGAGCAGAGCCCGAGCTGTCCATTAAAAGAAAAAAAACCTCATTTTGTGGGATGGATTTCCCAGACACTATACTGTGCTATATCAGGCGTAGGCTTGAGGCTTTCATTTTCTAAAGATCAGGTGAGCATTCATCCTGATTCCCCAGGACAGTCCCCTGATGCCTGCTGACCCCAAATATGGAGGTGGCAAGCCCTTCAGTCCCAAATGGACTCCAGTTTATTTAACTCAGTATGATGTTTCTGAGATCCATCTTTGTGTCGCAAGTCATTCATTCTTTGTTCTTGTTGGAGGCTTAAAATATTAAGGTGGACATAAAAAAGTACATATGCCCCTGGCCAGTGTGTTCAATGGTTAGAGCATAAGCACACACAACAAAAGGGTCTCAGGTTCAATTCCCAGACAAGGACATGCACCAGTATCTGTGTTGCAGGTTTGCTTCCCAGCCCTGGCTGGGGTGCATGTGGGAGGCACCAATCAATGTGTCTCTCTCACATTAATGTTTCTATCTATCTCTATATCTCTCTTCCTCCCTCCCTTCCTTGCATTTTCTCTGAAAAAGCAATGGAAAAATATATCTAATATATTCTCAGGTGAGGATTAACAAAACAAAGAAAAATACATACTACATGATTTCATTTATTTTAAAAAATATTTTATTAATTTCATTTATTTATTTATTTATTTATTTATTTATTTGTTTGTTTATTTATTTATTTATTTATTTAGAGAGAAAGGAAGGGAGGGAGAGAAAAAAAATATTTATGTGAGAGTGAAACACCAGCTGCCTCCGACATGCCTCATACAGGGGATCAAACTGGAAACATGGGCATGTGCCCTGACGGGGAATCAAACCAGCAACCTTTCAGTGCACTGAGCCACAACAGCCAGGACCATGATTTCATTTAAAGTTTGTGAGCAGGCAGAATTCAGTTGTGATGACAGAAATTGGAAGAGCAGTTACCCTTATGGGAGGCAGCTAGTGGCTGGAGCAGATCATGATGGAACTTTCTGAGGTAATGAAAATTCTTTCTATATGGTGGTGGTGAAAATTATTTCTATATGGATCTGGTGGTGGTTATACCCAGACACACATGTATTTGGGGGATGCACATGCAAAACTGTATCCAGATGTACAATTAAGATTTATATATTTACTCTATAGAAATTTTAGAACAAGTGCCCTGCCTGGCCGGTGTGGCTCCGTGGTTGAGCGTTGCCCTATGAACCAGGAGGTCAAGGTTTGATTCTTAGTTAGGGCACATGTGTCTCCATCCCCAATGTGGGCGTGCAAGAGGCAGCCAATCAATGATTCTCTCATATTGATGTTTCTATCTCTCCCTTTCCCTTCCTCTCTGACATCTATCTATCTATCTATCTATCTATCTATCTATGTATCTATCTATCTATACACACACACACACACACACACACACACACACACACACACACGAACAACTTTCCTGGCTTGGATAATAAATTACATGATAATTCTATTTGAAGGAGACTATTTTCAACAAAACACCTGAGGAGATGTCATGCTTTCTAGCTGTTTATTCATCCCAGAGGGTGGAGTTTCTCCCATTCTCCATTGTATGGGCTGTGCAGTGCCCCCAGGGGTCCCTACAGAAGGTCCTCAGCTCTAACGCACAGCCCCCCTGCCTCTACATTCAAGTAATTTAAACAAGCAGGTATGAGTGAGGTTTTTGGATTGCCCAAATCTTGCAAAAAGGATGTCTCATTTTCTCCTTTAGGGCAAAGCCATCTGGCCGTATAAGCTGTCCTGTCTCCAGGGCCTCCTAAGCTTCTTTTCCTAAGGCTGGGAAGGAGGTGCAGGGAGCCAGGGCTGCCTCAGGCTCATCCTCTGAGAGTGGAGTGCTGTGGGGCCCTTATACCTGGGCTTCCCAGGTATCAAATGTCACCTAGCATCCACTCATGGGATGAGCTGACCCCCCCCCCCCCCCCCAGGTCAGGATCAGAGGCAGCTGTTGAAATGGACATAATAATAAGTTGCAGTGGCAGTGGAGGTCGCTTGAGGGTTAAAAAAAAATGCCAGCCCTTCCCATTCCTGCATCTTCCCCGACCCTTGTACCCGTGCTACAGGCAGGTGCTCTCCTCCCCGCTTGTTCAGGGACGTCCAGGTATTGAAATGACACTGAGACTCCCACCGTGAATGAGAGAAAGGGAACTGCCAGTTTCCCAGGCTTTCAAAGCGGCCACAGGAGGAAAAAGATGAGGGACTTTTCAATTTGAGAAGGAGAGAGCTGAACATAGAAGAAAGGATGACGGGCAAACCGTACAGGCAGCGGAGGAGAAGGTAGAGAGCGAGACCCATCAAAGAAGGTGAAGTGGGGAGACAATAGCAGATTCAAAGCAGCCAATGTCTCCATTTTGGGTGCGGAGTCTGCGAAGTTAGTTAAAGAAAGCCAACCTCAGGCATCGAGAAAATTCAATTTTCATCCCGGGCCGATGACACTTCCTTTAAACGCTAGATTCAATAGCGAGATACACCTGCAGGGAGAAAATATTCTCCAAGGTAAGAAGGCGAGATAAGGAAACCAGTTAAAAGTTCTTTTTCCTGCTATGCAAATAGTCTCCAGTAACTAACAAGATAAATATATCTCTGTGAGATACCGAGTTTTCCCGGTCATAGTTGCTTTGTGCAGCTTTCTCTTCACTCTTTGCCTCTTTGGGGCTGAAATTTTAAATCTGTTTTCCTCCAGTGGAAAAGCGTAGGTTGGAGGTACAAAATCCAAGGGAGGGACCGAGGTGGCCACTCCGTTCTCTGTGTGTGTCCACAAACCTGGGTGAACTAGAAACAGCACGCCAAGTCTCAGAGATTAATGAGTGTGTCAGTGTCACACCCTTCCACCCAGGCAGATAAAAAGACTGCAGCCAAGACAAAGAGAGGTGGTGAAAGGTCACCCAGTCAAAGACAATGCCTGATTATCTATCATCCATCTTGCACCAGGCCAGGAGGTAACAGCGCAGGAAATGTCTGAGAGACCACCCCTTGTAAATGTCAGGTTTCCAGCAAACCGCTCAGGGCTGAGGTTTCCTATCTCAGGGTAGCCTTCTGGTGAGAACACAAACTTCGGAGTGAGACTGACACAGGTTGGATCACAGCTCAGCAACTTCCCGGAGTTTCAGCCTCCTCATCCTAAAGCGAAATAACAATTTCTTACCCGCCAGGCAAGTGTGATTGTCAATCAGATGTCACACTCAACCCAGTGCCAGGAACACGGAAGTGTCCGTTACTTGTTACCTGTTGTATTAGCTTTCTATGGCTGCTATAACAAAGGACCACATATTTAGTGGCTTAAAACCGTATAAGCTTGCCACCTGGCAGTTCTGGGGGTCAGATGTCCGCCGTGAGAGTCACTTGGCTAAACCCAAGGTGCTGGCAGGACTGTGTCCCTTCCAAAGGCTCTAAGGAAAAACCCGTTTTCATGTCTTTTTCAGCTTCCAGAGCCCACGTGTGTTCCTTGTCTCCTGGCTCCTTCCTCCATCTTAAAAGCCAGCAGCACAGCATCTTCATCAAATCTCAAACAAAATATCCCTATCTAACTGTCTATCTATCCATCTATCTTTCTATCTATCATCTATTTATCTACCTACCCATCATCTATCTACCTACCTACCATCGATCTATCATCTGCTATTATCTATCTATCTGTCTATCTATCTATCTTCATCTCTCTTGTTCTCTCACTTTCCAAACCTATCATCACTGCTCCTTCCCTTGAACTTTGACCCTTTGCCTCCCTCTGATAAGAATCCTGGTGATTACCTTAGACCCAGCGGGTAGTGCAGGATCATATCATCTTCTCAAAATCCTCAACTTAACCACAGTTGCAAAGTCCCATTTGCCATGTAAGGCGACATATTTACAGGATCTGGGGATTAATGTGGACATGCTTGAGAGTGGCAAGTGCAAGATTCACACTACCACAGCTATTATTATTTTTACTAAACCCAATAGTTCTGTTCAAGAAATCTGAATTCAATATGCCAGAATTATTTTTCAAATTCCTGTTATTTTAAATTTTCATTTCTGCCTTTTACTTATTTATATATATTTCTTTTTAAGTCTATTAGTGTTGCACCTAAAAGAGACCTTTGTTCTGGTGCATGTGCAAACACTGGGAGGGAATATCTGTGTCACTGTGGCTATTCACAATGGGGGGAAAGGGTCACAGTCCATAGTCCTTGGCTCTCAGACTTCGGATGAGGGCAGAGCAGTTGGATGATACGTAAACGCACGATGGTAAAGAGATGGAGAGAAAGGGGCCTGAGGAAGGAAGAGCAGCTAAAAAGAGGCAGCCAGACATTTCAGATCCAGAAGCGCATCCTTGTCAAAAACCAATAATTTGGTCACAAACAATTTGAAGTGCCACATTTCACCCTATCGCTTAGTGGCCCAGAGGACTTTGTAATAAAGGACTGTAATAACCCTTCACTGCCGGCCTCTCCACAGCGAGCTTGGGGAAGAGAAAATTAGCTCCGCTAGAAAGTTGCTCTGCACTTCTCTCTCCCCGTCCTCCCCTCAGCCTTCTCCAAAGATGATTTCCCAAGGACAGCCTCAAACGAGGAGAGAGCGATTGATTGCATTTTGCTGAGGTCCATTTTCCCCCGAGTGGGTTTGCACCTCACCTGTATTTTCATATTTCTGCTCAGAGGTGTAAGTGAGCCATCTAACCTTTTCAAAGAAAAGAAAAATCTATACTGTGAACAGAATCAAACCAGAAGGGCAACCCTGGGTTTTGGAATTCGGGGAACAAATAGGCTTTGTGTTAATAGTCTCTTTCTCTAGACAAGGGTGTGGCCATTTTTTTTCCCCATAAAAGGTCAGATAGTAAGTAATTTAGACTTGAAAGTCATATGGTCTCTGTTGCAACCATTCAACTCTGAAGTTGCGGCCTGAAAGCCAATAGGTTAGTTAGACATGTTAATGGATGGGGTAGCTGTATTCCAATAAAATTTTATTTACAAAAACAGGCAGCCTGTGGATTTGGCCTGCAGGCTGTTGTTTGCCAATTGCTACTTTAAACTTTTTCAATACATTGCAGGAGTGGGAGGGGAGAGGGGGGTTGGATTGGGGAGAAGAAGAGAGAGACAGAGAAGAGGAGAGTGGAGCTGACGAGGCACTGGGGTATTCACTGGCAAGGGAAGTGAATGAAAAAATGGACAAATGTCACTCTCACCCTCCTAGATCAGGGCTGGCCCCAGACAGTTATAAACAGGAGCTTCTCATGTCTTCTTCACACCCAGCTTTCCAAATCACACTGTGCTCCCTTCATGGAGTTTTACACTCAGAAGATCCCAGGAGTTTATTTCCACCCAAAGGAAGGACTCTCTCTCAATCAGCTGGCCACTTGTAGCCCCAGCATGAACACCCTCGGTGACAGGGCCTTCAAAGTTCCAGAAGTGGCTTACTGCAGCAAGTGCAATATGCCATTGAAGAAAGGAGGGGGGAAAACAACAGAATCCTGGGTCTGTAGCTGCTCACCATGCCACAGGACCCAGTTGCTTACCTGGGAACTCAACCTTTGCATGAATTTAGGCCTAACAAAAGATCTTAACCAGGACTATTAAAAAAAACAAACGAGTCTGTGTATTCAATGCCATTCCAATTTTAAATACAAACAACATATGAGTTGTTTTCAGAATCTGACAAAGTTATTCAAATACTTAAGTGAAATATTAAAAGACCAATAATTGCTAGAATGATAGAAACAGGAATTAGGATAAACCTTGAACATATCTACCTTTCAATGAATCTAAAATGCCACTGATTTGGACTGTAAATCACATACTATTTTACAAGTCATAAAGAGAGGGGAAAATGCTATGATATTACATCTATAGTAATATGCATGGCAATTTTGGAGATGGCAAAATTGGGAGCAGAAAGTACATGTTAGAATCAATGACATACAATAAAAACCCAGTGGAAGACAAATAATAGATTCCTAATTCCCACCGTGTAAAAATTTATATTCTGAATGGATTAAAGGCTTATAAGCAAAAAGAAAATCTTTAAAATATTTTGTATGACAAAAAAAGAAGAGATACCAGCAGAAAAGCTCAAAGATGAGACAGAGCTGGGAAGAGATATTTGCAACACATAAAACCCAGAGTGGATTCGTTTCCAGAATATAAAGAAGTCCTACAGATCAATAAGGAAAGATGAACAACCCAACATGAGAAGAGGCAATTGACAGCGAGGAATCCGGAGTGGCCAGAACATTTGTAGAAAGGAGCTCAGCTTGCCAAGTGAGCAGGAAAATGCAGATGAAAACAAGATACCCACCCATCAGAGTGGCAAGGTGGGCAAGGCTGTGTAAAAACATCCTAAAGAATATAAACTACATCCCACTTAGAGAGAGATTTAACAAGGCCTGAAATATTTGAATATGTTTATCTCCCACATCCCAGCATCTAGTGCTTCTTGAAATATATTCAGGAGAAGCTCCTGACTGTTCACATTTTACTCAGGTAAGAAGATGTTTGCTGTTAGCATTATCTAAGAAGTGAGAACTTGGGGTCAACCTAACTCTCCACCAGTAGAAGAATGAATGAGTATTTTATGCCATACTCTAACAGCGGCATACTATACAGCTGTTTAGATCTTGGAACAGAAAGAGGACATTAAGAGAAAAACTAAAGAAATTCAAATAAAGTCTGGAGTTCAATTAATACTAGTAATGTTGTCTTTCTGGTTTTGACCATGAACCACTGGTGACATAAGGTGTTAACAATGGGGAAACCAGGTGAAGTGTGAGAATTCTCTGCATTACCTTCTACTTTCTCAGTAACCTAAAATTATTCTAAAATAAAACAGTATTTAATTCAAAGAAAAAATATGAACAAGCTGAAAAGGAATACATGTAGTATGATTCCATTTATGGAAATATCTAAAACCCTCAAAAATACCATTGATTGTTAATGGGTACAGACTCAAGATGTAAAAATATAAAAGCAAAAAAACATGAAAGGAGAGGAGTATAAAACAACCTGTAGATACTTGCTGTCTTTGAGAGAGTAGATATGAAATGGGGTGTAATAAACATAAATAATAATATTGCCCTATAATGATATAAGGTGATAAATATTGCTTAAATGGCAACCATATTAAGCATATAAATGTATCTAAGTAACACATTGTACAACTTACTGCTCCATATTGCTTATTATTCTATTCTTTGTACTTTAGGAATATATAAAATATTCTAGAATTTTTAAAATGTGTATTTAAAAAGCCAAAAGAAAAAAATTATAAACTCCAGAACCTAGAGGTTTGAACCTTAGGCCTGCTACATAGTCACTCTGTCACCTTTCTTAGCCTCAGTTTCCTCAACATGTAGAGGAAATCATAGTTGCCATAGTGTAGAGTTGTTATATAAATTCAATAAGATGACAACAATAAAATTCTTAGCTTAGTGTTAGGCAATATGTGCAATATCTGATATATACATACAGTATATACAAGCTAGCATACTTATTTTTTAGCCTCTTCAACCTTGCAGTATTTTGATTCCTAGAATTAGATTTTATCCCTTTTCCTCCAAATGCCCTCCCCTCGCTTGCTTCCCCCTACAGATTAGACCCAATGACAAATCTTTAGAGAACGTTTATTTATGCCTTTATTTAACAAATATGCATTGAGCTACTTCCATTGGCAAGGCAGCACTCAGTGCTTGGAGAATACACGGATAACAGAGTAAAGCTGTAATGGATATGAATATGCCGATCATGGAAGAGTGATGAGGTCACAGAGAAGGGCATGTCTCCTTCAGGAGTAAAGAGTGTGTTTCTTGGGGCAATGAGGAGGAATTATCTGGGTAAAAAAAGTTTAGACATTTGGGTGTAAATTAAAGATTGAGATCTTGGGGATCACTGGTTCAGAGTTCACAAGGGATAAAAATGATTACAAGCCAAAGCCAGATCACAAAAACCTCACAAGCCTAATGTCGGGTCCAAGCCCTTCTGCCAGGAGCTGGACCCTCTAGGATGCCGGTGGTAGACAGAGAAACTATGAGAAGATATGGATATGTAAGATAATCTTTATTATAGGAGCTAGTGGCCAAGGAGCCATTATACATCTTCCCCATAATGCAGCTAGCCCTCTTTAACATAGGAGCTAGCCTCACCCAGTAGCTGCACTTGCTAGTTAGTGATGTATCTTCCCCATAGTGCAGTCTCACATAACAGCAGCCTGACTTACATAGGAGCAGCCCGTACTGGCTGGTCAGTGATTCATCTTCCCCATAGTACTATCTCATATAGTAGCCGCACACTGGCTAGGTAACAGTATATCTTCCCCACACAGCAGCAGCAATCTCTGCATTCACAGCTACAGCCTGCTGGTCAGTAATACATCTTCCCCATAATGCAGCAGCCCCGCATACTAGTAGTCTGCCTTACATACACGCAGCCTCACCAAGCAGCCAGCTGGTTAGAAACAATTATATACTACTAAGACAAAAGAGGCTTCCTTCCCAATAGTGACTTCGGTCATTTGGGTTATAGAAGGGCATGCTTGTGCAGCCTATAGATCGCTGCATCCTTGCATCTGTGTATAGCTTCTTAGCCTTGACCATTCCGATTAAGATTCCCACGTTCAGAGTGGCCTTGCACATTCGGTGTACTCTGAATAGGGCATCTACACTCTGGTTGGCCTTGAGCATCCAGTGTACTCTGAATAGGGTCCCCACACCCAGCTAAAATATTTTCAACTTGACTTTTGCAGGATTCAAGCAGAGGAGTGACTTGGCAGATTAAGAATGTGAGCTTGAAATGCATGAAGTCTGCAGGCTGAGAAGTTGATGGTTGTTCTAACAGTTCTATGGCCAGGGACAAGATATTTCTCTTTTCCTAATCAATACTCCCTGAAGAACCAGGACCACCAGTCCCATGAAGGAGCAGGATGTGGGAGCTACAAAAAAAAAAATGGGACTTGTTATCAACACTTATCAATAGCTGTATAATCTCCACAGCGGAGACTGGGTTGAAGCATCAGGGGAGGCTCCAAGCATGAGTGGTCCTCAGTTCTCCCTGGCCCTACATGCTTAGGGAGAAGGAAGCATGACCAGATGGACAACCCGCTCTAAGGGGCCAGACCCTGACAAGATGCCAGTAAAAAGGCATGTAGCCTGGATGCATGGACATGAGCACCCTCCGTGGTAGAAGGAGGACCACCATTGGTCCTGGATTCTTCCAAGCATTCTTGTACTTTTCAAAGGTGTGAGATAGAGACAGAGGCATGGGGCAGGCAGAAGCAGGCTTGGTGTGTAGAGAGAGAGTCCTCTCCCCCCATGGCATGAAGCCCACCATAAAAGTGCCAGGTTTTTGGAAAGGTTGGGGTCACTTCTGACAGAAGCCACAGATTTACCCTGCTAGGACCGCTTTGGGTTTTCTCTGGACCTCTGGCATACAACCCTGGGACTCCAGGGAGGAAAAACCACACAGCTTCCATAAGCAATGCAAAAATAATCTGTTGCCTTTCAATCAAAGGGGGATGAATCTCTCAACAGAAAGCACTGGGCTAGGGGAAAGACTCCAAGTCAAGGATGCCAGTCCTTCCCCCATCAAGGATCCCTCTGCCTCCTGCACTTATTTACTAGATGGTACTCACCTGCTTTGCAGTTCTCACCACCTGTGTTCCTCCCATCAGCACCAGACCAAGTCTCTCTCCAAAGCCCACTCCTACCTTTGTTTTTTAGATCTTTTTTTTTTGAAAAACGACTCTGATTATGGTTATTTTATCTGGGGTCACTGCTCAGTCAACTGTTAAATAAATTGCAAATTCTACAAAACACAGCCAGCAGAGCCATTTCTAACTGTAATGCCACAACTTCGAGCAAAATTACATCTGGCTACAATCCTATTCATATGCATAAATTATACCGCCGCTGATTATCGTAAAGAAAATTCAGCCATTAAACTTATTTTATAGGCACAGAGCCGGGGGAGTGCCAGGGAGAATCTGTGTATCCTAAAGTCACGGAGAAAGCAGAAAGAAACAAAGCATAATTGGCAAACCTTACCCGCCTGCAGTTCTCTCTAATGGACCCCGTCTCTCCTGAATTCCCATCACCACCCAGCACTGACTTAAACACCACAGCAGGGGAACACAGGGGCACGGGGAGGGAGAGGGTGGCATCAGGCTGCATGTGGTTAGGACAGATTGAAGATGGTTTCCTGCACCGCACGCACCCCCAGAGGGGAAGGCACTGTGGGTCTACATCCACAGGAACCGCACTCTGTGTGTTTTGTACAGCCACGCTCAGCCTGAATCAACCCTGCTATGTTCCAGGCTTTGTGCTAAATGCTTGCTGGCATCCCTGTATATAATTCCCAGAAAACTCTCCACCGAGGCATGCCCATCTATCATTGTTCCCATCTCCAAGATTAGGAAGTTCACAGAATGGATGCAACTCACTGAAATTCATCTAGTGGCACAGTCTGACCTTGAACTTAGGTAGTCAGACACCAAAGTCTGCACTGTTTTTTGAAAATATATTTTATTGATGGGAGAGGGATAGAGAGTCAGAAACAGAAGGATGAGAGAGAAATATCAATCAGCTGCCTCCTGCACACTTCCTACTGGGGATGTGCTCACAACCAAGGTACATCCCCTTGACTGGAATCGAATGTGGAACCTTTCAGTCCACAGGCCGAAGCTCTATCCACTGAGCCAAACCAATTTCGGCCAAAGTCTGCACTCTTAACTTTGCACTTTCCTTTTCCTGCCATGTTCCCTCTCCCGGGCCTCTGCCTTGTAGAAGGAACTGGGTCCTCTTTGTATTCCTATCCGTTGGCCTAGCCCACAGCACCCCTACGTTTTTTGCCTTTACCCCTACCAATCTTTCTAACTCTGCCTCTGTCTCCCATGCTTCCAGAATATTAAAGGTGATAAATCTAAGTGGAAAACATACATTTTTTGTGAGACTATAGACTTTATCACTTTTTAAAAGACAGACACAACAATTTATAAACTCTGACACTGCTCTGATGGAATGAAATCAGGCCTTTTCAACCCACCTGATGGTGGACAGCTTATCACCCTTTCTTCTGACCTCTCACAAGTGATTTCAGAGGAAATTGGGTGGGGAGAGGAACCCTCTATCGGGTGATTAGGAAAACCTCTCAGATTCTGGAGGCGCAGAATTCGATTTGATCAGCTCTCATCCACCTCTGCCTGTGCTGGGCCCCAGGGAGTGAGCCCTGGGTGAGGGAAGGCAAAGACTGTCAATTTGTTCATGGAAAACAGTTTTAAAATCCATTGCTCCCTGTGAATGTGTCAGCCACGGAGCAGTTCCTCCCTGCTTGGACTTTGCTGTGTGTTTGTCATTGAAGATAACAATGAAAGATGCGCGAGACTCGAGACAGGCACCAGCTGCTCTTTCTAGGAGCCAATGTGAAGGGGGAAGGTCTCACTGTTTCTTACCTTTCACTGTGTTCCCGCCCTCTCTGATCTCCATCCAGTTTTACAATGGATTTCCCTTTGCAAAAGTTTGGGGCTTCATTTTATGTGTCAACTTGACTGGTTTAAGGGATGCCCAACGAGCTGGTAAACATTATTTCTAAGTGGAGGGTGTTTTTTCTCACAGACATTAGGGTTTTAATCAAGAAAGAAGATCATCCTCACCAATGCCAGTGGGCATTACTCAATCCATTAAGGGTCTGCATAGAAGAAAAAGGCAGAGAAGGGCAAACTTGCTCTCCTTGTTGGAGATGAGGCCTCCACCTACTCCTGCTTTTGGTTATTGTTACCCCTCATATGCAGACTGAATTATACCCCCAACTTTCCTGGGCCTCCAGCTTGCAGACAGAAAATCATGTGACTTCTCAGCCTCCATTATAATGTGATCCAATGTCTATAATAAATCTCCTATTAGATAGATGATAGATAGGTATGTATGTATGTATGTATGTAGATAGATAGATAGATAGATAGATAGATAGATAGATAGATAGATAGAATCTCCCATTGGTTCTGTTTCTCTGGAGAAGTTGATTAGTTCAGTATGTTTTTTAGGTTATGCCTATCTATTTTCCTACAAAGAATTCTAATGGCATTCCTGAAGAAGTGCTTAGGTATATAAAGTTATCCCAAGATGAGGAAAGGGTGTCTTTGAGACTCTTTGCATATGTTTACAATAAAAGGGCCCACTGAGATGCTCATCATGGCTTAATATTTCAAGGGTAACAATAAGTTTATGTGTCTAGACACAGTCCTAGATGTTTTATTCATACGTGAATAGCAATGGCCAAAACAGGGAGAAATAGTCAAACCAACAGCCAAACTTAAATGCACACGGGATCCAGGGGCTAAGACCCTGTCTGCACTTTTCTCTTACAGCTCCTTAGAGTCCACAGAGAATCAACCTCTGTGGGGTGTCCCATTTGCCTCTTTCTATTTCCTCTTCTCCTGTTACCTATGCACTGCATACCAACATCATGGGACCTTCACTCCTGGAGGAAGGACCTTGCTAAGAATGAGCTGCTCACAGTCCTCAATGAGAGCACTAACTAGTCATTCAGATTCTCCTCAGTGGAGATTTCACTAGCCAACAAGTCTCACCTCTTCAGGTTTGACCACCTCTCATCACATGACCTCATTGTGATCCCAAAATATCCTTCCTGCTTGCCATCAATTTATCTGTGTTGCATGGACACCTGAGGAGATCCCATGTGCATCCCCCTTTTTTTGCAGATGAGGAAACTGAGGCTCAGAGAGGTTAGATTTGTTTAAGGCCCCAAAGCTAAAAAGTAGCCATTTCTGTTTGAATCCAGGTGGTTATCCTCTAAGGTATAGCTCCTAGCAATGCTTTCATTTATTCACCATACATTAAGTACCTACCATGTGCTAGCCTTTGTGTCAAAGTATAATTAATACTTTATTTAACATGGACCTGTCCCTCAAACTACTTGAAGTCTGATGGAAGAGTAAGGCAATCACAGAACAATTGCTCTTCGATGTCTATTGAATGAATGAATGAATGAATTATTTAATAGGAATGTGTTTTAGATGCAAGAAAGCACAGAAGAAGGACGATGACAATGGCACATACCAATGCTCAGTATGTGCTATTTCTTTGCTCTCTTTATAGATAGGTGAGCTTGACTGACTAGGTCAAGGTCACAGGTACCCCCAGTGTCCCACCTGTCACTGAGAGGCTCTTTCCTGTATGTACAACTCTGTCTTCTCGGTTTTAAAAAAGTTTTATGGCCTTTTGCTTCCAAACTGATCATGAAGAAGAGTCAAGGCTAATCCCTTTAGAACAATCTCTATTGACAGAGACTTTGCCTTAGAATTGGAGGGGTCAAGGGAATAAATTCAACCTCAAAAAACCCATTTAAGGAAATGGTGAGGTCAGCCACTCTGACCAGAATGGCACAATGAGAAGTGACAGGCCAGCACCGTGAGGACAAGAGGGGCCATGGAATCTGCAGGTAACAGCACAGGACAAAGCCATGCTGGCAGGGGGCAGACACCATGCAGCCTCAGCTCAATACAGGTGAGTGGGAGAGAAGAGGGGCCTTGGGCTATGCAGAAACACCTGCCTCTCATAGGTGCTCTTTGCCCCACTGCTGTGAATAGGACTAGAGTGACCCAAAATTGAATATTAGCTCTGCTTCCACCCTCATATTGGTTCTCTCTTATCCTCTCCCCAGGCTCTTATAAACTTTGAATATAGCAAGTGAGCTTAAGAAACCAATGGCCCATTCTATTCCTTTGTTTTATTCTCCTAGACCTCATTGACAGCATTCAAACTTGTCTTGCTTCTACAACTCCCTCACCAAAGAATTTCATACAAAGAAACCAGAGTGATATCTTTAACCCATTCCCTCACTTAGGATCTGTCCATGGCTCCCCAAAAACCTCAGGATAAAGCTTTGGCCCTTTATTTTATTTTTAAAAATGTTTTTATTCACGAGAAATGGAGAGGGAGAGAGATAGAAACATCAATGATGAGAGAGCATCATTGATCAGTCGCCTCCTGCACGCCCACTATTGGGCATTGAGCCCACAACCTGAGCATGTGCCCTTTTCCAGAATCAAACCCAGGACCTTCCAGTCCACAGCCCAAAGCCCTATCCACTGGGTCAAACCAGCTAGGGAAAAGCTCTAGCCCTTCAAAATTATTTACCCTTTATCTTTCCTCGACCTACTTCCCCAGACTCATCTCTCACCTGCCCCACCTGAACTTTAAACCTCAAGCCAAACTGAACTATAGTTCCCCCAAGTGTTCCTTCTGTCTGGAACAATCAACCAAACCTTCCCATTTTCTCTCCACTTCTCAGCTCTGCCCATGCATTTACACACTCTTTTCCCTGCTTACCCCTACACACGCTTCTGGTATCAGCAATTAGAGATCACTTCCTTCAAGAAGGCCCCCTTAAATTGTGTCCATCCCCCAACTATTTTCCCAGAGCACACTGCAGTTACCTCAATGAAAGTATTCACAGAGTGCAGGATCATAAGCAGTTGATTTATTTATCTCTGTCAACTAAAGGCTAGGAAATGACTAGGTATTATTCACCATTTTATCACAATCCTCCATTCACTCCATAATGATTTACCACTTACTATGAATCAGAAACTATTGTAGGGACAAGGAATATAGAAGTGAGCAAGACAGGCACGGTCTTAGAAGGCCCTCAATAACTCTGTGTTGAATGAATACATCCACTAGAGCTTTTAAAAAACATGCAGGCTAACCTTCTCATTGTTCAGATGGAAAATCAGAATTCAGCACATAGGGGTCATGACCTCAGGGCCACGTGACACAGGCCCCTGACTCCAGGTCTCCGACTTTCCCCATAGCACCAGGCTCATCCTGACTTATCTCTAAGGGCAGGCCAACATTGTGCTCCCCTCCAAAATAGTAGGAGGTGGAGAGAAGGCCTGGCGGACTTCAAGGACTGCAGTGACCCGGTGTGATTACTTCACTGATTATTACAGGCACCTCCTGCTGTGTCTCCCCACATCAGCGGCTACCTGAGTGACCTTGAGCAAATCATTCCTGCTGTGTCCTGTTTTGTTTTTGTTTTTTCATTGACAGAGCAGTCTCATGAGAAGATCAAAGGGCATCATGACTACAAAAGTTGTTGGAAAGGAAGTCATGTTTTCTGAACCCTGTTTGGGCAACTCACATCGATTTAAAGCAGGATTACCCAATAATCAAATCACTCCAGCTCTCACCCATTATCCTCTCCCGCCGCCTGCCATCTTTGGAGAAAAGGTGCCATGATAATTGGATGGTTAGAAGGTTGGTCTTGGAGTCAGAGGACAAAAACTCATCTCCTGACTCTGCTTCTTCCTAGATTGTGATTTCCTTGTGCTATTTTAGCCCCCTAAGTCTCACTCTGTCTATCAGGAAATAAGAATGCTAATAATAGTGTCTAGGGCTGCGAAATTATATATATAAAGAATTTGTGCCTGGTACTATAAAGAACCCAATTCATCTTAACTGTCCATTCAGTAATCCATACATTCAATATTTCTTTAACACTTACTGTGTCAGAATCTGTTGTAGGTATGTAGAATGTAGAGGTGTGATATATAGGAGTAAGTCAGACATGCTCTCTGCTCCTAGGCAACTTGTGTCTATGGAGAGGAACAAAAACTACACAATTAGTTCCACAAAGTAGAAAAAATAAATTTGCAATAAGTGCTGTATGGAGAAATGAAGGGCATCTTCCTTAAAATAACTCAAAACTACAAATGTATAAAGGAAGTCAATATGGGCAGGTAAGGAAGTAAAGGAACAATAATAATTTTATTAAACACCTTCTACATGGCAAGCCTTGAGCTAAGCACATTGAATTATTATTTCATTCAACACTCACATCTGTCTTACCAGATGGTAGTATTATCAGTTTTTGGAGGAATAAACTGAATCTCATTGAACAGGCCATTTTTCCATGGTCATGTAGCCTGTATATGATAGAGTCACAATGAAGACTCAAATATGTTGCTTTTTGATGCCTGACATATTCCAGGTTTTATAGTTCAGAAACACATACAACTTACTTGAAATATAACTCAGAGACTGATCTGAATGAAGTAGGTGATACTTGTAGGAAAATAGCCATTGGAGAGAGAATGCTAAAAGCCATGTGCCAGGGCCAGACTGTGAAAGTCAGGCTGAGGGGTCTGAGATTGTCCCCCATATAACTGAGAGCCAGTGAAAGCATTTGCAGATTAAGAGTCAACAGCACCATTCCACATCAGAGATGGCCTGATGACTAATCTCTGCAAGTCAGCATCCCCAAGCCAATATGAAAACAGTTGAATGAAACACTGAGAGTGTCAGGTTGACCATGAGAATTCTACAACACAAATAATTTTTCACCTTGAATGTAGGCTACAGGACTCAGCCATATCTTCATAGACAAGATCCTTCCTGCAGATAAGAATTTTTAGGCAGGAGACAGCCAATTTTGACCAGAATAGCTGAAGACTACCCCTAGCTGAAGATTACCCCTAGCTGGCTTGGCTCAGTGAATAGAGTGTCAGCCTGTAGACTGAAGGGTCCCAGGTTTGATTCTGGTCAAGGGCACATGCCTTGTTGTGAGCTCAATACCCAGTATGGAGCATGCAGGAGGCAGCCTATCAATGATTCTCTCTCATTGTTGATGTTTCTATCTCTCTCTCCTTCTTCCTTCTTCTCTGAAGTCTCTCTTTCTCTCTCTTTCTCTCTCTCTTTCTCTCTCTCTCTCTCTCTCTCTCTCTCTCTCTCTCTCTCTCTATATATATATATATATATATATATATATATATATATATATATAATTTTATTTTATTTATTTATTTATTTATTTATTTATTTATTTATTTAAAGACTATCTGAAGACTAGACATTGAATTCTGGGCTTTGCAATATCCCTGGCCAGTTAGTTACACATCACTATGTCTTGCCTAAGGCTTTGAATGCCAAAGCTGTGACAGAAATGCTTTGGTAGGATAAACATGACTTTTAATTTGCAAGAAATAGATTGTGTGTATGTGTGCACCTATAATGTATTGGGGAAGAATTTATGGTTCAGAATTCCAGCCTGAGAAACACCATGAATTTCTGAGTATAAATCTACTCAGCAGTTTCACAGGAACCATTTCCAGCGGGACCTACAAGTGATTTTGTTGTATTTTTATTATCACAGAAGCCCTAGTCATCAGCCAATAGTAGTGCTCAAGAAAGGATGGAGGTACAGGGAGAAGATGAATGAACACCAGCTATATGAGGCTCTGTCTTAGGTATCTTGTATACATTCTGTAATTAGGCAGGTTCCTATATGATGGGATGTTTATTCCTACACAGAGGTTCTTTCTGGGATTCTGGGAAAGAAAGGTCCATGTTTTCATCTTTGAATAAGAACAAGGAAAGGTTGCTCCAGTTGCTGCTGATAGCCCTGAGGCAGCCTCAAAAGGAGCTGAGACTGAATCGAATGGAGAAAAGGGGAAAATCAGGGCCTGGGCGCCATAGGTCAGTGTCTGAATCACTCAGCCTTGCAGCCTGACCTTCCTCTTGACTACCAGTTAGGGTAGAAGATAAATGGATGTAATGCTTAAACCTTTTTGAAGCGGCTTTCTGTTACTTGCACCTCGAAGCATCCTCCTCATGCAAGAGATAGTAGCATAAAATTAACCAGTGGTCTGACCTTTACGGAGACCAGAGCTTCTGAATCTTGGCATCCTTGACAGTGTGGACCAGATGCTTCTTTGTCGTGGAGTTGTGATGTGCATTGTCAGATGTTTAACAGCACCCCTCGCCTCTACCCACTAGATTGCCAGGAGAACCCCTCCCTGCCCCCCAGTTCTGACAACTAAATAAGTCTCCACATATTGCCACCCGTCGCTGAGGGGTAAAATCACTCCCCATAGAGAAGCAGGGATCAAGACCAAACTTCCAGGCCTTCATCAGTTATATCCTTTGCAGCTGTAATATTCTTAATCAATCAGGCAATAACAAGCATCATGAACATAGAGGCTCAGTCTGTGCTCAGTAAAGGCAAGTTCCCAATTATGACTCTCACACCCAGCATGATTCCTAGAATCATCAAACAAAGACGCAATCATGTGACTCCTATCTGCTGAAACTGAATGCAGTTATGGGCTTGGAATCATTTTACAAATTGCAAGGCATTTGGTAAGTTAGCAAGTGCTTTGCAATGAGAAGAAGGCTTTGCAAAGTGCCAAATACTTTTGATAAAGTGGCTTACACCAAGGAATGTTTTGTAGAAGGTTTTGTAAACTGTAAAGCATCCTTGAAAGGGTACAGCACCTTATAAACTATAAAGGCTCTTGTAAACTATGTTTATAAACTAAAAAGTGCTTTGTGGAATCTACTCTATAAACTACAGAAAAAAAAGATTTAGGATGAAAAACATCTTTAAATGGGCGTTACTAAGATAGAAAATTGATCCACACATTTTAGAAAGATTTTCAACTTAAAAATAAAGGTGTTGTGTGTTTTTTTTTAACAACAATAAAGTCAGTGTATCTATAATAATAAAAGTGTAATATGTTACCTAGACCAGAAAGCCAAATGACCTTCCGGACGTCCTTCTGGGTGACCTTGCAGATGAAGCCAGGGCTGTGAGGGATGAGGCAAACCACCACTGCTGCGAGGGCAAACCCCTTGCATGAATTTCATTGATCAGGCCTCTAGTGTATATATAATAAAATAAAGTGAATTAGCAAAACCTTCCTTTCTCAAAGCATTTACCTAGCTCTTTCATTTACTTATTTTTATAGCTGATTTGTCATAACCCAGCTACTTGAAACACACACACACACAACAACAACAACAACAACAACAACAACAACAACATGAAGGAAAGAAAACCTGGCAGAGCTGCCCCAGCATTTTCACAGCCTAAGCAAACCATTTCAGAAGCAGGCCAACCCCAGAACCAATAACATAATCAAACTGGAAGGGTCCGTATAAAGTGCCTAATTTAGGGATTGTCCAAGCCCTGAAGTTTTCTGCAGAGGATGGAGGGGGAACTGCAGCAGTTCCTCTTTAGTCTGGACCCTACTGGTGCAGTTTTATATAAAAGCGTGTCTGAAGTGTTGTGCAGGCATTCTTGCAAAGAAAGCATTTCTTGTCTAAGCCAACCATTTTACAGATGGGGAAGGTGAGGCACAGAGGTGTTAATAGTTTTGCAGAAGGTTACAGAGGTTGTGATAGAAGTGCATCGGTGGCCAGGGTTCTCTCCAGGGCTGTGACCACCGACTTGTTCGGCAAGCCTTTGATGGAGGCAATGAATAGTCATGCTTTCACCCTCTTTGCAGGCCCCATTATAATTGACAAACGGGTGGCTGTGTGGTTGCCAAAGTTTGTCTTTCCATTTCCTGTCCCCCTCCTGTGTTAGAAGGCAGACTTGTCTAGGATATGCAGAAGACCCTTAAACATGTTCAGAATCTGTAAAAAGCGTGTGTTTGGATTTGGGGTTCCTTTTTGAAATGTGGAATCCAGACAGGAGAGAAGTTTGTGTTCTGGGAGAACAGTAAGAAGGGCAGGATAGATTTGTACAGCCTCCCCCGGCTCCACGCCTGCCCCCCCACTCCTTGGGGGTTTTCATCTTGCCTCTGTGGCATGCTGTTGGCCAGCCAGAAGATGTTTTAAATGGGACTGCTGTCTTCCCACCAAACCGTTGACAGATATGAACGAATAATATAAATTCTCTAGCCATTCCTTGGCATTTATTTCAATGTAAGTGTATTTTTTCCCCCAAGTATAAAGCCCAATAGTAATTTATCAAGAGACAAATCATTTTTTCTTGGCAGTGAAGTCTGCAAAATTCCCATTTTTAAGGCCTTAAATCTCCCTATTTTGACAGGAGTAAGAAAGCATTAGAAGCTTTGATTTAGCTGGATCATACAAAATAGTTTCTCATAATTATCCTTTGGGATGATATATGCGTGTCTTTTTCCCCTTCTTATTAAACCCGAGGTCTCCATTTCTCACCCAGCTGTATTACTAAATTAAATTGCCTTTTGTTGTATTCAAGTTAAACACTTTGCCGAAAGCCTTTCTTGCTCGGGAAAATAACATTTACCCAATATGTGCCCATGTTTTACTGTTTGAATTTACTGTTCACAATTGCTTAGTTTATCTGGTAATTTGAAGATATTGTTTGTTTTAATAGGAATAATGAATCACTGTAATTTAGTATACTATCTTGGAATACAGTGTCAAGGAGGAGGAAAGAGGAAATTGAAGACCCATCACACAGAGAAAATTATTTTTCCCACTGCAAAAGCAGGTGGGGAAAAGGTTAGAAGTTACTGGAAGACATAAACATCTGTGATGTTCTATCATCTCGTCTTCTTTTCCTCAGTGGAAAACAAACCTTGAACAGGATGGATTTGGGTTGAACTTGCCTAATTGGCTCTCGAACAAGTTTTCTTGGACATTATTAATGAGATGCTCTCCTTCCCCTGCCTCCACTCAGTTAAGTGTGTTCAGTCCTAAGGTCTCTGTGAATGTGGACTTGAAGTTCAGAATTCAAGTCCAGACAATGCTACTCCATCAGGACAGGAGTTAGTCATCTCTTGGGTTCTCA
This sequence comes from Pipistrellus hanaki, assembly GCF_964339955.1. NCBI lineage: Eukaryota > Metazoa > Chordata > Mammalia > Chiroptera > Vespertilionidae > Pipistrellus > Pipistrellus hanaki. Next base: position 85,932,810 of record NC_140506.1, on the reverse strand, counting down.
GTATCCCCACTGTAAATTAGGAGTGTAGCGTAAGTGTCTGGAGTCCCAAAGAAGATGAACCCAAAGAGGCCCACACCAAGACACATCATAATTAAAATGCCAAAAGTCAAAGGTAAAGAGAACATTTGAAAAAGCAGCAAGAGAAAGATAGTTAGTTACCTCCAATGGAGCTTCCATAAGACTGTCAGATGATTTCTCAACAGAAACTTTATAGGCCATAAGGGATTGGCAAGAAATATTCTAAGTGATGACAAGCAAGGACCTATGACCAAGACTACTCTATTCAGCAAGGCAATCATTTATAATGAAATGACAAAAAAAGAACTTCCTAGGTAAAAAAGAGCTAAAGGAATTCATCACCACCAAAGCAGTATTACAAGAAATTTACAGGGACTTGAAAAAGAAGAAAGATAAAAATATGAGTTTAAAAATGGCAAATAACTACATACCCATCAATAATTACTTTAAATGTAAATAGATTCAATGCTCAAATCAAAAGGCATAGGGTAGTTGAATACAGGAGAAAGTAAGGTCCAATACACATGCTGCCTACAAGAGACCTACTCAGACTGAAAGACACACAAACTAGAAGTAGAGGAATGGAAAAGATATTTTATGCAAAAGAAAAAAAAAGCTGTTGTAGCAATACTTATATCAGACAAAATAGACATGAAAACAAAGGATATAGCAAGAGACAAAAAAAGGGACATTTCATATATAATAGCCTAAGTGCCCATTGATAAACAATTGGATAAAGATATGAGTACATATTTACAATGGAATATTAACCATCCATAAAAATGAAAGAATTCTTTACCATTTGCAACAACATGGATGGATGTAGAGGATATTATGCTAAGTTAAATAAGTCAAACAGAGTAAGACAAATACCATATGATCTTACTTATATGTGGAATCTAAAACAAAACAAAACAAAAAACACACAATAAGAACAGAAACAAACTCAAATATAGAGAATAAACTAATGCTTGCCAGATGGGAGTATGGGGGAGGAGGAGAGTTAGAGGACTGATGAAAAAATTGAGGAGATTAGCCGAAGCCGGTTTGGCTCAGTGGTGGAGCGTCGGTCTGCAGACTGAAGGGTCCCAGGTTCGATTCCGGGCAAGGGCATGTACGTTGGTTACAGGCATGTCCCCGGTGGGGGGTGTGCAGGAGGCAGCTGGTCAATGTTTCTCTCTCATCGACGTTTCTAGCTCTCTGTCTCTCTCCCTTCCTCTCTGTAAAAAAATCAATAAAATATATTTTAAAAAAAAGGAAAAAAAGAAAAAATTGAGGAGATTAAAAAGTAAGAATTGGCAGTTACAAAACAGCCATTAAGATAGCACAGCATAGGGAATATAATCAATAATATTTCAAGAGAGTACAGCATAGAAAATATAATCAACTAAAGGCCCAATGCATGAAATTCATCAAGGGGCTTGGCTCTCGCAGTCACAGCTTCATCCAGAAGGCCATCTAGAAGGATATCTGGAAGGTCATTTGGCTGCCCAGTCTAATTAGCATATTATGCTTTTATTACTATAGATAATATGTAATAACCATGTTTGATGTCTAGTTGGTAAAAGGCTCATTGGGAGGGGGAAACAGTAAGTTACAATATATAAATGTATAACCAATATCTTATACACATGAAACTAATATAATATTGAATGTCAACTGTAATTGAACAATAAAAATAATTTTTTTTAAAAATTAAGTATTTTTTAAAAAAGAAGTGTCTGCCTCACTTACCTCACATGGTTCCTGTGGGAACTATGAGACAGCATGTATGCATCTGGAATCATTAGCCTCCACATCAAATACCCCAGGGGAAGAGAGGAGAACCTCCGCTGAAGCCTTAGTTTCTTCACCTGTAAAAAAAGAAGTGAAACTAGATACTGTCACTTTTCTTCCAGATCCAACAAGCTCTGACAGAATGGCTGCAGACTCTCCTCTGGGAATCTGTTCAGATGGCTGGCCATCCTTGCATTTCTCTCTCCATTTAACGTTGAGAATATAACATCAATACTTTGAGAATATTGGAAAGTGATCATATGTCTCAAAGACATACCATCCATCTCCTGCATGAGGGAGGGTAAAAGGAGTTGCTTGGTATTCTTTGAACATTTGGTTTCCTTGCTTTCTTTTTTATATTAAATTCAGATAGACCTAGGTTCAATCCCAGCCCTGCCACCCACTAGCTGGTGAAATTGGGTTAGTTGCTTAACCCCTCTGGGGTTGATCATACTCTATCTTAAAAGAGGTCTTGATGTTATAAGAACCCCAGACCCAGGGGGTCAAGTTTAAATTAAAGTATTCCAGTCCACATATAGAGCAAGCTCTCCATGCTGTGAGATGTAAAATTCCATCTAATTCTGCCTGTCTGTAAAGGGGAAGGTCACTCAATGAGGTCACAAGGCCGTAATATAAAAGACGTCTAAAGAATACTAAATATTGAAACCTAGGTTCATTAAATGCATTGTAGGCAGGACACCTCAGCTCCTTGACTCCACTGTCTGATTTTTAAATGGCTATACAAAGTGCCCACCTCATAGACTACTGTGTGGACTAAGTGACGCAATGTCTACAATTCACAATGTAGTCCCTAGTAAAGTCTCAGTAAATGTTCAATCTTGACGTGGGAAGCAGGAGCACACAGCAATTTACATTGGACTTTGGAGTCAAAAGGACTGAATCTAAATTTCAGCAATGTCAGGAGTCTTACATAAATATTTAGTATCAATTATCTTTTTAACCTAAAAAATGAGACTAGTATGCTTGTCATATAGATGTTTAAAGACTAAATATGGTAACAGAAAACAGATGTTTATAATGGGGCCAGCTAGAGACCCTCTGATACCCTCTTCTTGCCCAGGAGGCAACGTGGGTTAAAGCTGCCAAGTCAGGGTCAGAAGCACAGAAAATGACTGACCTACACTGGCAAAGAAAGAGGCCCGAGGGCAAAAATTGGGATCAGATCCTGAGGGAGTCATCAGATCCATAGGTCAAGCCATACAGGGCTTCTCTTGGCACATTAGAAGACAGCAGAACATCAGTGATCTATATTTTGACATAAGTCAGCTAGAAAGAGAAGAGGAAATTAAATGCAAAGTAAGCAAAAGAAATGAAAGGGAAATATTAGACATAATTAACAACGTAAAGCACATTTTTAAATGAAGAAAATTAGAAGACCCAAATTGATCTTTTGAAAGGATTAATAAAAATTGGTAAGCCCCTAGCAAGACTGGTCAAGAATACAGAGAAAGCACACATGATCATATCAGGAATGAAAGAGAAGACATGACCAGGAGTCTGAGGGTATTAAAAGCATAATAAGGACATATTATAAATATCTTTGGGTCCATAAGTTTGACACTTAAGATGATAAAAACATATCTTTGAAAAACACAAATAACCAAAACTGATTAAGAAACATTTTTCAAAGTTGAATGGTGCTTTACCTATTCTAGAAGTTGGATTTGTAATTTAAATAACATAAACTCTAGGCCCTCTCACAAATAAACTCTAGGCCCAGATGATTTCATTCGTGAATTATATTAGCAGTTAAAGAAGAAATAATAGAAAATTATTATTTAAATAATAATTAAATAATAACCAGTTATAAAAATTCTTATCAGCATGTAGAGAAGAAGGGAACAATTCTTGTCTTAGTTTATGAGGTCAACATAATTTTAATACCACAATTTCATAAAGGCGTTCTCAAAGCAGAAAAAAATACACACCAGTATTTGTCATGAATATAGAGGCAGAAAAATCTGACTAAATAGTAGCAAATTAAATCCAGCAGTATTTAAAAAGTATAACATATCTTGGTCAGATGAGGGTTTTTTTCCAGATATTCAAAGTTGATTTAATATGTGAAAAACAATTAATGTAACATCAAATTAACAAAATTATGGAGAACATTTATATGAACCTTCCAAAAGATAAAGGAACATATTTAATAAAATTAATCATCCATTTATGATTTTAAAATATCTTCAACAACATGGGACTATCAGGGAACTTTTTCTGTTGACAAAAGGTATCCACAAAAACAAGCAAATAACAATCACACACACAAAAAAAGTCCTTAGCATGAATATCATCCTTAATGGTGAAATGTTGAACCTCTCTCTTCTATGTCACTATAAAGGTGGTCTAATCCAGTGCAATAATGCATGGAAGAAAAAAAAGCATAAAGATTGACAAGGATAGATTAAAAGCGTTTTACTCACAGATGTCATGATTATTTACAAAGAAATCCTAAGGAATTGACAAAAAAAGTTTCTGAACCCATAGATTTCAAGGTCAATATGCAAAGATTATATTTCACAGACTTCCAATAAAAATTTGGAAAATATTTTTAAATTATATTGATTGATAACAGCAAAAATTAAATCTCAACCCCTGTCTTACTACTACACACATAAAAATTAATTTAAAATGTATCAATTGGAGAAAAGGGACACATGTAATACTTTCAACAATAGAGATATTTTAAAATATAAATAATAAATAAATAAAATAAAATGAATCATAAATACAAGCTATAAGCTAAAACTGTGAAATTTCTAAATGAAAACAAAAAAGAATAACTTTAGAATCTAAGGCTAGAGAAAGACTTTAGTTAGAGGCAACACAAATTTGTTTTCATCAAAATTAAAAACTTCTGGTCAAGAAATAATATTAAAAATATGAAGCAGCAAGCCAACAACTTTGAGAAAATATTTATTTTCAACACATACTTCTGAAAAAGGACTTGCATCCATAATATAGCAAAGAACTTCTATAACTTCATAATAAACAGACAACACAATTTTTTAATGGGCAAAAGACTCAAATAAACACTTCTCAAAGCAAGATATCTAAGGCACATGAAAAGCTCAACATTTCCATCATGAGGAAAATGCGGATTAACACCTCAATGAGATCTTGTTTCCTATCCATGTAATGACAAGGCTGACAACACTAAGTGTTGGCAAGAATGAGGCCTCTTCATAGAATTCTCAAATTACTGGTAGGAATGTAGCAGCTTATGGCCACTACAAAAAATTGTTTGACAGTTGTTTACAAAGCTAAACATAAATAATATGCAATAGCCATAATGCTTGGTATTTATCCAAGAGAAAATGAAAACCTGTGTCTTCAAAACATGACTTGCACTGGAATTTTTATAGCAGCTTTATTCATAATGGTCAAACATTAAAATCAACCATCAGTCAGTGAACTGATGGGCATATTGTGGGATATATAGTTTGAGGATTGTATATTATGTTATCAATATAATCTATTGATATATATATCACACAATGTAGATGAGTCTCAAAAACATTATGTAGATTGAGGGAATACAGATAGTGTGTAATTTTATTATGTAACTTCATGAACAGGCAACGTAAACTGTGCCGACTGAGATCAATGGTTTGGGGAGAAGGTGAGTGAATGCAGAGGCATAAGGGAACTTTGTTGAGTGATGGAAATGTTCTATATCTTGATTGGGAGAGGGGAGGTTACATAAATGCATACATTAAACACAAACACATATGCATTTTATTGCATGTGTGGGAGCAGGGGGTGTATGGGAATTCCCTGTACCTTCCTCTTAATTTTGTTGTTAACCTAAAACTACTCTAAAATATCAACATCTTTTAAAAATACTATAAGTAAATATATATGCATGTATATATGTGTGTATATACATATATAGAAATTTGAAATATAGATAAAAGCATTAGTTCTAAAATTATACGTAGCCAAAATTCCCTCAAAAAGAGGTAGAAAAGCTAATAGCACACGATTTAAACAGCAAAGACCCACTCCTTTACAAATGTACCACGTCCTATGGATTCCCAGGTCAGCTCTCTTTCCCCTTAAAAAGGCATGTAAATTTCACATTCTGCTTCAGGGTATGAACAGCTGATTAGTTTGACTAGCTATAAGTAATGTTTTAAATTATTTTATTCCATATAATTACTTGTGCTCTAGGAAGATGTGTTGTACTTAATCTGGAGTCTTGTGTAATCTTGGGTAAACCACCTGCTATCCTCCCGGACAGATATCCTAAGGAACACATCATGGTGATGAGCATGGGCATTCCTGAGGGATTCAGCCAGTCGAGCCTTGCTAGATTCTTGCCAATTCCCCAGGCAGGCTGCTGGTCTCCACACCATGAAATATGTGTCTGAGTATGTGAGCTTGTGCAGGCCGTGACTAACAGGGAGAACCACACCCCAATTTGTCCTGAGAGGTGGATCCAAGGAATAGATGCCCAAGCCAACTCTATACTAGCAAAGCAATTTTTTAATGGAATAACTTCCCAGAATTCCAGGAAAAGATGCTCCCATTGGATCTCACAGCATCTTCCACATCTCACGGGCAGGCTGAGCCAGGGGCTGGGAAAGGTGTTTGCTCCATGCTGTGTGGTATTGTCCATGAATGTGGTTGTGTACAAATGCAAGATTTTGTTTGCCATATGTAATGTGTGTATGTGTGTGTGTGTGTGTGTGTGTGTGTGTGTGTGTGAGCGCGCGCGCGCGCGCGCGCGTGCCGTGGTATGTATCCTTGTACATCTGTATATGTGTGCCCATTTCATGTTTGTGTGTGCATGCGATGCATGAGTATATGTATTTGGGCACGTGCGTGTGTATCTGCAATAAATGCTCAGGATTCACAGAAGCAGATGCCGGCTTATTCTGCAGTGATGCTGAGCGAATCCCTCGCTGACATGGGCTCGCCTTTCCTCCCATCACTACCTATCAGTTGCCCCAAGAGCATCGTTTGCAGCCTCCATAAAACCAGTGGCTGAAGCTGCATCAAACTGCAGAGGAAATGGACTCCTCTCCACCTGCCCGGTGGTTTCCATAAGCTGATAAGCTGACACTCAGGGAGTTGACTTAAAAATCAGCAGATTTTTCTATTTTGAGATGCATTTGGGCTCTATCAATGTCTCCTCACCCCTTTGTTCTTGATGTTCCATTATGCTCACGATCAGTTCTGACAGCCTAAACCGAACTTGATCCGGACAGTTTATTCTTTAAATGAATGATCTTTACATCTTCTGACATCCCTTCCATTCTCCCTGAAATGTACTCTTCAACATCTGGCAGAGCCAGTTGTAGCTGCCAGAGCTTTCTTAATTCAAATAATCAAAACAGGTGCCAAGAAGCAAATCTATGACTGTTAATTTTTCAAGTCCTACTCTTCCTTCCCATCTACCTAAATTGTTTGGAAATGAATGTCAGCTCTCTGCTCAGATGATTTGAGGCAATGGGCTCCCTGTGTCAGAAACAGAAAAATAAAAGGTGGGAAAATCACAACTTGCTACTCAGAAAGAACATTTTGAAACCTCATCTTGAAATGAAGCTTGGCTTTATTTTATTCTTTGTTTAGAATGAGAGAAAGTTAGGCAGTGCTCAGAGGGAAAATCCATTTTTTATTTTCTAAGACCGTGATTCTCACAGCATATAAAAAGAATCACCTCACCAGAATTATCTGGAAATATTTTCAATTTTATAATTACCAACTCAAAGGTACTAATTCAAAACTTGGGGTGACAAAGCAAAAATGTGCATATTTACCCAGTCCCCTGGACAAGTTTTGGCTTAGTAAAATTGATATCAAGTAAAACTGATCTAAAGATTTTTACCCAAAAGAAAGAAACAAAAATATCAAACCGAAATCACTTACTAAAAGGCAATGCAACTTAAACTCCCCTTCTCTCCCACTTTAAGGAATGTAAAACAGTCAAGTGAGTTGCTTTCAAATCAGAATTAGGGGGAGGGGGAGAATAAAATGTTATTCTAAAAAACAAATTTCCAGTTTTATTTTATGTCCAATTAGGGAGTTGGTGAAAGAGATTGGAACGAAAATGGTGAAAAGGGAAAGAAAAATTAAAGAGCAAGAACAGAGATGAATTCACTTTTTTGAGTAATTTCTATATGACAGGCACTGTTCTAAACATTTCACATGGGTTATCCTGTTTTATCCAAGGATGTGAGAAAATGATAGGCTAGAGAGACAAAAAGGGGAGGGTAGACATGGAGAAAGACAGAGAAACAGAAATATAGTCGGGGGTGGGGGGAGAAAGAACACAGAGATACCCAGAGAAATACAGAGAGAAATCAAGAGCCATAGCAATCCAGAGAGAGGAACCATACAGAGAAATCCTGAGTTAGTCAGCTCGAGCTGCTATAACAAAGTACCACAGACTGGACAGCTTAAGCAACAGAAATGTGTTTTCTCACAGTTCTGGAAGCTAGAAGTCCAAGATCCTGGGTTGGTTTCTTCTGAGGGTTGGTTTCTTCCTCTCTCCTTGTCTATAGATGCCCATCTTCTCCCTGTGTCTTGACATTGTCTTCCCTTTGTACCTATTTGTAGCCAAATTTATTCTATTTATAAGGACACTAATCATACACTAATTATATTGTGTTACTACCAACCCTAATGACCACATGTTAACTTACTTCTGTAGAGATGCTGGCTCCAAATACAGTCACATTCTGAGGTACTGGGAGTTAGGATTTTAACATGGAGAAGTGAGGTGAGAGGGGTGGGGGGGAGGAATATATAATTCAGCCCATAACAAATACTACGAAAGTGAGGGAAGAATAAATGAGAATATTCAGATAAGACTCTCAAAGAGGGAAAGATGAAAAGGGGGCACAACTAAAAGGATAATTCTTGAATAAATTTTGAAGCCACCTTTATTTAGTTAGAGTCCCGCTCTTTTGTCTACGAAGACAACAGATTTCAGAGTCATGTTTAGGACTCTTTAAGTGGTTTTTAGCTAGCTAATCATTTGTTATTCATAGATTTCCATCAACTCTCATATTATTTGGCCCCATTAAGCTCCATTTGCAATTCCATTATTGCAATCTATGCTTCTCAGTTTAATTATCAGTGGGAAAACTAGCTGACCATCACATTATGTATAAAGAGGACATCACTGACCCCTGGTGGAAAATCACTTAAATTACAAACATAGTCTCTTAAGGGAATCATCCTCACTCTATAAACTCCAAAATGTAATACCCAATTGTTTAGCAATTTGGCTTCAAGCTCATTCTAAAGAACTCTTACTATTTTGAAGTCAATATTTTCAAGTTGTAATATTTTTAATGATGTATAAGAGGTATCCTATAGCAACATATGTTCTAAATATTTAGTATATTCTTGGCTAACCTATGTAATAGGGTAATTGACGTCATATTATTAGGAATCCTCCAGGGTAGAGAAAAAGAAGAGGTTTCCATATTTCCATTTCCTGGGGTTGGAGGAAGACTGACAGTAACCTAAAGCCTAAGGAATCTGCCAGTTCCCAGATAGCCAAGTATGGTGTTGGAATGCTGGGTGGAAAATAAAAAAGCACAGACTCTGCAATGTTTGTAGGTAGAACACATGTGTCAAACACAAGGCCCGCGGGCCAAATCCAGCCCGCCAGGCCTTGCAATGTGGCCCGCACCGCGCTGTCATCACTGCACTCCGCTGTCAGTTTATGACATTGTCAGTTTATGACTGTTCAGTAAACCATTCGGCCCGCGATTTAGGCTGGATTTTAGATTTTGGCCCCTTCTCTGATTGAGTTCGACACCCCTAAAAGAATCTCTTGGGAGTTTACTAAAACACCGATTTCTGGCAGAAATTCTTTTAATCAGTAAAGCCAAGGTAGGTTGCATTAATCTGCATTTCACTAGCTAGAAATCCAGGGAATTTGTCACAAGGGGTCATCAAATCAAATGTTAAGAAACCGAAGAATGTTGGGGGTGGTGAGAGTTGTGGGGTCAGTCAAACCTGATTTTGACTGGTACAGCCTGTGTTTTAACACCTTTTGATCAATTTGTCAACTGCATAGTGGGATACAAATACAACTCAAAGGCTCATTGCAAAGATTATATAGAACTAGGTAAAATGAAGTGCTTAACACAGAGACACACAATAAATATCAGGCACTCAGGTCCTAATATAAAAATACACCTGCCTACTCCAACTCCCATTCAATTAAATATTTTACTTATTTAAAATGTATAATAAAATCACATGACCTTCATGTTTGACAGACCCCAAAACTCTTGGAGTAATTTTCCAAGACTCGAGTCCACTTTTTCAGCCTTGAAGTTGGTGGCTTTGAGCTATTTCTACCCCTAGTCAAACACCCACGCAGGCAGGCTGGATGCCCTCTGTTGCTCATTTATCAACATTGAGCATGATTTATTTTCACAAGTCAACAGCCTTTGGGATCCCTGCTGATCTCCGTGTTGGTCTATAAAATAATATATTCATTTTTGCTTAAAACTCATTGCACTTATGACTTTCTCCCACTAACGCAGTGTTGCACAAGTGGAATTATATTTAAAAGTCCTCTAAATCAAGGATTTCAGAATGATGGTGGGTAAGGACTTTCAGAGACATCTCATGGGTCTGAGTTCAGGTCCATTATAAGAAAATGGACTTTAGAGAAGCTAGTTGATTGGTGGTATCTCATACAAGTCACTGGTTTTGGGGGAAATTTACCTGTGGCATATTGCTGCTCTCATTACCCTCGGTAGCTCTTGATAATGCCAGTTTTATTACTACTCCTACTACCATTACTGTAGTAATAACTATTAATTCCAATAATCATAATCTCAAAAATAATAGCTAACCTTAATGTGATTCCTAGATGCCAGGCACTGTGTTCATTGCTTTGCCAATACTCCCTCATTTAATCCTAAAGATCAAACTAGGAACTACTAACCACTATCCCCATTTCTCTGATAAATAATTGAGATTTAAAGAGAGTAGATACCTGTACCACAGGTCACAGCCAATGCAGGCAGCACTGGATGTCCAGTCCAGGTTTGCCTCACTCCAAGTGTGGTGCCCACCCCACAATGTCCGGGATTCTCTCCTCTGAGTATGAGAACCCCTCTATCGCATTAAACTTGAGGAGATGCTCATGTAGTAGTAGTTGAATTTTTAGCATCTATTGATTGAGAAAATGCATAGTTGCAGAAAGTGGCTCTGAATTCTGCAAATGTTTAGATGACTTTGCATTTTGCTAATCACAGCAGCACCTGCATATGGATAATGATGTGGCTTATTTTGCTGGAGCTAAACCAACACTAAAATGACAATGGGTGTGACAGATGAATTCAGAGAAATGTTTTCTTAACCCCAATGTCCCTCAAAGCCTGCTGCTCGCAATTCCAAGTGGGCTGAAGGATACCATGACCAGAGATGGACTTTAGAATTCACCCAATTCAACTCCCATGAAGCCAGTGGAGAAAAAATGGAACTAGAAGGATTAAAAGACTTGTTCAAGACCCTGTAGTAAGTTAAAGGCAGAGCAAGCTAGTCTCCTAATTTAACATTTTCCAGTATAATGGTCTATCAAATCTTCCACTCAGTTTCCTCACCCATACTCATTCCATAGAATTATTGTATGACTTAGAACAACCACTGAAGTTTAAAATAACGAAAGAATAAATAGTATAGTATGCTATCATACTGTGTCAAGATTTGGCCAGAGATATTGAAAGTGAGTATTGAGAGGGTAGCATATGACAAAACCCTTGACTTGGAGTTAAAGACAGTGAAGAATTGTCAACAGACCCAGCACTTAGCTGTGTGGCTGTGGTAAACCCGTTAGCCTCTCTGAGACTTCCCATCCATCCTGTGACACCTTTGCTGGCACAATCCAGCTCTTGTAGCTTCCCATGGCCAACTCCTCCTTGTCTATCAAATATCATTTCAAATGTTATTTCCCTGGAGAGGTCTTCACTGCCTTCCCCACCCCCAATCACTCTCCTCCATCCACCAGCTATCACTTCACACCATCTCTTACACCGCCATTGCCAGTTACGTATTTACTCATTTGTTTATGGTTTAATCTTCTGCCTTCCCCCACCCAGATTTTTAGCTCCACAAGGGCAAGGATCTTTTCTTATATAGGCACCCCAATCCCAGAACTTAAAAATATGCCTGGCATGTAGCAAGCCCTCAAAGAATATTTGTTGAATGAGTAAGTGACTGAATGCATGTGTTAATGAATTACCCACCTCCGGGGCTGTCAAGAGCATCTTACAAGATAATGATTTGTGAACTGTTATATGGATGTAATCAACAAATTATGATTTTATGCCCTTGCCCATCTGAGAATTGAATATGCCTACCCAAGCAACAACAACAAAACATTCTGAACTAAAATATTCACTAATTCTTAAATATGACAACAAAAATACAGTTCATCTACTATATTACATTTATTCCCTTCCAGTGCTGCAGAGAATTCTCAAAGTACAAGTCATGTATATATATTCATAGAATTGTCATTACAAACACACACACGCACACACACACACACACACACACACACACCACACACACACACGTACTTTGGCTTTAGCCCATGCAATTACCCTAAATTACCTGTCCGTTATCCCTAAGCACAAGGCAGCTAATTGATGGCAGAGTGACTCCTGAGCTTGAACACAAATGTTTCTCTGTCCTTACACATTGAGGAGTTGTAGAATGGGAGGTGGATGTGAGCAGAAAGGCAAGCTTCCTGTTTGTGCTTTGTGTCCAGAGTTCCCAAATTGGCTGTGCTCTTCCTCCTCCCACCCCAGTGGGCTTTGCATGGGTCTCCTTGCTTCTCAGCCCTCTACACACTCCTCCTGCTCACTCACCTTATTTCAGTTGAAGGTCTAGACATAAGAAAGCCCTTTCTGACCTCCACACCGGAATTGAGTCAGATTCTCCATTATGCATAATTTACCTGCCTACAGTGGTTCAAAATAATAAGAAATTTAATAATTTGTATAATCCCAGCATGGGCTGAAGTCTCCCCTCCCCCAATGGACTTGTTTAAATTTGGATGGATCCCCAATACTATAAGCCAGGGGTCTTCAAACTACGGCCTGCTGGCCACATGCGGCCCGCAGAGGAGTCTGATCCTGCCCGCCAAGTTTTTTGGGCAGTGAGCGCAGCCCAGGTGTTACAGTAGGAATTAGTAGTTCATATAGTCTGGCCCTCCAGCTCTCTGAGGGACCGTGATCTGGCCCCCACTTTAAAAAGTTTGAGGACCCCTGCTATAAGCTATGACAGCCCAAATTCCTCCCAAATTCCTCGATTTCTGAGAGTTTCAGAGACCACCTCTTCATGCTTCTCTCATGCCCATTCTTGAAGACATGCTGACTGTTCTGCACCCATGGGGCACAAATGATAGTCCTCCTCTGTTGACACGCTACCAGGATCCCATGCTCACTCCAGGTGTGAGCTATGAAAGACATAGGGATGCAAGGGAATGTCTATTTATCACCAATTCTGTGAGTGGCAAGAAGCAAACCCAACTCACTGCCCCCATCCTCTCTTGCCCCTCCTCTTGTTTTGGCACCAACAGAAATTCTTTTTTGACAAGAAGGGCAGGCTTCCTACTCTTAAGTCCTCTCTGCCCCAGACCGGAGCTACCAAGGAAATTTTCCAAGTAAACACAGTGCTATTCATTATATTGGTTATAAAGCTCTTTTCCAAGTTGCTTTGCCCTTGGATCTTGATAGTGGCCAGAAAGTGATGGGCAAGGATGTTCCTATTTCTAAAGGAAGTGGTTAGCTCTCTAGGATGATTGATAAGAGGCATACACATGACCCTCTTGCCTTCTAAAACGCATGTCAATACTAATGTGCCTGAAGTTATTATCCCCTGTTAATATTTCAAATCCAAATGGGATAAGCTAACCTTTCCTAGCCTCTCAGATTCCATTTCTGATCACCAGCTAAGATTCCAATGAATTAGGGAGAGAGGTTTCTCCACCACCATGCAATTCTCAGATACCAGCTCTATGTACTACAATTCAACTCAATTCTTACACTATCTACCTGGAGACAGAGTCAGATCCCACGGGTTAAGGTCTCAGCCTACAAGTCTACAGCCCCCTCTGCCCACCACCACCACAGATGCCCATTACAAGTCCAGATTGTTACCTATGCTTCCAATCACATGGCTATCGATGGACGTTTCCAAAGACTCCATCTTGGGGTTTGATTAATTTGCTACAATGGCTAACAGAACTCAGAGAAACATTTTACTCACTAGGTTACTGTTGTTTTTATAAAGGGATATCCAGGAGCAGCCAGATGGAAGAGCTGCATAGGGCAAGGTCTGAGAAAAGGACAGGGGACATCAATACCCTCTCCACACACACCACTCACAAATCTCCACGTGTTCACCAACCCGATATCTCCAAACCTCCTCCCTCTTGCTTTTTATGGAGGCTGTAGCACACTGTCATGATGGATCAAATGATTGGTCATTGGTGATTGAAATCAATACCCAGCTCTTCTCTCCTCCCCAGAGGAAATTACAAAGGTTTTGGGAGTCTTGTGCTAGAAACAGGACAAAGACCAAAGTATATCTTTCTTAATTTAAGTCACAAGATCACAGCCTCAATTTCCTTATTTGTCAAATGGTGATAGTCATGCTAACTTTATGAGGATTACATTCCACCTCCTTTATCCAGAGACCTCATTCTCCACACACAACAGATGCTAAAAGTGTGAGATTGGAATTGGGCCCCAATTGCCATGAAAAGTCAGGAGCCAAGAGGAATCTGATTTTCTTTTCTTTTCTTTTTTCCCCCTCAAATGCTTTGAATTGATGGGCAAAGGTGTAGCAGCTCACAGCCAAGGAACCTGGAGAGGATATCTGAAAAGACAATGATCCGAGGGCCCTAACTCTTAGAAGAAACAGAGATCATTGCAGACAGCAGAGGGTCTTGCCCCCATTTTCCCTCTGGTGTGTGATTCAAGCAGCAATGCAGGCCACCGTCTTCTCTATCAGAAGCCACTCACCCATTGCTAAGTCTGAGAAGGATGTCTTTAACCTTCAATTTCAGGTAGCAGCGTGGTCCCCCCCCCCCCTTCCTTACTCAGGAAATACAATTTCTCCTGCTTTTTAAAAGAACCAAATGGTGACCATGCTAACTGGGGTTATTGCTCCTGTGGCCCACCTGCAGAGTTGAGAGAGCGCGTGAGTTCCCTGCCATCTTCCAGCCCATCGGCGTCAACAGGATTTGCACTCTGCTGCTGTCCCTCAGGAGCCAGCCTCTCAGCTTGAAGCATGATTTATTAATTTCACGGCATCGGCGGGGTCATTTATCAAAATTCCCTCAACAGTTCAATTAGGAACGGCCTGCCTCCCAAATTGGGGTTGGTTTTCTCATCTCCCCTGGCCAGCTTGTGGTCTGCATCAATGCCCTGACCACCCTTGGTTTGGGAGGACTGGGTGAAATAAATCACACCTCCTACTTATTGACTTCTCACTGCGCAAAAGCACCGCTGAGAAGATGGGGCAGATAAATGTTTTCCCTTTTCCTTGGCACCTAATTGTTGTTCCTAAGAATTGAAGGATGGGATTTCATCCTTCTGCCCACAGGTGTCCAAATAGCCATGTTTCTCAGATCCACACCCACCTTGGGGAACCAGGGACAGGGGCAGTTCCTCCAGGCTCAAGCCCTCATCATCTCTCTTGTGGTTTCTTAGGACTATGCCTCTCACCTCCACATCTCCCCCTTAAACTGAATCTCCATAAGGCAACCAGAGGCATGATTTTGAGATGCAAATACTATCTCACGTGGCTCTGCTGCTTAAAACCAGCATGGCTCCCCATTGTCCTGATGAGAAAACTCCAAACTCCTAAACATGGTTGTCAAACCCCTTTGGATTCTAAGCTTCATAATATCTTCAGTTCCTAGGACAGCGCATGGCCCAAAGTAGCATCTGCAGACTGAGTACACCTGGCCCTGTTCATTCCCTGCCCTCACCTCCGCTTCTCCTTCTATTTCTCTTTTTGTTCCCAGCAACACCAACTGGTTACAATTCCTCCGTAAGCCATATGGTTCTGACCCATTCCCTCCGTTGTGTCCTGGCTGTTGTGGCTCACGTGGTTGAAGCATCATCCTGTATACCAAAAGGTTGGGGGTTCCATTCCAAGTTAGGGCATATACCTGGGTTGTAGGTTTGATCCCCAATCGGGCCACAAAAGGGAGGCAAACAATTAATGTTTGTTTCTCACATTGATGTCTCTCTGACTCTCTTTCTATCTCTCTCTTTCTCTCTTCCTCCATCTCTCCCTCCCTGCTCCCATCCCCTCTCTCTAAAATCAATAAGTATGTCCCCAGTGAGGATTTTTAAGATGTCCCTTTTTTCTCCACTGACCCTCATGAACTGAGTTAGAGTTGTTCCAATGTCCTCCTACGTCAGAACAAATATTCATTCATTCCATTCATTCACTCTACCAGCCCTGTAGGTTCCCTTTATAAGGGTGTAACTAATTTGCCATCTAGGAAATCCAAATGGGGGCTCCAACGTTCCCTGCACCCCTTCCCCAGGAGCTTAGGGAGAGTCACATAAACAGACTTCTAGATAATTTGTTCCCATATCCCTACTAAGCAGATTAAGTCTTCACTGTAACCCTGGTCATAATAATAATACTCAACACTCCTATGTTATTGAAAGTTTTCATTCATTCACTTTTTCAATAACTATTTTTTTGAATGCTCCTCAAGCAAGGCATTGGCTTTGATAATGGGTAACAAGCAATTAAAACAAACAAAATACAGGGGCTCCTCTGCTGTTCGTGGCCTGGTTTAAGTCCTTAGTCTAGAAGCATCTCTTCACTGGTCCTGAGTCCTTCAACCTGCCGATCAGTGAGATTCTTTGGTGTGGCCCCACGTACAGCTCTGGAGATAAAGCTCCTGTGCTTGGACTCCAGTTAATTTTCTCCAGTCCATCTAGACTGGCCCATAGCCTGCCATTGATGGCCCCAATGCCAGTGGCAAGAGAACAAATCTCCAGGAAATCACTACATGAATTCACCATAATTAAGAAGTGAGTTGTGCATTTTATTTCTAAATGTCTGTGTTGGGTGCTTGAGGGCTGGCCGTACCTGTTTTGCCATCAGAGCTTTAGCACTGCACAATTAGGTCTTTAGTAACAATGTTCTGAATGAATACATAAGCTTGAGAATGAGTCCCTATGTTCTGGACCCCTCAGCCTCGATTGGACTCTGACACATCTCTTCTCAGCTAGAGTTGATTTCATTTGACCCCAAGAGCAAAGATCTCCATAACATATGCATTGCAGAGCAAGCAATCAGGCTGGTCGAGGAGCAGCAGCAAGGGTGTTGGCAATGCCACTGTGTGTTGATGGACTTTCATAGTAATTCAACATTATTATGTGTCAACTATAATTTATGGTTTAATACCATGCCAGTTTTATAACTGAATTGTTGCTACATATTTACATCTGAAAAAAAATAAATCACAGTGAAAATTTCCACTTTGAAGGACTTCATCTGGGATTAAGTGCCGAGCCAACCAAGACTGTTTTCTCAAGCTGAAATCGGGGCAGCTCCAAGTCTTGTAAACAACCAAGGCCAGTTCATTGCTTTCTGATTGTATCCATTTTTTGCAACCCGTTTGCCATCTTTTGTCATAAATTTCATGAATGTGCACTGGGCATCTACCTCTTCCTTTAAGAATTCAAGAGGCCTTGGAAAGTCCACAGCACCATCTTCCAGACATCTCTCTTAATACCATAAAACAATAAAGAAAGGGCCAAAACTTCAGAATAGTCTCATGACATTCATACTCTTCTAATAGCCGGAGTCTTCTTGTTGTGGTTGTTTATTTGCTTGTCTTTCAGCCAAAAATTTATTGGGGCAACTTTTCTTTTGAGAGCCAAATTTTTTAAACTTAAACTTCTTCTAATGCTACTTCTTCAAAATAGACTCACCCAGGACATGATATTTTGTGGAAGAGCCACATTCAAGGGGCCAAGGAGCTGCATGTGGCTCGTGAGCCACAGTTTGCTGACCACAGTGCTAACCAATGACTGCTAAGAAGCTAGGTTCTGTAAAACTATATAATAATATAATATAATATAATATAATATAATATAATATAATATAATATAATAAACATAATATAAAATACTATGACATACAATAACTTATTATTACATTACATAGTATAATAGAACATAATATAAAAAACAGCTAATATAATGTCGTTACATTGTTTGGCAGCTCCTAATGTCACTGGACGAAGTGATGAAGGAAAAGGAAGAACTCAGGGATTTGAATTCAGGGAATGTGTGTGGGGATGGCTACCAAGGACATGGGATCGTGGTGGAAGGAAGATAACAAAGGAGCAGGATGAACTGACTGGCATGGGCTCACTAAGTAGAAATTCTTCAACAGGTCTATGCTGCTATTCAAGCTGCTGTACCACGTGGACCATACAATCCAGCAAGTCCAATGGTGTGTGAATGGCAGCAGCAGACAGGGATGCTATTTGAAGTCTTTGGCAGGTGGACTGGTGAATGGCAATGAAGGCCTTTGGGATGTGGGAGCATGGCTTACTATCCTTGGTAGACAATTGCACCCCTTTTGAGAAGGAGCAACACCCTATTGGCCTGTGTCTCTGTAGGAACCTGCCTGATACAGATGCTTTGCTTTCCTCTAAGACCTAATGACAAAAGCAAGGGATGGGTTCCAGGGAACCATTGATATGCCAGAGGTTAGAGACATGAAAAGAACTGGGATTCAAAAAAAAAAAAAAAAAAAAAAAAAAAGAACTGGGATTCATAAGTAGAGACCATGTAAGATCTAGATTCCAGGAGGCACGACTCTGTAGAAGACGAACAGATACTGAAGTCACAAAGTCAAGTTCTTGGAGAAAATAAAATCCAGTGGGGATCTAGCTGGGTCTGGTTCTCACATGCAGCTCTCCTGATAAGATGTGCCAATGTCAGAGTCCTTAGGCAGGGCTGCACCATTGAAAATGTACTGCACTCTGATCTATGGTCAATCCTCTCCCTCCTGGAAAGAAATATGCTGTGTTCATTCAAATCGTTATAATAGAAATACTGCAGACTGGGTGGCTTAAACAACAGAAATTTACTTTCCACAGTGTCTGGCATATCTGGTGTCTGGTGAGAACTCACTTGCTGGCTTGCCAGTGACTGTCTTGTTGTGTCTTCATATGATAAAGAGCAGAGAGAGCAAACAAGCTCTCAGGTCTCTTACAAGGATACCAATTTCATTCAAAGAGCTCCACCCTCATAACTTAATTACCTCTCAAAGGCTCCACCTCCTAATACCATCAGGATTTCAACTGGAATTTTGTAGGATACCTACATGCAGTCCATTACATGCACTTTGAAAAAAAAAAATTAAAGATTAAAAGCTTCTAGCTTCCCTTAATGATCTCAATGAGTAAAAATCACACCACAGTTTTGGAAAGATATTCAGTGGTTTACCCTCCTTATATTGACCACTAAGACAGCCTTTCTTCTCTCTCCCAACTATCTATTGTTATTCTTTAAACCTTTTTTATTATTTTTATGACCATAAATTAAATGCAGTTCAAATATATTACCTTATTTTGGAACAATGCAGAGTTTGGTCTTTTTAATGGTGTCTTTTCTTCAACATTACAAGTTTTATTCAGAACCCTGTAATTTGGGGCTTAGAAAAGACTTTAGGAATTCTCCAATGCTACATCAGACGTTTTCCTACGAGGAAACAGGATTAGAGAGGGGGAAGGGCAGCTTTAGGGACACACAGCTTCCGCGAAACTGAAACTAGCAAGTCTCCTAATAGCACAGCCCTGGTTCTCCTTTGTCTCATCTCTTTGATAGGCAATATACTTGCCATAACTAATTGGGTAAGGCATCAGTCTCATTTTATGATGAAAAAGGGACTGAAAGGAAACTGGTTGTCATTGCACAATTTATGAGGTCATTGTTAGATTCATTACTTGAAGATCAGTGGGTGTAATTAGTGACAAAAATCCAAGTAGATAAAACAGTTTGGCCCTTGTTTAAAATCTTGTCTTAAAAATTGAGTAATTTCCTCTACTCTCGACACAGTGCCGAAGAGGGTCATATTTAATGATCATACATCCCAGTGTGAAGTGACCCCAGGAGAACAAGAGAGGACTGTAAATTGAACTCTAACTAATTTGCCCATCATTTGGCATTTTCTCACCCACTCTGCACATTATTCTATGAGCTGTTAATAATAATTCCTATATTTATTCCATGTTTTGCACCATCCAAAATGCTTTTCAATATATAACTCATGCCCAGGACATAGCATTTGATCAATAGATATTTTTTTAAAAATTATTTGACTAATAGCTCATTTCATCTTTACAGCAACTTTAAGTGGTGGTACATAGTGCTAACGTTAAATTCCGTGTCCCCCCCCCCCCCCTTTTTTTTTTGTTGCATGAAAACATTGAAGAATCCTTTGGTTCTTAACCTTGATTCCCAGATTTTAGTTCTGCCTTCCAGTCTCTTTTCTTCATTTTCTCCTCAGTAGTGAGGTTGAGTTCAGGCTATTGAGTTTCAAAAGAAAAATTGTGAAACAATACTTTCTCCAAAGAAAGAACATACAACCCATGCAACCAGTGTCCTTCTGCACAATGGAAATCTTTTCAAAACAATTTTGAGGTTCATGCCATCTATAAGGGAAGCCCCTGACATGATCTCTCCCAAAATAATCTATGAGCAAGACTAAAAATGAAATTCTTAGCGATGATGAGAAGGCACTTAGGGCAGTAGCAAATGCATAACATTTCCAAACTGGGAGAGAATCAAGGATCTAGGAGTAGCTCCAAGCTTCTCCGAGATGATAAGTTCTCAGGAGAGAACCCCCGAGATCCAGAGAAGTTCATGAACTTGAAGAGTTAGTGTCATGATTGGGCTAGAACCCAGTCTGGAGAACATTTTTTTCTTGATACACCATCTTTGCTTCTCTTCTACCTCAGATGTCTATCTAGATCAGGGTGTTCAACCCTGGCACTGTTGACATTTTAGGCCAGACCATTCTTTCTTGAGAGAGGCTGTCCTGTGCATGGAAGGATGTTTAGTTGCATCCTTGACCTCCATCAATTAGGTATCAGTGGCACTCCTCTCTGTTGTTGTGACAATAAAAGGTCTCCAGACATTATCAAGTTTAGACCAGAAGGAGGCCTAAAATAAGGAGAATAGAAACCAACTCAGGTTCATGAGCAAGGGCAGCCCTTAAACAAGAATCTCCTGGACACCCATTTAAAGCAAAAGAGAAGAGAGGGTTCTAATTACCTGGATGTGAAAAATAGGCAAGGGAGAGGGAGATAACGGCTTAGGAGGGGGAATTAGTCTCTGCATACTTAACTTTATAGCTCTGTCTTATATAGTTCACTGGTAAGTGTATCCTGTTAAATTACTGATGTATGTCTCTGCTACTGTCCACCTGGAGGGTTTGCTCTCTACCCTCATATCCACCCAGTGATGTATTCATAGTATTATCCCATGCTCAATGGGTACTGAGCTTTGGAAGCAAATTCATTAGAGATGTCATGTTCACACATGTCTAGTCAGCTGTAATTGGGTCTGGTTTGCCCACCAGAGTCCTCCTATTTATTTCAGTTATTGTTTTGTTTCCGTCTGTGACATGTCAGCCTGAATAGAGTGACCAGTCTTCATAAGAGGTTACTCTGTGCTGGGTGGCTATTCTTTCAAAGAACTCTCCTGAATGATGTGCCTCATAACTCTTGCCTCAATACAGATGTCTGACAGATATCACACTTTCATCTATACTGATAGGATGGGGGTAAATAATGAGAGTCACCCTGATTTTTGGTCCCTGGGAACAGGATACTCAGGAGAGGAGAGAAGGAGGAAGAAAGCACTTAACCAGCATGGCCTTGTTGGAGTCTGACTTAAATTCTGACTCTGCCACTTACTAGCTACATGGTATGAAACCAATAAACTTCTAAGCCTCAGTTTCCTCATCTGTATGTTGGAGTAACAATACTTTTTAGCACACAGTAAGTGCTCAGATTCTAGTTTCATTTTCATTATAAGAGAGGATGCAGACCAGGACTTAAGACACTAACTCCACTCTCAGCCCTTTCTGAAATGAAAGGTTTATGTCTCTCAATTCTGATGTATAGCGTGAAGTAGAGAGAGGGCAGATGCCAAAATAAATAGCCAAGGAGGTTGCCTCTATGGAATAAAACTGGCACAACACCCTTTCCCCCAACTCAAAAAAAAAAAAAAAAAAAAAAAGAAAGAAAAAAAAAAAAAAAAAGATAGTGATTCCTAACTACTCTTTACTAATTGTGTGGCCTGGGTTAGTAAAAAAAAAAAAAAAAATTACTGCACTTCTCTAATCCCTAATGTTCTCACCTTTAAATGGAGGATAAAAATATCTGTTTCAGAGTGAGGAGATGAGGATTCAAGAAGGGCACAGAATGGAGACACTGAAGACAGTTGGGTTAATAGGAGAGCCTCAACCAGTAACAGTCCTGCCTTCTCTGTGATATGGAATATGTTACAAGTTCTCTGAGCCTAAGCATCTCTCTGAAAAA
This sequence comes from Pipistrellus hanaki, assembly GCF_964339955.1. NCBI lineage: Eukaryota > Metazoa > Chordata > Mammalia > Chiroptera > Vespertilionidae > Pipistrellus > Pipistrellus hanaki. Next base: position 85,910,414 of record NC_140506.1, on the reverse strand, counting down.
TATATAGATTGTGGGGAGAGGAGGAATAGATAGATTATAGAAACATATAGAGATGAGGGATAGCCAGAGAGAGAGAGAGAAAGAGAGAGAGAGAGAGAGAGAGAGAGAGAGAGAGAGAGAGAGAGAGAGAGATGATAGATAGATAGATAGATAGATAGATAGATAGATAGATAGATAGATTATAGAAGTTATCTATATCTGTATAACTAATCACCCCAAAACTTGGTGGCATAAAACAGTAATCATTTGTTCCCCATCTCTGTTAGTCAGGAATCTGAGTGCTGGCCAACAAGGTGCCTCTGCCTCAAGATCCCTCACAAGGCTTCATTCAATGTGTTGATCTGGGCTGCAGTCTCATCCAAAGGCTTGGCTGAGCATCATTTCCAACCTCTCTAACATGGTGTTGCCAGGATAAAGCACCTTATGGTTTGTTGGACTGAGGCCATCTACTTTCCGTTGGCCTTTAGCCAGGGCCCACCCTCATTGCCCATCCACATGGGCCTCCCCATAAGGCAGCTCACAATCTAGCAGGTGGCTTCCATCAGAGTGGACATGTGAGAAATTATGAAAGAATGCTGAAGTTGGAAGCCACAGTCTCTGTGTAACCTATTCTTAGGAATAACATCTCATCATTTCTGCCATACTCTACTGATTAGAATTGAGTCACTAGGTCAAGTTCCCATGCAAGGGGAAGAGATTACACAAGCGCATGAATAGCAGGAGGTGGAGATCACTGTAAGCAACTCAAAGTCTGCTTACCATTATACTAGGAAACATGAAAAAGCCTCCATTGTTCTATCAAACACATTGAGTCCACCTGTTAACTGGAGGGCAGCAGATTATTTTATATCTTCCATTGTTCCCCCACCCATGCTTGTTTTCTATGGCTTTGGGGTGGGTGAGTAAGGTAGGATTGGGAAGGAATACACAGCAGGAAATGAAGGAGGGGAGTGAGATTTGGATAATTAACAAGGGAGAGGTAAGCCCTTGGTTAGCATAATACCTCAGCACTTCATATTGCATATTCTCTCCATGCATAGCTGCAAGATGGAGTTACCACTTTGGAAAATTAAATTTCATAGAAAGTTGGCCGTGGTTCCACTTCCCTCTCCCTATGGGAGCAAAATAGGGAAAGATCTCTGACTTGTCACACTGCTGAATCATTTGCAGACAAGATTTTGGAGGAAGCCTGAGTCCCCTCTCTAGAGAGGTTTCCAAATGCAAGGCCTTAAAAGCAGCCAAAATGAGGTTAAAAGCTTTTGAAAGCAAAATGAGAAAATATCCATGTGATTTGAATAAAGTAGAAATAAAGACACATAGAGACACAGGAAAACAGAAATGAGCTGCTTTCTTGGAATTCAGGGGAAGACTTTGCAGAGGACCTGTCTCCCAGGGAAGAGAGGATTTAGCACCCTGACCCTGCCATCAACCCTCTTTGATAAATCCCTCCATTATGCCACTGAAATGATTGTAAAATAAAGGTTAGTCCCATCCTTAGGATATCTTCCACCTTTTCCAAACCATACTATTAAGCTGTATTAGCTCCTTGGAGTTAGGCCACCGTAACAGGGAGAATGTGTGCTAATGTCGCTCTCCTGGAGTTCAGCTCATTTAAAAATCTAGAATACCATGGAGAAAGTTCCCCAGGCTAAGATAAGGTTAATGAATTTAAATCTCAACAATGAGCTCATCTCCAAAGTTTCAGAAATAATTAGTTTTGGGAACGGCACATTGGTTTATTCAATGCATTGGGTCTAGTCCCCATCCTCCAGCTCCATAATTTGAATGTTTGAGAATTTAAAACAGGAGGAAGAATTTTGTACAAAGTTTCTCAATTCTGTACAATTTATATAACCTTTTTGCCCAATGCAGAGTGTTGAGGAGCTTTATCTCTAGGCTTTGTGTATAGCCAATGTTTTTATCAGCCCCAACATCACTTCCTTTTAGTAATTGCCCAGCTCTTCTAGTATAAGCCACATCTTGGATATCCCACCTTATCTTAGGGAAGCTGTTTGTTATGGTGTCCTTCTCTTCCTCTCCCCCACTAGAAGTAGATCATGTGACTTGGGCTGACCAATCAGAGGACTCCTTCCTACACAAACACACACACACACACACACACACACACACACACACACACACACACACTTTGGATCTGGAAAGTATATGACTTAGGCCAATTAGAATCTTCTTTACATTTTGATATGTTGATATTAAAGAAGAAATATCTTTGTTCCTTTTGGATTTTGAGCCATGAGGATATGAGATTATAGCTACCAGTGACCTTTTTTACCAGCATGGGAGGAGAATACAGCCACAGGGCACTGATAGGAGAACAATAGAGCCACAAAACATTGCTAATGCCCCCCTGTTCAGCCCCAACTTCCCAATTAATGCCCACATTCTTGAGCTTTCTTAAGTGAGTTTGAGCTAGATTTCTGTTACTGGTAATCAAAAGCATCATGCCCTGGCTGGTTTAGCTCAGTGGATAGATTGTTGGCCTGTAGACTGAAGGGTTCTGGGTTTGATTCCCAGTCAAAGGCACATACCTTTGTTGCAGGCCTGATCCTGTGCTCCTGTCTGGGCCTATGTGGAAGGCAACCAGTTGATATGTCTTTCTCACATCCATGTTTCACTCTCTAAGTCTCTGCCCCCTCCCTCTCATTCTCTCTAAAAATCAATGGGAAAAAATAACCCTGGGTGAGGATTAACAAAAAAAGAAGAAGCATCATTATAAGTGCTAAGCACTGGGGATACCAAGATAAATGCCATAATCCCTGCTCTCAAGTTGCTCTCAGTCAAGGATGTATGGCCAGAGGTTTTTGTTTTCTTTATTTGTTTTATGTATTTTTATTAATTTCAGAGAAGAAGGGAGAGAGATAGATATATAGAAACATCAATGATGAGAAAGAATCATTGATTGGCTTCCTCATACACTCCCCCACTAGGGATCAAGCCTGCAACACAGACATATGCTCTCACTGGGAACTGAATGGTCAACCACTGAGCCATAGGGTAGGGCATGGCCAGAGATTTAAAACATGGACATTGGAGTCAAGCTCACCTGAATTTGAATACCTACTACGTGTCTGTGGTAGATAGAATTCTAAGATGGCCCAAAGATTTACCACAAAGTCACCCCAGGTTTAATGTTTTAGATCAGTTGTCAGCAAACTCATTAATCAACAGAGCCAAATATCAACAGTACAACGATTGAAATTTCTTTTGAGAGCCAAATTTTTTAAACTTAAACTTCTTCTAACGCCACTTCTTCAAAATAGACTCGTGGAAGAGCCACACTCAAGGGGCCAAAGAGCTGCATGTGGCTTGTGAGCCACAGTTTGCTAACCATTGTTCTAAATTATTCCCTCCTCTTGAAGGTGGACAGAAACTGTGAATATGATTGGGTGTTCCTACCATATTAGGTTACAGTTTGGGGAGAGGGGCGAGTTGAAGATCTAATTAAGATTCTGAATCAATTGATTTTGAGTTAATCAAAAGGAATGGTATCCTGGTGAGCCTGGCCTAAATAGGTGAAAGGCTGAAAGAGGCTGAGCTCTTTCTGAAGAGTGGAGTGCTCCCCTCCTGGCCTCGAAGATTCAAAGAGCTGCTAACTACTTACCAGGAGGGGCTGCTTCTGGGAGCTGAGGTCTTTGGTTCTATAATTGCAAGGAAGTACATTCTGCCAACACCTTGGGGAAGCACAGAAAAGAACCCTGAGTTAAAGATGAGAATGCAGCCCTGACTTACACCTTGTTTGCAGCCTTGTAAAACCTGAGCAGCAGGCACAGCCAAGCCATGCCTGGAAGCCCAGCCCATAGAAACTGTGAGATAATAAATGTGTTTTTTAAGGCACTAAATTTGTGGTAATGTATCATCAACAACAGAGAACTAAACACAGTGTCTCTGGATAAAATTAAGCTTTCTGAGCCTGGTCTAGTAAATACTAATAGTAGAAACACCTACTTTTATTGGTTGTTGTGAGGATTAATTGGTAAACTCTTGTATAATTCAATGCCTGACCTGTAGTTCAACAGCTACTAATTGCTAGCTAAACTCTTCACATTTTAAGTGGGTGAGCACATGCATGCATGTGTGCCCATGTGCGGCAACGATATTTCTTACATCCATCACCAAATACCCAAGCCTCAGGGAAGGGAATCTATCTCCCTGAGCTTATCTTGTCCAACTTCTTCTTGCTTTTATAGCAAGGGAAAACAAGGTCCAGAAGGGAAAGTGACAAAAAATTGTTAGTGGCCCCAGTAAGGACTTTCAACTCTCATTCAGGTCCTGCCTCAGTCTTCACCCTCCAGACAATGGGACCCTTTATCTGAAGGCCTGCTTGAGGCTGGAATTCACATCCAAGCTCACTCACCTAGCAGGTGACAAGAAGCTCCAGTTTCTTACCACGGGGTTTATCCATAGAACTGCTCAGCTTTTTCCCTTAGTGATGTGAGATAGAGCAAGACCAAGATGGAAGCTGTGATATTTTCTATAACCTAATATTGGGAGTAATGTGTCCATCACCTTGGCCAAATGCTATTGGTCTCACAGAACAACCCTGGAACAATGGAAGAGGGTGCATCATGCCTGTGGGATCATTGGGGGCCATCTCGGAGGCTGGCTTTCCATTCCTCTTCATTGCCTAAATAGCCGCACTACTCAGTCTGAAATGAAGGCTTGCCAACAAGAAGATAGGATGACTTTGTCCCAGCCCTTGTAGTTAATAGAAATAGGAGGACTGTGACTGTGGTACCCCTGCCAAATAGCAAATGAAAATGGCATTTGAAAACTGCAATTAGTACTCCTTTCATCGAGAAGGTCTGTTCTGCTTAATGATCTGCATATCAGTGTATTCCAAGCGAAGGTATTAAGGTATTAAATGCCTTGGAATGTGCAGGCGCTCTGCATTGTTATAGCATCTTCAAGTGAAAATGATTATTACCTGAATTGGCTATAAGCAAAGCTTCAGAAGGTCCAGGTGGCCTTGGAATGCAAAGCCTCACGGTGGCAAGAGAGAAGGGCTCTGGTTTCTAGAAGTCTCCATCCCTGATAATTAATAGGCACTGCACTGTCTGACCCCAACCCAACCCTCCAGTTCAGCGCCCGCCCTTCTCCACAGGAACCTTGCACCCAGCACAACTCTGAAATATGTTTCCCAAGAGCAGAGTCATCACTAGAGATGTATATTCCCAGTCAGGGGCAGCCTTGCCTCAACACTGTGACCTCAGGCATGGACATTTCATCAAGTGCCTGACTGTGTGGGTGATGTTGGCAAAAAAGAGAAATACAGTGAGAATTTATGTTATACCCAAATTGAAAAAGCACTGCAGGAACCTTCTTTCTATCTTGGATTTATTATTGCCTCCTGTCTGTTTCCCAAACTGTGGCCAGATAAATTGATCTGGTACCTAAGTCTACTCATGTCACCCTCCTGCTTTAAAATGCTTCGGAGACTTCCCGTGGCTTTGAGGGGCCAGTCTACAATACTTAGCTAGAAGGACCCAACTCTGAATCTCACTCCTTCTCTGGGTGACCATGGCCCTGATTCCCTTCATGTGCCCAGTTCCTTTCTCCCCTGGACCTTCCCTTCATTCTCTTTCTGCAGGATGGCCCATCCCCTCTTTGCCTCATCTCTTTACCCTCATTTCTCCAAACCCCTGTGTGTCTGGTTCCTCCTTCCTTCACAGCTTACACTTCACCTTTAGGTCACCTGTAACAATAGCAATTAACCATTTATTGTGTTATTAGCTACTTATTATTTGGCCCCCACTATTAAACTGCAGGGACTCTACCTGTCCTGCCCCACTGCTGATCCCAGGTGCCCAGCACACTATCTGTCACATGGAGATGTGCAGTAAATATTTGTTGAATGAATAAAGATGGGCTAGTGTAAACTATGACCCATCAATCAAATCCATTCCTCCATCTGAAGATTTATTGGAACAGCCATACCCACTTTTGTGCATCTATTGTCTATTGCTACTTCTGTGCTGCAATGGCAAAGTGGGGTATTTGTCACAGAAACCATCTGGCCCACAAAGCCTAAAATATTTAGCTATTTATAGAAGAAGTTTGCTGACCCCTAGGCTAGATTTCAGAGTTTCTCAGGAGGTAAAGTGAGTAACATGAAGATAAGAAAGTCTTATGAATAATAAAGATGTTTCCTTCTCTGTCCAACCTATGCCCAGAAGGATGACATAGGTGGAAAAGAAGGCTGTGCCTTGGGAACCTCAGGAACTTGAGGTGTGTGGAATTGAAATAGCAATGTGATGCCTAGAGGTGAGAGCATTTGAGGTCAAAGACAAAGGACAAACTCTGGCCTTGTCACAAGTACCACAGATTAGGCAGAGCCTTGGCTTCTTGTCACTCATTGGTCTTAATCGACCGTAATGGATCTGTCGCTTCAAGGGCTAGGTGGGCCCTTGGTGTGCTGTGATTGATCGTCTGTGTCATCTCAGCCCATTTGTTTTGCACTAAAAGGACAACTGCTCATTGACATACATGAATGAATTTATCGATGTGCAGAGCAAAGTGTCAACCCAATGGGGCAAGGTACACCAAGAGGCAGATGAATCTGGGAGCACAACTATGCAGCAGGGGTCAGAGAGAAGGCACTGAGTGTCCAGCCTGGGCTGCACAGAGCTTGCAGGGACTGTAATGCATACAGGCAGGCAGACCACCGAGCATCAAAGGCATCATGAACATTGCTGGTGAACAGTTATCCCTGAACCAACTCTTTCAAAATCAAGTGTGTGGGTTGCCAGACTTGCAGTCACAGAGTTTGTAGAAAACCAGGACTTCTAAGCCATCCATAGCCACTGAATCAGAATCTCCTGGGAAAATCTGGATATTTATATGTTTAACAAAGACTCTGAGTGATTTTTGTTTCTCTGAGAATTTGGAATCTATTGAACAAAGACTGCACTACTCCTCTCTATTTCAGTTAGTCTATCTATACCTACAGACAGTAGTTGAGGAAGGAGGAAGATGTGAGTAAATTCTTCTTTTTTGGAACCAGGGGGAAAATGCTAGGATAACTCACATCAGAGAAGACAGGTTTTCTTTATGGACTTCCCTTGAAAAACCATAGCATGTTTAAATGAGCTAGTCTGCTTGTGTGCTGGGTGCACTCAAAAACGTGATATTAATTATTGATCAATCTTGAATCAGTGATAGACTTTACTCAGAGGGAATTTAGACTCAAGTCATGGAAATAGCATTTCCAAGATTATATAGCTGGGAAGTGGCTGAGCTGGAAATCTAATGCAGGGCTGTTGATTGCAAAACAAGAATCCTCATTGTTCTTTAGCTGTTTTCCTGCAAAGAAAAGGAATTTCCTCTTTCTTCCTTCTTTCTTTCCTTCCAACCTTTTTTCTTTCCTTATTTCCCTTTCTACCCTCTCTCCCTCCTCTTCTATTCTTCCTTCTTTCATTTATTCCTTCCTTCTGCACAGTAGGTCAATAGAGTATCCTAGCTCTGGTCACTCAGAAGCAGACATTGAACCAAGGATTCAAGTGCAAATGATTAATTAAGGAAAGGATCCAGGAGAAACCAATAGGGAGTGGACACATTAGAAAGGAGAAGGAAAGACACAGACTGAAGAGCAGTCACAGGGAAGTTTCATATTCAGCCTGTACCCATGCAACTTCTGGACCAAAAAAGATCCTTCGCCCTTGAAGCAAAGGCACTAGATTTTGTACTTTCCTACCACTCATTGGCATTAGGGTGAGGGGTGAAACTTCCAGACATTTCTGGCTTTCAGAATGAAATATTGGGAAACTCCAGCACCTGAGGGCATTTCTCCAAAAGTCAAAATATTTGTAGATATCCCATAATTCTGAGTCTGATGATCTTGTCCCTGCCTTTGCATGTGTTTACACTGGGTCCATGGTCCCCAGAATGCTGATATAGATTGTAAGTCTGGTGATTATAATAAAAGAAGGAAAGTTTGTGCGCCAACAAGGGCATCTTTTGTAACCTTTTCTCTGTCCTTTGCCAAGGATGTGATGCTTGCCTCAAAGCAGAAAGGTGTGATGCTCATTCATTTGCATACAAATTTTCCTTTTGTTCCTTCTTCAGTCTTAGCTCTAGCTCATTTTCAAAACAATATATATATATTTCTGCTGAATACCAACCTTAATAACAAAAACTAGATCCAAAAACAGAGAAATTGCAACTTTGCCAGAAAAGGGTTTATCATCTCACTTTATTTTAAGGCACCAGGCTCACTTTTTCTTTTCTTTTTTTTTACCATTTTCTCTTTAATTAAAAAATTAATCATCACCTTATTCCTTTCCATTGAAATTCTTTCCTGAGACCTTCACTATGACCTTCTTACTTCTATCTTTTATGGTTGTGATGGGTCCATGCATTTCCCTATGGTCTGGAAAAAATATTAAACTTGGAATTGTTTAATATTTGTCAAAGACAAAGACAAAATGCACTAGACAGCTAAGGAGGTGATTTCATTTCAGTCTATTGCAATAGGGAGAACATTTGTTAATGAGAGTATCTCAATGATAAGGAAGGAGATCTGGAATTTTATAAAGACAGGTAGGCCAGGAAGTCATTTACATGTCTTATGGGAATCGTGAAAAAGGACAGAGAATGTCTTACCTGAGTCATTGAGGAAAATGAAGGTGGGCCTCATCTTGGAACATGCACGAGCAAGGTGGTCCTTTATAGTTAGCCAGTTCTCTGGGGGGTAAAATGATGAGGGTATTTCTTTTCTTTTTTCTTTTTTTAAATATATTTCATTATTGATTTCAGAGAGGAAGAAAGAGGTAGAGAGATAAAGAAACATCAACAATGAGAGAGAATCATTGATCGGCTGCCTCCTGCAATGCCCCCCATTGAGGATCGAGCCCGCAACCTGGGCATGTGCCCTTGGCCAGAATCAAACCTGGGACTCTTTAGTCTACAGGCCAACGCTCTATCCACTGAGCCAAACTGGCCAGGGTAGGATGAGGGTGTTAACACCACTATTTTCTGGGGAGTTCAGGACTCAGATAAAGTCCAACAGTGTCATAAACATGAATGTAGAAATTAGCCCCAGAAAGTTGGAAATGATTACAAAAAAAAGTCTTGAAGGGACTTTGGTCATAGATACTCAATCCAGAATATATGAACATCTCAACCTTCAAAGCACTGCTGCAGATGGAAGAGGTTGTGATGGGGACCATACAGGCCTGAACAAAACTCCTTTGAGAGGCGTTGGAGTCATCACTTGATCTTTTTCCTTAGAGACTTCTCTTTGTAAGGATGACCTCCCCGGGTTTTAATAGCTTTAGGTTTAGCTTTCATTGGTTCTCCTGAGAGTTGTAGGAGACCATGACTAAAGAGAAAGAAGCCAAGAGCAAAGGAGAAAGACCATGCATGAAAGGCTAAGAATGGCCGTAATATCAAACTATCACTCACTAGTTTGGCTGCCAGGGACTTGGACTTGGACTTCTTAAGCAGAAAGTCCTCTTGTGTATGGCAGGTCAGTGTCCTCTTATAACTGTTTATTGATCTACACAAGGAGGGCAGTGTCTGAGCTATCAGTAGAGTAAAATCCAAGGAAAGAAACTAAACCTAAATCTAATTTGGTATAACAGGCTACACAAACTCAGCTTCTAAGTTACAGCAGCATGTACTGTATAACACTCTAAAGTGTTTCCTGCCTTTCATCACTCTGGATCATCAAAGAGAGGGAAGGAATGTCCATTCCACTCTGACTGTTTTGAATGAAGAAGCCACGAATGGAAAGTGACTTGCTCAGTGTCACACTGCTGGTATGTAGCTGAGCTAGAGAAACACAGGCCTCCTGGGTGACATTGCTGAGATCCTTCCTCCTCTTTGCACATTCCTTTCTTGAGTTATTTGCATTAATCAGTGGGGGTTGGAGATAGAAATGATCTTCTCCCTAATCATGGATCTCAACTACTCCTCCAGGGATGTATTCTATGCTCTTTCAATTATTTCACCTCCAAACAAAGAAGGTGCCATTGCATTTTCCTAGCCAGCAATATGCCCTTACCAGGAGAGAATACTGCCTGTGGAGAAAACTCCTGTCCATTTTCCCCAAAGGTTAAAGAGAAACGAAAAAGAAATTTAATTTTGTTTTTATTTTAAAAGCCATGAGCATTGGGAACTCAAGATAACCAATCAGTTATTTGCTAGTGGAATTTTCCTAGTAAGGCGGAAGAGTACTTAGACCCAAAATGTACACATTTCTTCCAAAATGTCATTCAACATCTATCTCTTCCCCAGATAGTGACAAACGCTCCATGTTCCTGTCAAAACGCCAGCTTGCAGCACCAGCCTTAATAATAACCCAGTGGAGAAATTGCAACTTTGCCAGCAAAAAAAGGTTATCATCCCATTTTATTTTAAGGTTCCAGGCTCACTTTTTCTTCTTACTTCTTTGCTGTTTCCTCTTTAATTAAAAAAAATAATAATCATTAATTTATTCCTTTTAGTTGAAATTCTTTCCTGAGAACCTATCACCAATACACATTTTCCCCCTAAAATAGAATTTTTGTATGTTTCAAAATTAATTTAATAAAAAGAATATCCCCACACACACACCACTTGAATTCTAATTTGGCTAAAGCTGTTAGCAACAGTGTGGCTCTAAATAATAAACAATACATAAAAATAGACAGACAGTTGCAAGTATGTATTTTTTATTTGAGATAAGAAATCCATTTCCCCCTGATTTTTCTTTCATCTTCTTCACCATCACCTCCACTTCCACCTAGGATGCAAGGGGGTACTTATAGTCCAATAACACAGCCAGATTTTGCTATAAGCAGCTATCAATAGTAGTAAGGTTTATCCATCTTGTATTTGCACCTTTCTGAGAATCGTGGCAATGAGACTCACTGGCCTGAATCCTAGGTGGGGCATGAGAATAAAGTGAGGACCCTGGAGGGATGAGGATACAAGAAAGAGGAGGTGAAATGTTGGGGGAATTGGTTGGATGGTTGTAAATCCTACAGAGGATTTATTGGGATGTTGCCATCTACCAGGCACTGTCTTAGCGCTTTATGCAAATTATCTCATTTAACCACACACACACACACACACACACACACACACACACACACAAAATCACCATACCATGAGATGGATATTAATATTATCTCCATTTTATAGATAGGGGAAATGAGGCAGATTGAGGGTAAGAGCCTTACCAAAGTCACCCAGCCATTAGTGACAGAGCCAGGAATACAACCTGGATAATCTGCCTCCAGAAAGCAATCTCTGAAGAAAGAGCCGGAATGCTGTGGGATGTTCTACGCCATTCTCACTCAGACCTTGGCTCTCCATGTCATCCTGGGACAGCTCTCCAGGACCCACCAGGGTTCCAGAAATGAGCTATTGTGGGAGGCATCCTGCCTCTTCATCAGAAGCAAACAGGCAGCTTGCTCTGGGAGTGTGGAGACAGCCGCTCTCCCTGTGGCTCTTTTGGATCACAGGGGCCTGCTGTCCTGTTTCTGGGCAATGCCGCATCGTCATGGCACCATGTTAATTGCTTACCACCAGAAATCCTGCAGCTGTTGCCATGGTACCTCCTTGGCCTCTTCCCACCATCATGCAAAACCCACACAGCAATCTTCCCTCTGGGCACCTCCCACCTGGGCCAGGGTGTGGTTCCTTTGACAAGGCCCAGATTTACTCATTAGCCTCCTTTCTAACCAAACACAGCCTTCCATAGTGTAAACAACCTCATAGACATAGACAACAATATGGCGATCACCAAGGGAAACATGTGAGGGCAAGTAGAAGAAAGGGGGAATGGAAAGGGACTTGGCTTGGGGTGTGAACACACAATATAATATACAGATGATACATTATACAATGTGCACTTGAAACCTATATAATTTATTAACCAAAGTCACCCCAGTAAATTCAATATAAAATTTAAATTAAATTAAATATTAAATATGCATCACATGCATTGACATCCAAGCCAGGAACCATGCTCTGCAGGTTAAAAGCATGATCTGATTCAATGCTCCCAACCACCTTTTTAAAAAATATTTATTATTCAGATATTACAGATGTCCCCCCTTTCTTCCCTCCATTACCCCCTCCACTTGGTTCCCACCCCAGTCCTTCACCACCCTATTGTATGTGTTCATGGGCTATGCATATATGCACATAGGTTCTTTGGTTAATCTCTTCTCATCCCCCTTCTTAGATTTCTTAGTCTGGTCTATGTTTCCATGCCTCTGGTTATTATCTTCCTTTACAGATGGGGAAGCAGACCAGAGGATCTGACCTGGGGGGAATCAGTCTACAGAACCCAGTGTGTGTGTGTGTGTGTGTGTGTGTGTGTGTGTGTGTGTGTTTGTGTTTGTTTGTTTTTTGTTTGTTTGTTTGTTTGTTTGTTTAATTGATTTTGTATCACTGAGATAAAGGTTAGTAACAGAAACAAAACAGGCTTCTGGTATTATTTTGGAGAAGAAAACTCATAAGGCATAATTCAACTTTACTAGCAGGTAAGCTCCAAAAGGCCTGGGGACTTGTCTCAAATGTGTGTGAGTGGCAACATACAGTAGATACTCAGTAAAGAGTTTTAAGTGAATAAATGAATGGTTGAGAGACTCACTTGGTTCATTTATTCTATCAACAAATATATACTATATGTCTGGCCTGGGCTAGGAGCTGGGGTGACAAAGATGAACAGGACATATTTTCATCCCTGGAGAAGTTCAGGCTCTGATGCAGCCAACAGGCATGTCTGATGCAGGTTTCTAAGCAAGAAGGAAGCCCAGAGAGCTGCACATAGTGTGTATACATATCTCCACACCGGGCTTCTTGCAATAACAACAGGATGGGTCTCTAATTCAAGCTTTGACAACAAAGGTTGTCATTCTCCCGGGGAAGCTTATTCTTCCTTTTTGCACATGAACTGAGGGGCAAAGAGCAATCCAGGAATCCTGACTGTGCAGGATCCCGCATCCCAGGCTATTGTACCAGGTTCACTTGTATGGCGAATGGCTATGCATGTTGGACTTCATGAATCTGGTGGATTGATGTTAGAGGCGGCCAAGAATTGTTCAATGGCTGCATCAGGAAGCAGCTTATAAACAGCCCTGGCTGCCCAGGCTGCGGTAGTATGTCAGGGCTTTGTCATCTTACAAATTACATAAGAACGGGCAAATGAGCATGGATGAGGGATACATACACACAGGCCCTGGATCTTCTTTGTCCTTTAAGCACCTGCACTGGAAGAACTAGACCAGGCAACAAATCAACAACTCTTAGAATGTGGACGGAGGTGATACAAGTGAGAACCCCCAATTTACAACTTACTGGAATGGGGAGATGCTACTGGGGTGGGGAGAGGGGCAAAAGCTATACTCAGCAGTGTGGTGGGTCCTGCCATAGTTCTTATTATTAGCCTTGGATTCAGACAGCCCTTTATTCAGATGTCCGCTCATTGTTCAACACGTAGTTATGTTTTCTGAGAGCCTCCTCTGCCCCGTGCACTCTTCTCTATGCCGGGGACATAGCAGTAAATGCTGTTGCGGACTTACATTCTGTTGGAGGGGACAGGTAATAAAACCAACAGCCCTAGCTGGTAGAACATTGGCCTTCTGACTAAAGGGTCCCGGGTTCTATTCCAGGCAAGGGCACATACCTGCATTATGGGCTTGACCCCCCACTAGTGGGCGTGCAGGAGGCAGCCAATCATTCATTCCCTCTCATCATTGATGTTTTTATCTCTCTCTCCTTCTCTCTCCCTCTCCCTTCCTCTCTGAAATCAATAAAAATATATTTTAAAAAACAAAAACAAACAACAAAAGGAAGACCAGCAGGTAGTGAATTGTGCAAGGTAGGCAATTAAAAAGGATGATGTGAAGGGCATGGGAGGGGCATGGTACCACTTGGTGAAAGGTTCAGGGAAGGCCCTTGGAGGGGGTGACTTGAGAGCTGAGAGGTCCCCCTCCAGACCTGCACTGGACATTTGAAACACGTCTAGTCGGACTTGAGGCTGCCATCATTGTAGAATCCACGTGAGATATTGAAGACCTGGTGTGAAGGAAAATATGTAAAATATCTCATCAATATTTTTTTTAATTGGTCAGGTGCTGAGATGATATTTTAGGTCATAGGAGTTAAATAAAATATTGCTAAAATTAATTTTTTTATTTTTTCAAATGTGGCTACAACAAAATTTAAAATTGCCTACATGGCACACATTCATGGGTCACATTCTATTTCCAAGGGTGGAACTGCTCCAGACAAAAAGAAAAAAATAAATGCAAAGTTCCAAAGTGTTAGAACACTGGAAAGGGTCTTTGTCCTGGAGGTGCAGCTTGCTGGCTGTGTGAACTTGGGAGGTTCTGAGCATCCTCGGCCATGAGAAGGATGCTAATCGCACTTTCCTTGTGTGGGTGTTGAAAGGAATTCATGAGAATGAATTTACATTAAGGATTCTGTTTCACCTGTCGTGTGGTAATAAAATAGAGTGGGTGTGTTGGTGGTCCTTGCGGATATAAAAGCATCCCTTCCTAGGAAGAGTCAGAGCATGTCTTAAGTAATCTATGGGTCTTTCTTGGCAGTCAGCCCATCACCCCTTACCCCACAGAGGGTGTGTATGTTCCATCCATCCACCCAGCTGCCACGAACAGAGCTGTGCTGACTCCCTGGGTCCCTTTTCCAGCTGTTGTGGCTCCTTCTAGGCATGAGCTCACTGAACAAGACCAAAGCTAATTTTCCTCATAGAAACTTGGGGGTTTTAACTATTGCATCGGTGTCTGGCTGGGAACTGAATGAGCTTGTCCAACCTCGCTTGAAATTGGCTGTTTGGAACCAGCCAATAGAAGGAAAAAAGGGTAGTTCCATGGAGGAACTTCAGGAGCACATCACTCCAACAGGGATGGGGTGGGAACAGTGGACAGCAGCCTTCCGTGGTCACTTTTGGGCTCAGAATCACCTCTGGGGGGAGGAGGAGAGGGAGCGGATCTCCCCTTCTTAGCTGCTAGCAATTTTGCTATTTGTGGCAGTGGGCTCAGTGGGGACAATAATAACAACTGAAGGGCTGTGGTGAGTTTTGAATGAAATGATTGAATGTGCTTAATGAACAATAGATACTCAATGCATAGTATTTTTTATTTTATCATTATCTTCTTCATTTCCTCTGGTGTATGAGGAAGAAGAGACCCATAATTTTTCTCCAGAACATCGTGGGCTCGTGGAGCTGAACCCAGCTCAGAGGGCTCTGTCTCCAGCCCCACCCATCAATACACATCTCTGAAGGCCTTCTGTGGGGAGGAACACACTCAGAGGTCATGAGACTTGACAGGTTTCCATGAATAGCAAACTGGCAGAAGCAGGACTTCAAAGCAAGCCACTCCTACCACCCAGAATCATCCCAGAGGGGCAGGTCTTCCTCTGCTTAAAACCTCCAGTGATGGCAAACTCACTACCTCACAGACATTTCTTAATGAGCATTTACTGAGTACAACCAGAAGCCACACACTATTCCAAGGGCAACTCAGGCACAGAGAGGTGAAAAATCCTGATTGCACTCCTGGGAAGAAGGTACTATTATTGTCCCACTTTCCTGGTGAGGAATCTTGGTTCATTAACTCAGCGTTTTTCAACCGCTGTTCCGCGGCACACTAGTGTGCCGCGAGATGTTGCCTGGTGTGCTGTAGGTGCAGACAAGACAAGAATTTTATAATTTTTCACTATTTTGTTTACTTAATATTTCATAATAAAGTAATTATAAAATACTTTCTTTGTGTTTATTTGATTCCTATTCAAGAGAATTACTTTATATATAGTCAATATAGGCACAGAGTTAAATTTTTTAACATTTTCTAATGGTGGTGTGCCTCGTGATTTTTTTCATGAAACAAGTGTGCCTTTGCCCAAAAAAGGTTGAAAAACACTGCATTAACTTTAATACATGACAGTCCAGAACCTGCTATAACTGAAGGCAAAGCCCAGACCATAACCACTGCACGATCTGTATGCCTATAGGGATCCATGAGAGGCCAGTGAGTGCACCAGGACACTCATCCCTGTATCCAGTGGCCATGTGATTGGACATTTCCATCACTCTCTATTCAATAGAGGCTTCCTTCAATGCCTGCGGCTTTTGCGCCTATGGCTCTCACCTAAAGCTGCCTCAGACCCTTTGTAGATAAGACAAACCCCAGCCTAGAACAAAAGCTTTCTGTGAATGATCCATCAGCATTCCTTAAGTAAGCCAGGCTGCTCCATTCACGATCGCCTCC
This sequence comes from Pipistrellus hanaki, assembly GCF_964339955.1. Classification (NCBI taxonomy): domain Eukaryota; kingdom Metazoa; phylum Chordata; class Mammalia; order Chiroptera; family Vespertilionidae; genus Pipistrellus; species Pipistrellus hanaki. Next base: position 85,894,170 of record NC_140506.1, on the reverse strand, counting down.
TACCGTATGTGATAAGATGTGACGTATGGTGTTCATTTACTCCTCCATTCCCGCAGAAATATGGTGGGCACAATCAATTTCCCTGTTTGTTCTCTGCCCCACTGTTCCTGGGTTAATTAGCCTGCTTTGTCTACATTTGTCAGTTGATACAAGCTTCTCCCTGCCATAGGCACTGCTATTGATGAACATCGTCAGAATATGGAGCCTTGAATAATGTATAAAGGATTCAACATGCAAAGTCTCCTTAGGAAGGGGAGGGGGTACATGGGGGTGGGGAGACGGAGTGTTATATGTTTTCTCTGTTGGAGCGCCTTCATTTACAAAGCATATTTGTCAAGTCTTTTGCTAAGAGTAATGCCACGGAGCAGCCTCCCATCATTCTTGTTAATGGACTGTCTGTGTGTTACAGTAAACAGCTATAACTCTTCTGTTGGAGCCATTGTGCAGCAGGCAGAGTTTTTTCAGCATCCAATTAAGGGTGTCTCCAATTGCCAGCCAGGATCACGAGAGCTGTGAGTCAGCCTTTGGGCAACGGGGCATTGTGGGGGCTTCTTGGAGTAGAGAGTGAGCTGGAAGGGCCGAACTGCCCTCCCTTCCCTCAGTGAGGGAATCTGGAACCTGGCTCTGGTCCTGGACAACCTCTGTTGTCCTTTCAAGGCCACCACGCCATGCCAATTAGCTATTCAAAGATGTGAGCCTGGTATTCAAGGCTTTGCTCAGACTCTTATAGAGCTAGCTCTTACATATGAGCTCTAAAACAGGTCTGCATGCATTCCAGTTTCACTAGCTTTGTGACCTTGGGCAAGTTACTTAACTCATCTGAAACTTGGTCTCAAACATATAAAAATGGACAAATCATAGTAGAGGGTTGCTCTGAGAATCCAATGAGACTATGTGATGCATAGTGAGTCACAACCACCATAATTATCTCTCATCATCATAATTTCCTTGCCTTAGACATGTCTCATTTTTCACCTCTTTGTGCCTCATTGACCAGTACCCATTTTTCATATTTCATCTCAAATCCCACCCACTGATGACTGTGGTCAACAGGGGCTCTCGGGTAATCATTGCAATTGGGAGAAGGGTTACTATATACCAGGTCCATGCATCACTCTCATAACTATGCTATGAGGTAGATTCTATCTCCCCATTTTATAGATAAGAACATTGGGGCTTAGAGAGTTTCATTGGCTTTCTGAGGAGGTCATAGCCCTGAAGTAACATGATGAGGACTGGACACCAGTCCTGCCTGGATCCAGAGCCTACTGCTAGTCTAGGTATCACCTCCCTGGGATCAGGTCTGCCTTTCTAGCACTAATTATAGCTCATAGTGATTGTCCTCTCCCATCCATTGGTCCCAAAAAGTTTATGAAATTCTTAGCACCACAGAATGCTTCATTTTTATTCTATCATTTATTTATTTACTTTAAATGTCCAAGATACTAAGACTCTGAGCTATCAGTCAACCCATCCTCCAGCATTTTATGGGCTAGGAAGCTAACAACTTGTTTCAGGAACTCACGCACAGCCACTCACGGAGTCTATGGCATAGGCAGGACTAGAACCTGGATCCCTGATTTTTAATCCACTCCAAACAAGCAGAGAGGTGATCTTTACTAAGATGCTTATTTGCCTGGGTTGGTTTTTATGGTTTGTGGTCAAAGATTAGAAAGATTTGAATCACTTCCTCCTGTCCAATTTCTATCTGTTCCCCTGCAATTGCATCACCTCCTCCCAGTTGCTTCTTCTAGAGAGATGGAGGGTGGCTGGAGCTTTCCTTTAAGAGGAAAACTTCCACATTCACTCAGTCCACAACAAACTGTCTGAGCATCGAATCTGGGGAGTTGATGATGGACACAATATTGTCTTTATTTGCAGGGTTCTCACAGTGCACTTGAGAAGAGAATACAGTGGGGAAACATGCTCAATCCAGAGGGATGCATGCTGCAGCCAGCACCATGGACAGCACACATCAGATGCCTAAATTTGTGTTAAATTCCCTTCTAAGGATTGGGGATCCAAGCTTGTTAAACTCTTGGCTGGCGGGCCACATGCCACAAGTTTGACATGTTTGCACCCATTTACTCCTCAAAAACATAGACAAGTGCTTTATCATTCCTTTTATCAGATGAGTAATGCACAGAAAGCCTTTTAAAATGTCCCTCTGTTAATGGAAGTACACACAAGACACAATAGGACCATTTTTAAAAAGTGTTCAAATTTGGGAGGGATTTCCAGAAAGATCTGCTTATGTTGGAGATTATTATTTTTAAAAAGAGAAGGGGTTCACCAAGAAAATGGCATTAGGAGCAGAGGCCCAGATGAGGGCATGCAGACAGCAGATACAAAAAGAGTTATAAGACACTCTGGTGCAAAAGGGCATGGTTCATCAGGGGAATTACTCATAGCTCTATGTTGCTTATGCCTAGTGCTCTAGAGGAGAGTACTTCAAGGTAAGGGCATCTCTCAACTTTCCCTTCCTCTGGGCCATTTGTCCCTTCAGAAATTTTATTGAGCATTTATTCTGTGCCAGAGACAAATAAGACCAGCCTCTGCCTGAAAGGACCTCCCAGCCTTGTATGATAAACAGATTATTATAAGGATGACATTGCAAATGCACTGCTTGGCATATGCCTGGGGAACTCTGATAAAACCAGGACAACCAGCAGAATGTGCTACCTGTGCTATTGTAGGATCTGCCCAAGAGTAAGTCAGGTGTTCCCTACATCTGAGGTCCATGGATGACAGAAAAAGACGTGACAGAAAGTCACACAGTGTGAGCAAAGGCCTATAGATCAGGTAAAGCTTTCATTGGTCCGCAGCCTCTGCTGGTACAATAGCTACTCTTCCCTTAGCCCTTGTTCAGGTATCTGCCAACACCAAGCTCAGGGAGGACATGCCCAGCCCTGGGAAATGAATCATGATTTCTCTGGGCCAATCAAGGTCATGAGGTGATTGGTTTTAGGCATGACATCCAGTTGTGACTAATGGAAGAGCTTTTGGGGGAAATGGTGGGCTCCTACAAAGGAAATGAACAAGGAAAAAAGTCCCTTTTCTTCCTGTGGAGGACAAGATACCTGAAGCTGCCCAGGTTTCCCACAGTGATGAGGAGACAGGTTGGGAGGGGAAAGACCTATATGCTAAGAAGGACAGAGCAGAAAGATGGGAAGAAACTGTAACCTTGATGAGGTCATAGTGCCTTCAAATAAACCAGCCCTAGGACTGACCAGCTCTGGGCATTTTATTAGGTAAGATATTAGAGGCCTGTATATTTTAAGCTTCTGTTGATTTGAATCATCTTTTCCTTGCAGCCCCAACTGTCATACCTATGAGAAACTACAAGTAATCAAGTGTGGCCAAAGCACCAAGGAATGGTGGCCAGTGGGTGTGGAAAGGTAGGCCTGGTTTGAGGGAAGTTCCCACACTAAAGAAAAGTTTTATCACAAGGTCAGCAGAGAGAACGAGAGAGCGGGGAGTGTGGGGCTGCAGGAAATGAAGGTTTAATGTTTGTGTAAATTGAAAGAAGGAATCTAGTTGGAAATGAGAAAAAGCAAGATTAAAATGGAAAACACAGCCCCAAAGCTATTAATACCCAACAGATCCAAATTGAAAAATAAAAGCGATGGGTGAAGCATATAGTTCTCAAAATGAATTCGTGTCATAAACCATTAACATCAGCTCTACCTTATTACCTGTAATTCCAGAGAGAGGGGCTGCAAGCAGCACAGGGCAGATGTCTAATTGGAGATCCGTGAGAGCTTTGAGTCCAGGCCCCTCCTCCCATGACCACCCTGCTCTGAACATCATCCTCTCTCCTTTTTCTGAGGCCCAGTGAGACCCCAAGCTGCCCTTGTCCCAGGAAAGAGCTCAAGCACCAGCAAATGCTATTGCCAAAAGATTATGAAGTCAAGAAAACTTTTGGTAAAATTGTATTTCTTTCTCCCTTTATGTATCTTCCCAAAGGCCTCCAAAATTGCCCTATCCATGTTCATGCACATTAGTGTTGATGAGAAATGCGGCAGCTCTTATCTGCCATTGCATCTCAGTCAATAAGTGTAACCTAAACTTGGTCCAGATGCAGGTGAGATAGGGGCTAGAATGGTCTAAATACCCTAATGATCCCCCAAGGCCTCTCATCACTAGCACCCACCACACTCATCACCACTTTAGAACCTTTCTCCCCTTGCATAACACAGTATGTTGTGGTGATAACTGCTTGTGCTTTGGATATAAAAGCAGATTCAGATCTTAACTCTGCCTTTCACTCAGTCTTTGAATCACTGAGTTTCACCTTCCTGGTCCACAGAGCTAGGAAAGCATGCCAAAGTTTCATGAGTGTGAGGATTAAGTCAGAAGTTGGGAGTGTGTAAACCAGTGGGAGCTCAATAAATGTGCTTTCCCCACTCATATTCCAAATCAAGATCATGGCATTTTAGTTTGCTCTACAAAGAGTTTGGAGTCTGTAGAGTTCTAGAGAAGATATGATATTTGCATGTGATCAGTTTCCATCCTGGAAAGTTTAGATCTTCATGGGCTGGGAGATTCCCTTGCAGAGAAGCATCTCCTGGGATACTGTCTGCACAGGAGACTCACCGTCACCCATATTATATTCCATTAGTCTGTGCCACCATCAAAGGTGTCCCTTTCTCCATTCCCATGTCCACCACTTTATTCACTCAGCAAATAACTACAGAGTACTTTCCAGTTAGAAAAAAAATTTTATAGGCAATCTATCTTCAACATACATCCAAAATTGTTTCACTATGCTGGCCCAAGCCACTCTCTTGCTCCATGGGGAATACTAAATAGCCTCCTGGCTGGCCTCTCTGTGCCCACTCACTCCTCACTGCATTTCAAGACCACACAACAGACAGAGCCATGCTTTCACAATCCACTGCTCAAGACTTGGCAGCAGTTTGCCATTGCATTTCACTGGAAATCCAAAATCCTTCATTGGCTCTGAAGTTCTTGTATAAACTCACCCAATCTGACCTCTCACCAGTCTCCTTGAGTGCAGTTCCTAACCTAGGTTGAAGTTTCCTCACCTGTGACATAAAGATGATACTGGCTAAGGCTGATGGAAGATTCAACAGGTTAAAGCACAGAAGGCATATTGCAGCAGGCTAGAGTTCTCTCCTCTGCTTTGGGACTTTTTTGGAGGGTGGGGGAGAGAAATAGCTCTTTACTCAGCAGATGGGCTTTGTTTTCTATACTTGATTACTCTTTCCTCTCCTCAAATGGAGCTTTCTTGACATCCCAATTCTTTTTTTCTCTGCTAACCACAGTAGCGCGCGTGCGCGTGCACACACACACACACACACACACACACACACACACACTAGATTAGCTCTAGGAGAGTTAAGAGGAGCTTAAGCACCATGTCATTAATAGCAAATGGGTATCCCTTGCACAGTTGTAGAACATATTAAGAGGCTTCCATAGCCTCCAAAGTTCGAGTATGTCTCTCCTAGAAGGCCTTCTATCTTGAAGACCACTGTCTTCTTCCACAAGTCCACCCTTAGAAGTCAGCTCAAGGTGGTGCTTCTCTCATCATCCAGCCCCACCTTATCTGCCAGGATATAGAGCCATGGCCATCAGGCTCCCTGGAGTAACTACCAAAAGATTCATGCACCTCTCTGCTCTCATCCTGAGTTCCAATGCCTAATTAATTTTTTTTTAGCCCAAAGTTCTCTAAATGCCTCAAGCAAGCCACAGTTCATTGATCATCAATCTTCAGGTTACAATGGCTCTTTAATTATTTCTACAATGTTTTCACACAATGAGAAATACGGACTATTCTTGCAAAAGAACTCTTCACATTTGTTGTATCCATTCTGCTTTAAGGATGTTACATCCCTCCTATTAGGCAATTCTTCATAATTATCTAATATATATTTCTCACTGGGGCAACAGAGTACATCTAAGACTGAGATAGAATGCCTGTCAATTCAATGTATCATTTGGTACCTACCTCATTCATTTGGGTCCTTCATGTTGTCGCATAGTACACACCTAACATGTTGTCATAACACAAGGAAATTTTTGGAGGTGATGCTTATTATACTGCTGTTTTTGAAGATAGAAAGAGGGGTCATGAGCCAAAGAATGCAGGAACCTCTAGAGTAGTGGTTCTCAACCTTTCTAATGCCACAACACTTTGATACAGTTTCTCATGTTGTGGTGACCCCCAACCATAAAATTATTTTTGTTACTACTTCATAACTGTAATTTTGCTACTGTTATAAATTATAATGTAAATATCTGTGTTTTCTGGTGGTCTTAGGCGACCCTGCTAGTGGTTCTCAACCTGTGGAAACCACTATCAGGGTGAGATAATAACTGTGAGATAATAAATGTGTATTGTTTTAAGCCACTAAGTTTATGGTCATTTGTTATAGCAGCAGTAAGGACTCTGACACTTACTCTAGCATAGTTCTAACCTTTTTCCCAAAATTCAGCCAACCTATCTTTATATGTTGGTTTCCTTTTCTCTTTCAATTTATTCTCAGAGAGCCATAAAGGTTCAATCTCCACGTTGTCATAATAATAATCACAACACATTTTATGCTAGATAGTGTTTTATATGAATTATCTACTTTAATCCTGACAACCACACTCATTGTGGTAATTATTGTTCCAGCTCACAGATGGGGAAATTGTGGTATCAAGTCCCAAAGTTAATAAGTGCTTACATCCTTGGTCTACAGATTCCAGGTCTTGTGGACTCACCACTAAGCTGCATGCCCTAAGCTATGTCCCACCTGCACCTGCTCCTTCCTATCGCCCATGCTGCTCACCTCTCAGCTTAGCAGATCTGAATCTATTCCTGTTACTTGGAGACCTGAGTGTTTATTTATTTTTTATTTTTGTTTTTTTTGCTGGTTTTGATTTCACAGATGGTGGGATGACAGGGGAGTTAACTTCCCAGAGCTTCAGCTTGGAGTAGGGATGCCATGGAAACAGGTAAAAGCAGCATGATTTGTTTTGTTTTGAGACTATTTTAATTTGTATGGCTGGATATAAGTCAGTGCTTCAGATCTAACATCAAACATGACCATTTGGGACAAACCCTAGAGAGCTATAGAGTTAGAGGGACTTACCCAAGGCCACTAATTTGGGCAGAAGCTGACCAGGAAATTGAACTCAGGTATTCCTGGCTGCAAAGCTTTCCTGCTTCATGCCTTTATAAGTGTGCTATAACTGATATTGCTTTTGTTTTAAATCCTCATATCATGAGGATATGTTTATTGATTTTAGAAAAAGAGGAAGAGAGGGAGTGAGCAAGAGAGAGAGAGAAACATCAATGTGAAACAGAAACATTGATCAGTTGCCTCTGGGATGCGCCCTGACCAAAGATGGAACCCACAACCTTTGTGGTTTATGGGACGACACTCCAATCAACTGAGCAACCTGGCCAAAATGGAAAGCTCTTAAAAGTACAGATTCCTTTGACCCATCTTTGAGACTTTGATTCTATTTGTCTGGATCGGTGCCTGGGAATCTGAAGGGAGTATCTGTTTTGTTTGTTTTTGTTTTAAGCTTCTATTGTTACAAAGACCAGCCACTTTCAGGGAACACAGTATAGGCAGCAACATGCATTTGAAATATGCAAATGCCTTCCCTCTACCTCCATATCAAATAAAATCAGCAATTCTCTTCTCAGAAGATCTGGGAGGAGAGTTCATGCCTGACACCAGTGACATCAGTAAAACCTGTGAAGGTGGCATAGAATCAGACATGGGCATGGGTGGGGAGATGTTCAGGACACACTCCCCTTTCCAGGATGTTCTCTGGAAACAAGTGGAAAGTCTTTGCTCATGGAAGCCTATGTAAAGCTCCCAATCATCCCTTAAAACCATAGATCTCAAAACTTAAAAGTTTGACAATATCATGTGTTGATGAGTTGTAAGATATGGGTATTCTCAAACTCTACTGGGAGGAGAGGGGGTAAGAATTGATAATACCATCTGGGAGAAAATTTCAGGTTACACATAAAAATTAAAATTTGCATATATCTGTGACCCAGAAAATTAGCTTCTCTATTCCACTTTAGAGAAAAACACACAGAAGAGCAAATGAGCAGAACATTCAAAGATGGTCAATTCTAAAATTGGAAACAACCTAGGTGTCCATCAAAAGAGGCTGGTTAAGTAAAGTAAGTCTTTCCAACACTGTGCAAGCATATAACAGAATGTGGTAAGTCTAGGTGAACTGATGGTAAAAGATGCCTCAGACCTACAATGGCAGGGAAAAGCAAATTGCAAACTAATACAAGCTTTTTAAAATATATTTTTATTGATTTTTAGAGAGAGAGGAATGAAGAGGGAGAGAGAGATACATCGATGTGAGAGTGAAACATCAACCCACTGGCGAACGAGCCCGCAACCTGAGCATGTGCCCTGACTGGGAATTGAACTGACAACCTTTAGGTGCACAGGATGGTGTCCAACTGGCCAGTGGCATTAGAATCCCCTGGAGGAATTACTTCAAAATCCACATGTTCTGATGCGATAGATGAGTCTGGTGTGGAGCCAGCAGTCCGTCTTTAAGAAGCACCCCCAGTTTCCAATTGTGACAAAAATGCTGGCAGCTGCACTGCCCACCAACTTTATGATCTTTCTCGAGTCTCTCAGGCAATCTCCACTTCAGTGTCCTCACCTCCACCAATGGGAGTTTCTCTAAGCCCAGCCCTTGCTAATTCGCCAGATTTTTCTGAAAACCATGGTTCTAATGGATGTGGAATAGGCTACTACTGTCATAATTTTAGCTTCGTTGTTCTTTACTCCATGAGGGTCTGTGTAGTCATTGCTTTGTCCATTGTACAGGTTCACAGGGATTTTTAGCATTACCTTCTCCATCTCCACCTGTGAGCCTCCCATCCAGTGTCCTCCAGGGTCCACGAGAGCCAGCCTGATGTAGCTGGAGGTAGAAAGCCCTGAATTTTACTCCCAAGTGGGACTTGAGCTACAAAACCTGTTCACATTGTCTTCTCTGAGCTTCTTTTCCCCTCCGAGATACAAGGAGGCATTTTAAACATATACCTGTTGTCATCATCCTAGAGATGTGATGAGACGGTGTGTGTGCAAATAATGTTGTTTCATCTTCTTTTTAAATATATTTTATTGATTTTTTTACACTGAGGAAGGGATATGGATAGAGAGTTAGAAACATCAATGAAAGAGAAACATCAATCAGTTGCCTCCTGCACACTCCCTACTGGGGATGTGCCCGCAACCAAGGTACATGCCCTTGACCGGAATTGAACCTGGGACCTTTCAATCCACTGAGCCAAACCACTTAGGGCTCATCTTCTTTTTAATCTGATGCCATTATCACCACTATTATTGTTGTAACAATTCAAATATTTCATGAGCCTGAACACGAAGCCCTCATCCGTGATCTGATGTCCAGAGAATGACACCTGTCCTGAGACTTCCCCAGCTCAGGAGTCTTTCCGACATTTCCATTTCCAACCCCGAACTTGTTGCATGTGAGAAGCAAGCATCCTGGGGCCAGCAGCCCGCAGACCAGCAATTTCTGCGGGCTGTGCGCTCCAGCCAGGCTCCCAGAATCCTCTCAGCCTTCGGAGCAGCTCTCCCTGTCAAAACTTTCTGACAAGAGTCATTAGTTGCAGAGACACGGGAAAGCAAGGATGTTTTGCCTGGGGCAGCTCTTTGAAAAGGTCTAACTTTCTAAAATGGTAAATAAGCCAGACTTCTTTTCTGGGGATGCACAGAGGGCAGGCGGAGCGGGCACCCTCAGGAGCCAGCTGGTGGTGGAGACATCACTCCTTCACTGTTTCCCTCCCGCCTCCTCCGCTGCTGCTGCAGAGCAGCCTGGGAAGAGCTCTGAGAGCTGAGAGCGTCCTGCAAGGCTCTGATTACACTGGCAGGCATCTTGTAGAGGGTTTTTATTAGGTGGAAAGACGGAGAGGCTTGGGGGGGTAGGGAGGAGGGGGGGCGCGGAACACTAGCTGGAGGAGAAAAGCCCTTCTGCCTTCAGATAAAGGCGAAAATTATTTCATAAGCGTCTGGAGCAGCAAAGCTTGTGAAAGGTGGATGTGCCATTCAACACCACGCCTAATCTCCCGTTTGCAGCGCCCGCATTTCTGAGTCAGCTTCCAGAGACGCCAATGTGATCGGGGACGGGGCGATTAGGCCTAACAAGATATGACTGAAAGTCTCAGGTCGGCTGTGACAGCAGGGAAGTTCAGATTCCCTGCCTTTGCTCTGAGGTCTACATTTTAGGGTCTAGTTACTTCTTACTTAAATCCCATGAACCCGTGTTCCCCGGCATTCATCTTTTATCCTCCCTTTCTCCTGGAGTAAAATGGCTTGGGAGCCCAGCAGCTTCGCCCTCCGTGGCTTCCAGCAGGTAATAGCCTGTGGTTTGAAGAAAGGGGAGCCGGAGGAAGGGAAGGGAAGGCATCAGGGAGGAGGGTGCCCGCCTGGCTGGAAGTGCGGAAGCGGGAAGGAGAGCATTGCTTATGCATGCAGGCCTAGCTGGCCCGTCCCAGGCCTCCACTCCTCATTCACGTTGGTGTGGATGAGAGAGCGCCCACAAGGTGACAATAGAGCTGAATTAATTTTGCACCCCCACTCCTCCCACTCTCTGCAAACACTCTCTAAGTTCAATGTACACTGACCCGATAGTTTTCCTCAAATCTGCACTTTCCACCGCCCCCATTGCCACTGCCCCAGTACACTCATTGTTGTCTCTTATCTCAAGAGTTGTGACACATATGTAATTCCTTAATAAAGAAATGTTAAAAACAAAATGGAAAAAAAAAAAAGAGCTGTAACCAAAGACCACTCTCTTACCAAACCTGTCCCTCCTCCCCCAGTATACCCCAAAGTCATTTCCTTGGAGCATCTTCTGACCTCCTCAGATATTTACTGAGTACCTACTATGTGCCAGGCACTGTGCTTAGCATTGGAGAAGAAATTGTTTTAAAAGCATTGTGATCATAAAAGATAAGATTTCCTTTTTTGTACAGCCAAGTAGTATTTCATTGTGTGGATGCAGCACAGTTTTTTTTTAACCACTCACCTACTGAGGGACAGTTAGGGCTGTTTCCAGATCTTGGCTATTGCAAATAATGCTGAATGAACATGGGGTTCGTATGTTCTTTGAAATTAGTATTGCAGGTTTTTTAAGGTATTCCCAGAAGTGGGACTGCTGGGTCAAAAGGCAGTTCCATTTTTAATTTTTTGAGGAAACTCCATACTGTCCTCCACAGTGGCTGCACCACTCCGCATTCCCACCAGCAGTGCAGAGGGTCCCCTTTCTCCACACCCTTGCCAGCACTTGTTGTTTATTGATTTATTGGTGACAGCCATTCTGGCAGGCATGGGGTGATCTCTCACTGCAGTTTTAGTTTGAATTTCTCCGATGATTAGGGACATTGAGCATCTTTTTATTTGTCTGTTGGCCATCTGTATGTCCTCTCTAGAGAAGTGTCTGTTCATGTCCTTAGCTCATTTTTTAATTGGGTTGTTTTTCTTCTTAGTGTTGAGTTGTATACATTTTTTATATATTTTGGAACTGACAAATGAAATAGACAGAGAGGCATGGATATATGGAAAAGACTAACAACTGTTAGATGGGATGGAGTGAGGGCTGGATAAAAGAAGGTAAATAAGTTAATAAACATAGATAAATAGATGATAGATAGATAGATGATAGATAGATAGATGATAGATAGATGATAGATAGATAGATAGATAGATAGAATACATAAACAGAGAACACAGTGTGGTGATAGCCAGACAGAAAGGGAGATGGGGTGGTGGAGGTGGGTGAAGGGGAAGAAATGGAGAAGAGACTGTTTTAGGCAGTAGGCACAGGATGCATGTGCAGATGATGTTTTATTGAGTTATATTCTTGAAACTTGTATGGTTTTGTGAACCAACATCACCCCAGTCAATTTTTAAAAGCAGTGCAATTATGAGAAAAAAGGACAGACACCATCTGTTAAGAGATGAATTGTGTCCCCTAATATTCATATATTGAAGTGCTAGCCCCCCCCCCTTTCAGAATGGGGCTATATTTGGAGATGGAGGTCTTTAAAAAGCTGTTAGATTAAAGTAAGTTCATTGGTGTGGGCCCCAATCCAACGTGATGGGTATCCTCCTGAGAATAAAAAATTAGGACACAATTAGGACAGCTAGTTTGGCTCAGTGGATAAAGTCCAACCTGTGGACTGAAGGGTCCCAGGTTTGATTCAGGTCAAAGGCAAATGGCTAGCTGCAGATTCGATCCCCAGTAGGGAGCATACAGGAGGCAGCCAATCAGTGATTCTTTCTCATCATTGATGTTTCTATCTCTCTCTCCTTCTCCCTTCCTCTCTGAATCAACAAAAATATATTTTAAAAAATAGGACACAGATGCACACAGAGGGAAGACAGTGTGAACTCTCAGGGAGAAGACGGCCATCCACAAGTCAAGGAGGGAGGCCTCAGAAGGAACCAATCCTACTGACACCTTGATCTCAGACTTGCAGCCTTCAGAACCATGAGGCAATGAATTCCTCTTATTTAAGCCACTCAGTCCATGGTACTTTGTGATGGCAGCCAAACTGACTGATACATGGTCTCGTGGAGCTTATTATTTAGTGTGAAAAACAATAACTACTAGTCTAATGATTATAAGCCTATATGTGCTAAGGAGGATAGTATGGTGAGAGGTAGATACAGAAATGGATACAAATATATAGATATTGATACTGACTAAACATATGGGTATAGATTGAGATATGGATATAGATGGGACATAAATATGAATAGGAATATAAATATTGATATTGATATAGATATGAATATATACAGGTATATCAGGAAGAGCTGATCTAGTCTTGGGTGAGGTCAGGGATGGCCTCCCTGAAAAAGCAGGAGTAGAGTCAAGATCCAAAAGAAAATAAGGGTCAATTAAATATATACACACACACACACACACACACACACACACACACACACACATATATATATATAAATATATATATATGGTATCCCAAAAAAAAGTATACACACTTTAACAGCTGATAGCTCAACTGATGTTTCTTTTCAGATTTAACCCATTGGAAAGAATAATTATTCAAAGTGTGTGTACATATTTTGGGAACACCCTGTATCCATGGAGGAGAAAATCCCAGGTATAGAAAAGCACATGGAAAGTACCTAGGATTGGAGGGAGCATGACCATTCATCTGAGGCTGGGGTTGGGGGAAGAATGGGGATGGGAGGTGTACACGGAGAGTCAGAAAGAGCCAAACTCCAGTGGCTCCTCATGCCTCTCGGAGAACATTCAAGGTCTTGGACACAGCTTTGAAGGCGCTTTGGGACCTGGCTTGAGGCCACTGCATCTTTCATCTCTTCCTGCTGACATCCCATGGAGACAACCCAAACGGCATGAAGGTCCTTAAATGCTTCATGCCCTCTCCCTCAGCCAAGCCTTTGAAAAGGATGTTTTCTGGGCCAAGAACATTGTTCACCCTTGTCTTTGTCTTCTTTAACCTTTAAGACAGTTCAGAACTCAGCTCTTTAGGGAAATACTTCTCTGGGTCCAGTAGATAAAGTCAATCCTCTGTTTAACCAGCAGAAGTTTGTAGAGCTTCTGTTACATACAGACAGAGACCTGTGCTGTCTTGGGGTGATGGCTATAGTATACAAGAATTACAATTCCCTGAAAGCTTCCACCCAGATCCTGCCCATTTTTCCCTCGTGATATTCTGTATCTCCATCAGTAACTGCATTGGCATACTATTGTAGACTTGCTTACACATTGGTGCTCCCCGCTGCACCGTCATCTTTACGTGGCCAGTTCTTTCAAGAGTTTCTGACTGTTAGTAGGTGCTCAATAAATGTTTGATACATGTAAGAGCAAAAGTATTTTGATAACTATCCTTGGAATAGAAATGCCATCATCCCTCATTCTTTAGAATAGGGTCAGCAAACTGCTTTAAAAAGATCTTATACTTAACAATTTAAGCCTGTAGAGTCTACAGTGTAGACCATGAAGCAAAATAAAAACTGTGAAATTTAACCACTTAAAAATGCCAAAACTATTCTTGGCCCATAAGCCATACATTGTCAAACTTTCTTTACAGTCTTACAACCAGTTGGCAATCAATCAATCAGTCACCACTTATAGATGATATGATCGGATGCCAGAGAGGTTAAGTGACCTGGATAAAGTTGCACAGCATGCTTGCATCTTCGGTTTCCCTGGGTCCTAATACTGTGAGCCACACTGCCTGATTTTAATCACCAGATACTTTCCTCTTTAGTTGTGAGACTGTGCAAATTACTGGACCTCTCTGTGCATTAATTTGTCCATCAGTAAAATTGTGATGATGGTGAGTGTACTAGTTTTCCTAGGGGTGTCATAACAAATCATCACAAACCAAGTGGCTTAAAACAACAGGAAGTTACTCTCTCACAGTTCTGAAGGCCAAAATCTGAAATCAAGGTGTCCGTAGGGTGATGCTTTCTCCAAAGACTCTAGGAGAGAATCCTTCCTTGCCTCTTCCCGCTTCCAGGTGACTCCAGGAGTGTCTAGGCTTGGAGCTGCATCCCTTCAGTCTCTGCTTCCTTCTTCACGTGGCTTCCCCTCTGCGGTCTTCTCTCCTCTGTCTTCATCTCTTCTTGTAAGGGCACCTGTGATTGGATGCTGGGCCTACCCAGAGAATTCAGATTGATCTTATCTTGAGACCCTTAGCTTAGTTATATCTGCAAAGACCATTTTTCCTAATAAGGTCACATCCATGGTACTGAGTGGATATATCTCTGAGAAGCCACCATCTGATGCACTATAATCTATAATAATAAAAGCAAATATGCTAATTAGACCAGATGTCCTTCCGGACGACCTCCTAGACAAAGTTGGGGCTGCGAGGGAAGCCCGGGTCCCAGAGGGAAGCCAGTGCCGGCAGCTGGGGGAAGGAGGACCTACTCTTGCACGAATTTCATGCATCGAGCCTCTAGTGATTAAATATATCTCAGAAGGCTGATGTAAGGGTTCAATTGGTTAACTGGGCTTAGCACGGTCTGGCATATTTTGAGCAATTAGTAACACTAAGTATCATCTGAAAAACCATTCATTGAGCATTTTGCATGCATTCTGTCATGAACCCAGACAATAAGCTCATGGACAGGGTACCATAAGCTCCATCTTCTAAACAGTAGCTCTCAGAGCCGCTTTGCTGCATCAAGCTTCCTCCTGTTGTCTTTGACTGTCTACTCTCTCATTCAAGCATCATTCTTCTTCAGATGGAGACACTGGGCTGCTCAGACCCTGCTTTCCTGATGGGTGTTCTTAATTCCTCGCCAGGACACTTTACCAGCCAGGCTGGGTGAATTCAAACTCCGCCCATCTCGCTTTAAAGCTCCCTGGTTTGCCCTGTTCCCTGCATGCAGCTAGGGGAGGGGAAGAGAAGAGAAACTTTTAAAATGTTTAATTGCACAAAGATGCCATTGCCAGGAGCACTAGCGGCTATCCAAGCCTCCCGTGAATTTTTCATGCAGCCTCCGGAGAGGGAGCGCAGGAAACTCTCCCTCCACGAGAAAGCCGGGAGCCTCGGGGAGCCCTGCTCCCAGCAGCCCTTCGCCCGGGAATATTAATTTAATTAAGCTCATAATGGCAGATTTTACAGCAGAGCTCTGGAAGCTACAGGGCACTCTCCTGAATCTCAGCGCCCTGCCTAGAAAACGTAGAAGGATGTTGCCTCCACCACCCGGGATCCTGGTGGGCTGACAAACACAAGCTGGGAGGCAGGGGCCCCGTCCCACTGGGGAATGTGAAGGGTTTATTCTAAACCCCTCAATATTATATGAAAATAACATAGAAGACCTAGATTTACATCGCAGCTATATGCCTGCTGCGAGCTATGTGTTTTAGCCAGTTACTTAGCTTCTCAGAGCCTCAGTTATAGCATCTGTGAAATGGGAACAGCTTCACTGATCTCCTTGCTAAGTTGTGAAGATTCAATGAGATGGTAGATAAGGAAATAACCCAGAACACTAGTCTTGAACAATTTTTGTTTGCCTCTCCTTTGTTTCGTTTCCCTGGATCTTTTCCTATTTTCTCATTTAAAGAAAATAAGGGAGATGCCCAGCCATGGTGGCTCAGTGGCTGAACGTCGATCTATGAACCAGGAGGTCACGGTTTGATTCCCAGTCAGGGCATATGCCTGGGTTAAGGGATCAATCCCCTATTGTGCAAGAAGCAGCTGATCAATGAATCTCTCTCATCATTGATATATCTAGTTCTCTCTCCCTCTCCCTTCTCCCTGAAATCAATAACTATATTTCTTTTTTTAATGAGGGAGTTGGATTTTTCACTACCTCTGAGTATCACTCCAGATTTTACTGCTCTGAGAAAATGTAAGCACATTGCCGGGACCGGTTTGGCTCAGTGGATAGAACGTCGGCTTGCGGACTGGAGGGTCCCGGGTTTGATTCCGGTCAAGGACATGTACCTTGATTGTGGGCACATACCCAGTGGGGGGTGTGCAAGAGGCAGCTGGTCGATGTTTCTCTCTCATTGACGTTTCTAACTCGCTGTCCCTCTCAATTCCTCTCTGTGTAAAATCAATAAAATATATTTTTTAAATATATTTTATTGATTTTGTACAGAGAGGAAGGGAGAGAGATACAGAATTAGAAACATTGATGAGAGTCATCGATCAGCTGCCTCCTGCACACCCCCCACTGGGGATATGCCCGCAACCAAGGTACATGCCCTTGACCGAAATCGAACCCGGGACCCTTCAGTCCCCAAGCCGACGCTCTATCCATTGAGCCAAACCGGTCTCGGCAATAAAATATATATATATTTTTTTTTTTTAAATGTAAGCACATCTCTACTTCTTAACTCCCTATTTGCGAAAACCCCAAGGCATGAGTGAGGGAGGTCCGCCCCGCTCTCCCCTTCTTTCTCAGCCTTCTAGAGACCCCAGAGCTCTCTTTGCTTCCTGTTCTCCACCCCAGCCAAGCAAAAAAGATATCCCTTAGTCAGGCAGACATTTCCTGAGGATCATCTCCATGCCCACCTCAAACACAGGAGAAAGGAACACAAGACCATCTCAGACATCACTTCTGGAGAAAATCAAAGCCAGCCATGAAGCACTAGAAACTCCAAAAGCAGAAACTCTTTGAGTAGAGAAAATCAACAAGTACTGGAACAACCCTGGAAGAGAGGAAGGAAAGCTGGGATTGTGAAGAAAAGATAACTAATTAATTAAGTAAGCATTAGCTGGTGCCTACTATGAGGGATGTTGTGATTAAAAACAAAAATCAAAGTCCCTGGCATTATGCAGCTTATATTCTGGTGGAAGAGTGGAAACAAACATAGACACAATATTAGAATGAGGTCATTTCACAGAGTGATAAGAAAGTCAAGTCCTTTTTCACTGTCTGAAACAGCGGTTTGGGATAAAGGGAGTGCCCTTGGATTTGGAAGGGTCTTTTTCATCAGACCTAACGACCAGAGGACCCTGCAAAAACCTTAAAAAGAGCATCCCAAAGAGAGAGCAGCATGTTCAAAGGTAAAAAGTGGCACTACTGAAAATATGGCTGGAGCAGGGGGAAAAAGGAGCGTGTGAGCAAGGAAATACAGAAAACTGGGATTCAGTCAGGGGAAAGAAGACAGAAGACCCTTGACTTCTAAGCTCCCTACTGCTGCTAGCTCCCCAACTCCTTTAGAAGATCCCTTCACGATCTTAACCGAAGGACCAGACCCGTGACTTAGACCAGGAACACAAAGAAGGTCAGAGGTGTGGTGACTGCCTTAATTAACCTTACCACCTGGATGGGAAACCAGCTTTTAATAAAGTGGAGGAAATGCAGCAGCAGAAGACAGCCTATAGCATAATCCAGTGGTAGGCAAACTGAGGCTCGTGAGCCACATGTGGCTCTTTGGCCCCTTGAGTGTGGCTCTTCCACAAAATACCACATGTGGGCACGCGTGTACAGTGTGATTGAAACTTTGTGGCCTATGCACAGAAGTCAGTTTTTGGCTCTTAAAAGAAATTTCAATCCTTGTACTGTTGATATTTGGCTCTGTTGACTAATAAGTTTGCCGACCACTAGCATAACCCATTCCTTGTGTAACATGTTTTTCAGGACCCCAACATGTTTGTCCTTCTCTTAACCCTTTTAAACCTGACATTCATCCTGGAAGGCGAGTGCTGATTGTTTCAACATGTTGCAGTAGGACAAAAAGAGGAGGTGATCTGTCAGGTCCAGAGTCAGGTATCAACGTCAGGACTTGAACTGGGATCTCTTTACTGCCCCACGCTCAGCACTGAGTGAGCAAGGTGGCACAGAGAAGCCACCTGGGCAAGCCAGAGCAGGTGGGAGGTGGCTTGTAAGCTGAGGTTCAGCTAGACGTTTATTGAGTGCCTACTGTGTGCCAGGCACTTCACAGAGTGCTCCCATCTCAAGGTCAGTGGGTTGAATCTTCCCAACAGCTCCGGGTGTCGGCATCATTCCCCCATCTGAGAGCCAGAAAGCCCTCACCTCGTACAAGACAAGCAGTGTCTAGGTTTAGGCCTTGAAAGGAGCCTTCCCATCGCCTCTAGTTGCTTTTGCTTGAATAAAAGATGGGCTTCCTCTCAGAACTCCTGGCTGGCTTCCCTGGGCTGACGAATGTGGGTAAAGATACCATCCCTTCCTCTGGCTCTGGGAGAGGAGATACAGGGAGGGATGCCCAGGCATGGGTACCCCAGAGCCCCCGAGAAGACAGGCTGCTTAAGGGCAGCTCTGTCTTTCTCCCTGCTCCCTCTGCCCTCTGCTGACGGGAGACTGAGAGAACCTGGGCCTCGCCTCTTGCAAACCTCAGCCAGAAGCATCTCCCCCCAAACAATTCAGACTCATCAAAGGCGAAGACAAAAGGCAGGCCGCATCCAACACCTCCGTCTGTTTGTTGGTTCGCTATAAAGCAAAACAGCTGCTAGGGAATGACAGGGCTTATTGAAATAAATTCCAACATTTATAATCAATTACACGGCGCTGTCCAAAAACCACGGCTTGATTTAAGAACCGTTTCCCTGGTCCCGGGAGAGGCAGGGTTTCAGCTCCCTTTCACTCCCTCCTCCCAGAACCTTCTCACGTCTTGCCCTGTCTCTCAGTAAAAACAAAAAACGATCCCGCAGGAAGAATATGATTTTTTTTCCTCCTCCTCCTCCTTCCTTTTTAAATGTTTTCCCAAATCCAGCAGATCATCTAGCTGCTGCTTGACCTTCAGGAGTGCGGTCGAGTGGTTGAATTTGCTCCAAAGGCCTTTCCTGACAGAAGGTCTTAAAATAAAGCCCTCAGGTTTTTCTCCGCGCAAGCCCTGTCATCTCTGCCAGGAGGCTTAGTGCCCGTGTAAGGACCCGCATCTCAACGAGGGACAGCCCCTGGCCTGACTCCGAGCTGCCTGCCTCCAGCCCCTCACTGCCGACTGGAAATGCCCACTCACTGCACTATTCCTTAAATAACATTTAACGCAGCTTTGAGTGAATAATATGTTACCGTTGACTATGGTCGCAGTGTAGTACAGCTGACCTCTACAGCTTATTCATCTTGCTCAAGTGAAAATCTAAGCCCATCCATTGGCTATGCTGCATTTCCTCCTCCTCGAGACCCTGGCAATCACCACTCCACTCGCTGAGTCTGTGAATTTGATTATTGTAGATTCCTCATGGAATTGGAATCACAGTGTTTGCCCTTCTGTGATTGCCTTATTTCACTTAGCATGCCATTCTCATGACCCCCTTTTCAAGACTGAATAGTATTTCTTTACACATATACTAGAGTCCCGGTGCATGAAATTCATGCACTCAGGTGGGGGGGGGGGGGGTGTCCATCAGCCTGGGTTTCGAGAGGGTGCAGGCCAGGCTGAGAGACCCCACTGGTGCATGATTGGGGCCAGGGAGGGACGTGAGAGGTTGGCCAGCCCGGGAGGGACCACAGGAGGGCTCCAGGGCATGTCTGGCCCATCTCGCTCAGTTCCCAATTGGCCGGACCCCAGCAGCAAGCTAACCTACCAGTTGGAGCACCTGCCCCCTGGTGGTCAGTACACATCATAGCGAGTGGTTGAGCAGCCTTAGCATATCATTAGTATATTACATTTTGATTGATTTAATGAACAACTGGACTACTAAACACTTATCATATTAGGCTTTTGTTATATAGGATACCACACTACCCCAATCCATTCATTCATCCATGCACGTTTAGGTTGTTTCCATAGACATACACCTCAGTGCCATCTCTGTTGTGCTCCTAGGATGAGCCTGAGGCCCTCCACCTGGGATCCTTTCAGAATCCTGTAAGAACTCATATGGAGAGAGGAAAACACTTAAAAATAAATAAATAAATAATAAATTAAAAAAAAAAAAAAAAAAAAAAAAAACACGTAATTTTTTTTTCCTTTAAATAATCTAAAACAAGTCAAAGTCAAGGGGACAAGATATGGAATAACCATAGTAGTCATAAAAATGAGCATTAAATTGAGTACTTATTCAGTTCCAGATACTAATATGCAAACACACACACACACACAGAGACAGAAAAATACAATAAAAGAAGAAAACACTCCAAGCTTATTCCCAGCTCAGACTTTTTGCCCACCTAGTTCCCTCTTTCCAGAACTGTCCATCCCACCACCACTAGTATCTTCACCAATATCCCATATCTCACTCTTTGTCATTCCTTAGGTTTTAATATAACTCTTCAGGTTTATCTGTATTTATTTACAGCATAGTACAATTTTGCAGAGGTTTTGTTTTGCATACGAGTTGCAAATTTTCTTATTTGCCTGCTTTTTCAGTGTGTGTTTGGGGGGAGGGGGGGGCGGTGGGGAGTATGGAAGAAGAATCTGCTTCTCCCACTAAATAAGTAAAATTTCTTCACCAGAATTCCTGGGCTCAAGTCCTGCCTGTTTCATATCCTAAATACATGATCTTGAGCCAGTTTCCTCTCCCATAAAAGGCAATAATACTAGCTCCCACCTCACCAGTCTTAGATGAGAACTTGGTGCAGCGTAAGTGCTTTATTAGTGTTTGTCATGGTTGTTGCTGCATTTATAGCTATTTCTTCTTAGGCCCAGCCCTTGGCCTAGTATCAGGCATATAGTAGTCACTCAGTAAGTGCCTACTGCATGAGTTTTATTATTTTACTTTTTTTAAATCTATGCTGAAAATTGCAGTAAAGTGAAACTTTCTTAATTGGCGTAAGTGGGGGCAATAAGAAATGACCAGCGCAAACTAATGGAACCCCGGAATAATTGCCTCTCAGGGAGTCGGCTCCAATGAATAGATAAGAGTGACCTGTAATTCCCTCGCCTTTCTCCTTTTATGGGGGAAAGAATGAATCCCAGGTGCTTCCGAATAATTTGTTCTCTTAAATAGTGTAAACATCACCGGGACCATCTGTGTGCGTTATTGATTTTCCCATTTAGTCCATTCTTTTTAGATGGTGCACAGGAGCCTGGAGCTGAAAAGTCCCCGGCTCCCAAACTAAAGGAATCTAAGTGAACATGGCCTTTTTAACCCCTTTCTGCGCCTGCCTTAGCCAGCCACGTTGACCAGCTTCAGAGGGGGCTTTGTGGACCATCAGAAGGAAGATGCTTTCTTGTTCGAGCGTCCAAACTGACAAGGAGGTGACAGTCCCTCACAGAGTTGAGTTCTAGCATCTCATTCCTGGGCATATGTCCAGTCTCCATGGCTTCATAGCTATATGGTGCATCACTGAATCCCTCTGTGCCTCAGTGTTAACATCTATAAAATGGGAGCAATTGTGGTTTCCACCTTATAGTGTGGGTGTAAGTTAATGCATGGAAAGTATCTGGCACAATGCCTACCCTAAAATAAGCATGTAATACATCAAAGTTTACTTTTATTATTTATAAAACAAATAAATTTAGTAACAACGGGATATTGTGGGGGGGGGGGGTAGGGGACTGTAGAAGGCTTTACAAAAAAGGCCTAACCCTAATTCTAGCACACATTTATTAGATATGTGTCTTTGGCTGCATCCCTGGACCTTAGGTCAGATCATATATTTCCCAGTGATATCTACCAGGAAGTGTTGACAGGAGAATTAAATAAACAACATATGTGAAAGGGCATGGCTAAGACACACCAATTGGGAGTGATCAGTGTCATACATAGAAATTAATGTGATGTTCATGGAGGCATGTCCACATTTTTACCCACTTTCTCCCCTGTAAGTGGGTTAAGAGGAAGCTCGCCTTCCTGAGGTCGATGGGGGAGGCTGCACAGAGGTTGGAGAGTGTGAAGTGTGCGGTTTAAGCAGGAGCCAGGGTAGTACTTAGGAGAACTTATTGCGGAAGCTACCGCAATGTTTATGAAAAGCTTGCCAAATTTTATCCTCATTTTGCAGATGAGAAAATGGAGGACCAGCCAGGCTAAGGATGCCATGGCCACCCACATAACAAAGCCTGGACCTAGATCAGTCTGTTCATTCTGGAGTTCCAGCCATATTGCCTTTTTTTTCTGTGCCTTGCTATTGATTCTTTCTGAATCACCTTTACTCCTACCACAGGGCCTTTGCACATGCTGTTTCCACCATCTGGAACACTTCTCATCTCCCATACTCTGCACTGAGTTAAACTTTGTCAGGTCTGGCACCACAGCCTCAAGGATCCGAGTTCCCAACCAAATCCAACGTTCAGTTACACATCCTTAAAGCCACAGTCCCCTTATGAAAGCACTTTTTAGAGTTGCAGCTTTTTATTAGCCTGTGTGATTATCTCAGATGATATGTCTCCCCAACCAAGCAGTAAGCTCTTGGAGGCTGGGGCTCTCTTAGTTCTCAGCACATTGTCTGGCCCATAAAAGGCATTCAATACAAATGTATGGAATGAACAAACAAATGAACAAAGAAATGAGTGAGTGAATGAGTGATTATAACACCTGTGCATGTGATTATAAGAAATGAGAAATCAAGACATTTGACCCTCTTTGCCAGTGTTCAGCCTATGTGATAGGGATACCACGGACTGATTCCTGAAACTCGGTTTGTCCTGGGCGATGCCGGGGAGGGAGGGGGGGGGGGGAGAGCAGGAAGGAAATGTGTCTGACAGCTTCCTCCTCTGGAAAAACAGGGTTGGTGGGGTGGAGGGTGGGGAAAGGGGGAGTCACAAACAATTTCTTCTTTAATTAGAGCTCTGTCGGCTTCAGTTAGCCTGGGTGTTTGTTCCCTTGTGTGTGTCAGGAAATTTGGAACTGACCCCGAGCTTGTGAAATAATTAGTACAATAGTGCCGATCTAGCCATTTCTGAAAAGAGTAATTTACTCCCAGCATAGCCTCCCGGCAGAGCCACTCATTAATCAACCCAGGCCGCGTACATCAAAGCAGGTCCCCCTTTCCACCGTGGCATCCATCATCCAGCCCGTGGAAGCCACAGAAGCCTGAACCAATATACTGCCTCTGTTGGGCTGAGCTACCTCCCGTTGTCATGGGCTGCCCACCAGGAGCAGGGGGCGCTGGGCAGCCAGCACTGGGATGGGAGGGTGCAACCCCGGCCCCTCTGGGTTGATGCAGACCTCACCTCTGTGCAGCCTAAAGGTGGTTTCCAGCCCCTCTCCCCTCCTCAGTGAGATGTCCCTCTTGACCACCAGAAACAAAGAACCCACCTGGCTTTATTGATCACTCTTTATCACATTCCCTCCTACTGCCGTGGGCTAGAAATTACCTTGTCCTCTTGTTTATCTACCCTTTATTCTCTGCCTTTGTCCCCAGAGGGTATAGACATCAACAGAAGGAGAACTTTGCCATTTTGACCGTTTTAGCTCCTGAGCCTAGCACAGTGCCTGGCATGCAGGAAAAGTTTAACAAATAGTCTCTGAGTAAATGAATAAGTGCCCCCTTGCTAGCTAAAGCACTCTTAGCTAAAGGTGTCTTTTCTGCCCAGCCAGGATTGCTCAGTGGTTAAGTCGACCTATGAACCAGAAGGTCACAGTTCAGTTCCCAGTCAGGCACATGGACGGTTGTGGGCTCGATCCCCAGAGTGGGGCATGATTTTCTCTCATCATTGATGTTTTTATCTCTCTCTTCCTCTCCCTTCCTTTCTGAAATCAATAAGAAATATATTTTTAAATAAAGGTGTCTTTCTTCCCCACAACCCTTTCCCTAAAATTCTGTTGGTCCTCAAAATAGTCTATCTTGTTAGTGTATTTATTTGCTTATTTTTCCCAGTTTCTCTACTTAATTGGTAGCTACTTGCATTAGCTCCCTATGCTATGTAAGAAAATATGTCTAAACATAGGGACTTTAAACCATAGATATTTACTATCTCCAAGGTTCTGTGGGTCAGGAATCTGGGTGTGGCTTAACTGGGTGCTCTATTTCACAATCTCTCATAAGGCTGCAAAGTTTGAGCCAGGGCTGAGGCCTCATCTGAAGGCTCAACCGGAGAAGGATCTGCTTCCAAATGCTCTTGGGGATTGTTGTCAGTATTCAGTTCCTTGAGAGATATTAGCCTGAGGGTCTCAGTTCCTTGCTACATGCACCTCTCCAACTGGCATCATGCTTCAACAAAGCATGCAAACCAAGAAGACAACAGAAAGTCTTCCATTCAAAACAGAAGTTAGAATTTTTCACAACCTAATAAGGGAAGTGACATCCCCTCAACATCGTCACATTTTAGTGGTTAAAAGCAAATTACTTACTAGAATTGGTGGGATGATCACATTGTAAGGTATAAAAATTTTGAATCACTATATTGTATACCTGAAACTAATAAAACCTATATAAGATTGTATACCAACTATACTTAAATAAAAATATAAATTTTAAAAATTGAAAGCAAGTTACTCAAGAGAAGATTACACTAAACCATCACTACCAGAAGGCAAGGATCAGGGGGTCATCCTAGAGTTTGCCTATCATAAAATAACAAAGATATATGCACACAAATGTTCATTATTTGCTGTTTATAACAGACCCAGATTGGAAATAATTAAATTGCCTTTCCATAAGGGAACAGTTGAAAGTAAACTATAGAACTACCATTATAATAAAAAATCATGATTTGAGGTGAAAAGGAGACAATAAATGGAAAGTGCACTTTGATCCAAACAAGGTAAGCACTTAAGCAGAATTTTTTTTTAAATGGACTTAATGGTGAGATTATTCCAATCCAGGTATCATAAATCTATATGTTTCTTAGAATGTCTATCAAAATGTTATAATGGCCTTCACATCAGTGGCTTTCAATGAGGAGAGGTTTGAGCCTCTTGCCCAGATTGGAAACACCTCTGACCATTAAGTTTATGTGATTCCTCCACTTTTGATTGAATTATCAGCCCAACTGGGATTTAAAATGCATTTGATGCTATCTATTTTTGTTGTTTAACTGGGAAAAATAAAGTGGGAGCTTCGTAAATTATATAGATTCACTTTCACAGTAAAATAATTCTAATCGTTTTCTGAATGGGTGAATTTATTTTCCTTTGTTGCTTTGTTGGCTTCTACCTTTTTCCAAGAATCAATATAACTTTGTCCTCCTCTGTCCTCTCCTTCAGTTTTCAATGTCCTTCCATAACTGGTGTCTGGTAACCATAATCATAACTCATGTCTTCCTCTTATCTCCCTGCAGTCTAGCACAGAGTTTGGCACAGTGTGATAAGTGGGAACCTGCCCAGTTTCCATCATCTTGTAACTTCACCCTGTGGATTTTTAACTCCATTTTCCATAACCAAGTTAGAACTAAAGTTTACATTGTTTTATTCAAAGATTTGGTGGGTGCCTACCAAGACAATGTATTTTTTTAAATTTTTTAATTAAAGAAGGATGTTACAATATCTCTCAAGGGGAAAAGAGAGGAAAGTACACAAATTAATAATCGTCTATTGTCCATTGTGTTTTGTATTATGTACTTATGCACTTCCTTTCATTTAATCTCCCAAAGTCCCCAAGATACTTGTATTGAAATACCTGCACTTTGCAGATAAGGAAAAGTGGAGTTCAGAGTGATTGAGCAACTTACCCAAGGATGCTCAGCTGGTAAGAGCAGAACAGACCTTTATTTCAGACTCCAAGGCCCAAGTCATCATGTCAGCATCATTTTAATGGTGAGGGAAATAATTCCATTTTATGAAAAGAAAACCCTATGCTAGGACTGAGATGCCATGTTCAATGTCAAGTTCACCTTGGATGTATTAAGGCCAGGATTTCTCACCCTGGGCACTATTGCTTTGGGGCTGGATAATTCTCTGCTGTGGGGGCCATCCTGCGCACTATAGGAAGTTTAGCAGCATTCCTGGCCTCACAGACTCACTAGATGCCAGGAACACCCCCAACCCTAACTGTAACAAAAATAATTGTCTCTAGACATTGTCAAATGTTCTCAGGGGTGGGGTGGGTGGGGGACAAAATCATGCCCAGTTGAGGACCACCAGCTTAAGAAGAAAAATGGTTGCTATAAAAAATGAACATAAGCTGAAAGAAACATAATTGACTATACCAGAACATTTATATAGTGTTACATTCACTGCTTCATAGAGTATTAAGATAAAGCTCTCAGCTTTACCTAATAATTTGTCTCATTTTAGTTAATTTAAGGAGGAAAACTCTAATTTGAACCAGCATTACCTAGTGTTCAGGATGATTTCTGAGTATCCAAACTCGATAGGGAAGTCAGGGTGACATTGACATGGCAGTCAGGTCTGAACCTCAGCTCAGCCACTCTGGTAGCTGTGTGACCTTGAGAAAATCACATCAACTCTGAGCGTGAGCATCCTCATCTAACAGGGAAATGATGGTGCCTGTCAGAACCTGTGGTGGCCTGTGAATTCAACAAGACCAGTGGGGAAAGTGCTTCATTTCGTGAGTTCTCAGGGGATGTTATCACCCCTTCCCTTTCTACTCCCTCCGTGGACTGTGCAATAGATTCTTGACTGACACTTGGTAGCAGAGTCCTTACACTCAGTGAACAGCTTACCAATGGAATAACTTAACTCTGCTAATGGCCACAGCATGGCGGCTTAGTAACTCTCAGTGAGTGCTCCATCCAATGTGTTAACCAATTTGCTGATTGTTTCAAGCTTGTCGATCAGCCTGTTTGATGGTACATTATTTGTTTACAGGTGAAGATGTGTAAATGAAGTATAATTGGCACTTTACACCCATGCATTCATTTAACCATCACAGTAACCCAGTGAGGAAGGTACGATTCCTATTCCCATTTTACAAATCAGAAAACCAGGGCTTAGGGGTGATGAATAACTTATTCACAGTCGTAAGGATTGCAAGAATGGTGCCTGGCATGCAGAAGGCATTCAAAATACTGGTGGGGCAAGGCAGAGAACTGTATCCAGGCATTGCAACCCAGAGTCCGAGCTCATAACCATTTTTGCTATATTGCCCATTGCACTGTGAGAAATCTCCCAAGGGGGGTGTTACATTGTCATCACTTGAGTGCCTGGCTGTTCGTCTTATTAAAGCAGCTATTTCTTTATAGCCTCAGAAGTCTTTCCTCAAGGTGGCCCTGGCCCTCTCTACATCAA
This sequence comes from Pipistrellus hanaki, assembly GCF_964339955.1. NCBI lineage: Eukaryota > Metazoa > Chordata > Mammalia > Chiroptera > Vespertilionidae > Pipistrellus > Pipistrellus hanaki. The sequence continues at coordinate 85,866,653 of NC_140506.1, read as the reverse complement.
TGTTGAGCATCAGTGGTCACCTCTTCAATGACAAGCCCCTTACAGTTACCAGGATGTATTGATAACAGTCCAGGTGTTTCCTGGGTGTTACTGTCTCACCTCCTTTCTTTTCACAATCTAATTGTCTGCTCCCTAGAACAAGTCCACCTTTCTCAAAAGCACTACCAGAGACACTGTCAATCAACAGGAGACACAACAGATTTTGAAAGACAGTAAAAAAAAAAAAAAAAAAAAAAAAGTCTTCCAGGCCCCAAGGCAAGGTGTACAGTCAAGAGCTGCCTCTTTCCAGGTCAAAGGGAGAAACACATCTACCTGTGTGGTCTCTCCTTCCCCTCTCCTGTGGAATGCCTCTCTCTGCTTCTAAGCTGGCCCACTAACATCTGCATATTACCAGGTAAATAAAACTTTGATGGAAGCAGAGCTACCCAATTAAGGGCTCCAGGTGAAAAGAAGGCGATAAAACGCTTCATTTCAGCAGGAGTGTCTTTATGGAAACGCCAGAATGTGTTCGCTGGTTGCATGCAAATGAGATGTGCGGGCGCCGTAATTACATCACCTGGCCGTCTTGCTTCGGTGCAGAAGCTGATGGGGCTTTGGTCTGCGGACACTGCGGAAGGGGTCCCCTTTGGTGCCCAAACCAAGAGGGTGTGATACCAACCAGGGTAGGCTTAGCTCGGCCTCAGAGCTGCAAACCGTTCATTATAAACCCCAAACTGTCACACCGCTCCCCTAATGAGGGCGTACATCTTTGGCAGCCTCGGGACAGTAGTAACTTATTTCATGACACATTCTGGGAGTTTTATGTGCCTGCACCATAAAAAAAAGAAATGTGCCGTTTCCATAGCAATGCGGGTTCTTTCGGGCAGCCCCGTTGTGACGGGGAGAGCCCCCGCGTCCTTCTGGGAACTGTTCTTTTCGCTCTCCTGGAAGCTCTTAAATTGTCCCCCAAACACTCACCTCCGCCTCCGTTTCTGAGAGGGCCAAATGGCACGTCCCCAGGTTTGCCAGCCTGATGGTGCGGCTGAGGAATTCTCCAAAGTGCTTAGCATCCCTCGCAGACCCTGGCAAACCTATGGAAGATGAGGCTCATCTTTCCAGCAGGGTTAGGAGAGACAAAGACCTGCAGGTGTCAAAGGCTGGTGGTACCTGCTCACACCGTCTACAGCCTGCAGAGCTGTGGTGGAAATGGGTGGGGCCAGGACTGACCACTCTATGGCCTCCAGCTGGCCTCAGAGCCTTGTTGAGGTCTTCACAGGGACAATAGGTTTGGCAGGACCTGCTTTTGTGCTCCTTGGACCGTTGAAATGATTAGAAGGGATAACAAGTGTAACAGCCCTAGCCGGTTTGGCTCAGAGGATAGAGCACAGGCCTGTGGACTAAAGGGTCCCAGGTTCAATTCCAGTCAAGGACATGTACCTTGGTTGCGGGCACATGCCCAGTAGGGAGTGTGCAGGAGGCAGCTGTATGATGTTTCTAACTCTATATTCCTCTCCCTTCCACTTTGTAAAAATCAATAAAGTATATTTAAAAGAAAACAAATGTCAAAAAGGTTCCTCGCACTCAACAGTCACTCGGACTGCAAGTAGTGCACTGAACTCCAGCGCAGGAGAGCTTCCTTGCATCCCCTGTGGATGATGAGGTGAGGGCCCTTTCATTCTTCTCTGCCCTTGTTTGCCCATCTGTGGAAGGGGATGGCTGTTCTCTGCCCTGAACTTGTATTTACAACCTACTCTTCCTCTCCCAGGTTCAGACTCTTATCACCTTGCCTGGAGCATTTTGACTGTTTCCTCAATGGGATCCCATTCTTCTCTCCTAATCACCTCCCATCCATCCCAAACAATGCATCAGAATGTTCTGCCATGCAAGTCTGCTCTTGTAGTGCTCCCCAGCTGAAACTCTCCCAAGATTTCTCCACCAACTTCTGAGAAACAATCCAGAAGCCTCCACCTACGCCATCTGGCCAGGACCATCCCTCAGCCTCACTGGGCCCTCTGCCTCCTCCTCTCGCAGGGCCTATCCTACTGCTGCCTACCTGGATTCAGGACGTGCAGCCCCAGGCCCCGCACCGTGACTGCACAGCTGAACCTCCTAGGAGGCTTCTGAAGGTGGTCTGTCGGTGGTTCCCAACCCCACCTCTTGGAGAGCCTGATGTCATTGGCCTGGGAAACCCAGGTAAGGATCATTAGCACCCACGTTTGAAGGCGGACCCCATCACCAGGTGCTAATTGCTCTTTAATATATTGGTTGCCGTACCAGACCAATGCAGTTTTGTTTTGTTTTCTGTGTTGTTGGACTTCGGGTGCAGAATTTTGAGTTGTTCGGACTCCTCCGGTCATCCCGGTGCTTGGGGAAGTTCCTATTAGACTTTCTTTCTTTATTCTCTTTACCAATTTCACATCATCCCCTCTCCTCCCCTAGGCCAGCATTCTACTGCATTTGCTGTGTGTTCTGTCATTCATTTGTGACCCTGTAAATTGCACAGGAAGAGTTTCTGACATCGTTTTTAATTGCATATATGGAGGAGGACAATGGATTCCCCTCTGCTCCTGTTCTTTTTTGCACCCAGCAGTGTTCTTCTTTCTTTTCTTTTTTTTTTATATATATTTTATTGATTTCAGAGAGAAAGGAAAAGGGAGATAGAAACATCCATGATGAGAGAGAATCATGGATCCGCTGCCTCTTTGCAAGTCCCCCACTGGGGAGCGGGCCCAAAACCAGAGCATGTGCCCTTGACTAGAATCCAACCTGGGACCTTTCAGTTCACAGGCCGATGCTCTATCCACTGAACCAAACCAGCTAGGGCAGCACTGTGTTCTTAAGATCACTCTGTGTTGCTACTAAAATAACTGATTGCTTATACAATGGAATATTACTTGGCCATAAAAAAGAATGAAATCTTACCATTTATAACAACATGGATGACCCTAGAGGGTATTATGCTAAATCAGCTAAATCAGACATAAAAAGATAAATGCTGTATGATTTTAATTATATTTGGAATTTAAATAACAAAACAAATGAACAAACAAGACAAAAATAGACTCATAGAAACAGAGAACAAACTAATGGTTGCCACTGGGTAGGAGGATAGAGGAATGGGTGAAAGGTGAATAAAAATAAGAAGTACAAACCTCCAGATATGAAGCAGATAAGCCATGGATATATGGTGTACAGCACAGGCAATCTAGTCAATAACATTGTAATAACTTTGCTTGGTGACAGATGGTTACCAGACTTATTGTGGGGATCACATCATAAGGTATATAAATGTTGAATCACTATGCTGTGCACCTGAAACTAATATACTATTACATGCCAACTATAGTTTAATTAAAATTTTAAAAAATAATAATTAGCCAAAACCGGTTTAGCTCAGTGGATAGAGCGTCGGCCTGTGGACTGAAGGGTCCCGGGTTCGATTCCGGTCGAGGGCATGTACCTTGGTTGTGGGCACATCCCCAGAAGGGGGGTGTGCAGGAGGCAGCTGATCGATGTTTCTCTCTCATCGATGTTTCTAACTCTCTATCCCTCTCCCTTCCTCTCTGTAAAAAGTCAATAAAATATATTTTAAAATAATAATAATAATAATAATTAAAAATAATAGCTAAGGTTTCTAAAGTTTGACAAAATTCCACAATGTGCATCACCCACCTTTATCAGTCCCTGGGGACCACACCCTCACTGCCTCCAGCCACAATGTCAGAGTAAATGTCACTGTGCTCAGCTTTATAGGAGCCCCATTGAGAATCTCCTCAAGACACATACCCAGAAATGCTATAGTCGGAAAATGGGGCATATACATTCCATTTTGACTAGCCAACTGTTCTCAAACTGTTGTCCAGAAGGGCTGCACCAAACTGTACCCCTAAAGCCAAAGTTTCATTGGTTTATTCCAGTGTTCTGGGCTCACAAATCTCTTTAAGAATCTAAGACATTTGGAAGCTTTTCTTAGAAAAAGTAAATACTATCACCATAAACATACAAAATAATATTTTGCTGAGATAAATACTAGTAAATGTTTATTCAGATACATGTATTAATTCTTTTAATTTTTACAAAAACTTTTAGAGGTAAATATTGCTATTTTTTAATTGACATAACATGCAATTAGTTATAGTAAAGTGTACAATTCAGGGACATTGAATGCAATCCCATTACTGTGCACCCACTATCTCTCTCTAGTTTCAAAACTTTTTCATCATCCCAGATGAATTCTCTGTAATCACTCCCATTTCCCCATCCCCTGACAGCCAGTAATCTACTTTCTGTCTCTATGGATTTGACTATTCTGGACATTTCACATAAAAGGAATCATATAATACGTGACCTTCCATGTCTGGCTTCTTAGATTCATGTTTTCAGGGTTCATCCAAGTTGTGGCACAAATGGCATTTCATTTCTTTTTATGTCTGAACAATATTCTATGTATGTATATACCACAATTTGTTTATCCATTTATCTGTTGATGGACACTGGTTGTTTCTACCTTTGGGCTGTTATGAATAACGCATCTATCAACATTCATTTATAAGTTTATATGTGGCCATCTGGTTTTATTTCTCTGGAAGTGGAATTGCTGGGTCAAATAGTAATTCTATGTTTAACTTTTTGAGGAACCGCCACACGGTTTCCCACAGTGGGCACATCATTTTACTTTCCCTCCAGCAACATACAGTGTTCTTAATTCATCAATTCTTAACAATACTTGTTATTTTCTGTTTTGTTTTGTTTTGTTTTGTTTTGTTTTGTTTTGTTTTGTTATAGCCATTCTAGTGACTATGATGTGGTATCTCATGGTGGTTTTGATTTGCATTTTCTTGAAAACCAATGATGTGGAACATCTTTTCATGTGCTTTTGTGTATCTTCTGTAGAAAGATATCTGAGTCCTGAAGTAGAAATTACTACTAACCTCACTTTATAAATTGAGGCCAAACCAGGATCAGAACCAATTAAAAGGATGGCAGAGCCAGTGAAGGGGGCTCCAACACTGAAGGGTGAAGTTACTGACTGCCCCCCACCCAGGATCCCATAGACTTCAAGTTCAGAATTCTGCACTGGACAGTGAGTCTCATACTGATGAGGCCTGGGATTCTCAGTATACGCGTGAATGAATGAATAAATACACTACAAGTCTTCCTTTACCTCAAAACATACCATTTCATCACACAATGAGCCCAGGATGCATAACTGAGTCCCATATGGAGCCCCAGGACGGCTCCAGACTGTCCCCTTTAACCACGCAAACAGAGGCTGCCTGTGCCCTGCCTCACAGGAGGCCTGGATGTCTAGTCTGAGGCATTATTACACCTGGATCAATTCTTAATCTTGCAGCTTAGCTTTGAGCTGCTAGGTGACCTCTGAGAGATCAGGTATAAATCATTGCACCCTGCCCAAGGAAGAGGGGTCCCACCAGCTGAGGCCCCGTGGCATCTGAGACTCTCTTGGAAGCTAGCCCTCTCTAAAGCAGTGTGTGGTTCTCAGCTGTGACCAGTGCAAAGCCTGAGTCTTCACAGGCTTTAGTGAACGGTAAAATAAACAACAGCTCTAGGTAGAAAGAGGCCCTGCATGTCACATTTCATCCACCAACAAAACACCTCCGGCGGGGAGCAGTTTTCTCAGATGCCAAGAGGCTGATCATTATTATTGAACTAGTTCAGAATATATCCTTTTATTTTTTAATGCATTTTTATTGTTGCTAGCATTACAGATATCTCCCATTCCCGCCCCCACCCCCTTTACCTTCATCCTACCAGCTCCTCCCCACTCCCCAGGTCTTCACTACCCTAGTACCCATGTCCATGGGTTATGCATATAAGTTCTTTGGTTTATCTCTTCTCATTCCCCCAATCCCACATCAAGATATGTCGGTCTGTTCCATGCCTCCATGCCTCAGGTCTTATTTTGTGGGTCATTTCATTTTGTTCATTAAATCCCACAAGAATTTGTTCTTTTAAAATTCCGAGAGGCAGTCAGCAAAAAGTGAAAAAGGGAGAAGTGAATATTTGGTAATTCCTCCAATGGGCTAAGCATTAGGATCAACACAATCACATAATAAACCATTTAATCTCTTCAGCCAGCCCATGGCGTAGTTATCACTGTTGCCATTTTACAAGGAAGGAATTACAGTTCTGAGAGTTCAGTTGCTTTACTAAGGTCATATGGCTAGAAGGGCTGAATCTAAAATCTAAATCTATCTGACTTTCATACCTACCCTTGAACACCTCAAAGTCTCAACAAGCCCTTATCTTCTGCCTAGTCCTTGTCAGATGCTTCTCCCTCCAAACCCCGGTGGCAGAATAGGAAAGGCTTTAAAGTTGAAGGAATCCAAGTTCAAATGTCACCTGAAGAAATAAGTGCAAACTGCTTAATATCTCTACATCAGTCTTCTCATCTGTAAAGTGGGATAATTGAAAGGCTATACAAAAATTTTTTAAAATATATTTTATTGATTTTTTACAGAGAGGAAGAGAAAGAGACAGAGTTAGAAACATCAATGAGAGAGAATCATTGATCAGCTGCCTCTTGCACACCCCCTACTGGGGATGTGCCTGCAACCAAGGTACATGCCCTTGACCAGAATCGATCCCGGGACCCTTCAGTCCGCAAGCTGACACTCTATCCACTGAGCCAAGCTGGTTTTGGCTAGGCTAGACAAAATTAAGAGAAATGAATGCAATTTGAAAATTTAGTCTTGTTGTTGAAAAATCCCTCTAATGAAGTAGTCACAATTTTTGAGGAAGTTCTTAAAGATTACACAACTTTAAGACCTAAAAATAGATATTAAGTGGTAAAAATTTTAGAAAACAAGACAATTCCTTAAGTATATGGTAAGAAAGCACATTAGCTTACATCTCATAGGTAACCTCACATACGCTGGGCAGACTACCATGTGATAAAGTTGACAAGGGCCTAATCATTGCAGAAAAGGGATTCATATGTTGTCTTTTAGGTAATCTAGTATCTCAAGGAAGAAAGCAACTGATGTCTCAGCATTTCACCTGCCAATGGAAAGGATGGCCTAATTTCTATCTGCCTTGTTTATTTTGAAAGTTATGTCATCATTCTGGCTCCAGGGTCAAGACAAAACACTTGGGGTCAACTAGGGTTAAGAGCATCTGGTCAATGGAAAGTGGATCTACTGTCATGTCCCATCAGGTCCATTGTTCACACTGAAGGCAGGATGGAGACATATCAATGGAGCTTTATTTTTCTGATGAGAAACCCTTTTATTTCCTCTCACACCAATTGCTCTTGACTTTTTTTAAATATATTTTTTAATATATTAGTTTTTTTAAAGAGAGGAAGGGAGAAGGATAGAGAGTTATAAACATTGATGAGAGAGAGACATCGATCAGCTGCCTCCTGCACAACCCCCATTGGGTATGTGCCTGCAACCAAGGTACATGCCCTTGACTGGAATCGAACCTGAGACCTTCCAGTCCGCAGGCCGATGCTCTATCCACTGAGCCAAACCAGTTTTGGCTGCTCTTGACTTTTAATGATTGAATGAATTAGTCAACCAACAAACCAGTAAGTCTACAGGGAAATGGTGTTGTGTGCCTTCAGCAGTAATGGTCATATTAACAGGAGTGGGAGGTGGGGAGGGAGGAAGCCCAGCCAGAGTGGCTTAGTTGGTTGAGCATCATCTTGTGCACTAAAAGGTTGCCAGTTTGATCCCAGGTCCAGGCACATACGGAGGGCAACCGATCAATGTTTTCTCTCATATCAATGTCTCTCTCTCTCTCTCTTCCTTTCTCTAAGCACGTCCTTGGGTGAGGATTAATAAAAAACAATACAGCCATGATGGTAGCAGGAATTGAGTAATAATGGTAACACAATATTCTAATTTCAGTGCTTATTATGTACCAAATACTATTGAAATTCACTAACATTTTAGCCCACTTAATTATCACAACAATCCTATAATATAGATACTATTAATTCTCCATTTTTTAGGCATAACAAGTTGGGTGATTTGTCCAAGATTATAAATGTAACCTTGGTGTTGGAGTCTGGATTTGAACTCAGGCAATCTTACTCCAGAGCCCTTGATCTTGGTCATCATGCTGTTCTGCTAATAGCATTGTCAATCACAGCTTAGTTTATTAAGTTTTTACTACGTGCCTGGTTCTCTCTCATCTATACCCACAGGGCTAACTTCACCCTCCTGAGTAATCACAGGACATTCAGAACTTATAGTGCAACACGCTCACCCACTGCTTCAATCCCATGCTACATACAGGCCCCAAAGTCACAGGATGCTCAGTAGCACCTATATCAGTATGGACTCAAGAATACTTATTTTATTCTTTGGATTATAATCAACATTATCATTTATTTTGTTGTTTAAATTTTTCAAACTTAGTAACTAGAAGCTCTATCAGCTTGGTTCTTAGTTCCCTTTGACATACCCTCATTTTTTTTAATTTTTTTTTTTTTAGCACTTTCTTATATTCTGGTGCTACAAGATGCTCCAGGTTCAATTATTATCTCTGCTCCAGTCCTAGATTCAAGCATTTCTCTAAGGAAATTTGGTTTCCTTAGTTGGAGAATGCAATTTAGAAACTGAGACCTGGGCATTAGTTATATTTTAATGTCTATTTCTAATAATACCCCCTGATATATTTCCCTCTTCTAATAAAATTATTGCTTAAAACACTACCCAACACCAGACCTGGTGCTGTCTTTTCCTATACATGCATAAATTGTCCCATTCAATCATCAGCAAATTCTGAAAGGCACATTACTTATCAATGGAAAAGGCAAGACCCACTGGGATTCATTAACTTTTTCCACTGTCGCACAGCTGGTAAAAGGTGGAGATGGCTTGGAATCCAGGTCTAAGTCTAGACCTGTCACTCGTGTCCACCCACTTTTCCTTGGGATATAAGATGAGTTAATTTAGAGTCAAACATTCCTGAGATCAATCCTTGGTTCTACCATTTCCTAACAGCGTAACCTCTCTGGGTTTCCTCATCTGGAAAATGATATTAATAAAACCCACTTTTGTAGGTTTCTATTAGCATTAAAGTACAAACTTCACATGCCTAGTGCTGAATGCTTAGCTTACATGAGGACCTGTGCCTTCTATTAGGCAGTACAAGCTTAGTGGCTAATGGAATAGACTTTGAGGTTAATATTTAGGGTTCAAATGTTGAATCCACCAACTGCTTAGAGTCATTGTGCCTCAATTTTCCCTTCTAAAAATGGATAATAGGGGTATCCAATGCAATTATATTATCAAGCATTTATCACAGTGTCGGATGCATAGGAAGAGCTCAAGCTACATTGATTGTTATTGATACTATTATTTGAACCCCAACGCCTAGAAGAGTGTTTGGCTTGATATATTTGAATGAATGCAATTAAATGAGTGCTGGGCTCAGCATGGGTAGCCTTTAGAGCACTTATTTTCCAACTTAAGGATTTATATATGCATTCTGCCCATCTCTATGGATGCCTCCCTGCTGTTGCATTCACCTGGTTGCTCAGTCCCCCACAGTTCCTCATTTCCCTGGGAAGGTGTCTCCATGTATGCCCCATGAAGAGGACGCTATTGTGATAGATGGTTCTGTTAGAACTGCGGGGCATTGACAAACGCCAGCCTCATCTATCACAAGGCCATCAGGACTGGCACTCTGATAATGTATTATGTGAGTACATCATAGAATGCTGTCACTCTAGTGACGACTTCATCAACAGATGGGGCTGTTGTAACAGGGAAGGAGAAGAGTGTGTAGGGTGTAGGGGGAAGGGAAACCCTCTCCTTGATGAGGAGGAGGTCCTAACAGTGAAATACAAAGTGCCCCAACCAGCTAGCTAATGAATGCTAAGCGTGACATAGAAGCAGGAGAGATGATCGAGGACTGTAGTGCAGTTGATGGATTATTAGCCTGGAGACCTGGAGCCTTGGGGTCTAGTTATGGCTCATCTCATGATTCCTATTAAGCCCTCATAGCCTTTTTTCCTCATCTACAAAGTGGGTATGGTAGCCCAATCACTGTGTCTCAAAGAATGTTCCATAGGATACTGGTCCTATGAGATACTCTAGGGAAATTCTGAGGTTAACCTATTTGCAAAGGTTTATTTGCTCTGAAACCTCAAAGGACAGAAATTTGTCAATGTAAAGGGTGGCTCCTCAATAGGGCAGAGTGTGAGTCCCCTTTCTAAAAAGTGTTTGACCATGAAATGCTTATTTTATGTAATCCACAAAAGCCCAGTATTCTATACTAAGACTGGATTCAATGGTCTTCAAGATCCCTTTTAGTTTTAGAAATGTAGTGACATAAGTAGAGACTCTGGGACTTGACAGACTTGGACTCAAAACCTGGAACCTTCAGATATGAACTTGATAAGCTTGAACAAGCTATTCACTTCTCTATACCATGGTATATACATCTGTAATGACAGGGTTGCTATGAGGACAATCTGAACATCGTCTAGAATAGCAGTCGCCAACCTTTTGGACCTCACAGATCACCAGTGGTCCACAGACCACTGGTTGGTGACCTCTGGCTAGACCACTGCCTGAATATAACTTATATTGATAGTTCTTATCACTGATAATAAGAGCCAACATTTATTGAGTACTGCTAAATAGTGAGTCACTGTACTAAAGGGCTTTACATCAATGATCTTGTTTAATCCACATGATATAGGCATTACTAAAATCATCATCAATATACACATAAGAAACTGAGGCTTAAAGAGGTTAAATGACTTGCCCAAAAACAAGTATATAGAACTAGAGGCCCAGAGTATGGATTTGTGCACCAGTGGGGTCACTTGGCCTGGTCTGTACCCTCTCTCAATCTGGGATCCCTCAGGGGGTGTCAGAGAGCTGGATTCAGCCCTATCCCTGCAGACCAGGCGATGGAACACCACCAGTGCATAAATCTGTGCACTAAGCCTCTATTATGCATAGAAGATCTTTGGTTAATCTCTTCCTTCCCTCCCTCCTCCCCACTTCTCCCTGAGATTCATCAGTCTGTTCCATGTTTCCGTGCCTGTGGTTTCCGCTCTTGCATTGAGCATCTGCCCCCTGGTGGTCAGTGCACATTATAGGTACTGTCTACCGGTCACTTAAACTTTTATATATATATATATATATATATATATATATATATATATATATATATATATATATATATATATATATATATATCTTTTATATATATATATATATATATATATATATATATATATATATATATATATATATATATATCTGGTGACGACTTCATCAACAGATGGGGCTGTTGTAATATATATATATCCTGTTTCCCCGAAAATAAGACAGTGTCTTATATTATTTTTTTCTCCCAAAGTCGCGCTAGGTCTTATTTTCAGGGGATGTCTTATCTTTCCATGCGCTAGGTCTTATTTTTGGAGGATGTCTTATTTTCAGGGAAACACAGTAGATACCAACTTCAAACACCAGGTGTTGGACTTCTAAGTCTCTGGCTAAACCACTCTAAAGTCAAAAGATTCTATTAAGGTTTGATCTCATTACTAACAGTAAAGAGATCCACACTGAGTACTATTGAACTTCAAAATTCCATTGGCCATGCCTCAGCTTTTTAGATGGAAGACTCTTAAAAACCATGAATTTCTTGAAAGTTTAAGTCTGAAAATATGAGTAATTCATACATCAACATGCTATAATGCAATTATTACAATGTCTCAGAATATCATATTCAGCAAATTCTCCATAATTTTTATGCTTGGCATTGAACACTGATAGCAATGAAGGCGGAGCATATTAGAGTACTTAGGAGAAACATTTTTATTGTGTTCCAACTCCTCATCTTCCTTAGGACTTATGCAGCCAACCCATTTACTCCTACGTGGAACAGGGTATGGTTTGCCCAACAGCAATAGTAGCCAAACAATAAATGAATTAGAACAGGTCTCATTGTGAAAGGCAGGAGTGACAGAAGACTGTAAGACCTACAGGAAGATCATGATGCTTGGAATCCAAATATCTGGCTTATTGACTCCCTAACCAGTCTTGTGACCACAGGCAAAACATTTTTGTTTCTCTGAGCATCTGTCTCTTACTCTTTAAAAAGGAAATATCTAAGCTGAACCATCTCTGAGGTTTCCTCCAATTCTGCATTCTGTGTTTCTCTGAACATTAAGCTGTGCACTCACCTCATTTGCAAAGTTCCAGTCTAAAACACACAAACAAAAAAATACCAAAACACTAGTGGAATAAAGTAGCACATCAAGTCTCAGCCACTGGCATACACAAAGTAAAAATGCTAACACCACGTATTTGGATATTCACCCTGTAATGGTGAGATTTAATTTCAGCAGAGAGCTTCCATAGCACATAATGGTGTATCATTGCACTATGTTTTACTTCCCCTAGCAAATAAAGTATACAGGGAAAAAATTGAAAAGAACATACATCGCTTTATTGTCTTGTGAAATTGCTGGGTTTCAAGCCAATAGAATGCCTTAATGCTCAAGTTCTCCAGGGTGATACAAAGTGCAGAGCATTTCTGTTTGTGAAGCTAAATTTAATAAACAGAGTAATCCCCTGGCAGGCCCTGGGATTTTTCTAATATCCTGATAGTGTCAAGGGAGAGGGGCTTGATATGTGAAAAATAGCATAAGACCTTACAACCCAGACTTACGAAAAGCAATGGCCCTTTAATTGAGGCATCTGCTTTTTGCATGTTGTGGTACTGAAATGGAAATCACTTTAATTGTGTGTGCCTTGTACCTAAGCCTTGGGGAGTTGGTGCTGTCCACAAACTGTGATGCTGAGCCAGAAATCTCTAAATCCACTATTGCCAGCCTAGGCTTAGGACACAAAGACCACTGTCCTTTCTCACCTATAGAGACATCCTCATCCTTATACCCTTCAGGGCATTTTAAATACATGCTGACAAAATCCCTGCTAAGGCATCTTATCATGTTGCAGCAGCAGCAGCATCTTGCATTGTATTTTATACAAAATACACAACCTTTGTTATATGTTAGTCCCATAATAATGCCTGTATAGAAAACACTGTCCTAGGTCAAGTTCCCCAGGAGGAGAGCCTGATTTGGGATATTCTTATGCAAGGGATTTATTAACTGAGTACTCTCAGAAGTAGTTGAGGAGGAAAGTTGGGGTAGGGTAGGGGAAAGAACCTAAACAAGGGCGAAGACACCAGATTCAATTGGACCCTATAGGGAGCTCGGTAGCACAACTATTATACATCATAGGGTTGGCTTTACCTTGAGACAAGGGACAGGTCTTTTAGGATCCTTGTGTCAGTCAATCATTGGCTGAACATTTCCCAGAGGAAAAAAAATACCTCCCAGTTGAAATGGCTATTTAAGGCCCAGAGAAATTCTCCAAAAGAGGATACCAACCACCACTCAAGGGACCTGCAAGATGTACACCAGCATGGCAAAGAGAACCTGAACATGACCAACAGCTCCTACCATACTGTTAGTGCATTACCCAAACTCACAGTTTCCTTTTAATACTCCCTACTCAGAGGATAGAGAATCTGTTGACTTGAGGCATTGATGACAGTCACAATGAATAGCCAACAGCTATGTGATGTATAAGACTAGGTTCTACAGATCTCTTCCTTGGAACATGTTCCCTTAGAACCCAATCACAATGCTTTAAAGAAGCTTGGGCCACATGGAGACCCATGCAGGGGGAAATGAAGAACTCCAGCTCTCAACCCTGGCTGAGCTCCTACTGAGAGCCTGCATCAGTTTGCCAACCAGGTGAATGAACCTTCTTAGAAGTAACCTTCCAGTTGACCCACCCACCTGATGTTGTATAAAACCAAGAGGAGCCTCCTGTTTACCATTTCCTATTTCTTGTTTCAGTTGCTGCCACAATGCAAGTCACTCTAAAACTCAGTATTTTACAACAAAAACAATCGTTTATTTTGCTCAGAATTCTGCAACTTTGGCAGGGCACAGCAAGGGAGGCTCATCTTGGTTGTATGCATCAAAATCTTCAACTCGAAGATCTACTTCTAAGAAGGTTCACTCACATAGAGCTGGAGTTCTTCATTCTTCCCTCCATGGGTCTCCATGTGGCACAACCTTCTCTAAAACATTGCTAAGGGTATGTATTCCAAGAGAGAGAGCTATAGAAAGTAGTCTCATAGGTCACATGCATTCTTTCTGCTGTTGTCTATTCATTGTGGCAGTCACCAATGCCTCAAGTCAGCAGACTCTCTGCCTCTTGAAAGGAAGTGGTAAAGTCCTTGAAGAACTTATTCAATGGGAAATATTGCTGTGGCCATTTTTGTAAAATACAGATTGGGGACATGCATCCCTTCACCAACTTCTGTGTGTTGTTTTTAATGGCTGATACTTGTGACTGTATTTAGAAACCTTCAGAGAGAATCACAAGTGCCCAGGAGTATAACTCTCCTAGTGCAGCCCTAGCCAATGACTGTTGGGCAGGAGAATGAAAGCTTCTTCATGCAAGTAGAGTTAGATTCATAGAAGCAATTCACATTGCAGAGCATCCCTGCAGGATTAGGGCAAGGCTGAGACTTCACTGAATGCACATCCTTATTTGCTCTCCCCCCTCACCCCTCTACACACACACACACACACACACACACACACACACCTGCCTTACCCTGCTATTTGCACTCTTTTATTAGTTTCTACTGGGAGCATTTCTTTAATCATTTGTGCATGAATCCTCATGTCAGAATTCGTTTCTGGGGAACCCCACCTAAGATAACCTCCCTTCAGGAAGTCATAATACTTTCTCACTATATCACTTATCTAATATTTAGACAAGTATCACTTTGTAATCTCCTGTTTCATATTGTTTCACCAACTTTGATATCATCATTTATCTTTATGCTTGATTTCCCATGCACTGTGTTGTGCTGTATCTTATTTATCTCTATTTCCTCCAATTTCTGAAACACAACGTGAGATGAGAATGAATACTGTTGAGCACGTACTATGGTGCCAGCCACTGTTAACCTCTTTGCAGTCATTATCCCATCTAATTCTGAAAGCAGCCCTTATGAAGAAGATATTATTTTACCATCCTCATTTTATAAATGAAGACTGTGATCTTCAGAGACAGGGAAATTATGCTGCACTGCTCCAGTAGGAGCGAGGAACAGAATATTCTATGTAAAATCACACCCAGGAATCTGGGGTGAGTGGTGCCACCTAGAGCTGTGTGATAAACTGGTCTGGTCTTTTTCAGAGGGACAAAGAAACTTCCTAAGATTACTCAGCTGGGGAATGGCAGAGTGTGGATTTGACTCTCGGCTTGGTCTCAAAGTCCCTGCCCTCTATACCAAGCCAAGATGCCTCTGGCAGTTAAGATCTGTGGATTATTTTTCATCTTTCTTTTATCCAAGAAGGTTCTGTTAAGGTCGTGGGGTGATAATTTCTTTAATAATAGTAACATAAATTCTTTTTTTGGTATGTTTTCTTTTTTTATTGTCTACATATTGTTTTACATATGTCTCCTTTCTCCCCAATTGACCCCCCCCCCCCCCGCAGCCATTCCCACCCCAGGCAAGCCCCCACTGCCCCAGTGTCTGTGTTCATTGGTTATGCTAATATGCAGCATACAAGTCCTTTGGTTGCTCTCTAACCCCTCCCCTACCATTTATTCAATATTTGTCTCTGAATCTACTTGTGTTCATCAAATTATGTTGATCATTATATCCCACATATGAGTGAGATCATGTGATATTTATCTTTCTCTGACTGGCTTATTTCGCTTAGCATAATGCTCTCCAGTTCCATCCATGCTGTTGCAAATGGTAAAAGTTGTAAAATACATTCTTGGTCACATGACAGGAGCCTGTTCTATTCTGTGGTCAAGGTCTATTGTGAGAAGTGTGTGGGGGCAAGGGAGAAGTACTCACAAGGTCCAGGGGCCAAGGGAGAAGGCTGTCTTCCACCATAAGTTGAGTGGGATGTTACCAGGAAAGGTATCAGGCTCTGGTGGACCGAAGAAAATACAAATTGCCTGCCAAGTGAAGCCCCTTTTTTGGTGGGTATTTTTTTTTCTGATTTTCTAGCTGGCTGCTTCACTCACTGCTTTCTTCGCAACAAGCACCTCCACAATTGTGATGGGGGATGACAGGCTCCAGCATGATGCCTCGTCTCAAGTGTCAGCCTCCCAATCTGAAAAATTGAAGTTTCAGTTCCAGAAATTGCTGTTTTCAGAAGTGACATGGTTGGAGCATTGTGCCCTTGACAGCGAAAAGAACCCCAAATGAATCTCCCGGAATAACTGACAGGCTTTCCAAGTGATTAAGAGCCTTGGTATCCGGGCCAGACGGACATGGATTTGATCCCCCCGTTCCAACAACCTACTAGCTGTGTTTCCTTTGGATGCTTCTGTCTCCTCATCTGTAAGATAGGGATTCATTTAATTGCTATAAAAAGAAATAGAAGAATATATACTAATTGGATGATGTATTTGGAACATGTTGTTAGTGCTAATCATCATTATCATTAGCCATAAGATCACTCTAGATTCACAATCATCAGCTACATTTGCACTTAATAAAAAGTCCAAATTAATTATTGATTATAATTTTTCTTATAACCTCTCATCTCACCATACTCCTCCCCCCAATAAACACACAGGACACATACACACATACACACATGCCAACTTGTAAATATCTTTAAAGTATATTGTGCAAGCCAGGGTTAGAGTCCACAGTATTTTTCAGGTACGTATTACAAGAGCCAGTTAGTGGCAGGGCTGAAGTTAAAATTGCAAGGAAACCATCACCTGAAAGGCAGCACATACTTATTTTTTTAAATGATTGTGCTGCCTTGCATCTCTGTGACATGTCACCATTTATCATATCCCTTTGTCATTCATTAGGTCACATGACCCTCTCAACCATTCTACACGGTAAGTATAATTACTAGGCAAAATGACTTGCCCAAGGTCGCGTAACTGATTGCTAAATGGGAGAACTCAGGCTCAGACCCAATTGCATTTTCCTCCAAGCCTGGTGCCCTTTCCACTTTACCTTCTTGCCTCCCAGCACTGTTGGAGCATTTAACAGCACCACTCCTCCCATAGCTGGTTGATTCTAGGGCAGATAAGTAATAACCCAGCAGGTCCCGCCAGGCATTGCTGAGTTTAAGATGCTGCAACAGAAAGAATTTGAAGGAGAGAGACAAGTCCTCACCCCATCGCCACTCCGGGAGCCTGACACACATCCCTGTGCTCACAGATGTCACCATTAATGTCCTTTCCCCCAGCAGATTCAGGCAGGGGATCTGGATAAATCCATCATGGCCCTGAACATAATGTTGATGAATGATCTCATTAACCTGACAGCCTGTACCTCATCAACAGCAGCCCTGATCCTTTGTGTGAGGCCAGGCTCAGCATTCTCACTCTTCTCCCCCTAACCCCCATGATATGCCCACCCCATGCCCAGCCTCCCAGCCCTACAACACACTGGGCTATGGTGCCCATATAATTGGTGTCCCCTATGCACAAGCCTGGGAGCTGGTTAAAATCAACTCCATTTTTACAGATAAAGACACCGAGGATCAGAGGTATTAGATGATTTATTCACCCTCCAAGAAACTTCATCTCACTTCTGGCTGACCCCAAAGCCCTGCTCTTATCTCAACACTGTATTAACTTTTCTAGACTTTTAAACTGTTTGCAAAGCCCTTTTTATCCATTATCTCATTCAGTTGCCCAACCAGCCCCATGGGGTCGACTTTCTCACAGCAAGACTTTATAAGAAACTTGATAAACTGGTTAAAAATATGTATGTAAGAATAAAATAGCAAACATAGCTAAGGATATTTTTGAGGTTAACAAGGGGAAAGGTGAGGATAGAGAGGTATTATGATGTCTTCAAACTCCTGGCAATAAAAACAATATGGTACTCTTGCAAAAACAAGTAGATGAATAGAACAGAATATATAGCATGAGACACAAAGAGAAGAGAGAAAGAGAGAGGGAAAGAAGGGATAAATTTAATAATAGAATCACAAATCTATGGAGAAAGTAATGGGTTATTTTATAAATATTTGACAATTATTACTTGTAAATATACTTATTTTTAGATAGATTGAATCTCTCCTAAGTTCTATATACAAAAACCAGCTCTAAACACATTAAAGCTAGTCATTTCATACTGAAACAAAAGACAAATTTTAAAAGCTTTGTAACCTCAGGATATAAAGTGATTTCTTAGCACAAACTTGAGGGAGGAGATTAATAGATTAGTTTACTTCATGACGAATTTAAGAAGTGTTTTCAATGATGGGTATCATTGACAGGCAGCAGACTGGAAGATGACATTGCAATAATCCAGACAGAAAAAAACAAGTTGACTAGAAAGTATATGATAGGAGGCTCCACTTTCCACTATTTAGAGAAATAAAAGTGAAAGCAACAGTGAGATGCCATTTTATACCCTCCAGATAAACAAAAAATAGTCTATCTGGGAGGATAGACTTCTCTGTATGGAGAAAATGCAACTCTCACTGTATCACCAATGGCAACATAGAGACTTACAGTTCTCCAAGGGAGCAGTGTTAGAGAAACTGCATGGGCTTTAATATTGATGATCCATCAGACTACTTCTCAAATACACCTGCTAGAGAAATTCTTGCAAAGGGCCACAAGGAAACACTGAGAGGAAAGTCTTCCAGCCTTGCAAAGACTCAGGCTGCCTTGACGTGGGGTGACCAGAGTGTTCCCTGTCTCAGAAGGAGACAAGCTTCCCACAGAATTGGTGAATCCTCCATCAAAAAATTATTCATGTCATATGTTAAACAATGGCAGCATGAATGTCTACAATTATAGTGTGTGTGTGTGTGTGTGTGTGTGTGTGTGTGTGTGTGTGTGTGTTACTTCTGCGGAGTAGCTGGCAACCCAGCCTTTTTGGCTAATCCTGGGACACCACCAGTCCCAAAAAACCAAAGACTCACCAGGGACTTGCAACGGTAATTTTCACTCCTTAACTGGGTGCAATTGAAGGGTTGGTGCTGAAGCTGTAAGCAGCTATCCTGGAGGAGACAGGAATAAGGAAAACCTGTTACCAGTCCCTGTGTGTGGGAAACATTTGTGGCCTAAAAGAAGGCTTTGTTTAACCACCAGTTACTCCCGCTTTTGAAATGCTTTTGCTTGTATTTGATTAGGACTTAAAAGGGCAGTTTAATACTTTCTGTCTTACCTGGAACTGTGACTCGCTCCTGCCTCCAAACAAATAGGTTTCTGTCAATCCAAACATCCTCCCACTCCTTCAATCCTTTCACCTTTCAGGGGATTTGGCCTGGGATTGCAAGCAAATAAGCCTGCCCTCTACAGGGTAGTTCTAGTAAAGGAGAACCCTCTTCATTCAATCTTCCAGGAAGATGGGCTCACAGAGCATCAACCACAGGCTAGAAGCAAAAATGAGTATTATCTCCTATGGCAGAGGTTTTGAACATTTCCTGGGTCATAAATTCCTTGGAGAACCTGATGAAGGCCATTGACCTTATCCCAGATATTGACATAGATATGAGAATGCATACAATAATTGCATGTAATCCTGGGGTTTATGTCTGTGCTTGAACTCCCTAAAAGCTGAATATGAGGTGGAGATCCTTGTGTAAATGATTTATCGATAGAGAGCTCATGGGACAAACTTGAAAGGAAATAGAGGAAGCAGGATGGGGCAGGAAAACAACCTAAGCAAAGAAATGGGTTCAGCTGAAGTCTAGGCTCAGCCTAATCTCACCAGCAGCTCTGAAGTGTGTTAGTGAGCAGAGAATGAAGCAAAAAGGGTGAGCTTATGAATGACCCTATACAGGCAGTCCTTGGGTTACATCAGAGAACCATTCCTACAGCGAGACCTAACTCAATTTTCACCATAAGTTGGAACCTACCTACATTAGCACCTTACAAAACTCAGCACAGGGCCTGGCACACATGATGGTCTCAGAATGCTGATTTTATTTTTTTATTTTTTTAGAGAGGAATGAAAAGGGAGAGAGTGATAGAAATGTCAATGATAAGAGAGAATTACTAAATGACTGCCTCCTGCACATCTCCTACTGGGGATCAAGCCCACAACCCAGACCTGGGCCCTGGTTGGGAATTGAACCATAACCTCCTGGTTCATAAGTAAGTGATCAACCAACTGAGCCAGGCCTCAGAATGCTGATTTTAGATGCAAAACACTGTGACTCTTCCTAGTGCTTTGAATTCCAGGTCCCTCACCATGAAACAAAGACTCAGGACATTATCCAGGAATGAGGAGCACACCAGGATACTAAAAATATGAGAGCAATGTGGTAGGGAATGCTGGAGAAATCCTGGGGTTTTTTCCTTTTCATATCCTCTGTTCTCAAGGCAAGGAGCTTCCCAAAGCCATTCGATCAGCAGCACAACTGACCTAATATTGCAAAGCAACTCTGCTTTGAAGAGGAAGAATGGCATTTATTTTCTTCAGAGAATAAAACCGTGTAAAGCAGTCAGAGTTTATAGAAACTCTCCCGTGCCCGCCCCAGGGTATTGTGAAGCTATATTAAATAATGGCGATGGTGAGTTTTAATGACCCTCCCCACTGCCAGCCTGTGTGTTTCCTCCCCTCTGCTGGGTGTCTGTCTTTATGAATATGACGTGTTATTTGACACGGGCTCTTTATAGGTTCTAGGTCATGGCCAAAACCCAAGTAATGTGGTTTGAGATTATTTCTATTACATGTAAGGAGAAATGCTCTGATATTTATCAGTTTCCTTTAGAGGAGTGTTTTCTGCTGGTACAGCTCAGTGCTACTGCCTTCTGAAAAGGAATATATTCTGAAGGACCTGCAGGAACAGAAGCTTGGGAAATCTTGGACCCTTGTGCACACTGCCTCCACACTGGGCAGCGGACCAGATGGGTCACATAGCAGGATCCTTGACTTCTGGTTGGCTCAGTCAATGGGCTCCCTCCCTAGCTCCTTCTATGGAAAATCCTATTGGCCTGGCTCCGTCCTTTGACCATAAGTCACTGCTCCTCTCAAAGCACTTGTCAGCATTCTAGGAACTGCTCCCTTCCCTTGCTCCCCAGGTTTAGGAGTGGGAGCGATTCTACTATTCCTAGTCCTGGGCTACGACACCAGTCTTCCCACCAATCTTTCGGGCTCCCTAATCCTTACTCTCACAGAAATGGGATATAAAACTGAAACTCATGCACACAAACAGCAGTGTTGTGGTTGCCAGAGGGAAGGGGGTGGGAGGAGAAGTGGGTCCTAATATAAGGTGAAAGGAGATTTGGCTTTGGGTGGTGGGCACACGGTGCAATATACAGATCTTGTAACATAGAACCCACACCTGAAACCATATGGTCATATTAATCAATGTTACCCCAATCAATTTAATTTAAAAAAAAAAAAAAAAAAAAAAGGAAGAAGAAGTGGTTCCTTCATTAGCTCTTCTGGGATGCCCCTAACTAGACTGTCATCAGTTTGTCTTTGGACCGTGATTGATCCAGGGTAATTGCAAATGCAGATGAAGATGTGAATCCTGGAGACACCGATTCCAGGCAAGACATTTCACACATTATATCTCAGTGTCTTCCACTGTGAAACAGGGATTAAAATAATGCCATCATGGAAGACTGTCTGAGCATCTGACAAGTCACTGTCTGGAAAGAACACAGAGAAGTCCTGCTCCTGCAGGATAAACTCAAGAAATACACATCCCACCCCACCCCCCCTCATGCAATTCCCCCTGCACCAATGTTTACCCATCTTGGAACAATGGAAGGCTTTGAATGATTTAAACGCTCCTTTCCATTTCAAGAGTGAGAAACAAGTAACAAAACCAAGTGATAAATTTCCCTGGGCCACAGACAGCAGCCTTTTTGTGCTTGTCAATAAAATGTTTAAAATAGGACTTGATTTGCTTTCGCTTTAAAGAAGGTTATTAACTTGCTTAGATCTACCGGAGGAAGGAGGACTGTGTTCCCCATTATTCACCAGGTTTTTAATCAGCTTCTGGGGCTCCGAAAGCTGCCCTGGTGGGGGCTGAAATGACCCAGGGAGCTGTCTGGGTGTTGGGGGAGACAAATGCTCCTTGGTGAAGATGTTAATAAAAGGGAGAATTCAGCTCCATGAGAGAGAGGGCCCAACTCTTCCCTAGATGGTTTACCTGCTTGCATTGTTATCGGCTCCTAATCCTCTTTGCACTCCAGTGTTTCATATCTCAGCCGACAAACAGGGGTGAAGAATCCAGTATAGCAGCCTATGCCAGTGTAGCAAGGGGCAGGAAAAATTGCCATTGCCCTTAAACACAGCAAAATGCATTCTGTGATGCCAAACTTGGAGTTCTACCACTTAGGCATCCATTCCCCTTGGTATTTTCCAGAAAATTGTTTGAAAGGACAATGCCATGATCTTCTTCCCCTAAAGGTCATACAAGCGATCAAAGTGGGGAGAAAGAACCAGGACCAGATCTTTTCAGAGCAAGAAGAGCAGGGGTGTATTTGTGAAGTTGCTCCAAAAGACCAGGATTTGCTAAGTCCTTTCAAACACACCCCTCACCCAGGCCAGTGGCACCATGAGCTCTTAAGAGGCATTTCCATGGAGATGTCCCCTGCCCTCGTGATATCCCAAATTTAAGACATTTTATTTAAATAAAAAAATAATGACACTTCATTCATTCATTCATTCATTCACTCTGTTAGGTGACACTCCCAGTTCTGTAGAGGACCACCCTGATATTCATGAAATCCATGGGGGAGGCCAGTGGAGCAATGGCATTTCTTTAAAAACTGTTTCATCTCTCTCTTCCTCTCCCTTCCTCTCTGAAATCAATAAAAATTTATATTTTTAAAAAAACCTATCTCATCAAGGAAGTGTGCAGTGAACTATCTCAAGCCACATCGCAAAGACAACTTTTCACACAAGTTCAAACAGCTCTTCCCCCAGCCGTTCACATTGCAGCATCTCCCCAGCCCTTCTCCATTTGGCTCCCTCCCCAATACCTGAATACACCACAAGCAGAATTGTTATCCAGAAAATATTTCTGAACCTTTCAGGAGCCTCGTACAGTGAACTTCGTGACAGTAAGCACCTTATTTAGTCTCCTTAAATACCACCTTCCTCACCTGCACAATGACATCACAATGACCTGCTGCGAGTATTCATGAGACATACACAAATGGTTTGTTGAGCATCCTGGGCAGGGCAAACATGCAACAAACTCAAGTCCTTTGCTACTTCTATGTCATCATCATCATCATCATTGTCATTATCACTTCTATTTTTGCAGCTTTGTCACAATTTATAACTTACAGAACAACTTATTAATATGGAGAAAAACTCCACCAATGCTCCAAGACTCTTGACCAAGTGCAAGAGAGACCACATGGCTGGCATCCTAAGAATACAAGTTGACTGTTTCCTGATCACCACGCCTAAGACAAGGCCGAGAAATGCTATCAGAGAAAATGAACTCAGGCATTTGCCCTAACTGGGAGTCAAACCGTGACCTCACTGGGCAGCAGCAAATCAATGAGCATCATGACAATGAAGAAGAGGAAAGGAAGAAGGCAAACCAAGGCAGGTGTGAGCATCCACCTTAGGAGGTGAGCTCCCCACTTCTCAGACCCTCTGCTCACACCCCCGCTGGCTCTCCTAACAGAGGGATGGCTAATCTAATTGCCCCTCTGCTGAGCCATGTTTGCTGCTGGATGTAGTTACTGTGCCTTAAAGCTCTGCTTCCTGGGGTGGACTCCCTCTGCTTTCCCACCCCACTGCGTTCCCACCCTCTACTGTCAGCACATCTACACAAGAGAAAGCAAGCAGGGGACCTCAGTGAACTCTCCTCGAGGCTCATCCACATTCCCCATCTAGCGTTTTACCACCACACCCTGGGGAGTATTGGGTGCTTACCCAGCTATTTAAAAAGCAGTACTTTCTCTTCCATTTAGCCGTTGCTTTTTGCATGTACTGTACTTCCCTTACTCGGGAATCCTTGGGAGAGAAAGACTGTTGGGGCAGAATTGGAGCATATCTTTGTTTGGGTTCCCCCAGAAGCAGGCCCCTGAGACAAGAATCTGAGTGAGAGTTTTTGTTTTTTCTGAAAGTTCATGGAACACTGGAAAGAAAGTGGGAAAATAACACAGGAGGAGGAGAGCAGACAATAAAAGATACATTAACAAGCCAGTTTCCACAGTGGTTGGCCGAAGTTTAATCCCACAGGGGGACCTTGGGAAAAGGTGTAGAACGCATGACTCAGTACTGGGGAACATGTTTCTATAGACACCCCTCTCCTCGGAGGTTAGGTAAGGGATGCTCCTTGAGGGCAGGGTGGGGATGGAAGGGTGGTGTTCATTTCTTGGCACATCCAGCCTGGCTTGCAGGTAAGTGGAATGGTTTTCCAGGAAATGCTAAGAGGTAGGGATGCAGATAGTGGCCGCTCGAAGTCATTCGGAGCCCAGGGAAACAGGAAGATGGAGAAGATGCAGGCAGTAGCTGGTGTAGAGCCTTTCCAGGTCTCTGGTCATAATTCCACCCTGTACCATCAGAACACTGTTTAGGAACCAGAGCATCCATAGAGCTAACCCCCAATGATATCTTGTCTACTTTCCCTTTGTGTGTTCCTTCTTCACAGCTTCCCCAGCACCTTGCCAGCCACTCTTCCGGGGACTGTGAGCAGCAGAGCTGCACAATTCACCAAGAGGGCTGGGCAGGATGATCAGAGATTAAACTCAAGAACCAGAGAGTCCACATTCATATCTCAGTTCTGCTACTTCTTGTGCATAAATTGCTTAGTAACATCGTTGTTCCTCTGTTTCCCCATTGGTAAAACAAAGGTAATCACAGTGCCTACTTCCAAGGGTTGTGTATTGTGTGGGTTAATATCTGTAATGTGTTTAACAGCTAGTAAACACTGTATAAGTACTTAATAAAATAAATGCATCTCAAGAGAAGCCCAATAGGTTGCGAACCATTATGAACCATTGATTGGGCTGGGTGATGATATCCATTACTTCATATAATCCTTGCAACAACCCTTTGAGCTAAGGATGACTCTTTTTTTGTTTATGTTTTTTCTTGATTTCAGAGAGGAAGGGAGAAGGAGAGAGAGAGATAGAAACATCAATGGTAAGAGAATGATTGATCAGCTACCTCCTACAAGGCCCACACCGGGGATTGAGCCCACAACCCAGGCATTTGCCCTAACCGGGAGTCGAACCATGACCTCCTGGTTCATAAGTTGATGCTCAATCACTGAGCCGGCCAGGCAGGATGACTCATGATTTAAGCTAAGGATGACTCTTATGATTTTTCACACATGGAGACTGACTCTCAAAAGCCATGTTCTCTGCTTTACTCAAGCAACTGGATCTCCAGCATACCAAACACTGAACTTACGCAAACAGTCAGTTTCACAGGTGACCAATCAAATATAACTTCCCTCATCATTCCTAGCCCATGTAACTTTAGCAACGATTATTCAGCCAACCAGAATAATTGTGTGAAGATGGTTCCTGGGATGATAAATTGGTTCGATAATAACTTCTAAAAGAGTCATTCTGAAGCCCATTAAAGAATTGGGTTCTTCTCAAGGAACTGGCCCAGAGCTAATCTACTCTTTTGTCTCTTAGGATGATCTAAAGAAGTGGGGGAAACTCTGGGAACAGGAATCTCATCGAGGAATGACAGAGCTGGCACCTTGAGAATGCTTTCAAAGACACGGGCTCCTGGTGTGAATTCTCATCACATCTGCCGAGGCTCAGCTTTCCCTGGAATCTAGATGTTGAATAGGAGCACACTGGTTTCCATCTGGTCCCTGGCGCCCTTTCCCGCCATCCTTCCTCCCTCTGATATAGCTCTGATCATTTGCAAATGAGCTCTCTCTGTCCTCTGGGTGTTTTGCCTTCCTCCGAATTAAATTTGCTTTTTTAGGTTTCCTGCTGACAGTGGAGCCAGCCCTGGCATCCACTCTGTTTACCCTGCATCCTTAGCTATGCATGGCTTTTCACTCCCGGAGCCAAGGCACCAAAGTGTCACTGATTAGACCTAAGCTTAATTAGCCCAGACCCCTAGCAACACTTCCTCCCATATGCTTGGTGCTCAGGTACCTGGAGGCCCCTCACTTCCTCCAGCAACTCTCATGGAAGATAAATTACTTTCCTTTTTTTTCTCCCTGCAAGATACTTGTTCTGGATCAGAGAGATTTTACAGAGTAGTGAAAAGAGGCCAGGATATGCATTCAGATAAACCTAGATTGAAATCCTATAATATACTAACTCTGATCTTGGCCAAGTTGTTTAATTTCTCTGAGCTTTCAATTTCTCATCGGTGAAGTGGGAAAAGCATACTAACTAGGACTCATGAGGACCTTTGATGAAGGTTGAATTAAAACATGTCTGTCTTTAGAGCCTGAAATGCAGGATAAATCCTTGTGTCTAAGATGCCCTGTAGAGTCCAGGCACCGGGTGGACTGAGCTCAGAGACTCTGTCTCCCAGAGGTTGCCCTAAGAGTAGTTGTCGGAAACTGTCAACACATCACCGGGCATTCTTATGGTGAGAAACTAATTTGAAAATGACCCCCAAACCTCAGCAGATCTTGGCGCATTCTGAAGGGTTCCCTCTTTTGGGTTCCTTTCCTATGGTGCATTGGCACATTTTTATTGCAAAGAGAGGCTGATTGGAGCAAACCACCTGCTTGCTCTCTAACTCAGATACCCTAAATCAGATATATTTTGAAGTTGGTGCAACAACCTTGGTATTCATATTTGGATATGTCTTTTCCCCTTCACTGACCTCCCCCCACAATTATCCCCTCAACCTAGGGAGCAGGGTTTCTGGCAGCCATATTTATACTAGACATCATACCTCTCTCCCTTCAGGCAACTTTCAATGTACCATGTCTATCAACCATCTTTGGAAATTGGATTTTCTCTCTTGGAAATTTGGAATCTGGACTTGAAGTAAGACAGAAAAACTCTGGATGTCATCCTTTTCCTGTGAAATGGGCAAAGAAGCAAAAAAAAAGAAAAAAAAATTTTTTTGCAGAAAACAAAGTCTCTCCTACAGAGGGAGGAAGAGTGATCAGATATACAGAGAAAATCATAACTGAGAGACTAGAAAGCAAGCCAAGTTCCTGGTTCCTGACTCTTGCTCAGATGTGGTTCTCTTGGCCTCGAAGAGAAGTTCCAATACCTTTCATTAATCCCCTAACCCCTCACCTTTCATTTTCTTAGTCCAATACCACTAGGATTAGACCACAATTAAGGTGACTCTTCAAAAGCCCTGAGCCCTAAGAATCGCTCAGATCATCAACTAGGAGTCCTTCTCTCAGTCCCATCACTGTGTTGACGCTCCGTGGTCACCTATTCATTCAACAGATACTTGGCCAATGCCTTCTGCGGGCCTGGTCCCAAATTAGGCTCAAAGAATGCAGAGATAAATAACACCCCTTATTCAACCAGAAGCCACCCACATGGGGGGATTTGGTGTCTCAAATTAGGGGGCAGCATGCATAAAAGGAAACAATTCCAGTCCCTGCATCTAGGATACCTGCACACAGTTCGTAACTCCACAGACTTTTAGCTTTTCAAGTTACTTTTTCTCTCTAAGCCTCATCTTTCTCATCTTTCAAATGGGCACAGAAAGAATGAATCCTTGCAAGGTTTCAATGAGACAACCCATGGAACATGCTGAGAACAGTGTCTGACAGTAAGCATTTAGGAAGTGTTGGCTTGAAAAAACACCTTGAAGCTCTTTGGCCCTATCTCATAAGAAAGATGCCATGGTACCCTGGTAACAGATAAAAAAGATGAGTGATATTTTTCTGACCAACGTTTATCACATCTTAGGTGCTGTCACTGCAGGAAGGAAATGGAGAATGATAACCACAAGTTCTCAGAGCATAAGTGCCTGCAACACAGTGTTAAGGATCACGAGTTGAAAGCTGATAACAAGGGGAGGTGTCCAGGGCTCAGCTAGAAGGGTTTCACGCTGGTTCATTCCCAAGCCTGCAATTCAGTCTGGGGAGAAATATTGGACCAGCCCCGACCTAGCAATAGTCAAGCATCCATGTGCTAAGGAAGAAGGTAACATCACTTAGTGAAGGACTGAGGGTTGCAGAGGTGGCCAAAACCTCTACTGCAAAGAGATGCCAAGAAACACAGCCTGGTACAAACTTGGACGGTTCTGGGCTCTATAATGAGACCTCACAGCCCTGTTGGATATTCCAGCTGACAGCTGGTCTGAATGGGCAAAGCATCTCAAATCTCATTGCCGAGGCTGAGAAGCATCAGGAGAATCCGCCGGGAGGCCAAGGAGGTCTGTGGAGGGAGAGAGAGGGAAGATGTGGTGCAATGAACATCCCCAACTGAGTTTCCCACTACCGGAAATAAACAGACCAACTTTATTATCATGGCATTTGGGGTATAACACTTAGAGACACAAAATTCCTCCACTCAGTGCCACATCAGCGCTCTTTCAGGATTGCGTGGTTTATAAAGGAATCAGGTTGCCTCCTCAGAAAACTTTTGAAATCAAAGCACATACCCTGGTTTTGCTTGCCTTGGGCATTTGTGAAGGCCACATTATTTCCCAGGAGTGGGTGCAAGACAACAGAGGCACCTGACTCTGGCATTTTGATATTGCTTCTTTGCCCCAATTCAGTTACAATATACCAATCAGCCTTGTGGCATTCAGGTCTCAGAGCGCCCATCCTCGATGGCCTGAAAATGATCTCCCCTCAGGACAAATGAGGATAATGATGATATGAATAGTAACATGGCCATTAACATTTACCTCCAAGAGCACTTACTATGTGTAAAATATAATGCTAAGCTCTTTACCTTTAACTTCCAATTCTTGTCTATCCTAGGAGAAAAGCATCACTATTATCTCTGTTATGTAGGTAAAGTATTGAGACTTAGAACAGTTCTAATTATTGCTGTCTAACAAACAATCCTAAAACTTAGAGAGTGATTCTGCAATTGTTTTTCAACCTTCATGGATTTAATGGGTAGTAAAGTGGATGGAACACAGCAGGGATGGTGTGTCTCTGCTCCATCACCTTGGGGGATTCAGCTGGGAACACTTGATCAGCTGCAGGGGATTCAGGTGGCTGATATCTGGAGATAACCGGAGGTATCTTCACTCACTTGGGCTGGGTGAGTTGAAGGCTTAGATTAGCTAGGGTTGTCAACTGTAGGAACAACTTGTGGCCTCTCCCTGTGATCCAAGCACCAGCTACTTGGTCTTTAATGACCTAACCTTGAAGGTCACATGATATTACTTCTGCTGTGCTCTACTACTTGAATCTACCAATATCCAAGGGAAGAGAACAGAGAGCCAACGTCTCAATGGAAACAGAGGCAAAGAGTTCACAGTCAGGTTAATCTCTTGTCTAGAGTACTCATCTAAAGAGACTAGAGGCAAGGTTCAAATGCAAGCTTTGCAACTCCAGAGTGTGTCTTCTTAACTTACCTTAAACACAGTGTAGGGATTACTTTATCTAAATCATCAGGCTATCAGTGCCAGTCAGGGAAATAGACAGAAATAGAAGATCTGAGACCTGCATTTGTATCCTATGTTTTGTCCTTGTGTGACCTTGAGTGTGTCCCTTCAAGCCACCTCAGAATGACATCACAAGTTCATAGGAAGCATTTTTACTAACTGTGATTCTATTTTTACTTCCACGTGAAGATGTCAAAGAAAAACTTTATCCTCTTTCCTCCATGGATTTTTTTTTATATGGTGCCTCAAGATTTTCACAAGAATGTGTTTTACTACAAAGCAAAAAGGGGCCACATGGTCAACAACATTCTAGAATAAGGCAGATGAACAAAACAGGTTCCTGACTATAAGGAGCTAACATGAGGTATGTATTATTACTAACCCCTTCTGATAAATGAGGAATGTGGGTTCAAAGGGGTTAAGGAACTAATTCAAGGTCATACAGCATGCATCTATATTTGGAAAACCCAGTCTCTTTGCTTTCAAAACTCCCCTTCCAGTTTGTGTATTCATGTGTTATTGAGAAGTTTTCTTAAGAATTTCAGTAATACCTTCCTTCTTCTTTTTATTTTTTTCCCTTCTATTCTGGTTGAACAACCATATGACAAATTGCATACCTAATTAGGGCTGGTGAGATAAAGAGGTGCATGGTGATCTTCATGGGCGGCATGTGTGGTTAGGCCTGGAGAATGAGATGAAACAATATCACTAATCACGTTGACGAGGTCAGCGGCGCTCGTTCTCTTCATTCTTTTCATTCTTATTAGGTTAATTTTACACTTCCTATGCTCAGCAATTGAACAGTGATTACTTCGCTAAATACTACATGAGTTTTGACAAAACAAACCCCTGAGGAATCAAAATAAGTAATTTCTATTCAGCAGAAATCATTCTCAGATTAGTCTGTGTGCCACATTATGCAACCCAATTATCTCAATATGCAGACATGTATAATAAATAAAGGGCACACCGTCTCACATGAGCTGGGGTTAGACAAGAGGTGGGGTGGCTGCATTTGCAATTAGAAGCTGTCCATTTCTAGCCTGTTACCTCCAAGAAGTAGAGCATCAGGAGGACTCAAACCTCCATCTCAGCAATGCTGAAGTTCTTTTGTAGGTGACTTTCCAGCTCCATGGGTGTAATGGAGATGTGTTTGTTCATTTATTTAATGTTCAAATCCATACAACATTCATTTGGCCTTACATTGCTGTTCAGCATGGTTCTGGGAACTAAGATGAACACAACACAATCCTTGCTCATTTAGTTGTGATGAATTTAGCAATGGTAGATACCCTCCTCTCTTCCTTCTGCAGATTTGATTGACACTACCAAACTACCATTTTCACTCACTCATTCACTCTTCACTCTTTTTTAGCCCTTCTTATGTGCCAACCCCTGAGGCAAGCACTGAGGATACAATGGTGAACAGAAACAACCTCAGGGCCTGCCGTTATGGACCTACAGTCTGATGGGAGAGATAGACATTAGATAATCATATGACCACATGTCAGACTGTAACTGTGACAGGAGTTAGGAGAAAGGATACTCAGTAAAATGGGAACTTATCATAAGGGGATATGCCCTAGTTGAAAGATTAGGAAAGCCTTTCCACAAGGTAACATATCCTAAACCAAGAGTTCAAGAGAGAGAAGGGATGTTTGCTCACTGGGTAGAGCATTGGCCACCGGACTAAAGGGGCACATACCTCAGTTGCAGGCTCAATTCCCAGCCTCAGTTGGGGCATGTGCAGGAGGCAACCAATTGATGTGTCTCTCTCACATCCATTTCTCTCTCTCTCTTTCTCTCTTTCTCTCTCTCTCTCTCTCTCTCTCTCTCTCTCTCTCTCTCTCTCTCTCTCTCTCTCTCTCTCTCCTTCTCACTCTGTCTAAAACTCAATGGGGGGAAAAGTCCTTGGGTGAGAATTAACAGAGAGACAGAGAGTGAGAAAAGCAAGAGATATGCATAGGTGGTACCATATAGATGTAGAAATTGAAACTTGGAGACAAAGTAATTTATTCAAGATCACACAACTCGCCGAAACCGGTTTGGCTCAATGGATAGAGCGTCGGCTTGGGGACTGAAAGATCCCGGGTTCAATTCTGGTCAAGGGCATGTACCTTGGTTGCGGGCATATCCCCAGCAGGGGGTGTGCAAGAGGCAGCTGGTCGATGACTCTCTCTCATCGATGTTTCTAACTCTTTATCTCTTTCCCTTCCTCTCTGTACAAAATCAATAAAAATTTTTTTTTAAATCACACAACTCATAACAAGGAAGCTGAGGTTTGAACCCAGGTCTGGATCCAGCATGGGGCCAACTTCCAATCATGGCCTCTTCCTATGAATATCAACCATTGATATTATTTGTCCTCCAGATCTCTTTTATAGTTGTCATCTAGTGTTCAAGGAGATGAAAGTAATCAAGACTTTGCAGATAGTTATTTAAACTTAACCATGCCCTGCACATAGCTGGCATCAACTCCTGAGTCCACACCCAAAAGTAGAAATACTAAGTCACTGCCGGGCTGGCATGACTTAGTGGTTGAACATTGACCTATGAACCAGGAAGCCACGGTTCTATTCCAAGTCAGGGCACATACCCAGGTTGCAGGTCCGATTCCACAGTGGGGGGTGTGCAGGAGGCAGCCAATCAATGATTCTCTCTCATCATTGACATCTCTACCTCTCTCTCCTTCTCCCTTCCTCTCTGAAGTCAATAAAACATAGTTTTAAAAAGAAAGAATGAGTCACCCAGCAATCACTCTACTAGGGGTTTTTTCCAGTGGTATTTATACCAAGATAGGACCATGCACAGAAGGCTCAATGAAAAAAAAATTGTCCAATAAATGTGGGAGGAAGCGGAGAAGTATAAAACCTTCAGGAAGTGCCTGAGAGATGCTTGACCTTCCAATGGCCTTGGTTTGGAATGTACTTCAGAGCTTTGCCAGGTCCATTTTCTAAACAAGCCTAAGGCCACGTTTGAGCCCCTGGGTTATTTATTAGGCAAAGCAAGGCATTCAGGGTTCCAATCAGTGAACAAAGAGACTGCAGTGAAGAGCTGTTCCTGATTAGATGTGCTCAAAGGAAGCCTTGTAAAACAGGAGCTTGGCACTGTAATTGAACAAGTGGCTCCAAACAGAGCCAAGACATTAGCAGTGAAGGAGAAAGGGCATTAGTACAGCCAACATTATCTTTGCAGAAAAAGGCCCCTGAGATTCCACCTGCATTTTATTTATTCACTCAGTTAGTTAGTTGTTTACTTAGCTCCATCTCAACCACATGAAGATCTGACTCATTTACAGAAATAAAACAGGATAAATATGTAATTTTTAACCAGAGTAACTTATTCTAAGGAATAGGAAAGAAAGATACCATAAAGGACAAAGCTATACACAAAATGAATGACAGAACCTGAAAGAAGTAAGACTTACATTTGAATTTGAATTTCCTGGCAGCCAAAGCAATGAGGGAAACAATCTCCAGAAAACTAAAACTTAGATGCTTGGGTGAGGT
Organism: Pipistrellus hanaki; assembly: GCF_964339955.1. Lineage (NCBI taxonomy): Eukaryota > Metazoa > Chordata > Mammalia > Chiroptera > Vespertilionidae > Pipistrellus > Pipistrellus hanaki. The sequence goes on along the minus strand of NC_140506.1, from coordinate 85,833,684 downwards.
ATGCAGTTCCCAGATACTGAAACCTGTGAATAGTTTGTCCTAATGGGAACACAGTTTTATAGCCTCAACCACATCCCACAAAAATACATTCACTGGTTTTGGTTCTAAATTTCATATAATTTCACAGTAAACTTTATCAAAGAGGAATTCAGTACAAATAGGAGGAGCCAAAACAAGGCGAGCCAGGTACAAAGCTCCATTATCTGCCTTCAGTTATAACTTAAACTGTTATATTGTAAATCAGATGACGCCTTAATCAATAAGCCAACTTTATTTGGAGTCCTCTTCATTTCGCCAGCGTTAGCGGGCCCAGATGAAGTCTTGCTTCTCAAATTCTGGGGCCCAATATGGTGGAAGTCTTTCTTATTTATGTTTTTCAACTCTTTGTTTTTCAAATTTGGAATGAGACTTCTGGACCTTCTGGAAAAAAAAAAGTTCTATGTGCTGGGACAAGGCCATGAGACCATATTTTAAGGCCTGGCCTGGTGCCAGCACTGACAACTCTGTCTGGGTCATAGTTTATGCCTCTCTGGAATGAGAGTAGTCTTATTTTCCCCTATTATTTAAGCAAGCAAACATTTATAGAAGCCAGGATAGCAGGGTTAAATTTTAAACAGCAGTTTTTACCCAAGATGGAGGTTACTATGCTTCAAGACTTTAGACTATAGAAAGCACAGTTTCAAAACTGCACTGTGTGGAGCACTGTTTTCCTAAGAGGATCCAAGACCAAAAGGTATCCAGGTCAAAATTGGTTTGGCAATTGGTTTGGAATGCTCAAGTTAAAGACTGACTGGCCTTCTAATGAAGAAACTTACTTATTTTGAACACACCTATGAACACTGGGCATTTTAATTCATACTCCATGCTGTCTGTTCTGGGGATGACTAGCTTGTCTAATGTCTACCACTAGTAGCTACCCTATAATATGTATTATATGTATCATTATTATATGTATCATCATGTTATTTAATCCTTAATAGTCCCTGTAAAGTGAATGGTATACCACCTCTTCCACAGTTGGAAAAACTAAAAAGCAGAGAAATTAAGGGTATTGGACAGTTATACACCAGGAAGCAACAGAGCCCTAAATTCTCTACTCCCTGTGGTCCAGCGGAGCTGTCAATCATATTCCGTGGATAAATGACACTGACTGCCAAGCCCTAATGCTTCCCATAACCATTGCCATTGGCTCATTCCCCATGCTGACTAGTCCCTAATTCCTCCCAAACTGTTGATATTAGCCCAGGGTTGGGCATGTGACCTCCCCCAAATGTTGCAAGAAGGGCACTTTCCTCTGCATGGCTACTGGCAGCCATCTCACCTACCATGAAGTGATTTGCCTTGTGAAGAATGATGTCTCACTGAGACAAGCAGATGTGAGAACTGCAGAACCAGAGAGGCAAAGTCCTAACAGCACATTTGAGTTCCAGGAACAGACTCTCTGAAACCACATTCATCCTTGGGCTTCTTGCTTATACAATCCATGGATTTCTTTTGGCCAGTTTGATTTGAGTTTCTGTTACTACAATTGAAAGCATCTTGAATTAATATAGCATCCATGTGCATTTGTTTGTTTTTTATGAGAGAGAAAAATTGGCACCTGAGCCACACATAAGAGGAATGGTAAAGTCCATTTGTCTAAATGTAAGAACTAGATTCAGAACCAGGGAAAATAGTAATAAGGGTTTAAAAAGACATTTAAAGCAGATTTTCAAGTCCCCAAAGAACTCAGTTTAGCCTGGAAATGCTGACTTAAGCTGAACCACAAAAGCACAAGTGGCCTCACTATAATTAGTTTACCTTTCAATTTTATCCTAATTCAACTTCTGAGGACTTGGCTGGGCACTCGGAGAGGAACAAAGTCTTAGCCACTGGTGTCCCCACCAGACGTCCCTGCAGAGGTCCTATTGACTTTGCACAGTTCATTCTGCATAACCTCAGAGCAGCCTAAAAGATTGCTAATGGCCTCATGGAATTCCCTATGGATCCCAGATTCTGGGTGGCAGTGTTGGGGAGACCACATCAGCAGGCTGTGAAGCATTCCAGGTGCAGAGAAGTTTAATGAATGCAGAGCACAGAGCTAGTTTGGGCATTTGTAAATGGGGCAAGGGAGAAGACGTGTGTGCAGAGCAGGGCTGAATGCAATATATCGTTGCCATTTAATTACAGCCAGCTCCTGAGTCCTTTGCTGGAAAGGAACCAAAGTTGTATGCACATGCACACACACACACACACACACACACACACACACACACACAATGAAAAGAGAAAAGAAAATCCACGCCAAGCATTCACAATGCAGGTCCTGATTGATTATCTGGCAAACTCCAAAGTCAGTGATGCCAGCAACCCAAGTCTGCAAGCTCTCAGCTTCTCTTCTAGGAAAACAGAAAAAGACAGAGGAATCCTAACCTTCCTCTAGCTTTGAATAAAATTATAAGGAGATCAGAAAATTCCCTAGTCATATATGACAGTGTAGGGGAACTGAAAAATGAGAAGGACAATCTCATATCACCAGCTACATGCAAATGGTTCCCATTTGAGTTGTGCAAAGTGCAACATTCCTAACTATGCATAGAGGGTCTGGATAAGAGGTGAAGAGTCGAGATTTTTATCTGCCCATTTCCTTGCTGTTCCCAATGTCATTTCCAATGCCTTTGTCCTCATATGTGTTCGTAAAAGTTGCCAATCTTATTGCCCCAGTTTCTTTACTATAACATAGGCTGTTGGACTAGATGCTCTCAAATGAACTCTCAAATGAATTGTCCAACTCTAGGAATTTATCAGTTATATCTTTAAGATGAAAAAGATCTATAAATTTTGTCTTCTCCAGTCCCATGTATTGCAAACTCCTAAGATTAATATTGGTTAAAGATATAGACTTCATATCACACAGAACTGAGCTAGGATCCCATCTCTTCCAGTTCTTATCTGTGTACACAATTAAATAAATTATCCCCTGCCTAATCAAATCTCTGTTTTCTTGTCTGTAGATGGGGCAATAATATAATCCTAGATCACAGAGTTATTGTAAGTATTCAATAAAATAAAACACATAGAGCTATGAGCTTATGGCTGGCCCATGGGTAGCATCCAATTATTGTAACTCTTATTTTGTGTGTGTGTGTGTGTGTGTGTGTGTGTGTTTTAATATATTTTACTGATTTTTTCACAGAGAGGAAGGGAGAGGGATAGAGAGCCAGAAACGTCAATGAGAGACGTTTCGACCAGCCACCTCTTGCACACCCCCCACCGGGGATGTGCCTGCAACCAATGTACATGCCCTTGACCGGAATCGAACCCTGGACCTTTCAGTCCACAGACTGACACTCTACCACTGAGCCAAACCGGTTTCGGATAATTATTGTAACTCTTGTTGCCAGTAATGTGATTACACACATTTTTCATATGAGGTGGTATGGTCCCCCAGCTGGTAAGGTGGTAGAAGGGGGGGAATGTCTCCCAATTTAATATTTTTATGCTCACCATTGACATTGCAAAATGGCAACAAGGAGGGCAGATAAAATTTCTTCCATGAAATAGATGAAATGGTACCATCTCCTCTCCAGACCCACACCACACCAAGGCTAGCCATGGGACGTAAAGGAATAAATAACTACATTTGGAGGTGAATTTTCAGGCTTTTGAGAAGTCTCCGAGTTCTCGAAAACTTTTTCTACTTAATGAAAATATCTAAAATGTCACCATTAAGGGTTTCGCATATAGCTGAAGACTCTGAACTCTATGAGAGAAGAATTGTGTTACTAGGAATAAAAAAATAACCTAAGAATAGGTTTTGACTAAAGGGGAAAAATGAAATATAAGAGAGGGGAAATAAGTAATGCATTAACAAAAGGTGGGGACAAGGGATGAGAATTCCAACTTTGCCCAACTTCTCCTTTGCCAAGGAATGGAATAGGTCTATAGCAAATGCATATAAGTATTCACACCTTTTGGCTCTGGGCTTAACTTCAGTAAATTTGCAGAGAATTTAGAGAAACCTAATCCTATCCCCTAAATAAACCAATAAAAGAGAAAAATGCAAATTGACTGTACCTCCACTATGCCCACAAGCCATGCCCAACAGCCAATCAGGAGTGAGTATGCAAATTAACCCAACCAAGATGGCTGCAGACACGGAGCGAGCAGGAGGCTTTGGTTTCCTCAACAATGGAGAAAGCCGAGCTTCCCACCTGCTCTGGTTGGCCCTGGCCTCCACTCAAGGTTACAAAGTTTTAATTATAGAAGATAAATAAATCCCAGATACCAGGACCTCCACTTGGGTCGCCGGGGGGCATGGTGGGCCTGTAAACCCCATAGGTCCCTCGCTCAGGCCTTCCCACAACCCAAGGGATCTCCCACCCTGATCCAGGACACTCTTCAGGGCAAACCAGCCAGGCCCCACCCATGCACCAAGCTTCTATCCTATCTAATAAAAGAGTAATATGCAAATTGACCATCACTCCAACACACAAGATGGCTGCCCACAAGATGGCCACCACAAGATGGCCAGTAGGGGAGGGCAATTGAGAGGGACCACGCCTGCAAGGGAAAGTAGTTGGGCAATTAAGCGTGCAGGGGAGGGCAGTTAGGGATGACCAGGCTGGCAGAGAAAGGAAGTTGGGGGCGACTGGGCCTGCAAGGGAAAGGCAGTGAGGGGGGTCCAGGACTGCAGGGGAGAGCAGTTGGGGGGACCAGGTCTGCAGGGGAGGGAAGTTAGGGGCAATCAGGCTGGCAGGGGAGCATTGTGCATCAATTGGGCTGGCAGGGGAGTGGTTAGGGGGTGATCAGGCTGGCAGGCAGAAGCTGTTAGGCACAATCAGGAAGGCAGTTAGGCAAGCAGTTAGGAGTCAGCAATCCTGGATTGTGAGAGGGATGTCCAACCACCTGTTTAGATCTGATCCTACCAGGATTGGGCCTACACAGGCAGTCGGACATCCTTTGAGGGGTCCCAGATTTGGAGGGGGTACAGACTGGGCTGAGGGACACAAACATCCGTGTACAAATTTTATGCACCGGGCCTCTAGTCTTATGTAATAAAAGGCTAATATGCAAATTGACCAAACAGCAGAATGACCAGTTGCTATGATGTGCACTGATCATTAGGGGGGCAGACACTCAATGCAGGAGCTGCCCCCTAGAAGCCCTGAGCTAGGCTCACAGCTGATGAGTGCAGCGATGGTGGCAGGAGCCACTCCCACCTCTATGCAGTGCTAAGGATGTCTGACTGTGGGCTTAGATCCACTTCCCATGGGAGCTGTTGGGAATGGGCCTAAGCAGTCAATTGTACATCCCCTGAGGGCTCCCAGACTGCGAGAGGGCACAAGCGGGGCTGAAGGACCCCCTCCTCCCAGTGCACGAATCTCATGTACTGGGCCTCCAGTAAAAGATAAAAGAACTGTCCAAGGTCAGACACCAAGTTGGATAGAAGAGCTCACCCCTCGTAATGCCTGACTCCGGTAGGGTTCTTTGTATTAAATCATGCCATCTCTTCATACCATCCTTCTCATAAATGAGAAGAAGGGACAAGTTGGATTAATTAAAGTTTTGTGGTGCTGCCAGAAAGTTAGGACTTCAAAGCCACCCCTAGGACCCCCAGCTCCCCAAAATAGCAGCTCCAAGGGCATAGGCGATGCTGCCATGGATGAATCTTAGTACGCGGAGGTGGAGATTGAAGATCCATGTCCTGTAGCTGTGTGACCTTAGCAGAGTCACAAACCTTTAGTTCCCCCAACTGAGAAATAGTAGTAATGGTCCTTCCTATTTCACAGAATTGCTGGAAGATTAATGGGATGAAACTTGAGAAATATCCTGCCAGTTTCTAGTATGCTGGCTCAGTTTTCCCTTTCTGTTTGTGAAAAATCCCTTTATATCTCTCTGATTTTTTACCTTATATTTACAGCAAGCCCAATTTAATCAACCCCCTCCCCTTTCTTACCCTTTTCAATTTTCCCACATACCCAGTGCTCCAAAGTTCTGATTAAATGAGGAGATCCACAGGTAAGTGTATTTGACAAATGAATCTATTTATTTTCATTTCTATTCCGCACCACGCATACCAGTCTGCAACTATCTTCACAATCATATCTTGGGAAGAATACCTGAAGGTACCTTTCTGATTGACTTCCTCCATCTATATGCAGATGTGTGCAAAGCCAATAAATAATTTGTAACAATTTGCATTGAGTTTATGGTTTCTCTAACCCAACCCTGATCATTTGTAAATTGTTTCTATTCATGTGCAGATCAACTGTAATAAGATTGCTAATGAAAGAGTGGTTAATAAAATTCATAATGGGAAGACAAAGCATAATTTACAGGCAGGCATTTTTGACATAAGGGCTTTTCTGGGTTGTAGGCAAAAATAGATTAATAAAATTTTATTTGTTTTTATTTTGCATAGTAAAGAATACTTCATGATGAAATGTGGTCTGGAATCCTACTCTTCCTCCTAGCCTCGACTGTGTGTCTTGAGTTATAGGGTTTGCTCATGTTTTGAAAAACTCTCCCAGTAATGATTCAGCATCTCATCAACTCTATGTTAGTGGTTAGGAAGAATCTGAGTGGCCTGTATGCATTCATCTCATTTATTCAGAAAACATTATTTAAGTACCACTGTGTTGTAGATACCATGACAGGTCATGAAAATACCTGTGTGAGTGAAGCAGGGCTATTTCCATCAATGAACTGACAAACTGCTGACAAACAAGACTTCATATGTGTTGTTTGCCATTAGTAAATACCCAAGAAGGCAGCTAATACATAGTATATGATTAATAAATGTTTGCAGAATAAGTGAATCTACTGGAACAGTTAGGCAATAAGCCAAGCTAAACCTATCAAACCTCATGACACTCACCCATTACTCTGGGACTTTAGGAGTGAAGGCAAATCCCATTTGGCTGGGGAAAAAATGATAAAAAGTTTTATTGGTCACATGACATGCATGAGATCATGGGAAACAGGTAAAACCTATGCCAAATGTCTCCACAAGAGAGGTTCTCATAAAAGTCTGTGAACTCTCCTCAAGAATAAGTACCTAGTAAAGTGACTGGCTTGGGACTATTCCTTCTTTATTCCTGCCAGATTGGTGCTATTGTGGTTATTTTGCAAGTGAGAAAACTATGAATCATAGAGGTTGAGCAACTATCTATGATCACAATTAGAAAGAAGCATGTCTGTCTCGATTTAGAGCCCATGTTTGTGAACAGTCATCCTTTCTTCAGACCTCTTAAGGGGTGGAGTGAGAGAGTGAGAAGGAAGTGCCAGAGTTTTTATACCAACAGAGATTTGGCCACACAAATGGAAACTTGAGGAAGGAAGATGTACTCCTTCTCCCAAAAGTCACTTCTGCTGTATTTTGAGCCTGTTTCCTCTTATTTGGTTCCTGGTTACCTAGTCCAAAACCTATCTTCCCTTCCCCAAGAAAGACAGCCTTTCTTGCACCTGTACCTGCCATCCTAGTCTTCTCCTCTTACTTCACTATCTCTGTTCTTCCATTTAAATAATCCTCTACCAATTCCCCAAGAGAAGGATGGAATTCCCCATGGAGAAGAAGTCAAAGGTATATATGCCTGGAACAGAAAGCCATGGCAGTCACGGGCCTGACGCGTTGAGTATTTCATGGGACTACAACGCAACCAGAGCTGCAATGCAGTCCCACGTGGCAGCTGCCAAGGGCTCATTGTAGGAAAATGACCTAATTTCCTCTTCTGTCATCAGCCCATCTTTCCAGGCCCCATGCCTAATTCATAAGCCTTCTGTACACTTCACATGCACCCTATTTTGCACCTGGGGCTCAGGGATGCCAGCAAAGAGCTTCCACAGCTGCCGTTCTCTTTCAATGCTTTTTGTAGAATAAGGAGTGAGCGAGAGTGGGAATCGCAGATCAAAAGGAAACAGTGAAATGTCATCAGCATTACATAATTTGTACTATCACTTGTCAACATTGATCCCCTTAATACTATCCCTTTGACAGATGAACGAGGCAGGATTGTAGAATACTAAGAAGTAAACGAGTGGGATAAAAAGACAACCATGTTTGATTACCCTCTGCAATCCAAAGGATTTGAAAGTCATGACACTGGTTATTACTATGGTCTTTGGAGAGAGGAGCAGAACCTTAATCTATCTAATAAAATTGCCTCCAGAGATAAACTTAATCTAAACTTCCTTTCTGCTATCTCTCAGTATAATCTAATGGATTTTTCTTGTTCTCCATTGCAGCACAAGACAGCTGGGTGGAAGATAGACCCACCACGTTAATTAATCCACTTCGCTCCTGTCAAATGGACATGGTATGTGGGACACAGGTTGGTGCTCCCGAATGTGCGGGGATTCCATATTTAATAGAACTTGTCTGATGGGACAGTCACAGCCCCTCACACTGGGAAGACTGACAGGATGTCAGTGATGTGGCTTGAAGAACTTTTGGATGATTATCGTGGAGCAGTGGGAGGCAAAAGGGGGAGTCGGGGAGATCCAAATATCTGAGTTGTCACTACAGAAAAGCTTGTGGGAGTGGAGAGAAGTGACTGGTCACTACATGGCAGGAGTCATCCTGGGCCCTGGAGAAACAATGACAGAGAGCCTTCTCACCCAGATCACAAAAGACAGGTGATTTACAATGCACATTTCCAGGTACGTAGAACGTGCTGAGTGATACCTGGCTGGTAGGAGAACAAGTTGGAGAAGGATGTTGTGCTGAGTCAGGGACACCCCTAAGGGAACAGAAATTTTCCAAGAAGAGCTTGGTCATCCTCACTTCTCAAAGCTGTGTCAGACCCTTGTTTCCCTTCTCAGGGAATTGGGCTTCAGCATGCACTTGGATAAAAGGGACTACCCAGGTTCAGAATTTATGTGTAGGGTCTGTGTCCTCAAGTGTGGGCAATGCCCATTGGCCTTTCTTCCCCAGATCCATTCCCCGCACCCCAAATCTGAAAAGGGGTGCTTGCAATGAAGCCAAATTTTATTTCAAAGCCAGTATTCCCCACTGATAGAAACCATACAGGAGTGAGTGACAATTGCTCTCTGTAAAGCAAGCAATTTCCTTCTCCCTCCCAGGAGGAAGGGATCCCTTTCTAACATTTTTTTTTTCCTTTCTACTGCAAACCTTCATATGGGGGATAAGAGAATGGATGTCTATGCACATTCAATGTGAGCCAGTGATGGGGGCAACTATATGAAGATATTGTCTCTTTTAGCAGGGTGGGCAGTCGTCTGAGAGTCACCTTCATTGGCATTGTTTGTTAAGCCTGCTACAGTTTAGATGCAAGTGTCTTCGTCCTGGCACTGGGTCTGATAAGAAAGAAAGAAGAGACTTTCTTTGTTGGTGGAGGGAAGAATTAACAGCATTCCAAGAGCAGGTGAGCACCAGCCTGCGGAACTGCTCACTCTGTAAGGAAGAGTGAAGAAGTATCGCCCAGTGATCTCACTGAGGAGGGAGTTTGGAACAAAAGGAAATTTGCAATGGGGAATAAACCATGTGCTATGATAGATACAATGTCAATAGCCCCTCGGACTCCCATGTAAAATATCCAGAAAAGACAACATCTCTCTCTAACACACCATCTAGTAGGCTCATTGGGGACCTTGAAGAGCCCATCCTGTTCATGAGGCTGCAGAAGGCAGAAGGGGAAAGCTTCACTGGCATCGCTCCTACATTAGCAAACATTTATTCACTAGTTCTTCCCAGTGTGCCTTTCTTTCAGCTAAAGAAACCCATTTATTTATGTACTCAATCATTCATTCAATAAATCTTTATTTTATATATATATATATATATATATATATATATATATATATATATATATGAAATGTGCTTGGTGTTGGGACTACATACACCGGTGAGCAAGCCAAGCTTAAAAAAAAACAAACAAACAAACAAAAAAACCTAATTTAACCTGTGACTGAGATAAAACAAACCAAATAATCATACCAGTTAATAATTAATCAGCTAACTAATTTTAATTACAGTTGTCCCTTGGTACCCATGGGGAACTGGCTCCGGGAATCCCTCCAGAGATATTAAAATCTATAGGTGCTCATATGCACAACCCATGCACACGGACAATAGGGTGCTGAAGGCCTGGCACAGGGTCGGGTGTGTGTGTGTGTGGGGGGGCGGGCGGCACGCACGCGGACTGGAGGGAGTCAATGGCAGGAAAAAAGGGAACATATGTAATACTTTCAACAATAAAGAATTATTTTTTTAAAACCTACAGATGCTCAAGTCCCTTATATAAAATGGCATAATATTTGCATATAACCTGTGGCCATCCTTCTGCATATTTTAAATCATCTCTAGCTTACTTATAATATCTAATAATACAATGTAAATGCTATGTAAATAGTTGTTATACTATACTAGAGGCCTGGTGCACAAAATCCATGCACTGAAGGTGGGGGGGTGTCCCTCAGCCCAGCCTGCACCCTCTCATAATCTGGGACTGCTGACTCCCAACTGCTCACTGCCTGCCTGCCTGATCACCACCTAACCACTCCTCTCCCAGCCTGATCGACACCTAACTGCTCCCCTGCCATCCTGATTGCCCCAACTGCCCTACCCTGACAGCCTGATTGTGCCCCCCCCCCCAACCCTTCCCGGCAGGCCTGGTTGCCCCCAACTGCCCTTCCCTGCTGGCCTGATTGCCCACACACATGCATTCCTTATGCAGAATATGAGGACCAAAGAATGGTCCAATGGTTGAAGATGACAAAGGAGGGAAAATTCACAAAATGTGGAAGTAATAGGAAAGGGCATCTTGAAAGATGCAGGATTTCAACCAAACTTTGATGGATGGGTAGACTTCTAAAAGGTGGAGAGGAATCCCAGACAGAAGAGAAGTCCTTAATTATAGGAGAAAAGTCCTAGGAGTATGAGCAATTAATATATAGATGAGTTAGACAATAATAAAGGATGGGAATGAGCTTTAATTTATGGTCACCAGTTATATATAAAATCATAACTACAACTGATCACTTATTGAGAAGTTACTTTACATAAACCAAGCATGATTGAGGAAACAGATTAATACAATAACCCCATTCTTACAGCAACCTTGCAAAGTAGATTTCACCATCCTCATTTTATAGATGAGACCTAAAGAGGCGAAGCAATTTGCTCAATGTGTTTAAGATTAGTATTTTCAGCCAGGTCTGTTGAATTCCTTGTATCATGCTATACCACCTGCTTGAAAATGCACATTGTTTTCGTTGTCTATGGCTGACTAATACTTGACTCCCAAACTGAGGGACCTTAAACAACATTTATTAATGATTTCTATGGGCGAGGAATCCAGGTGTGGCTTTCTGCTTCAGGATCTCTTGAAGGCTGCAATCAAAGTGTGTTCCTTAGGTCTGCAGTCATCTGAAGGCTCGACTGGAAAATAAATCTGTTTCCAAGCCTACTGATGTGGTTGTTGGAGAATTTAGTTCCTCACTGGCTGTATCCGGAGGCCACCCTCAATTCCCAGCCAGATGAGCAAGCTGGGAATGTAGTCAGGCAGAATAGGAGCAAGAAGGAAATCAATCCTTGTAACCGAATGGCAGAAATAACAGCCATCACTTTTTCCATTTGCTACTCAGTAGAAGCAAGGTGGGGATTACACACAGGTGTGATTACCAGGTGGGGTGGATCACTGAAGCCATCTTAAAACCAATTTTATCGTAGATTAACTGATATAAACAAGTGTTCACTTCCTACACCATCTCATCAATGTTATAATGAAACGATATTAAAACAGATGACATTATTCCGGGACCTGCTTGTTAAACTCATGCTGTTTTGATTAAAATTTTGTGTGCCCCTGAATCTGGATTATTCCTCTATAAAGTGGACATGAATTGAAATAATATCCATATAGTACAGTTCCTGGCCCACAATAAGATCTCAAGAAGTGGTGGCTACCCATGAGTGGGCAGGATTGATCCCCTGTGAGTTTTATGAATCTATGACTTTCCTTGTCCCTTCTGATGGATGCTTATCCTATGAACTCATTCCTTATACCATTGGCAAGTAATTTCCTGATCCCCTGGGTGGCACTTCCTCAAAAGTTATGCCTCTTCTATTGAGATTAACTCATGAGGTCACAAGAGAATGTTTGTCTTTAAAGAAAACATCTGTAAACCAAGAAGGCAAATCCATTAGGCAAATATTCCTGCCTGGGCTAATAAGGCTCTTGAATCATCTAAGCATCCTGGGTCAGCATAAAACACAACCACCCCTTTCTTGTTTTGCCAAAATTGGTTTTTTATCCAACCCTTTCAAAATCTCGATTTCACTCACCACCTAATCCATTAGCTCCCACTTCCTGAGATGTTTCTAGCTCCACATCCATAACACAATCCAGGTCTCTCAGAGATGCAAAAATTCATGAAAGACAAATAGCAGAGTTCACTTTTTTCTTAGAAAGCAGGTAGCTGTCAGGGCAGCTGAATTCACTGGCTCCCAAAGCATGATTTTCTCAAAGGCTTGGCAGAGAAGTTCATTTGGCAACTGGAAGAAATTCACTGCCAGGCGGGAGGCTGACTTGGAGTCCATGGGCCAGGGACCAGGGTCAGAGAACTCACGGGGGAGGGAAGCAGGACCAGGCCATTGGGAAATGACCACGCAGACCCATGAGTGCCAGGCTTGCTCCTTCATTTATTTATTTAATTGTGCCATTTCCCCTTTCAGGGGGTGGGGGGAGAAACATATATATTTCCCATCACTGTTATCAGCATGGCCTCAAAATGACTTTCCTATTATTGCTTACAAACAAAACCTTTATCACAGATAGCTTGCCTGCTGAATTAAGACACTGTGTTAAGCAGTATATTGCTTCTGTCTGGCAGATCAGCTGTTTGTAGGAAGATAATAATACCAAAAGCAACCACAACAATCAACTACTGTAAATTAACTTAACCGTGTGAAATAATGCCTCCCCTATCAGATTAGCTTTCTGAATGACTTTATCCTTAAATTAAAGCTTGCTGGGGCTGAAGAGTAAATCATTTAAATGGTGCCGGGTTTTTCAGGTAATGTCTTCATATATTACTATAATTTCACTCCGCCAAGGCATGCAGATGGCTTTGGTCTCTCGCTGCTTGTCTCCAGAAAGCCTCTCCTGCACTGCCATTTTGTAATTACAGTGCGGCTGAGCTCCTGCCGAGGCTAGATTTCCCAGGGTGCACCAGCAGCCAAGGCAATGTATCTTAAAATTATTATTCTTGTGTGGCCCTCGTAACATAAATGTAAATCTTTTATGCTAACGCTGTCAGAGGGTTAGCTCTGGGGCTCCAAGGTGTGCTGATGTAGAAATCACCCGCCATCCATCAACCGCGGACCATTTGGGATCCGGCAAATAACTCGCTGTGGGGGGGAGGGGAGAGGGTTGTAAGCGGAATGAATATTGCTTTGGAGTTCGGGTGGTATCAAACCAGGCACTGGTATTTTTTTTTATTTGCTTATTTGGAAGGGGAGGGCGCCCTGCAAAGCCATCTGTAGGGGGGAGTCTCCTCGCTCTGCAGCCCTCTCCTGGGAGGGGAGGTTGCCACAAATATAGGTCAAGATGATATTGCAGGGATGTCTGCGGCAGGGACATGGCGGGGAGAAGGTGGGAAAATAGCATCTTCAGAAAGCGGCCTGGAAATTAAGCTTCTCTTTGAGCGCCGGCCTTGGAGAAGACGGTGTAGAAGCACCCCTCTCCTCCAGCAAAAAAGAGTTTGCAGGTATCTGATCTTTTAATCCAAGTGGGTCCCAATCCCCACCCTCCTTCTGGGAGAGTCCAGAGCCTAGTTCAAGAGACTGAGATGAGGGATGGTTCTGCCAGACTGGGCACTGGAATAGGGGGAGTCAGGCAACAAAGAGGCCACAGAGGCAACCAGGAGACAGGAACCCAAATGATAGGGAGACAGTGAGCACTAACTCCAGAGGATCTAAAGAAGCAACCAGGCACTTGCAACCTGAAAGATGAGATGTTTAAAAAAAAAGGCGGGGGGGGGGGGGGGGGGCGGGGGGTGGAGAGATGACAAAAGCAGATCATGAAGACCATGAGAAAAGATAATATTAATAACTCGGGGCCCAGTGCATGAAATCGTGCACTGGTAGGGTCTCTAGGTCTCGCCAGTGATCAGGGCCAATCTGTGGGGTGACAAACGGGGTGATCAGCACCCACCTTGGCTGGCCTGAGGCCTGCAGACTGGGGGAAGCTCCTGCATTGAACAAATGCCCCCAGATGGTCAGTGGGCATCATAGCGACCAGTTGTTCTATAATTCAGTCAATTTGCATATTAGGCTTTTATTATATAGCATAATAGCAGTAGTGCCCAGCCTGTGTGATTCAGTTGGTTAGGCCTCTCATACCCTGAAAGGTTGCCAGTTGATTCCCCATCAAGGCACTAGTGGGGAGTTGCAGGCTGGTCCCCAGTAGGGGGCATACAAGAAGCAGTGGATTGATGTTTTTTTCTCACCAATGTTTCTTTCTCTTCCTCTGCCTCTTCTATCTCTCTAAAATCAATAAAAACAAGGTAGGCTGGGTGGGAAGAGATCAAACAAAGAACTTGTATGCATAACCCAGGAATATAGACAATAGTGTGGTTGAAGTTTGGAGGTGGGGGTTTGGGGGTTGTCAATGGGAGAAAAAAGGGGATGTATGTATGTAATACTTTCAACAATAAAAAAAAATTTTCAAAAAAATTTTTTTAAAAATAATAATAGTAGTAATAGTAATAATAATAGCAAGAGAGTAATAACAATAGTAATAATAGCTGTAGTACTAATGATAATAATAGGAATAACAATACTATAGCAAATATTATGTACCACGCATTGTTCCAAAACATTTATATACTCTATTTTCTATCTTTACCAATTTAAAGATGCGAACCTATTTTTACCAATCCTATCTTTGAGGCTTCTTTTTATATACTAGTGGGAATTGTAGGTGAGTCATTCAGTCTGCCTTAAAGACAAGCTTTTTAATTTCATTTGAATTGGACAGCAAGAACTAAGCCTCGCCCACTATCTGGTATGTGGATGGCAAATTAAATGAGTGCTGGATTGGATGAGAGAGCTTGTAGCTTGCCCAAGACATTTCTAGTAAATGTGTCCCCAGTTGATTGAGTGGACTATGGCTGCAGTGGCCAAATTTCATCAACATACTGACTTTTTATCCAAGAGGTTTTTTTTCCATGATTCACAAGTTTATTGATCATAATAAATATAATGGTGCATCAGTAGGGTGTTTTATTTGTTCCAGGCACCAATAAAGCATATTATATAAATCATCTCATTTATTCCTCTCAAGAATCCTATTAGATTCTACAAGTGAGAAATATGTAACACCAAAAAGTTGAATTACTTGACCAGACAATAAGGGATGAAGCCAGAATTTAAGTCTTAGAAGTTTGATTCATAACTCAAGGAGGGATACTAAAATTTTAGAGTGCCTCCTAAAGCCAAGTTTTACTTTAAACTATGTACATTATTTTAATTCAACTATGTAAAAATTCTACAAGGAAATGCAAGCAGCTCTCTTAAAATATGTTTGGTGGTACCTGCCCACCCTTTTCCTCTTGCCTGAGAATCTGCCCCATCATAGTCTCTGATATTGATGTGATGCTCTTGTATCAGTCAGCATTATCTAGGTTATGCTACAGAAACAAAACACCCTTGAACCTCAATGACTTATGACAACAAAGGCTTATTTCTCACTCATGTTACAAGTTAGTGGAGAGCCAGCTGTGGCTGTTTCCTTGTCTGAAAAGGAAGCCCTGTCTAGGACATTACTATTCTCATGACAAGGAAAAAATAGTGATGTCGATGGCTCTTAGCACATCTGCTCAGAAGTCATTCATGTTACTTTATTCACATACCATTACCCAAAGCAAGTCACGTGGCCAAGCTGATATCTATGGCTGGGAGAGAGGAAAGTGGGAAGAGGAACCACAAACACCCAGTAATGAGAACCTGGTAGATGATGGACACTGAGCATTTACAATAATATGATCTATCCCAGACCCCATTGATGAGATCTGGCACCCACAGCTGATTGGACTACAGGTACTCAGTGCAAAAATAGCTCATTTTCTTGGAATTTGGAATTAGGACACCCAAAGCTGGAACTTGAAGCAGGAAGGTCATGATGTAGAGTGGGGAGTGTATGAGTAAATAAATATGCCAGCTGATGAGGAAGCAGGGGCTGCTTGTCTTTGGAACAAGGAGAATAAGACAAACACATTGGGGGGCTGGGATGAGGGGCAGAAAAGGGATAGAGAGAGAGATCCTGAAATCCCAGGAGACTTTCTTTCAATTGCTCTTTAAGTTTGATCTTTAAATTCTTATGGAGTCATTAGAGCTAATTTGAGCGGATTTCTGTTCCTTACATAGCTGAGGCCTCAGAAAGGTTAAGTCACTTGCCTATAGTCACACAGCTATCTTAACTGGGAAAGTAAGGTACAAATATGAATCTCTAAAAATGCCTTGTTTTTTTATATTTATTATAAATTTTTACCTCCAAAAACATAATGAATCATAAAATAAATACTCATGTACCTACAACCCAGACTGTGAAATAAAACTTGACCAATAGAGGTGAAAACCCTGTGTGCCCCTCCTGGACCCCATTTCTCTTCCTCTCAACAGCTCTCCCCACCCAAAGGTAAATATTCTTTCAAATTTGGTGTTTACCATTCCCATGCACTTATTTATACATTTTCAAAAGTCATATGTATGCTGACAGGTGGTTTTAAATACTATAAAAATGAGGTCATTCTATACATTTTCTTCTAAAGATCTTTCCAGACAAAATTTGCTAAGTTTCTCAAGACATCGCTGCATCATGGTCTACTTTGGATGGGGTCCCTGGGAAACAGCATGCAGTAGGCTTTTTGAAGAATGCTGGCAGAAGCGCCCCCTGCAGTACAGTAAGAGAAGCAGGCTTCAGAAGCAATGGCTCAGCTGATCCCTGGAGAGTTCTATAGATGGGGGCGGCCTTTTGTTCCAAATTGAAGCAAGAATCCAGACCTTTATTCCCTCCATTGTCCAGCTAATAAATATGCGCTGTTCCTGGGAGAGGGTGTGACCTTGGGTAATGCAACTTCCTCCAGCCAACAACTTGACTGAGCCTTGCCAGCCACTACGCTCTCAGCAGCAGGGTCGAAAGCCTCTGTTCTGAAAGGATATCTGGGCAGTGCCACCCACTGGTTATCACAGGTTCTGGTTCTTTCATTGTACTGGGCTGACAAGCTCTGTGTTAATCCCAGGCCCCTCACTCACCCCCTTTAGTTCTATTCCTTAACCCCCCGGAGAAGTTGCTGTGTGTTCATTTTAGATGCATCCAGAGTCTACCAGATGTTAATCCTCCTATCTCAATTATAATGTGCAAGCCAGAGAGGAAGTGCCTTGTTGAAGATTTTTCAGAGTAATAGGCTATTATTTCTAAGAAGAAGAAATCATCCCTGGGTGCCACTGACCTGGAGGACTTTTTCATTTTTCTCCTTCTTTTTAAAGCTTTGTGACCCGAGGTATCGGAGCTGCAGCATTATGTAAGAACCTCCAAGCGAAGAGACTTGAACTTGACTTGAAGTCTTTCTTTAATATTCAATAAAAAAAAAAAGTCGGAGATTTATTGGCCTATGGCAGAGACCAATTTCCTGTTACATGGACCAGAGAGGAGATTAAAAAAAGATTTTTAGAGTGGTGCCCATATTTCTTAAAAAGAGGCAAAGAATGGAGCTCACCTAATTTTGCACATCAGGCTTCTAGCACCGTTCTTTTCTCTAGGCCGATCTGAAATTAGAAGGCTGGAACTAAAATTCTGCAGTCTCCCCACAGGGACCATTTCAATTTTCCTCTGAGTAACAGCCCCATAAGGATCGTCTTCACAGCTCTGAGGTCAAGGTTAGAAGTGGCTGAGTGTGGGAAAGATTGAAGACCATGCCACAGCATTTCAGTGATGTTCACTGGTGTGCTCCCTGCAGCCGAAGGGGGGAGGGGTAATTCTTGCAGGCTCCTGAATTTAAAAGCCCTGCTACAAAGGTTTGGGACCGCAGGAAATATGGCAGACAGTACTGACAACAGGTCGGCAGGAGCTATCAATTCCTGAAGTGTCCCAAGCTCAGGGTCACATTGTCTGAGTTTGAATATTGGTTCTGTAACCTTGGATAAGTTACTAACCCTTTCTGGGCATCTGTTACCTTGTCTGTAAAGTATAAATACCTATAGTATCTACTCATAAGGTAGAGGTGTAGGTAAATGAGATAACGTGTGCCACACTTTGAAATAATGCTGGCACACAATAAAAACTCAGAATGCAAGGTTGTTATTATTATTATTATTATTATTATTATTATTATTATTATTATTACTAGAGGCCCATTGCAGGAAGATTCCTGCAATAGGGCTTCCTGCGGCGGTCTCCTCAGCCCCACATGCTTCCCTCCCTTCTCTGCAGCCCTGCCTGCTTCCCTCCAGTCTTCGCCACCCTGCTTGCTTCTCTGCAACTTTGCTCCCTTCTTCAGCACTTGGCTTCCTCTACACTGTCTTTAGTCTTCGTTCTGCACCCAGATATGCAAGTTTACCGCCATCTAGGTTGTGTTAATTTGCATATTTGCTCCTGATTGGCTGGTGGGTGTGGATGTTGAGCATGGCTTGTTGGCATAGTGGAGGTATGGTCAATTTGCATGTTTCTCTTTTATTAGATAGGATAATTACCCATTTGAAAACCAATTAAATCTGGTTTGAGCTCCAAACTGACATATCAGAAGTAGTCTCAGTGGAATTAGAAAGCAAAGGATTCAACTCACCCAGGCAGATAGTTATGGAGCCAGTGATATGCTGGGCCCTGAGTGAGGCACTGGAAATACACATATGAAGAAAGCATGGCTCCTGCATTGGATGAATCTATATCATTGGACAGCCACACAAACACCAGTACACAGACCCAAATGCCATACTTGACGTTATATTTAGAGTGCAGAGGTAGCCCAGAGCAAGGAGTAATTAAACCTGTTCAACAATGGTCTGAAAAGGCATCCTGGGATGATGATACTGCTGCAAGAGTTTGAAAGATGAATAGGAACTTGACAAGGTGAACAAGATGGGGAGAAATTCCAAGCAAGGTGATAGAAGGTGAAAAGGCACCGCTGCCTGAAAGAACACAGCATATATGTATATACAAAACTTCACACTTTCAGCATGCATGTGGGCTTGGGGCAAGAAATTAGAGGTAGAGAGGTGTTCAGGGACATGACCATGAGAGGTCTTGAATGTCATGAGTTTGTGTGTCCTGCAAACAATGGGAAAACAAGGCTATGTGATAGCTCCTGATAGCTTCATTTAGTTCTGTTCCCTGACTTGTCAATAGCACCAATATTTTCTTGCAGCACTGGGTCACACTTTCATTCATCATGCCTTAAACATCAAGTAGAGTGCTGTTCACTGAAATGGCTTCACATATAAGCTAGCACGCCTGTCCTGACAAAACTCAAAGTTGAGAAGGAGAGACTTCTAATCACGATGTAACCTAAGAAGTCTCATGTTATAGGTACTTGTGAGCTATTGCATGAACAAAGAAAATAAAGCCTAGGCATGTAAATAAAATAATAACAAGGGCTATGGAGAAGAAGTGACATTGGCATGGGATCTTGAAAGCATGAATCAAAGCTTCATCAGCTTACAAATGGGAGACAACATTCAAAGCCTGGAGAAGGACTTATTTAACTGTCCAGAGATGTAAAAAGCTTGAACATGGCTGAAATTGTTGAGTGCAAGTGTGGGTAACTCTCCCTGTTCATTTGGAGTGGGACATCTCTCTTTGAATCCCCAACTTCCTTTCAGATCCCATTGGCCAGAAGTGGGTCACGTGTTCATCCCTCAACCAATCATTGGCAAAGAGTAACGAGGGTTCCATAAATGGCTTAGATCCCATCATGGGTCATCCAAAGATAGAAGAGTTGTCATTTTCCTGAACACTTGCCTGCCCAGACTTCAACCTAAAGGCAGCGTATTGTTAACAGAGGTGAAAGGAGGAGGACTATCAGTAAGTAGCCAGTATCCTCCACCATGGAAAATGGGTGGCATCTCATCTCAGGAGCTTCCAAATAGGGTTGAGGAAAAAGCCCAGCCCTGATGTCTGAAGGTGACCAATATTATGAATTTGGGGAGACGAGATATCAGCAAAGAAACTTGAAACAGCCAATGAGGTCGGAACAAAATAAATGGGCTGTGATGTTGTGGAGACCCAAAGTGTGAAGAAGAAATGTCAGTTACAAGAAGGCATAAATACCTGTAACTGACATACAGTGTAGGACATTTCTATGATCCAACAAGATCAGGCAGAGGGAACAATGGCAGTTGAAGACCTAAGGAATAGCTTTTGATAGGTAGAATTCCAAGTATTGAGGCACCTGACCGAGAATCCTTTCCTCCACACCATGACAGCGGCAGCTGAGTCTGGGGGATGTCTGTGCAGAAGGTCTGGTAGTGCCCAGCTGCAGGGAAAATGCTTGTCTGGGAGGCAGAGAGTTCATCTTTCCCGAGCTGGAGGAAGGCAATCTCTCTGGCGATGAGGTGACAGGGTTCTGATGATTTCCCCTTTCCCAGATCAGAACAAAACTAGAGCCTGTCAGCCAACCCACTAAACATTCAATCTTCCATCTTTATGGGTCTAGCTCTGACATTATTGCAAGAGTCTTTCAGCAAATGAAAGAGAGGTCATCCCAGAAGAATCCATGCACAGAGTCTTCTAAATTCTCTTTCTAAGGGCTCTGATTGTGCTTCTGTGCTGGGGGTGGGACAGACAAACAAACAGAGAGATGGACAATATTCCCCATCAATCCTAGCCAAGACTTATGCCAGCTACATCCTTAGATACCTCATTTGCCAGAGCCAGTGCATTTTCTTTTGTGCTTATGTTAGTTGGAGTTATTTCTTTTTAGTTCTTTTTTTGAGTAATTTTGTGTCTCCTTAATCAAAATAGTCCTGCGATGCAATCTCCGGCTTCTCTTTCTGAGCCTTGGCTATTTTCCTTTGCAAAATGGGAACAAATACCTTCAGACCTGCCTGGCTCATAAGGCTGACATGAAATTTTTTTTGCAAAATGTCAAGTGTTATAAGGATATAAGTCATCCCTACATACATGGCCCTGGTTACACAGAGGGCTACAGGACTCTTGACCCAGCAAAGCCCCCTCTTCCTTCCATGGTCCTCATTTCAGCAGATGGCAGAACTCAGATGCTCTATCTAAAAATCATGGAGTCATTTTTGATGCCTCTCATTCTTCCACATGCCACATGCAATCCTTCAGCAAATTCTATTTACTCTAGCTTCAAAATATGTCCCAAAATGATATACTTATCACCTCCTCCATAATGACATTCAATCACTGGACAACCACAATAGCCAGATAACTGACCTCCCTTTTTCCACCTTTGCCATCCTACAATCGCCTCCCTACAGAACAGCCAAAGCAGAAGATGGTCCTTCTGAAATGAGAGTCAGATCAAGTCACCCCCCTGTTCTCAATGCTTCAGCCTTCATCAACCAGGCTCCTTCCCCTGACCTGCTCCTGGGGAGCTTCATTCTCTCCCCCTACCTCTCTCATTCAGCTCACTCTGTCCCACTTGCATGAGTGTCAGTTACTCTCTGAACATGCCAATTAACTTCCTACCCCAGGATCTTTGCATGGTCTCTACCATCTGATTGGAGCATTCTCCTCCAAATTCCAAAAAAATTCAATCCTTCTCCATTCAGACTTCACCTAATTGGTATAGCCTCATTGACAGCTTTCTTGATCCTGTTTAAAGAAACACAGAAACATTTAGATACCACAATCAGACACCCACCACTTCCCATATCACATGAATCCTTTGCCCTCCTGTGTTTTTATTCCTCATTAAAGTTATCATAACCTAACATTTTATTACACATTTACTTATTTGTCAATTAATATCTATGTCCCTCTCCAGAAAGGATATAATGGCCTGGAATATAATGGAAACTCAAGTATTTATTTAATGAAGGACTAAATGAATGTTGTTATTCCCAAAAATTTATAAGAGTTAGAAAACTGAAATCATTATTGATTTCTAATTTTAACTTTAATCAGTTTAACTTATGTTCATCGAAGTTGAAGCCCTGCCCTTCCTAGGGTAACCAAACAGTGTTATAACTTGGGCTTCTGAATGTTTCTCTCCCCAGCCTGTTGAGGAAAAGAAACTATAGATGGGTCTCTGCAACCTGGTCCCTGAACATTGGCCATCCCCAAAGCTTTGGAGTTCTCCAATACGTGGTGGGAGCAGTTGACCCATTGTTTACTGTTCCGAAAAGACACAAATCCTAACAGAATTCAAATTACTAAGAAATTCTTTGTAGACTAATAGCATCATGGTCCTAACAAACACAGGAATGGCTGTGGCTTGAGTATGACTATATAGTTTAGCAAAATGTATATGCTTAATAACACCAGCTCCAGGTCAGGAGGAAGCAATCAAAATATGTGTATTGTCCAATAGTTTGATTAGAATCGCCATGTGACCAAAGCTAGGCAAGGAAAATCATGTTTTCACTTGGTTTATAAGAAAAAGAAAAATTGCTGACATTTTTAGCAATACCTTACTCTGTAACAGGCACTGTGCTAAGCATGCTACTTACCTTGTCATCTAATTTAGGACGAGCATCACTTTCTACATCCACAAGGTGGAATAAGATTTTAAAGTATGTATTTTTATTGATTCATAGAGAGGGAGAGAGAGATAGAAACATCAATGATGAGAAAAAAAATCATTTATCAGCTGCCTCCTACCTGCCCCACACTGGGATCAAGCCAGAAACTTGGGCATGTTCCCTGACGGGGAATAGAACCATGATCTCCTGGTTCATAGGTCAATGCTCAACCAATGAGCAACCCCAGCCAGGCTAGAATAAGATTTATGTTAATCTCCAGTTTCCTATACCTGTCTTATGATTATTCATACTTACTTCCCCAGCAGCCTCATGAGGCACCATCACTTCAATGTCCCAGAGGCACCCCAAGTTCACCTTGCCCTGAATGATTCCACCATCTTATTTCCCAATATCTCATCTTGGGTTGTCCATCTCAGTGAAACTGATCACCATGAACCAAAATATCAAAGGTGGAAAACAGGATGTTTCCTAGGCTCTGCCTTCTCCCTCCTCTTTCCAATCCATTCTCTCTTTGAAATGGAAAGAGGATCTGTCTCCTCATCTCTGTTAATTCTGCTACTGCCTTTAGCGCCCATGCCTGTGGGAGGATTATGCATGCATGCCCTGTTGAGGCCAGGAAGTACCACAAGACCTGCTTTGGCTAATGAATGATGAGCAGAAGCACGGTGTGTCTCCCTTAGGCAGAACCTTTGAGAGTCAGTTTGTGACTCACTATATCTATTTTTGCCTCTGCTACAGCAGCTGAAATATTACAGATAAAGGGTTCTCTCTTAACCTGGATCCAGGAGGGTGGATGGAATAGAGATGAACCCCAGCCAGCTAATCATGGATATATACTTTGAATGAGAAATTAGCCTTGAAAGTCACTGAGACATGAGTGCTCATTTGTTACCACAGCACAACTTTGCATATCCTGACTAATACATTTACCCTAATACAATATACTGCAAGAGAGAAACCAAACTTGAAAGCCATTGAGATTTTCAGGCTCTCTTGTTACTACAGCACAACCTGGCATGTCCTGAATGTATATTACCTTAATAACTATCTTATTTGGCTAATAATAGTTTCCACTAATTTCTAAACTTCCAGGCCTGAAAGATATGATAGATCACTCTAGTCGCTTCCACACCTGAAAGATATGATAGATCACTCTAGTCACTAACTGAGGCTTTAGCAAACTTTTTCTGTAAAGAGCCAGATAGTAAACATTTTAGGCTTTTCAAGCCATACGGTCTCTGTCATCACTACTCAACTCAGCTGCAGTGTGAAAGCTGCCTTAGACAATAAACAAACAAATGAGCGTGTGCCATGTGCCAATAAACTTAGTTCATGAACACTGAAATTTGAATTACATGTCATTTTCTCATGTCACAAGATATTATTCTACTTTGGATTTTTGTTAAAACCTTTCAAGATAAAAAGCATTCGTATCTAATGAGTCATTCAAAAATAGGCAATAGGCTGGATTTGGTCCTCAGGCTATAATTGGCTGACCCCTAATTTAATGAAAAGCTCCTAAACATGGGGTTGAATTTTGCCCCAGTGGCTTTGTCTCAACACCACACATACACACACACACACACACACACACACACACACACACACACAGCTTCAGCCCTCTTAAAACTACCATCATTCGCTGAATCGACCTTGTGTGCCTTAGGCCCTTGGTCCTCCTACTATGAATGCCCTTCCCCTCTCTCCATACCAAGTAAGCTTTGATTAATCTATCAAGCCTGCATGCAAATGTCACATTCTCCATAAAAACTTTTCCAGTGCCAGAGGCTGGTTTGGTGGCTCT
Organism: Pipistrellus hanaki; assembly: GCF_964339955.1. Classification (NCBI taxonomy): domain Eukaryota; kingdom Metazoa; phylum Chordata; class Mammalia; order Chiroptera; family Vespertilionidae; genus Pipistrellus; species Pipistrellus hanaki. The sequence goes on along the minus strand of NC_140506.1, from coordinate 85,809,214 downwards.
CTCTGTGTTCCTATAGAACTTGCATATGGCTTATTACAGAACTCATTAATACCCTGCAGTAGGTTTTCTCAACCTTGGCACAACTGGCATTTGAGGCCAAATAGTTCTTTGTTGTGGAAGCCTGGCCTGCACACTGTAGGATGTTTAGCAGCATCGCAGGCCTCCCTGCCTACTAGGTGCTGATAGCACACTCTCCCAAGTTGCAAAAACCAAAATATTTCCAGATATTATCAAATTCCCTTTTGCCCACACTCCCCATTCAGTGAGAACCACTGCCCTAAATGTTGATGTGGGCATTTAGCCCCTTGAGGACAGGGCTAGAGACTTTTTTTTTTAGCATCAGCACCAAGCACATGGATTAGTATAGAGCAGGCCTTCATCAAGGATTTGTGGGATGAAAAAAAATGAATAAGACACAAAAAATTATTGACTCCATTAGCATCGATCGGAATAATTTTAAGAGATGTGATTCTAGTACTCCTGTTATTTTTTTTTTTCTTTACCTTTGCAGAAAAGGCAGTTCTGTAAAATCTGAGAGCCATAAAAAGATTTTCTAGTACATGCATTGTTTTATTTATGCTGCTCTCACAAGCTCAATTAACACTGCATCTGTTTTACTAACAATTCCCTTTGTTTTATGCAGTGCTCTATATTTCGCCAAATGTGCACGGGCCTGGGCTTTCCACAATCTGCAAGTGGGTAAATCCCTGGGTCTGCATGGGGAGAAAAAGACAATCAAAACTCTCCTGGCAGCGTCGTTTCTCTGTTCTCTAGCACATCTGGGGCTAAATGCACTAATTAGTTTACTCAGCCCACCCTACTCAGTAGATCAGAGAAGAGATAAGAGGAGATGATGCCGTCCAGGGAGAGCACTATATTGGGGGGCCTGCTGCATCTTCCCTTGAATCGGTGTTTGGGTAGGTCCTACAGAGAATTTTTCCTCCTCACAGTCAAACACGCTTATGCAGCATCCACCCTGAAACACTGAAACCCAGTGGTAAGGGCTCGGCCGCTGCTCATGGACTCTGAGGTCCAGGTGATCGAAAGAGATCAGACTTGAAGTTGTAAGCATATTCCCGTCCAAAATCCTAGACATGATCCTGTCCAAAATCCTAGACTTGGCAAGTTGATGCTAAAACATATCCCATTCCTGGTTTAGAGATAAAAGATGCGAGGCAAGTGCTTGAAGTAATATGAATGAAGGTCTTATCTTTAGGAGGATTTGGCTAATAAAATATGAAAGAGATGAAGAAAACAATAAAGAATTTAAATTTTTTTAAAAAGAGAGAGGAAGAGGAAGAACAGTGGAGTGGGTAGAGCATGGATTGCAGAGCCAGGCTGCCTGGGCTCCTCATTGGACTCTGCCATTTCCAGGGGGGGACATGGGACGTGCTTCTTAACCTCCATGGTCACAGAGGTAAAACAAGAATTAGAACCTGCATTCTTATGAACAGTAAAAGATAAATACATGAGAAGTACTTAGCAAGGACTATGTGCTTGGCACATAATAAGCACACAAAAGTCCATCTGTTATTAATAAGATTGAGTGCTTGACAGAGTGAACACAATTAATGTTAGCTGTTCTTATAACACGTGTTAAAATTGGTCTTTGAAGATTATTTGGTTTATATCTTCCCTTTAAGAGCTATGAACTCTGCCCTAACTGGTTTGGCTCAGTGGATAGAGCGTCGGCCTGCAGACTGAAGAGTCCCAGGTTCTATTCCAGTCAAGGGCATGTACCTTGGTTGCAGGCACATCCCCAGTAGGGGGTGTTTCTCTCTCATTGTTGTTTCTAACTCTCTATCCCTCTCCCTTTCTCTCTAAAAAAATCAATAATATATATATATATATATATATATATATATATATATATATATATATATATTAAAAAGAGCTATGAACCTTAAATACCCACACACACACAATTGTGCACCCAGAGTGCTATGACAACCATCACCCAGATGAAGAAAAATAGAAACAACCTTTAATTTCCATGTTCTGAGCAACTACTATGTAATAAGATTTGTATTTTATTTGTGTGATGTTTCACCCAGAAATATAAATTCCATGAAGTCAGGGACCTTGCCTGATTCCTACAATAACATGGGTTAACATAATGGCAAAGGAAAATCACAGGCTATTTGGTGAGAGAAAAAACTGGCCCCAGACATGAAAGCCTGGCAGAGATGGCAATGAGTTACGTGTTACAGAAAAAGTAGGCAAACAAGAAAAGTATTGTGTGTGTGCACTGCTCTATTTTCGCTGATTTTGTTTTAAAGCCCAAATACCAAACCCTCCCTTTATCCACACCCTCGGGGCATATGAGCAGGACACAAACATTAACACTGGAGATCATTTTTATTAGTCTGTCTTTACCTCTGCACCTAGGGGGAAATATATTTATCCCAAGCCTTAACGAAAGCTTGATTCTACGCCTTGATGGAACGTTACTCATTCCTGATGAGTAACCTGTTTTGATCGTCCTCCCCCGGAGATTGGGCCCTGTCTCGGCACAATGATTGCCACATTCTAAATTTAACTGACCGCACAGATGCATTACTTGCAAGCAAGAAAGAGCCTTCCCTTCCTGACTTGGAGAAGCGGGATGTTTATGACCTGTTTACAAGAGTCTGCATAAAATAACAGCTTCAGAGTCTTGGCTGTGAGTAGGCTACCTGGAGTCAAGTGTGTGTCTCTTAAAATATGATGCATCACTTGCAGGAATGGTTTCTTAGTCTCCTGCCTCCCCACCCCCCATTTGACCCCCTCAAATCCATTGCTCTCCCATAAATAACGATGGGAGGTGATGGCCCGACCACCACTTCCATCATGCCCCCACCTGTAGGATGTCTTCCCTGGTGGATTTTTGTTAAGAAACAAGATACAACTTTTATTGAGATCAATAAAAGATTAAGGTGACAAAGTGATTTATTGACTATAGAGGAGGCTCATTTTTCCCTCACCACTGCAATCGCTACCAGAAAGGATGTTTTTTTAGCCTGGGTCTTCAGGAAAGTGGTGAGGAGCCAAGACTCATTTATCAAAGCAAAAGAGAATGATTAAAAGCCATGCGGAAATAGACAAAGAACATGCGTGAGCCAAAGTTGGCCTTGCCATGGGTTACTTCGCTCAAATACCAGGTCCTGGAGTGGGAAGGCATGAGAGTGAAGGGTCAGAAATGCTCAGGCTGAGGTCCAAGCAAGGACACAACTGCCCTTTGGGAAACAGGAAATCGGGCTGTGAGCCATGCCATCTGTCCTTAGCTACTGCTAGGGACAACCTAGAGATCTGGGAGCCAGCACATCAGGTGGGAGATGCACCCTCTATGCTTCATTTGGACTAGATTCTTCACCTTTGCAAACAGCCTACTGTCCTCCCTTCTCCACACCCTTTCCCATGCTGTTTCCTTTGTCAGGAAGTCTCAGCATGCACCCCCGCCCCCCTGCCCCTTCCCTTCCTGAAGAGCAGGCCCTCATCATTCAAGGCAAACTCAATGCCTCGCCCAGTCTCTGAGTCTCCAGAGCAGAAAGAGTCCCTCTCTGCCTTCTGGTGAGGATAAACTCCAGAAGTGCTCGTGCATGGAGCCCTACTAGGCGCCAGAATAACACAGAGCCCTTCGCATAGTAACAGTATCCATGTGACAGGGAATTTTGTGAATTCTGTCTTCATTCCCTGAGCCTCACCCATAGTTGGTGTTTAGTAAATATTTTTAACAAATGAATGCGTGAACTAATTAAATCCTCGAAACAGGCCCAGGAGGAGTAGCTATCATTATCCCCATTTCATGGAAAGGGAAACTATAATGTTCAGAAGTTCGCACGACTCTTAAGCATCCCTGGCATTCACACTTTCCCCTTTCTCTCCTCTGTCTCTTGCTGTAGAAAGAAGGCCCACTAACCACACCAGACCCTACACCCCATATCCGGCAGCACAAGAAGAGGAAAAATAACCCCTGAGACAACAGGCAAAGTAAAAATTAGAGATGTTTAGAGTATGGAAGATAAGTCCTGACCCCAGGGCTGCTTTTAAAGATAATTGGGTCTGATGCTGCTGTTAACAGAAAATCATCCCATGAACCTCTCTGCCATTTATAGTCCCTGAGACCCATGACACCTTCTCCTGGTGGGGGTGGGGCAGAGGGGGGTTTGCAGGGTCGTGCTTCCGATTTAGCAGTCACTGTGAATTCTCCATTAACTGCATAATGAGTCGATTTTAAATTCTGACATTATGAAGCACACTACACCATTACCCTCTGGATCAGCATAGCCACGAATACCCCTCTCGAGAAAGCTGAACTTGCCAAGTATTGATTTTTGTTCTTAAGTAAGCCAGCACCATTTCATTTCTAGGAATCCATCCATGGATCCACTTGTATTTGTGAGAAATGATGCAAGCACTGCATTATTCATTGCAGTCGTGTCTCAAGAGCCAGATCCTGGGACTTGCCCCAAAGCCCACCACTGGCTGCCTGGAGAGACACCACATGCACACTCATACAGGCACACAAGAGATGAATGTCCAGATGTGAAAGGATTGCTAAGATGCTGGGTAATAAAAAGAAGGGTGAAAAACAGCAGTATATGATGTTACAGAAATAGATAGAAGGTGATAGATAGATAGATAGATAGATAGATAGAGATAGGAATAGGTACAGATATAAGGACAAGGGTAGGGGTAAGGATAGGGACAGGGACAGGGATAGGACTAGGTACAGGAATAGGCAAGGGCCAGGAACAAGGATAGAAATAGAGATAGAGATGATAGAGATAGAGATAGAGATAGAGATAGAGATAGAGATAGAGATAGAGACACACAGAGATGTTTGTCTCTGTAGAATATCTCTGGAAAAATACAGGATGATCTGACAGGGCTGTTGCTTCCTGAGAGAGCAAGTTCAGGGCTAAAGGCCAGGAGTGGGAAGGAAAATTTTCTCTCCTAAACCTTGTAAATGTTGCATTACTTGAGAGCATTTGAGATCTTGCTCCCAGGCATATGTCATCAGTTTTGCTCAAATAAACTCATAAAAATTCACACAAGACCTAAAATTTGTATTACATGCTTGCATTGCCATAGATAATGTCATTCAGCAAATATAAACTAAGTGCCTACTGTGTGCCAAATACATAGCAATGATCAACAGACAGCAATCCCTATGCCCTCTAGCAGAGGATAGAAAACAAACAAGATAAATACACAAAATGTCTAGTCATATATGCCAGTCGTAAGTGTTAAAAGGCAACAAAAGAAAGAAAAGTCACTGGCTTTGAATGGGTGAGAAGTGATTGGAATGCTAGGGCAAGTTACGTGACCACTGAGTAAAGAAAGTGGGGTGAAAGCCAGCCCAGCAGGCACTGGGGAGGACAGTGCAGGCCGCCGGAGGGGCTGGGACCTCGGCGTGTTTGGGTTCCAGGAGTAGGATCGATGTGACCGGAGCAAGGAGGGATAGGAGGAAGGGATGGCTAATGAGCCAGAGAGGTGCCGTGGGTCAGATCCCTTGGGTTTGTAGGAAGGAGTATGGCTTTTACTCTGGATGAGCTGGGAGTCACAGAGGGCTCAGAGGGGAGAAGTGACGTGACCTAACTTACTGCTTCAGGATTGATGGCCATGGTGGCTTCAGTATGGAGGATGGATGACAGGGAACTGCAGCACGGAGGCAAATGGTTAGGAGGCTGTTGCAAAATCCAGAAAAGAGATGAGGATGATGTGCAGCAGGCGATGGCAGTGGGGTCCACTCTCGATTCAGTGGGAAGATGGAGCTGACAGAGTTCAGTAACATGTCAGATGGGAGGCATGAGAAAAGAGGGGTAAAAAATTCTTGGCCCAGACCTCTGGGTGAGTGTGTGTGTGTGTGTGTGTGTGTGTGTGTGTGTGTGTGTGAATCAACAGTCAACCTGGAATAACAGGGAGGCATTTGGGCAGAGAGTGTTTTGCCAGAGCAGCCCAGGCACTATGCAAAGTGTAGATAGCCCTCTGTGAACTTGGCCCAGGAAAGTCAAGGGGGGAAGACCAGCTAAAACCCTGGGGCTTGGGTAGATGGCAGAGTCCCACTGAGTGGTGCTGAGAACACAGGCCAGGCATCCAGAGTCTGTGTTCTTTCCCTGACTCTGCCCCTTAGAGGCTGTGCGACCTCTGCTTACCCTCTCTCAATACCCATTTTTCTGCCTGTTCCGTGAAGACAATAACAACATCTACTCCCTCAGGTCGTGCTGCCCATGAAGTTTTTTAACACGTGTGGAGGGCTTGGCATGGAGTCTGACTCTTTGTTTTTTCTCAGTCAATGCCAGCTGTTTCTGGGGAAATGGAAATCAGGTTACTGTGTCATGGGTTTAACATTTGGACTGAGGGAGGCAATATGAGCAAAGCCCTGGACCTTTCTACTCTAGAAAGTGCCACGTAAGTCTAGGAAGCAGGTGACGTTGATGATATGGTGATGGCGGTGGTGAGAATGATCAATGTCGTCACCATCCTTGATGACAGGATACGGTGCAATGAATGATGAACTCCTTAGGAGCTCAGAGCAGGAAACCAAGGTAGAGCGGAGGGCAAGATGGTTAACAAGGAGACAGAAACTCCAAATTGTGCCATTTGTCCTGCAGACAATGAGATTTTAAGGCCGGAGCCACCTGGAGCTCACAGGAGAATTTAAATTGTTCCAGTCCCACCACCTCCAAGCATCTTCCTTTGTGGCTACCAGGAAATGTGATGTGGAGGCGCCTGTGTGCAGACCTCGTTAGCAGGAGAGAGAGAAGAGGCATTGATTGCAGCACGAGTATTCTGCCCCAATAGTGTGCTCCGCACAGGGCCCAGAGATGAGGGTGGGAGTTGTCCCAAGAGGCCCTGCAAACCAAGCCTCAGGGATGGCCGGGCCAGCTGCCAGGAACCATCACAGGCCACGCCCATAACTGTCCTCCAGCTTGAAAATGGATGGTCTGCTCCACCCACAGAAAGAGCCAGGCAACATGGAAAGGGAAAGGACTCATGTGACATGGACATACACGCTGAGCCCATACACAGAGGGAGGCCCACAGATGCAGCCAATCACAGGCACACACATTATTGCAGACCAGTGCCTGCACCGAGAGACACGGGGACAAGCAGACAGATGTCACAAATAAGCACAGGGTGACATACAGACACCATGAAGCTGAGCACAAACACATCCACCGAGAAACACATAAACATGCAGGAGACGATGTATGGTGCAAATACATGCAAAAACAGGCAGACACGGTAAAAAATACACCATGCAGACATGCAGAGACCCAAAAATGCACACATGGGCATGGATGCACACATGCACACTCACAGGCATGCGTACACACACACACACACACACACACACACACACACGCACGCATCACACAGTGCAACACTTAAAAGCTAAACTCCAACTAAGAATCATGATAGAAAAAGTCAGGAAGAAGTATGCTGACAATTCTAAAAGTCCCCAATGCACAAAGAGGACAGATCCTCTGCCCCCTCCCAAGGCCAATCCTATGTAGCTCTCTATCTGATGCGCTTTGCTCCGCACGTAAGCAGTTCTGATTTAGATGATAGATAGAAACCATTTATACAGTTAAACACAGTAGGGGTCTAAACGCTGCTCCCCGCAGAACACCAGATGTGAATAGATGAACATTAGATTGTCCTCACGCCTGTTTCTGACAAGCTAACAGATAAGAAACCATCCCACTGAATTCCCAGAAAACTGGAGACCATGAGTGCAGATAGCAGCACGCGGGAAGAGCTGGGATTTATTAAGGCAGAGCTCTAAATATTAAAGAGATGGCAGCTGGCCATGCTTCCCTCAGCAGACTTTGTAGGCGGGATATCACTTGATAACCAAGATAAATGAGCAGAGCTTATACTGGAGAGTGTTCAGAGCCTGGAGCATCAGGAATGACCACATGTAGGCAGGAAGCAGGCAGCGTGTGCCCTTCTGGACGCCGGGGTATTTGGAACTAGGGAGGTCCCACTGTCTAAATTGTCTCTGCCTGAAATTCCACCAGGACGTGTTCCAAAATTCCTTATTAAAATATAAATACACACATGAAAAGACACTCAGCAAAACGAGTCATTAGGGAAATGCAAAGCAAAACCAGGAGGATGTGGAGAAATCTGAACCCTCGTGCATTGCTGGTGGGAATTTAAAATGGCACAGCTGCTGTGGAAAACAGAATGGCATTCCTCAAAAAACACAGAAATACCATGTAATCTAGCAATTACACTTCTGGGTATAGACTCTAAAGAAGTAAAAGCAAGAACCCAAACATATATTTGTACATCCATGATCATAGCAGCATTATTTACAATAGCCCAAATGTGGAAGCTGCCCAAGTGTCCACCAACAGATCAATGAATTTAGAAAGTGTAATACACATACAAGCACACACAAACCAAGGAATATTTTTTTTCTTTTTATTGATTTTTAGAAAGAGAGGGAGGGAGAGAGAGAGAAACATCGACATGAAAAAGAAGCATCAATTGTATCCCAGTCAAGGATCAAACATGCAATCCGGACATACACTAGAATAGGAACAACAATACCTCAGTGCACAGGTCAATGCCCAACCAACTGAGCCACACCAGCCAGATCCATAGGAATATTTTTCAAGTTAAATGGGAAGGAAATTTTGACACATTCTGCAACATGGATGAACCTTGAGGAAATTATGTTAAGTGAAAGAAGCCAGTCATACACACACACACACACACATACACACACACCGCGTTTCCCCGAAAATAAGACATCCTCCGAAAATAAGACCTTGCACATGGAAAGATAAGACATCCCCTGAAAATAAGACCTAGCGCAACTTTGGGAGAAAAAATTAATATAAGACACTGTCTTATTTTCGGTAAAACAGGAGATATATATATATATATTAGTTATACTTATATAAGGTTCCTAGAGCAGTCAAAGTCACAGAGATAGAAAGTGGAATGGTGGTTGCCAGGGGCTGGGGAAGGAGAAATGGGAGTTGGTGTCTAATGGGGACAGAGTTTCAGTGTGGGATGATAAGAGTTTTGGAGATGGATGGTGGTGGTGGTTGCATAACATGAATGTACTGAATGCTACAGAACTGTATACTTAAAAATAGCTAAAATAGTACATTTTACATTATGCATATTTAACCACAATAATACATATATACTGCCTGATGGGTTAATGCATGAAAATACTTCCCTTCCAAAGGGATCATAAGGATTAGTTTACAGCTAGCAGATACTAAGATCCTTTAGGAGGAAAGGTTGGAGTTCTTAGGAATGTCATCATGGAGAAATACCCCCAGTGACAGAGAACATGTGAATATCTCCTGTGAACATGTCTCCTCTTCTTATCCCAACTGACCTGCCCTATGTCCCAATACCTACCCATCATCTTCACCCAAGCAAGGCCACTGGGCCCACAGTTAAGACCCTCTCGTTCTACCCCAAAAAGATCCCAAATCAAAAGAGGGGAGAAGGAAGAAAATGGCCAACCTGAGGTAGCCCAGATGTCTAAATATTCTTAAGGTAGCAAGAAAACTCACATTGTGCAGTATCTTGCATCAAGCATTTTACATTTATTATTTGTACCCATGGCAGTTAGATGAGTTGTCACCTCCATTTTGCAGACCAGAGATCAGAACAGAGGTCATTTTTTAAATTTGTCCCCTGTTTCACAGCTTGCAAGTGGCAGAGCCAGTATTCAAACACTAGAATGCCTACCTTCAACACTACAAGGCCCATGAGATTGTTCTAGCGTTTGTGAAGCCTAAACAATTATATATTGGTCCAGGTAAAACAACTCAAGCCACCGAAAAAAAATCAATGGTGTTTACTCCATGCTAGAATTACATCAGTGCTTTGCCACTGAGGGAGATTTTGTTCTCCTCACCAGGGAGCATCTGATAATGCCTGGAAAGGGTTGGGGTGGGTGCTGCTGGCATCTAGTGGGTAGAGGCCAGAGATGCTGCTAAACATTCTAGCCCCTCTCCCTCTAACAGAGAATCATCTGGCCCAAAACGGCAACAGTGCCAAGGCTGAGAAACCCTGAATTGTAGCAACTGTGGGTGAGAAGGTTGGTTGTGCCTCTCCCTTCAACCCTGCCTGAACCTTCCCCCTTTGTCTCCTTCCTAAGTCATCTGCTCACCCACTTACTACCCTCCCCCGAAAAGCAATCCACCCATGCTAACTCACTGGACCCTCTTTTAGGAGTTGTAATGTTCTAAATGCTCATCAGAGCTCCTGAGCAAACACGGATAGTGAACATGCAGAAAAGGTTGCTGTTAAGGAAGTTCTTGTTTAATGGGAAGATGACGTATTCAAAAGCAAGGATTGGTGACCCCATTTTCCAAACCATGTAAACTGTGTAGAAGTCATAATGGTAATCACTCTGCTTTACGGGTACATATTAGCACCCCTAAGCTCATGGATAGTATCAGGTTGCCTTGGAGACATAAAACTTAAACCGCATTCATTATTATATAGAATCAGAATTAGGCCTGGCCAAGAAAGGGGCTTCCTTTCTTCTTTTGAAGATATTCTAAGACAGGACGCCTGCTCTCTTATTTGTCCATAGCATCCTAGAAACAGATCTTCTTCCCTTCTTTCCTTCCTTCCTTCTCTTCCAGCAGCTCAGGCTAAGCAAACTCAACTTGAGGTGGGTTAGGGAGGCATGGTGAACAGACCCTAAGGTTCCCCCACTTTCTTTCCCCACCTGCTGATATTTACATTTTGCATAATCCCCTCTCCTTGAGTATGGGCAAGACCATGACTTGCTTCTAACCAATTGAAGATGACCAAGGTGATGGACTTCCATAACTAGTTATATTACATAACCGGTTAGGCACAGGGGATAGAGCGTTGAACTTCGGACTGAAGGGTCCCAGGTTCGATTCCAGTCAAGGGCATGTACCTTGGTTGCAGGCACATCCACAGTATGGGGTGTGCAGGAGGCAGCTGATCAATGTTTCTCTCTCATCGATGTTTCTAATTATCACTCTCCCTTCCTCTCTGTAAAAAATATATTTTAAAATTTTTTTAAAGACTCCATCTTGCTGATGGACTCACCAGAGACTCTTTTTCCTGCTTGATTCAGTGGCTGTGGGGGAAATTTACATGGCAAGAAACTGCATGGTGAGGAGCTGAGATGGCCTCTAGACAACAGCGGGGAAGGTGGGGGAATAAGCTACAACACTGAGGAATTGGACTGAATGCTGCCCACACCACACCAATGGGAACATGAACCCTTCTCCAGTGGATCCTCCAGACTGCAGTCTCCTGCAATCTTAAGCAAAGGACCCACCCAAGTTGTTTCTGAATTCCCAATCCACACAAGCCACGAGATAATACATGCTTGTGTTGTAAGCCTCTACCCTGTGGTCACTTGGGATGCAGCAAGAGAAAACTGTGTGAGCAAAAAACTCCTTCCTGCCCTTTAATCCCTCCCACTGGCAAGCCTTTCAGCAACAAGGACATTTGCCTCAGCTCTGAGCCCAATGAGCAATCCTGGAGCCACCATTCTGTCCGAGTGGCCCAAGATTTATGAATGGCTCTACCGTCCATTAGGCCGCGGGAAGGGGCTGGGGTGTCTCTGTTCGTGTTTAGAAGTCCATTTGTTTCCATTCCTTGTCAGCAGTTTGCATAAGTGAGTGGTTTTATTTCTTGGGAGAGAGGAGGGAAAACGCACGAGTTACCCCAGCAGTGGAAGATTTGTCAAATAAAGCTTTTAATAATGGGGCTGTTTGACAGTTTTATAGTTCTTCAACTTTCCGGCCATTTGAAGGTGGTAGGTTTTCAATAAAAATGAAGTCCTTTTCCAACAGAAACTCGGTCCCCTGTTATTTTAAAACAACTGGTCCAGGGTGCACTGAAGCACCTTAATTCCACTACTGAAAGTAAATCTCTCTCCTTTTCCGTATTAATAACTCGGGCAATCCATCAGCCCGAGACGGACTGTGAGCTCTTTGCACTAGTATATCCAGGTGGCCTGATGAACCACATCTGTAACGAGACTTGCTGGGTGATCATTAGGCTGTTCCTGAAAATGAATGGCCTAGCCTTCTCTGCAGCTTACTTAAGGACACCAGGGAGGGGCCAGTGGCTCAGACTTCATTCTTTAAAATCCTTGGATTCTTCAAAAGTTCTGGATCTTAGGAAGTGGTTCAGATATTAGGTGATGAGAAGGAAGTGGGTGGTACATTGGACAGGACCCAAGATCTGGAGTTTGAAAACTGGTTCTAGAATGAGCTTCATCACAGCCCCAACCCCCTCTACCCTCAATGATATGACCAGGGGTTTATCACCTGAATTCGTAAAAGAAGGATGAAAGCTTGGGTTCAGAAGTCAGAATTCTGGGGCTCAAATCCTGACTCTGTAACTTGCCAGAGTGAGTGTGGAATATATCTATTCCCTCTGTGATTGAATTCCCTCGTATGAAAAATGTAGTCTCTAGGAGGTCTCATAGACTCAAAAAAAAAGGGGGGGTTATCTCTGTAAATTACATAGCCAGGTTCTTCTGATTCTTGCTAAGTGCTCATTTAATGCTAATTGTTCTATTATTATTATTACTACTACTTTTGTTATTATTGGGCATGTCATTATCATCAGTCAATAAAAACTTTGTTAAGCCCAGGAATGAGATATTCACATTCAGGGCAGAGCCCTTGCTTGGCTAAGACCCATTCTTTCTGCCCTTATCAGAGAGGGTACCCAGTGTCTGATGGATCCTGTGTTGGGCCCAGTATTTCCATATACTAGGTCACTGCATCTGGCATCTCTGAACATCAAGTGATGCTCAAGACCCAGAAGAAACAGACAAAAGAATGGTTGACTCTTAAGTTAAAGGTTCAACCTGGCCAGTGTGGCTCAGTGTTAAGCATAGACACATAAACCAGGAGGTCAAGGTTTGATTCCCGGTCAGGAAACACACCATGGTTGCAGGCTTGATCCCAGCAGGAGGCAGCTGGTCAATGATTATCTCTCATTGTTGGTGTTTCTATCTCTTTCTTCCTCTCCCTTCCTCTCTCTGAAATCAATAAAAAAACATATATTTAAAAAAATAATAATAATAAAGATAAAGGTTCAGCAGTGGGAAGGTTGAGGAGAGAACCATTGTTTTTCATTATAAGCCCTGTGGGTTGCTTGAATTGTTTTGCAATGTATATCTACTCTTTTATTAGAAACTAGGAGCCCCATGCACGAAATTCATGCAAGAGTAGGCCTTCCTTCTCTGGCACCTGGGACCCGGGCTTCCCTCCCAGCACCAGCTTTGTCTGAAAGGTCATCTGGAAGATGACCTGTCTAATTAGCATATTATGCTTTTATTATTATGCTAGTAGATGTGCTGTTATTATAAGTGAAAACAAATGGCATCAAGGCTATGCACCTTGGGGCACTAGAGAGAGACTAGCTGTTGCTCAGGTTGACCCCAGTCCTGGACATTCAAGTGCATCTTTCACCAAGCCTAAGCTGGTCCTCATCCTCCAGGGTTGCAGAACCGTCAAAGACCACACAGCGGTTCCAGAGACCTGGTTTCTGGTAAGAAGAGAGCTCAAATCCTATCCTCTCCGAAGCCCAGAAGGCACTCCTACCACAGGCTGTGTCCCTTTCTGCTCCCTGCTCTTCTCAATAGAAGTGTGTGCCCTCCTCCCTATGTACCACAGGTCCCTGCCTACTCCACCAGTGCTGATGTTCTAGGCCCTGTGAAGCCTTCCATGTGCCAGGATATGCTCCCCAGTAATGCCCTTCAACCTGGAGTCTCTTGTCCCTGAAGTCTCTTTAGTCTCATGGCATATAAACAGAGTCCTGTGTCCTACAGCACCCAGAACCCCCAATTCAATCCTCACCATTGCCAAGTGCATCTACCACAGGTGTAAACCATTGTCATCCTTCTCTTACCCTTCCCCATCTCCATATCGTTCTCATTGTCAGTTCTCTCCTTAACAAGTCAGGAATCCCTCCTCAACCCACAGAGCCCTGTCAGCTCTGCAACCACTCATTTTCCTGTTACAATGAGTTTAATAGTTCAGCACACTCCGTTCTTAGCCCTTGTCTTTCCAGGCTGAAGAGGCAGAATCTTACAGCCTGCATTATATTAAAATCATTTTTTACAATTAAGTTTCTGAATCTCATGCATTTTTTTAACCACAGTGACCCTTTACCCGTGTCTCTGAGTGGCCATAGTCCCTGCTCACTGGTCTCCTGGACCCCTTCCCCAAGCCCCAACTGTCTGCTGAGGCGTTAGCTCTGCCCAGGGTCTCTATTCTGGCAGGGGGACCTTCTTGGAACAATATGGCTCCATTATGATCCCTCTCTGTCATTCCTTCCTAGGATTTAATTGGATTTTTCTCTTCTCTTTGTTAGTCCAAATCACATAATAAAAAATCTCCCCGAGTGCAATCACTTTTCATCGGCACCATTCCAACATGTGTCGTGAGGAGGCTGATAGAAAAGGGGCTCTCTCCTACTCCACACAGGAGATAAATATTTGACTTGCAACCAAGACTTTATTTATGAAGTGGATTAACCCAGGCAACACCCTACTGGGGAAAGTTCCTAACTGCCTACTTAAGGTGGAGGTCAGTTCATCAGCTGCTTTCACAAAGGAATCCTGCAGGTGAAATTGTTTGGGGATTCAAGCAGGGCAGTTTCTTAGAGTAGAGGTCACAGACCACCTAAATCAGAATTTCTTGGGTGCCTGGTAAAAAATCAGATTCATGCCCTGGCTGGAGTGGCTCAGTTGGTTGTGTGCCGTCTCATGGACTTCAAAATTGGTGGTTCATTTCCCAGTCAGGGCACATGCCCAGGTTGGGGGCTTGATCTCCAGTGGGGAGCATGTAGGAGGCAGTGATTGATGTTTTTCTCTCTCTCCCTTCCTTTCTCTCTCTCTCTCTCTAAAAATCAATTTTAAAAAACATAGAAAAAATTCTTAAAGTCAGATTCCTATGCCTAACCTCAGGCCCCTACTGAGTCCAGATCTCTTGCAGATCAAACCCAAGGGCCCAGTTTTTAAAATATAATTTTACTAATTTGAGAGAAGAAGGGAGAGGGAGAGAGAGATAGAAAAATCAATGACGAGAGATAATCATAGATCAGCTGCCTCCTGCACATCCCACACTTGGGGTCAAGCCCACAACCTAGGCATGTGCCCTGACCAGAAAAAGAACTGTGACCTCTAGGTTCATAGGTCAATGTGCAACCACTGAGCAACACTGGCTGGGCCTGAGAGCCCATTATTTTAATAGTAAACCAATGGTTCTCAGATTTTAGTGCTCATCAGTTAAGATCCTAGGGAGTGAGGGTGGGGGAGGTCCCAAAGTAGAAACTTGCTGCTTGAAATTTTAAAAAGAAGAAATGTGTGGTATCCCCTCAGACACTTGGATGACAACACTATAAGCTGCCATGAAGCCATTTCTCCCCTCCCACCTGCATAGCCTTTCCATTTAATTTTCCCGTATTTCTTCCCTGTCTTTGTGGAAGTTTAGTTGGCTTCTCAAAAGTTGAACACCAGACTCAGGGAGATTTAGTGGTTTGGATGATTTTTAAATACATTTATATGATGCATACGTATACACACATACACACACACACATACCTATAGATAAATAAAAACATTGGTTCTGAAATATTTAAGCAATCGATATTGCAGATTGATATTGATGTGCAAAGCAATTAATTATGCATCATTTCAGTTCTTATTCCTGTTGATCTAAGGCCAAAATGTAGCCTGCATTTTCAAAATTAAGCACTTATTTCTGGAGCAGTCAGGTCTAGTGAAGGAAACCACAAAATAGGAAGTTGATGAAAACTCTTCAAACGAGCCAGAGAGTCCTTAAAGTCCTAAGAGGAAAATAAATAATTTGTCTTTTTCCTTCACCTTCATATTATCCAGAACTTCCTCTCTTTAAATACTCAGAACTGTCTACATCTGTGTAGGTGCGCTCATGGTATAATCTGAGAAGTCCTGGAGAATGTGCCCTGCCCACAATACCCCCAGCCTGCTGGCTCTGCAATACTTGACAAAGTCAGTCTTAACTTGGCTTTTGTCATTAGCAATATTTGACTAGCTAATAGTCTATCCAGAAGCAGTTGCAAACTAATGCTCTAAATAATATCAATGATGTAGTTTTTTTCCTCAGTTATTTCCTTAAAATTAATTTCAGAGGTAGGCCTTACTCTAGCACCTACTTGTGGAGTAAAAAGTTAGAAAAATTTTTGAAGCCTTTGATACATATTACCCTTCACTTTCCCAAACGTGTCATAACAATTGAGGATTTTTCTAGTGCTGTCCCAACAAATTGCCTCACAGAGCCACTCAAAACAACACAAGTTTATTCTCTGACATTTTTATAGAAATCCAACCTGGTTCTCCTTGGATGGAAATCAAGGTGCTGGCAGAGCTGCATTCTTCCTGGAGGCTCTAAGGGAGGATTCGTTTGCTTGCTTTTTTTCAGCTTCTACAGGCCACCCACATTCCTTGGATAGTGGCCCCTCCCAGCCAAATACATCACTGACCCTGCTTCTCTCATCCCATCTTTCTCTGACCCTCCTCTTCTGCCTCTCTCTCCCAACTTTTGGGCCTCTTGTGATTACATGGGGCTGACCTAGATAATCAAGAATAATCTCTTTATTTTGTGTTCATCTGATCAGCAACCTGAATTTAAGCTCCAGCTTTCATTCCCCTTTGCCATGTAAGGTAACATATGCATGGGACCATCCACCACTGATTTATTTCCATCTGTAAGAATACAAACAGATGCATTCACCAAAAGTTTAGCATCTTTGCGATCATTACTTATTAATGAATTTAGAAGCTAAGTACCAAATACCTCTTTGTCACAAGTGTGGTCCCAAGTAGCAGAGTTTAAAATGAGAATTAGTGAACAGGACATTGATCAGGGTGCTCTGGGGCACAACACCCGCTGAAAGGTGGGGAAGGAGGCAGGATTTGGGCAGAGGGAAAGTTGAAGCTATGATACAGGCTCAGCATTGGCCTCAGGAAAATAGCTCTGGAGATAGGATGTCTGTCAGGTTTGTACCAAGCTGTTGGAGGGCATCCGGCCAGCTCCTCTATCAGGCACTGGACTGGGTGCCCAGGCAAGGCAAGTGTTTTCAGCTGATACCATCCCCAAAGAGGGGAACCCTGTGCAATGCCCCAAGCCACCAGGAGAACCATAACCTAACACATATATAGCCTTGCAGATAGCCTGGCATACGACTAACTTTTATTTAGAATTCATAATTTTGCTCCTTAGAGTAAAACTGCAAGCCCATTTAGATCACCCTAATTGCTATAAGGTGTGCTAACCACATCCTGCGATTTGCTAAGAGAAAGGTTGAGACTTAAACTTTCTTATGTGCCTTTGCCATCCTTCACATGACAATTGCCCAACTTGTCTTCTTAGGAAGATCCAAGGATGATTTGGGGAAACTAAGAGCTCATCCAGCTCAAACCACCCAGGGCTGCCAGAACAGGCCTCAAGGAACCTCTACTAATCTACTTACAAATGTTTCTATAATACTAAAATCTCCTGGCAGGGGCAGAGGAGATTTTCTACTATTTTTGAGCATGCAATCCTATATAATAAAAGGCTAATATGCAAATCAACCAAATGGTAGAATGACTGGTTGCTATGACACCCACTAACCACCATGGGGCAGACGCTCAATGCAGAATGATGTTTATGCATGATTTCTCAGAAAAAAAGACGAATCTGATTCTTTGTGTTGGAGTGCACTGCTTTGGGAGAGACACTCAGTGTGTTCCTTGCTTGCTGGCTGACAATAAAGTTCCTTCTCATAAAATCATCTCAGAGTTGTCTTTGGCTGCTAACTACTGAGTCATGGGACTGGCTCAGGCAGGTAACAGAAGGGGTGTCTGAGCTGTGCACCAGGACAAGCGCACATGCATTTTGATTAATGCTGAATACTCAGTGTAGCCGGAAATCGATCTTTGATTAGACCTCTCCACCGCTCTCCACCTTCTGTGAATGGCCCTTGAGATCACTTGGGCTCAGTTGGGCTGCTCTCAAGTTACCAAGAGCCACAAACACTTGTGTTTCCCCACTAGCATCTTGCTCATTCTTCAGAGCCTCACCCACATCTCAGGTTCCCCTCTTCTTTCTGAACAGTCTTCCTTCTCTGTCTAGTCTTCTGCCTTTTGCAATGGAGGTGTGTTTTCCCATTCGATTCATTTTCTTTTTTCTTTTTTTCCCCAAACAGACACTGAGAGCATAGCCTGCCTTTTCCAAAGCAAGGTGGATGGTTTTGAACCACAACCAACATAGGTTAAGCTCTGCTAAACTCTATGACACGAGGATTATAAATTAAAGGTCAACCTGTTCCTTCATGTGGTTGCTCTTGAAAAAATCCCTCGAAACATACTCAGTTCCAATGAATTGGAATCTTATGTCAAGGCTACAGAAGCAATGCCAGAGGTGGAATAAAGATCTGTTTCCAAGAGCATATTTAGACAGAGCCTGACCCGGTGATTCATCTCTGACCTGGAGTCTCCTTAACCAGACACAGTTCATCCCTCTGCCAGCGGCATGGATAGTTATCAGCACTCCTCACCCAGCTAGTGGCTCATTCCCTTGGCAGGCAGGGTTTGTTTTACTGGGAGAATTTTGCAAAGCTTCTCTGAGAAGTGAGTTTCCATCTTCCCAAGGCGGCAGCACTCACAGTGACAAAGAACTGACCCCCAGGTCAACAGCCAAGAATGAGTGCGGCCCTGTTAGCACCAGGAAACATTAACGAGCGACCTGGCTCTGCCAGGATAAGAGACGCCTGCCACCCTGGGTTAAGCCGCCAGGCTGACACGCTGCGGTCCCAGCCAGGAACGTACTGCTAACCAGGCCGCCCATTTGCATCTCACAGAGCATCAGCATGCCTATTATCTCATTTTGACCCATCAGCAACCCTGTCAGATAGGTAGGGCAGGGATCGTGATTTTTACTGCAATTTTATTTGTTTCTTTGTGTGAGGCAGCATGTACACAATGCAGCCACTGCTGGGCTAGGCTGCTGGGGAGGGAGCTAGTGTAGACACAGGCAGACCAAACAAATCAGGTCTGATCCTTAGGCCATCACAAACACAGAATGGGGGATGGAAGTGGGAGGGGAGCTGAAAAATAGGACTTTCTCCATCAAATCTCCTTTCAGTCTTAAGCATCCACCTCTAAAGAAACCAAAAAAGCCTTTACTCCTTTACTCTCATCTCCCGCCTCCTTCCTCTTGAACAATCCTGCCATTTCTCCTGGTTTGGCCTTTTATCCCACCTGTGCTTTGGTGTAGAAATTGCTTTTCTTCCTAGAAACCAAAGCAAACAAAATTCACTTGCCCTGGATCCTTTAAAATCCCTTCTTCCCAGGCCTCTTTCCTCCTTCCCTGTCCTGGGACATACACTTGCCCCTCTGGCTGAGGCCAGCAACTTCCATGTGCCCCCACTCCAGAATGAAGCTCATAAATTGACCAGGCTCTCTCTAAGTGAAACTGATCACCTCTCCTAGAATAATGTCAAAGGGTGATTATACTAAAGAGCCCACCCAGCCCAAACCGGTTTGACTCAGTGGATAGAGCATCAGCCTGCAAATTTAAAGGTCCCAGGTTCGATTCCAGTCAAGGGCATGTACTTTGGTTGTGGGCACATTCCCAGCAGGGAGTGTGCAAGAGGAAGCTGAATCAATGTTTCTCTTTCATTGATATTTCTAACTCTCTATCCTTCTCCTTTCTTCTCTGTAAAAAATCAATAAAATATGTTTTTTAAAAAGGGCCCACCCATCAGTGATGAGCATGGAGAGGAACAAAGGACCCTCTCTTTCCACATGTTTACTGTTAAAAATGTGCACACTGCAGGACAGGAGGAATGATGCCAGTAATCTCACCAGTCAGTGGCAACCACTGTTAACATTTGATGTCATTCCCTCAAATTTCAATTCTTTTTCAACAGAATAGGATTCATACCATATATAAATTTTCATCCTGCTTTTCTATACTTAATTTCTCACACCATTAAACATTTCTTAAAAGTGTGACTTTTTAATGACCACAGTATTCCATTGTCTAGAGGTAATATTATTACAATTGTTTCCAAGACTACATTTGTATTCTTTGTGAATGGTACCCCCTGGAGTTGTGTAGTAAGGTGGCTCTATTAATTATATGCTATTATAAGTAACCAGGGCCATTTTAACTTATGGGAAAGGGACCCTTAGTGACTTGCACTCTTAATGCCAGTGAGTAATGTAACTAGAAATCCAGCTTTAACAAAAATGCCATAAATCAATTTTTATTTATCATAGTTCTGGAAGCTGGGAGTCCAAGATCAAGGTGCGAACCTGATTGGGTTCTGGTAAGAGCCCTCTTCCTGGTTACACACTGCCAAGTTCTTTATCCTCACATAGTAGAAAGAGAGCCAGAGCTCTCTGAGGTTTCTTTTATAGGGATACCAATCCCATTCATGTGTGTTCTACCCTCATGACCTAATTACCTCCCAAAGACCCCACCTCCTAACACTATCACATAGAAGATTGGATCTCAACATATGAATCTGGGTAGACCCAATCATTCAATCATTGACACCAACCCAGTCTATTCACTCATCAATAATGGTCCACAGGTCACAGGGAGTCTCCAGTTCCAGTGACTCACACCCAAAAAACCCAAGGGATGGCCAAGAAAGAGCAGGGCTGGACATCATTACAGTAATGACAACAATAAGCACCATGAACACTTCGGGTGGACGTTGGTATGCCCCAAGTTCTATAACAGGAAACCTAAGTTATTTTATTTTAATCCTGTGTCAATGTATTGCTATTGCCACTAGTATCATCGTAATTAGAATAATTCCTTTCAAGGATGAAAGCATTGAAATCGCAGAAGGGAGGTAGCTTGATCAAAGCCACATTGTGAGGAAGTGTTTGACCATGGCCCATTACAGGGAAAACCCAAGATCTTGAGCACAATCTAAGTCAGAGACAGTTGGCTGCTTTCCTCAATTGAATCAGGGCCGTATACCTAGAAAATTAAACAGACTTCCCCTCCCCGAGTTCTGAAAGTGATTTTTTTCATTCACTCTCCACTCCATTTTCAGAGCTTTCCAGAACTTTCTTCCAATAATTCTGTGAGGGTGTATAAGATACAAATATTCTATAGCAGCTCTGTAGAATAGTCCAATAAAACAGTAACATGAGCCACCTATGTAATTTTAAATTTTCTAGTAACTACATTAGACAAGTAAAAAGAGACAGGTGGTGTATGTTTTTAAAATATTTTTTATTTAACCTGAGAGATCCAACATATTTTCATCTCAATAAGTGGCACTAACCACATATGGTTGGTGGCTATTATAGTGAATAGTATAGTGGATGGCACAACCATAGGCTAGAATTCAATGTGTATTAGAATAGACTGGAAATCTTATTTAAAACACAAGCTCTTGGAGCCCATTCTTAGAGATCCTGATTCTGTATATCAGTGACAGGATCCAGGAATCTTTATTTCTAACAAGTACCTTCAGGTCACTCCAAAGAGAGTGGTTTACAGAACACACTTTGATAAATTCAGGTGTAGAAGATTTTCAGGGAGAAGCAGAAGGTTCACTCAACCCTGGGGACACAGAATACCCTGAGTAACCACAGCATCATTGCAATGACATCCACATCCCCAAGAGAACTCACCACTGCAATTTTTATTCTTCTCTGATTCAACCTGAACAAGTACACCTGAAACATGCATGTGATAACACAGGTGCCCCATGTTTGGATGGCTCCACCCACTGTCACATCATGACCCATTTCTTCAAATTATATTTACGGTAAAATATTAGTGATCCTAATGAAGGAGCTCAGACAGAACCCAGTTCTTTTCCAAGCCAAACAACTTAGAATGGTTGTACATCTGCATAATGGCTTCTCTTTGTTTTATTCATGGCCTAGTAGTTGGGAAGAATATTTTCTTTATACAAACTTGGTTCTGGGCTTAGATCCAGGTATAAGCAAGATGAAGATAGGAATGGTCAGACATCTGGGTTTTTCCCTATGTTAGTGTTTCCCAAAACACCATCTCAGGACCACATAGGGCAGTGATCCTAAGAATTTAGTATACAGGCCTGCAGATTCCCAAGGTCCTACTCCAGAGACAGATTTCTATGGTCAAGAATTTCCACAGGCATAGTCCTCCCCTCACCAAAGTAGCTGTGATGCAGGTGCGCTCCTGGTGAAACTATTGGAACCTTATCTATCCCACTCATTTCCTCTGCATGAAACTACAAAATTCAATAGCACCTTGTCTTTCTCCTTTTACTTTAATTATGTGGGTAGTTGGAATATATTTCCTTCCAATTATAAAATATTTTAACTAATACAAGAATACCTAGGGAAGTTGGACTTCATTTCAAATGTGATGAAAGCCTTAAGAGAATTTAATGAGGAGGGTAGCATAAATCTTACTAACATTTTTAAAGATCATTTTAGCTGCTATGGAGAATATAGTTTCAGAGGAGGGAGCTATAAGAGTGAGGCAGGGGACCAGTAAGAAGGTCATTGAACTAGCCAACTGGTTAACTACTAAACGGTAACAAGCCAAATTCCATGGCAATGACATCCCATCTAAGGCACTAGTGAAGCTGAGGTGTGCTGAGTCAAACTCAATTCATCTTTCGTCCTTCATCTTCTCTGCCACAACCATTCTTTACCCACCATGGACCATAACAAAGGCTCCAACAAGATCACACACATACACACACTGCCCAAGACTCGCAGGCAATTTCCAAGCATACAGCAGTCTATATTCATATTTAGGGTGAAATGTAACTTTAAAATGGCTCAGTTCCACTACCACACTCATTTTATATTGCCAAAATTAAACTAGTCTTGGTCTGAAGCACCTGCATGATGGTTGCTTTGCTGTATTTAGAGATTCTCCAAGAGTGTGGGGAAAGAATTTGACTGGCATTCACACATCTAGTGTGCCCTCCAAAATGGTCCTTCTGGAAGAAATCTAAGGACCGTTGTCCTTAAAGCAAATTTTAAACTCCTTCTAAAAAATGAAACATCAATTACCACCTCCAAATCAGCAATTCCTTCCAGATTTCAAAACATAAGCTCCATTGTCACCTGACACCCTGTTACTTAAGTGGAAGGTGCCAATATGCTAATGAGAACAGGTAGCAAGCAAGCTCAGTTGTTGTCTTGAGCATCTTCGCAGATGGCTGTCTTTTACCACATCTGGACGATATGCTCAGTCTGAGGTTCTGCTTCCTGAGTTTGGCTGCATACGGACAGACTGGATGAGTTTTCCAGTTAATTTATGGAGGTAAAAAAAAAAGCAACTAGATTATTTTGACCTCTTCAGAGATCAGGAATCACTGGCTTCACTAATCCTCACTTCAACTGGGTCTTGAGTGCCAGCTCATTTTGAAGCCCAATGTATTATTAGCTGACGTATAAAGTCTTTCTTGTCTTTATAAAACATTGGCAGCCACAGCTAGTAGAAATATATTTTGTATGTTTCCAATCAAAACAGTGCCGAGTACTGTATGGAATTTAGCAGTAGCAGTAGAAGGACAGACCAGGTCTTTTATCAGTGGCTCCACTCATACCTTTGGGATGTCGGGTATGATGTGTAACAGTGCTGTCTTCCTCATCAGTGTGTTTCTAGAACAGTTTTCTGGATAAATAAAGTTAGTGGGTGAGGAAGGAAAGGAGGGGAAGAAGGGATAAGGAGGCAAGAATGCTGAAAGAGGTCACTTGTCACACCGCAGCCGGATTGGTGGTGGCTGTGCTGGGACTCAGCCTCTATGTGTCATCCATCATGGGAAAGCCCAATAAATCCCTTCTCCTTGAGCACTTGTAACACAGCTTCTGCTTTCTAATCCATAAATCCAGGGAGCAAAGAGAAATGGCATTTCTCACTTCTGCTTGCACAATTCCCTTTGGCCCTGCGCTAATTGCTGGCCCAGTTCACACACTAATGCTTTGCTCCTCAGTCCTCTGAAATCTTTCTTCACCACTCCACAGCCATCATCTCCAATGTAAGTAATTAACATTTACACCAATGGAGGTATTTTGCATTTATTATCTCATCTGACCCTTGATATAACAAAGAGGGATGGCCATCCCAATTTTATATAGGAATAACTAGAGATCCTAAAGTCAATTTGCACCAATTTATATAACAACCAGCCGCACATTAGACTGTCTGCTCATCACACCCCAGCTGGCCCTACATCTTATAATGTTTTAATTGGCCAATGTGATAGGAAAAATTATGCCTCATTGTTCTTCTAGTTTCCATTTCTTTGATGCCTATTAACAATGAACATTTTCTTTATATGCTTACTAGAGGCCGAGTACATGAAATTTGTGCACTGGAGGGGGTGTCCCTCAGCCCAGTCTGCACCCTCTCCAAACTGGGACCTCTTGGGGGATGTCTGACTGCTGGTTTAGGACATCCCTCTCACAATCTGGGAGAGATTGCTGGCTGCCAACTGCTTGCCTTCCTTCCTGACTGATTGCCCCTAACTGTTTTTGCCTGCTAGCCTGATCACCCCCTAACCACTCTCCTGCCAGCCTGATCAATGCCTAACCACTCCCTGCCAGCCCAATTTCCCCCAACTGCCCTCCCCTACTGGCCTGGTTGCCCCCAACTGTCCTTCCCTGCCAGCCTGGTCACCCCCAACTACCCTCCTCTAAAGGCCTGGTCCCCCCAACTACCCTCTCCTAAAGGCTTGGTCACCCCCAACTGCCCTCCCCTGCAGGCCTGGTCCCCCTCAACTTCCCTCCCTTCCCTGTAGGCCCAGTTGCCCTCAACTGCTTTCCCCTGAAAACCTGGTCCCCCCCGCAACTGCTCTCCCTCCCCTGCAGGCCCATTCGCCCTCAACTTCCCTCCCCTGCTGGCCATCTTGTGGTGGCCATCTTGTAACCACATGCAGGCAGCCATCTTGTGTGAAGGTATGACAGTCAATTTGCATATTGCCTCTTTATTATAGAGGATAGACCATTTGTATGTCTCACTTTGTAAACTAACCTTTCTTGCCCTTGGAACATTTTTCTTTTGGGTTTTAAAGATTGCTTGGTGTTGTAAAACTATTCATCATTATCGTATTTTGTGCAACACCCTCCCCCCAATTGCCACTTGCCCTTTAATTTTTATCATTGTCCTGTGTTTTACAGAGTCTTCATATTTTTTACATTATGCACATTAGACCCCCAGAACTTATTCAAAGTTTATTACTTTTAAAATTGAATCTACTAGTATTTTTCTTGTAATTTTCTCTATAAGTTTCATGCTTAAAACAATTCCAGCTCAAAATGAAATAAATATTTATGTACATTTCATTCTAATTTATTTCTTCATTTTTACAGATCTTTTTTTTCATATGTACCCTTTTCATTCATTTGGGAATGTATTTGGGAGCATGATGTATTTCTGAAGATCTAACTTGCTACTTTTCCCCTAAACAACTACTTCTTCTGACTTGACTTCTTAAATGTACTTGTTTCCCATTGGCTGATGATGCCTTCTTTGTCCTATTTGATACGACATATGCTCAGGTTTTAGTCAGTAGTATTTCTTTTATTCCCTTAATTATTTCTTATACCATCTCACATTGTTTCAATAATCACAGCCTATGAAACATTTTGGTCAGGCAAGTACCTTTGTTTTCTGAATGTCATTGTATTACCATTTTTCGTTTTACAAAATGCCCTTAGATAATTTCACCCATTAATTCTTCCATATGAACTTGAGAATGATTTTCAAAGGATTCTGATTGGGGTATTGTGAACTTTGTATATAAATTTTCAAATAATTGACAACTTCATAAGATTTGGTCTTCTAAAAAAAAAAAAAAAAAAAAAAAAAACACCCAGCATTCTTTTAAATTTGTTCCTGAGTCGGGATCACAATACTATATATCAAGCTATACTACAAAGCCACTTTTGTCAAAACTGCCTGCTACTGACAAAAGAACAGACCTATAGACCAATGGAACAGAAAACCCAGAAATCAACCCAAGCCATCATGTTCAATTAATTTTCACCAAAGGAAGCAAGAGCATACAATGGAGTCAAGACAGTTTCTTCAATAAATGGTGTTGGGGTAATTGGACAGATACATGCAAAAAAAATGAAACTAAATCACCATCTTACACCATACACAAAAATAAACTCAAAATGGAAAAAGGACTTAAATGTAAGATGGGAAACGATAAAAATCTTAGAAGAAGCCATTGGCAGCAAAATAGTAGGCGTGTGTTGTAGCAATATCTTGACCGATACAGCTCCTAAGGCAATGGAAACTAAGGAGAAAATAAACAAATAGGACCACATCAAAATAAAAAGCTCTGCACAGAAAAAGAAACCATCAGCAAAACAACAAGAAAGCCTACTGCATGGGAAAACACATTTGCCAGTGTCATCTCTGATGAGGGTCTAATCTCCAAAATTTACAGGGAACCCACACAACTTAACAAAAAGAAGATAAACAATCCAATCAAAAAATGGGCAAAGAACCTAGACACTTTTTGAAAGAGGACATACAGAAGGCCAAGAGACATATGAAAACAATCTCAAAGTCACTAATCATTCGAGAGATGCAAATCAAAACAACAATGAGGCACCATCTCACACCCATCAGGATGGCTATCATCAATAAATCAACAAACGACAGGTGCTGGGGAGGATACAGAGAAAAAGGAACCCTCTTACACTGCTGGTGGGAATGCAGACTGATGCAGCCACTATGGAAAACAGTACAGCGTTTCCTCAAACAATTAAAAATGGAACTTCCATTTGACCCAGTAATCCTATTGATACATCTAGAGACATATCCCAAGAAAACAGAAACACCAATCACAAAAGATATATGCACCCCTATGTTCATAGCAGCACAATTTACAATTGCTAAGATTTGGAAACAGCCTAGGTGCCCATCAGCAGATGACTGGATCAGAAAACTGTGTTACATCTACACAATGGAATACTATGTTGCAGTATAAAAAGAAGGAATTCTGACCATTTGCAAAAGCATATATGAAACTGGAGAGCATTATGTTCTCCCCTGCAGTGGGCTTTCTTGTTGTTTTGTTGATGGTTTCTTTTGCTGTGCAGAAAGAAAAAGACCACATGATCTCACTCACCTGTAGAATATAAAAAACATCATAAACCAATGAACAAAAATAGATACAGAGACAAACAAGCATTAAACAGACTGTCAAACTTCAGAGGAAGTGTTGAGGGGGGTAAAAGATCAATCAAAAGACTTATATGCATGCATATAAGCATAACCAATGGACACAAACACTAGGGGGGTGAGGGCATATGTGTGTGTGGGGGGGGTAAGGTTTGGGGGAGGCTAGAGGAAGGTAAATGGGGGGGAGGCATATGTACTACTATTTGTAATACATTAAACAATAAAAAAAATTTGTCCCTCAGTCAAATTAGGTATATCATAGTATTTATTGAATTTGATTGTGTTATCCATTGCATTTAAGTTAGTTAAAAATATATTTTAACATATTTTTTTTATATTTTATTGACTTTTTTTTAAAGAGAAAAACATTAATGTGAGAAATATCCATTGGTTGCCTCCTGCAATCTAGGTGTTTGCCCTAACCAAGAATCAAACCCATCACATTCCAATTGACTGAGCTACACTGGCCAGAGCTTAACATATACTTCTTAAATAAAATTTTTCTTGTGAAATATGTTGCATAGTGTCAAGAATATAATAAGAGCTTAATAACATGAATAAAATGGTATCTGTTGACACTCTTCTATGCGAGAGAAATAATGAGTAAGCTTTTCTTTCCTTTTGTTTTCTCCAATACATATCTTGTCTTTCAAAATATATAATCAATTTCTTTATGCCAAAATAGTCTCAATCTTGACTTTTCTCTTTTAAATACTCCAATTGGCTAAAGTGTATCTTTTTTATTTGGGGGGGGGGGGTTGTTTTTGTTTTTGTTTTTGTTTTTGTGTGTGCGTGTGTGTGTGTGTGTGTGTGTGTGTGTGTGTGTGTGTTCTGTTTGTTTTTTTATTTGTTTTTTGTTTTTCCAGAGAGAAAGGAGAGGGAGAAAGAGATAGAAACATCAATGATGAGAGAGAATAATTAACCAGCCACCTACTGCATGCCCCCTACTTGGGACTGAGCCCACAACCCAGGCATGTACCCTGACTCAGAATCAAACTGTGACCTCCCGGTTCATAGGTGGATGGTCAACCACTGAGCCACATCAGCCAGGCATGGAATGTAACTTGAAGTACTGTTTTGGGGGTGCTGAATGAAAGAATTTGAAGGGAGTATGCAAAAAACTCATATATCTATAACACATAGACACGGACAACAGTGTGCTGATAGCCAGAGGGAAAAAGGAGTGGAGATGGATGGAAGTAGGCAAAGTGGGAATAAATGAGAATGGAAAGAGACTTAGTTTGGGCAATGAGTGCCTGATGCAGTATGCAGATGTCTGTTGAGTTGTACACTTGAAACCTATATGGCTTCAATATATGTCACCCCAATAAATTCAATTTAAAAAATAAACATATTTTTCTAAGCCATTGCATAACCTAAAATAACCAACTATCTGAACATTTATAAAGATTTTTTAAAGAAAAGCTTTTCAGAAATTCTCTATCATGTCAATCAGAATCCACAAAACTGAGGTCAGCCATTGGCTGTAAACTGGGAAGAGAAGAACATCTATTTGGTGCTGTTTACAAATACCAGGCTTGTCATGTTCTAGACATCAAAGTAGGTGCCAACCATAGTTTTGTACTTCTCAATTTGGCTCCATCAGTTTTAGGATTAATGGAATGTTCTTACAGATTTTGACACCAGTTTCAGTATCTGTTTTGCTTTTCAGAGTTGTCTGAGTTTCCATTTTTCTATGTCTTCTTGGATGTGTGCTTTTAATATTAAGTTGGATACGACTATGTCCAGTACAACTTTTGAGCAGAAGTCCAGTGATCATGTTCAATAGGGTACAATATATTTCGCAGCAGTTTAAAAAAGTATGAGCATTGGATTTAGACAGACCTGAGATTGTGTATCAGTTAAGGACCTATTTGTTTCATGAAACAGAAAACCCACATTAAAGTGACTTAAGTGATGAATAGAATTCATTGGTTTACATGACTAAAACAGCGTAGAAGGGCTTCAGGCGATTGTTGTGAGACCAACAATATCACCAAATACCTGGTATATGTTGGTCTCTCATCTCTCTCAAACATTGCAGTACCCTGTACTGGACACTGACTCATGGCAACAAAATGGCTGCAGGGGCACCACCCTCACACCCTTATACCACATATTCTAAGGAAAGAAATAAAAATTTTCTGAAGACTTCTTCAGAAGAAAGGGAAACTTTTTCTCAAAGGCTCAAGAATTATCTTTTTGCATCTAAGTGACTTTTTGGAAATGAGATGCCCATTCTCAAAAACAATCTCTATAGCCAGGAAATGGAATGCATTGACTTAAATCAATCATGGACAACCTAATGTTAGAGCCAGTCCCATCCAAAGTACACAACCAAGACCAGGGAAAATATTGATTTACCCAAGATAACAGCACGGTTCTGTGGGCAGAAGGTGAAATAGATATGGACGAGACAAAAAATAAGCATCCACTTAATGTGAGTGGTACCTTCACCTCCTTACTTGACTGGATTCTGTCACTTAGAAGTGACAGAAACCCACTGCATTATCTCTGTATTGCTGCATAACAAATTGCTCTGACATTTAGCAGTTTAGAACAACAAGAATTTATTATTTCAGTTTTTATGGATCAGGAATCGAGGCCTCTCATGAGATTGCTGTGAGGGTGTCAGTAGAGGTTGCATGCGTCTCCAAGGTGGAGGATACAGTTCCTAGATGCTTCCTTCTCGTGGCTGTTTGCTTCTTCCCACAGAGCTGCTGGAGTGCCCTTACAACATGGCAGCTGGATTGCCCAAAGACATTGGTCCGAGAGAAGAGAAGCAAGGAGCAAGCTGCCCTGCCTTATGACACAGTCTCCAAGGTTGCCCGCCATTACTTCCACTTTATGGTATTTGTTAGAAGTGAGTCACTAAGTCCAGTCCACAGGCAAGAAAAGCAGAATTAGACTGTGCCTCTTGAATGGAGGAGTTCCATTTGTGGGTCTTTTTAAACCAGCAGATCCACCTCAAACATGCTTAAACCACAGAGAGGGTTTATTTGCTTCAGAGCAGGGAAAGATGGGTAACTCTCCATATGGATGGAAGAGCTGCATTAATCACGTCCTTGGGAATGGGAACTTGGGACCAAACACTACCCTACTGCAACTCTCTTTCCATCTGTTTCTCATCTTTGCTTGCTCTGGTTCTCTTTGCCTGTTGGTCTCATTTTTTTTCCTAAAGCAGAAAAAACATCTCCACACACCAGGCAAAATAGCCACTGGAACTGAGCTTAGCAATCCAACAGGGCAAAGTTTCCTTCTTCCTCCCAGCATCTAAACCTTGACCCCAGAGATGGATTCCTATTGGACATGCTGAGTCAGTATCCACCTAAGACTAATCCTGACTGCCCAGAAGATGATTGGGTTGGCCTGCGTCAATCACATGCCCAATCCTTAGGGCATAAGGTCAGAGTCATTCCCCAAAGAAAAGCAGATGGGATCAAAGAACTAACAGCTGTCTGCTATGGCCCCTCACTTTCTATGTGACCTTGAGCAACATACTTGAATTCTCTATCTCTATGCCTCAGCTTCTTCATCTTTAAAATGTAAATAATAATGCCTTCTTATAGGATTGGTTTAGGATTAAATTAGATGATGCATATGGTGTGCCTAAAATAGAGATTAACATACAGTATATGCTCAAAAATATAGCTCTTATCACTCCTTATCATTATTTCTTGTTCCTGATACCTCTTGAGGAACAGGGGGGAGAAGAAACAACTCTTTGCAAGTAAAAAATCAAGTTTTCCCATATAATCACCCTAGTGTTCGTGGTTTTGCCAGAATGGGGGAGGAAAATGTGCCACCCCACAAATTCACTATGAAGTGTTAAGTGCCTCATTAGAAAAGTGAGCAGGCCCAATGGAAATCTCTGTGCACTTTTGGAGGCCAGCTAAATCCACAGACACACTCCCCATAATATATTCTGCCAGAGCTGTTAGTAATAAAGTAGCAGATGTTGAACAAGGAGGCTGCCCCTGGCGATATCTGTTAATTGATGTGATGTGTGTTTTTATGGAATCTTGATCAAGGTGTTTAATTTCTAGCTATAAGGGAAACCCTAAATGGGCGGGATCAAACTCCTTCTAAAAGAACATTAGGGAATGTGATTATTAAAAAAACATTATCAAAATATCTACACCAGTGAAGAAGTAACTACTGTATTTAGTCTTTTCTAAAAAGGAGGGTCCAAAACAAATGAGTTGACTAAAAAAAGAAATACTATTCTCACAAGTTTGATGTGATCCTGATCATGATCGCCATAGGCAGACAAAGAATCTCAGCACGTGGACACAGACATATTCAAGAGCTCTCAAATGAAAACAAGAGAGGCAAAGAGAAACACAAAGCAGACATCCACAGAGAGACAAGAGGATAGGTACAGAAAGAACATCTCCACACACAAATTGAGAGAGACATATACAGATACGAGCATGCTTTTTTTTACAAACCCATTGGCCTGGCCAGTCTGCCCTTCTTGGGTTTAATAATAGCTGATTCAGCTCAATAGGGAGAAGCCAAATAACTGGCTTTGAAAGATTCCTTGCCCAACAGTCTTAAATATATGACCACCACCCCAGGCAAGGAGCTATAAAGCCTCGTGTCAGGTACCAACTTGTGGGCCCAGTTAATCCTCAGCTTTGGAAAAGGGAAAGATAAAATATATCAACCTGGTCCATCCATCAATCCACTATACTTCCTCCCAGCATCAAGAGAGTGGGGAAGAGTGATCTGTGGAGGCTAGGATGGAGTATCTCCTTTGTGGCCTTCCCTAAGTTAATGTAATGATAATAACAACTCATATACTGAGCTTTTACCATGTGCTTGGCACCACACTAAACTCTGTGTGTACAAAATCTCATTCTAGTCCAAGAACGTCATAGTTCCTTTTAGATGTAAGAAAATAGAACCAGAGTCAGTGCAAAGAACATCATGTATTCAGCATGCATAAGTCAGCCACCCAAAAGGTGTTCCTACAAAGAGGTTGCTAATTGGCCACCAGGCTGAATTAAAATTTCAGAGCATCCGGCTATGGGGTCAGGTTGGGTATTAAACTTTGTAGATTGGACTAAATGATGAATCAAGCCTAATAATAGTAATCTAGCCTGCGTTAGTCTTGCAGATAAAAAGATGAATAAGTAATGGTATTCTTACCCATCACAGAAACATTTTACCAAGTTCAGTAAATAGTCATGATGGAAAGACTTGAGTCCAATGGGAATCTGTTACATGGTAAGTCTCAGGGAACAGTTATTGAACTCAAGGGCAAAAATGTAGTAGGGTCATGGGAAGAAGCTGAAAGGGGAAAACTCATCAGTAACAAGCTTCTTTCTACTTCTCACCTGTACTCCTAATATTCAGCCATTCCATCCCTGAAAACCTGCAATACATATCACATTGATGATGATGATGATGATGGTGGTGTTGATGATGATGATGATGATGGTGTTGATGGTGGTGGTGGTGGTGGTGGTGGTGGTGGTGATGGGTATGCCTCAGCTCCTAGGTTTATAAACCAGCTTGATATAGACACAAGTCTTTTAGTTCCAACTCCAAATTCCATGGGAAGAAACTGGGGTTGGGCTAGCTTGAGTCATGTGAGCACTCCTGGTCCAATCAGCTGCAGCCACAGGGCTGGGATCACAGTCCCACTCACAGATTCTCTCTGTGAGTCTTGGGTGGGGATGAGAAGTTCCAGAAGAAGAGCAACTTTGGCCCGCTGGTAACACCCACCAAAAGGTGTCTGCTACAAAGGTACAGGAGAAGGGACTGGTGGACAAGCTGATACCTAACATTTTTTAGTGTTTCTGTATGTCAGACATTATGTCAGGGAAGTACCTAAGATATGTTACATCAACTCTCTTATCTTCACAATTTATGCATCTAAACTTGCCTTTCCAAAGAGATTCAAAATAAACACAAAGGACTCCGTGAAGAACAAACATCATTCCATCCCTTGCAGTTTTTCTTTCCCACAGTTTGGCCCTGAAACCCCCCAGTTCTCCCAAAAAAAAAAAAAAATTGACTCTCCCATTTACAAAACAAAAACTCCCATACTCATAAACAGAAACAAATTTATGAAAGGATATTATTTATGTTAGCAGCAGCCAGTCTAGAATACTTTATTATATTGATTTTGAGCCAAATCCATCTACCCCTAATTTGCACTCATTTGGATCAGTCCAATGAAAAATAAGTTGAGCCCTGGCCAGTGTGGCTCATTTGGTTAAGCATCATTGATTCCCAGTCAGGGCACATGCTTATGTTTCTGGTTTGGTCCCAGGTAGAGAGGCAACTGATCCTCCCCATCAATGTTTCTCTATGATATTGATGTTTCTCTCTCTCTCTCTCTCTCTCTCTCTCTCTCTCTCTCTCTCTCTCTCTCTCTCTCTTTCCTCTCTCTTTCTCTTTCCCTTTCCCCACCTCATAAATAAAACCATACTTTTAAAAAGAAAAATAACTTGACTATAAAAACATATTTTTAAAAAAGAAAAATAACTTGACTACCTCCTCAACAAATCATCATTCAAATCTGTATTTGTTTCCTAGGGCTGCCATAACAGAGAACTACTGACTGGGTGGTTTAAACAATATAAATTTATTTTCTCAGAATTATGGAGCATAGAAGTTCACAATCTAAGTGTCAGCAGGGCTGATTTCCTCTGAAGCCTCTATCCTTGGCTTGTTAAAGACTGTCTTCTCCCAATGTCCTTATATTGTCTTCCTTCTGTGCATGTCCATCTAAATCTCCTCTTCTCATAGATATGAGTCATATTGGATTAGGCTCGCCAATATGACTTCCTTTACGCTCTTTATAAAGACCCGGTCTCTAAATACAGTCACAAACTGAGGTATTGGGTATTGGACTTCAGCATATTAATGGGGAGGGAGGGTAGACAATACAGCCTATTTAAAAAGTCTTTAAAGACTATTCCTCTTCTGCTACCAAGCCTGTACTCTCCCCATTGGAGAGCCATTTCTCACACTAACAGTGTCTCCTTGGTTTCCAGGGTGAAGTTCATCAAGATGGAAGGGTAGAAGGCCAATTCTGTGGAAAGAGGTATGCTTCAGGCTGATGCCTCAGTGGAAAAGATCTGGCTGCCATCACAGATTTAGCAGAGATCAACAAGGGTCAGATAAACTCTGTCATCAATTTAGAGGGGTGTGTATTATCAAATTAGACAATAGAGAAGTAAAAATGGTCAGAATTAGTATAAAGATCAGTGGATGCCAAAGTTTGGGGGAGGGTGTGATAAATCAGTAGAACATAGAGGATTTTTAAGGTAGTGAAACTACCCTGTATGATACTGTCAAAGTGAATGCATATCTATATATGTAAGTGACCTTTATGACTCAATGACCAGACAACCAGCCAGAAGCTATGACATGCACTGACCACCGGGGGAAGACACTCAATGCAGGAGCTGCTCCCTCATGGTCAGTGAGCTCCCAGAGCCAACCTCCCCCAGCTAGCCGGTCCCAATTGGCCCTAATCACCGGCCAGGCCGAGGGACCCCACCCATGCATGAATTCATGTGCCAGGCCTCTAGTTATTATATATTTGTCCAAGCCCATAGAATATATACCTTTGAGAATGAACTCTAATGTAAACTATGGACTTTGGATGATAATGAAATGTCAATGTACGCTCATCATTTGTAATAAATGTACTGTAGTGGGGCACACTGATATTGGAAAAAGCTATGTAAATGTGGGGGAGGTGGTATATGAAATAGCCCCCTATATCTGTATCTGCCACTCAATTTTGCTGTGAACCTAAAATTGCTCTTTTAAAAAGTCCATTAAAAATCTGAGTCTAAAAAATAAAAATAAATTTAAAAAAAAAAACCACAAAGCAGTCTAAAGAATGGGATTGATGGATGCCTGGGTTGGAAGAAAGAGTCACAGAATCAGGAATAAAAGATAAAAAAGACAAGACCTGGGCAAATTCCATCTCCCTTAAGGTGTAGCTCTTTACCTGTCTCACATGACATAGCTTTGACTCCTTCCATGGCAATTTCAGAGACCTGTGGGGACCTAGAAGGCTGACAAAGTCCTCTCACCACCAAAGTACATGCCATATTGTGTTTAGACTTCAGCATCTTTCACAACATTACTTTCCAATAAAGGCAGCCTGCATTCCACCATGACCTTTGTCCCTTTCCAAGGAAGATAAAAACATATCAAGATTCACCATGTTTCTCCTCATTTTCTCCTCAACCAAGTGTCAAGAGCTTTGCCTGATGTCCTTGGCATCCAGAAAGACAGTTGAGTTCCAACTTTTAAGCTCCATTCTTCCAGGAGGCTTCCACAGGCACAATTTCAACTCTTTGCTCCACAGAGAAGGGGGTGGTGGTTGGTGATGAGCTAATTTAGTACCTGCTGCCAATGTACTCAGTAGTTAAACAGATTAAATTAATTCTCCTTAGAGCAGCAGTTTTCAACGTTGGCTGCACATTGTATTCATCTTGGGAGCTTTAAAAAAAAATACTGATGACTGAGTCCCACCCCTAGATTCTGATTTAATTGGTCTGGGGTGCAGCCTAGGCGTGGGGAGATTTAAAAGCTCTCCAGGTGGTATAAATTGCAAGCAAGTTGAGAACAGTTGCCTTGGTGGTACTCAAAGCGTGGTCCCCAGATCTGCAGCATCAACATTACCAGGACGCTTACTTGAGATGCACAATCTGAGGTCCCACCCCAGATCTCGTAAATCAGAATGCCTGCAAGTGGGGCCGAGCAATCTGTATTTTCACACTCATCAGGTGACTCTGATGCACAATAAACTTAAAGAATCACGTTTCTGGTGGTCCTCCATGTTGGACTGCACCCTGCTTGTTAACAGATATGGCTCAGTTTCTGCTCAGCTTCCTCTTAGCTACTCTGCTCACAGTCCTTTGCCCCACCTCTAAGTAAAGCCTCTCCTTCATCTCCAGACGTCATCCTCACCTGAGGCAGGAAGGATGTCAGGCATCCAGGCACAATGCTGAAACTGAGCTTAGCATTCATGATCCTGAGACACCTGTTCGGATTCCTTCATGTTCATCTCTAATGAGCAGACCTGGTTTCACCGACCCGGGGCCAATCTAACCCACCTGTTCTGATAACCAGGCTGTTGTCTTTCTCCAGGGTCAGAATTTCTTATGTAAAGCACCTGCCTCATACCCCTAACCTCTCTAACATTGGAGAAATCTAATTGTGTATACTGATGCCACCCCACCCAAAGACCAATGCCTTCCTCTGAATTTCCTCTGAAATAACTGCTTATTTCTCTTCCTAACTACCTGCCTACATGGCCTTTTTTTTAAAGGAAATAATGAATGGTGTAGGTGTAGGTTTAAAAAGTAACACCTACTCATCATAGAAAGCTTAGAGAAAGGAAAGGGACAAAGAAGAAAATAAAAGCCATCGCTCACCCTCTCTGAAACAACATTTTTAAAGGTTTGGTACATTTACTTCCATTTTTCCCCTTGCACTTTATGTATGTTATGGTGTGCTTTGTTCCAACAAGTATATGAGGTAGGTTACAAAGGGGCATAAAATACAGGACATAATGATTTTAAAATGCCCATTGACTGAATTATTGGTCTCAATGTTCACTCCCCAGAAGTGTATTAGGTATATATATTTCAACATGATGGGTGAAATATATATTCACACACACAGCTTAACTTTGGAATTAGCATGCAATTAGCTAATAGGATATTAGGAATACATAATACGTAGACATAAAACATACTTGCTTTGTTGAGCTTACTACCTCTTATACTCCAGCAATCTGCCAAAGAAATAACATACCATGGAGGCCACTGCCTCTTTAGCCTGGGCCCCAAAATGGTATATATGGTGCAAAACCACTCCCCATCCTGAGCAAACCATCAGACACAAGAGCAATGAGCAACTTCTTAGTATTGAATGCTACCAAGTTGAGTTTGGAGTAATTTTTATGCAGTTTTATTGTGGCAATAGCTAACACATGCTTTGTTTTATTTATTGCAGATACATGTTTTTATGTAGTAACTATAGGCCTGGTGCATAAAATCTGTGCACGGGGAGGGTGCAGAGGAGGAGGGAGTCCCTCTGCTCTGCCTATGTCCTCTTGCAACCTGGAACCCCTCAGCAGTTGGATGTTGGGCCTAAATCAGCAGTTGGACTTCCCTGTCACAATCCAGGATGCTTTATGCACCTGTGACCATACTTTTCATACAGGTGAAAGGCATCGTGCTGTTGTTTGGGCAGCTACATTTTTTTGCCCTGATTATAAAAAGTTGGTGCATAACATGATCCTTCTGAAGCAGTAGTACCATTTTCCCCATCTCAGGGTGGAAAAACTAAAGCAGAGAGAAGTTAAGTAATTGGCTTTGTCGCACAGTTATAAGTGTCAGAATCAGGGCTGACCACAAAATATGTAAGCCAGAGTCCATGCATGTCATCACTGCATCATCCTGTTTTTCAGTGTTAGAGTAGCCTTGCCAGGTTTTAATTTTTAAATCTAAGAGACTGTTCCCAATATATAGGGTAGGATCCCTAGGCCTGGCCTGTGATCAGGGCCATCTTTGAGGCGACCAGCAGGTGGAGGGGAGGGCCCCCACTGGCACCTGCCTTGGCTGGTGGCCTAGTGCAGCCTGCTGGCCAGCCCCACCCCCCCCCCACCACTGCGAGTTGCCTCCCTCCCAGGGGGGCAGACACTCCTGCGTTGAGAGCCTGCCCCCTGGTGGTCAGTGTGTGTCATAATGACCGGTCATTCCATCATTCCATCAATTTGCATATTAGGGTTTTATTATGTAGGATATCATTGAAGTCAGGATATGTATTATAATCAATAATATGTCATAATGTTTTTTAGCAAAGGTTTTTTTTCTGTCTTTTTTTCTGTTTTTTAGCAAAGGTTTTTTTTCTGTTTTTTTTTTTCTGGTATGTAAAAGATAGTGTTTATTATACAGGAGTGGACTAAAAAGGTTTCAGTTGTGAGTACAGAAAACAGTTTAACTTTTGCATTATTATTTATTAATTATATTATTTTCTATATGAGCAATTGTAAACCTACTTTTGCCCACCCCTGTATGTGATGGCATCCTAGAGTCTATGAAAAAAGTAGTAAAAAAATCAGTTATAAATTAATATATACAGTGCTTGTTCACTAAAATTCATATAATATATATGCACACACATTATTTACATATATCTTATGTGCATGTGTTTTATAGAGATACTTTGTGTGCTCATATGTGTGTATATGTGTATGTATATATATATTTATATATGTAGCTTCACAAAGTAAAATTTGCTTGTTCTAGAGAACATAAGAATACACATTAGGGAAATAATTTCTCTTTCATTTGGGAAGACAACTAGATGATAATTTTTGAATTTGAAATTCAAGGCTCTTTATGTCTAGTTGGCATGAAAAGGGGAGAATTAAATTGCTGAATATACTAAAAGGAATTATTTAATTGAATGCTAGTCTATGGAGATAGCAGTTGGGATTGTGGGAAGCTAGTACTTATGGAGAAGCATGACAGAGAGAAATTCCCAGCAGTGGGATACAGGCAATGAAGTCCAGGAAGCACGGTACACTTTTTTGTAGTTAACTCCAGCTTATCTTAGACCTTTCTCACACCAGAGCCTTTTCCAGAAGATACATGAAAAGTCACCTATGTGCCCTATTTCGGTAATAGACCCCAGGAGGCAGAATGAGAGAAAACATAGTGACTTCACCAAATCCAAAGATATTTTTATAAGGACTAGATACCCACAGATTAATAATATAAGCTCAAGCTATATCCATTGCAAGGACAAGATGTCTCCAAAAATTCTGAGGATCTGAGAAGAGTAGGGTAACACAGGGAGAAAAATACTAAAAAAATAATTTGAAAAAATGCACAAAACATTGTCAGTACTTATGACTAGGTCATGCAATATATACATATATGCATATATCACATTTCTATTCTTTTCAAAATTTCCACAATGTAGATATATTGACTTCATAAGCATGAAGACAATATATGTTTTATATATATATATATATATATATATATATATATATATATATATATATATATGATTTTTTTACAGAGAGGAAGGGAGAGGGATAGTTAGAAACATTGATGAGAGAGAAACATCAATCAGCTGCCTCCTGTACACGCCCCCACTGGGGATGTGCCCACAACCAAGGTACATGCTCTTGACTGGAATCGAACCTGGGACCTTTTAGTCCACAGGCTGACGCTCTATCCACTGATCCAAACTGGTTTTGGCAACAATATATGTTTTTATGAAATGCGTGAGAAAGACGAAAAAAAAAAGAAAGAGAGGAAGGAAATAAGAAATAAAGAGTGGAACCTCAAAATGGAACCATGAATATGATTGAGATAATGTTCTGTTTGTATGTCCTGCTCATCTTTCATGCATCAAAGTATTTCCTTCATTTTATTGCATGTCATTCTCAGCATCAGTAGTGATGACTACATAACAGCAAATAGATGAATGAAGCATAATTTATTCAATCCTCTATTGTTATATAATTAATAAATAATTGAGTTATTTTCATTTTTCATACTATTAGTAATAACTGTACTGAACACTTTTGTATAGTACAAATATCATCCATGCCTATCAAAATGTCTATAGGCATGGTCTGATGATTTAAATGTCTTAACAAACTGCAGTGTGGTGGTTGCCAGAGGGAAAGAGGTGCAGGGTGAAGGAGGTCCTAATATATGGTGACAGGAGATTTGACTTTGGGTGGTGGGCACACAATGCAATATTCAGATCTTATAACATAGAAACCCACACCTGAAATCTATATGGTCATGATGGCCAATGTCACCCAAACAATTTAACAAAAAATAAAATAAAAAATGTCTGGTCCTTTACTCCTTTTCCTTTTTGAAATATTCCACATCCAATAGCTAAATATCCCCAATGCCTTTTGCTTACCCACCTTCTTTTCATCACTATCTCCCACCACATTACTGTGCTCTGACTCCTGAGCTAGAACCTCTTCCAGGTCAAGCAGCCTTTAAAAGGCATAGGGAATCCTATCTAATAAAAGAGTAATATGCAAATTGACCAGTCCTCCAAAACACAAAAAGGCCGCCCCCATGTGGTCAAAGATGACCTCCTTCTGTGGACACAAGATAGCCAGCAGGAGAGGGCAGTTGGGAGGGAACAGGCCTGCAAGGGAGGGCAATTGGGGGCGATCAGGCCTGCAGGGGAGAGCAGTTGGGGGGAACCAGGCCTGCAGGAGAGGGCAGTTGGGGGGGGGGGGCGGGAGAGGGAACCAGGCCAGCAGTGGAGGGCAATCAGGCTGGCAGGGGTGCTGTTAGGCATCAATCAATCTGGCAGGGGAGTGGTTAGGGGGTGATTAGGCTGGCCATCAGAATCGGTTAAGGGCAATCAGGAAAACAGGAAGGCAAGTGGTTGAGAGCTAGCAGTCCTGGATTGTGAAAGGGATCCCAGATTGGAGAGGGTATAGGCTGGACTGAGGGACACACACCCCTATGCACGAATTTCGTGCACTGGGCTTCTAGTAAAGTCAATAATATTTTAATAGTTGTGTATGGTTTCAGATGGGTACTAGATTTAGTATGATCACTTCGTAAGGTATATAACTTTCCAATCACTATGCTGGACACCTGAAACTAATGTAATATTATATATTAACTAATTTTTAAAGAAATCTTAAAAACAATAATAAATAAACAAAACTAACAAGTCTGATGGACATAACCCAACTTATTTATTTAACAAACATATCAAGCACCTGCCATAAACAGGCATCATGGAAGTCTCCAGCCATTGATGCTGCACTAGCCAAGCCCAATTCGTGAAATCCCAAGATGCCTCTCTGTGAATAAAGTTACAAAGCAATTCCAGTGACGGGACACACAGAGAGATCTAATGAGAAAAGCATTATGCTGAGGGTCAGGAAACAGATGTGTGTCCAAGTTCCTAACAAGATGACCTTGGGTAAGTGACTTGGCAGTTGTGTACCTTAATTCCCTTGACTGTCAAATCGGGTTTTAAAAAAATCATTAGATCATTATAAGGACTGAATAAGAAAATGTCCTTAAAGCACTACCACAGTGCTTGCATGCAGGGCACCAAAGTGTGTACTTGACACATAGCATGTCCCCTTCTCAATATAACATTAGGCATCAGCTAATCCTTCTGAGCTTCCATTTTCTCGCCTATAAAATGAGGGCTTTTTCACTACATCGGTGGTTTTCAATCCTGCCTGCAAACTAAAATCACCAAGGAGTTTTAAAATATACAGATGCCCAGGCTCTATGCCCAGAGATGTGGATTTAATTGGTCTGGGTGGAGGCTCTTGGCATTGACAGCTTTTAAATGTTCCCAGGTGATTCCAATGTGAAGACAGAGTTGAGAACCATTGCAATAGATGAGGGTCACTTTAAAAGTTAGCAGTCGAAGACTCTTAAGAAAAAAAAAAATTAAGTAACATTAAAGCTATA
Source organism: Pipistrellus hanaki (assembly GCF_964339955.1). Lineage (NCBI taxonomy): Eukaryota > Metazoa > Chordata > Mammalia > Chiroptera > Vespertilionidae > Pipistrellus > Pipistrellus hanaki. The sequence goes on along the minus strand of NC_140506.1, from coordinate 85,767,561 downwards.
AATTTTCCTGCAGAAATACCCCAAGATGATGCATTTGAAAGTGGGAATTAACCCTTTAGTATAAAATGTTTAACATTTTCAATTAAATTCAAGAAAGCCAATCTCTGTTTAAGAAGAAAACTAATTAAAAGGAGGGAAAGTTTACCACTCAGGTTATTCAGCAAACTCTTTTATTGATTCTGCCATGCTTTTGGTTGGACTATGATCCCTTAGTGGAAAAAAAAATCTCAGGGAAAAGAAATATCAATTATATTTTGTGAAAATATGTAATGGAACTAATGAGTGTGTTTTTAATAGTTCCCTTGGGAAATACTATACAGTAAATATAATTGAAAGTGGGAGATGGAGTTGATTATTCATTGAATACATATTTTAAGAATGCAATTATGAAAAGAATTTAAGTAAAAACATGGAAGAATATGTTTAAATGCCCAAACAGAACTTCTATAGATGAACACTATAATGTCTAAAATGAAACAGCTGCTGACAAGTTTTCTAAAGTATTTCCAAAAAGCTCTCAAATCTCTGGAACTGGTAAAACTGCCACATTGATATTTTTCTCAGTTCTTGCTACTCACATTGTCTTGTATTTATAGTCTCATCTCAAAACAAATTTTTTTGTAGGAAAAACAGATCTTATTCTCTAAAAATATGAACCAAAAAAAAAAGAGTAATGATATTAGCAGAAACTTCAAAAACAATGGAATAAGAACTGAATTGTGAAATGATATACAGAGATTCTATTTCAAGCTGAAAAACAAGTTAACGGTGTGGCCTTGAAAAATTATTTAGCGTGTAGAGTACTTCTGCTTCCAGCCAAGATGGAATAAAAGGGACTTGATCTATTATTCCACCTGAAATAACAACATGGCAACAACAACAAAAAGACAAAATATATGAAACAACCATTTTCAGAACACTGGACACCGGACAACAAAGGAGACTGTCTCCTGAGAGACTGGAAACAAATGAAGCAAGTTATAGGACTTCCCAAAAACACTACCTAAGGGATGTCCCAGGCCACAACAGAGGAAGAGAGGATCCACAGTAAACTTCTTGAGGCGAGAAGCTGAATTACAGAGACAACAAAGCAGCTAGGATTTGCAATGCAGAGTAGAGAACTTCACAGGGAGAGAACCCTGAGACTTGCTAGTGGTCCTCCTTCAGTATTCAGTAGAGGAATAGCTGGTATATATGTATGAGGAACCTTCCCAAGGCCAAAGAAAAAAAAAAACCATTTGATGGATTAGAAGAAATAGCAGGTGTTCACATAAGGTTGGGAATAATGCCCAATCCTACAAGCCACACTTAAAACCTCATATTTCAAAGTACTCAGAAGGATCATGTCTCACTGTGGAAAACAATTATTCCTACATTAAGCACTGCTCTGGTCTCTCTTAACAAATCTTAAAAGCAAGAATCAGCCGAAACTGATTTGGCTCAGTGGATAGAGCGTCAGCCTGCAGACTGCAAGGTCCCTGATTCAATTCCGGTCAAGGGCATGTACCTTGGTTGCGAGCACATCCCCACTGTCGGGTGTGCAGGAGGCAGTTGATAGATGTTTCTCTCTCATCGATGTTTCTAACTCTCCATCCCTCTCCCTTCCTCTCTGTAAAAAATCAATGAAATATATATTTTTTAAAAGAATCAAAAGAATCAAATTGTTTCCATATAACATCTGCATTCCAGAACAAAGCTCAAGAAGATTTATAGGAATACAAAAAATCCAACAGTGAACAATGTCTGTCATCCTATCAAAGATAACCAGGCATGCAAAAAAACAGGAAAACTACATTCCTTGAGGAGAAAAATCAATTAATCCAAACAGACACAGATGTTAGAATTAGCAAAAATGTTAAAATAGTTATTAAAACTGTATTCCATATGTTCAAAAATTTAAGTAAAAACATGGAAGAATATTTTTAAATGCCCAAACAGAACTTCTATAGATGAACACTATAATGTCTAAAATGAAATACACACAGTTGTTTTTAACAACTTCAATAAGACTTTAGTACAGAAAGTTTTTTAAAAAGAAGAAAAAACTACCCCAAAACACATGAAAATCAAATCACTCAAAACCAATGATAAAGAGAAAAAGCAGCCAAAGTAAACTGATATTTTCATAAAAAGAAACAAAGATAAAAGTGGCAACAAATTTATCTTCAGAAATAATGTAAGCAAAAAGACAATGGAAAAATATCTTTTAAAAAGAGGGATGGAGATCAAGCTAGAATTTTATGCCCAGCAAACATATTTTTAAAGAATATTTTTCAAAAAAATGATTTCAAAATAAAGATATTTTCAGACATTTTAAAAAGCTAAAAGAATTTATCTGCAGCAGAGCTGCACTCCAAGAAATATTAAAAAGAAGTCCCTTTAGGAAAAAGGAAAATGACATTAGATAGAAATATGGATCTACCCAAAGGAATGTAGAGCACTAGGAAAAAATATATAAAAATTTTCTTTTATTATTTAATTATTTTTTAAATAATTTACTTTTAATTACAAAAAAAACTGTATTTTGAAGTTTAGAGTATTTGTGTAAGTATATTATATAATAAACATAAAATAATTGCCAAAGGGGCTGATACTTTATGTAAAGAGATATAACCATAGACTGGGATAAGTTAAATATATAAACTACAACCACTAAAATAACAAAATAGTCATAGCTAATCAGTCAACAAGGGAGATAAAATTAAACCACTAAAACTCAATTATCTAAAAGAAGTCAGGAAAAAGAAAAAAGAAAAATAAGCAGCAAAATTCAATACTCAAATCTAATTGTATAAAAAGTCACCTTATATTTATTTTATTTTTTTTAATATATTTTATTGATTTTTTTACAGAGAGGAAGAGAGAGGGATAGAGAGTTAGAAACATTAATGAGAGAGAAACATCTATCAACTGCCTCCTGCACACTCCCTACTGGGGATGTGCCCCCAACCAAGGAACATGGCCTTGACTGGACTCAAACCTGGGACCTTTCAGTCTGCAGGCCGATGCTCTATCCACTGAGCCAAACCGGCTTTGGCAAAAAAGTCACCTTATATTTAAATGGACTAAATATCACCAACTAAAAAATAGATATTATCAGATTGGATAAAAAAGCAAATCTCAACCATATGCTGTTGACAAGAAAGGTGCTTTAAACATAAAGAGAAATAGGTTCACAGTAAATGGATCAAAAAATATATACCATGATAACACAAGTCAAAAGAAAGATGGAGTGGTTATATTAATATCAAAGTACATGTTAGAGCAAAAAAATATCACTAGAGGAAAAGAAAGTCATTTTATAATGATAAAGGAGTCAAACTATTTAGAAGCTATGACAATCCTATGCCATATGTCTGAAACTAATACAAAATAATATTGAATGTAAACTGTAACTAAAAGATAAAATTTTAATTTAAAAAAAATAAAAGGAAATACAAGTTGCACAAAAATTAGGGCTGCCTAATTCTGAAGGCCCATACTTGAACCAACACACTGACCCTCCAATTCAGAAAAAAATGAATGAAGCTTACATTCACAGAGCACTTAGCACGGGCTAGGAGCTGTGTACCCAATTCTCACTACAATCTCCTGCAGTTTGTACGGTCTTGGTCCCACTTTAGCAGATGAGGAAACTAAAGGGCAGAGGGGTTGATTAATTAAGGGGCTGGTGAAGGATGCAGCCAGGATGCAAAGACCGGCTGTCCAGATCCACCAGTCCAGTCAATGCAGTCGCTACTAATCTATACCGCATCTCTGTTACAGCTGTGCCTGATTTTGTGCCAATCGTATTGGAGATCTAAAATGTATGAGATCATGCCTTCAAGCGGAATGGTGTTCAGGAGGAAATGCTCATGCTAACAAGGTAAATTAAAATCAGGATATAGCACGGTATGCCTGAGTGTTAGCTGTATTTAAAAATGTGCCTAAAAAGTCTGTAAAATGTTCATATACTTCCAGTTCATGGCCAGTAATGCCACTTCTAGCAATCTATCCTAAAGAAATCAGAAATGAGATCAAAATGTATGTGCAAAGATGTTTCTTGCAGCAAAACATGATAGCTAAAGTTGTCCCCCCAGTGTGGTTGTGGAATTAATTGTGATACATCTCTTTGAAGGGATATTAATATGTTGTAAAATTTGATACTTTTATAGATATATTTTTAAAATATTTTAAAGCTTTCTATCACAGGAGAAATGCTCAAGAAATAGTATTAAGCAAAACAAAACAAAATACAACAGTAGGTTTAGCACAATCTCAACCATGTAAAATAAAAAGTAATTAATACTAATTGTAATGATAATGTGAGAAAATAGTCCAAATAGTTAATAGGAATTACTTCTAGGTGATGAAATTATGGATGATTTTTATTCTTGCTTCTTTGTTGCTATACTTTCAAACCTTTAGAAAGTCATCATTTATTACTTTTATAGTCAGGAAAAAGTGAGCACAAAATTGTGTGAAAGAAAAGATTAGAAGAAAATAATAGAAAAAAAATTAGCCATGGTTATGATAGTGGTATTTTTGTTTCTTTTTAGAAGTTTTATATACAGCAGTTTGTCACTTTTGTAATGAAAAATATTTCTAATTAAAAATTAGCCTGGCCAGTGTGGCTCAATGGTTGAGAATCAACCTATGAACCAGGAGGGCACAGTTCGATTTCCAGCCAGAGCACATGCCTGGGTTTCAGGCTTGATCCTAGAGGAGGGTATGCAGAAGGCAACTGAACAATAATTCTTTCTCATCATTGATGTTTCCATCTCTCTCTCTCTCTCCTCTCTCTATTTCTCTCTCTCTCTCTCTCTCTCTCTCTCTCTCTCTCTCTCTCTCTCCCTTTCTCTCTGAAATAAATAAAAATATATTTTTAAAAATTAGTAATCCCGGCATTATAACAGGAAAAAGTTGAAAGCAACGAAAAGATTCCATTGAAGATCAGTCAAATGAATTGTGGTGTTACCTGCACAAAGAATATTACACAGCCTCTAGAAATAACATTTGCCATAGACTTTTAATGGTGGAGGGAAATGTCCATGGAAGATGCTTGACCCAAAATTTTTTATCAAAGGCATATCCCAAATTTGTAAATAATAATGATACTAATAATGAAAATATTTAGAGGAAAATACACCTAAGTATTACTGGTTATTATCTATAGGTTATAAAATGTGTATTTTTCTCTTGCCATCTTATATACAATGGACATATATTTTTCAAAACTTTTTTTTTTAATGTAAAAAGAAGCTGGACTCATTTGAGACTCTCAAACCAATCACTGTTACCATGTCTCCCAGGGACATGGGCTTTCACAGTCTGATTTTAGTTTGGGACATGAATGGCTCTGGTCCCTGGATGAGAAATCCGGCCTCAGTTAACACGAAAAAGGAGATCTCTATCAGCCTCCAAATCACCCTCTCAGATATTTCATCCTGCCCACACTCAAAGCATAGCTCTGTGTTGTACTCACTGTGGAACCCACAGCTCTTCCCTTACTCAGGTTCTCAAAGTCTTACTCATTTATATGACACACATTTATGACGGCGTGTGGTGCGTTGCACTATTGGCCCCTGTCCTATACCCTTCCTTTAGGCACACACTTTGCTGCGTAACTTTGCAACGTCCTCCCTCCCTACCCCTTGACCCTGAACTCAGTCAGGCAATTTTCTTTGGTCAACAGGATGTTAGGAAACATGATGCCATGTACAGTCTTGAAACAGGTGTGTGCTTTTGTCATCACCATGAGAACATATCCAGGATGAGAGGCACGTGGAGCCTCAGAGTCCTTTGCCAAAGCCAGCCCTTCAGCCTAGGGCCAGTTGATCCCAAGGAGAGGTCAGCAGTGTGACCTAGCCAACTCCTAGTTGATCCCCAGATTTCTGAGAACTGAATCCTATTTGCTTTTTGTTTCCTGTTGAGGTCTTGTGGAGGGTTTTGTACAGTATTATTATGTCTATATGGTACCCACTACATGCTAGCAAGTTCTCCAAGCATTGACCATAAAGCAATGAAATGATAATAGTAACTGTCACGGGGGAGAGGGGCAGATAAATAATAAAATACAGGTAATGTGCTTATCCTATATAATAAAAGAGTAATATGCAAATTGACCCTAAGCTGAATGACCAGTTGCTATGATGTGTGCTGACTACCAGGGGGCAGACACTTAAGCAGGAGCTGCCCCCTAGTGGTCAGTGCGCTCCCACAGTGTGAGCTCTGCTCAGCCAGAGCACAGTGGTGGTTATGGGAGCCTCTCCCACCTGCCTCCTTGGCAGCGCTAAGGATGTCTGACGGCCAGCTTAGGCCCACTCCCCATGGAGAGCGGGCCTAAGCTGGAAGGTGGACATCCCACAAGAGCTCCTGGACTGAGAGAGGGTACAGGCCTGGCTGAGGGAACCCTCTGAATACATGAATTTTCATGCACCAGGCCTCTAGTCTATAATAATAAAAACATAAAATGCAAATTGACCAAACGTCTGAACATCGGAATGACCAACAGGACAACCATCCAGACAACCACGCTATTACACTCACTGGCACCAGGCCTGCCAAGGTGAGTATAAAGTATAATGCTCAGGGGCCCAGCCATTACCCCATGATGTCCCTGCAGAGGGAGGCCCAGGTCACCACCAGAGTGCTGCAGTGGTAGCCTGGGCCTCCCTTTGGGGGTGCAATCCATTACAGAGCCCTGGTTGTGTGGGCAGGGTCTACCTCTTTGGAGCAATCCATTGCAGAGCCCCAGCCGGGTGGGCAGGGCCTACCATTTTGGGGTGATTGATTGCAGGGCTCCTGGACTGTGAGGGGGCCCAGGCCAGGCTAAGGGACCTTGCTCCACCCCCTGTCCCTCGCCCCGCCTCCCCCCAGGGCCTCTAGTCTGTTAATAAATGCTAGCTTCTGCTGTGTTTGGCCACATGGCTACAGATCAAATGCATCATTTCCAGGATGGTTGATGGGTGAGGAGGATGTGTCACTTGGCTGGATCCTGACCCCTGCAGTACAACTTTGGCCTGGATGTCCACAACACAATCACAATTACCTTCAGAAGCAAGCCATGCCATATTTTAATGCCCACCATCTCCATTCTTCTTGAACCTGAAGACTTCAAGGTGGTTGATCTAATAGTTGTGAAAAAGACCATCTACATTTTCTAATCTGTCTACCCACTGTGCATTCCTTTTTCCATAGAGATTTTTGGAACTTCTGCTCACTAACCCTTGGTAAAGGGATTACTAAATACTAGGTGCACTGGGATATCAAGATAATGAAACCCTGTCCCTGAACTCAAAGAGCTCATGAGGAAGTAGCGGGGAGCACAGTCAGCATCACCTCCTTTCCTGATCACTCCCACCCTGTGTCAATCAGTCACTGCTATCCACGCCTTTATTAGCATTCTCAGAGGCAGTCTTCTGCAGTGGTTAAGCGTAAGAGCCTTGTAGCCAGGTTGCCTGGGTTCAAGTTCCAGCTCTACCCTTGTTATTTAAGTCACTCCAGGAAAGTTTCACAACCTCTCTGAGCCTCTGTTTCATCATGTGTGAAATATGAACCATAGTACGGATTCCATTGTAAACAAACATAAAACTTTGAAACTATGCTCCTAGGACCGAGATTAGCAAACTGGGGCTGGAAAGCCACATGCAGCTCTTTGGCCCCTCGAGTGTGGCTCTTTCACAAAATACCATGGCCTCGGAGAGTCTATTTTGAAGAAGTGGCATTAGAAGAAGTTTAAATTTAAAAATTTGGCTCTCAATAGAAATTTCAATCATTGTACTGGCTCTGTTGACTAACGAGTTTGCCGACCACTGGCCTAGGACATAGCAAGCACCCAACAAAGCCTAATTATAATGATTACTATTTCTCAGTATTGTAATTCATTGTCTGAGTTTATGAGAGTCTCTCTTCAAGACCATAAGCTAGTAAAGTACTCATTTCTGTTTCCTAGTGTCCAGCAATTTGTCCAGCATACAAGAGACAGCCTGTATCCATTTATTGGATTGAAGAGAACTTAATTAGATTGGTATTTGAGATTCAGCCAAGTCCAACAGACAGAGAAAAAGGGGAGATATTCCAGGCACAGTAAGTAGCATGTGTAAAACAGAATATGGGGAGGATTCTATTGTGAAAAATGCAGAATGTCCCAAATTTATAATCAGTGAATAATAAAGGATGTTGATCAATATTCTTTCAACTACTAGTGGTAGAAACCAAAATAACAACCCATCTTAAATAAGAAAGAAGGAATATATTTGGTCCCACTGATTTGAGATTTTTGTTATTGCTGAATAGAAATGGTTTGTGATAAAAGAAGAGTCTATCTCCAGTCAGCATGGTTGTTACGCAGGCCAAGGAACTTATGAACATTTATTGGTGTTTTTCTCTAGAGAAGTCTAGAGATAACTGGCTTCAGGCACAATTAGATCCAAGGACACACACAAGCATACATGACATGATGTACAACTATCTACCATGTAGGCATGTGTTATTTGAATTGCAGATATGATATAATAGGCAGTCTGAGACTCATATCCTACTGACTTAGAAACTCCAGTGGAAAGATATGGCCTTTTATTGATGGATCCAACAGAAATAGCCCAAGAGGGACTATGATTAGCCTGGCTGGGGTCATGTGCACATTCTTGTGCATAAGGATGTGGACTATACCATCTGATGGAATAAGTTCTCTAAAGCAAAGAGTGTTTCTAGTGCCAAAAGAAAGGGAAAGACATGGTGGGCAGGTAAAATTACAGATATCCTCAATGGGAGGCAATAATAATGAGATAGATATAACTAATTGATCCCCAAATCTGTTCTTCCCTTTTTTATTTCCTGGGCATAAAAGCTTGGATGATAATATCTAGGCCATGTAATGGAAGCAGGAATATTGAATGCCCTCAAAGCCCAGGCTTTTAAGAAGTGATATGTGCCTTTCCCATGTTGTCTTGCCCTTTCCAGAAGCTGGATGAAGGTGATAATTAGGTCCAAAAGGATGGAGGAGTTACAAGGTAAAATTAGCCCAAGCCTCCACTTAGAGAAGTACCTTCAACTTGAAACTCACCAAGGTTAGTTACATAACAGGCACAGACTTCTGGGCCCATTACATGTCTGGGGCTATTTGTTACCCTGTTTCCCTGAAAATAAGACAGTGTCTTTTATTAATATTTTCTCCCAAAGTTGCTCTAGGTCTTATTTTCAGGGGATGTCTTATCTTTCCATGCGCTAGGTCTTATTTTCGGAGGATGACTTATTTTCGGGGAAACACCGTACTTCAGCCTAGCCAATGCTAACTAATACAAATAATAATACTAAAACCACAAAATAAAAATTTTAGAAGTCAACCTTAGGAGAACAGACTAAGTGTTCGTTGCATGCTGGTTTGATGATTAAATGGTTATGATGCTGGGCAGATTGAACAAATCAAAGATATGGGGGAACTTTGCTTGCTCTATCCCCCTAAAGAGGTTGAAGAGGATATTGGAGCTCTGATTTGCTGCATTGTTCTTGATGAAAGAAGATTCTCTCTCAAGTCAGCTCAGATGCCCATGGCAGTCCTGGGGCTGGGGGATTTATTTCAGAGAAGAATCAGTGAGGACATCCCTGCTTCATTAGGCACCCATCCATGTGGAAGATGAACCAAAGAAAGATGTACTTCCCATTCTCTCCAGAGAAAGAGCCCAACGGGGTTTTGATGGATATCCCCATAGTCCATGACTGCAGTTTTTAAACACTTGACTTAACAACTGCCTTTAATTTCACTGAACATAAGTTATTGATCCTGATCTCTGTTGCCTGGAAGCCCCAATCCTGATTGTTAATTGAGCTATTGATTTTTGGCTCACATTAACCTTTCCTGAAGGGGTGAATCCTGGGTAATATGAGGAGGTGGGCTAGTGAGGCAGAGGAGGTGAGGACTCTGCAGGAAAGCAATTTTAATTAGTAATAATAGCTTCATACTTAGCCCACTGATTTGTAATACACATGGTGACATACCTATAGATCAAGCAGACAAACCAGTGGTCATCCTTCCATAGGAAAATTAAATTGGGTCAGTGATCTAACTGCTGGGTGATTTCAGATAGAACCACTTGCCATATGCATGGAATTCATAGCTCAGCCCCAAAGCTTACTCAACTTTGGAAGTATAATTAATCAAGTTGGCCTTTCCAGCATAACATTTTAATGCTCAGAAATTTTCAGCAAACAAAGAAAATGGCCATTAATAGGGGAATTTTTATATTAAAAAAATTTGCATCTCTGCCATGGAATTATTTTATGGTCATTTGTTGACACCAATTAACTTGACAAAGCAGAGTCCACAATCTAGGGTATTGCAAGTTTAAAAAATTCATCTTCCAGAGGTTTATATAACATGATCACATTTTTATGAAAAAAGCAATTATCCACAACCATATGTGATTATATGGTCCATGATAAAGGCATAGAAGGATCCACAACATATCCTGGTATTGGCTAATATTGGGGTACACACAGGGTGAACAAGGGGCGCTCAGTGTATTTTTTTAAGATTTAATACATAGTTACATAATGCTTATTTGCATTATTTTAGGTGTTTTATAAATATTAACTCACCTAACCTCCTAACAACAACCTGATCTAGGTTCTTTATTATCCCCATTCAACAGATGCAGAAACTGAGGATAGGGAATTAAATAATCACTTGGGTAAGCTGAGTAAGTTTTCACATGAAATTTGACACCAGAGTTGGGCTCACAGGTGCTGGCTACTGTCTGTATAAAGGGAAGTAATGGAATTCCAGGCAATTTTTACTTTTTTCATGTATTCTTCAAATATTGTATAATGAGCATGAACTCTTTATTCAATTAGAAAAAATAAAATATTACTTGACTCCTCTCAGTCAGACCAGTGGCCTAACTTACTCATTAACAAGCATTTACTGAACTTCTACTATGTGCCAATCAGTATGCCAAGTTCTCATGCGATACCTCATTTAATTTGTTCAGTGTTTCTGTACTGTTTTATGATGATATATTCTATCTAATAAAGAGTAATATGCAAATTGACCATCACTCCAACACACAAGATCACTGCCCCCATGTGGACATTAGACAGCTGCCACAAGATGGCCAGCAAGGGGAGGGTAGTTGGGAGGGACCAGGCCTGCAAAGGAGGGCAGTTGGGGGCAATCAAGCCTGCAGGGGAGGGCAGTTAGGGGCAACCAGGCCACCAGAAGAGGGAAGTTGGGGGGATCGGGCCTGCAGGAAAGGGCAGTTGGGGAAGACCCAGGCCTGAAGGGGAGACCAGTTGGGAGGAACCAAGCCTGTAGGGGAGGGCAGTTAGGTTTGACCAGGCCTGCAGGAGAAGGCAGTTAGTGGTAACCAGGCCTGCATGGGAGGGCAATTAGGGGTGACCAGGCCTGCAAGGGAGCAGTTAGGCATCAATCAGGCTGGCAGGGGAGTGGTTAGGAGTGATCAGGCTGATGGGAAGGAGCTATTAGGGACAATCAGGCAGGCAGGCAGGAGAGCAGTTGGGAGCCAGCAATCCTGGATTGTGAGAAGGATGTTCAACTGCCCAGTGTCACAGATTTGAGAGGGTGCAGGCTGGGCTGAGGGACACCTCTCCACCACCAGCCCCCGTGCACAATTTCGTGTATTGGGCCTCTAGTATTTTACAGAAATGGACATGAAAGTTTAGAAAGAAGTAGCTTACCTAAGTCTATGCAGGCAGTTTCTGTTAAAGACAAATGAACCCATCACTCACTAGCCTGGTATCATGAGTTAGAAATAAAATGTGAGCCAAAGGTATAATTTCAAACTTTCTCATAGCCACATTTTAAAAGTTGAAAGGATATGGGTGAAATTCATATTATTATATTTTATGTAACTCAATACATCCAAAATATTATCATTTCAACATGTAATCAGTATTTGAAAAATTATTAATGAAATTGTTTACATTCTTTTCGGTACTACATCTTCAAAATGCAGTGTGTTTTGTACACATGCAAATATTTCCATTCAGGCTAAGTTTTCACGTGAAATAACTATTCTGTAGTTAGATTGAATAAAATTTACAACTGAAAAGATATATCCACAAGGTGTTGCATACTTAAAAGTTTTTCAATAACTGCATCAAGTATCAATTTTCAATTTAAATTTAAATTAAGTAAAATTAAAGATTCATGAGCCACATTTTAAGTTCTAAAGAGCCACAGGGGGCTAGCAGCTGCCATATTGGACAGAGCAGATCTAGACTATAAGTATCACATAGGGAGGAACCTATTTGTCTTGTTAACCCAGGAGAGAGCATAAAATACAATAAGTGCTAATAAATATTTGGGGAATGGGGAAGAATGAGACAGATTAAAACCAACCTATCATAGCTTCTATTCCTGTTCTTTTAATTCTTGCCAATTCAGTTGGTATGCTGAAAAAGAGACAACCCATGATGATTAATTCAGCATTCATGGAGCATCTAGTCAGAGCCAGGGACTGTGGCCTGCTAGGCTTCTCAGCGATGCAGTTGATTTCATCTCCATATCCCAAGGCCTACCTGCATCACTTGCTGCCACAAATGTTCCCCAGACTGTCCCCAGGATGGGATGGTGAGAACTCCTTAGGCAGAGTGTCAGCATGGAGACTGATGTAAAGCTCTCCACGCAGAACCTGGCATAGTGTAGACATTCAATAAGCTATCACTCCTTCCTTTCTACCAAAGATGATGCTGGGTTAGCAAATGAGACCTAAAAGGAGATGGAATGTGGTCACTGAAAGGCCCAATGGCATCCAAAAATTTGAGTGCAGACACCACGATTCTTAGAGCTTCTGATGATGACATTTGGAGCAAAAATCAATGTTTCTTCCATAAGTTCCAAACTGCGCAGAGGTGAAGGCAACTCCCTAGAGACATGGAAAATAAACCTGTTCTGGCTTCAATCTGTATATCTATATCTTGTTTCTCACTTTTTCTTGCACTATTACTCCCCTAAAGAGCCTTTTTCCAGCTTTTTCCCCCTAATCACCACTCCTTATGAATTTTAATAAAATCCCTATGAAATTTTAACATCACAGGTATATTGCATATCTGCTTGTATATTGGATGCATATCTGCACTTTACAAATAAAGAGAATATAATTTTTCACCGCCTAAGAACCAAGTTTTGCCTTGTAGGACACCACATTGCCCCCATCAAGAATGGGGGCGGGGGGATAGTTGTGGGGGGGTGATCTTCCCCCTCTCAGGGACATTTGGCAATGTCTGGAGATGTTTTGGATTGTCACAGCTGCAAAGGGGGTACTACAAGCATCTGGTGGGTAGAGGCCAGTTAACATCCCACAATGCACAAACCGCCCCCACTACAAAGAATGAGCTGAACCCAAGTTTCCACAGTGTGGAGGTTGCAAAACCCAGCCAGCATTAGGTCAATTCAGTCTTCATTTATTTAAGTTAAACTGGAGGCCCAGTGCACAAAATTCGTACATGGGTAGAGTCCCTAGGCCTGGCTGACAATCAGAGCTGATCTGTGGGGCAATCAAGGGGCAATCAAGGGGCCCCTGCTGGCATCTGCCTTGGCCGGCCTGGAGCCTGTGGGCTGGGGGAAGCTCCTGCATTGAGCATCTGCCCCCTAGTGGTCAGTGTGCATCATAGCAACCAGTCGTTCGGCTGGTCATTCTGTTGTTTGGTCAATTTGCATATTAGGCTTTTATTATATAGGATGAGACACCAAATGACCAGTTTGGCTAAGACACACCACTGTGAGCCTTCTGGTCACTCACAGAAACCTTGTGATTCACACAGAAACTGCACAGAGGATGTATGTATCCCATGGCTATGGTCAGACCTGTTGGGGTCACACAGCTCAGGGCATGATCATCAGGCAGCCACCCTGGACATAAAACAACCACCTTTCCCATAATCCTTCATTGCAATAAAACAGGGGCAACACCAGCCCAGACCCCTTTTTCACATCCCAGCCCCTAGCTGCGGGTCAGTGGGGAATTGCATCTGGGTGACAGTGTATGCTTCTTGTCTGTGCTGTTAAAAGTTCCAATGCCTCTCCACGACAGAGGTGTCATCTGAAGGAGAAACATCCCAGCCAGGAGGCCGGGAAGCCTGGCCAGCGTGAGTCAAATAGCAGCGCCTTCCTGGAGCAAAGCTTAACCTTGGTGAAAGGGGCTTCCCCACCCCCACCCCCACCCTCACCTCCCGCACCGATTCCTGAAGGCTGTCACGCGAGAGCTACTTTGGGCTGAGTTGTAGGGAACTGGAGATCTATAAACCTTTTTATGTGCGGGCAAAAGGAGCCGTGTGATTGCCAGCACTTTCCCAGGGAGGAGAGACCAGCCCGGGCTGAGCGACAGCAGGGTGAGGAGCAAGTTTGCCTTTTATTAACAGGCTCATAAAACTACTTTAAAAAATAAATTAAAGCTAGGAAAATATCCTTGGAGTTACTGCCGGCAGGAAGGATGATGGAGGCTGTGACATTGCAGGGACATTCTCCCGCTCGATTAGCCGGATGTCCAGAGGCTGCAAAGCACACCTCAGGGCAAGCTGCTCTCATGCCGTGACCCCTGCCATCATCTCACAGACACAGGCAGCCTGCTGCCGCAGGTGCGCCCTGAGACAGAGGCCCTGACTTGAGGGTTCATTCTTCCCCCAAAAGCAGCCCCCTGGGATGGAGACCTCTATATCACGCTGACAACTCCGCTCCCTCTTCTTCCAGCCCTGATACCCACTCTGAGACGCCTCCCTAATTGAGATGCAAACCCAGGAGCCTGGCACAAATGGCACTGACAGATGCTCCAGCCACTTTTCTTGCCTTCCCTCCACTCCTCTTTCCTGGCAGTTTCCTTTCTCTTTTCTTTCTGGCTTTTTTCCCCCTTTCCTTTTATTCTTCCTCTCCTCTTTATCAAAAAATTTCTTTTGCCAAAACCAGTTTGGCTCAGTGGATATAGCATCAGCCTGCGGACAGAAGGGTCCCAGGTTTGATTCCGGTCAAGGGCATGTACCTTGGCTGTGGGCATATCCCCAGTGTAGGGTGTGCAGGAGGCAGCTGATCAGTGTTTCTCTCTCATTGATGTTTCCGACTCTCTATCACTCTCCCTTCCTCTCTGTAAAAAATCAATAAAATATATTTTAAATTTTTTTCTATTGCCACTCGTGTTCCATGTAGACAAATATAACCATGCCACTCCCCATTATTAGCCTCAGGGCTCCCCACTGAGGCCTCCCATGCCCCCTGGCATGGAAAACATTGCATCTTGATCTCTGCCAACTGACCAGTCTCACCTCCTAATTCCAGTGTGCGTACACACACACACACACACACACACACACACTCCACTTTTTGCCATTCCCAAGCACAGCAGACCATTTTAAGCCTCCAGTCATAATTTAGTAAACTATAATAACCTTTACTAAATGGTGCCTCTATGCTGAAAGTTTGCGGCTGATTAGCTCATTGAAATCCCACACAAACTCAATGACTTGATTTCTATCATCCCCCCTTTCCATGTGCAGAAAGGCATAAAGAGGTTAAAATTGTTAGGGGCCGAAATAGAATATTGGGGACCAGTTATAATTATAAGAACTATTACCTATGTTCTGTTAACCATGATTGTTTTGTTCTGATTAAAGAAAGAACATTCCACCTTGACCGGTTTGGGTCAGTGGATAGAGTTGGCCTGCGGACTGAAAGGCCCAAGGTTCAATTCCAATCAAGGGCATGTCCCTCAGTTGTGGGCACGTCCCCAGTGGGGGTGTGCAGGAGGCAGTTGATTGATGTTTCTTTCTCATCAATGTTTCTAACTCTCTATCCCTCTCTCTCTCTGTTTAAAAAAAAATCAATAAAGTATATTTAGAAAGGAAGGAAGGAAGGAAGGAAGGAAGGAAGGAAGGAAGGAAGGAAGGAAGGAAGGAAGAAAAGCACATTCCAACCTGACTGGGAGTTGCATGCAGGACCTGGGGGCTCACCTGGAAATTCGGCCCATTCTCCCTATTGGAGCTGCCTGTTATCATGGAACGAGTAACAACCTGGTTGCAGAAACCAGAGGTGCCCGCCAAGCCTTTGCGTACTCCTAGGCCTTGGTGTTGTCTGTAAACTGCCCATTTTGCATACCCATTCTCATCCCTTTTGCCTACTTCCCCACATACTCTTTGTCCTTCTTTTGGTGGAGGGAGAACAGATTTTCATGAATGAGCTGCTGCTCTCCCATCCTGTGGGCAGTATGAGAATAAATGCTCACATATGATTCAACCCTGTCTCTGCTGAACTGGCTCAAATAGAGATAGGCAGCCTAGACCCATTGATTGTCCGGTTACAAAATAATTGTCAAAATGACATAATGCCACTGAACCCCGGCATGCCAGCAACCTACCCACAATGGCCACGCTGTCTTCCCACTTGTGTCTCTGGGCCTGCTTGTCTCGCCCTTGCAAACCCAACTCATTCTCCAGGTGAAAGAAAATGATTTGCTTTCCCCCCCTCATCTCAGCCCACTCTGATATATGTGAGCCCTGAAACCATTTCCTTTTTTATTCTATGTAGCGTATTTATTGTACGCCACAAACCATGATAGATGCTGGTGATAGAGTAGTGAACAGAAAGCAACCCACAAGACAAGGCCTCTGGATTTTAAGTCCCATGAAGCCAGGCACCAAATCCGTCTTGTTTGCTGGGTCCCACAGCCCAACCCAGCGCTTGCTGCAGAGCAGGTATTCAAACTTCACTTGATGAAAAGAATGGAAGGATGAAGAAACGAGGGCCACGTCGGAGGGAGGTGGCATCTCCTTGCTGAGACTCCATCTTGAAAGTAACCATGAGATGTTCCAGCGGGATTGTCTCAGCCATGTTAACTTAAAAACATGGAAACCTGTAAAGAATGGTTATGAGTTTATTTGAGCCAAACTGTCGACAAGTGCCTGGAAGCAGGATCTTAACGGATTGGGCTAATGCTCCAGAGAATGGCAGTTCTTCACCTTGTTTTATACATTACAAGCAAAGGAGGAGACATAGTGGGTTACAGGAAATTCACTGATGATAGATTATGGAGGCAGGAGAAAGCAAAGAGGGGGAGGGGACCTTAAACTCTGATTCTGTGCTCTGGGAGTGGATAAAAAGTAAACTGATAGACACATACATCTTTTACTTAGGCGGGTGCAGGATAGTCAACAGTCAACAAGTAACATGGTAACAATAACAATGAAGGAATTTACGGTCTCTGTCCTGGTGCCCAGGCGCATTTGGTTGTTCCCCCCGAGGGGTCTGGAGAAAGGGAAGTTACAAGTTACCCTGACATTTCACAAGGAAGTTATCTTAGAAGCAAAAAGACAATAAGCTCAGTTAAGGTAAAGATTTACCTTTATCAAGGAAGATACTGGTCTAGAACAGGACTACCCACTATAAACTGCTTTTAGTTAAAGTTTTAATTTCAGACCATCCTTTGTGGTTACTTTAAGTCTTCGAATTTTAAAACCACCATACAGGCCTTCCCTGAGCCTGTCAGGTTAGCATGTGACCCCTTTCTCGTCCACAGCCACATCCATTACTTCTGTGAATGGCATCCTTCATTCTTTCAACAAACCTTCATTAAACTCCTGCTCAATGCCTTGCCCTGTGTCAGGTGCTAGTGAAGCATCCATCTTGTATGAAAACTGCTGTTTGAAATTTTAACCCTGCTATTTGGCTTCTGTGGATTTAACCTTCCCCAGACAAGGTCATCAGTGTTGGCACCAGGCCAGGCCTCTGGTTGAGGTCTCAAGGCCTCAGTACAAACTGGCTCTTTAAGGACTTGCAAAAGGGGGCTGGAAACACTCCATATTTGGGGGATAAAGAGGGTAGGATCATATAAATAAGGAGAATTCCTGCATGTTGGGGCCCAGAATTTGAGATACATTTTCCTCTGGACCCGCGCTTAATAAATATAACTCCATCTCTCTAAGTATTGCTTTGTTCTTCTTCGGTTTTCTGTAACACTGGAGATCTGACAAAGAATAAAAGGCAACGCCTCCCCCTGAAGGGCTTAGCTGGCAGGTGAGCAAAAGGCAGTTACAGATCCAAGTGATAACATGTGTGTGCACCCGCATGCACATGTACTTGCACATGTTCCTACAAGGTGTCAAGAAATGTGTTTCAGGTGAAGATGCCAACATGTGCAGGACACAGAAGTGAGAGAGAGCAGAAATGTTCACTATGGTTCCTGCATGCACTGAACATACAACGTTGATGGGTGCGAAGGCTGGAGAAAGAGTTCCTCTCATGTCATGTTTAAGAGCTTGGATTATACCCAGAAAGTTTATTGATCTTGTTCATATAATGATTTTAAAAATAAGCAAATAAATAAAATGCTTTGTGGACCTTGGTTTGATGGCCTGTGAGGAGAATGGGAACCCCAGTCTGGCAAGTACAGAAAGTTTCTCCATGTGGTAGAAGACAAAAATACAAGACTGAAAGTATGGTGACCTCATAGTGGCTCCTTTCCCATGTATCTGCCACTGGAAAGGCCCCCAGACCCTTGTTTCCAGCCTGTCCATGTGGAGGCATGGGCATGGGTGATCAGAGGTAGCTCTCCTGCCTCAGAGGCCCCTATCCAACCACCTTCCTTTCCTGATCTTTTGTCACTTGTCATCTTTTTGTTAATATAAATTTCTTTTTTTAATATATTTCATTGATTTTTTTTTTACAGAGAGAAAGGGAGAGGAATAGATAGTTAGAAATATCAATGAGAAAGAAACATTGATCAGCTGCCTCTTGCACACCCCCTCCTGGGGATGTGCCTTCAATCAAGGTACATGCCCTTCGGTACATACCCTTGACCGGAATTAAACTTGGGACCTTTCAGTCCACAGGCTGACGCTCTATCCACTGAGCCAAACCGGTTAGGGCTATTAATATAAATTTCTAATTTTTAAGTTCCTGTAATGGGTTTTGTAATGTAGATCACATTAAAGGGAAAATGTAAAAGCCAGCAAGTGGGGCAGGGGCACAGGTGTGTGACCATATACTGTGGCTAAGTGGCAACCTTGCCTCCTCTTTGCACTCATAGGAGCAATAAACACGGGAAATGCTTGGGCGATGGAAGAACAAAGTTGAAGAAAAGTATGTCAGGTGTGCCCAGGTTATTATTAGAGAACCTGACACTGTTATACCACTTTGTGGCCAGGCTTTCACTCTATTTGGAGTATTTTAACCTTTCTCTCTTCCACTGTACCTTTCAAAATTCAACACAGTCATATTCAGGTCAGTAGGTAGGAATCAGAGAAATGTGTAATTCCTCATCAAGCTCCAATACTCTCTAGATCAGGCGGAAGGCTAGTGTATGGCTTAAACTCCAATTCTGTGCTCACTCCACCCACTGGGGTTTGAGCCCGCAACCCAGGCATGTGCCTTGACTGGAATCGAACCCGGACTCTTTGGTCTGCAGGCCGATGATCTATCCACTGAGCCAAACCAGTTAAAATTGGTGCAAGCCAATTTTAAACCTGTTGGTATGTTACCTTCAGCCAAAGCCTGCTAAATGACAGTATCACTGTCCCCACTTTATATAATAGGTAAAAACACAGACTCACACAGACTGTCGGGGCCAGGATTCCAAATCAGGTTACCTGGCCCTTTCATCAGGACTGCAAATGGCGCTCAAGTGGCAGAAAAGGAAGTGAGTGGGTGGGGGTCAGACAATCCAGGCTGAGACCACAGACTCAGAAGATGTTGAAAATCGAAGGGAAGGGAGAGTGTGTATGTGGAGAGGGAGCTAGGAAGTTATGAAGGAAAATGTGTTCCAATCCCAGTGGGCCTGAAATACCAAGTCAGAGTGCATTCCATTGTCATTGATGATGGAAGAGGTGTAGGGAGGCACTTGCTACCTGAGCTTCTTAGGGCAGTGTGAACAATACAGTCATAGGCTGAAAGGTATGGAGGACAGTAAGAGGTCACTGACAGATCTAGGTTGGTGGTAGGCCATGGGGAAAGGGAACAGGAGCAGGAGTCACTATTGATGTCCACCAAGAAAGTGGTAAGTAACTGAAGGAGGAGAAACAAGTCCAAGTGACCATCTATGAGTTCCCCTTCTCCCACAGAGGACATCTTTCCTCAACTGTGCTTGATATGTGTCATCTCATCAGCAGGAAGGGTGGGGACCCACCTATGAATTTCAGACAATGAGTTCTCCAGCACTCTGGATCCCCAAACCCAACATCAAAAGTTCTTTCTGTGCCTGCCAAATCTTGCATGATCTGCCTTACCCACCCTGGCCCTGGGTCTTTACCAACTCCATTGCTCTCTCACCATGCCCCTGCTACACCAGCCTCCTTTCTGCTACTCAAACACAGCAAGTGTGCTCCCACCTCATGGATTTCAAACTCGCTCTTCCTCTGTCTTAAATGCCAACACTAAGTTTTTTAAAAAATGCTTTCTTCTCACTCAGGTCTCAGCTAAAATTGCACCTCTATAGAGTAGCTTCCCTACCTTACTCTCTCTTCCCCTTCCCTCGCCCCCCTCCCCTCCAGAGAGTGAGGAGGAGGCTGACTGACTTTGTCTTCTGTATAGAATACTATGAGAAAATCCTGGATGCTCAAAGAATAAATATTCTACACCTTAGAAGCACCAATGCAGAATGCTATTTCTATGTAAATGACCCAGATGAGCAAAGCACTGACTCACCCTCAGGAGCATCTACCTGGGGGGAAAATGTTATTTACAAGAACAATACCAGATGTTGGACTCAGAATGTCCTGCCTTGACATTTGGAGGCTGCCAGGGAGAGACGGGGACTTGAGGGCAGGCAAAGCAAAAGTAGCAGAACAGAGTTCATTTAGAAGTGACTTTACATGTGACGTTAATTCCTGGTATAATTCAAGAGTCTGATGGGGGATGGAGGAGTAATGGAAAGAAAGGAGTCCTTTAAAAGTGCTGAAGAGAGAGAGCAAGACCCATAATTCCATCTAGAAGTAATGGTAATTGAAATTGGTTGTCCCTGATTTAAATAATCTTGATGGCATCGTTATTTTTAATTGTGATTGGTGGTCGTAATGTGCTAATAAATAAGACTGGAGACAAGGTACAACCTTGCCTTGTCCCACAAGCAATTTGGAATCAAGACTACTCAAGGCCAGGCAGGTTCTGGACAGCAGGAAACATGATGGGACAGATGCTAAAAGATTATTTTTTTTGCGAGCTCTTGAGATAGAAGGCTTAGGAGCAAATTTCTTCCACTCTGAGGTCAATAAATTCCTCCAAAAAAAATAAGGAAGCACTGGCTGGCTTTTCCTTGTGGAAAACCATTCATGTTGAAGAAAGTTCCTCATGTATCCCAAGCTTCTCTTTGGAAAGTATGCTGGGAAAGTCTTTTTCCTGGTTTGTTCATTTCAACCAGCCCCAGAGTGAGGCATGAGCATCGGCACCTCTAGATATTTGAAATATTCTCTGTGGCAGGAAATTGCTTGTTGCTGTTGTTAGTCCTCACCTAAGAATACTTTTTTCCATTGACTTTTAGCGAGAATGGAAAGAAGGAGGAAAGGCAGAGAGAGAGAAACATCAACGTGAGAGAGATACATCAATTGGTTGCCTCCTGCATACATCTCTATAGGGTGGGGCATCAAGCCTGCAGCCAAGGTACATGCCCTTGACCTGAATTGAACTCTCACCCTTCAGTCCTTGAGCCAATGCTCCAACCACTGAGTAAAACCGGCTAGGGCCATGGCAGAAAATTTTTAAGGTGATGGTGAAGCAAGTTAGTAAAAGACCATCACTAGGGCCAAGATGTCAAGCCAGCCAAGACTCCAGCATCAGCATTGCATGGCTTCCAGTAAAACTCCACCTGAGGAAAGCATGTTTATTTCCTAGAGCTCCCATCACAAAGTAACACACAGTAGGCAGCTTGAAACAGCTGAAAGTTCCTCTCTCCCTCAATCTCTCTCTCTCTCTCTCTCTCTCTCTCTCTCTCTCTCTCTCTCTCTCTCTCTCTCTCTCTCTCTCTCTCTCCCTCTCCCTCTCTCTCTCAGTTCTGGAAGCCAGAGTCACAAGGTCATGCTCTCCCTCCCAGCCTCTAGGGGTGCTGGCAAGCCTTGGCATTCTCTGGCTTGTAACTCCTAACTCCAATCTCTGCCTCTTTGGTCACATGGCCATTCTTCCTCTGTGTCCTATGTGCTCACACAGAGCTCTCCTCTCTGTGTATCTGTCTGTCTCTTCTCCTTTTCGCAGAAAAACACCAGTTATATTGGAATAAAGATCCACCCTCCTTCAGTGTGACCTTGTTCTAACATATCTTAATTACATCTGAAAAAAACACACCTCTATTTCCAAAAAATGTCACATGCACAGGTACCAGGGACTGCAACATACCTTTCAGAGTGGACACAATTCAACCCACAGAGGAAGTGAATCACTATGGTGAGTGGAAAAGGCCAGTTGCAAATAGTAAAGGGAGAGAAGGGAGGGAAGGAGAGAGGGAGAGAGGGAGGGAGAAAGGGAGGGATGGAGGGAGGCAGGGAGGGAGAGAGGGAAGGAAGGAAGATTGCATTGCAACATGGAGAGGAACTTAATTTACATAAAATGTTGTGGGTATTTACTAGTTTTT
Source organism: Pipistrellus hanaki (assembly GCF_964339955.1). NCBI lineage: Eukaryota > Metazoa > Chordata > Mammalia > Chiroptera > Vespertilionidae > Pipistrellus > Pipistrellus hanaki. The sequence continues at coordinate 85,745,023 of NC_140506.1, read as the reverse complement.
TTATATAAAAATATATTTTATTTATTTTGTACAGAGAGGAAGGAAGAGAGATACAGAGAAATATCGATGAGAGAGAGTCATCAATCAGCTGCCTCTTGCACACCCCCTACTGGGGATATGCCCGCAACCAAGGTACATGCGCTTGACAGGAATCAAACCCAGGACCTTTCAGTCCCCAAGCCGAGGCTATATCCATTGAGCCAAACCGGTTTCGGCGGTATTTACTAGTTTTTGATGATTCATCTATTTCCACCAAGTAGATCATTAAGTCAATAAAATTTCCTCAAAATTTTCAAATCGTATAGATAGGTCTCTGTCTACTTAGTGCTACCGGAAGACCCCAGGTCAAGGTCACTGGAGGGGGATAAATAGTAGTAATTGGTGCTAGTTACCTTAATTCACCCTGAGGTGAATTAGATGTTAAATGAACTGAGGCTCAGAGAAGTTAAATGGCTTAACCAAGGTCACACTACTAACTTACGGCAGAGCCAAAATTTTAATCCAAAGGTATATTTTTCCATTATGCTGCAAAGCTTTTCTAAATGTCTATTTCAATGAATGAATGATTGACTGAAGGAAGGAACTACCCAGTCCCACAGGGTGTGGACTTCCGTGTGTCCAGTGGTCTGGGGGGTCAGGAAAAAAACACAGAAAGACTGCCTCATTCACCCATATGTCCCAGAGCTTGGCAGAAACGCAATCACAGTGCTCTGAGCTGGGATCCAATCTCTTCAAATGTCAAGCCACCTGATTAAAAATAGTCCTTTTGTCCTGTCTTCTTCTTCTCCCTCAAACAGATGCTGGGGCTCAGCCTTGCCCTGTGACTCACATAATTTGGCTCTTGTCATTCATCCACTGTGGCTCTTAGGACCAGAGAAACCTGGGCTGCCATCAAGGAAAGAGACTTTTAATAAATGAGCTAACGTGTGTAATACAGTGGGCCCATGTGTCTCATAGAGCCAGCTCTCCATAAAAGATAATGTTACTAATAGAAGGAGAAGAATTGGTGTTCATATTGCAGTGTTATTACTATTTACTTGGCTGATTGTGTTAGTTGGCTAGGTTCTAAAGGTCGTGAAGGAAGGATGTGTTCCAGGTTTCTCTCCTTGGCTTGTAGATGGCCGTCTTCTCCCTGTGTCTTCCCTCTGTTTGTGACTGTATCCAAATTTCCTCTTCTTATAAGGACACTCGTCATATTGGAGTAGGTCCCATTCTAAGGATCTTATTTGAATTTAATAACCTCTATAACGACCCTATCTCCAAATACAGCCACGTTCTGAACTCCTGGAGCTTAGGACTTCAACATATGATTTTGGGGTGGGACACAATTCAGCCCATAACACTGCTGTTCCTACTTGCCATGAGAAGACTATGGCGAAGTTTTTAAAGTCAAGTTTAAAAAGCAATTCCAATGACTCAACATTTCAATCCCTAGGCTTCTCTGGGCTCCCATTTCCTTACATAGAAATAAGGAGTTTGCACCTGAAACCTATATAACTTTATTAACCAAAGTCACCCCAGTAAATTCCATTTAAAAAAAGAATTTGGGCTGTCGGATTTCTCAGGGAAGTAGACACTTGCAGGTGTCTGCTCTTACACTACCCACAGACATGGAAAATTTTTAAGTCTGTGCTCTGACCTCCAGGTAATATGTTCAGACTCAGTAGAAGGGAGAATGTAATGGAGGACTCTTGACTACATGAGAATTAGATGGGGTTTGAAGAATGGGTAAAATTTAGGTGAGGGAAGGGGAGAAGACAGGGTTCCCATACCGGGGCCAAATGTAAAGGATTGAAGGTAGAAAGCCCATTTTTCCCTCTGCTTTTGAGAGTCGAGCTTATGTGTTCTCTACTTTCAGATTTGCCGAAGGAAATGCCTACCATCTAAGTGCACCCTTCAGACTCTGATTAGATTTAGAGACCAGAGAGATGCAAGGGTGTCATGCCCCATGTGGAAGTACCTCTCCATCCTTCAAAAGTGTGTTTCCTATGCCCATGTCTGTTCTTGCCAATTATCACACTAAGCTAATGGAAGCGAGTTAACAGGAAGTGTCAGAGAGTTTTATAAAATTATCATGTCAACTCTCTTCCTGTCAGTGTGTATAGGGAAAAAGACAAGAAAATGATATTGTCGTTTAATAGTTCACTTTAGATCTTCATCTCTTATCACTCATCATTACTCCATATTAGTTTCTTGGTATTGGCAATCTCTGGCTGTCAGTTACTCCAAACGGGATCTTGCTGAGATCTTGGCTGGACAGCTTTCATTAGGAAGCAATCGAAACCAAATTTAACTTGAGCAGATTAACTGGGACCATGCCCCTGCCTCCAGCCAAGGTACAGGCCCCAAGGGACACATACTCTTGAGTTCTGGTATAGCCACTACCCAGTCCTATTGCACTGAATGTACCTACCATTTCATATCTTTGAGTCCCAGCTTCCTAACATGCAAGCCAGTGTAACACAATGCTCTTTGAAGCCTTGCTGTAGGGTTTGAAAGGGATGGTGAACTTCCTGACAGTCTGTGACACAGAGTTGGTACCAGAAATGACTATTGGTATTTTTAATTAGTATAAATTGAATGAGAGAAGATTTAAGGCACTTATCAAGATCAGGCCAGGCCACCTGTTCTTTTAAAATACTTCCCAATATTCTCATTTCTCACATCAGGGGGTAAGAGAAGGGCTGGACTCAGTTCCATTCAGTAAACAATCACCAGGTGCCTAGTAGGAGCCAGGCATACTGTCCACTGTGGGCCCTGCAGAGAACAGCACACTGGGGTCTCCACCAAGCCTCTGAGCACTCCGCCAATCTCCAGCCACAGGAGCTCGGCCAGGAATGAATGGCCTTTCCTATTTGTTTGTTTGTTTGTTTGTTTGTTTGTTTATTGTTTTATTTATTTATTATTGTTTAAAGAATTACAAATAGTAGTACATATGTCTCCTTTTTCCCCTTTTTTAAATTTTTTTATTAAATTATTATCTGCATACATATTTTAACATTGCCCCCCCCCCATACATACCCTTCCTCCCCAGAGTTTTGTGTCCATTGGTTGTACTTATATGCATGTATACAAGTCCTTTGGTTGATCTCTTATCTTCCTAATTGACCTTCCCCCAGCCTCCCCTACATCCTGGCACATGCCCTCACCCCCCTCCCAGTGTCTTGTGTCCATTGGTTATGCTTATATGCATGCATGCAAGTCCTTCCGTTGATCTCTTACCTCTCCCCCCATCCCCACCACCCCATATTCTCCAACCCTCCGCAGGCTTCCCGCTGTCGTTTGACAGTCTGTTCGATGATTCTCTGCCTCCGTGACTGTATAGCGGTTAATGCTCTACGTTGTGTGGCCTTTCCTTTCTTTACCACGTGGACCCACAGGAGGGCATCATCCACTCCGAGCACAGTTGGCACATGCTTCTCTCCCCCAGAAAGCCTTTTCTGGTGCTCCAGGGCAGCGCCAGCCATGCATCCTTACAGGTCTCAGCACAGCTGTCCCTGTGCAGAAATGGTGTGGCCTCGTGCTGCTCTTCTTTGCTGACAATCACAAGGTCCAGTGGGAAGTGACCACGTATTTTCTTCGTGATTGAAGTCTCCAACCCCCCGCACACTGAAAGGCGGGGGATGGGAAAGCTCAGAGAGAAAAGTTAAACATGTAAACAAAAAAGTGCAAAACACTGTAATGACACCTAAGCAGAGGTCACTGTGACACCACCTCATCCTGCTCGGAGCTCAGCTCAGGAAAGGCAGCACCAACTGTCCTTGCTTCTGGGAGCTGCCAGCAGCCCCAGAGCTCTCTCTCACCACTCTAGCCACTCCCTGCCCAGTATGAGGGATGCTTCAGGACATGAGTCTTTTTATTTCTCATCGTCATAACTACCAAAGCCCAGCACTGTGCTTGGTACATGATGGTGTGCAAAATATGCTGAATAAATGAATGAATGGATTAGTAGATCTTAGCCACTGGGTCAATGGCAAATCCCACTGTTTTCAACCAAAAAGCATCTAAAGATATTGGATTGGTCTTCAGGGATTTGGAGAACTTCTCCCCTGCCATGGATGATTTGCCTACCTGATGGAATTTCTCACATGATAACACCCATTCTCTTCCAGACACACAAACCCAAATGGTAAGAAGGGGTTCGCAAATTCACCTTCATCAGCCCCTTCACATTGCAGATGGGACAGCTGAGGCCTGGCTCAGAGCCACATAAGGAAGGGTGTTAAAAGGAGCCCTGGATTAGAAGTCTGAGCATGTGGGTACTGACCTTGGCTGCTCCACTGAATCTCTGTATGACCTTGGGCATGTCACTTCACCTCTGTGAGCCTCAACTTCCTAATCAATAAAATGGAGAAGACAGTGCCTACTGAAAGGATGATGGTGAGAATGAAAGGGGATCAGGCCTGTGAAAATATTTGAAAACTCTAAGGTATGGACATTTTTTGGTTCATAAACTGCCCCCACATGGAGGCCAAGGAGAGACTGACAAGAGGCAGGCCACTTCTGATGGGGAGGTGGCCGGTTTAACAAGCAAAGGAACTTAGGAGACTTGTCTGCCACAGAAGCAAGGCGAGAGGGTCTCTGTGCTCTCTGGCCAGAACCTCAACAGTTTCTACAGAGGCTCAGTCTTGTACACTGGCCAAAGCTCTCAACAACACAGTGTTCTCCAGGCTGTGGCCTTGAAACTGGTTCCAGCCCTGAGAACAGGGGGCAGGGCCGGGCTCCATTGCCCAGATCCAGCTTCTGGGTCAACCTGCAGTCACATCCTCGCCAAAACCTTCAATGACATCTTTCTCTATCATTATTACACTGGCACAAAGGCTTTGAGAGGAGGTCTGAGAGGTAGTTTCAGCTGCCTTCAGCTCCATGAACATAGAGTGGACCCTCCAAAACCCCAGACTTCCGCTTTGCCACACTGATCACAAACAGGTAACAGTAATAAAAGACACTGTGTATTGACCTCCTGAAACGTTCCAGGCACCGTGCCTCGTGCTTTCACTACATTGTCTCATTTCCCCTCACAACAACCCTATTAACTGTGTTCAATCATTTGTCCCTCTTTGCAGGGAAAATTAAGCCTCAGAGAGTTAAAGTGATTTTTCCCAAGGCCACCTGGTTGAGTGGAGGGGCCAGAATGGACTGCTGATCCTAATGTAGCCACAGTCCCTGCTCTTAGCCATAACCAAGCATAAAAATACTAACAGCCCAAAAAGGCCAATGATTTTTTAAAAGTCTTCATATATTCAAATGGCCAATAAGCATAGGTAAAATGTGAAACATCAAAAGTCATCAAGGAATGATTAAATGAAATACCACTTCACACCCACCAGAATAACTAGTTTAATAAATAAATAAATAAATAAATAAATAAGCTAACAACAGCCCAGCCAGTGTGGCTCAGTGGTTGAGCATTAACCTATGAATCAGGAGGTCACAGTTCAATTCCCGTCAGGCACATGCCCAGGTTGCAGGCTCAGTCAACAGTAGTGGGGGTGCAGCAGGCAGCCAATCAATGATGCTCTCTCAGCATTGATTTTTCTATCTCTCCCTCTCCCTTCCACTCTGAAATAAATAAAAATATTAAAAATAAAAATAAAATTTAAAAAGCTGACAACAGCCCTGGCTATTAGAGTGCCGGCCCAGGCACCTAAGGGTCTCAGGTTCAATTCATGGTCAAGGGCGTGTATCTAGGTTGCAGCTCAATCCCTACCCCAGTGGGAGTGCATTCAGGAGGCAACCAATCAATGTGTCTCTTTCACATCGATGTTTCTCTCTTTCTCTCTCTATCTCTATCTCTTTCTCTTTCTCTTTCTCTCTCTAGTTCTTCCCTGCCCTGTCCCCCTCCCTTATACTCTCTCTAAAAATCAATGAGGAAACTATGTTGTTTTGAAAATACATTGATTGCTTATACTTCTCCTATGGGGGGAAGGTCTAGTAGTTTCTTATACAATTAAACATATACTTACCCTATGATCCAACAATTCCACCCCCAAATATTTACCCAGGATAAAGAAAACATATATTCATTAAGGACTTACACAGAAATTTTCATAGTAGCTTTATTCATAATAAGTGATAACTAAAATCAGGCCAGGTGTTTCTCAATAGGAGACTGTATAATCAAATTGTGTCATACCCATACAATGGCATACTACTTAGGGGGAAAAATGAATAACCAGCTGATACTAGCAACAACATGGGTGAGTCTTAAAAACAGTACACTGAGTGAAGTAAGCATAGACTAAACAGTGTACACTGCATGATTCCATTCATGTAAAATTTTAGAACAGAAAGAATAATTCTGTGATGGAAAAATTTGCCTGAGGGAATGGGACCAATTGGGAAGGGACTTGAGAGAACTCTCAGGGGTGATGCTATTGCTCTATATTATGATAAGGATTGAGGATACACATAGGTGCATGCATTTGCCATAATTTGGCTATTACATTTAAGATTTGTGCATTTCACTCTTTGCATCAAAAGAAAAATCCCTAAACAAAAATTGGGGTCGAAACCGGTTTGGCTCAGTGGTAGAGGGGTCGGCCTGTGGACTGAAAGGTCTCGGGTTCGATTCCGGTCAAGGGCACGTACCTTGGTTGTGGGCACATCCCCAGTGGGCGGTGTGCAAGAGACAGCTGGTTGATGTTTCTCTCTCATTGATGTTTTTAACTCTCTATTCTTCTCAATTCCTCTCTGTGTAAAATCAATGAAATATATATATATTTTTAAATGGGGGGGGGGGGTAATATATAACCAATACCATTAACAACTGATCACTCCAAGAAGGGCTACTATGTTCACAGTTCTTTCCATGGTGTGATAATAGACATCAAAGAAACGATCCCAAAATATCTTTCTCAGCAGACCTACAAGAATGACTACAGTTCCAAGAATGAAGATTAATCAGTTTTTTTAAGTCACAAACACAGGAAACAAAACTACCCATAGACAGAGGTTTCCCACCTGACCACTACTTCATAACCCCACAGGGGGCTACACATCACCCCCGGTCCATTTCTTTCTCTTCCTGAGCTTTGGGTATGGCTCCTGAGAACCTCCCTGGCACAGGCAGCCACCTTGCCTTCCCAGTGCCCAGCCCACACCCAACACCTGCTAATTATAAGAAACAACATATGGCAGGCAGCCCGGCTGCAGACCCCACCGGCTCTCCTGACTTGCAGCCCAACCGTGGAGGCAGATTGCATGCTGAGCCGCTGGGATCGAAGAGGTGTCATTAGAAAATGATTCATATTCCTCAGCCTTAATGAGGACTCACACTGAGGGCTTCCAATTACCCAATCGATGGCTGGAGTGCTGCTTCCAGCCAGCGGCTCCTTGCTTTTCTTTCTCTTCTTTCACAATATGTGCAAGAGGGTTGGCTGCACTCTTTCCCTCCCCTTCCTGGCCTCCTCGGGCCCTGGGAGGAAATCAAACCAGAGAAACATCTCAGGAAGTCTTCTGGTTCAGATGGATGAATCCTACATGGTGGAGACTGAAGGCAGAAATATCCAGATGAAGTCCATGCCTAGAGAAAGGCCAGCTGTGTGTGTGTGTGTGTGTGTGTGTGTGTGCGCGCGTGTGTGTGTGCAGGGGGTGGGGGGGATGTGACCTGGGACCCGTCATTCAAAGACTGGGGCAAGAGTAATATAAAAAGATGAGGGGAGCCCGGTCAGGGTGGTTCAGTGGTTGAGCGTCGACCTAAGAACCAGCAGGTCACGGTTCAATTCCTGGTCAAAGCACATGCCTGGGTTGAGACCTCGATCCCCAGTGTGGGGTGTGCAGAAGGCAGCAATCAATGATTCTCTCTCATTATTGATATTTCTATCTCTTTATCCTTCTCCCTGCTTCTCTCACCCTAAAAAATTCAATAAAAATATCTATTTTTAAAAGATTATGGGACAACACATACAGGTCCTGATGCTGGAAAGAACTGGTCTTATCTAAGGAGTCAGGGGTGGACTATGTGTGTGAACAGTTGTGAGAGTGAGAGGATGTGACCTGGAGAGACTCAGGAGGTGAGAGGAAGCTGAGGGAAGAATACACAGAGGCTCTGAGCTCAGTCTGAGCGTGGGTCCCTGCTTCCCGCACTCTCTTTGCATGTGGCATTTATGGGATGAAAATTATTGAGTCCACTTATATCCACCATCCCTATCTGCAATAGGAAGATATTTGTGGCCAAGATGTAGCTGCCCAGCCTAGGATTCACACACAGCATCTCCTAGCCCTCCCTGAACATGAAACAGCTTGCCAAAAACATGTAAGCGGATTTGTCTTCTGAGATTCAGACAAACCCTGGTCTGGGTCAGTTGTGAGATCCTCCCTCCCGCCAACTGGTGGGTGGAGTTATGACATTACTGGCATCTGCCACCGATACATCCCAAGACATTTAACCACCAATCAGCGAGTGCCGAGTGCCCTGAGGCCCACCTCTTCCTGTTCCATCCTCGGTCCAACCCTTTCCTGCTCCTCCCCTCAAAAGGCTCCCCCCCCCCCCCCCCCATGTGTTGCTGTTCTCTATTTCCTTCTGTGGAGTCAGCCCAGTTGAGTCCCTCCTTCGGCCCTCCTTTAATTCTGATTTCTCTACCTCCGTAATGAGTCCCACTCATTACTGGGGAATATACCTTCCTTTAATATGTCCTGGTGGTCTCCAACTCATTTCCTGCGCCTCAAACCTTACATCAGTAAAACCCTGTTAAGTGCGGCCTTTCTGTATTTATGATTTACTGTCTACTAGGAATGGCAGTATGGCCCGAAGGGATGGCACACCACTAATAACCCTAAAGAAATTGAGACCATGATTGACCATGTAAGCAGAGCTTCCTACCTGCCTGCAATAGTCACCCAGGTCTCTGTCATCAGAGAGAATTAAACTTCTTTGTTCTTTAAACCCCTTAATTGGAGAGTTTCTTTGTGATACCAGCTTAGCCTACTCCGGGTAATAAATACTGTGTAGCAAGTATTCTAACCTCTGTGTATTTCAGTTTCTTTATGTACAAGGAAGAGTCCCTCCAACCAAGGCTCTTAGAAGAAATAAGCCCTGACATCAACAAGAGGCCCAGCACTCACTGCGGAGGGGCTCAATGAGTGTGTTCGGTTCACCACTTTGGCTCAAGCAATCTCTACGCCAGACTCCAATTAGACCCTCTTCCAACTCCCTGCCCCGAGATCTGCTCCACAGCGGCCTCCTCCTGCTGATTTCAATAGAGACAGGGCTTGTCATCTCACACAGAATCCTGCATCTCTGCTGTCACCTGTTTTTTTATCTGTCTACAGCTGCAGCCAGACAATTGATCTCTTTGTTCTAGCACGGCTGTCCCTCCAGGCTCAGAACTCTTTGTTGATTTCTCTTTATCACTGCTTTCCGGAAAGCCAAGTGGAGCTCAGACAACTTTGAAGGACTTCCTTACAGGTTGCTTTGTGAGTTGACCGGCAGCTCAGCTTAGTGCAGTAAAAATTAAAATGCGTGGAGTGACTAGAATCCTTGCCTGCTAACCTTGAAAGGCCCTTGTTAGAACATCTCCTCCAGTCCCTTTGTAATACAGATGAGGAAACTGAAGTCTAAAGATGAGAAAAATCCCCAAGGTCATGTGGTAAGGGAAGCAACCTAGGAGCAGAAGCCATCAAATTCACATGTAGCCAACACTTATGTTTAGTCTTCGACAATTCTGATCCATGGACAATGTTCCCAAAGTAAGAGCAGGGCTGATGAAAAGCAGCCCCTCTGATTTAAAGAGCAGAAGCCCTAGCTAGTTGGTAAGGAGTATTGTTTCCTGTGTCTTTAAGATCCAAGCTCAATGATTGCTAGAAATGAACCCTTCAGATCCAGAACACTTGTTCACTTTACAGGGACTTTGCAGTACCTCCTATGTGCCAGGCACAGTACACAGTACTGGAGACTCATTGGCAAGTAAAGCCAGAGATGGCCTCAGTCTCACTGAGTTCATCTTTAACGGAGGGAATGGGAACTTACAAAAAGAGAAATTGACCTGGTGTGGAGACAGGGAAGCCTTCCTCCTTTGAGCTGGGAGGACATTCCATGATCTGTTTTCTGTCCCCGTGCTCACTCATTTACCCAGTCACTAATTCAACAAGTACTTGTTAACCTTAAAAAAAAGAAAAGAAAAATTTGAAACCTGTAAGGAATTTTTGTGAGTTTATTTGAGGCAAACTGTTGACATATGCAAAGAAGCAGAACCTCAACGAATTGAGATAATGCTCCAGAGAATGGCGGGTTACATTTGTATTTATACATTGTCATCAAAGGAGGGACATAGGTGGGTTCCATGAAATTCATTGGTCATAGATTAAGGAGGTGGGATAATGCAAAGCAGGGAAAACCCCTGGGATTGGATAAAAAAGTAAAATGATGGACACATACTAAGGTGGGAGCAGGAACAATTCACATGATAATGAAGGAATTTGTGGTATCTGTCCTAGCGTGCCCACCACATTTAGTTGTGTCCCAGGGGCTCCAGAAAAAAAAGGGAAGTTACAAGTTACTCAGACATTTCAAAGGTATGTTATCATAAATGCAAAAAGACAGATAGGCTCAGCTAAGGTAAAGGCTGACCTTGTCAGTGAAGATACTGGACTAGGATGTAACTGCCCACTATAACTGCATTTAGTTAAAGTTTAATTTCAGACCATCCTTTGTGGTTAATTTAGGTCTCTGAGTCTACAAGACTGCCATGCAGGCCTCCCCTGAGCTTGTCAGGTCAACATGTGGCCCCTTTCGTCCACACACTGCATGCAAGGCACTAGAGATATTGCATTGAACAAGACAGGCCAATCTCCCACCATGATAGTTTTGCATTTTCACTATACTTGACTCCTAATTTCTAGCCTCCCCAATTGCCACAGCTGGGCTCTCATGTATATTCTTTTATCATCTCACCTCCCAGGGTTGATTGAAACTGCTCCTTCCACATCTGGTCATATTCCTAAGCATAATCATCTGTCCAAGAATCAGATGTATGTGCTACACTTCTCCTGAGAGAAGCAACTTTCACACTAAAGTGGGAATGTCTGATACCCAGATCACATGAGGAAAGTCTGGAAGAACTGAGAGTGCTTCAATGGGAGAAGGAAAAAATCCATGTCTGGTTAAGGACTTCTGATATGTGAATGACTGGGAAACAAGAGCTCAAACTGCTTCTTATGGGGTAGGTTTCATAGAAGATTAATTTCAATCTCATTAGCACTCAGAGCTGTCTGACAATGAAAGAGACTTCTTCCTGAGGTAGTGAACTCCTTGTCACTGATGGTATGTAGGCAGAAAGTAGCTAGTCACTTATTGAGACAGTTTCTATGCACTCTTATAGTCTTAGAACCTATTATTCTTTAACTAGAGGCCCAATGCACGAAATTCATGCAAGAGTAGGCTTTCCTTCCCCTGGCTGCCGGCACCAGCTTCCTTCTGGCACCTGGGACCCAGGCTTCCCTTGCAGCCCTGGCTTCATCCAGAAGGACATCTGGTTTAATTAGCATATTACATTTTTTTAATTATAGATTACATTCTTATTGGTAATTTAAAAATAAATTCTTAATCTTCCTTCTAGAATCAACTTCTTCCATAGCCTCTCCCATTTCAGTTAACAGAACTCAATTCTGTATACTAGGGAGGGTGAGAAAGTGGTTGAGTTAGTGTGGGAAATTACTGTAGTTTTGGAATTGACAAAATCTTTGTGCAAATCTCCCTCTCTGAATCCAACTGGGCTTAGAATGGATTCCCCATTGATGCCTTTCTGTCTTTCATATCCAATACCCAATTATCAGAAAATCCTATGGTTTGACCTTCACATACATCTAAAATATGGCTAATTCTTGCTATCTTCATGGATGCCATCCTGGTGGAAGCCACTAATACCCACTGTATTAATCTAATTTTTCCAGAAAAACACAGTATTTACTATAAGAAACTAGCTCACACAATTATGGAAGCTGAAAAGTCAAAGATCTGCAATTGACAAGTGAGGAAAGCTGATGGTATAGTTCCAGTCCAAGTTCAAATCCAAAGACAAGAGAAGATTGATGTTCCAGCTCCAAAACAGGCAGAGAGAAAGGATTCTTTCTTACTCGGTCTTTTATTCTATTTAGGCCCTCAATGGATTGGGTAAGGCCCACACACATTGGGTAGGACAATCTGCTTTATTCAGTCTATTGATTCAAATGTTAGTTTAATCCAAACATAGCCTCACAGACATGCCCAGAATGTTTGGCCAAGTTTCTGAGCACCTTGTGGCCCAGTGAAGTTGACACATAACTTCACCATCATATCCACCCACTTTGTTGAGTCCAGCACCATATTAAGGCCCAAAACATACACAGACCCAGTCCTCAAGGAGCTAACAGTTTGGTAAAAGAAAAAAATATGGATTAAATTATCATACAGATGTAAGTTTATAATTATAAAAAAATGTCAATGGGATGACTCTGGTCCTAGGAAAGGATAATTTTATTAACTTGATAGCATCAAGAGTGTTTTAACTATACCCAATAATCTCTCATGTACAATAGTTATAGAACTGTAAAATGTTTAATTGGGTTTCACAAGCTCAAATAATTCTCCCAGAAACCTGGTGACGTGGGAGATAGAAGTATTATCCTGATCTCCATTTTTTAGACAAAGTAAACTAAGACTTAAAGAGTTAAACTGAGGTGCCCCAAGCCACACACCAGAAAAGGAATGGAACTGATAGTCAAGCAAACAACCAGGACTCTTGCACTGTCTCTCCTGCAGGTGTGTAAACACAAACTTTAATTCAAAAGTTGTTCCAGGCACATTAGGTGACTTAGCAATGAACTGTAGGTGCCATTATTGACCAGCTGACCAATGCATGGGAGGCAGGTAACATTCTAAGCCAAGCTGGATTCAGAGAAAGAGGTTTGCACAAAGATTTTGTCTATTCCAAAACTACAGTAATTTCCCACACTAACTCAACAATTTTCCCACCCCCTAGTATACATCCATCCATATAGATTTGCATGATGTGGAAAAGAAAGGAAACAAACAAACAACAACAACAAAAAGCAGCTACTTTTTTTCTACTTTCCCAAGAAGCTCTACCTTGTTCTGGAAACACCCAAGGAAGCCTGAATCATACTGAATTCAACATGTTTCATACCAAATCTGAAAACAGATATTCTTCACCCTGCCACCTATGGTCTTACTATAGCATGGCTGTGACCAGGCCCAACGTCCAGAGGCCTCTCTGTTAATAAGAATATTGTAACTCTGTTAATTAGGCAGCCAAGCAACAAAGGGAAGTCATTATGTAGATGTCCAGCCTTTCAAAGCCAAAAGACTCTAAGATAATGTCAGCCTTCTCTCTAGCAGCAAATGGAAAACAGAGCTAGGTTTGGGCAGTTTGCACTCATTCTGATTTAATGTGAGAACCTTGCATGTTTCATAAATTTTTTTGCGTCATGTTTTCTCCTCTACAATGGACACTCAGAGGACTTAAAAAAGACTGGCAAGAGTCAAGGAGTGGATTGCCACTTAGGCCTACATATTTTGTTGTTGTTTTGGTTTGGGGATTTTTGTCATTGTTGTTTGCTATAACAGTTTCTCCATTAACTTAAGTCTCCCTCTGAAGTTCTGGAGGTTAAATGACACCAGTTTCCATAAGTTTTTTTGTTGTTTGTTTGTTTTTTCCCCCACTATACAACACCAGAACATTCTTAATTGTTTGAATGGCTGGGTGCCTGGCCTAAACCATGGTTCTTATGGCTGTTTTAGGTTCATTTGGGATTCTTGATCTTAGTCTCCTAGTTTAGCTCATTCCTCTCATTAATGCTTCTCCAGTGGTCTTGGGAAATAAATTCCCAGCTCCAGCTTGACCCTATGCATCCCGCTGGCCAGGTCAGGCTCCCTCTCCTCTTCCATAAAAGGAGAAATGTGGACACAGGGCAGCTTTGTAGTTAATTTGCTTCTTCACCTAGGGGTGAATTCTGCATTTGGCAATACACGCTCAACAAATGAGTTTCTAAGCTCAGGGAAAATAAATAAATAAGTACAAGTCTTGTCATTAAACCGGATGGTATGAGTCGTAATTAAAAACCACCATTATGCCATTTCAATAAGAACACTCTGGCCGTCATTAAGTAAAGCAGAATTCCTTCGGGGAGAAATTATTTCTCTTTTGATTTCTGTCAGAATGGCTTTGACTTTGCGGATACATCTACAAAATGCTGTCTCCAGGCTCCCCCTCTGCAGACGCCCTCAAATAAAGGCTTCGAACAGATGAAACCCGATTAAAGATTCACTTCAAATTAACTCCCCCTGCTTATTTCTCCTTTGTAATCTTTATTATTACTTTAAGGGGAAAAAAATAGAAAGAAAGCAAACCTCCCTAGATCCACACATAAATCTTCATAGTAGCGACTCAACAATATTATTAATGCCCCGAATATTCCAGGAAAGTACCAGACACTTATGCAATGGTAATTTATTGAGAAATCAAGCCAATTTATTATTTTATGTTGTTTTATTCCAGTGAGAGGGTGTGCAGGATGGAGATGAGAAAGAATTCAACATTCTCAAGTGCTGATGTTCTGGTAAAAGCAAGGTCATGATAGGAAAGAGGTAGGAAAGAGGACTGATCTCTGAGTGCCTGGGTCCTATAACCAGGTTCTCCGCTGGGCATAGGCTGGGCTTCAGATTGTTTGTGGTGGGTGGAGGTAGAAGATATACCTCCCCATTTGCAACTCAAAAAGGTTGAGGAGCAACTTGGCAAGAGGACCCTGACCAATAGGTATTTGAGCACATTTCAGACATATGTGATAAATGAGAATGCCCCATCAGGGTTGTATTAGAAGAATGAACAGGGACTTCTGCGAGAATCAATAAAAGAGAAGACAGAAGCTAACATTGCAAATCGGATTCAGCAGTAAGTCATGAGCATCAAAAGGAAGGACAATTCTAGTTAAGGGAGGAAGAAGATGAGCCTTTCTGTGCACTACAAGAAAGTGACTTTGAAGGTTGGCATCACTAAATGCTGTATGTAGCACTTTTGAGTCTCAAGTAACATAGTTAAGTGACAGCCCCACCAAGCCTAACACAAAAGAAATGTTTGTCATGTTTCATGAGATACCACCTCAGTCTCTGAGCATGAGGCACATTGGCATTTCCAATCACCAACATTGGATGTTTCTGGGCTGTAGGATCACTGCACCAGAGCATCAATGATGAGACTGGAACAGATCCCAGGCCTCAATGTGACATCTTGGTGAACTCTTGGGCCCAAAGAAATTGATTCCTAGCTTTGAATTCCTGGAGGAGAGAATGAAAAAGTTTTATTATTAAACCCTGAGACACTTAGGGTTCAAGCAACCAAACTGTGGGAACACCTAACTGAGCATCCTTCCTCTTACTTTCCAGACATGGATCTTTGGTATCAGAAGTCAGAAGTGGTATTTCCAGTTTCAGCAACTTTGAGGAGTGACAGAGTTTCAACTCTTCTGAAACCTAGATGCTGAAAAGCTACAATTGAGGACATGGGCCATTTAAAGTAGCATTCTATCACACTCTACCTGGGATGACATAGAGAAAAAAACAAGTTTAAGACATAAATGGATGTCATAAACATTCATGGAATTATTTGGGAAGGATAGTTCTTTCCATAGTCAAGAACTCAGATTTTATTTTAATTTTGTTTTTTAATAATATTTTATTTTTCAATTATAGTTAATGTATAATATTATATTAGTTTCAGGTGTTCAATCTAGTACCCATTTGACCCCACACATAATTATTACAATATTATTGACTATACTAGAGGCCCAATGCACAAAATTCATGCATGGGTGGGGTGTTCCTCAGCTTGACCTGCACCCTCTAACTGCTCCCCTGCCAGCCTGATCACCCCCTAACTCAGTGATTCTCAACATTTCTAATGCCACGACCTTTTAATACAGTTCCTCATGTTGTGGTGATCCCCAACTATAAAATTATTTTTGTTGCTACTTCATAACTGTAATATTGCTACTGTTAATGAATTATAATGTAAATATCTGTGTTTTCCGATAGTCTTAGGCTCTACAACAGCAATTCTCAAACTGTGGGTCACGACGATAACAGTAGCAAAATTACAGTTATGAAATAGCAATGAAAATAATTTTATGGTTGGGGGTCACCACAATATGAGGAACTGTATTAAAGGGTCAGAGCATTAGAAGGGTTGAGAACCACTGCCCTGACTGTTCCCCTGCCAGCCTGATTGATGCTTAACTGCTCCCCTGCTGGCCCGATCACCCCCAATTGCCTTCCCCTGCTGGCCTGATGGAACCCAACTGCCCTCCCCTGCTGAACTGATTACCCCCAACTGCCCTCCCCTGTTGGCCATCTTGTGGTGGCCATCTTGTGGTGGCCATCTTGTGATGGCTATCTTTGATATAATGTTAAGGTGTCCATCTTGTGAGGACGTGAGGGCGTCATGCAAGGGTGTGAGGACTACCTAGGCTTTTATTAGATAGATTCTTTATGCTATACTTTATACGATTATTCTGTAACTACCAGTTTGTTCTTCTTAATCCCTTTACATTTTTCACCCATCCCTGCAACCTTCTTTAATCTGGCAACCACCAGTCTGTTCTCTGTGTCTATGAGTCTGTTTCTGTTCTGCTTGTTTATTTCATATTTTAGATTCTACATATAAATGAAATCATGTGACATTTGTCTTTCTCTGCCTGATTTATTTCACGCAGCACCAGTACCCTCTAAATCCATTCATGTAGCTGCAGATGACAAGATTTCATTCTTTTTTATGGCTGAGTCATATTCCATTATCTATATGCACCATGTTTTCTCTGTCCATTCATCTGTTGATGGACAGATTTCTTTCATATCTTGATTATTGTACATATGCTGCAAAGGATATATGGATGTATATGACTTTTTGAATTAGTGTTTTGGGTTTCTTTGGGTAAATACCCAGAAGTGGGATTGCAGGGTCCTACCCTGTCTCCTGATATAGCCTTTATTTTAAAATCTATTTTGTCTGGTATAAGTAATGCTACTCCAGCTTTTTTCTTTTCTTTTCATTTTCATGAAATATCTTTTCCCATTTCTTTACTTTAAGTCTCTGTTTGTCTTGATCTGAAGTGAGTCTCTTGTAGACAGCATATGCAAGGAAGGATCTTGTTTTGTTATCTATTTAGCCAGCATATGTCTTTTGATTGAAGCATTTAATCTATTTGCATTTAAAGTAATTATTGATAGTAACCCTAACCCCAGATTTTAATTTTAATGTGACCTTACCTGGTACCCACAAATGGATTAAGCCCAAAACATATGCATGTTTCCCACTTAATACTTAGAAAAACCCTGAGAAAAGGGTATTGTTGGGTTTTTTAATTCAATGTTTAATTAAATTTTTTAATTTCAAATAGGAAAACAAATTTGGGTACAGGTTCAGCTACATTGCATGGTCTGTCACACAGCTGGTAAGAGAAACTAAATTCACATTCCACAATCCATGCTCTTTCTCTGGTTCCATATTTCTATGCTGCCTTTCAAAGTATGAAGGGCAATACTATTAGAACAACATTCAGAAAGGAAGGTTACAGATGACAGACACAATTGGGGAGGGGGAGGGGTACCCAGGAGGCCTGCGAGGTTGGTTAGCTGTAAATTAAGAGGTGAAAACTTGTTCTGAAGGACCACTGATGATGGAGACTGGGATTTATGTTGAGCTCAAGAGCTGTGATGAGAACATCACATCAGGGGTAAAGTAACTTTCCCAAAGTCACACAGCTAGTAGATAGTGGAACCAGGATATAAATCCAGACCACATGTATCTTCAAAGCCCATGTGCTTGTCTTGGTACAGGGTCTCTCAGGTGACTGTTGGAGATTCTCTAAACTAAGATGGAAGTCAGGAAAAGACATGGAGATATTATAGGAAAGGAGGGCCAAGATTTAAAGGTAAGAGTTACAGTGACTATGCTCACATCAAATCTCACCATCTCTCTTATCATTTCTCTGTCGCTTCATTCTGTCACCTTTCTGTCTTCCATTTGGAAATCAATACACTGGGAGAGTAGTAGAAGGCAAGACCAGGGACCAAGGTCATGAAGAGCCTCAAATGCCAGCCTGACCTGAAACTGATAAGTGGAACATGATTGAAGGATTATAATCAGAGAACATAAAAATCAACTTCTAAAGTGATCCTGAAAATTTCCCATATTTACAACCAGCCAGTGTTATCAGCTTATGAAAGTAAGGAAGAGCAGGCTGCACGTTAAAGGACATCAGAGATTTCACTGAACAAGTTCAGTCCTGGCTGTGACTTCCCATGGTTATCCCATAGCCACTGGACTGTTAAACCTGGTTAATCCCAGCACAATCTCTCTGCCCCCTCTCTTATCTTCTAGGGAGGACAGCTAAGTTATGCTCCATGGGCCTCAGGCCTACTGAATTCCATTACCCACTCCAGTTCCATAAAACTACCACCTTATTACTTCTACCTTAAGCCCAGAAGCCATATTTGCATCTTAATTTAAGAGGGTTGAAGGAGTCAGAGCCTGTTTGAGCCCTACCAAAATATCTTCTCTTATATAAGGTACCAGAGCAGGAAGATTGCATAGAGATCCCTGGATCCCATTTGCTCAATTATCAATGGGAAGAGGCCTGGAGGCTGAAGGAATTTTCCGACATCAACCTCAGAGACAAATAGCTAAACACATATAATCCTTTCTTCCTTGGGGAAGTCTGTTCCCTTTCTTGATTAATAATTTCTTTTCTTTAAGAAAATAAGTAAAAGCAGCTTTATGCATTGAAACTGAAGTTCATCCTTCACCCTTCTCTCTCCTTCATGCTCTGGGAGAGAAGAGAATATAACAGAAATAACCTGATGTATGTGCTGAAATTCTGAAAAGAAGGATTAAATGGATCAGATGATTAGAAAGATAATGATGGCACCAACTAGAAGAAAGAAAAAAAATCAAGTTTTGGGAGGAGATGATAGATGCTATGTTGGTCTTACTGAGGTTGACAGATCTCCAGGAATCAGCTGGAGATGACTAATGGGTAGTTGGTTATGTTATGTGGAAGGCTTTAGGAAAATATATATGACCTAAGAGTTAAAAAGTTGAAATCAGGAGAGGGATAAAATGTGAAGTAAAAAAAGTTCTCATGCAGAGTCTTATTACTGTTTCTTACAACTCTAAGAAACAGTAAGACTCTAAGAAACTCTAAGACACGTAGAGACTGAAGGAAAATAATACCCAAAGAGACAGAAAGAAATTGACCAACCAGCTTGCAAAGATCCAAGAACCAGATGTCATAGAAGCTAAGGGTCATGGTATTTCAAGGAAGAGACAAAATCAACAGTATTGAATACATTGACAAGGTCTAGCATGGGAAATAAACTCGACCTCACCAAGAAGATGCCATTGATCATCCTAAGAGCTTTAGTGGAATGCTGGGATGGAAGCCTAATTACATGGACTAAAAGCAACAGAGGTGAGAAATGAAAGAAAATAAGAATAGACAACACTTTCAAATATATTGTATGAGAGATCAAACCAGCAAGAGATCTTATTTCACAACATTCATTTCCAACTCCCACTCTGCACAACACACACACACAAAAAAAAAAATCAGCAAAATAAAAGATATTTTATGAGAAATGGAAATGAGAAAGAATGGGGAGAAGCCAATAAAAGGATACATTAACAAGGCAGAAACAAAAGAAAGAAGAGGCAAAATCTAAAAGATGGTGAGTCTTACAGAAAACATACCTCATATATCCAGCCTGGAGGAAGTGAGATGATGATGAATGCATCTGAAGAAAGCTGGGAAGGAGGAGCATGGTGATCTCAATTTTTTCAATGAATTTTAAGAATCAGAATAGGCTGAATTTAGCTGCAGGGGGGGTGGGAGGTTGGCCCAAGTATCTCAGTGGCTTAACTTCTCTCTGACTCACACTAAATATGGTGATTGGGTAGCAAGGGTCTTTCATGTAGTCACTTGAAGACCAGATAATGGACCTCAACTCCACCTACCCAAACAATTGCCATTGCACTGAGAAGGAAATATAGTGAAATCCACCTCTGTTCTTAAAGTCGCTGCTCACATTTCATTGGCCTAACTCTAAGGTGAATGGGAGACATGAGCAAGCCTAACTGCAAGGTGAATGGAGACATGCAACCCCTAGCATTTACCCATGAAGTGAAGAGCTATAAATGTTTGGTCAATTGCACAAATGGTTTTTATGAGGTGTGATTTCTACAGAATCAGGGAAGTTAAATGGGATTTGGAAGAGTCTTTAAAGAAATTAGAAGAGAGATTATTTAAAGCAAATAAAGGAGTCGATAAATTGCCTTGATAGCCCAGCTGAGTTTAACATACATAATTTGTGGCACTGCCAATCTCACCAGTTGTGTGACCTTTAGCAAAATGCTGAAGCTCTGTCTTCCGATCTGTAAAACGGAAGGGTTGGATCAAACGGCTTATAAGTTTCCCCATCAAATTCCAAGATTCATTACTTGAACAGTGAATATGATGCTGTTGAAATACCATGTCACTTAACTGCCCTCCTAATGCCAGAAATAGATCTTATAGGGGAATTGGGTGTCCAAGATGCCTAACCAGCATTATGCCATGGGGCCCTGCCATGTTTAATGGGTAAGGTAGAACCATCCCTTTAACAGATGCAGATGCATCACAGATCCAGAGGTCAGTGGATTTGATTCTTTCTTTTTCTGTTCCCACCACAAGTCCAGTTCTCTGTGTCCAATTCACTGCTGGTGGATGGAGTCACATTGTGGGGTTGGGTGGAGGAGGAGAGGGGGTGGGAGACAGAGGGCAGAAAGAGGGGAGGAAGAAGGAGGGGTGTTAATAGAACAGAGGCAGGCAATGATGAATTATGGGAGCAGACATTAATTTTTCATTTTGACAGATTATCGTCCGTCAGAAGGCAGAGGAGATGGCTCTTGTGCCCAGAGAGGAGGCACTTGCTATTTGTAATGCAGACTTCTGCTTTTATGGGTTTGTGTGGTTTCTTCTGGAATTAGGTAGTAGGCACCCAAAGAATGAAAAATGTATAACAATCTATAATTTCCATGCTAGAAGATAAATAATAAACTAAATCCTGTCCTTAAAGTGGCCCTTCGTTTTTCTTAATACCCTGGGTGATAAATCTGATTTTGTAACAGCATTTAGTATACACCAATTTTTTCAGTAGGGAAACTATCTTAAACACTTTGGCTTTAAATAGACTGTCCTGGGCATTGCATCACCCAGACCTCGAGATACAATGGTCTTGTTAATGTGGCTTCACATTAAGACTGGCATTAATTAACAGAGAATGTCGAACAGGCATTCTGCAAACCAACGTTGATTCTGTAACGCTTTGAGTTTAACGAACAGAAACTTGAAATGCCAGCATGGCAGTGCAGCCAGCTTCCATAGAAAGAAAACCGGAGAGATTGATTTTGTTGGGTACCACTGAAATGCCTTCCCTGGATGCTGACTAAGAACATGATGGCAAAGGCGTCACGTTTTAATACCTCCGTTGCCTCATCTGCAAAGTGAGCAGATAGTAGTTTAAAGGAGTCAGTTAGATAATAAGTGTAGAACAAATATTGACACAGCGGACTGTCATTAAGGGATAGTGTCATTAAAGTGCTGGCATGCAATGGATTGTGTAATAATAAACAATTCCTGGGTGCCCACTGTGTCCCTGGCCCTGTTTGAAGCCCTTTATATGCATTAACTCCTTTAATCCTCACCTCCACTGTGGGAGGTGGGTATTACCATTTCTCCATGTTGTTACTGAGGAAACTGAAATACAGAAAGAATAGGTTACTCATCAAAGTAAGTAAGCAGCCCTAAGTGGTGGAGTGGTGGTGCTGAGACTATTCATGGACTGAGTTATTATTGATATTCCTTCTGTGGGCCAAGTATATTACAGGAGTGGGAATGAAATGGGTGAAACAGAAAAAACAATCCCTACATTCATAGAAAAGGGGATGATGACAATAAATAAAATAAGTAATACCATATGCAACCTGTAGGGAGGATAAGTGTTTAGGAGAAAAATAAAGCAGAGAGGGCTGATAGAGAATTGGAGACCAGGGTCAGGGGTAACAAGAATGCTACAGTTCTCATCATCATCATTTTTGATAGATTAGAACACAGGCATCTATTTCCAAAAACATAACATTTACTCAGTCTGCTACCTTGTTTAGGGGAAGACCACAGGTTTGGAAATTAGATCTATGCTTTGAATCCCATCTCTACCTTGTATTCTCCTTGAAACTTAATGCAATTTGCTTAACCTCCCCAAGTCTTAGCTTCTCAGTCTGCAAAATGAAAATATCCTCAAGATAACTCTGCATTCCCTGCCTTTGGGTCTGTAAACTGGCTCAGGTCTTGGAATTGATTGAGAGACCAGGACTCTCTGTTGTTATGATTTGAGTTAGACTTTTGTTCACTTGACCAAAAACTTTTCTGTTCATACAGCTCAAGTAAGAGTTTAGTAGACTTCCATCTCTCTCACTTAGAGGATACCTTGATCAACTAGCCAATGCCACTCTTTGGGACTAGGACTCTTCCAATTAGACTCTGCTTTTGGCTACTCTGTCCATTACGGTGACTACACTCCTCTTGCCTTGGAGGTTGAGTGACTCCGTTTAGCCTCTGCCACCTTGGGACCCAATGACCAACCCCAACTGCATTTAGGTTTCCCAATTCAGTGGCTGTGGTTCCCTCTGTCCTAAAGAGAAGAGTGATGTCAGAATTCTTCAAGGATGCTGGTGCTCCCCTCTCAAATTTATTTCTCAAAATAATAATAAAAGGTGTATCTTTCAGGACCTCCCAGTGCAGTTGAGTAGGTCTTAAATGTGACAAATGCACTGTAACATTCCAATTTCCCTAAATCTCTGAATCCAAAGAGATGGGGCATTTCCAGTCAATTCACGGTGGAACATCTTTTGATCCATGTTTCAGCCAACCAACCAAACTGTTAGAGCTCTTTTTAACTCTCTGAGCCACAACATTAAATGCAGAATCTCTGCTTCTCGGGCATGTCAATCAATTAGGCCTAATCCAAAGTTATCTTACTTCCAGCATTATCACACACCCTTAATATCCATTCCTACACATGTTCCTCGGATTTCTGTTTGTAGAAATGAGAAAACTCAAGTAATTCTTTTGAAGGGTAACAAGCCTCCTCATGAGTCACATTTGTACCTCAACTTTAGGTGTCTATTGGGCCATGACTGTTATTATAAGTCTATATGCCAAGAGGGGTGATAGAGATGGGTCCTGAGGAGAATCAGCATTATCTAACATGACCACTGCCTCAGGGAGGCCATTACTATTTCCTCAGACAATACAGGGTTAATCCCCTCAGGTGGAGGTGGAAAGGCTTACATCACTGTGGGTGGGGAGACCTCTTTCACTGGCAAAGAAGACTCATCAGAATTTAGGGGTTCAATGCCCCCAGCTTCATCAGGGTCTTCCCACATGGCCCCATTCCTACATAGAGGATCCAAATATTTCTCAATCAAGGCCGTCCTTTAACAGTGAACATCCTGCAAGGCTGGGAGTCCAGCTTGTGTTGTAATTTAGTTGATCCTGGGATGAGGTCCTGCATTTGATTTTCAGCAATTTCAACCCCAAAGCTACAGGAGAGAGGGTTCTCTCTCAGGGCACCTAGAAGCTCTTGGGTCATTTGTGTGGCATTGGAATCCCTGAGCTCATCCTTTTCTCTGACAATTTGTCCATCAACATTAGAAGCAACAAACCAACGTCATTATATTCTAAAAACATTCAGAGTATCATATACAGACTGACCTCATTGCTTCCTTCCTACCAGTGACTGATTAGGAGTACCCAGTGCAGATATTTGATGTATCTCCTCTATAAACATTAACTTCCTGGACTCTCAGTGCTCTCTTTACTACTGGAAAGAGTCCTTGGTCTCTTTAAATCTAATCATATTGGAGGGTCAATTCCAAAAACCCCTGAACCAATTCACAAAACTCATCCTCAAAATTCTGTCTCTTTCAAACCAGTCTTAGTACCAGAGAAAAAGAACCAAAAGGATATATAAAGAGAGATGCAAAAGGAAATTTATTGTGGGAATTGGCTCACCCAGTTATGGAGCCTGAGAGATACCACAGTATGTCACCTGCAAGCCAAGGATGTAGAAAGCCAGTGGTCTGATTCATCCCAGGTCCCAAGGCCTGAGAACCAGGGGAGCCAGTGGGTATAATACTCAGTTCAAGGCCACAGGCCTAAGAACCTGGGGGAAGGAGTTGCCACTAGTGTAAGTATCAAAGTCTACAGGCCCAAAGGCCAGGAGCTCCAATGTCCGAAAACAAGAAAAGATGGACATCCCAACTCAAGAAGAGAGACTTCACCCTTCCTCCACCATTTTGCCCTCAATAAGTTAGTTGACACCCATCCACACTGGTGAAAAAGATCTTTTTTACTCAGTCAACTGAATCAAATGCTAATCTCTTCCAGAAACTCCCTTATGGACACACACAGAAATAATGTTTACCAGAGATATGTGGGCATCCTTTAGCCCAGGCAAGTTAACACATAAAATTATTGTACTATCACAGGCAGTAATGAGCCCTTCCTCATCTCTTCCCTTCATAGCTCCTGATTTGGGACACACTTTCTTACAAGAGGTTGGGAAACTGGAAAATTTTTCCAGGTAATCTAAGAGAAGCAGCTGATCAACCCCCTTAGGGCATCCTGGGATTCTCAGCTCACCTGCCAAAGGAGAGGTGCCTAGTCCAAGGTCAGGAGCAGCAGCATTTTCCCTTCCTCTGTGCTCTCACCCAGTGCTGTGGCTGCATCTGCCCCTTCATACACTAGTCACCCCCAAATGTATACACTTAGCCAGACTCTGCCTTGACCTACACACTCACACAGCCAGTTTCCCCTTGGATGTCTTTTAGGTGTCTCAAGTTCAGCAAGTCCCAAATTAAACTCTTGCTTTATCCGTTAAAGAAAAAAAAAAAAAAAAAAAAAAAAAAAAAAAAAAAAAAAAACTGCACACAAATAAGCCATTTCAAATTTCCAAGGAAGGAATGTACAGTTGGATTATTCTATAAATTACTGTGTTACCTGGCAATCTGCCATCGCCCGTGTTGGCCACCCAGGAGGAAAACACCAGTGCCTGTGAGTGGGGAGGATCAGTAAGGTTTCTAGGAGCTTCCAAAGGAATCTGAGAGACATGAGCACTTTCCTACCCACCCAGCCCTGGGATTTCCTCTGCACCTCCTGCTTTCCAGGATCAGGATAGATAAAAGGACTCCCTGTTCGATCTGCCCTCAGGTCTCACTCCTCAGAGGTAATCAGCTCTGAGCACCCTCTGAAGTAAAAAGAACTAATTTCTGTTGCAACAGTGAGAGGTTTTACCTAAAAGGGCCAATTAAACCATGAGAGATTATTTGCAGATAGACTTTGGACGAGGGCATTAGTAGAGTTCCCTTTCTGTTGTTGTGTTTGTTTCTTTGGGATGCTTTTTTTAGGCTTCTATAATCACTGGAATTTAATGCTAATGGAAATAAAATAGATATCAAAGAGTTTTGCTGGAAATTACTGGCAGCCTCTGTTTTGAAGAGTAGTTGAGAAGATTTTTCTCTATAAAGCATGAGCCACTGGAAATTCTGCCTCCTTCCAGAAGTCTCCCAGTCTCTCTCTCCTAGCAATTCTATGTAAATCTCAGGAAAGAACTCTTATTGGTCCTTTTAAGTCAACACCTCCTCCTTGGACCAATCATTGTTGCCAGTAGATGTGGCTCTCTGATTGGCCAGTCACTTGTAATAATTGTAGTGTCTGTTATTGGAAGGGTAGGAAGATCTTTGGACAGGAAAAAAATTAAATAGTTACTACCTTCCACCCCTCTACTATTGGATTTCTTGGATGATGACAATGATGATGGTAGCTATCATTTATTGCTCATGTACCAAGCACTGCATAAGCACTTTTGTGCATGATCTCATTTAGGCATCACAACAATCTTACCATGTGGGGACCATTTACAGGTGACAAAACCAAAGATTAGAGAAGTAAAAAGGTTTATCAAAGTCACACTGCTGGGAAGAAGAACAATTTGGAAGATCATTTCTTTAATATTTGCATTAGTTATTTATTACTACATAGTAAATTACCCCAAAACTTAGCAGCTTAAGACAATAAACATTTATTACATCAGTTACTGCAGGTCAGGATCCAGTCATGGCTAGATGTGTACATTTGGCACTGACTAGTTGTGTGGAGGGAATATGGATCCATAGCACTGGGTGAGACCTTGAAGTATGCCCCTCTCCTTTGGTAGGTAAGCTGAGCAGAATCCCAGGATGTCCCAAGAGGATTAATTGGCTGTTTTTCTGGGGTTTCCTGGGAAATTGTTCCAGTCTTCCAATCTGCAGTATGCCTCTGACTCTTGTAAAAGAGTGTATCCCAGTGTTTGACCTCTGCTTTTAGATCACTTGGAGTCTGTAATCAAACAGAAAGCTGGGCTGCAGTCTGATTTGAAGGCTCAACTGAGGGAGGAGCCACTCTCAAACTCACTCCTGTGGTTTGACTGAGTTCAACAGCTCACATGACTGAGTTCCATGTGAGCTGTTGGCCTGAGGGCCTCAATTTCTCACTGACTGTTGGCCAGAGGCCTTCCTTAGTTCCCTGCCACCAGGGTCTCTCTCTCCCTGGGGCAGTTCTCAGCAAGGCAGCTGGCTTCATCAGAGCAGAAAACTAGAGGGAAAGAGAGGACCCAAGATGGAATTTCCCTTCTTGTTATAACCTAATCTTCAAAGTGACATTCCAGTACTTTTTCTTTATTCAACTGGTGAGAGCCCACTTAAGGGGAGAGGATTAAACACTGAGGGAGAGACATGGGGCATCTCAGAGGCTACCTGTTGCAGTACTAGCCTTTCAGATAAGCAGACTGCATCTATATGCAAACATTTCACACTGTGGAGGGGACTTCAACTCTCCCAATTCAGTCTCTGGATTGTTTTACCCAAATGCTCATTGGATTGCCTCATCGGCTCATTTCTGAGTCTACCCACACTCTTCCTTGGCTTCCTGCTTTCCCCTCATGTCTCTCCACCACTCCTGAAATATTTGAACCCGAGACACATCACATACTGTAATTGTCTGGGAGCAGCTAATCCAATCCCCTTGCTTTGCAAATAAGAGTGTGGAGGTACAGGGAAGGGAAGGGGCCTTCCTTAGATCCCCCAGGGAGACAGAGGTGAGGCTGAGACTCTGAGACTCTGAGGCACATCCCAACACCCCAGCATCCATTTTGTCTGGGAAATCAAAACCAGGCACTTGATCTTTGGGGAGACTGTCCACATTTCATCAACATACAAATGAGGGAAACACTGAGGCTGCTCCTCTTCCTCCTCCCCATCCTTTCTTCACAGGGGGGCTGGCTTCATCCCCTCCTGGGAGCAAGGAAGGACTTACTTGTTAAGGAGCAGTGAACAAGCCTCTTTGCATGAAAATCTAAGGAGCTTTCACACTGTTTTGATGTGGTTTCTGGGTAGACAATGCCCTCTAGTCCTGAGTCAGGGTAGTTCCAAGACAAAAGATTTGGAAAACAATAGGAATCATGAAATATACAAAATTCAGTGCCAATAATTATTCACAGCAAAGCCGCAAAACTTGAAACTCTTAGGGGTTCAGAAGCTCCCAAAATTTCAGGTAAATTATTGTATAATGTAAAATTTTCTTTTAAAGAAAACCAGTCTGTAGCTTTCATTGAATTTTTAAAAAGTAGCTATGCCCTGGCTGGGTATCTCAGTTGGTTGGAGAATCATCCCATTCACCAAAAAGGTTGCAAGTTCCATTCCCAGTCAGGCCATATCCCTTTGTTTGAGGTTCAATCCCCATTCAGGGTATGTATGGGTAGCAACAGATCAATGTTTCTCTCTCACATTGATGTTTCTCTCTCTCTCTCTCTTCCTCTCTCTAAACATATCCTCAGATGAGTATTAAAAATATTAACAATAAATACAAATAAGTAAATAAAAGAGTAGCTACATTACAAAATGAAAAGATTGGTGCCACTGATTTGAACTTCATAGAATCTGAAACTTAACTGGTTTAGAAGAAATATCAAAAGTAACTATCAGAACATGGGCTTTTAAAAATATAAATCTCTAATACTCTGAGGGTTTAATACCTTATGTCTTCCCCATTCATCCCAACTTGCAAAGCATTTCATTCTTTCCTACAAACTGTGATTTAGAAGCTGGTATTCTAAGGGTTCAATTTAATTCAGTAGATGAATTAAATTGAACCCTTTTTTCCCAATTTCCTTTTGAGAATCATCCCCTTTTCTATTTCTAAGCTATGTCCTCTGAATTCTCTCAGCACCAGGGACGGGTGAGCGATGTAACTTAGCTATTCGACACACTCCAAACTCCCATCCACAAAGATGGTTTCAGGGAATAGCCATTCTGAGCTAACCTTGGAGCTGAGCCAGACCTATATGGAGAGAGGACCAGACTTGCACTGATTACTGAAGTTGAATCTGATGATAAATCTGCAGCAAAGACTGAGAAAGTCTTCCCTTCTTCCAACCTTTGGTAATCACTAATATGCTTTATATTTCTATAAACTTGACTACTATACATGGAATCATAAAACATGTGGCCTTTTGTGTCTAGCTTCTTTCACTAAGTATAACGTATTCAAGCTTCCCCTATGTTGTGGCATGTGGACTTCATTCCTTTTTCATGGCTTAATACTATCCCATTATATGTACTGACTACATTTTGTTTATCCATTCATTACTGAATGGACATTTGGATTGTTTCTACCTTCTGGCTATTATAAATAAGACTGTTCTGAATATTTGTGTACAAGTTTTTATCTGAATGTATATTTCTAATTCTCTTAGATATATATAGGGTGTTCCAAGAAAAATGTATACACACACTTTGAATAATTATTAAGGCAGCATTTATTAAAATACAAGTGCACTTCATTTTCAAAATTAAGCTATCAGCTGTTAAAGTGTGTATACATTCGGGGGCCACCCTGTGCATAGGGGTCAAGTTGTTGGGGTACGTGGGAGCTCTGGGTTTAACCTCTTGAAGAACTGCCAGACAGTTTTCCAAAGCAGCTGCACCACTTCACATTCCCACCAGCAACGTGTGAGCATTCCAATTTTTCGACATCTTGTAAGCACTTGTTATTGTCTGTCATTTTTTATTATTATTATTATAGTTATCCTGGTGTTTGTGAAGTGGTATTTCATTGTGGTTTTGATTTGCAGCCCCCTAAAGACTAACACATTTTCTTTAAATAACCAAATTATAGTACCTGTGGCCCCTGCTTATTGGAAACTAACCCCACTTTAAGTGATCTCCAGTTACGGGTTTCTTGTAATGCCACCTAAGCCCACAATCAAACCTATCAGCTGCAGTGACCAAACCAAATATGCCCAGTCCTTTCCCCTCTCATTCCACAGACTACACTGGTCCACAACTACACTACCCAAAGTCCACACCAAGAATCCCTCTCCCGCAGACCCCATGGCTTACTATCATGCTGTGTTCAGGGGAGAAGGCAGGGTGCAGTTCCATTTCATTAAAAGGCAGAGAATCCCATTTCTCCAATTCTAGGGCCAAACCCAAACCCAGCTCTGCACAGAATCTGAAAATACTCTAAAGAAATGTTCCCTAAGCTTCTGATCAGTTTCTGCCATTAGTGAAAAGTAATTTATGGAGCCAGGTAAGAAATGGAATGCACACAGCTCACCATCCTCCAATACTGAGCCCTCCTCACAACATTTCTCCTCCTTCTAGTTCGATGTTTCTCAGCAATATTGACAACTGGAGCCTGATGGCTCTTTGTCTTGGGGAGATACCTTGTGCATTGTGAGATGTTCAGCAGTGTCCCTGGTCTCTACCCACTAGATGCCAGTAGCACCGCCCCCTTCCCGCCCCCCCCCCGCCCCCATTTGTGACAACCATTGTCAAAAATCCCCTGGGAAAAAAATCACCCATGGTGGAGAACCACTGTACTAATTTGTCTAATTTGTAATAAGCATAAGTCTAAGATAGCCCCAAGATTCCAGCCCTCTAATGTAGACCCCCATTTAATCTCATCTTTTTTTTAATATATATTTTATTGATTTTTTACAGAGAGCAAGAGAGAGAGAGAGAGTCAGAAACATCGATGAGAGAGAAACATTGATCAGCCGCCTCCTGCACCCTCCCCCACTGGGGATGTGCCCACAACCAAAGTACATGCCTTGACTGGAATCGAACCCAGGACTCTTCAGACTGCAGGTCGACACTCCATTCAAGCCTCGGCTAATCCCCTCATCTTAAATGTAAGTGGTGCCTATAAATATGATAGAGTGTTATGTTAGTTCAAGCTGTTATAACAAATGACCATAGACAGTGTGGCTGAAACAACAAACATTTATTCTAGAGGCTGGGAAGTCCAGGTTCAAGGTACTGGCAGGTCTTGTGTCTGGTGAGTGCCCATTTCCTGGTTTGCAGGCAGCTGACCTTTCCTTGTGTCCCCTCATGACAAAGAGTCAGCCAGCTAGCTCTCAGGCCCTTTCTCATGAAAGCATTAATCCCAGTCATCAGGGCTCCACTCTCCAACCTAATTACTTCCCAAAGGTTCCACCTCCACATGCCGTCACATTGGGATTAGGGCTTCTACATATGAATTGGGAGCCAGGGACACAAACATTCAGTCCATTGCAAATGTCATTCCCATGATTAGGTTACATTCTATAGCAAAGGAGCAGGGATTTTGCAAATATAATTAAGGTCCCTAATCATAACTTGGAGTTAATAAAAAGACAGATGATCCTCAGTAGGGTTGGCCGAATCCTTTAAAAGATGTTTTAGCCCTGGGCTGTTAGCTCAGTTGGTTGAAGTGGCATACCATAAACCAAAATTTTGTAGGTTTGGTTCCAGTTCAGGGCATATACCTAGGTTGTGGGTTTGATCCCTGGTAGAGAGGATACAGGAGGCAAACAATGGATGTTTATTTCTCACATAAATATTTCTCTCTCTCCCTTTGTCTCTCTCTAAAATGAATAAAAACACATCTTCAAGTGAGGATTAAAAAAATAATAATCATAGCCTGGCCGGCATGGCTCAGTGATTGAGTGTTGGCCTATGAACCAGGAGATCACTGTTTGATTCTCGGTCAGGACATATGCCTGGGCTTCGGGTTCAATCCCCAGTGTGATGAGCCAGGAGGAAGATAATAATTTTCTCTCATCATTGATGTTTCAATATCTCTCTCTCCCCTTCCTCTCTGAAATCAATAAAAAATATATTTTAAAAATAATAAATAAACAAGCAAACAAATAAATAAATGACAGTTTAGAGTAGAAGACAAGAAACAGCAGCAGATACTCTCCTGTGGGCCTCAAAGAAGCAAACAACCACATTGGAAGCTGCCTATAGGGTAGGACAGCCCCTAGGAGCTGAAGGCCTCAGTCCAACAGCCAAAAGGAACTGAGTTATGTCAAGAAACCTGAATGAGCTCAGAAAGAGGAATCCAAGATTCAGAAAGAAACACAGCTCAGCAGACACCTTTTGAGACTTTGAAAAGAAAATCCAGCTCAGCCATGCCTGGACTTCTGACCTACAGAAAGTATGAGATAATACATGAATGTTAACTTTGTGGTCACTTGTTACACAGCAAAAACAAAAAACAAAAAAAACCAAAAACCTAATACATACTTCCAAAATAAATATCACTGTCAGTGCTCTATGACCAGAGATTCTGACTCAATTAGAAGGGGAATGGGGCCCTGGCTTTGATACTTTCTTAGAGATCCTCCAGTAAGTTACATGAGTACTTAGAGTTGAAAAGCACTGATTTTTATAAAAGAGACAAGATTTAGAGTGTCTGTGACTAGTGGAGATGTTTTTATTCATCGGGCCCTCTTAAAACTAATCATTCTAAGAGGGAAAACACCATTATGCAAGCCTTGAATAGTTCAAAACATCTATAATAAAAAGGAAAGTCTATTGGGTAATTTGGACCTTTTCTCAGTTTATACAGGAGTAGAAATAAGCCCAGTCTGAGGTGATCATGGATCTGATTGCCAGAGATGATGAACACTTCTAGTATTTGACCCCATGTGGCCTTTTATAATATCAATCACTTCCTTCTCCATAACTCTCTCTCCTCTAATTTCCATGACCCTGTATTTTTTTTTACCTTCCAATGTCTCCAATAATCCCTTTTTTACTGTCTCCTTTCTCAAAAGGCTTCTCTTCCTTTTCTACAAAGCTCCATCCTTGATTTTCTCCTGAGGTCTCCATTGGCCAAGAGCACATAGAATTGAGATTTTGAGGGAAGTTTTCCTTGGTACCTCTCTCTCTTCCCTTGCTACCCCCAACCCCCAAATCCAATTCATCATGGATTCTTTACAACTTTATCTCTTAAAATGTTTAAAATCCACACACTATTCTTCACCTCTGCACCACCACGTCTCCACCACCTCTCACCTGGGTAACTGTATCAATCTCCTCACTGGTCACCCAGTTTGCACTTCTGTTCTCTCTCCAATCCTTTCTTCAGCAGCCAGAATAATCTTTCCAAAACACATTGTTTTTTCATGTTAACACTTCACTATGTCCAATACTCTTAGAATAATGACCAAAATCTTATCATGGCTTAGGAAGATTTCCAAAATCTGATGTTTCCTGCTACCATCCCCTGCCTCCAAGCAAAGTTGTAATGGAGGGATTGGAGAGGAGCTAGACTTCAAGGGCAGCCCAGAAAGTATATCTGTGTTGTGTCACCATGAGGGAGGCTGGCTAACAGCACCAGCCACCAGTTCTATGAATTTGCAGCATTGTCCCCTGACAGGGCCCATCCTTCTAAGGGCTAGATTTGGGAGCTTTGGGCTCTGCGTGGAATAACCAATGAGACAGCTTTCTGCCCCACACTCAAGCTTTAGGCCATGATATTTTTGCCTAGAGAACATTTTTTAAAATATATTTTATTGATTTTTTACAGAGAGGAAGGGAGAGGGATAGAGAGTTAGAAACATCAATGAGAGAAAAACATCTATCAGCTGCCTCCTGCACCCTCCCCCACTGGGGATGTGCCTGAAACCAAGGTACATGCCCTTAACTGGAATCAAATCTGGGACCCTTGAGTCTGCAGGCAAGTGCTCTATCCACTGAGCCAAACCAGATTTGGCCTAGAGAACATTTTTACATTGTCAAGTTGACTGGAACAAGGACCTACAAGGCTTTGCATGGCTTGAGTCCTACAAATATCTTTGATGTTACCTCTATGTAGGCCCCTCCTCATTCACCATTCCTTAGCTGATTGGCATCCCTTAAGTTCTTTTGGGTGTTTCTTTACCTACCAAGTTTTCTCCTGCCATAGGACCTGCAGAATCCCCCGTCACTGTCAAGTTCCTCCCCTGCCTGTCTCTGCTTAACTCCTACCTGACCCAGACATAGAATTTCCAAGTTCCTCAAACATGACAGATTTTCCTTCCTGTGGCCAGTGTGGGGCTCCTCACAGCTGCCATTTTACATGCATCCATGTGATTATTTCATTAATATCTTTCCCACCACTGGATTGTGACATCAAGCCACACAGTGTCTTTTTAGTTCATTGTTCTGTTCCCAGCGACCAGCATGGAGACTAGGTCCCTGGCAACACTCAAACAATGCTTTTTTTTGAGAAGTGAAAACAGAGAATAAGGAACGAAATCCCCTAATCCCCAATTTCCTCAACTATAAAGATAAAATAGAGATAGTAACTGATGTCAAGGGGAAATGGTTAGAGGGGGTAAATGAATTAGTGAAGTGAGGTATGTACAGGCTTCAAATAATACTATCACTGCTTAACAAACATCATTAGTTCTCTTCTTGCTTGTCAGCTAGACCTGCTGGCCAGTTGTGAGAAAAGACAAACTGAGCAATGGGGGGGGGGGGGGGGGGGGGAATTCATTTTCCCCTTCTTTTCTTGAATCACTCATGCCACTGCCTACCTAAGACTCTTACCCACCCATCATTCATTCTCAACCTTTTCCCAAATCCCATCTGGAATACCCTTACCATCTCCTGCTCAGGATAATTGGACAAAGATCATTAGAGGCTGGGATGAGAATGGGAGGAGAAGCAGAGGGAGGGTAGGAACCAAGGCTATTGTGTGCCTGGGGTGGGTGAGGAGAGGACACGTCCGGTGGAGGAATTGGGGACTAAGGTTCTGACTCTGTACAAAGCAGCCCATTACACTGAAGGAAAAAAGGGGAAGTGGGTGGAATCCTTTATGCATTTACCCTTTTAGGGAAGCAGCTTCCAACTTTGCAAACAGGTATATATTCACCACAGAATTTCTTCTGTTTGGCTGCCATCCAAAGCCAACTCTTTTCTTGGCTCAGTTATAATAAACATCCTCGGTGACTATGGGTAAACAAAGAGGGAAGTGAGAAACTCTGAGACTCTAAATTGTCACTGTAGAAAGATTGCTGCAATTTGATATGACTAAAAATAAAGAGGGAGGAATGAAGGAATTCTCAGAACAGTTTTTGGGGTGTGAGATCAGTTAAAGTCAGCAGTCTGCAGTATTACCTGTCAGGCAAAGGAGTCGGGAGGAAAAGGGATGCTGCCTGAGCCATCCTTTTCTTTCTCCCTTTTTTGTAACATTTTTCAAAGGAGTGCCTGAAACATTGAATTATGCAGCTTTACTTCATTTAAGTAACTCAAGGTCATGACACTGTCTCAGTATTTAGCATGCCCCCAAATCAACTTCACCTCTTCTTTTCAAAAACAGGTCGTTGGGCACCATTTTCAGATTCTAGTCCCTAATGCAAGTGGTCTGAAGAACATTCTTTCAGAAACACTAATTAGAAAGATCCTCTTATTCAGGCATGAACAGTAAGTTTCCATTCACATTTTGGTTAACTGTAATTGATTGAGAGTGTCTGCTAGAGCCCTAGATTGAGACAATCCTGAGCCAGAGACTATTGATTAGTGATGTCTGTCATGAGCAGGGACTGAAGAGTTATGTGTTTCCCATGCATACTCAAAGCATTCATTGAGCAGACATGTACCAAATACTGAGACAACAGAAAAATTAGAACATACCCAGCTCATGCTGTGGTAAAATCTGTAAGGATACCTATGATAAATCTAAATTATAATTTATCACAGAGATATGGACACAGTGCTGTGACAGAACAGAGCAGGGAGCAGGGAACTACATCTGGGCAACCAGAGAAGATTTTGTAGAACAAATGATATTTGAGCCTGATCTTAGCAAATGAATAGGAACTTCACAGATGAAAGGAGGGCAAAATACATCTAGGCTAGAAAGGATAACACACATAAAAGAGAAAAATATTTTCTGAATTTTGGTTAAAAATAAAAAGTTAATTGACTAAAACAGAATAATCTAATCAAGTGGAAGGAGGCAAAACTACAAAGGTTATCTGGGTGCTAAGACCTATCCTCAAATGTTTTATGGCTTTATGAAAGATTAGATTCCCATAAAAATGCCAGCCACAGAATAAGTATTCAATTCAAGGAATGTGGCAAATGAGTAAATGTGGTTTTCTATTTGTTTGTGTTTCTCTCTCTCTCTCTCTCTCTCTCTCTCTCTCTCTCTCTCTCTCTCTCTCTCTCTCTCTCTGTGTGTGTGTGTGTGTGTGTGTGTGTGTGTGTGTGGGTGTGTGTGTGTGTACCTGTCTGTCTCATTGGCCAAGTACTTCACTATCTTATTTAGTTCTCACAACAGCCTTTTCAACAACTACTTTTAAATATTTTAATTCGGGCCTTTTCAATAACTATTCTGCATGTAAAACTCAAGGATAGAATTCTTACCCTGGAAATCCCAGTTGTAAGGGAAACATGTGAATAGATTGGAAATACATGTATTTTGGGGATATCTCAGGGTTACACAAATGATCTTAATGACTGTGTCCTTAGAGCTCTGCTGAAGTCAAAGGTGATACAGTTTCTTTAAAAATTAAATTAAAATAAATAAAGAAGAACGATCATTTGACCATCTGCTGGATCTGTGTTGGCCTGTGTGGAATGTCAGCACAGGGATGGGTTTTGATGTGGGGAAGAGTTAAGCCTTGAGTTATTATCAGAATTAGGGGGCTTTATTGGTTCACATTGTCCAATCTTCCCCAGCCATTATGGTTTAGCCGAAACATTAAACTACTTTAAACTTTCATTTTCCTCTTAAAACTAAATTAGTTCGGAGGAAATTGTATTTTCCCAGCTCTAGCACCAGCCTCAGGCAGAGGGAGTTACAGTACAGCGCACAGATAAACAACAATCAGGGCCTAATTACTAAGTGGTAAGAGCTGTGTTTCTCCAGTTACATTTGCTTTAGAGTTCCCGGGGTCTTGGAGCGGCAGGTCTCCAGTAGGTTTGCTCAGGAATTTTCCTATTACTTACTTGTGTGGCAGCCTCCCTGCATCTCTGGCTATGGAAAGGGGAAGGTCAATGGAAGTCATAAAGCACCTACTATGCACTTGCACTGTTAGGTTCTAATATGTGTTACTCTATCCTTACTGTTAGCATTATGAGATCCATCTTATAGCTAAGGATACTTGAGGTGAGGGTTAGTGAATGGAGGATGATTCCCTGAGCACCTATTTCTGGGCCTGGAAATTTCTCTCTCTCTCTCTCTCTCTCTCTCTCTCTCTCTCTCTCTCTCTCTCTCTCTCTCTCTCAAAAATCTGCTCCTGTCTGCAAAGCACCTCCCTTCTTTGGGAAAATAGTACTCCTTTTATTCCAACCACACATACAAGTCACCAGATCAGTCATCTGAGTCAAGATGAGTCAATTACAGGATGTCAAATAGTCATGTGATTAAACCTGAGTCAATCACAGGACCTTAATACCTTGGTGTCGGTGATTGATCTAAGAGGTTGGGAACATGATAAATTCCAAACCAATCATATTTTTTTTCTTTTATTTTCTTTTCTTTAATAAATCTTTATTGTCAGATTACTACAATTTTTCCTCTTTCCCTCCCCCCCCCCCCCCATAGCTCTCCTCCACTCAGTTCCCACCCCACCCTCTACTTATCACTTCCCACTGTCCTCATCCATAGGGGTACAATTTTTGTCCAGTCTCTTCCCGCACTCCCCACACCCCTTTTCCCCAAAGAATTGTCAGTCCACTCCCTTTCTATGCTCCTGATTCTATTATATTCACCAGTTTATTCTGATCCTCAGATTTTTTATTCACTTGATTTTTAGATTCATTTGTTAATAGATATGTATTTGTTGTTCATAATTTTTATCTTTACCTATTTCTTCTTCTTCCACTTCTTAGAGAATACCTTTCACTATTTCATATAATACTGGTTTGGCAATGATGAACTCTTTTAGCTTTTTCTTATCTGTCAAGCTCTTTATCTTCCCTTCAATTCTGAATGATAGCTATGCTAGGTAGAGTAATCTTGGTTGTAGGTTCTTGCTATTCATCACTTTGAATATTTCTTGCCACTCCCATCTGGCCTGCATAGTTTCTGTTGAGAAATCAGTTGACAGTCATATGGGTACTCCCTTGTTTTTTCTCTTGATGCTTTTAATATTCTCTCTTTGTCTTTTGCTCTTGGCATTTTAATTATGATGTGTCTTGGTGTGGTCCTCTTTGGATTCCTTTTGTTTGGGGTTCTCTGCACTTCTTGAACTTGTAAGTCTATTTCTTTCACCAGGTGGGAGAAGTTTTCAGTCATTATTTCTTCTAATAGGTTTTCAGTATCTTGCTCTCTCTCTTCTTCTGGCACCTCCATAATTCTGATATTGGTATGCTTGAAGTTGTCCCAGAGGCTCCTTACACTATCCTCATATTTTTGGATTCTTTTTTCCTTTTGCTTTTCCAGTTGGGTGTTTTTTGCTGTTTGTATTTCAAATCTATGACTTGATTCTTGAGATCCTCTACTCTGCTGTTGGATCTCTGAATATTATTTTTTATTTCAGTCAGTGGTATGCTTAATTTCTAGTTGGTCCTTTTTCATATCCTCAAGAGTCTTGCTAAATTTATTAGCCTTTTCTAGAAAATTCTTGAAAAACCTTATAACCGTGGTTTTGAACTCTATATCTAGTAGTTTGCTTTCCTCCATTTCTTTCATTTGTGACCTGTTTCATTGTCTCTGCATTTTAGCTGCTTTCCTGAGTTGATAGAGTGGCTTTGTGTGCTAGGTGTCCTATAGGGCCCAGTGGCTCAGCCTCCCTAGTTACCTGAGGTAGACACTCTTGGTGCACCCCTTTGTGGGCTATGTGCACAGTCTTGTAGTAGTGAAGCCTTGACTGTTGGTATCACTCAGTGGAATTGACCTCCAGGCCAATTGGCTGTGAGGATCAGCTGTGTCTATGATGGGAGAACTTATTTGCTGGAGACACCCTTATGTCTTGCTTAAGGGGAAGACTTGCTTCAGTGGGGCTTTGGTGCTCACTGAGTCTGCCCCTAAGTGTGTCCCTTATGGCTGAGGAGTTGTAATCTGGATGGTCCCACTCTGACCCCTGAGTACACTGGCTATTGGATATCCAAGAAGGTGCTAATTTAGCCTCTGCCTGACGCCACCCAGCAGAAGCTACAGAAAGATCTGCAGATTCCTCTTCTTTGTTTGGGTTTTGGAGGTGTCCAGATGAGGCCCAACTGTGAAACAATGCAAGCTGCTGTGGGACCTTGGGCCTTCTTTAGGATGTTCTGGGTCTCACTGACTCAGCTTCAGTTTGTTAGGTAAGTTTAGTTTTCAAAGGACCAGGCCATTCTTATACAAAAGCCTCTGCACACAGCTGGGGTGGGGCGGAGACTCAGGGCAGAGCAAGCAGCAATGGCTTCCTGTCAGCCCTGCCCTAAAAGCCCACTGGGTCTCAGTGTCCTATGGTAATTGCTGCAAGCACCTTTGAGAGAAAGCTGCCTTCCAGTTTTGACCACTGCCAGACAGTCTGGTTTCTCCCCATA
Organism: Pipistrellus hanaki; assembly: GCF_964339955.1. Taxonomy (NCBI): domain Eukaryota; kingdom Metazoa; phylum Chordata; class Mammalia; order Chiroptera; family Vespertilionidae; genus Pipistrellus; species Pipistrellus hanaki. Next base: position 85,706,108 of record NC_140506.1, on the reverse strand, counting down.
TGATTCTGGGTCCCCAGAGTCTCGCCAGGAACTGGAGTTCAGAGCAGTCAGGAGCTTTTGCTCTGGCTTGAGAAAGCCAGCTGTGTTCTCAGTTGCCAGCTTTCTCTGCCCACATGCCTCTGTACCTCTGCCTTCCACAGCTCCTGTGAGTCTCAGTGTGCTTTTCTATTTCCTTCTAGTTGTAGAATTTCCACTCAGCCAGCCTTTCTGTGGTTCTGGATGATGTCCATTTTGTCTTTTAGTTATACTTTTGAAATTGTTGTGCAAGGCAGCAGTTTAGGTGTTTACCTATGCTGCCATCTTGGTTTCCTCCCCAATCACATTTCTTCCCCAGAATATTTCTAACTGGAGTTGGAGCTATACTTCTAGCTTTTCTGGTAGAGAGCCAGAAAAATATAACTCTTACCTATTGGTGGCCATGAAGGCAAGTGAAAGCCATCCACAGAAATACAACAACAACAACAACAACAATAATAATAATAATTAATAATAATAATAATAAACCTTGGCAGGCATAAAGAAGAAACCTGAGATCTGGAGAGAGAAAGAGATCCTCTCGTCCTGGCTGTATTCTCATCTTGTCCATAATTTGATTACTCAGGCCCATAACCCACCACCACCTGTTGCCCAAGAAAAATTCAATCAAGATGGTTCTCTGTCATTCACAAATAAGAAATATGACAACAATCTCATTTGCCATATCTAGCAAATATTGGATACATACTCTATGCTCGGCACTAATCTCAGTGCTCCATTTGTGTTAAATCCACACAATTTTTTGAGTAGGTATCAATGGTACTCCCATTTTACATTTAAGGAAACTGAGGCACAGAGATAATAAAGTGACTCACCCAAGATCACAAACCTAGAGTTTCAAAAATGAAAATTTTGGAACATGTATGGTTCCTTTTATCAATGCTTAACTACAAACAATGGGGTAGGGACTAATTATTAAATTTCACAGATGGGGCAAGCAAATCTTACAGTTTAAGAGTTTTGCCGTAGTGGAGCTAGGATTCGAAACTACTCTGAAACTAACACTCTTACCTCAAGATAGAATCTTCCTGTTGGATCTGCTCAGATGCTTCATCAGTTCATGTCCCTTCGCTGATCTCTTTTTATTTCTACAAATGAAAATATCTTTGTGTTTTCTTTTTCTACTGAATCCAAAGATGATACAGGCTGCCTTTTGCTAGTCTCAATGGCAGCGCCCAGCCCACAGACAGTGAGGACCAAAACTGCCTGTTATACAATCGTTCCGAACTTGCGGGCTAATCGCCCCTGTCAGAAGCAGCCCAGACCGACCGGAGTGTTTGATGCTGCCGGAGTGTTTCAGGGCTACCCAGGCATCAGCTAGTCCCTTTTAATTCTGAGAGTGAGAGAGAGAGAGTCTGGATGTGCGGAACAGAGGGGAAGGCAGAAAGACGGGAGAGAGAAGGGCAAGATGAGATACTATAGTACTTCTGTAAAACAAACAAACAAACAAACAAAAACAGATACCATAATTGCTCATTCCCCCACTGAGGGCCTGATCTGACATTTCAGGATTTTTCTTGAAAATGAGGATTTGATAAAGGTAACCTTGTATGAAGGATATTACCTTCACTGAGCAGCCCGAAACTCCCTGGTCCACATAGCAGTGGGCTTGGTCTGAGGGGAACTCCTCTCCTCATCAAACCTTGTCTCTCAATCAGGCTGTGAAAACATCTGCCTATCGTGTGTGTCTCTACAAGTAGCATAACTGGGGTGGGAGGAAGTGGCTTTGATAGTAATTACCATGAGACCCTAGCATGACTGCAGGCTGGTGTCAAAATGGTAATCTCTGTGCAGCAGATATCCTCATGGTCTCTACCTCCCCTAAACCTCACCCTCCTACAGCCTCCCACCCAACAGTTGCATAAATCTCATCCCAAAGGTAGACTCTTGTTTGCTCTGGGCTGTGAGAGAGGTGTTTGGGATATGGTTGTATTCATTTCCTGTTGCTGCTGTTCCACATTACCACCAAGTTAGAGGCTTAAGGCAACACAGATTTATTATTTTACAGTTCTGTAGTCTAAAATTGGCCTCACTGGGTTAACATCTGGATGTCCTTTCTGGTGGCCCTAGGGAAGAAAGGATCCCTTTCTTTGACTTTTCTGGCTTCTAGAAGTCACCAGCATTCCTTGGCTTGTTGCCCCTTCCTTTATCTTCAAAGTTGGCAATATTGAGACAAGTTTTTCTCATACCTCTCTGACTCTGTCTTCTGTCTTCCTGTTCCACTTAAAATGGCCCCTGTGATCACAGTAGACACACCTAAAAAATCCAAGATGATTTCCCCATCTCAAGGTCAGAGAGTTAGAAACCTTAATTCCTCTTTGCCATATAATCTAACTAGAGGCCCAGTGCATGAAATTCATGCATTGGGAGAGGGGGGTTGTCCCCCCTCATCCTGGCCTGTGCCCTCTTACAGTCCAGAACACCCTCAGGGGGTGTCTGACTGCCATGGAGGCAGGAGAGGCTCCCACCACCATTCACCATTGCTGCACTCACCAGCCATGAGCAGGGCATCTGGCTGAGCAACGCTCCCCCTGTGGGAGTGCACTGACCACCAGGGGGCAGCTCCTACATTAAGCGTCTGCCCCCGGGTGGTCAGTGCACATCATAGCGACCTGTCATTCCACCATTTGGTCAATTTGCATATTAGCCTTTGCATATTATATAGGATATGTTCACAGCTTCCAGGGACTAGGCCATGAAATTCTGTGGCAGATGCCTGCCCCCCATTTTAGCAAAATCTTTAATACATTTAATGTCCTTGCCCTGCTGCTTCCAGACACGGAAAGAAGACCCGAGCAAAAGACTCAGAAATTCACATGGCAGTGTTTTCCTTGCCCTTGAGCACATTAAGTTTACTTGCCACGATGTAGAGAAATTCTCACATCTGGACACAGATGCAGGTACGTGGACATTTGCTGTAGGGCTGTTACATTAGACAATGGAAATGGGAAAGCTACGTATTTGTTCATCCTCAGGATCCTGTCTAACGCCAGGCTAGGGCAACAATGGTGCCCAACACTTCACAGCAATGATGTCCATTTCAATGGACAAATATGAAAGAACTCCCAAGACATTATGCCCTTAGCAGGAAAAGAATACACAGACTTTTTGTGCCCCTACAAACACCTTACCATCTCCTGCCAAAGTAATGATATACACTCACATTATTGGTGAACTCTCAGGCCCCCATATGGTCACGGTGTCCACACAGGCCAAGGTTTGTCCACCAGGATTTTGGTTCAAAGAAACATGAGGGTCACATCAGGGGCCGCCACCATGAGGTGCTGTCATGCCAGGGTGTAACCGCTGGGTGTCAATGGGTCCCTGACTAGCAGGTGCTGCTGGACAACCCAGACTGCCAGAGGGTGGTGAGTGTGTTGTGCAGACTCATGTTATGTCACATAGTGTCTGCCTTTCAGGACATTTGGGGCTCCAGGGCCATGGTTGAGAAGCATCAGCTGACCAGGACAATGGGCTCACACTTTTGGAACGTGGGCAGGATGCCAGCGTCGATGTCATCTAACTTGGAAGAGCATCTTCAGCTGTGGGCCAGCCCTCAGTGAGTGCTCCAATGTCCTCTCATTCAGCTCAAGTTCTGGGCCCTCAGTACGTTTTAAGAGACTCAAAAATGGAGTTCCATTTTCTTTGTTTCTTAGGTTAAATGTCAGAATTAAAGTTTCCAAGGAAGGCTTCTCCTCTCTGTTCTTTCTATATCATATGTTGCTCTTTGCACTCATATCTCTCTCTCTCTCTCTCTCTCTCTCTCTCTCTCTCTCTCTCTCTCTCTCTCTCTCTCTCTCTCTCAAGTGTATGTGGGCATGTGTGCCACACACATTTCTCCCTGTACATCTGTGTGTACATCTGTGTGTGTAGCTGCACCTGTGTATGCAAGTGTGTGGTTCCCTCTTTTGGTACCTCTGTGCCTCTTCGACTTGTCCTTGGGGCTGATTGGGCTCTTTTTCGCCTTTCCCTTTTTGTGATTCCTCCCTTCAATTCTCTCTAACTCTGTCAGTCTCCCTCCATCTTTGACCCTCCTCTCATTTTTCCATAATATGCTGAGGAGAGCAAGAGGTAAAGAGAGTGACTTTTCTCCCTTCCTTTTATTCTCTCCCCTCCCATCCAGGCCCTGTCCGTGGCTCTGCCCACACAATGCCCCGCAGCCCAGGCAGCTCCAGACACAAGGAAAGCAGAGCCTGCCCTTCCACACCCCAAATCCTGGGGCCTTTGCTAGGATGCCTTTAATTTTAACCAGGCTGCAGCTTTCTCACGGACAGCCTTTGATTCTTCAGGAAAGCAGAGACCGCCAGCTTCCCAATGCCCCATGAGTGCCACGCACAGCCTGCAGTCAGCAGTTTTGTTAACTTTCTCCTTGAGGACACTCCTCCACTCTTGGGAGAGAGGCTGGAAGAAAAGGGAAAATAATAACTGTGCACCTCAGTTGTCAGCTACAGGTATTTTTTCTCCCGTTTTATGTATCTAGTCATAACCTTGCACTGGTAAAATGTAAGCACTGCCGCATTGTTAGCATTTTGCAGAGAGAAGGTTTCTAACGCAACACCACCAATTTCCTAGAAAGAGGAGCCGAGTCTGTATTTACAGCTAGCAGGCCGGATGGCTTCTAACGCTCCTGGCGCACAGATGACAGGTGCCACCGGCTGCTCTTCGTTCCATCCCTCCTCCGGGTAGCATGCAGCTTATTCCAAACATGCTGCCTCGATAACGGGGGTCAGGGCCCCCACTCTTGGCCTCTTGTCAGAAGAGACAGCAATGGTTTGGGGGAGAAAAAATGGATTTGGGGCCTCCCAGGGCTGGGGTTACATCCTGTTTCACTTACTGTCTTGGTTATTTTGGGCAAATCACTTAGCCCATCTGGGTTTTGCTGCTGATTCCTTATGTGCAAAATAGGGGTGACAATCCTATTTCCAAGATGGCATAAAATGTTGTATGTGCATAGCACAGACACGTATATTACATAATGGAAAAAAAAAAAGTTGCTCAATAAATGGTTGAAAGACTGTAGGAAAGAGCTGGAGAAGCTGACTCTTGACCCAGTAGGGCTGTGAAGACAGCCAAACAAGCTTGCCAAGCAGGTTAGGCCAGGAATGTAAACAAGTGGCACTCCTACTCCCCCCTCCTTGAGCAGGGAAGACACAGCTAATCCATCACAGAGTTTATCCCCTCCGTGCCACGCAGCAATCATGCACTCACCGCCATTAAATCTATTGATCCTTCCTAGTTAGCCAGAACCAGACTCCTCACCTGGCTACAAAGAGTATACAGGGCCTCCCCATTCTAAACTCCTGTCCTTACCCATCCACCCACCCTCCTATCCCCATATGGACTTCCTCTGGCATTGATCAGACATAACAATCTCTTGTTCAAACCATTAAATGGCCAACCAAACATCCATCGATGAATGAAAGTGTGGTATATGCATTCAATGGAATATTATTCAGCCTGAAAAGGGAAGGAAGTTCTGACAGATGCTGTGACCTGGGGGAACCTTGAACATTGCTTGGGAAGTGAGATAAGCCAGCCACAGAAGGGCGGATAGTATACGATTCCACTTATACAGGGCATCTAGAGCTTCACAGGCACAGAAAGTAGAATGGTGGGTACCAGGGCCTGGGGGGAGAAGGATAAGGGGAGTTATGCTTAATGGAAACTGAGCCTCAGTGTTAGAAGAAGAAAGAGTCTGCAGATGGATGGTGGTGATGGTTGCACAATAACGTGAATGTACTGAAGTGCCACTGAACTGTATACTTTGAAATAACTTAGGAAGTAAATTTTATGTTCTGTATTAAAAAAGTAAATGGCTTTGCATTGCCAGCATAATGTTTAGTCTCTCCACTGTTCCCATCCATAATTTCAATTTTATTTCCCCCAATTCTTCATATTTTTAATGCTGCTACCACAGGTTCCTTTCCCAAGATGCACACTGTGTTCATTTTTATCACCATCCCCACTCAGGCTATCTCCCTGGCCTGTGGAGTGGACAGTGGGTGCTATATTTCTCTTACCCAGCACATACCCTGTTTCATTCCTTGGGGACTTCTCTTTCCCTCCATGTGACCTCAATTCTGCACATTTCTCTCTAAACCCACACTTCTTATTTTTTAAAATATGATTTTTATTGATTTTTAAAGAGAGAGGAAGGGAGAGGGATAAAAAGATAGAAACATTGGTGAGAGAGGAAATTGATTGGCCACCTCCTGCACAGCCCCCTACTAAGAATTTAGCCAGCAACCCAGGCATGTGCCCTGACCAGGAATCAAACCTGTGACTTCTTGTTTCATGGGTCAATGCTCAACCACTGGACCACATGCTGGGCCCACCCTTCTTTAATATTGACTTGATTCCTTTGAGGCAAATTTTGTCTCACCTTAGATGCCTTCCCACAGAACCTTCCTTTATGAGTTCTCTGCTTCCCTCATTCTAATGTTCATTGGGCCTCAGTCTTTGTCCTCTATCTTTTTGGCTTGATAATGCAGTCACACTGAGTCCAGATGAGCACAATCCATAAAAAACACATCCCTGAAACATCCTCAAATCTGGGACATGTGTTCTCAAACACTTTGGTGAGTAAGCTCACCTAGGAGTTTGTTTTAAATGCACATTCTGGCCCCGCCCCATAGAGCCTAGTTCAGTTTGTCCCATGCAGAGGGCCGATAGACCACACTTTTGAGAAACACCAGTCCAGAACCTAGGTTAAGGTCAATTTGAAACTTCAGTCTGTGATCATCTCAGCCTCAGGTTGGGGTACTCAGTAGTTGGTGTTAAGAAGAAAGCCATGTACATTAGCATAACCAATGGACACAGACACTGGGGCAGTGGGGGCTTGCCCTGGGTGGGAATGGTTGGTTGGGGGTGGAGAAGTGGGTCAATTGGAGAAAAAGGCGACATATGTAAAACTTTAGACAATAAAAAAAAAGAAGAAAGCTTTGTACCTAGGTGTAATATTTCTTGACATTTCAGACCATCTTTTCTTTTATGTCCAATCTACTTCTTACTGTTTTTTGTGCAATTACTATTAAATGGTGTCATTTTGGTAGCTTACTTTTCAATAACTAGTATAATTTAAAAACTTTCCCAGGTGTTAACTCCTTCCACCCAGTTAGCCATACCTGGACTATTTTACCCACTAGGGTGACAGATATAAGTAGGTACCACCATCCCTATGATCAGACCTACCTGATTTTTAGGGGGCAATGCCCAGCTTCTATTCACTCATCCAACTAATATCTAGTGAGCTTTGACCATTCTAGCACTACGCCATGCACATGTACCCTGGGAATGCAGACAAAAAGAAGATCAAATAAGTTGTCAGTTCAATAGTTTAGCTGGTAATCTGGGAGGCTGACTGACAGCAGTTGATAAAGCAACTCTCCCATGAGACTAAAGAGGAAGAATGCCTCTAATTCACTAGCTACCATGGTCTTCCTTATTTCTCACATCTGCCTCCCCAGAACCCTTAATTCAACAACCTAAAACTCTCTTCTTTCAACCACTCATGGCAAGCAAGGGAATGAAATATGCCCGAGCTGAGTCATGTTTTGTTTTGTTGTCTTTAATTTTAAGTATGTAATGCACCATTATTAACCATAATTGCAGTGCTGTACAGTAGGTCTCCAGAATTTATTCATCTTACAACAGAGAGTTTGTACCCTTTGATCACTATCTCTCCAATTCCTCCATTCCCCAGCCTCTAGTAACCACCATTCTAGTCTCTGTTTCTATGAGTGTGACTTTTTTAGATTCCATATGGAAGTGGAATCATGCAATGTTTGTCATTTTGTGTCTGGCTTATTTCATTTAGCATAGTGTCCTCCAGATTCATCCATGTCATTGCAAATGACAAGACTCTTTATTAAGGTTGAAAAATATTCCATTGTGTATGTATGTAATATACCACTTTTTAAAAAATTAATTCATCTGTTGAGGGACATTTAGATTGTTTGCATATCTTGGCTATTGTGAATTTGGCTATTGTGAATGATGCTGCAATGAACATGGAGTGCAGATAGCTCTTTGAGATACTAATTTTATTTTCTTTGGATATGTACCCACAAGTGGGATTGCTGTATCACTCAATACTTCTACTCTTAAATTTTTTAGGACCCTCCTTAGTGTCTGTGCCAATTTACATTCCCATCAACAGTGCTCGAGGGTTCCCATTTCTCCACATCCTTACCAGCAGTTGTCAATCTTAATAATTATAATAATCTTGATAATAGCCACCCTAACAGCATAGGAGAAAATATTTGCAAACTATATATATATGATAGGGGTTAATATCTAAAATACATAAGGAATCCATACAACTCAATAGCAAAGAACAGACTGACTTTAAAATGGCAAAGGATTTGCAACAATATGGATGGATCTTGAGTGAAATGTCAGACATAAAAGGACAAGAACCATATGATTTCACTCATGTGTGGGATATAAAACTAACCAAAAAAATGAACAATCAAAACAAGGAAGTTCACAGACACAGAAAGAGAATGCTGGTTGCCAAAGGAGTAGGGGGATGGGGCAAACAGAGGATGAAGAGGGTAAGGGAGGGGTCACAAATATGGTGACAGAAGGAGATTAGACTTGGGGTAGTGAGCACCCAGTGTAATATACAGGTTGTATATTATAGAACTGTACACCTGAAACCTATATAATTTTATTAACCAATATCACCCCCACTAAATTTAATTTTTAAAAATGGAAAAGGGCCGAAACCGGTTTGGCTCAGTGGTAGAGCGTCAGTCTGTGGACTGAAAGGTCCCGGGTTCGATTCCAGTCAAGGGCATGTACGTTGAGCTCTCACTTATAGATGTGCAGGAAGCAGCTGGTCAGTGTTTCTCTCTCATCGATGTTTCTGGCTCTCTATCTCTTTCCCTTCCTCTCTGTAAAAAATAAATAAAATATTAAAAAAATAAAAATGAAAATGAAAAAGGGCCTGAATAGACATTTTTCCAAAGAATACACATAAATTGCAATATGCATATAAAAAGAGGTTCAATATCACTAATTATTGGAGGGAAATACAAATAAAAAGTACAATGAGATATCATCTCACACGTGCCTGCATCATGTTTCACCTGTGGGGCTGAGAAGGGGAGAATGGGCCAGTTCTAACCCAAACAGAAAGACTAGGGCAGCTCCCCAAAGGAAAACACTTTGCTATGATCAGAGGGTAAAGTCCAACACTAATCTTGCCAGAGGCCTCCCTCCATCCCTAAATCTAGTTGGGTAACCCCATTGCTTCTCTGGGTCATAGCTTCATCTGGGACAACTATCCCTTCCACAGTCTTTGTCCTCCAGCCTCCAGGAGCTCCACATCCTACCCCTGAAATGTGCCCACAGCTGGTTAACAGGATGAAGATGAGGTATGGGACACCGGTTACTGGTGATAGGAGAGGTGCAGTCCCTGCTTGTTCCCATAACAAATGTGCACCTGTCAGAGAGGCACTTAGGAAAGACATGGCACCCGAAGAGCTCTCACTTATAGACTTTTAGCGCTGCTGCTGCACCCTGGTTTGGCTATCAATAAATGTTATTATTATCTTTCATTGAGATAGCTGGGAGTCTATGGCCATACCACCCTGAACGCGCCCGATCTTGTCTGATCTTGTAAGCTAAGCAGGGTCGGGCCTAGTTAGTACTTGGATGGGAGATAGCTGGGAATACTAAATGCTCCTTTCCCACTAATCTCTCCTTAGTCCTACTTATCTTTAAACAAATAACAACCTAAGGACAAGTGATTGACTCTCAACATTTAACAGTCATTTTGGTAAGTGCATAAGGAAGAAGGCAGCAAAGTTGAAATTCTGTGATTGAGCTGCCTGTCCATCAGCCCGCCACAGTCCTGAGACCCTCTGCTCCACCATCCTCTCACCTTGGTGACCACACCATTTGTTCCTTAGTTTGGGACAGACAAAAGGAGAATCTCTTTGAAATAAAGTACTATGTTGTGGGAGAAAAGGGGTTGAGGAGCCAAACACAGGAGACTCAGATTCTACTCCAATTGTTCCTTAGATGTGTGACCTTGAGAAGTCCCCAGTCCCTCAAAGCTGCTTCAGTTTCCTGGAAATAACAAAGACCACCAGAATACAAACAAGCAAAGGCTATGTATTCTGAGCTGGCCATAGCAAGGGAATCAGACACAATCACTTGTGTTTACAGAGACCTGGAGGTGGGCAGAGGAGTGGGCCAACTTCAGTGTGGAAAGAGGAGCCTTGGTTATGCCTGATTAAAGGCTGCTCTCCTGACAAAGCTGGAGGCAGGCTCCAGGAAGTGGAAGGCCCTATGTGATTGGGTAGGGAACTATATTTGGCTCTCTCTGATTGGTTATAAGTTGGAAGCAGGAAGGAAAATTAGGGAAGCGGGCAGTTATTGGCTATGTCCTGACTGTTTGGGGTTGATCACTGCAGAAGCCGTGGTTTGGAATCCCAGGCTGGTAGCTCCAACGGTTGTGGGTCAGAGTTCTGTGGCCACATATGAACTGGCTACTAGCCATTTGTATATCCAATCTCTCAGTTTCCTCGCTGGTAAATGGGGATAAAAATAGTCCCTGACTCATACAATTGCAGGGAGAATTATAAGACACTAGAGGACCAGTGCATAAAATTTGTGCACTCTAGGGGGGGTCCCTCAGCCATGGGGAGCAGGCCTAAGCTGTCAGTCAGACATCTCCAGTGCTGCCACGGAGGCAGGAGAGGCTCCCATCATTGTTGCTGTGCTCACCAGCCATGAGCCTGGTTTCTGGCTGAGTAGCACTTTCCCTGTGGGTGCGCACTGACCACCAGGGGGCAGCTCCTGCATTCAGTGTCTGCTTCTGGTGGTCAGTGTGCATCATAGAGACCGGTCATTTTGCTGTTCAGTTGATTTGCATATTATCCTTTTATTACATAGGACTAGAGGCCCAGTGCATGAAATTCGTGCATGGGTAGGGTCCCTAGGCCTGGCTGGCAATCAGGGCCAATTGGGGCCTTCCAGCTGCTGTCCAGGGCCTTCCTTCATTTTGCACCGCCTCCAGGTGGTCAGCACACATCATAGCGAGTGATCAGTCTCCAAGTCAAACTCCTGTGGGGACAATTTGCATATTAGGCTTTTATATAGAGAAATTATATAAAAATCACTTGGCATCACACCTGACATTCATGCATTCATTCCACAAATGTTTTTTAAGCACCTTCACTTGGGGATACTGTGATGAGCAAACAGGAAAGGTTTCTATGCCCACAGAACAGACATTCTGGTGAAACTTACATTCATAGCCATAAAGCAACAAACAATAAACAAAATATTCTCAGACTGATAAATGCTGCGAAGAAAATCAAAGTGGGCACGGGAGCACAGTTCATTGGGGAGTGGGCAAGCTGGTACTTTAGGAAAGTTCACAAAGGCCTCTTAATAACAATGACATTCAGACCTAAGGAGCCAGCCATGCTGGGGAGAGGCATCCAGACAGGGGAACTGAGAGCACATGGGCCCAACATGGGGCATTTTCCAGGAGCACAATGAAGCCCAGGTATGGAATAGAGTGAGCACTGGGGGGAGATTAGGCAGGCAGAGTCAGCTCACATGTCGGATCTTAGCTTTTATTTGAAAAGCAAAGGAAAGTCCTAGCTGATAGAGTGTTGGCCCTCAGACTGAAGGGCACATACCTCAGTTTCAGGCTGGATTCCTGGCCCAGGGGGGATTGGGGGTAAGGGAGAACGAGGAGAGGTGACACGGAGGTGTGCGAAAAGCAACCAGTCCATGTGTCTCTCTCACACTGATGTTTCACTCTCTCCTCCTCCCTTCCACTCTCTCTAAAAATCAATGGGAAATATCCTTGGATGAGAGTTAACAAAAAATAAATAAATAGAAGCAAAGGGAAGTCACTGACGGTTTGAATCAGAGCAGTGACAAGTAACCTGATTTGCATTTCTGATGGACCATCCAGAATTTAGAAACTGCCAGCGTGATATAGGCACAAGGTGGGATGACTTGGACTAAGACAGCAGCAGAGATGAATGGAAATTACCCCATCCAGTGTGTGCGTTGGAGGCAAGCCAACAGAACTTGCTGATGTGTGGGACCTGGGGAAAAGGAAAGCAAAGAGAAGAAGCAGAGATGGCTCCTAGTGTGTCGAATAGAGAAGGAGCCATAATTAGTGACTTAATTACTATTGATCACCAACTGCTGGCAAGGGCTAGAAGTGAAGGAGGAAGGAAGAGGAAAGTGTGTCTGGAGCAGGAAGAGGAAGACCTGTCTCAAACTTGTTTTGAAGGTGCATGAAACATAACTCTGTGGTCCGGAGTTCTACACAGACTCCAAGTTTTCTGTCCCCTCTCTTCTGATCCCAATGCTTTGATTTGACTCCCAGCTGCTTGGAGCAGGCAGCTGTGTAGAAAAACCATCCCCCACGGCTCTCACAGCCCCTCCCTTCTTTTCCTTGGGAGGAGGAGGGGGGATGGGTTTCCATGGCCAAACTTTCCTAATTACCTTCACAGCGCCCTCGGGTCTCTGGCTGACTCTCCTGAAAAAGAGAAATCACCTCTAGATGTGGACCCCAAGCAGGGAGCAGGCCTGTGATTGGCCCGAGATAATTGGGCTGTTGTCTGGGTCTGTGGGAATGTCTGTTCAGGAACATTAACTGAGGCCGCTGGCGTCGTGCTGGGCTGGGGCATGCAGAGAGACAGAATGAACTGAGCAGGGGGTGTTGTGGTCATCAGAAACTCTGCTGGGGTCCGAGGCTGCCTCAGGTCCCCTGGGGGTGGAGTGGGGGTGGGGAGAACCAAGCTATGCATCCTCTCTGGTTCCTTCTCCCAAGAGCCCTCTTCCTCCAACTCGCCTCTCCATTGGCCCTAATGGGTTGGGGTGGATGGAAGCTCCAAAAGTCCAGGGATCATCTCTGCACTCTGTGGCTCGATCTGACTCACTTTCATGACCCTCCATTTTCTCACCTGTAAAATGGAGGTCATGATGCCACCTTGCCCCTTTTGTTCAAGGATGGAGGGATTTCATGTGTGGGGACATGTCCAGAAGAGTCCCTGGAATGTCCAATACGTATTGTTCCTTCCAGCCTCTGCTTTGGATGAAGCCATACTGAAATGCCTTCTTCACTCTGGCACCCAGTGGAAACCCTATGAACCCCCAGACTCTCCTGGATCCTCCAGTGAGGTCATCCTTCTCCATGTGCCACCACCAGTCCTCATCTCCACCTTCCACGGCGCCTCCTGGCTGTCACTGCGGCCACTGTGGATGACAAACAGGGTCCTATTAGAACAACGGCTAACGTTTAAGTGGTTCCAGTGTACCAGGCACTGTGCTGCGCATTCTCCCATGTTATCCTCATACCTACCCCATGAGACAAGAGCTGTTACTATCCCCACTTTAGGAATAAGGAAACAGATGTGCAGAAAAGCTAAAACACTTCCCCAAAGTTGCCCAGTTAGTAAATGGCACAGCTGGGTTTCTAACCCCTGGCCAGACTGGCACCAGTACCCACATCAGGACCACCACGCTGCACCTGGATGACAATACCCACCTGCCACTCATTGAGCTTGCTCACATCTTACTTTCTCATTCACGGTTCCTAATAACCCAATTCAGCAAACTCATTAGTCAACAGAGCCAAATATCAACAGTACAACGATTGAAATTTCTTTTGAGAGCTAAATTTCTTAAACTTCTTCTAACGCCAATTCTTCAAAATAGACTCACCCAGGCCGTGGTATTTTGTGGAAGAGCCATACTCAAGGGGTCAAAGAGCCTCATGTGGCTCACAAGCCGCAGTTTGCGGACCATGGACCTAGGTAAAGAGGAATGAGCCTCTCTTCTCTCTGTCAGACCCATTTCACAGATGAAAAAAATCAAGGCCAAGCAAGATAAGGTAACCGACTCAATTGCAAGAGCTACTAACTGGTAGGTAAAATATAACCTGACGTCAATTGATAGATTTTAACCTAAGGGGCATGGAGATGAGGGATAAGGGTACAGCATTGCAATACAGGTTTTTCCCACCAACACAGCCTCTCCCTTAGGAAACAAAAATCCAGTTATCCTGAAACCTCATTGCTGGATGTAACCTTGGTTGGAGCCTCATTTCTCACTCTGACATTGAGGCATTCACCGTTGGGTTTGGGATGCAAGAATTAACAAGAGTCAGTTATTTTCCTGGTACTTGTCACATTTTCACTAAGGGCCAAAGCACTGACATGGCAAGTGAAGGTGATGCAGGATCGTAAGGAGCTAGGGAAAGACCTTGACAAGTGGAATACGAGAAACTGAGACAAAATAATTAGGCAAGGCCAAACAATTTGAGAAATTTACAGCCAGATCATAAATCACAAGGTTTTATCTTCCCAAACCAAGGGCATGGGAGCAAATGGTTTACACATTCAAGACCCATGCTGGGGCAGACCGACCTCATTCCCAGCCCCTTTTCAATAACATTCTTTAAAAATAAAACTAACCAGAAAACAACCCTGGCCCCTTTGTATACACATTTTAATGAGTCAACACATTGAAGGACACATCTGAAAAGCTAATGAATATTCTGCTGAGAGCCTCCCCTGAGACCTTCCCTAGGATTCCAGCAGCCAAAGAAAGATAAAAGATTTAAGACAAAGGACACAGGGTTGGCTCTTGATGGAGGCCTCCCCCCACCTTGTATCTTTGCTGTTTTTCTCCCAAGTTTTAAGGGTCATTGAGAGACTTACAACCAGGGGAAGAGTGGGCAGCAGCAGCTCATCCCGGGCTAACCCCTGGAACCTGTCTCCAAGATCCCACTTTCTCTAACTTTCCCTCTTCTGTGGCTCCTCCTACCTTAAGGCTTCCTTTGTTTCATGGTACCCAGCTTCAATACAGACTCTCAAAATCACCTGGCCCTGTGCTATGAAACCTTTCCTGCAGGAAGATAAGAACCCACACACAATAGGTGGCCTTAGGCAGACCCTTCCTGGTCCCAGACCTCATCCCAGTACCAAAGGCACGTTGTTTGGGGTTGGCAGTAAAAAACCCTTAGAGGTAAAAGGAGAACTTTCTAGGCTGCCATTCCAAGCACCATTCTGTTCTCATGCACGAATACTGTTGTCTTACCCAAGGTCTTGAGACGCGTTGGTTCCAAATGCATCAGAGGGCAGGAAGCAAGACGTCATAGTTGTCAGTCAGAGCTGAACTAGAGCCCAGCTCTGCCATGTACAGTGCCACCTTGAACAGGTGTCTTTATCCCCCAAGGATGGGCATTCTCGTTGGGAAAAGGATGGTAGGGTGACGCTAATGTCACTGGTGAGTATTTACCAAGACAGTGCATGTAAGGCCTTTAGCCAGTGCTACAGCTTAGTAAGAGCTCAAGAAATAGCTTCAAAGGCTAAGAGCTCCAGCACAGAGGGCATGCCCAGCAGTGAACCAGTGGGAGGGCTTGGGAGAACGTGCTATCTTCTTCCCATCATGTTGGCAGGTTGAACTTAGCCATGATAGGAGCATTTACACCACAGCAGTGAGAGGGCAAAGAGGGCTGGGCTGGATGCCTGACCACACCAGCTCTAAGGCGAGAGCTCAAGAACACCTGCTCTCAGCCTCACTGTCCCTAAAGGAGCTTTATGAGGATAAAATAAAGAACCACCTGTCAGATTTCCCTCCCAGTGCAGGATGCTCAATAAACCTGGGGCATCGTTCTCTCCAGCCGGCTGCAAATTGCCTCATGTTCAGCAGTGGGTATAGATTCGCTGTCACCCTCCAGGAGGCTGGAGCTGTTTCCTCCTGGATGCCCTCTGGCCTCTCAGCAGCCTCCCTGTCCCCTGCTAACATCCCAGGGCACCACCCACACCCCAGTCCTGGCTGCCATTCCTCTCCCTCCAAGCTCACCAGGGTCCCTTGAGATCCTGCCTTCGCTCTCTCTCCCATTGGCTTGCTTGCTCTGCCACCTCTCCAGAGAGCAGTCCCAGAGGCCCCTGCAAGACACCGATTAGCATGTTTTCAATCTGACCTAATTGCACTCTGGAGAGCCTTGCCCGGAGTCTCAGCACTACTGGCTCCTGCCTGGTAAATATGAGTCCTAAGTTTCTCTAGAGCCCCCACTCCTGTTGGAGCTGAAGAGAGGCTCCCTCTCCACTGGAATTTGGGCAGCTCCTCCAAATTACATCTGTAAGAGCCCCTCGTGCTTTCTCAACCTATTCCTGTTGCTTCCAAAGTGGGCATGTTTGAATGAGTTTGCAACTCACCTCTCAACTAACTAGAACACCCGCTTATTTCCAATGTCCCCACACACGCTCATGAGGGACACCTCCCTCTTCCACCACTGCAGCTGGCAGAGGCGTTAGTGTGTTTCGGTGCAGGCCCAGTATTGGCCCACCAGGGATGCCAGACAAGAGGAGAGCAAGGTGTGTCCCTGGCCATGAACGAGTCGTGGTGAACATCAGAAGATGGAACTTAGGTGGTAGTTTCCAACAGTTAGTCTGGGAGCAAAATGAGGCTACACACAGTGGTCTGAGCTGGACTGGTGGGAGCACGGAGTACCAGGTGGTGGGGTGAATGGTGGGTGGAGCAGTGTAGATGGGTGGTATCCCACTGGCATGAGAGCCGGCCATGCACATCTCTTCCTTAGGCCATGACATCAACGTTGGCAGCTTGAGCTCAGCCATGGTGGGAGCACTTACACCACAGTAATTGGCAAACTCCCCAATCAGAGTTTTGTTTAGTTTTTCATTTCTTGTGTTTGCATCAAGCTGGTGGTTAAACATTGACCAGCTAGCAGTAGTCACATAGCAGAGCAGGGGAGAAGTTCAAGGCATGCAATTTGTAACCAAACTGGGACACCTGGACTAACCTTGCTGAGCCTTGAGGGTGTCTTCTATAAAAAGGATGAGTCACCTTAAAGGGGTTCGTTCTGATTAAATGCTCTCTGTGGACAAGCACTCAGTACACTATCAGAAAACTCTCTCTAGTAATTATATGCCAAGAAGACAAGCTCCTTGTGCCACTGTAAGAAGGCTAAAGGTTGCTTTTCCTGTGGTCTCCTTCACAATCCTGCTTGACCTACATGAAGGAGAGATTCAAGACAGGACATGTAACTCAGGAGCAAAATTACACTGGTGTATATATACATTCTGTTTTAGAAGTGCCAACATCAAGAAGAAAACTTCGGCAACTTCTGATCTCTGCCAACTTACTTTTTGAGTGTTTATTAAAGAAATGGAATTCAGAAAACCAAGTCACTCTAGGAGGGTTTTTCAATAATTGCCTTTTTCTCCTTCAGATGTTCAGAGATGATTTCCGCCGCCTTCGAGACACAGATAGAAAGGAAGTGGAGTGTCTCGGTAGCGAGCCCAGCCGCCGGCGAGCAGGGAGGTTATAAGAGAGGAGAGCTGTCTCAGGGAAATGCTCATCTGTCGTTTTCATG
The DNA here is from genome assembly GCF_964339955.1 of Pipistrellus hanaki. NCBI lineage: Eukaryota > Metazoa > Chordata > Mammalia > Chiroptera > Vespertilionidae > Pipistrellus > Pipistrellus hanaki. The sequence goes on along the minus strand of NC_140506.1, from coordinate 85,688,689 downwards.
CCCAAATCGTGCCCAGGTGGCAGCGTTTGACTCACTCTAACAGCCTCCAAAAACAAATGCAAAATCTTTCAAGTTCACTCAAAGTCATTACAACACTTTCCAGAATGGAATCAATTACTGTAACCTCTGTGGGTGTGTAAAGTATGAAATTAAGAGCACCCTCGCAGAGCCATGGAATGGGTAAATTAGCAGAAATTGATTATGGGAGCTCGGGGAGCAGCCCCTGGTGTATTAAGTGTCTTGATGACAAACAGCAGTATAATCTTTGTCAGATTTTGTCTGATGAAATTGTCTTGCCCGCTAATGGTGCTTTGCCTTGGTGATCGCGGATTTTGCCATCTACCAAATTGACATGGGGGTTGAACTCACCATGTCACTGATGGCTGACAAAAAACAAGACAATCCATGTTGTGTTGCAGTCCAGATGAGGGTATGGTCATTCCAAGTGATCTCACCAGGGTTTCTCCTTCCCGGACACTGCAGGTCATGCGTTCAGAGCAGACTATTAACTAGACTCTTCAGGCGTGAGGAGAGTTCTCTGTCATTTGCATCACCCCTTTCTCGGGCCCTATTCCTTGCTTTTCTTCCTCCTCGTTGTCTCATGGATTCACTTTCTGAACCAAGTTTTTTAGGGGGAAGCATCACTGTACCCTAAAAGGTACATGATCCCAAAGTAACCCTTTCTTGGAGCTCCTGTTTTGTTGGTTTATGTTTTGATGTGTCTCAAAGCCAGAGGATGTGTCAAGTGGTCCTCAACGGGAATGATGATGGGAAGACAACAGTGGAGACAAAACCCTCAACATTAGCATAGTGAGATCTCTTGGGATGTCTGGCTGGCTCACAATAATGAAACCTCTAGAAAGGGGTGCTGCTATATGAGCCCCCTGCCAACCCAGCCACAGCTGACTGATCGCAGGCATGAGCACCAGACCGAAGCTGGGCAAATTGCATTCCCCACTGGGAATTTGACATTTGGAAGATTGAGAGGCTATATGTCACTGAAGCTGAGTCCAGTCACTCTAAAGAGAGGAGAAGCAGCCTGGATTCTTGAATGTATTCCCCAAAGCAGACCTTGCTCCTGCCTTTATTGATTCTTGGTTACCCACTACTTCTGGGGGCTCCTTACACTACCCAGTTCCTTCCCAATAAAGCCCCACATTTTATTTTATTTATTTATTTTTAAATCAATCTTTATTGTTCATATTATTACAAAGGTTCCTCATTTCTTCCCCCCTCCACCAGGTTCCCACCCCACCCTCTGCCCCCTCCCCATCCCCCATTGTCCTCATCCATAGGTGCACAGTTTATGTTCAGTCTCTTCCTCCCTCCCTTTCCCCGATAGTAAATCCCTTTTCAGATAGTAAATCTGTTACTTAGCATTTTCTCATATTAATAATACCTCCACATGCCCAATGATACACTTCACACAAAAGACATTTCCAAATAGGTCAACCAGCCTCATCCAGGCCCCACCCAAGGCACTCACAGATCAACACCCCAGCGCTATACTAACTCAACACATCCAGATCTAAGCCTTCATCACTTGATTCAGCAGACCCTCAAGTTCCCGCAAAAGTTTCCAGCCATGTCTGAGAGGCAGCCCTGGGCAGGGACAGGCGAGGAGCGAGCTGTTTCAGGCCTGGCTGCTCCGGGCCTGGCCTCTGTTGCTCTGGTTCGTTCCACAACCAGCTGCTCCGGGTCTGGTCACTGCCACTCCCGACCTAGTTGCTCTGGACTTGGCTGTTGCTGCTACAGGCCTGGCCGCACCCGACCCGGCTGCTCTGGGCCCTGTTGCTCCGGTCCCGGCAGCTCTGAAAGCCCCACATTTTAAATATATATATATATTTGTATTCATTTCAGAGAGAAAGAAAAAGGGGGAGAGATAGAAACATCAATGATGACAGAGAATCATTGATCAGCTGCCTCCTGCATGTCCCACACTGGGGATCGAGCTTACAACCCGGGTATGTGCCCTGACCGGAAATAGAGCCGTGACCACCTGGTCCATAGGTCGAGCCACCACAGATGGGCAAAGCCCCACTTTTTAAGCTAACTTTACCACTGTCCATTTCTATTGCTTGCAAACCAGGTAACTATAATTATCGTGTTTCCCTGAAAATAAGACATCCTCTGAAAATAAGACCTAGCGCATGGAAAGTTAAGACATCCCCTGAAAATAAGACCTAGCACAACTTTGGGAGAAAAAATTAATATAAGACACTGTCTGATTTTCGGGGAAACAGGGTAATATGATATCATTCAGAGAGGGTAAAAACACTCCAGCTGGACTGAGTACGGTAATATGACCATGGAGTTCCACGCTGGTCCGATGGTGAGTAGCAAAAGTCTGCACTTCGGAGACATGATGAGTAAAGCACAGCAATCACTCTCCAAATGGGAAGCCTGAGACACAGCGGGGATTGTCTACTCAGGCCACGCTGGAGCCAGGCAAGGTCACCATGGCTGTGGGAGGAAGCTGGCGCAGCCTCCACCTACTGACCTTATTGTAACCTACTTTCAAATGCCTAACAGAGCCTCCTCTTGGAAAGGCGAGACATCGGGAAAATGGCATGACCGACATTGAGAAAGGAGGTATGTTAATCCCAACCATCCAGGGGTCCCTTGTAGGAGGAAATCTGAGCACCTCAGAGCCAGGACCAAAAGCAGAAGGATGAACTGGGGTGATAGGTCCCATTTTCATATACTCAAAGCCTCTGTACTTTGGCTGAAACCTTCGCTCTGTCTACCCATCACTTCAAGCTCCACTATATCCTCAAACCAGCCACACCAAAGCCATACTCATTCCCGGTGTACAAGCGAAGCTCTTGGGCATGAGCTGAGTTAGGTTCCCTCCAACCCATGAACCTTCTCCCATCAACACTTTAAACTTGGGATGTGAAGGCTTGGGAAAGAAGACAGACACAAGAGGACAAATATTGTGTAAGACTACATGTACGAAATATCCAGAATGCGCGCAACTTTAGGCACAGAAAGGAGATTAGTGATTGCCAGGGCTGGAGGGAGGAGAGGATGGGAGTGGCTGCCAATGGGCACTGGCTTGCTTTCTGGGCTGATGGAAATGTTCTGGAATTAGATAGTGACGGTGGTTGTACAACTTTGTGAACACACTAACCACCAATGAATTGTACACTTTAGAGGGGTGAATTCTTATGATACATGAGCTACACCTTACTCAAAAAATGAAAGGAAAATAGTGGGAAATAGAAAATAAGAGGAAAGAAATGTTTGCTAGGCTCTTAAGAGCTGGAATGACTTCTCACGAGAGTCAGAGGTGGTGAGGGTGGTGGCTAAGAATGTACATTCTGAACCAGCCTGGTTCCATCTCAGCTCTTCTGGTGACCAGTCTCACTGCCCCTGAGGGAAGGTACCAATTTGGGGATTATTTTGAGGATTAAACTGGATAATCCATGTGAAGTGCTTAGTGAGGTACTTGGCATATACTTGGGACTCAATAAGTATTCACCAGTGTCATTAAGAAGGGAGGGAAACATGGAGTTAAAGGGAGAGGGAGATTGGGGTAGAGAAAAAGAAGAGGCAGGTTGAAGAGGTGGGTATATGACAGGAGGAGGCCTGACAGCCCTGTGAGAGGCTGGGGCTTTTGGGACAGGATGGTCAGGGAGGGGGCCTGCTCAGGGTGAGGAAACAGGCCATGCACCCACCAGCCATCTGCTCCCAGCCCAGACTCTGCAGCCAGAGTCTTCCTCCTGCCCTGCTTGCATGCAGTGCTCAGAGTTCACCAGCAACAGGGACCACAATCCTCCCATGTCAGTTTGTGTTTCCCAGGCTTCCAGCTGCCTGGGTGAGACAGGAACACATGAAGTCTGTCCTCCCTCTTTCCTAAGGCAAAGCCAGGCCCAAGGTGGGAAGAGGAGAATGTAGTGGTGCTTACTGAGCTCTCACCATTTGGGGTGCCTCAGTGTGGAGTGCAGCTAAGCAGGATCGAACCTATGATGCAGATACAGCCACCCCTTTGGTGTGGAGGAGGAAACCGGGGCTCAGGAAGAATGAATAGCTAATGGGTCCCTTCATTCATCTATTCAACAATATCAATTAAGCCAGATGACAATTCTAGGACAAGACAGAGTTGTTTACATTTGCCTGGAGGAAGAGAGACAGACAGGAGACAAATCCAAAACACGATGAATATATACTGTGCCAACTGCAGCAGCAGAAGAGGGTGGCACAGCAGAGTGGCAAGGCAGGAGCACTGCTTGCGCATTGTAGGGTGGCCTCTCTGAGGAGGTGACTCTAGGGAGTGATTTCTAAAAGATGAAAAAGAGCAGCGGTGCCCAGATGGTGGGAAAGAGCATTCCTGCAAGTGCAAAGGTCCTGGAGCAGATCTAGCTCACCTTGCGGCACTACACAAAAAAGAAGACTGAAAAATGACCTACCCTTGTGGCCAACTGTGTTTAAGTCATGCAGGTGCACACATGGTGCTTAATAAATGTTCATTGCTCACTGCTTACTTCATAGGCCCCCGCAGCTTCCAAACCCACAAAACCAGAAAGTCCTCCAGGACAGCAAACCTCTTCTCTTAGTCTGTGTCCCCAGAGCCACGCATGGAGTCAAAGCCACCTGCCGAATGAGTCAGTGAGGAGACGGTAGCTATTCGGTGCTTGCTAAATGAGGTGGCGTGCAAAAGCAGAAACATCCCAGCTTTGGTCTCAGGGAGCCCCAAATTCAATCCCAAATCTGCCCGTAAATGCCTGTGTAATTTAAGGCACAGAATTTATCAGAGCTTCAATCCCCTCGTCTGTAAAATAGGCATGAAATGGACACTTGCACATGGGTTTGTGCACAGAATGTGGTAACACAGGTAAAGCCCAAACAACATACCTGGTCTGTGGTAAGATTTTTTTTTAATCATTGAATTTTGTATGTTTTTAGCCAAACAGCATTGAGCTTTTTAACTCAGCCCCTCTCTTGTGCTGTGTCTCTTGATCTTCACTGGAGACCATTAAGGGAGGTGTCGTTGTTTTGGCCCTACACCCAGGGAGGATAAGTAACTTGCCTAAAGTCACACAGCTGTAAACAGCAAACAAGTAGCATCTGACTAAATCCACCACATTATCCTGTCTCTTCCCAATAAAGGGGGTAGCAGGTGCAGGGGTGGGGAGGGGGGGAGGCTGAGAGCTCATTTTAACAAGTCATTATTTCCCCTCCTCATTACCTGGATGCTCGCTCTCAAGCCAAGTCTCTTCCCTGACAGCTTTCGATAGGAATTTGTTTACCCGAAATGTGCACTCAAACACACACACACACACACACACACACACACACACACACACTTTCTCCTTTGAAGGAATCCATAAATTTTTATTTTAACAAAGGGAAAAATGCATCTCGCTTCCATCGCCTGTGTCCCCTCCTGCAGATGCCCCCATGCTGTTCTAGTTAATAAGCATCAACACCCTGCCACCCTCCTGACCTGCCCCCCTAAACACAGCCAGTTCTCTCAATGCATCCAACCCCCCTCTCTCAGCCTCTCACACTGTGGGGAAGGCCCCGCAGCAGCCAAGGGGGAGGGGGGTGCTTCCTTAAGGGGAGCACCGCAGGCTTTGGCAGCTCCCAGGGACCGACTCTGCCACTCTTCCCTCTGTTAACATAATGAGGGGATAACCTGGTATTTAAACCACAGCCAAAGTGGTAAATCTGCATTGTCAGCCTTCAACGTGATTTACAAAATAACTTAAAAATGCATGAACCTTCTTTATAAAGCATGGGGGGTGCTAAGTTAACTTCTAAATATTTTATCGCCCAAGGTGAGCTGTTTGCCTGTGGCCATCACTCATGGAGCCAGAGAGTTGGGCAGCTTCTAAGACTCTCTGTTCTCGGGGCCGTGGGAGGTGCGGGGACTGGGGGGTGGAGGCGGGGGGGAGGGTTAGGGAAGAAGGCTTCATGATTTATTTTGCTTCTATTCATTTGAATAGTGCTTTTGTTCACCATCTTCTGGAACATGTCTGCGGCAGCTATTCCTGGTCGACCCTAGATGCCCTGCATTCATTAGACCTGAGCAAGACACTGTGGACATTGGGGGTCTCCTCAGCCAGGGTTTCTGGAAAGGGAACCTGTAAGGGGGTGGAGGGACTCTCAGATCAGCACTTTTGAGAACACCTGGGGCAAATAGCAGCACCCCCAGGCGCTCTGACACCCGGAGGAGATTGCAGCTGGCCCAAATGACAGCAAAGACAGCCAAAGACTCCATGGACCTGGGAAGAGAAGAAATGCTACACTCGGATGGAAGCTGCTTTCCCTCCAGGTTACTGACTACCTATTCAAGTGTTGTGCCCAAGTGTCATAAACCCCAAAGACTACCAGGGAGCTGAATCCGATGCAATTGCAGAAAGCCTGTATTTATTTTGGACTAGTCCGAGCTCGGTCCCACTTACCCCAGCGAAGATGGCATGGCGGGAGAGAGAAAGGATTTAACATATCAATGGGTTTTATGGCGGGGGGGGGGGGGGGGGGGAGTGCCACTACCTTGGCTGACCTGATTGGTTGGTTTAAGGCTAGGGTCCAGTTACCGGGAGCTGGCTCCGCCCTGCCCTGCCCTCTCACCCCGCCCTGCCCTCTCACAAGGACAGAGTTTGTGTACACACCCTTGGAGTATGGCTGTCCCAAACCCATTCTGGTCAGGACTCCCCAGACCATCTGGACGGCGGGCCCAGCACATGGAAGTTCACTCCTCCTGTAGCCAGCTGCTCCCTGTCGCTGGGAGAAGTGGGGTGGCTGCGGGACAACAGCCGGGGGTATTTGTGGAAGAGCGAGGAAGATCACATGGAGAAGTGGCCAGGTTTCCCTCCAGATGACCTGAATCAGAATGTCTGGGAAGAGGATCCAGAGCCAGGCTTGGAGTCAAGGCTGCTTGCCAAATGAGTCAGTGAGCAGACCATGGCTGTTCTGTGCTTGCTAAGGGAAGTGACACGGGAAAGCAGAGGCCCAGGAGCCTGCATTGATCATTGACTAACATGGTGGTTCTCATGCACGCTGACGTCGTAGACCATCTGGGCTGTTCTAGAAGTCCTGGACCCTGTCTGAACATTGGGCTTTGTAAAGGGGAGCTCTCAAAGGGCTGGTGCCCCCAGAACCCACCCGCAGCAACCCCGATCTCATCCTTGGACATGGAGAGCTGCTAAAGTGCAGGCTTGATTAGTCCCGGTATAAATTAGTCCTTCGGACTCATCCAGCTCCCACAGTCTAACCTGGGAAAGGGTTGGGAAGGGTCAGAAGAGTGGCTACCTTAGTCAGCCAATGGATGGAGAATGCGAGAGAGGGATAGAGAAGCAAGGAGATAGAGAGGGAGGAAGGGACAGAGGGAAGGAGGGCGGGAGAGAAGGAAAGAAACAAGAATGGGCCCCTGTAACCTTTTTAGAACTTTCTAATGCATCTAGGAAAATATTTTGAAAATTTAGACAACACTGCTCTTTGTACGGTTACTTATTGCACGGGGCTGGTGTGCTGTTTGAATCACAAATTGCATGCTAATGGCCTAATTCATAAACCCATTGACATTCTTTATGAGTCCTTAGTATTCAGAAATGAAGAATTTGTGTTCAAAATATAATTTGCATTGCAAAATTCAATAATTTAGTTTCTCATATTCGTTAATGCCTAAAACCACAACACATAACTTATCCCATTCTGACTCCCTCCTTAGGACACTGGGAAAGAAGGGTTGCAGCCAGGAAATAAAGTCCTGCTCCTCATGGCCCAGTTCAGAGCTGCTCTGAGAGTCCTCACGAGGGGAAGGCAGGCTGTTTTCCATCAGGAGCCAGCGCTAAACGACTCTGCCTTTGTAAGATAAGAGCGTAAAAGGGCCTCTCCAGTGCATTTCCAGCGAAATAGAGGAAAATACAGTGAAGTGATCAATGTAACATTCAACTGAATAGCGAGACACTCAGAAATATTGTCAATCAGATATTTACTAGTAATGGAAAGGGCTGCAGAATACTCTGTGTGCACTGGAAATGGAGACTATTTTCTTGGCGAATATATCTCCTATGAGAGGGAATTTGCCTCATCTATATGAGAGGCCAAGCTGGGTGCATAGCTTGCCTCGCTATATTTGTTTCCTGGTACACAGTAGGCAGTGAAAATTGTTGAAAGAGAAAAAGGAAGGTGCCGGGAACCAATTCCAGCATGTAATAATTACAAGAGTTTCATCAACAGGTTGGTGAAGCTTGGGCGCCTCAACAAGGGTTGAGCCACATGTGTAATTTACCTGTTGGAATGGCTAAATGGCACTTCCCCCAAACCTGAATAGGATTTTCTGCTGCCAGACAGCTCAGGGCATTTTATTACCTCCTGTTGGCCAAACACCTGAACAGCTATAGGCTATTCCCCAAACTGACAATGCTTCTGTAGCCTTACCCTTTGAAGTGTTCATCTCCACCTTGCCTTAGGACAAATTGTATTAATAAAAACAGGGTCCTGAGACAAGGAGGGAGTCTTCAGTTCCTTTAGCTGAAGATCCTCTGACCCCCAATGCCTTTCAAAATTATCTTTCATCTTTGGACTCCTTCTTGAATCTACTCATCAGCCCCTTTCTCTAGAATGCTGGGAAAAGAACCCTGGCAGGAAGGATAGACTGTGGAAGTACTAACAGGAACACTTGCTTGTCTCAGGTGCCCTTAAGAACAGGTCTTTTAAGATTCTAGGGTTCAGTTTCAACATAACCATCTTGGTTTGATAGGCTTGATCAGAAAGTGCTAGTGTAAATTTTTTTTTCTTTTGAACCAATATGTAAGCTACTGGGTCAAAGTAGAACCTTTCAAGAATCCAGACCTGAGTGTCAAGACAATGAAATTAAACCACCTTGATTCCTGGAGTCAGAAGGCCTGCATTTTTATTCTCATTCTGCCTCCTACCTGTTTTTTTAACTTGGCCAAGTCATGCCTGCTGTCTGGGACTTGTGAATAGGGGGGGGTTGGATGTCATGATCCTGTTTCCACACTGAAATCTCCAGGACTTTAGGATATGACCCTCTTATTATGACCAGATTTGGACACTGGCCATTCCTACTTGGGTGTGTCTGCCTGAGAGCTGGTTTTTTGAGTCCCTAGAATGCAAAGTCCATTTAGCATCTCAATTAGTGCTGCTTTCTCAGCACCCAGCACAGAGACTGCACATGACCAGTGCTTGAGAAATAATCACTGGTTCATTCAACAGATGTGTCTGAGCATTGACAATGTGATGAGCTACATTCTAGGAAGGAAGGATCCAGTGATGGGCAAGATAAAGTCACCACCTTTATGGGAATTACATTGGCATGGAAGAGACTGATGACAAGCAAGTAAAAGAAGCATAAATCAACAACACAAGTTCAAATAGTGATTAGAATAGGTATTCCCAAAAATCCTAGTTTACATTTGAAGGAGCATTTGAGTTGAGATCTAGATGACCAAAAGAAGCCAGCTATTGGAAAACGTGGAGGCAGATCATTCTGAGAAGCAAGTGCAAAGGTCCTGTGGCAAGAACATGCTTTATGTTTTCCTAGAAGATGAGCAAAGGCCCATGTGAATGAAATACGATGAGCAAGAGATGCTGAGCAGGGGAGGTGGTCAGAGGAGTAATGCAAGTGGATCATGTAGGGCCTTACAGGCTCATGGTCAGGAGTTAGCATTTTATTCTGACTGTGATAAGAAACTCTAGAATGTGTTAAGCAGGTGAGTGGCATGATCTGGTCCATAGCCCTAAGTGCTTCATAGAAAACCGAATTGTTGGATAAATGGAGTGCAAAGTACCTACTCTATGCACCTTGGAAGAGAGTCTGCTCAGGCGGGGGACACCCATCCAGGGGGAGAATGAAGTCAGGCATTTCTGGAAGCCCACATGACCCCTGCCACAGTGGCATGTGACCGAGAAAGCCTCTGCACCCGCCTGGCACCGGGCACCCCTTTGTGAAGCCTAAAGCCTCTGTCACTTTGAGATTTGCTCAACTTCCTCCTCCTTCCGTCCCTGCAAGCTCGGCAGCCTTGTAGTGAGAGCAAGTCATTCGTCAGCAATCTAAAATATTTATTGTGCATATTTTAAAGGCCAAAGTGCTACATCATCGAACTCTGCCTGGATGGGGACAAGGCGTCGCAGTTCGATAACTGGGACGAGGATGTACCAGACGAGATTGCAGACGATTAATCTGTGCAAATGGAACTCTTCAAAGGGGACTGAAGGACTCACTTAAGCGCCAGAGACAAACCAGCCCATAATGACCGCCATTAAAATTTCATACAATTTGCTTATTTTTTTTAAATGGAATCCCTCATGTCCTTTTTAGCTATTACTTATCCTACAGGGAAAATGTGAGAGACGGTGAGGGGGAAAGGGGAAGGACTGCTTTGAGGGTGATCTTGAGCTAAATTCCCAATAAAACGTATCTCTAAGGCATTTGCATTGTGGAAGGACTTCTGTCTTGCTCCCATCACTATCTTTCCTTTGGAAGGGGTGGGGTAATATGCTGAAGTAGTCGGTGGGGGTGTTCGAGATAGAGGCGTTGGTGGGCGAGGTGTGTGAGGTGAGCAAGCTAGTAGTTGACCTTCAACATGCCCTTTAGTCTCCTGTAAGTCCCAGGACCCTGGTTTAAAAATGGGTTGAGAGGAAAATCTATCCTGTGGAGTTAGGGTGAGGACTCAACAGATGGTACATGCAGTGTGCTGGGCACTGAGCTTGGCACGTGGTCAGCATTGGAATCACAAAGCCATGGCCATCGCCACTGTTGTTGTTGCTGTTGTTGTGGCTGTACGACTAGACAATAAGTGTGGGGCTTTGGGCGAATCTCTAACACGCCCTAAAATAGAGTGATGATGCTCTCTTCCTCATGGGGCTCTTGGGGAAATTCAACAAGGTAACATGAGCCCAGCCTTTAGTAGTGTGCAAGTCCAGTGAATGGTGGTTCCCATCGTCATCACATTTTCATCATCTTCAATGATTGACATGATCCTCAGGTCAGGATTTGTCTTACTATTGGGGGTAGTGCTAAGAAGTTGAGGGGAGGGAGGTGCTGTTGGAGGAAGAGTAGGAGTCTGCCCTGCCTGATCCCTGAGCTTCCAGTTCCTCAGTTTGCCCAATCAGTAAATATGGGTCACATTGAACACACCCTCGTCAACAGCATTGTTTTTAAATAAAATGCATTAATACAGACCAAGGCACTAAGAAGGGTTAAAAAGCTCTCTGTACACACAAGCTGTTGCTGTTATTGTTTGTTAAGGAGAGAGGAAGATTGTTGCTGTTATTTTGATTCCTCCAGCCCTGAGATAGCAAATAAATCAGAGAAATGTCGAGTCAGAGTGAAACATGGATTTCCAGGACCCGGAGTGCAGAGCTTCATTGGGATTTTTTTTAATTTTTTTTTTTTTGCAATCTTTGCTGAAAGACATTTGAAGTGAAATTAATAATTGAAATGTAATGAATAATTGCAGTTTGGGGTCCATAGCACAATCATAATTGCCAGTTTATTACTTTTTTAATATATTTGCCGAGTATTAATAATATTGAAATAATGCGAGAAGATCATGGGAAATAAATGAAATACATCATTTGTCAAGGAAAAAGGATTTCCAAACTGTAGGCACTGCTCTTATGAGTTCTGTGATGAATGTGGCATTACGCTGAATCCTTCATCATGGGGGCGTCACCTGCAAAGTTGGGGTCCTGCAGAATTCTCAGCCAGGCAAATAAAGGTAAAGCAGAGAAAGAAGCCTACCATCTTCTATGGGCTTCTTCTTTTTTTTTTTTTTTTTTTTTTTAGGGGCGGGGGTGCCAGGCAAAGTCCCAGAGCTAGCAATAGGAATACCCAGGTTTTGTCCTTGCTCATTGGTTTGTCCTTGAATAAGTGCCTTCCCCTCTCAAAATGAAAGGCGAAAACATGAAAATATAATAGGATGATGAGGTTGGAATAGATTCCAGAATCCCAACTCTTTCATCTCTAAGAAAGCGATTTGTTATTTCTCTCCCCCAGAGATTGCATGTTTGAAAAGCGCTTCGTATAATAATTTGTAAATAACTAAATTCCCCACACCTGTGCTCTTCTCCAGGAAGAACGCGGGGACCACCCATCACCATCTGTAAACTGAGCAGGTTGGTTTGGGCAGAGGCTTTCAGCCCCGGCATCTCCAATCCAGCAATGGAGAGAGTCACACCTCATTTATTGCTGAAATCAGCTAAAGTAATGAAGTCTGCAAATGAGTCTCTGAAACAGAGGGATTCGGAGGCCTGTCTGACAAAGCCAGCCTTGCTTCTTAATGTCCTGAACAGACACATTTCCTTTAACATGCCGCCGCATCTAAGGCCCTTGGACATCAACCAAGGACATGAGCAGCAGGAAAGAGGTGGGTGCATAGGTGAGGTTCTGGGTGTTGCCACCATTCATGTCTATGTCACCCATCCTCAGCCTGGAGTCAAAGAGGGTGGGACCGCAGCCCAGGTGGGTCTGGAGAGCAAAGCATTTAGCCAAAGAGGGTTAGTCTCAAACCTCAGACCTCAGAGAGCTTGCCTTGGAATTTGGACTCCCTGGCATCCATTACCCATCCTTCTTTCCAGAATCTCCCTTTTGGAATGAACACATCTATGGTGTGCCTGTCCCACCATTGTATTTGGGAGGGTGTGGCTTGTGTGGTTTCACAGTTCACCGATGAAGGACAATTTGCCTCGGGATGAATCTCAACTCAAGTCTCACCCATTTCTGATGTGGATGAGACTGTGGACCTTAGGCTTTAGACTTGATGCTGGAATGAGTTAAGATTTGGGGCTGTTGGGCTGTGCTGAATGCATTTTCATGTGAGAAGGACTTAAATTTGGGGAGGCCAAGGGAAGAATGCTATGTTTATGTCCCCAAAAAACTGATGTGCTGAAGTCCTAACCCCAATGGGATGGTATTGGAGGTAAGGCCTTTGGGGTGATTAGGTCATGAGGGGGGAGCCCTCACAAATGGGATTGGCATCCTTATGTAAGAGATCCCAGAGAGATCTCTTCCCCTTCTGCCAGGTGAGGACACAGCAAGCAGACAGCTGTCTACGAACCAGGAAGCAGCCCTCCTCAGACTCTGTGTTTGCTGGTACCTTGATTTGGACTTCCAGCCTCAGAACTGTGAGAACCATATGTCTGTTATTCATAAGCCACTCAGTCAATGGTGTCTTTGTTAAGGCAACTGAAATGGGCTGATGGATGCTAATGTGGTATTTTTTTTACTTGTTTTTAATCCTCACTCGAGGATATGTTTTTATTGATTTTTAGAGAGAGAAACATCAATTGATTGCCTCCCATATGCGCCCCACTGGGGATTGAACCCAAAACCTAGGTATGTGTCCTGACCAGGAATCGAACCCACAACCATTTGGTGTACCAGACGATGCTCCAACCACCCAGTGAGTGCTGGATGCTCACGTTTTAATGAACATTCTTCTCCGTGCACATGGATATTCCTTCTCTACATGCAGATCCAACTTGACATAAACATGATAATAGATGTGCTAAACTAGAATGTTTTGTTCCCACTTGATTCCATGCCAGGAACTTCCATTCCAGCAAAACCTTCCAGAAGTTTTCCATGGTATTGATTTACTGGTAATAATTTGCCATTGACATTCATACCACTATCAAAAGCAGCTGTGGAAAGAACTAGAAATCTTTCTGTGTACTGATATGGAACTATCTCCAAGATAGGCTAAGTGTAAAATGCAAGATTATAACCCTGTTTACTTTGCTCCCATTTGTTTAAAAACAACAACAACAGGAAATAAAAGGTAGACAGGAAAGAATATATAGACATACTAGAGGCCTAGTGCATGCAATTTGTTCACTGGTGGGGGGCATGGCCTGCAGGGATTGACCTGCTGTGGGAGAGTCGCTCATCCTGGTCAGTGGCTCTCCTACTGTGGGAGAACACTGGCCACCAGGGGCTCCTGCATTGAGTGTCTGTCCCATGGTGGTCAGTGAGCGTCATATCGACTGGTCAACCAGTCATTCCACAAATACCACATTGCCATTTGGTCGCTGGGCTTTTATTATATAGGAGGAGAAGCCAAAGACCTGGGGACACTAGCTGTTTCTGAGAAAAGACTTGGGTGGGACCTAACACAGGAGACACATTTCATTGCACATTCTACTGTATCTGTGGCATACAGTACTGCATACCATTGTATAAACCTAGACAAAACATGTGTGTTCTGTTTTTATGTTCTTTATTCATTACTCTGTGTGTCTATAATTTTAATACAATAGATAGATTTGTGTCATGTTTAAATCACATAATTTATAATGTATGTATTTGTAACTTTGAAAAATACTTTGTCATTGTATCCTCAGCCCTCAAGTGTATAGAAGAAATATAAGGAAGATCAATAAATCTTTATCAAATGAATAAGTAAATAAACTGATTATCAAAATATATTTGTGAGCTGTGTTGTGGGTTTGTTTGTTTGTTTGTTTTCATAGATACTACATTTGATGGGCTTTGTCACAATCTAGTATTGCCACGAGAGAAGGGGATCAGGGAGTAGGTAGCTGGGAGCATAGGGTGATGCTGGTGGAGGAAGCATGCCCGGTACCTGAAGCCTTCCTGTAGGAGGCAGAGGCTGAGAGAGAAGGAACCTGACGCCAAGGAAGCAGCCACAGAGGCAAAGGGCAGACTCTCTGTGTAGCGAGGTCTCTGCTTCTGGATTTTCCACCTCTGAGGAGTAGAACACACGCTCAGTGAGGAGCAGGAGCTCTGAGGCCACTCACCTCGGAGGGAATCCCGGCTTCACCATTCTCCCACTGGTTTTTGTCACCTTAACCTTCATTTTCTCATCTGTAACATGGAGGCGATCATGAGTGCATCGAACTCGTTGGATTGTTTTAAGTCTTGAAGGAGACAACACACATAAAATGCTTGGCATATAGTTGCCACTCAAAACAATCTCAGCTATTATTCCTAGCATTCATTTTATCCAAGACTGGGGGGTTTATGAAAGACTCCGAAAATGGCTAAAGAGACTTGGAAGTTGACAGGGACAGAGGTGGCAGAACTGAAAGAGTTGAGAAGCAGTGATATTGAATTCACTCACCCAACCAGTTCTCACTGACTTCTCACTTCACCTCAGCACAGAACCAGGTATTGGAACCATGGACAAGCCCAGGTGCACACAGTTTCTGCCCCTTGGAACTTCCAGTCTGATGAGAGACATGGGCGTGAACCAAAGGATTAACCTAAGATTGCTCCTGTGACAAGTGCTACCGGAGAGAGGTGGAAGATATCCCGAGAGCTGATAATGGGAGATTTGATTGATCTCAGGAAGAGTCAGGGCAGGCTTCCTTGGGAGTGACATTTGAGCCAAGATCTGAAGGGTGCCTAAGGATTATTTAGGTGGAAAAGGAAGCAGCACATGGAAGGTCCCTGTGACCAGAGGCAACTACCTGCACAAAGAACTGAAGAAACCCAAATAGTTGGAGAAAAGCTACAAAGGGTAGTGTGGGGTGAAGTGAGGCCAGGAGCTAAGTATAGATTAGCCCCTTGCAGGGTCTAATGATAACAATAACCACAATTAATCACCTGCTGTATGCCGAACACAGTGCTGGGCACATTATATTACCTCATCTGAACTCCTAACAGTATCATGAAGTTGGCGCTACTACATCCCCACTTTGCAAAGGTGATTGGGTTACCAAGAACTTGAACCAGTTAAGCCTGACTCATAAACACTCACAGCCGTGGACTCGGAATACCATGCAATTTGACATGCAAAGAGGAACATTGAAAAGGGGCCATTACTAATAATGCCAGGGCCATAGACATGAGCCAGGACCATCCCAGCCCATCCTGGATGGCATCCCAGGATAAAGAGCATGAAGGTTCTTTGTGAGAAGAACATGAAAGTTCTTTGTAAACAATGGCATCTATTAAGACACCAGAGACAATCAAGCTGACCATGAGATCCAGGAAGAGACGACATCTCAATATCAACAGAAGACTGCTTTCCTAAGCTACGTCATCCCTCTGCTACATAGGAAGCCTGCTTCCACCAGTCCCACACCTCAAATATATTTGACATTTCAAAAAAATAATTGTCAGTGTTATTAATGTTTTAAAATGTAGATTAAAAATGTGACAAATGAGTGAGAAACAGCAGACTGTTTTAATGAAAATTTCATACTCCCCATCAATAAATCAGAGACCAAAGAGAACCCAACACGGGCCACAATACTTCTTGCTTGTCAGCGCAGGGGTGACAGGAGTTGGCCAAAGTTAACTTGGGAGCTGGGAAGGTTCTGGAATACTGCTGGGCACAGGAGGCTGAACTTTGTGGTGAGAGGAGCTGGCTGCAAGGGAGATGGCTTGGGGAGATGGACATAGTGGCCTGGCATGGACTTTGCCACTCTGGGCAGCTTTCACCAGGGCACGTAGTGGTGAGAAAAAATTCCCTGGTATTCAGTTGAAACACAGCAGGACCATAGCACTGCCTAGCAGGGAAGTCCTCCACACTCAACCTTCCTGGTGCAGTGCGGGGACTGTCCACGTCAGGGGTCCCTTGTCCAAGGACTATGTGAGGCCAGTCCCCTCTCCCCTCTTCCATGGTGGTTCCTCCTGGTTTAAACACTATTCCAACTGTAGGACCCATTTCCAAACTTTTGTCCAGAATCTCTACTGAAATTTTGTTTTCTTTCTTAACATTTTACAAGCGATGCCTGGGTAGCAACAAACCAATCCCATCTGTTTTATATTTTTAGAGAAATCCAGACAAGGAGTTGCTATGATCTCCCCCAGGAATCTATGCTAGTATTTAATCCCAAAGCCTGCTTCTCCCTTCAATACTGTTTTCATATTCGATGTGCTTACAAAAATAGAGTAAATCCAATAAGGAGTCATGGGTCAGACTGTTGGACCTCAAAGGTAGGGTGGGGATAAAAGGAAGAGATCAACCAAAGGACTTAAATGTATACATATGAGCCTAACCAGTGGTCAAGGACAATAGAGGGGTGGGGGCATGAGTGGGAGGGGTGGGGGATTGGAATGAGGGGTTGAGGACAAATATGGGATACCTTAATCAATAAAGAAATTTAAAAAAATAAAAAATAAAATAAATAGTCAATCCATGGTGATCAGGATCAGCTGCTAAAAATTTTACAGTACAGAAGAATGATCTGGGGGGAGTGGATAGTTGAAAATGCAGGCCCCCAGGCTGAGGTCTTACAATGTTGATTCAGCCTGGCCAGTATGTCTCAATGGTTGAGCATTGACCTATTAACCAGGAGGTCATGGTTCGATTCCTGGTCAGGGCACATGCCCAGGTTGTGGGTTCGACTCCCAGTAGGGGGCATGCAGGAGGCAGCCAATCAATGATTCTCTCTCATCATAGATGTTTCTAGCTCTCTCTCCCTCTTCCTTCCTCTCTGAAAATAAACATATTTTTAAAAATAAACAAATGCTGATTCCTGGGCTGGGGTATTATAAATGCCGCTCCATGGGTTGAGGAGAAGGGAGAGATGGAGCCTTGTTCCACAAGCATCTCAGGTGAAGTGTAACACAAGCAGTTTATGGCCTGCGCTTTCAGAAGCACTCGGCTGAATGAGCCTTGGCAAGAATGTGAGGAGAGGAGCCTCGGTGGGTGCTCCATTGGGGGAACTGGGATATTTCCAACCAGAACTGCCTCCGTGCCAGCTCTCCGGTCCTCCTGCTCTTCCCCCATCTTCCTTCTACACCAGGGGTTGGCAAAGGCAGTCTTCTGAGGCCAGATTGAAATGCCAGAATGTATGGAGATTAATCACAGAATAATACAAACCGCCGCTTATCATCTACCATATATTTGACATAATTACCCTACAAGCAACATGAAAATGTTATACTGTAATAACTCCGAGCCAGAAGAAAAAGCAGCGCTGCTGATAACACGAAAATGGAGAAGAAGACAGAATAGAGCCCTTCAAAAACTTTTAATTAATTTTTCCTCCTTTCAGCATAATTGATGTCAGTTCAGGCTTCAATGTTTTCAAAGTGCTTGGCCTTGTAGCAGAGAAATGTAGGGCCCCTGGCAGTTGACTACTGAGCAATGCTGGGCACTGGCAGGGAACTGAGGAAGGGCAATACACAGAGCATTTCGGCAGCTTTTAAACCTATAACTTGCACCACTACCCCCCTTTAAAATCCTTCCCTAGCTCCCCATTTCCTGCCCTGCAGAACCCAAAAGCCAAGGCCCACTGGCGTCCTTCAGGACCCTCCCTGGTGGGACACTTGGCAGTTTCACCTCCTGCCCTCCTCCCCCCACCCCAGTCTGAACAACATTGCTTGCAATTTCTCCACTGCACCAGTCCGAGTTCTCCAACAAAGCACCACAGACTGGGTGACTCATAAACAACAGGAATTATTTCTCACCATTCTGGAGGCTGGAGGTTAGAGATCAGGGTGCCCGCCTGGTCAGGTTCTGGGGTGAGCCCGCTTCCAGGTTGCAGACTTCTGTCTTGTGGTGTCCTCACAGGGCAGAGAGAGGGCAAGTCCTCTGTGGGGACTCTTTTATAAGAGCATTGACCCTGCCCAACTGGTGTGGTTCAATGGTTGAGCGTCAACCTATGAACCAGGAGGTCGTGGTTCGATTCCCAGTCAGGATACATGCCCAGGTTGTGGGCTCAATCCCCGGTAGGGGGGGTGCAGGAGGCAGCCTATCAATGATTCTCTCTCATCATTGATGTTTCTAGCTCTCTCTCCCTCTCCCTCTCCCTTCCTCTCTGAAATCAATATATATATATATATATATATATATATATATATATATATATATATATATATATATATATATATTTATTTATTTAAAAAAGAGCACTGACCCTGTCCATGAGGGCTCCACCCTCATGCCTTAATCCCCTCCCAAAAGCCCCACCTCCCAATAGCATCACTTTGGGGTTAAGATTTGAATATTTACATTTGGGGGGACACAAACATTCAGTCCATTACACCTTCATTTCTCCACACTCCTGCACTTGAGTTCAAACTGCCAGGACACCTCGCCCTGCCCCATCCCCATGCACTTCTTTATCCAGCCAGCCCAGCTCATTCTTCAGAACTCAGCCCAGATGCTGCCTCCTCGGGAAGCCTTCCCTCCTCACTGCAGCCCAGGTTTCCGCTTTGGGTTCCCAAGGCCTTGTGGTCTCCCCTTTAACACAGCACTTACCAAGCCATATTGTACGAGTCCGTTTATCTCTCTCCTCTGTAATCCAGCATTCACAGTGTCTAAGAGAGAATATATCTCAGAGAATATTAGAAGAATAAAAAAAAAAATGTATCTATTAATCTAACACTTTGTTGATGCCCATTGTATAGAACAGTGGTCGGCAAACTGCGGGTCATGAGCCACATGCAGATCTTTGGCCCCTTGAGTGTGACTCTTCCACAAAATACCATGACTTAGGTGAGTCTATTTTGAAGAAGTGGCATTAGAAGAAGTTTAAATTTAAAAATTTTGGCTCTCAAAAGAAATTTCAATCATTGATATCTGGCTCTGTTGACTAATGAGTTTGCAGACCACTGGTTTAGCAACCTATAGAGTAAATTCCTGGTATGAAAACACTCATCTCTCTTGAACTAATTTTATTCTTTGACCAAACCTACCTGTGTGACCCATTATTTCCCTTTTTGCTTAGACTGCCAGGAGGCTCAAAATGAAATGCCATGCTCAACCATCACAACACTATTTTAGTCTAGGATGTTGCTGATTAATTTTCTCTTTTCCTCTCTGTGATTTTGTTCTTGTTGTTTTCTATTTCCGCTTTATTGGCCCTACTTTCTCAATTCATTTATGCTTGGTATTGCAAATGACTTCACATAGGTGGGCTGCAAAGGATCAGTACAGGATGTACCCTCTACTGTGTGCGTTATGTCTGACTTACCAGTGAAGCACACCTTTTAGGTAAATAACAAGCTCAATTTGTCTAAGCCGTAAGCAAATACCCAGCACATATATACGTTAAGCGAGGTGCTGTGCATACAGAAAAGACAGAAACACGGTTCCCTCACTCCAGGAACTCATTGTCTCAAAACAGACGTAACCCAGCCCAGTGTGTGTACCTGCCATAGCGGAGGTGTGCCCTGGGTGCCATGGGAGTAGGGCAAGCAAATCCTGATGCTTCCTGGGGACGGTGGGGAAAGGTTTCCTAGAGAAGGTAATGTTTGAGCGGGGTCTTCACAGTTACATAGGAGTTCACCAATGGGGGAAAGGTGCTGAACTTCAACAACGTGGAGTGAGGATCACAGGTTGGTGGGCAACCCCTCTGTTCAGAAAGGTCATGAAACACACGAGAGCAGACCCTGCTGGCAGGTTTAGATTTTATCTGACAGGCCATTTTGCATGTGAGGATCCATTTCAACGTTCAGATATTTCATGGCCGAGGCTTCAGTGCATCCTGTCTGAGAAGACACATCGCGGCCAGCATTACAGTAAGTGCAGTGATGCATTGAAATTAACTTGTACTTTGTGAGGCCCAATCACATCAAGACACTTGAAAAATAGCTGCACCCAGCAAAACATGCACTGTCCTCCTCGTAGCTATAAATAAAAGATGACTGTGTCTATTCCACATGGCTACGCTTCTCCCTACGTCTCACACAGTGATGTTCAACCTTGAAATATTGTCTCTGCACTCTGTACTTCCTCTGTGGCACAAGCGCCTGGACTATTCTCATCAGATGCTTCTCTCTTTTACTTAATTAGGCCTGTACTGCACCTTTCCTCTCCTTTCCGATTGTTTTTCCTCTCTCTTAGGTGTATTTTATCAATATCTGTTGTTGTCACATTACATTCTGATGTGTTCATCTAGTTTGGTGGTCCTCACATTTTCATGTTCATCAGCATCACCCAGAGGGCTATTAAAACACTGATTGCGGGGACTCCTCCCGGAGATTCTAATGCAGGAAGTCTGGGGTGGGGGCCTGAGAATTTGCATCTCTCACAATTTCCCAGGCGGTTCTGATACTGCTGATCCAGGGGCCACAGTTTGAGAACCACTGATTTACATTACCTCTTAAAATTACCTGGACTACATAAAGAAGTGCTCGAAATATATAAAATAATTAGATTAAAAAGTAAATTTCCAGCCCAGCTGGTATGGCTCAGTGGTTGAGTGTCAACCTATGAACCAAGCGGTCACAGTTTGATTCCGGGTCAGAGCACATGCCTGGGTTGCTGGCTTGATCCTCAGTAAGGTGTTTAACAGGGGGCAACCAATCAATGATTCTCTCCCATCATTGATGTTTACATCTCTCTCTCTCCCTCCCCTTCATCTCTGAAATCAATAAAATATATTTTAAAAAATAAATTTCCAGCAACACTTAAAATCCCTATAAACACCTTCATGTCTGTGCAATGTTTAAGATGGATATAAGAATTCCTCACTCATTTTAAACTGGTAAGTAAATAAGTGCATATAACTTGTATTATCTCTACCTGTCACCTGTCAGTCAAGGTGACAGGTAGAGATAATACAAGTTATATGCACTTATTTACTTACCAGTCTATAAATCTTGAGCCAAGACTTTCATGTGATCACTCTGTATTTATTATGAAAAACCGAATATACAAACAGACAATGGCCAGACCATGAACAACAATAGAATTTCCACCCACAATCTGTAGCAATCAGCCCATAAAACCAACCCATTATATACACTAACCAGCCCAGGGAGCAGCCTGCTATCTCTAAGTCAGACAGTAGGAAGTTAAACCACTATTTCCAGCGATCAATCCAGGAAGCCAAGCCTTTGTAACAACTGGCCCCAAATGGAACTTGCTTAATAACCAATAGCCTCCCTAAGTTTTATTCCTCCTGCCAACTTGACACCAACCAAAAGAAGCCAGATATGCACCTGCACCAATCACATAGGATGCCCTCCTGCTAAATAATCTACGTCCAGCTTCCCCAGGCCAACAGCCTACCAGCAGGGCCCAGCCTACACCTACCATTTCCCTCCTACAAAGCTTCCCTCTCCTCTGCCTGCCTTGGAGCCTCTGCCAAAACACAAGGGTGGTGGCCACCATCACTGCATCTTGCCCAGCTTTCAAGAATAACCTTTGTTGATAAACAAGAACAGACCCAGAGATAAGGAGCCATGGGTCAGACTGTTGGACCTCAAAGGGAGGGTGGGGATAAAGGGGAGAGATCAACCAAAGGACTTATGTGCATACATATGAGCCTAACCAGTGGTCAAGGACAATAGGGGGTGGGGGCATGAGCGGGGGGGATTGGAATAGGGGGTTGACCACAAATATGTAATGCCTTAATCAATAAAGAAATTTAAAAAAGAATAACCTTAGCTTGTTATCACTTGGCTGTTCTTGGTTTATTTCCACAGTTGGCTGAGGGACCAGAGGAGAGCCACAGCCCACTCGGCCTGCACACTGCCTCTAAGCATTTCATAGGGAGAGTTCCATGGGCAAGCCCCGTTGAGATCTTTATCCATCTGTGCGCCATGGTTACTTCACATTTGTGCTCTCAAGCCCCTTTCCAAATTATGTTGAAGGGCCGTGCGGCCTTAGTGATTGCAACCTCTGCTGTGGGCAAGGGGGACCCTCTAAAGATTTTTGAACTAAGACATGTCATGATCTTTGCATTAAAAACTGTCTGGATGCTGTGTGGATGGGGAGTAAGGTCAGAATGAGTGAACCAGGGTTTCTTTAAGGAGATTGAATGAGAACTCTAGACCAGACCCTGTCTCCATGGTGGAGACATTTTTTGTCCTGAAATGCATTCCTGTTGCTGCTGGAGAGCCAAGCTTTCCTTCCTGATCACAAAGAATGACGTGGTTTTCCTCCCCGGCGGGTCCTTGCATTGCCTCCTGAGCAAGAGCAGGCCAGTCATGGTTATTTAATTAGCATGATAAGCTTTCATCAGGAAACCAAGGGGCATGTTCACAGTGGAGAATCCCCTCTTAATTGCTGAGGATGGGCCTCTGCTCCCTCTTTTGACCTCCAACACCTAGACTTGTGGAAGCCATGGAGACGACTCCTGGTCTGGGAGGTAGGAATACAAGGAATGAGACTCTGGCCAGAACATTTGGCAGGCTTTTTAAATTTCCTGAGGAAAGAGAAATGAGACCCTCCTGGAGCTGCTACAGGCGAGACCTCCAGAAAAACACCTGGTCTTCAAATGAGTAAGTCAGATGGCCTGAGTTTGATCTGAGCCCCAGTGGCTAGCAACAGCGGGACCCTGACTGCACAAGTGCCTTATCCTCTCTGCCCCTCAGAGTCCCTGTTTGTAAAAAGAGTGCAATGCGAGTGTCTGATTCTCAGGGTAAAATGGTGCATTTGAAGGGCTTGGCAGCATGCCTGACACATAGCAAACTTCCACAATTATGACACACTAGAGGCCCCTTGCAGGAAGATTCCTGCAATAGGGCTTCCTGCTGCAGTCTCCACTGCCCCACCTGCTTCCCTCCCTTCTTTGCAGCCCCTCCAGCTTCTCTCCCTTCTCCCCTACCCCACCTGCTTCCCTTCCTTCTCCGCCGCCCCGCTTGCTTGCTTCTCCCAGCTTCCCTCCCTTCTGCAGTTCTTGGCTTCTTTCTATGCAGTCTTCAGTCTTTCGCTCTGGCCTGGATATGCAAATTAACCACCACCTTGGTTGGGTTAATTTGCATACTCACCTTGATTGGCTGGTGGGTGTAACAAAGGTACAATCAATTTGCATGTTTCTCTTTTGAGGATTAGAGAGGATGAGTCTCAAGCTCTGGTGGTACTAATACTGTGTCCTGTGATCAAGATTAGCAAGTCCAAATGCCAACCCCAAACCCATTCAGATCTACAGCAGTGCTTCACAACCTTTTATACATTGGTACCTCCATAATATCTCTTAGATTTGTTTTTAATTGCCCCCCCCATCCATGCAATTCTAATAGCATAGTTATACTGTACATCTGCTTGCTTAGTACGGCCCTTTAGAGAGCCAAAAAGCACAGTATTATCCAAGTTTTTTCACCCCTCATGAGGAAATTTTTTGAGCAGAGATGAAATCTTACACGCATCTTTTATTCTTTTCCTCCACCCAGAGGGAAGTGAGCCAAGATTCACCGTGTATATAAGTGCATAAAACATTTACACATACATGGACTCTGGTTAGTTTAACTTTAATTGGTGGGTATGACAATGTAAAATATTTACATTTTACATAGTCAGGGGAGGAACTGGTGTTACAAAAAGTAAAACATGTCCTTTTAAAAAAAAAAAGAAAAGCCAATTTTCATTTATGTTAAAAATGCATGATCTCAAGTTGAATGAACTGAGTAAAATAAGAAAGTCCACATATATTCCATTTACAGTTCAACCTTTGATTCCAAAATATTTTCCTTTCAGTGTGTGTGTGTGTATGTGTGTGTACACGCATGCATGTGCCATTGTCTTTTTTTATTATTTTTTACTGATTTATTGATTATGGTATCACATAATTGTCCTCATCCCCCCATTCCCATCCCAAACCCCTCCTCACGTATGTCCACGACCACTGGCTAGGCCCATATGCATGCACACAAGTCCTTTGGTTGAACTCTCCCTCTTACCTCTATCCTCCCCTACCTTCCCTCTGAGGTTTGACAGTCTGATCGCTGCTTCTCTGACTCTGTTTTTGTTCATTACTTCCCCTAGATGCATGAGATCATGTGATCCAAGAAATACCCTTATAAGAACCGAAACTGAGACAAGCCATAATGGTTATGCTGAGAGACAAATGAATCAGTCTATAGTGAGTTCCTTTCTGGGCCAACAATATGTGCCATGGTCTTAACAGGAAATTGTAGAGGTTGTCTTTTTACATGTGTGTTTATACGTGTTTGTGTGTTTGGGTGGTTGTTTAACTGATGCAAGATAAACAATGGGTAATACACCTCAGACCTCAGAATTATTTTCCTCTTCTGTGAGATCTGAAATCTGGGTTCTTCTTAGCTCTCTACCTCTGAGGGCTCCAAAGGCTCACCTCCCTCCCACTCTCACATCCACGCAGGCTCGTGGCCTCTTTATCACCGGGGGTCTTAACTGGATACCCTGGACAGAGTGTCCACTCTTCCCTGGAAGGAAATGGCAGTAGAAGGGTGGGCTCAGCATAATTGGGCACAGCTCTTCTGCTTCTTGCCTTGTGCTTGGCATTGGAGACAAGCACAAGAACAGAGACAGACAGTCCACAGCTCTGGCACTCCAGGTGCCCAAAGTCTAGCAAAGGTGCCTGATCTCCCCTACCTTCCTGCTCTCTCACTCTTCTCTTTTTGGCCCCAAACTCCACATCCTGGTGGCCAAGATTCCCAGTTTCCTTGGCTAAAACCCCCTGAAGGTTGAAGAGAAGCACTGCCTTTATGTCCCTGAGGCATGAGAGACATCCTCCTTGCAGGCTCTCTGAAGCACAGCACAGCTGACATGATAGTGGCAGCCAAATCACACCTTAAATCAAATGCAGAGGTGGGTTCCTTAGGGATGTTTTTAAGGGGCTCCCCATTCAAGCCTGTGTAGCATTCAGTAAAAGCAGTGGTTACAACTGCCAGGAACTGGAAGCCATTCAATGTTCTTCAGTCGGTGAGTGGGCAAACTGTACTATATCCATGCCCCGGAATACAACTAGGGGGTGAAAAGGAATGAGCAATCGATGCACGCCACAACCTGGATGGATCCCGCAGGCGATGCTGAGTGAAGAAAAGTCGGTCTCAAGTGGTTACACCCTCGCTGAGACTGGTTTGGCTCAGTGGATAGAGCGACGGCCTGCGGACTGAAAGGTCCCAGGTTCGATTCCCGTCAAGGGCATGTACCTTGGTTGCGGGCACATCCCCGGTAGGGGGTGTGCAAGAGTCAGCTGATCGATGACTCTCATCGATGTTTCTGACTCTCTATCCCTCTCTCTTCCTCTCTGTGAAAAATCAATAAAATAAAATAAAATAAAAGAGGTTACACCCTCCATCCTGGTAATACTCTCGAAATGACAGGATCCTGGAGATGGAAAACACAAAACACATTAGTGGTTGCAGGGTGACAGTGGGTAGTCAATGATAAGCAGGTAGCACAAGAGACATCCATTGTGGTGATGGGAAGGTCTCTACCCTAATTATGGTGGTGGTTATATGAATCTATATGTATGAGAAACTGCACATAAGGAGAGAGAGAGAGAGAGAGAGAGAGAGAGAGAGAGAGAGAGAGAGAGAGAGAGAGAGAAATCAGGTCTGCAGTCTAGCTAACCAAATTGCACCATGTTGATTTCCTGATGGTGATATTGCAGTGCAGTTAACCAGGAGTTTTGGGAAAAGAAGGGTTCCCAGGATGCTGTGCACCACTTTTGCAATGTTCTGTGTGATACTATGATTATTTCCAAATATGAAGTTAAAGAAAACAAGGAATGCCCTAACTGGTTTGGCTCCGTGGGTAGAGTGTTGGCCTGCAGACCATTCCAGCTCAGGTTCAATTCCAGCCAAGGGCACATGACCGGGTTCTGGAATTGAACCAGTAGGGGGCGTGCAGGAGGCAGCCAATCAATGATTCTTTCTCATCATTGATGTTTCTATCTCTCTATCTCTCCCTTTCTCTCTGAAATCAATAAAAAAAAATTTTAAAAAGAGAGAGAGAGAGAGAGAGAGAGAGAGAGAGAGAGAGAGAGAGAGAGAGAGAGAGAGAAAGAAAGAAAGAAAGAAAGAAAGAAAGAAAGAAAGAAAGAAAGAAAGAAAGAAAGAAAGAAAGAAAGAAAGAAAACAAGTAATGGCTGTTATCCATGGACCTACCTGCCAGCTAGCCACCTCTAGGCCTGTGCCTCTGGTTTGAAGGTGAGGCCCTGCTGTGTCAGCACTCCCTCCCTCCGCCTTCACCCCCATCCCCACCCCCGCAGCCTTTGATTCTGCAGCTCCAGCAGCTCAGGGGCGGGCTGAACTGTGATTCTGAAGCTGTCTTTGATCCCTCACTTTAGGTCTCTTACCACTTAAGCTGCCTGTGTTTAAACTCTCCCCGAGTGATCTTCCTTCTTTCATCCAGGTCCTTTGATGACTTAGTTCTGGTCACTTGCTAATCCGGCCCGAGGTTCCTGCTTGCTGCCAGGTTTTCTTCCTGCTCCTTGTCAGCTCCTTTGCTGAGCTGAGGGGCCCGGGTGGGAGCCAAGGGGGAGGGGGGGATGGGGGGGGGTGATCACCTCGGTTTCACCCTCCAGGTCTGAGAAACCCTGAGCTGGCCCTGGGGCACCAGCTCAGCAATCCCACTTTACAAAGTGAGATCTGCGGTTTAATTGGCACCACTTCATAATACTTTGAAATTGGAGTTCTAGTGAAAACTCTGACCATGGGTAGCCCCTTCTGTGGGTATCTGTGGCCAGAGGACTCCTTCAGGAAATGAAAAAGGCCACAGGGTTTAAACAACCAGGAGGTGGACATTCAAGGAGTGGCATCACCATTACCAACAAGTCTCTTTTCCCCTTTGGGAGAAACGACTGTTCTTTATTTACAGATGTGCTCCAAGCAGCTGATGAGATAATGGTGGGAAAGGGGGTTACAAACAAGATAGTACTTAGCAAATAAAATGAAAATGTCATTGCCCTAGTTTTATCTTTTTCCTCCTCCAAGAACACTTTGCATTGCCTCATTCACCATCCACCAACACCTGAAGTTGCCTCACCTGAAGACAAGGGGGCTAGTGCAGCTAAAGCTCCACCCATCATAGGTTAAGAGCTGTGCCCAGAGGTCCTAGCTCCCCAGCACATACAGCCTGCCCCAGGTATTAGCCAAGCAGATTCCTGAGGCCAAAGAATGTCCCAGGCAGAGGGTCACAGATGCTCATAGTAGGAAGCCCTGAGAGGAAATGGTGAGGGCCGAGAGGCAATGGACAGACACTGACAGCATCTACTGTAAATATAATATTCCACAGCCTAACTGTTCCATTTATTTAGTTCTACCTTTAAAAAAAAAATCCCAAAATGGAGTGATTGAACACAACGACATTTATCTTGCTCACAAATCTACAGACAGTTCATCTCTACTCCACTCAGCTTCCCCTGGTGCAGCTTGAAGGCTGGGGTCTGGAATCACCTGAAAGCTCACTCCCTCCCATGCCCAGTGGTGGGACCTCAGTGGGGACCGCAGCTGGAACTTTCCACACCTGGTCTCTCCATGTGGCTGCTTGGGCTTCCTCACAACATGGTGGCCCAGTTCCAAGGGCACATGTCAAGGATAGGGGCAGAGGGGAGCCAGACAGAAGCCATATCATCTCTTACAATCTAGCCTCAGAAGTCATGCAGCAATACTTGACGCCTATTGGTTAGAGGCAAACATGAAAGCCAGCCGATATTTAAGAGAAGAAAACTTGGACTCCTCTTTTTCATAGGGGTGTGTCAAAGTACAGGCAGGCAGACATATTTGAAAAGCACCACGCAATGCATTCCAACTCAGTTTTACAAATACAGAGCATTATTGCGGTGCCAGGGGCTTTGCTGGATACCAGGGAGACAGAAATGGGCCATTCATTTGGGAGAGAGATTTAAATTTAAAGTGAAAGTCTGGAGTCAACGTGTTTGGGCTTGTTGTCTTACGTATCCCAACTGTAATTTTATAATGTGCATGAATTTTGCATGAATCTTTAGTTAATGGCTATTTCTTCTAAAAAAGATTCAAAAATGCCTACGTTGTTCAGGAATGCTTTGTACACGGGACCACCACACGTGCTCAGGCAGGTTGAGCACTGCGTAAGGGCACCCTGCGTGCAAGGAGCCATGATGGGGGTGACATCTATAGTGCACCTGCTCAACAGGCTGTGTGCTCCAGTCCAAGGTTGGTTTGCAAAAGGACGTTTTCTAGTTGCACCTGCTAATCCAGGTGCCCTTACCTGGAGGGGGCATCTTTTGCTAATTTGCACAAAGGTACCATATGGGCTGGTGCCACGTGGGCCAGTGGTGGCCTTGTGTATATATAAGTTGAGACTTTAGTGAAACTTAAAGGCATGCCTAAGGGTGGAAGGGGAACACACAGATGCTGGCAGAATAATGGAAAGCCTTCTAGTCAGTTAAGTGTGTGTGTGTGTGTGTGTGTGTGTGTGTGTGGTATATGTGTTTCTCAAGAATAGCTATATGGATATGAAGAATAGAAGAAATGCATAAAATCGTATTAACAGGCATTTCCCCTGAGTGGTGGGACTATAGGATATTTTTATTCTCTTTTTTGCTTATATGTATTTTTGAAATTTTCCACAATGAACATGTATTATTCTTGTGAAAAAAAATAATATTATTAAACTCATCTGAATCAATCTGTCTCATTGTGCCTGTCAAACTGTCCCAGGGACAGGCAGAAAGGTCCCCTGAATTAGGATTTGATCCCTAATTCCTATATTTGGTAGCTTGATTTGTGAACCTGAGCAAATCATTTCCTTTCTCTGTGCCTCGATTGCTTCATCTGTGAAGGGATGAGCAGTACCCCCTGCTCTGGGTGTTTTCTTGAGCATCCAAACACTCAGAACAGATCTCAGAAGTGAACTTGTTTTTTAAAATAGTTTTTATTGATTTCAGAGAGGAAGGAGAGGAAGAGAGAGACAGAAACATCAGTGATGATGTTCTGCCATGCCAGCTGGGCAGAAGTAAACTCACTTGGGATACCCTAAGATATTATAGAAATACAAAGGGCATTTTAACCCAAATACCTCCAAGTTAAAAGGTGGGTCCAGCAAGAGGCCTCCTAGGGTGAGGCAAGGGAGGCCTTTGACCTGGGTACAAAATGTAACAGCACACCAAGTGACACAGTCATCCAGATTAATAATGTCCTTTTTTTTAATTAATGATTTAAATATTCATGATGAACTGAGTATCGACATTTTTTAATATAGAAGGGAGCTGACCCTGAACTTCCACAAAGCTGTCTCACCCTCCTCACCCTAGCTCCACCCAGAGGGCTGGGCTCCAGCGCAGGAGTGATGGAACTCTAAGTGTCTAGGAGGGCATGACTAAGCTCAAGGTCATGCTACAGGTCTGGAGATTGAGCCTGGATCAGGGCCCACATCTCTGAGCCCTTAAGGAGTGGCATCAGCCCTGGTAGAAAGACACTTTGGGGAGGCTTGTGTGTGTCCCCTGTCCCCTGTTCCCTGTCTCCCATCATCAATAACATCATCCTGTGCAAGCAGGCTGTTTTCTCCTGAAGAGCTGAGCAGTGTATGACACTTCTTTAATTCGGCCCTGATGTTTCTACCTTCTCAACCACGTGTTGGGTGCTTGGTGCCTTTCAATCCAAAGCTGGAATGAGGGGATTGATCCTCCTGCAGTAGAAATAGCAGGTCCTAAGACAGCTGCCCAGGACTCCTCTCTCCTGGGCAGTAAGAGATACACTTGAGAGGCTTCTGCCCTCTGCTCCTTTGTTGAGTGTCCAGGCCCCTCAAACATGTGAAGAGGATGCACCCTAACTGGGCAGAGAGACCGTCTCCATCTTGGTCTCTCATGGCCCCATGCCCTTCTCCATCACAGTGCTTGCCTCATTTGTAATTGCCTGGGTCCCACCCCACCCCAAACCATGCCTTCCATCGGGTGAGGTCAGCTTCCATTTTGCTCCCTTAGGGGTAGTGCAGACTAGGTCTCCCATAGGCATTTGCTCACTGTATCCATGATGGAGTTAACTTAATCCATGATGTGGGGCAAGGTCCGAGGTCTGGAAATGAGTAGAGCAATAAGAACAGCGGCACTGGGTAAGCTTGTATAAGCAAGAAGCCCTGTTGCAAGCACTGTGCCTACAACAATCCCAAAGGTGAGCACAGAGATCAGCGCTCTTGTATGGACGAGGAAACAGAAGCACCAGTAGCTTGAGCAATTTGCCAATGGTAATACACGTCACCTGTGCCGTCATGCTCTGCAGCCCCAAAACAGTAGTTGACTATAAAAAGATGCATGTAGCCTGACCGGTTTGGCTCAGTGGATAGAGTGTCAGCCTGCAGACTCAAGGGTCCCAGGTTCAATTCCAGTCAAAGGCATGTACCTTGGTTGCGGGGCACATCCCCAGTAGGGGGTGTGCAGGAGGCAGCTGATGATGTTTCTCTCTCATCAATGTTTCTAACTCTCTCCCTCTCCCTTTATCTCTGTAAAAACATCAATAAAATTTTAAAAAGAAGAAGAAGAAGAAGAAGAAGAAGAAGAAGAAGAAGAAGAAGAAGAAGCATGATGTAGCAGCCAGCACTGTGACCTGTGCATTTCTGAGTTGTTTCCTTTCCTCCTCCCTGACCCCTCCTTCTTGGTAAGCCTGTGGTCTCCTTTGGTTTGTCCCATTGGACACTGTGGGGCCTTTCTTCTCATACCACTTCAGTCTCTGAGCATCGCAAGTATCCCAAAGGCTTCTACTGCCATCTGTACACCAATGACTCTCCAGTGCATGGGGCCAAGTAGTTCTTACCCAGAGAAATTGTGCCTCCAGTAATTTGTCATAACTAGGAGGGGATGCATTCAGCACCCATTGGGTAGAGTCCAAGGATGCTGCTAAGCCCCCCAGCACAGCCCCCCAGACACTGGATTATCTGGTTGCAAATGTCACCAGAGCTGAGGCTGAGAAGTCCTTATTGACCCAACCTCTGTCCTAAAAAGTATTTCCAACTGCCTCCTGGCCATGTCCGCTCTGATGTCTCCCAGAGTCTCAAACTCAATATTTTCCAGAATGAACTCATTATCGACTCCTCTCCCCTGACACGACCAGTCGGCTTGCCCTCCAGCATTTCCCAGCTCTGCAGATCACAATACCACTCACGCTAATAGCCCATCTGGGAGCCCGTGTCACTCCCCACATCACACTCTCACCGTGTCCAGCAGTCCTACTGCTTAAAACCAAACGTGGACCCTTCCCACCTTCCAGCCACCTCTACCCCATTGTGGGCCACCATTTTCTCTCATCTACACTATTATCAGCCTCTTTGTTGGCCTTTGTCCTAATTGGTGTCACCATCACCCCAGCCCATCCCCCAAGCAATAAGCAGAGAGATCCTTCTGGAATGCAGAAGTGCCACCACTTCCATAAAACTCCCAAAAGGGTTCCTTTGGGGGTGATGAAAATGATCTGGAACTGGCTGGTGATGATGATTACACATCATCATGAGGTTATTAAGTTGTGTGCTTTGGTTAAATGCTAACTTTTATTCTATACTAGAGGCCCGATGCACAAAATTCGTGCAAGAGTAGGCCTTCCTTCCCCTGGCTGCCGACACCAGCTTCCTTCTGGCACCCAAAACTCAGGCTTCCTTCCAGCCACCAGCAAACACCTGGGATACGGGCTTCCCTCTCAGCCTCAGCTTTGTCTGGAAGGACTTCTGGTCTAATTAGCATATTATGCTTTTATTACCGGTATTATAGATGTATTTTATTACAATTAAGAAACAAAAATACAAAACCTCCAATGGCCTCTATGCTCCTCTTCATGGCTTCCATGATCTGGTCCCTCCAGCCTCTGGTCTTGCTAGGAACTCAAATAAATATTTGGACTTTGCTAGAATCCAGAGCAGGGGTGGCTGAGATCCTGCAGGTGGAAACTGTGGACCCTGAGAAAGAAGAGATCTACTAAGAAGAGCTCCTGCTGGCTAACTGGGCTCAAAATTTTTTTAATTAAAAAAAAAAGGGGCCTCTTGTTCAAACTGCACTTCTGGGAGAAGCCTGCACTGGACTCACTGTCTCTGCACTGGCCTGCCTGCCTGCACTGTTTCTGCCATCTGAGCCAGAAGGAATTCCTGGAGCCTTGTTTCAACTAATGAGGCTGAGGCTTCCCCCATTCAATCAGAGCTGTGCAGCTCCAACCAATCTTAGTAATTCTATTCTGACCAATGAGGATAGTGCCTTTTGGACCAATAGAACTATGAGGATTTGAGTTTTTATTTACTGAGGACAGACCAATCAGAGACTAGGGTGGGAACTTCTTTAAATACTAGAATTCATGCACCAGTGGGGTACCTCAGCCTCGGCTGTGCGATGAGGCCAAACCTGGCTCTCTGACATCCCTCAAGGGGTCCTGAATTGCAAGAGTGTGCAGGCCAGGCAGAGGGACCCCACTGGTGCACAATCAGGCCCAGGGAGGGATGCAGGAGGTTGACCAGCAGGGGAGGGATTATGGGAGGGCTCCAGGGCATGTCTGGCCCATCTTGCTCAGTCCTAATAGGCTTGACTCCAGCAGCAAGCTAACCTACTCGTCAGAGTGTCTCCCCTCTGGTGGTCAGTGTAAGTCATGGCAACTGGTCAACCAGCCAACTGTTTGCCCCTTGGTGGTCAGTGCATGTCATAGCGAGCAGTTGAGTGGCCTTAGCAAATCATTAGCATATTACGCTTTGATTGGTTGACCAGACAACCAGATGACTGGACACTTAGCATATTAGGCTTTTATTATACAGGACTCGGAGCCCAGTGCACAAATTCATGCACCTTGAAAGGAACTATGGGCTGCAAGGCTGCGGTGGGCACATTTCCAATTGAGGAAATAGAGATGAATAGGGAACAAATGCCCGGGTTCAGACAGACTCCCCATGTCATCTTTGCAGGGAGAGGACCCGCACACAGTGGGTGCAATACTGGAGATTTATGTGGTTGCTGATGGGAAGGCCAAGTGCATGGGCCACCCAGAATCCCTACACAGTGGCACCAAGGCTCTGCACCAGGACCACCATCAGGACCACTTGGGGGCCTTCAGACCCCAAGGATGGCGGATGGGGAAATGGAAATGCATGGGTTGGCTTGGTTTGGCAGCCAGAAGGGGGGCTTGACCTTGAACATATCCTTCGCCTCTCTGAGCTCCTGCCAGCTGTCCCCCAGTGGGAACAGGGTGGGTACCCTCCATGCAGGATGGTAGCAATGAGCCTGCCTTGGAAACTCCAAAGTGCTCTGTCGCATGTCCTGTGCCCATCCTGATGGGTGTTCCTGGGGCCTTCTAACCAAGACCAGGGCAGATGACAGTAACAGTGGCTGTGCACAGGGGAGATGCCTCCTAGAGACAGTCAGGGACACAGGAGCATTGGAGGGCTTCTTAGGTCATCGCGAGGTTGGGACTTGCCCTCTGATGTGATGGGAGCCATTGTAGAGGCTGAGTATCCTTCTCTGGAGATAAAGTAGAAGGACAGTGAGAACAGCATCATCGTCCCCATGTTACACATAAGGAAACTGAGGCAAGGACTGCCCAGGCAATGTCCATGGCTGCCGGCTCCTAAAAAAGGACCCCCTGCTGTCAAAGGCTTCCCTCACCCACTCAGCCTGTCCCCCAGCTCTCAGGGACCTCCCTGCGGGACTGCTTTCCCTACACCCTCCTCAGCATCCAGAACTGTCCCCTGGGTGGTGGATACACCCCACAAAGGTCCACACAGATGGCCATTCTGTCCCCACCCTCTGGCTCTGAGGTTCCTTCTAAGGTTAACCTCATTTCTCTGTGTCTGCTTTTTCATTTTTGTTTCTCAGTTCGTTCTCTCTCTCTCCTTCCTTTCTTGGATTCAATCCCTTTCTGTCCACCCTTTTCTGCTCTCTTCTTGTCTCTTGTCACTTCCTTCTTCCCGTTTCTCTTCTTCCTCTCTGTAGGCAGCTCTTCTCTTGTCTGTGGTGCTCTGCCTTTCCTCTGCCCCATCTCTACCTCTGTTTCTAGCTCTGTCTCCTTTGCAATATTCATACATCTCCCTTCCTCCCTCCTTCTCGCCCCCCAGAGGCTCCAGAGGAGACCTAACTGTAAATATTTGAAGATGCGCAGGCTGTTGTTGGAACACAGCAGAGATTAGTCTTCCTCGATGTTTGGTGTTCGTGGCGGCCTAATACCAGGGTCCCAGCTGCTAAGTGTCATGTGCTGGGAAATGACAAGTGAGCCTCACTGAGAGGATAAGCAAAGACAGCAATTGCTGTCTGTTTTACTATCAATTAAGTCCTGGCTTAGGCGCTGGTGGAGGGAGCCAGCAGCTGGGATGTCAGGGGGAGGGGGGAGAAAGGGGGAAGGGGGGGGCTCCTGGTTCTCTCACCAGACCTCAGAGCAAGCCCTTTCTTCTAGGCTTCAGTCCCCTCATCTGCAAAGTTGAGGTTATCATCGTTCCTGCTCCACAGGAGCCCAGGAGGTCTCAGCCCTGAGGTTCGTCTCTGGGAAAAGACACCCAACTCAGCGGGAGATGTGAGCTGGGTCTTCCCTGAGCCCCTGCCCAACCTCCTGAGATGCCCTCCCTGCCTTACAGTGGGGCCTGGGAAGTGCTTATTGAATGAGTCAATCAGCATGAAATTAGGACAAAGAGGTGCCAGCCTCACAGACCCTGCTCAGCCGAGGACCCGATGGGACATCACAGTCAGTGCACAGTTCATCCTCCCACACACGTTTCTACCCCCTCCACTCCTTTACGGAACTTCTTCCCAGGTAACATACCCCAAGGTTACCCACACTATCCACTGTCTGTCTCTGTCTCACACACACACACACACACACACACACACACACACACACACACGGCAGTGCTGTGAGGCGTTTCTGTCACTTCCATTCACTGCTAGGCTCCCAGTGTGCACACAGCCCCTGGCATGTCAGACATCCAACAAGTGGTTGCTGAGAGAGCAAACATGGGAGTGAGTGAATGGAGTGGCAAACAACAGAGTTGGGGTGGGGGGCTTAGGTAAACACCAGCGCCCAGGTTCACTTTTGAGGTTTGGATTCTCTTGGGTTCAGTTGAGACTCAACCATGAGGACTTTTTAAGTCCCCAGATGCTGTTAATGCGAAGCCTGGTTGGGAACCACTGTCTTAACCCTGAGCACCTCCCCATCTGCTGCTGAGCATCTTTAGGGGTTCCAGATGCTCTCAAAAATAATCAGAGTGGAGTGGAGTGCAGTGCAGTGCAGTGCAGTGCAGTGGAGTGGTGTGGAGTGGAATAGAGTGGAGTGGAGTAGAGTAGAATGGAATGGTGTAAAGTG
Source organism: Pipistrellus hanaki (assembly GCF_964339955.1). Lineage (NCBI taxonomy): Eukaryota > Metazoa > Chordata > Mammalia > Chiroptera > Vespertilionidae > Pipistrellus > Pipistrellus hanaki. The sequence goes on along the minus strand of NC_140506.1, from coordinate 85,652,847 downwards.
GAATGAAGTGGAGTGGAGTGGAGTGGAGTGGAGTGGAGTGGAGTGGAGTGGAGTGGAGTGGAGTGGGATGGAGTGGAGTGGAGTGGAGTGGGGTGTAGTGGAGTGGAATGGAATGGAGTGGAGTGGAATAGAGTAGGGTGGAATTGAGTGGAATGAAATGGAGTGGAGTGGAATGGAATGGAGTGGAGTGGGGTGGAGTGGAGTGGAGTGGAATGAAATGGAGTGGAATGGAGTGGAGTGGAGTGGAGTGGGATGGAGTGGAGTGGAGTGGAATGAAGTGGAGTGGAGTGGGGTGGAGTGGAGTGGAGTGGAATGGAGTGGAGTGGGGTGGAGTGGAGTGGAGTGGAAAGGAGTGGAATGGAATGGAATGGAATGGAATGGAATGGAATGGAATGGAATGGAATAGGATGGGGTGGAATAGGATGGGATGATTCCAAACTTTGCTCAATCATCAGCACCTCCTTACCATGGGCCATGGGCACTACCATCCTGCCTCCTCTCCAGCCTCCCCTCTCTCTCACTTCACCTCCCATCATTCTCCCTCAATTCTCCTTCTTCCTTTCCCTCAATTACATAAACCTGTTCCTACCTCAAGGCCTTTGCACTTACTGGCACCTGCCTAGTCAGCTTTTTCCTCACATAGCAGCTTCCTCATTGAGGTCTCAGCACAATGCCCCCTCCTCCAAGATGCCCTCCCTGACTGTCTTCTGGCAGTAGTGTCTCTCCCAGCCACCCTCCAACTCATGAGCCTGTTTTATGTTCTTCACGCTAATTACTATCTGAATTTCTCTTACTATGTATTGTTGGTCCACGTGTTTATTGGCTGTTTCCATGCAGGTCAGTAAAGGCAAGGATCTTGTCATCCATTCACACCAAGAACAGTTCTTGACACATAGTAGGTATTTGGTAAACGTTTATTGAATGAGTGAGATTCTTTCCCAGTATCTGTCAGTTCCTTGAGTGCACATGTTTTATTCTGTTTTTATTCATTTTCTTTCCCCTAGCAGGATTCCTCAACGTTGGCACTGCTGACCCGTGGGCCTGGCTCATTCTCTGTTGTTGGCTGTCCTGGGCACTGTAGGATGTTAGCAGCTCCCTGGCCTCCACCCACTAGATACCAGTAGATCTCATTCCCAGTTGTAAGAAGCAAAACTATCTCTAGACGGCATCAAATGTCTCAGTGTCAAATGTCTCATCCCCAGTTGAGAACCCCTGCCTTGCATTTGTCCCATTCATTGCTGGACACGCTGAAAAATATTTTGAAGGCCTGCCTCTGACGCAGTTCCACCATATGACCAGCAGGTGGCAGAAAAGACCGCCTTTTCATTGGCATGGTTGCCACCACTTTAAAAAAAAAAAAAAAAAAATTGTTTTGTTTTGTTTTTTCTTTTTTCCCCCCCAGCCTGGTAACTGATTTCACAGCCGTGCTCACTCACCTAGGTGGGGTTCTGCGAGCATTACCCCCACTTTACACTTTTCCAGACTAGACAGAAAAGCAGCGGCAGCTGCATCCTAACCCAAACGCAGATAGAAAGTGGATGGTATAGACCAGTGTTTCCCAAAGTGTGGTACACATACTCCCAGGGGTACGGGAATAGTTTGGTGGGGATATGCGTTGCACCAGAGTTTGGTGGGGATATGCACTTCACCGTGCTTAGCTGCACCTAATTCTATGTTCTCATAAGTACGAGGGGTACTCAGCATTACGAAAATTATAGAAGGGATACACATATGTCAAAAGTTTGGGAAACACTGGTGTAGGCCAAGCATGTCAAATTCCAAGGCTAACGTGGACCAAATAAATGAGGCATGAGGCCCGTGAGCCGCGAGTTTGACATGCTTGGATAGGCAGTGGCAGGAGTGGAGAGAAAATCATCTTGGAATCAGGCAGATCTGAATGTCAGCCCAGCTGTATTCCTTTCTCCCCAGTACCCTCAGCCAGTTAGCATGCCTGAGTCCCACACAGTAACCATGGCCAGACGGGAACCTGCTCAGAAAGGTTGTGGTAAAGGACTGAGCACTGTTTCGGAAGAAGGAATATGCCACTAGCTCTGCTGTGCACCTCTGCACCTTACCTAACCTCTCTGGTCTTCCATGCCCTTACCAAAGAAGAGGAACTGATCCAAAGGGCAGCAGTGAGGATGAAATGAAGCCGGAGCAGGCTCACAGAGGCTGCAATCTGTAACGCTCTGTTTATGAAGGGTTTGTTTTTTGTTGTTTTACAGTCCCACACTCCCTAGGCCTCCTCCAGCCCACGGCACACACAGCCACATGGACACAGCACACACACACACAGGCGCTAAGGACAGCAGGCCCTGCGCTCAGTCCACAGCATCCTGGGGTTAGCCCCTGGCCTCCACTGGTGGTCTCGGTGGAGCAGGAGACCACAGCCCCCCAAGACGGGTCCCAGAGGCCCAGGCCAGCCTCCCTCCCACCACCCCAGGCCTCCAGACTCAGATGGCCTGGTCCTGCCGCCGTCTCAGGCTGAGCATGCGGGCCGCTGCCAGGAAGGCTGCCCCAGTGAGCAGCTCGGCGAAGAAACTGACCCAGCCCAGGGCCAGGGACCAGCCGAAGTGGATGTCCACCTGGTCCAGCAGGGCCGTCTCCTCCAGCAGACACAGCGCCTCTCGGAAGGCGGCGGCCGAGTACGCGATGTACATGCTGATGCCCGTGAGCGTGACGAGAGCTGCGAGAGACAGAGGAGAGCAGATCTAACCCCGCCATCCTCCCCAGCCGGCCACCCTACCCTCCCCAGGTGCGTCCTCCTTCCACCCCAAGGCCTTTGCCCAGGCCGGTCAGCCTGCCCCGGGCACCCTTCTTTCCTTTCCCTTCCTCATGCCATCCCTTAACGCCTCTCCATCCCCATATCCCAGCTCACGTGTCTGCTCTGGTCAAACCCCCCTGAAGCCTCACAGCCCCCACATAGCCCTCCGTCATAGCCCAGGTCAGAACTATAATTTTGCATTTATTTGTTTTGAGGTTGTTTTGTTTTTTGTTTTGTTTTGTTTTGTTTTCCATCCATCAGTTTATATTGTTACTTAGATTCCACTTATGAGTGCGATCATGTGATACTTGTCTTTCTCTGACTGACTTATTTCACTTAGCAGGATACTCTCCAGGTCCCTCCATGCTGTCTCAAAGGGTAAGAGATTCTTTTTTACAGCTGCATAGTATCCCATGTGCATAACTATACCACTGCTTTTTTATCCACTCATCTACGGATGGGCACTTGGGCTGTTTCCAGATCTTAGCTATTGTCAATTGCGCTGCTATGAACATGGGGGTGCATCCATTCTTTCTGATTGGTGCTCCGGGTTCCTTAGGATATATTCCCAGGAGTGGGATCACTGGGTCACATGGCAGGTCCTTATTTAATTTTCTGAGGAAACTCCACACTGTTCTCCACGGTGGCTGCACCAGTCTGCACTCCCACCAGCAGTGCATGAGGGTTCCCTTTTCTCCTCATCCTCGCCAGCTCTGGTCATTTGTGGACTCATTGATGGTAGCCATTCTGAGAGGTGTGAGGTGCTACCTCCATGGTGCATTTATTTGTGAAATGACTTAACGAATGTCTGTCTGCCCAGTGGACTGAGTTTCAGAGGCTCCTCCTGGATGCCCCGGCACCCGGAACAGCGTGTGGCACACAGTGGGGCTGCAAAGAAGTAATTAGCGCTGTGCTGCCCAGTCCTGGAGCCCCGGCCACGTGTGGCGGTGCAAACTTCCTTGCAATGGGCAGCTCAGCCCTTCATTGGCACCCGCCACATGGCAGGTGCTCCGTACCCTGGTCTGTGGCTCCCGCCCTACACAGCGCAGGGTAGAGAACTTTGCCATCACAGGAAGTTCCACAGGGAGCGCTGGGTTCGAGACGTGGTCGTGGGTGGACTATTAGTGCCGATATTAACAATCACCGTTCGGTGGTGGAGAGGCTCTCTGCTCTATCTCCACCTCCGCCCGTACCTTTCACTGTTTCCCTCCAGGGACAAACATGTGTGTCATCACTGTGTTGGTTGTGTTTTTAAGGAGGAGGAGGGGGCCTGGGAACAATCAACCACGTGCTGCAGCCCATCTTTGGAAGCCTCGGTGTGCAAGCCGTCAGAGTGGTATCTGTGGAGCAGCAGGTGCACAGGAGAGCAGGCACCAGGGCCGGTCCCTGACAGCCCACAGCCTGCGGTGGCCGCTCCCCCTGTGGCTCCTTTGGTAAATCTCGGGAGCAATTCTCAAATCCTGCCCCTCCCCTCTGCCTCCCTCCTGGGCCGCAGACCCAGGGCCCTGGGCTGGACACGCCTCATTCTTCCATTTGGGAGGTCACCAGTGGGGAAGCTGAGCACCAGAGGCGATGGGACTCCCCCCCTCCCCTTCCCTACTGGGGGCTCCTCACAGCCCCTCCAGCAGCCTGAACCCCAGGTCGGGTGGGCACCTACCTCCAAAGAGGAAGAGGGCCCCCGTGAGCAGCAGGAGGAGGGAGGTTCGGAGGAGGAAGCTCAGAAACCCCGTCATCCCCCCAAAGACCATGAGGATGAGGCTGAAGGGGAGCAGAATCACGAAGGTCCCGTGCATGGCTGCGGAGAGAGGGGGGCAGGCCAGGGTTACCAACACCGTGCAGCCGGTCAGCAAGCATTTCCTGAGCGCCTCCTGGTTTTAATTAACATGGCCATTACTATTACTAACAATAATAACAACAATAGTTACCGAGGCTCGTCTGCGCAAGGTTTGTGTCGAACCCTTAATTCTGGGCCCCTGCGAGGTAGGCGTTGTTACGGTTCACTGGCTCATTGGCACAGTGACTAAGTGCATTCTGTGTGCTGGGCACCTTGGCCCTGCCGGCAAACATGCCAAGCCTCTGCCCCTCATGAGGCTGATATTTAGGGAGTGGAGTCCAGCAGTGAACAAAGACACAAGTGACTGAGTTGAGAGGTGGTGACAAATGCTCAGGAGGGGAGTGAACAAAGCAGAGGGTGGTTCGGGCAGTGGTTCCCCTGAGGAAGTGACCTCCCAGTCAAGACCTGAGAGAGGTGAGTGAGGCTGGTGCTGGGTGAAGGGCAGGGGTCACAGGTCAAGACGGGAGTGTGCCCGGTGAGGTGGAGTCCCCTGGGGGAAGCGGGTGAGGGCGGCAGGGAATTTTGGAACAGAGAGGTACACACATTACAAAGCATGATCAGAACTCGCATTACAAAATCAGAAAGTGAAGTATGGTAGCAACCATACTTAGGTAAAAACTGCTGTTTGAATTTTAACCCTGCTATTCTGGCTTCGGCACTCGCTTACTTGCTTAAACAATAGGGTAGTTACCTCAGCTTCCAGATTGAGACCTGGAAACTCACAAAGGTAACTTTCCTGTGCCTGTGGACCAGGACCACAGGAGATTGATTCCCACTGACTCAGTAGCTCCGGGAGTTGAAACTGCAGGTAATCTTTAGAGATTAGCTTGGCTCAGTTCTGCTTCTGTACTATCCGCTATCACAAGATAGGGCCACATTCCAATGTCGAGCGGAATGTGGCTGGGAACGACCCTGCAGGCTGTTCCCAGCCTTTAGAATTTAGAATTTAAAATTTAAAACAAAGAAATATCTTTGTGGTTTAGACCTTCAAAAGGACTGCCTACACCTGGGATGGTGTGGTCATGAGTGTGGACTCCACCTGCGGGGGTGCTCTCACGGCCTTCCTGGCCAGTCCAATAAATCCTTGCCTGTTCTTTTTAATCAATTGGCAGCCTCCAGTGGTCTTATTTTGACTCCAGGGTTCGACCCCACAACAGAAAGTAGAAGAGAATGAATTACATGGAAGCCAAGACCCATGGTGATGGGGGTGGGGTGGGGAGACGGCTGGAGGGCCTCTAGGTTTTCACGATCTCCACTTTGGCTCTGAACTTCCTGGCAGCCAAAGCAGAAAGGAAGCATTCGCAAAGTTCTTGTTCACCAGGCATTCATTCACCAAATAGGTCTTGGTCATTTGCAGGGAGCTAGGAACCGATCTCTTTAAATCTTTTTGGCAGCCAGCTAGGCGTGACCACAAACCCTGTCCTCTCCCCTCCGGGCCAGTGGAGCAGCAGTCCTTCCGGAAGCCAGTCCCTGCACCACACCCCTCTCTGGGCCCTCAGCTCCCCCTCTCAGTCCTGGCTTTTGCTCCCTGGTGTCGAGGCATCTTAGTCACTTTTCTGTCTCGCCTGCTGAGCTGTGAGTTTCTTGATGAGCCAGATCATGTATCCTTCTGTGCAATGGTGTCCCTGCGTTTCTAGTCGGGCTCTTAAGATAAGGTGAGTGTTCAACAGGCATTTGTGGATCTAATTACTTAAGAGCTAAAACAATACAACTATGGCAGTGTGTGTGGTTTTTTACAGTGTGCTTAGGATGTACCTGTGCCTCTGGTGTGTGTGTGTGTGTGTGTGTGTGTGTGTGTGTGTGTGTTAGAGGGGGAGAAAGATAGAGATGAAAGAGAGGTGACAGAGACTAAAGAGGAAAAATATATCTTTAAGTATTGGAGGGTTTTTTAATGTTGCCTCCTTTATTTGCAACCATGCTACACCACACCCAATTCCGTCAAGAAGAAGTAAATAGAAAAGCAGCTGGTCATGCATCGTGTGCTGAGACGTGACTGTGCTGAGACAAACTGGGCGTTTTTCATTGACATCACTAACCATCCCGCTGTTTCCTCCTTCCCAGCATGAAGGAGGCCACACAAATCCGCCCTCGGATTGGGCAGGTCATATGTTCCTGGCCCGTATGGAGCTAGAGGAAGGGCCAGTATAGAGAGAGGGGAAAGGCCAGTATAGAGTGAGAGGAAAGGCTGGGCAAGGTGAGAGAGCAAAGGCCCTCGGGCACCTGTCTGGGTTCCTAGGAGGCCTGTGGCTGGGAGGCGGTTTCTAAGAAACCAAGGAAGCTTGTGAGATGGCCTCACTGTGGCTAAATGCATGGCTTTCAGGGCCAGGAGGTCAGCGTTTGAGGTCAGGCTGTGACCTGGGCCTTGGCCTGTCACTCATCCCTCAGAGACCAGTCTCCGCAGCGTTGAGATGGAGGTGATGCTACATGGCAGTGGGGACGCATAAGGCATTCAGTCCGCGTCCCGTAGACTAAGTCCTCACTAAACCCTCAGCCTGCAGTGATGATGGCGAACAATTCAGTGTGACCTCCACTGTGACCACGTCACCTTGTCTTCACTCGCTAAATGCTGCCACCCTTGGTGAGGCAGGAAAAGGAGACTGATCTCTATGCACCGGCCCCTCTCCCCCCTTTCCCCTCTCTTACCCTCCTCCCTTCCCCCCTCCCCCCACCCCAGGCTGTCAAGGGAGAAAATGTGATTCGGGGAGAAGACCTGTGGCCTCCCTCCCTGTGTCCCTCCCTCCTTTCTCCCTTTCTTAAGGAAAATCGAGGGCAAGAAGCACAGCAGCTGGTGTGAAACCTGGTCCTGCGGCCCGGCACCGGCCGGCCGTGCCTCCAGACGCCGGGTGAGAAATAAAATCATTTCTCATTTAGAAATTAATGAGGTTTCCCAGAGCCGCCTCCTCCGGCGCCCGCGCGCAGGGTCCCCAGATGCTCCTCCAGCTGACTTGATGTACGCATTCAATTAAAAGCCCGGGAAGAACAGCCCCCTCCCCCCTCCACCGGAGAGTTGCAAGAGCCCCTGCTGAAATTTAGCTTAGTGTCTTTCATTTTTTTTCATGGGCCCTCGTCTTCGTTATTTCTGAATTTTCCCCGCAGTCTCGGAGCAGGAATGCTGTCCTCTCTGCATACCTGCCCCTCGCCAGCCACATAGCTTTCAGAAACTAATGCTTCGAGCTCTGAGAAGGGGTGAGCTCTGCCCAGAGCCCAGGACCAGCGAGGAAACGGGAGGCAATCAAAGACCTGGACGTGTCCAGAGGAAATAGGGATGATGATGAATGGGGGGGAGGAGGCAGTGAGGGAGGCACCTCTTTGGATACAGGGGTCCTATTTGTTTGGCATTCGTTTCCTTGGGCTGCTGGGACAAATCACTACCAACCAAGCATCTTAAACACAGCAGGTCTTTCTTCCCTCGTGCTCTGGTGGCCTCATGTGCAAAATCGGGGTGTCAGCCCAGCCACGGTTCCTCAGAAGCTCCAGGGGAAAACTCTTCCCCGCTTCTCCAGCTCCCAGCGGTGGCTGGCCACTTCTGACAGTCCTTGGCTTGGAATAGCCTCATGCCAACATCTACCTCCATCTCCATTCGGCCTTCTTTGCTCTCCTCCGATTCTCCTTTTCCTATCAGAGCACTTGGTCTAGGTCTGAGAGCCCACCGATTCAACTCAGGATGATCTCTTCTCAAGATGCATCGCTTAATTGCATCTGCAAAGGCATTGTTTTCCAAATAATGTCCCATCCCCAGGTACGAGGACCTGACTTGGGGGGTGACACCTTCCAATCCCTTATAGTTTACAGTGGGGACGCAGCAGGTGACAGCTGAGGTCACTCTGTAAAATGAATAATAATGTTGGCAGGCCGTGGCTTCATCAAGGGCAAATGTGCCCCCAGGGAAAGAATCTTTTTGACTCAAAAAGGCTTTGTTGCTAGACAACCACCTGAGTGAGAGAAGATATTTGCAAATGATACATCTGATAAAAGGTTAATATCCAAATTACCCTGTTTCCCCGAAAATAAGACATTATATTAATTTTTATATTAATTTTGCTCCCAAAGATGTGCTAGATCTTATTTTCAGGGGATGTCTTATTTTTCCATGAAGAAGAATATTGTACACATTTATTGTTAAATGAAAATAAAGGAAATTTATTACCTGTATATGGTACGGTAGTACGGTAGTTGTCAACACAAACCAGACAAACTGTGAATCCTATAGTATCAAGAATTTACTCATTTATTCAATGACAATCATGTCATCATCTTCTGGAACATCATCATAACAATCCAATTCCTAAATTTCCTGGTGAATTTCTTGTGACTCCATTTCTTTCAGAATCAGTGGACCAAATCTCTCATGTTTAGCCTAGAGGGGCCTTATTTTCGGGGGATGCCTTATATTTCACTCAGAAGGAAACCTGTAAGTAGGTCTTATTTTCGGAGGATGTCTTATTTTCAGGGAAACACGGTATATAAAGAGTGCATACAACTTAACACCAAAAAACAAACAATCCAGTTTTGTTTTTTAATGGGCAAAGTGCCTGAATAGACACTTCTCCAAGGAGGACATTCAGCTGGCCAACAGACACATGAATAATGCCCAATATCACTAATAATCAGGAAAAATGCACATTCAAACCATAATGAGACCGCACCTCACACCTGTCAGAATGGCTATCATCAACAAACAACAAGTGTTAGTTAAGATGTGAAGAAAAGGGAACTTTCACACACTGTTGGGAAGGTTGTAAATTGGAGCAGCGACTGTGGAAAGCAGTGTGCAAGTTCCTTTAAAATATTAAAAATATAGCCGAAACCGGTTTGGCTCAGTGGATAGAGCATCTGCCTCCAGACTGAAAGGTCTTGGGTTCGATTCCGGTCAAGGGCATGTACCTTGGTTGGGGGCACATCCCCAGTGGGGGGTAAACAAGAGGCAACTGATTGATGTTTCTCTCTCATAGATGTTTCTGACTCTCTATCCCTCTCCCTTCCTCTCTGTAAAAAATCAATAAAATATATTATTTTAAAATTAAAAATATAACTACCATATGACCCAGCAATTCCACTTCTGGGTATTTATCCAAAGAAATATAAAATATTAGCTCAGAAAAAGTATATGAACTCCCATGTTTATTGCAGAATTATTAGTTATAACCAAGACATGAAAGCATCCTAAGTGTCCACTGATAGACAAATAGATAAAGAAGAGATGATGCATATACACAATGGAAATGACTCAGCCATAAAAAAGAATGAAATCTTGCCTTCTGAAAAGGCATGGATGGACCCAGAGGGTATTGGATGAGTGAACCAAATCAGCCAGAGATAGACAAATAACGAATGATTTCACATATATGTGGAATGCAAAAATAAATAATCAAACAAAAAAAAAAGTGCTTTGATACAAGGAAAAATAAAGCAACTCCAGAAAGAAGCTACGGAAAGCTGTGCTTGTGACTGCTCCATGCTCACACTGTTCAAAGAACCGCTGGGTGGGAAATTGGGGCTCGCGAGATCAGGGAGCCCCAGATGGTTGGCTAAGTCACAGATCTACTCTTAAAGACAGCAGGCACATGCCTTTCCTCAAGAAACATCAGAGTGAGGCGCACCTAAGAGCCAATTCCAGGTGTGTCTGGAACATGCTCAGCTCTGTCCTGCCTCACACCCCTGCACCAGCTACTCCTCCTTGTCTCTGGATGCCTGTCTGGAGGAGGCAGAGTGCACAGTAGGGCTCCAAACCCAAGAAAGGCCAGGAGCTCCTCCTCTGGACTGACGTAGCCTCCGGTCTTAGTACACTCATGTGATACTGAAATTATACCTGGTGTGCCATCACTCTAAAAGGGTAGAAACTGCCTGGGTTCAAATCTCAAGTCTTCCAGTTACTGTGCAAACTTTGGTAATTTACCTAACCTCTCTGTGCTTTGCTTTCCTAGTTTGAAATGTGAAGATAAGAACAATGGTACCTGCCTCTTGGGATTGCATGAAAGCTCCATTTTACAGATGAAAAGCCTGAGGCTAAGGGAAGCAATATGACTGAGAGGAGGGGGAGATGTTAATTGTGTTCCTGCTGTGAGCAGTGCCCTCTAAACTGGGTGCTTTGCTTCTGTGACCTCATTTCATCCCAAAGCAGCCTATTTAAGGAAGCAGGTGACTGGCCAGAAGTCACACAGCTGATAAGAGGTGGGCCTTTATCTATGATAGGGCTGACCCTATCCCTCCTGACAAGTAGCAGGTAACTCAGGGCCAGTTAGCACAACCCATCCCCTCCACCATAGTGATTGGCTCAGGCCTGGGCATGTGATCTCGTCTGGTCCAATGAGAAGCCTACCTGAAGGTTTTGCAGAATTATTTAAGAAAGTCTCCTTCCGCTTGGGTTGCTAAGACTGGAGAGGGTTTGAAAACAGAACCCAAACAGAAGCAAAACCCAGATAGGAAAAGAAAGAAACTGAGTTGAGTTCTCTGGGTGCCAGAAGGCTGGAGCTTTCCAGTTTCTTGGACCAGGAAGCAAGTTTAAACAAGTACGAGTTGAGTTTCTGTCACTTGCCATCAAAAGACTCCCAGCTGATACAACAAGACTGTGGCTCTTTTACCTCCACTGTGCTGAATTGGATGACCTCTCTTCACCAAAAATTATTCCAGGCCCTGCCTGCTTGGGGACAAATCCAGGCTTCTTCCCATGCTCCCCGACTAGAGCTTGGCCAGGAAGCTGACCCAGAAAACATGCTGCCTTGACAACTGGCCCCTCTCCTTCATGGCCTCTCAGAGGGTCCTTAAAGAACTAGAATATCTTCACATAACCAAAGATCTTGGACAAGATTCAAAATCAGTTCTGGGGGTAAAAAGATTCTGGGAAAAGCTCTCTCCAGGGGTGATCTACAGCAAGCACACGGCCTGAAGGGGCACCCTGCTCTCTTCCATGGGTGACACAATGGTAATAATAGCAGCTACCACTTAAGGGGCACTTACAGGGCCAAGCAGTGCCTACGGCTCTTTAAAAACACTCTCCCATCTCATCCCTGCATATCCTTATGAAAAGAGATGGCAGGGATGCTCATTTTCCCTGGGAGAGGTATAGAAGCTCAACCAGGCCACATACCTCGTTGACAGTGAAGCTGGGGGTTAGACCTAGGTCAGAGGGTGAACAGAACAGACTCTGGGTTTGAGTTTTGCCTGTTTCTTAAAGTCCTGGAGCACACAGGGGTGTTCCATCATCAAGTTTCACAAAAAAAAAAAAAAAAAAAAAAAAAAAGCCAGACCAGTGCCACCCAATTTACCCATAGATGTGATAAGTAGGCAGAATGCCAGCACCCAGGCCAGTGAAGGATCAGCACTCCATAGATGAAGCCACTCATCAAGAGGCTGGAGGAATGGTCAAGAGGCCTTGCCTTTATTGAGAACTTATTGTGTGCCTAGCACTTTTATATGAAATCATTCTTTCACGCAGCATAACCATCCCACAGTAACCAGGCCCTATGTGAGGTGCAAGGTAAAGTTATATTTTTTTCTCCCAGTTAGTTTGTGGGAGCCTGACTAGACCCCCTAATGGTTTGGACATCTCATTTTGATAGATGTGGAAACAGAAGCTCAGAGAGAGGTTAAGACACCTATCCCCGGTTTACAGAGGGTCCTGGTAAGGGCCTGAGCTGGGATTTGAGCCCCATCTCCCTTACTTCAAGGGCAGGAACTCTTGATTATTCTTGAAACAATGCTCCAGGAACACCCAAAAGTTCCCCCTGGTCCAGCTTGGGGCTGAGGACAGAGTCCTTGGCACCTCCATCGTTTGCCAACCTCTCACATATTCCCTGGAGGATGTCTCCTTCAGTGCAGTAGTGTGCTGGAAGTGAGTCATATCAGCTCACAAGAATCAACTATTACAGTTTAGGGATGAGCCAGTCAACATGATGTTGATAGTTTGAAATTGACCACACTGGAAATATTTACACCACAGAAATTGGCAAATGCTATAAATCAAGACTCCCCTCTCCCCGAGAGCCAGTTATTCAATATTTCCTAGCAAGCCACTGGACTACAGAGAAATAGTTCTGGTTCATTCATTTACTCATTCATTCAACAAATATATACTGAGTTCCACCTCTAACATTTAGTCTGCATTCACTCTCAGAAAACCTTGTTTCATGGCCTACTCTATGCCAACCTCTGTGCTAAATATTGGGGATTCAGCAGTGGCAAGACATGCATGGTCCCCACCTTCATGGAGCTTACAGTCTAATGAGGGCATCAGATTGTAACCCCCAAAAGGTCACACAACCTATATTAGGAATAGAAGCTTGACCAAGTCAAGCTGGCAAGTAGGAACAGACAGAGACTCCCGGTAGAGGGTATGGCATGTGCCAAGTCCCCGTGGCCGGAGGAAACTTGGCATATTCTCAGAACTGGCCCAAGGCCAGCATAGTCCATTGTTAGGAAGAAAAGAGCAAAGAGTAGCATGGAATTGGAAAGGGACTCTGGCAGCCCTGGCGGGTCAGGTGAGAGACAAGCCTCAGTAAGTCTATCAGAAACGGCCCACATTTTGCAAGGTCTATGGAACTCAGTCCTCATGGCCTCATCAGATTCTTTCTCCGGCACCTCTGTGGGCCTCAGTTTCCTTGCTGGAAAAAATGAAGATGGAAATGGAGGTGATGGGATTAAATGACGACACAGATGGAAAGCATTTGGCTACGTGTAGCCCACTACAAGCCTCGGTGAAATGAACTATTACGCTCATCTCCCTCACTCCACAAGTGTTCTTTCGGCCCCCGTTTGCTTTCTTGCATTTCATCCTTACACCTTCACTACGTTCCAGGCACTGTGGGGGCCACTGATAAGAGTTGGGCCTTTATCTATGATAGGGGTGGCCGTGTCCCTTGTTATAAGTACCTGGTCTCTTAGTTATGTGGGAAATCAGCCTTGACCAAGACAGACACCATGGCCCCTTGGAGGGAGAGGGCTGCTTTCTGCCTCCGAATTGCCTTCCCTGAATCATTCAGCAAACATTTATTCCATCCGGCTACAGCCAAGCAACTCCTCCTCAACTCCTCACCTCTCTCCCTCGCTTCTGTATCTTCAACAGTGAGGACACAAATAAGGCTGGCATGGGTCATGTGCCTGGTGGTCTACAGGCTAAGGCCTGCTCTCTTTTCGCCATTCAGCTCTCCAGCTGGTATAGGGTGTCTCCATGGATCATCCACCCTCCCTCATGCTGCAGTCACTCTACAATGCAATTGCGTCCGAAACCAGTTTGGCTCAGTGGATAGAGCATCAGCCTTCAAACTGAAGGGTCCCGGGTTCAATTCTGATCAAGTGCATGTACCTTCGTTTCGGGCACATCCCCAGTGGGGGGGTGTGCAGGAGGCAGCTGATTGATGTTTCTCTCTCATTGATATTTCTAACTCTCTATCCTTCTCCCTTCCTCTCTATATAAAATCAATAAAATATCTTTAAAAATAAAGTAAAATAAAATAAAATACAACTGCGAATTCCCACATCTTTCTCCCCAGTGGGTCTGCCCGCTCCTGGAGGGCAGGCAGGCCTGGGTCTCCCTCCTCAGCACCCTGCCCGGAGCTTAGAAAGCCTGTAGGCAACGTTTGTGGAAAGAATCCTAGACCGCACAGGTGGAGCCAGAGAGCCCTACTTACTCCCTCCTCCCGCCCCTCCACCGGCCTGTGGGAGACGGGCTCCCAAACTGGTGGCCAGCCCCGGGCTCTCCCTCCAAACCCCCTTCCCGGACTCACCTAGAAGTTGCCGGCTGGAGTCGCTGACCGTCACGTTCTCCTGCCAGAAGGGGTTCATCAGCGGCGCGCACGGGCTCTGGACTGGAGGGGGCAGAGTCAGCAGTGGCCCGGCGCCCTGGAGTTGGGGCCCCGGCCCGCAGGTGCCCCCAAACCCGCCCCCCACCCCCACCCCCATCCCAACCCCCACCCTCAGATGCCCCACCGGGGGCGTGTGTGCAGAGTAGGTCCCAGAGGGATGCTCCCTGCCTCCCGCCCACCCGCCCCCGGACAGACGGCTCAGCGGAGGGGTGCGGGCGCGCCCAGCAACAGGTCCCGGCGCCTTACCCCGGCAGGTCCGCCAGAGGCCGGAGTGCGAGCTCAGGGGCTCCGGCTGGCTGCGGTTGGCGCCCCCCGCGCCGCCCCGCACCCCCAGGGCGCCGCGCTCCAGCCGCCGGGTGTCGATGATGTACCAGAAGTCAGTGCCGATGGCCGCCGCCAGCAGCGCGAAGCTCAGCGCCCCGGCCAGCGCCGCCACCCCCGCCAGCGCCGCCAGGGGCACCCGCATGGCCCAGCTCCGGGTCCGCTGCCCGCGCCGCCCAGCTGGGGTCTGGAACCCCAGCCCTGGACCCTGAGCCTTCCTCCAGTCCCTGGCTCCACCCCTCAGAGTGGCCCCTGCTCCCTCAGACCACACGCCCACCCAGCCCAAGCGCACCCTCTTACCCCTCTCCTCGCTTCTTCTTCCCCACCCTTCTCTCTCCAGCCACCCACCTCACTCTCCGAGAACCCCAAGGCGTTGCCCACTCTGCCCTGCCCTCCCTTTCCACCCCAGCCTTCCTGACTCTCCCTGCACCTCCTCCTCAAAGCCCCCTCCTCCCTCCCAGTGTGTCAGGAGTCCTCCCTGGCCCGCCCTTCCACAGCTCCTGCTCCCGCCCCATGGTGCACCCCCTCCTTCTCTGCATGGGGTGTCTGGCACTGTAGGGGAGAGAAGGTGGCCTTCCACAAACTGGGGGAGTAAGAAGAAGGGGCGCTGTGGGCCTCACAGACCCCAGGCTTAAGGATATTCTTCAGTAGCCTCTCTCCGTTCAGCCTACCTTCAGTTGATTTTTCTAGGCTGGCTACAGGAGAAAAAGGCAGATGCTTTGTTCCCTTAAAAGTTCGTTAAAGCAATGGTCTAGCCCAGTGGTCGGCAAACTCATTAGTCGACAGACCCAAATGTCAACAGTACAACAATTGAAATTTCTTTTGAGAGCCGAAAACTGACTTCTGCGCATGGGCCATGAAGTTTCAGTAGCACTGTATGTGCACACCTGCACGTGGTATTTTGTGCAAGAGCCACACTCAAGGGTCCAAAGAACTGCATGTGGCTCACGAGCCTCAGTTTGCTGACCACTGAACTAGGCCAGGGGATTCCAATCTGTTGTTTCTCCCACCAAGGTCTTTATTCATCACTAGAGGCCCAGCGCACAAAATTTGTGCACAGGGTGGGGGGGGGGGGTGTCCTCAGCCTGACCTGCACCCTCTCCAATTGGGGAGTCCTCAGGGGATGTCTAATTGTGGGATTGGGCCTAAACTGTCAGTTGGACATCCCTCTCACAATCTGGGACCTCTGGCTCCTAACTGCTCACCTGCCTGCCTGCCTGCCTGCCTGGTGACCCCTAACTGCCCTCCCCTGCCAGCTTGGTTGGCCCTATTAAGGTTGTTTGTTTTTGTTTTTGTGTTGTTGTTGTTTTTGTAATCTTATCCCCTTCACACACAATTGTATTTTTCTTTCTTATTGGCTTCTCCCTCTCACACAATTTTTCTTTCTCCTTTATGTAACTCTTTTTCCTACTGACTCATCATTTATAAACTTTTCTTTCCTCCTTATTTTCTACGTCTGTTCCATCATCCTTCTTCTCATCTTTCTCCTCCCTTCTCTTCCTCCCCACATTCCTTCTTTCCTTTATCTTTACCCTGCCCTCCCTCCCCTTTTCCTTCCTTCCCACCTTAAGTTTTTTTCTTCACTTCCTCCCTCAAACCTGCTTTGCTCCCTGCCCCATTTCTTCCTTCTTCCCATTCTTCTTTTAAGCTCTACCAGCTCCCCTTTAAAACTTTTCTTTCCTCCCTCTTTCTCTCTCTTCCTGCCTTTCCCATGCATTCTTCTCTACTTACTTCCACTGTTTTAATTTCTATCTACCTGCCTAATTATTCACTATCATTTTTTTTTCTTTTCTGACTCCTACTTTTAAAATCTGTGCCCAGTACACAACTATACTTGATTGTCATTACAGCTCCTACAGTTCACTCACACATCCACTTTCCTTCTTTAACTCTGCTCTCTACTGACTCCTTTATGAAGTTCTTCCCTCCCTCGCTCCCTTCTTAAAGCTTCTATTCAGGGCGGGGAGCATTAACCCCCAGCCCAGGGATCAGACCCAGCCAGATGTTTGCTGCCCCCCTTCCCCAGCCTCCCTGCCGCTGTCCTGCTTCCATTCCCTGCCCAGGACGCCTGGCCCAGCGAGGGT
The DNA here is from genome assembly GCF_964339955.1 of Pipistrellus hanaki. Taxonomy (NCBI): domain Eukaryota; kingdom Metazoa; phylum Chordata; class Mammalia; order Chiroptera; family Vespertilionidae; genus Pipistrellus; species Pipistrellus hanaki. Next base: position 85,636,044 of record NC_140506.1, on the reverse strand, counting down.
GTCCGAGGCCCGTGCGGACCGGGCACTGCTGCTACCACAAAGCAGGAGCACCTCCACCCAGAAGGCCTCGAACGGTCCATCACTCTGTCCTGGATCTGTGGATGCCTCCTCACCAATGGCCAGTGCCAAGGGTCACCATCCTCTTCCCGTGTCTGCTCCTTCCACCCCCATAGATCTCCCCCCATTGGTTGCCACCCCCTCCCGTGTGCAGCCCCGAGTTTCCTTCCCTTTTCCATTCCTGCGTCTTTTTTGTTGTTGTTGTTCCCTTTCTATATTTCTGTTTCTCCTCTGGGCCTGTCTGCATGCAGGCCTGCCTTCCTCTCCCTCTCCTTTCTTATCCCCTCCTATCATATCCTATCCTATCCACAGTCTTGCAGCTGCCTGAGCAGAGGGCAGGGATATAACCTGCTGATCAGGTGGTGGCATGATGCTGTAATAAATAATTTGCATATTTCTCTATGATTAGTATAGATGATCACAGCCACCATCAGCACTGTCACCACCACAATCACCATTACCATCACCACCATCACCACCACCACCACCATCATCACTACCATCACCACCACCATCACTACCATCACCATTACCATCACCATCATCATCACCACTATCATCACCACTACCATCACTACCACTATCACCATCATCATCACCACCATCAACACCATCACTACTATCACCCACTACAATCATCACTCCCTACTGTGCACTCCCTACTGGGAATTGAGCCTGCAAGCTGGGCATGTGCCCTTGACTGGAATCAAACCCAGGAACCTGGTGCTCTATATACTGAGCCAAACCAGCTAGGGCACTGGAAAAGGCTTTTAAAATCTTTAGAAAACCAGACTCAGGCAGTTTCCAAAGCCCCTGGAGGGTATCCTTATGACCACAAGGTCAAAGTCTTGGCACTCCTGCAACACATTCTTAAGAAAACATTGTGCCACCTGGCTGGCATGGCTCAGTGATTGAGCATCGACCTCTGAACCAGCACATGCCTGGGTTGAGGGCTGATTCCCAGTAGGGGCTGTGCAGAAGGCAGCTGATCAATGATTCTCTCATCATTGATGTTTCTATCTCTCTCCCTCTCCCTTCCTCTCTGAAACCAATAAAAATATATTTAAAAAGAAAACATTGTGCCAAGACCAAAAAGTTGATGAATTGGAGAAAGAATCATTATGCTTAGAACAGGGAGCTATGACAGAAAGTGATATATGGGGAGTATCATTTAGATTCAGAATCCAGAAAGTAACTCTAATGCTGAGGAATGCAAGATGCAAAGACATTTCATGTTTAGAGGCGTGCTTATGTGAAGGGTTTAGAACACTTGAGAGTAACTGAAAGAAGAATAATCAGAATAATAGTTATAGAAGAGCAAGTGGAGAGAATTTACATTATGGGGAATGGGGTACAGGTTGGGACCAAGTCATACAGGGCTTGAGGTTATAATCAAAAGTTTGAGTTCTAGTCTAAGTCACTTGAATGGCTTTGAGCAGAGAAGTTGAATGTTCTAATTTACATTTGTAAAAATCTGTCTTCACACTGGCATAGACTATAGGGAGACAGGAAGGGAAGCAAGCAGGACATTGCAGTAGAGACAGCAAGAGACACTGGTGGCTTAGGATAGGACAGTACCAGCAGTGAAAGGAAGTGAAGTGAACAGATATTTTCAATTGGGGAAGGGAGGTAGAATTGATAGGACTTGGTTCTAGGCTGGAGTTGAGAATTATTATTTTCCTAGTTACTTTATTCTCCTTTACCATCATTTAATCCTCATTAACACATCCCCATCTTCATTATCAGCAGCATCAGTAGCACCCTGGACAGAGCTCTCACCAGTGAAAACAACATCCTCCCCTTGAATCTGCACAGCATTCTACTCCATCACCCCTTCAGCCACCACCTTGACTAAGTGGATCTTTCCCATAATCATCACTACTGAAGGCTTTGCTTTCAACTCCGTCACACTCTGGCTGATATCTTTAATTGCACCACCTTCAGAACAGTCCTCAGCTGTTCTATCAACATTAGGGAATCTAGATGAAGGTAAAATTCAATGGGGCTGATCCCAGGATACCCAAATATGTCTTTAAGGTTAGTATCTCCCTCTGTAATCTCCCTCTGTACGCTCTCACTCTCTCTCTCTCTCCATCTCTCAGTTGCTTTCCCCTCTCTTGGCTTTATTCTTCAAGCAGAATCTCGTTTGTTGGACCCCAGGGCCTACCTTTCACAGCTCAACAACTCCAACAAAAGAAAGGAATCTCTTCTTGGATGGTATTAGCCAGATTTCAAGAACTGAAGCTCGTTTGACTGTCTTGGATCATAGTCCCATCTCTTAACAAATCTCTGTGACTCAGAGGGATCGAATACAACGATCAGCCAAGATTGGGTCACCTGCCCATTCCTTGGTCACCTGCCCACTCCTGCAGCTCAGCCCCACCTTAATCCTTTAAGCTAAGAGGTGTTATGGCTGCCAAAATTCAAGATATCCAGTTAAATTTGAATTTGAGATATACTAAAAATGTTTTACTTTCTTGTTATTATTGTTGTTGAATATGAAGTTCAAATTTAATGGAGTGCCCTGTATTTTGTCAGGACAACCTAGCTGGCTCATCAAAGGAAAACAAAGCTGTCATTAGCAGAATGAGAAGGTGCCATGGTAAACAAAAACAGCAGATACTCCTCCACCCTCAGACACACGTCCCTTCCCTGGATCCCACTTTCCTCACGTATATAAAGAGATATAATCTACCTTAATCGTGTGCAGCCACTCTAAAAAGAACAGAAAGTATAATGTTTTCCAATGAGTCTGTGGAGAAGTGGAGCACATCAAACATCAGATGGTATAGTGGCTCAACCAGGAGAGGCAGGAGAAAACCTGAGCCCCTGAGGCAGAATCCAAACAAGCCACAGCGTTTCCGATAGAAGCCATGCCGGGCACCCTACAGGGGACTAGTGTTGCGTAGAACAACGTTCAGCAGGGATTGTACAGGCTGCTTTTGAGTCTGGAACCAGAATCTTACAGGCTGGGTAAGCCCAGGGAAGTTGCCTCCCTTCTCTGAGCCTCAGTTTCCTCAATTGTAAAGTGGGGGTGCTCATGCCTACCAACCCCAGGTGTTATTATTAAAATATGGAAGGAGACTTGACTATGAGCGGTGAAAACACAACACAGTATACAGATGGTGTGTTATAGAATTGTATATCTGAAACCTGAAGTATTTTATTAACCAATGTCACCCCAATAAACGTAGTTAAAATATTTTAAAATAAATAAATAATTAATTCATTAATTAAAAATAATAGCATCAGTTGGTTGTGGAAAAAAAAAAAAGGGGGAAAGTCTTTCAGAAGTGCAGAGTGGGCCAAGTTGGTGTTGCTCAGTGGTTGAGTGTTGACCTATGAACCAGGATGTCACAGTTTGATTCTTGGTCAGGGTATATGCTCAGTAGGGACATGTAGAAAGCAGCCAATCAATTATTCTCTTTCCTCACTGATGTTTCTCTCTCTCTCTCTCTCTCTCTCTCTCTCTCTCTCTCTCTCTCTCTCTTCCTCTCTGAATTCAATAAAAATATACTTAAACTATTTTTAAAGTGCAGGGTGGGGAGTGCATTTGAATAATAAAAAGAGGAAATATTTTTAAAGTAAGAGGAGGGCAGGGCAGAACGGAGGGAAGATGTCAAGATATCAAGAAGAAATGTTACCTTTCAATGTGAAGCATCAGTATCATGAAAAAAACAATATTTTTTAAATCAGTGAGAACTGGATTTGTGCAATTCTGCACCCTGAGGCCCTGCTTGCCTCATAGCCTCACATACCCAGGCCTTGAATAGGCGGGGTTCTTTCCTGCCTCTGGGCCCTCACACATGCTGTTCCTATTACCTGGAACACTCTTACCCCAACGTGTGTGTATGGTGTGTGTGTGTGTGTGTGGGTGGGTGGGTGGGTGGGTGGGTGGGTGTGGGTGTGTTAGTGATAGTGGTGCTTTGTTGTGGGTTGTTTTTTTTTGTCTCAACTTTTAAGCTACTTATTTGGAAGGGTTTAGCTAACACCCCAACTTAGGTTAAAGGCACTTATAATATGCTGATTCAGGTGTGGTTAAAGCCTCACCTAACCTCTCAGGCACTCAACTTTTCAGCTCATGCCTCAGCATCCTTTCACACAGGCCTGTGACTCTCCACATATAGACTTTTCTCCTCAAGGAGAAGGCTGGAGTTATTGGACAAGGCGCCCAGGAACAGCTGAGGAGGAGTGGAGTTGGAGGACACAGAGCCCCTGCTAACTCACCCCTTAGGGAAGGGGAAAGCTCTGTGGTGTGCTGCCTCTGTCTCGCAGAGTCCCCAGTGGCCTGAGCTGCAGCTATCCACCCCAGTGATGCACTCAGTGGCACATGTCATATGGGTTTCCTTCCCTTGTCCAGCTCAAGCCCCCATTCCTGTACCACTGTGTTCTAGGCTCACCCCCAAATAAAACTGCTTTTCTTCAAATCCTTATCTCAGGGTCTACTTCAAAAGAAACCCAACCAGCCGAAGCTGGTTTGGCTCAGTGGTAGAGCATTGGTCTGCGGACTGAAAGGTCCCAGGTTCGATTCCGGTCAAGGGCATGTACATTGGTTGCGGGCACATCCCCGGTGGGGGGTGTGCAAGAGGCAGCTGGTTGGTGTTTCTCTCTCATTGACGTTTCTAGCTCTCTATCTCTCTCCCTTCCTCTCTGTAAAAAATCAACAAAATATATTTTAAAAAAATAAATAATAATAATAAAAGCTTCTGCATAGCAAAAGAACACATCAACAAAATGAAAGGAAAAATCCACTGAAAAAAAAAAAGAAAGAAAGAAACCCAACCAAAGACATATGCAGTCTTAGCACTGAGAGTCTCCATAGTAGTGAATGATTATTTAATGATGAAGCTATTTGCCCCTGTGGACATTCAGGCAGTATGGGAGACACCATATGGTGGCTCATTCAACACCATTTTGAGGCACCTCCCCCTTCCATGTCCAGATGCCTTCCAGCCAGTGGTGACCATAAGACACACTTCTGACCAATGAGGTAGTAAGCAGAGTTGGTTGGGAAGGGCGCTCCCAAGAAAAAAGGACAAGGCCTTGGGAAAAGAAGGCTTTTGGTCCCCTGGGAATATAGGTGTGACATCTGGAGGTACAGCAGCCATATTGCAGCCATGAGAATAACCCTCCTTGTGATGCTTTCCAGAAAGGCAGAATCTGAGTCTGACAGCATCGTTGAATAGCTGACCCATCTTTGAAATGCCTGCCTCTAGAATTCTCGCGAGGAGATAAAAATGAACCCCTATCTGTTTAAGCCCCCACCTTTGTCTGCCTGTGCTGCAGCTGAATGCTCTGTGAATTGATGCAGACAGCGATAGTGTAGGTCCTCTCCACTGTATGTCATTGGCGTTTAGGTTCGTGCGGGTTATATTTTTTAAGTAAATTATTAATTGTAGCAGTAGATGTGCAATGAAGATTTGTTGATTTAATAAATACATCCTGCCCCCAAAGCCTCTTTTTTCCAAGCACCGAGCTTATTTTGAGTGGCAGACCCATAAGGAAGCAGCTCTGGGCTTCAGACATATAGCCAGGATATCTGTGCAGTTATTAAGATTGCTGCTCTAGAGAGAGAGATGGTCTCTGTTTATTCAATCTTATGAGGTCATGATGTTCTACCGGCCAATTGGATCCTGCAGGCCTGACCCGTGCAGAGCCATGTGAGGTCAAAGTCTCCATCTGTACATTAGAGACCTCCAGAGGAGCAGCTGTCACTCCCCATACCCTGCATGGCATAATTATCTTGGAATGAAAAAAGGACCAATTAACCCACCGCTTTCATTTTCCCGTTACACACCTCGCACGATGCCAGGAGACGAAGGCTGGGCTGCTCTCACTCTATTTCAGGGAATCTCTTCTGAAGATGGAATAAAAATCCCCCAGCCAGTCCAAACCGGTTTGGCTCAGTGGATAGAGCAACGGCCTGCGGACTGAAAAGTCCCAGGTTCAATTCCGGTCAAGGGCATGTACCTTGGTTGCGGGCACATCCCCAGTGGGGCGTGTGCAGGAGGCAGCTGATTGATGTTTCTCTCTCATCCCTATGTTTCTAGCTCTCTATCCCTCTCCCTTTCTCTCTGTAAAATAATCAATAAAATATAAAATAAAATAAAAAATTCCCTGGCCAGGGAGAAGCTGCTTTTAGGAGCAATGTGGAGGGAAAGAGCGAGGACCAGAGCCAGCACATCTGGGTTCCAGCAGCACCAGCCTGCTGAAAGAGCTGGGCCTGCCTGCTTCACCTCCGGAGCCTCAGTCTGCTGGTCTGTAAAAGGGGTGAGTAAAAGTCCTCTCCTAAGGATCTATCCTGGGGTCAGCTTACCTGCTGAGCTGTTATAATGTGGCTGGCACATCGAGTGTGTTTCCTTTTTGAATCTTCACATCAATTCTATGAAAAAGATATGCATGATTTCCCCAAACCTTATCATCGGTACAGTGGATAGACCCCAAAAACTGCACAAAATTCATGTATACAATTTGGTGGGTTTGGACATTTGTACACACGTGTGTTACCATCACCACAATTGAGGTCATAAACATATTCATCACCTTTCAAAGCTTCCTCGTGCCCTAACTGGTTTGGCTCAGTGGATAGAGCGTCAGCCTGCAGACTGAAGGGTCCCAGGTTTGATCCCGGTCAAGGGCATGTACCTTGGTTGCAGGCACATCCCCAGTAAGGGTGTGCAGAAGGCAGCTGATCCATGTTTCTCTCTCATCCATGTTTCTAACTCTCTATCCCTCTCTCTTCCTCTCTGTAAAAAAATCAATTGAGAAAAAAAAGTTTCCTCGTTTCCTTTTGTTGCTGTTGTTGGGGGTGGGGTGGGGTGGGATGTTGTGGTAAGAGCACTTAACCTGAGACCTTCCCTCTTAACAAATGCTAGTCTCATCTGGGAACACCCTCACAGACACACCGGAAGTCATGCTCAATCTGGGCTCCCCACAACCTGTCAAGCTGACACATAAAAGTCACCATCATGGGGGTGTGAGGAATGACTGTGACCGGGCTTGAAGTTACCTTTCAGGGAAACCAATGTTCTAAAATCAGATTGTGATGATGTTTGCACAAACTCAGTAGATCAGTGGTTCCCAACGTGGAACCATTCAGTGGTTCCCAACAGGCCCCACATGGTGGGGGGGGTGCAATTTGATTTTGAAGGGGGGCAATTTGAGAATGAGTTATTAACGAATTTTTTGCATTTCTTATGGTGCTAGGGGACTCATATATTATATATATATATATATATGGAGAGAGAGAGAGACATATTTACACATTACAGTTCTCCATTATATGTTTTAAAACTTTATATATATATATATATATATATATATATATATATATATATATATATTTTTTTTTTTTTTTTTTTTTTCCACAGAGAGGAAATGAGAGGGATAGAGAGCTAGAAACATCGATGAGAGAGAAACATCGATCAGCTGCCTCCTGCACACTCCCCACTGGGGATGTGCCCACAACCAAGGTACATGCCCTTGACCGGAATCGAACCCAGGACTCTTCAGTCCGCAGATCGACGCTCTATCCACTGAGCTAAACTGGTTTCGGCTGTTTTGAAACTTTGCTCTTTTTTCATATCACTTCATATTATTATTATTTTTTAAACAATTTCTTAGTGGTTTCTTCCTTAGTACTTCAACTATCCTTTTGTTCTTTTATTTTCCTCTTTCATGGATTCCATGTTCTTTGGAAGCTTGTTTAGACCAAGTTAATGGCCTGTTATGCTTCCTCCATGGGGAATAGGAGATCACTTTTTGAATAACAGAAAGGGAAGCGCTCAGGAAAGAATCACAAAAATGGTGACACGGTGAAGGTGGCAGTGACAAGGATGGCAGTGCTCCCAGCAGCACAGCTCACTGAAAGCGGACGCCTGCTCTGGGCCGGGCCCCCTGGCATCCACCATCTCTTCATCAGCACGGCCCTCCTGGGAGGTGCTTGTCTTGGAGAGGCTGCGGGGTCTATGATCAGCACATGGGCTCTGGAGGCAGGCTACCCAGGTTTAAACCTCACCTGCAGCCATTCCTAATGTGGGACCCCGGGCAAAGACCAAAGCCCCTCTCAGCCTCAGTTTCTCTGTCAGTTTCATGATCCTGACCTTGGGATTGTGAGCCATGACCTGGTAGCCCATAGAAACAGTCAGTAAACACTAGTTCCAGCTATTAGCCTGGGTCTCTGTTTTATAAAACATGACAAATTTTGGCTCAGCAAGGTCACACAGCCAATTAGATACAGATGTGGCATTCCAACCCAGACCCAGCTCCCAGCTCCAGGCTGTGTCCAGGGCCCAGGTATGCATCTGAACAATTAGGTGTGTGCAGGGCTACAGATAGCAGCTATCTGCCCTCGCTCTTCCCTCCCACCCACTCCCAAGAAGACAGCATCTCTCCAGACTGCTAATGTCAGAACTGGCACAGCCGTGCCCAGCCAGCCTCCTGCCTGCTCCCCACAGCCCTCTGAGCTGAGCAGGCAAAGGCCACACTGGAAATTCACTGATTGGGTCCAGAGCCAGCCAGACCTCCGAGGCCATGTTCCAGAGAGACTGCCTGGTGCTGGAAACACTGCCATCCCCTTCCCCAGCCAGGACCTGGCACAAGAGACCATGAGAGACAGATTGGGTCCTTCTCCCCACCATGGCTCAGCGGGGTCTGGGGGAGGGGACCAGAGGCCGGTGGAGCAAAGAGAAACCACAGCATCAGCCCAGGTATCTCACAGAGGAGGAAAGTGAGACCCAGAAAAGAAAGGGGGAGCTTTTCCCCCCTCCCCATGTGGGAGTCAGCTCAGGGACCCTTCTCCCCCTCCCTACGTGGGAGTCTGTACTTGTTCTTCAATAAATCTCCACCTTTGCTATAAAATAAAATAAAATAAAATAAAATAAAATAAAATAAAATAAAATAAAATAAAATAAAATAAAATAAAATAAAATAAAATAGAAAATAAAATAGAAAAGAAAGGGGCCGTGATTTGAGCCCTCTCTGAAGACAGGCAGAGGGCTTCTCTGCTCAGCCTGACAAGATCTAACTTATTGAGCAGTTACTGTGCACCCGACACTAAGGGCACTATAGGAGTAGCTCAGGCTCCCCTTCCTCCGATGAGGACTTCACCGTGTCCTGGGGACACAGACAAGGAAAGGAATCCATGCAAGACAATGCAGCACCTTGCAATCACTGAAGCAGGTTGAAATCACAGTATTTGGTGAAAGCTGCCCTTGGCGGGGTGCTAGCTTATGCCTTCCTGTACCAGCGTCTTCAGACAGCCCCTAGCTCTGGCCTCCACTCCAACTCCTTCCCTCAGACCTCATAGATTTCATCTACATAGCTGTAGGGAGCAGCTCTAGGGTCCAGCCTTGGCTGGCCTGGGGCAGGGTCACAAACAAGTCCCAGCCTGGAGGGCAGAGCTCTCCCAACATAATTAAGCCTGACCTTGTAGCCCTCCCTAATTCCTTCCTAAGTAGCTAATGGGGTGTGGGAGGTAAAGCAAGTGTTGCCAAAACAAGAACATTTGTATACATGTTAATCTACCCTTGTTCTAATCAAACTATAATATAAAGCATTGTCTTGCAGGCTGGGTCTTTTGTGTCCTCATCCAACCACAGGAGATCCACCAGGCCCCAGCTGTATTTTCTTGTCTGTCTTTTCTTCAATCCTTCACTGCCCCTCCTCTGTTCACCCTTGGCCATGCTGGTATGGCACACATAGCAGTTCTATGTAAGTTTCCTGTGGCCACTGTGCCAAATTATCACAAATTGAGTGGTTTAACACAACAAATATTTATTCTCTTTGAGTTCTGGGGGTCAGGAGTCTGAAGTCCGTTTCCCTGGGCTAAGGTGAGGGGTGGGCAGGGCTGCGTTCATTCTGGAGGCATCAGGAGGCAATGTTGCCTGGCCTTCTCCAGCTCCCAGGGGCCACCCACGTTTGGGGCTATGGCCCCTTCCTCCCTCTTCAAAGCGGTCAGTGTAGCATCTTCCCTCACCACCGACTTCTGCTTCTGTCCTATACCTTCTCGCTCTGACCCTCTTGTCTGTGACCACACTGAGCACACCCATGGAAACCTCCCCATCTCCAGATTCTTTTTTAAAAAAGTATATTTTATTGATTTTTTTTACAGAGAGGAAGGGAGAGGGATAGAGAGCTAGAAACATCGACGAGAGAGAAACATTGATCAGCTGCCTCCTGCACACCCCCTCCTGGGGATGTGCTCGCAACCAATGTACATGCCCTTGACCGGAATCGAACCTGGGACCCTTGAGTCTGCAGACAGACACTCTATCTACTGAGCCAAACCGATTTCGGCACCATCTCCAGATTCTTAATCACTTCTGCAAAGTTCCTTTTGCCATGGGAAGTAACGTAGGTCACACGTTTGGGGGGATTAGGATGTGGACACCTTTCGGGGGGCCATCATTCTGCCCAGCACAAATCCTAATAAAGTAAAAACTCACTATTACCCCTGTGTTAGAGATGAGGAAACTGAGCCTTAGAAAAGTAAAGTAACTTATGCAAAATCAGAAAAGGAGCAGGGATTTGAACCTTGATTGACCTGAGCCCAAGGAATAGGGTCTGGTCTTCACTCTGCTACAAAAGACAATAGGAAGAAGTCCAAAGCAGGCCAGCAATAGGAGGCGTCTCCAAAGTGGGGACCCCAAAGTAAATTGCACCCGAGATTAAGGCATCAACTGCGGGACACTCGGCTGTACTTCCTGCCAGTCCTCCCCAGAGCGACACCTGTGCATGCAATGTGCGGGACAGAAGCTGGGTGAGGGATGTCCCCAGCACGCCAGGTCAGCTTCCCCTGTAGCTCCAGATCATCGAGACAGAAATAGCAGCTTAACTGGAAGCCTCAGAAATTCAGGCAATTAACTCCATGTCCCAACTCCTCTGCCTGCCTGAAAAGTGGGCATCATTACCTACTCATGTAAGCGCATTAACCACCCTCCCTTCCTCCCTCCCTCCTTCCCACTCTCCCTGGCTCTGGGTTTAGTTTAGAAACATTTTTCCAGTGTTAAGAAGTACCTCATTTCACCACCAGAGCCGAGGGACATCAGGTGTCTAGACACAGAGCAGACAGCCTGGCCTTATCTGCTCTCGTCTGTTACCTAAAGTCTGAATAGAACCTCCAGAGAACACACAACCCAGAGGCGGGTGGCGGGGGGGGGGGGGGGGGGGGGGGGGGAGATAGGGGATGGGCCTGGGCTAGGAAGGAGTTGAAATGTTTAGCATTAAAGTAGTATGTTACCCCCCCCTTTTTTTTAATCTTGGAAAAAAGGAAAAAAAGAAATCTTGCCTGTTATCCCTTAGCCAGAGAAACAACGACCAACATGTATTAACATGACAACATAATAAAGTATAATATAATAAAGAATATAATACAATAAAGGTGCATTTCTTGCTAGCCATTTTTCTGGGAACAGAACAGTGATAATAGTATTTGCTAAGCTTTCTCTGGGCGCAGGGCCCTGTTCTGAGTGTTTGTCTGCATTGTCTCAGTCCTCACAGCAATTCTAGAAAACAGGTGCTGTTATCATTCCCAGTGAACAGGTGGGAATGTGGAGGCAAAGAGAACGGAAGCAATAAAAGAATAAATAGAGCCAGGATGGTAGATAAAAATGCAGGTTTTGAGGGCAGATCAACAGGATTTCTTCCTTTCTTTCTTTTTCCCCCTCTAACTTTGAGTAATCCTTTTGTAGGTAATGTTGACACAAATTGAGAAATATACAAGTTTTAAAAATTCAAAGATACAAAATACCACACTGTCTCTCTTCCTCTCCTGATCCCTGTCACCAGGTTCACCAGTTCCCATCCCCAGAGCTAACCACACTTAGCGATTTATTTATCATTCCAAAATGTGGCTAATTGTCAACCTATGAACCAGGAGATCACAGTTCCATTCCTGGTAGGGGGCATATTCCCTGGGTTGTGGGTTCGATCCCCAGGATGGGATGTGCAGGAGGCAGCCAATCAATTGATTCTCTCTCATCATTTATGTTTCTATCTCGCTCTCCTCCCTTCCTCTAAGAAATCAATAAAAATATTTTTTTAATTAAAAAACATAAAGATAATTTGTGCAAGCAAATTTGGTTTTGTACGTGTGTGTATACGTGGCTGTGAACTCATTCTTTTTTACACAAATGGCAGTATACTCTATATCAAGCATGTCAAACATGTGACCTGACAGCCGCGAATTTGACATGCTTGCTCTACATCTTTCTGTGTTAACTTAACAAAGTAGCTGGTGGTTCACTACAGATTAGTTCAAGGGTGGGTTTCAACTCATCAGATGCATAGCACTGAGAAGACTTAAACTAGTTTTCCTTCATCTGGTCATCATAAAAAGCAAATGAAATAATGCAAGTAAAGCACTCAGAGAACTCACAATATGTAGGACATTGTTATTAGAATTGTCATCATATTGCATGTAAAGTTTTCAACTATCATTGTATTCTTCAATTGAACATCATATGCAAAAACAAAAATAAACTTGGATCCTTACCTTGCACATATAAAAATTAATTTTCCATGGATCACATACCTACATGTAAAAATCAAAGCTATAAAACAAGAAGTGAATGTAAGAGGAAATCCTTGTGGTGTTAAGTTAGGCAAGATTTCCTAGGCAGGACACAAAGAGCACAAGTTATTTTTTTTTTAAAATGATGGTCCCTAATGTACCCACCTCCAGGTAATCACATCCTTGTGTAATCCCCTTCTTTGTGAGTGTGGACGGTACCCATGACTTGCTTGTACCAATAATCAATGGAACACAGCAAAGGTGATGAAATGTCATTTCTGTGATTACATTACATGAGTTGTCATTTCCACCTTGCTGCTGACATTCTCTGTTTGCCTTCTTTGCTTATATGCTTCATGTCAGAAAGGCCAACGTGGTCAGGAACTGTACATCGCCTTCTAGCCAACACCAGTGAGGAAGTGAGGTCCTCAGTAAACAGCCCAGGAATAGCTGATTTCTGCCAACAAAGTGAGTGAGCTTGGAATCAGATCCTTCCCCAGTTGAGCTTTAAAATGAGACCCCACCCTCAGCAGATGACTCATTGGAGCCTATGGAAGACAGTGAAGCAGAGAACTCACCAACCTAAGCCCATTTTCCTGACCTACAGAAATGTGACATAATAGAGGTGTGCTCTTTTAAGGACACTAAATTTGGGGTGACTTGTTATACAGCAACAGATAACAAACACAATTGGCATGTTTCAAGGGAGCAGTTAGCTATTATGTGTGCATATCCCTTGATTCTGCAACTCCCCTTTGGGAAGTAGTGAGGCAATTGCTCCAAAAAGTACCTACAAAGATGTCTATCACAGAGTTCTCCAGTCCGGGAAAAGTATTGTATCTCACATTTAAGTAAGAACCTACTCTGTGCCAGGCACTTTGTATGCTTCACTTCACTTAAGCTTCACAATAATCCTATTCTTATAACATTATATCCATTTTACATACCAGCAAGTGGAGTCTCTAAGGAATGAAGCAACTCACCCAATTTGAATCCGTCGATGCTTATTAAATTCTTAGCTCAGTGTCTGGCACAAGGCAAGTGCTCAATAAATCTTACAGTCTTAGGACTCATTCAGTTTCAAGTTACAGAAGCCTAATCTAAAATAGTCTAAGCTAATGGTCGGCAAACCGCGGCTCATGAGCCACATACGGCTCTTTGGCCTGGGCAAGTCTATTTTGAAGAAGTGGCATTAGAAGAAGTTTAAGTTTTAAAAATTTGGCTCTCAAAAGAAATTTCAATCGTTGTACTGTTGATACTTGGCTCTGTTGACTAATGAGTTTGCCGACCACTGGTCTAAGCTAAAAAGGGCTCCCAGAATTGTAGAACTTAAAGGGGTTACTGGATTCAGGCATGGCTGAATCCAGGAGCTGAAACTTTATCTTCAGGATTCTATCACTACCCATCCATTAGCTTCACTTACCTCTGTTTTGCAGGCTCTGTCCCCATGACAAGTTTACTTCCTCCTGGCCAAGCAAGCCTGGGAAAACAAGAGCATCCCTCTCCCCAAATCCATTGGATAATCCCAGAGAACAATGGTCCTGTTTGGGTCACATGACCCTTTCTAGAATTATGTCACTGGAAGTTTGGGGCTCTATGATTGGCCATCTTGGATCACAAGACCCTCTTCCAGGGGAATGAGTGTCATGATTGGCAATCCCTCCCAGGACCACAGGGTGGGGCAGAGTGGTTGCTGGGAGGAAGGTGTGCTGCTGACAGACTTGGCATGGCCACTCCCATGCAGCAATTATTACTCGAGCACAGATATTGAGAGGGGAAGACCTCAGTCAGACCATGGTCCAATTTTAGAACTCATGTTTTGCCAATATATGTGCCTCATTCTCCACCTCCCCACTCTAATCTTTTCAAACTTCACAGCAACTCAGGACATGAGAACTGGAGGCTGCTGTCAGTAGCCTGGAAAACAACTCTTCTGCCTGGCAGTGCACAGCAAAAAGTGACTCATAAAAGTGCCTCGGTGAACTAAAGCCTGCTGGTGCAAAGGTCAGAGCCCTGGGAGCAGACATGCCGCCTCATCCTCACACACAAGGGCTTAAGTGCTACAAACGTTGCCAAGGACACGGCAAGCCCAGGAGAGGCTCTCAAGGAGGCTGGGGGTCTGGCAGCTTCTCCGTGGCCCCACCAGATAAGAAAAATAATAATAAAAATGGCTAATGTCCCCTGGGCCATGTTTCTCATTGGTTAGAGCATCTGCTCATGCTCCAAAGGGTTGCTGGCTCAATTCCCAGTCAAGGGCATGTACCAAGGACATGGATTTGGGTTGCAGGTTTCATCCCCGTCCCATTGGGGCATGTGTGGGAGGCAACCAATCCTTATCTTGTCTGTCTGTCTGTCTGTCTGTCTGTCTGTCTATCTCTATCTCTCTTCTTCCCATCCCCTCCCTCCTTTGTCTTCCATTATCTCTAAAAATCTATGGAGGATTGACCAAAAAAAAAAAAAAAAAAAAAATGGCTAATGTCTAATGAGTACTCTAATGCCAGGCCCTGTTATAAATGCTTTACCCATGTTGGCTCACTTAATCCTCACAGGAGCCCAATGAGGACTGTGCATTACCCCATTCTACAGGTAGGAAAACTGAAACACACAGACAGGTGAAGTAACGTCCAGAGCCAAAGTTCCTAACCTTTCCAATTTCTGTTGCAAAGAGAAACAAGATGCTCTGAGCTCACTAGAAAGAACCATGTCTCCCAGAAAGCCTTGCTGTTCAGGTCAGGAATAGAATTTTTTATAGGTTTTGCCAGTGATAATGAAGATGCTGATTGAGCCCATCCCCAATTCTGCATTAACTCAAACAGTTGCCTTATTATCTGCTCACCAAAACCATTCCTGACAAAAAAAAAAAAAAAAAAAAAAAAAAAAAAAAAAAAAAAAAAAAAAACACCCTACTGGGGCTCTACTGAGCATTTCCTTTCAGAGATCTAGCTATGAGAGAAGATATTGGAGCATTGTCATTGAGCACAGCCTCTTCATCGCCACACCCCAAGCCCAGGGACACAGCTGCAAAGACAACAGGTGTGGCGGGGGAGGTGAGAGAGCCTCCAGGGGGAAGCAGGATGTAGAGTTCTCAGCACACCTGTTTATTGAACACCTACTATGTGCTGGGACATGTGCCAGGCCCTGGGGAGCAAATGCTGAGCAAGGCAGCCACAGCTGCCCTCAAGGAGCGTTCAGGTGTCCCACGCCGGACTGCACGGGTGGGATTGAAGAGTGCTTTCAGATGGTGTCAGGGACTGAGGAACATCAGATCACACAGAGAGACAAGCCAATTCCCCTCCAGCTCCGGCTCTCCCCCTGTCCTTCTGGTTGTCTGAAGGAGGAAACCTCAATGTGGTGCTAGAACGAAGGCTTCATGCCTAACGCTGGTCCATTTTCCTCTTTAACCAACACGGAGCGAGCGCCAGGCTCAGACGTGGGCTGTTTCAGGTGAGAATTGAGGATCTCTGCTTCATTTCCGCAATGTTCACTTTCACAGCTGCCTCTATTCACTGCAAGAAAGGGACAGTTTTCTTTTATGCAGAAGCATGCAGCATTCTTTTAAAGATTCTTTTCACATGGTGAGTCAATCTAAAGAAAAATATTAAGTGACTAGATAGCTGGGTTTTGACAAAAGAAGCATGAATAAAATAGTGGGTTTAGAACATATTTTATATAATACTAGAGGCCCAGTGCACAAAATTCATGCACAGGGGTCTGAAGTGTTCCTCAGCCTGGCCTATGCCCTCTTGCAGTCCAGGAGCCCTTGGGGGATGTCCACCTGCTGTGGAGTTGGGAGAGGCTCCCACCACCACCACTATGCTCACCAGACATGAACCCAGCTCAGGGCTTCTGGCTGAGTGGCACTGCCCCTGTAGGAGCACACTGACCCCCAGGGAGCAGCTCCTGCATTGAGTGTCTGCCCCCTGGTGGTCAGTATGTGTCATAGGGACCAGTCATTCTGCCATTGGGTTGATTTGCATATTAGCCTTTTATTATATAGGAGGATATGTATTAGAGTTATGCCACCCAAAGTCATAGCCACTAGTCACATGTGGCTATTTAATATTAACTTAATTAAAATTTTAAGAACTTAAAATGTAGTTCCTCAGTGGCACTGGCCACATTTTAGTGCTTGATAGTCATATGGAAGCAGTGACTACCATAGGAGACAGCACTGCCATATAGACCCTCTAACATTCAAGACAAGTCTAAGCAAGACATAGAAGTGGCATCTCAGCCATGGGTCATGTCCACTGTGGGTCTCAGGGGACCATCTGATTCTCCTTTGCATCACTTACATTCGCGGAATTGGACACGATCACACACATAAAAGCAGTCAGAACAACGTCAGCCTGCAGAAAGGGCTAAGGAACGGTTAGCTAAGATTTTATTGTTGAGTTGTTATCTGACACCAGAGAAACAAGACCAAGTCTCCGAATGTTCCCATTCTACAACCAGCACTGGATGGAGTTTCATCCTCCCTTTCTCACCATGCTTATTCTTTGAGCGCAGAAATTTTTGTCTGCCCTCCAGGAGAGAGACCACCCGTTCAAAATGGCTTTTCCTGGCCACCAGATCCAATGTGCTCGTAGCCTTCATCTCGCTCCATCCTGTTCCCAGCCTTGCCGTGCATGGCAGCAGTTATCAGCACGCACCCAACATTGTGAGTCCATGGTGCACGGTCTCTCCCTGCCCCTAGAATGTAAGTTCAGTGAGGGCAGGAACAGCTGTCTCTTTTTGTTCACTCTATGCAGAGCTTAGAGAAGACTGCCTGGCACATAGCATGCACTCAATAAACACTTGTTGACTGAATCAATACATTTCTTAGTACCTGATCTCTATCAAACATGGAAAATAAACACTCAGCCAAGAGACACAGAAGACCTCATATTTCAAGAAAAACAGACAATAGCATGTTCATCTACAGAAATGTTTATGTAAGCAGCCACCTGTTGGCAGGACGGGCCACCACATTTGAGTTGGGTTCCCTAGTCTACAGCAACGTCTCGGTGACGACCCAGAGAGAGGGGAGACTATCTATGTAAGATTTATATCTTATACATACACTAGCAGCCTGATGCACGAAGATTCGTGCAAGAATGGGCCTTTCTTTCCCTGGCTGCCAGCACTTGGCGGGCTCATTCCAGCAGCCGGTGCAGCAGCAGTGGCAGTGGCAAGCCCTGTGCGCTCCAGCACTGCTTCGTCTTCACCCTTACTTCTCTGGAGAGTTCCTCTGTGCAGCACTGGTGACCCCAGGGAGGCACGGAGGGGAAAGAGGTGGGGGAGTGAGGCAGGCAGGGAGAACTGGAGAGGTTGGGTGCGCTAGTGCGTTTCACTTTCCTATTGTGAAAGTGGGATGCAATTGGCCCCCTTCCTCATCCTCTTCTTCCTCCTCTGCCCTACACCTCCTGCCCACCCCCCCTTCCTACACACCCATTGCCCCTCCTCTCTTGATTTGGCGAGATAAGGAGGCGGGAGATCTGATAATATGGGTTACTGTGTAGGTGGTCTCTTTCATTGAATTCAAAACAAAACTAAGCCACCTGCTGATGCCACCATGACCTCCACCATCACCCCTTGACTGGCTTCGGACTCCCAGGGCACACTAACTGTGCAAGGATTGAGCTCCCATGTGTGTCCGTGCCCATGGTGCTGCTCCAGTGCTAGGGATTTGTTTACCAGAGCAGTGAAGCAGGGGTGGGGTAGAGGGAGATGCCAGACACCTCGAGCTACGACCTCAGGCACCAGAGGGTTGCCTCTGAGGCTGGGGGCTAGGCCACAGGGAGGCTGCAAGGACAGTTGACAGGTGTGGAGCACAGCAGGGAGGCCATGAGGATGTGTGCTGCCAAGAGGCTCGGAGTAGCCAGGGTGGCACCATCTTTGTCAGGTTAATTGGCATACTCACTCTTGATTGGCTATGGGCATTGTGAAGTGATGGTCAATTTACATATTTCTCTTTTATTAGTAAGAATAAAGACTCAGGCAGTTTTTTCTTTAGGGACCAGAATGGTTAATCTTTAAGGCATTTCCACCTGTATGATCTCTGTCACAACCATTTCCCTCTGCCCTGGTTCTGTGAAAGCAGCCACTGACAATTGTAATGAGTGGGCCTGACTGTGTGCCAATGCAAGTTCACTTATAAAAGCAGGCAGCCAGGCTGGGCTTAGCCTAGAACCATAATTCTCTGAATGAATCCTACAGGAACTGAAGGAAGAGATGTGTGTTTATTGAGCATCTATAATATTCAGGCACCAAGCTGAGATGTTCCCTTGATCCCTAAAACATAACTTGTCAGGTGGGCACTCTTATGCTCATTTTACAGATGAAAGAAACTGAGTGTCTGCGGAAACCGGCTTGGCTCAGTGGATAGAGCGTCGACCTGCAGACTCAAGGGTTCCAGGTTTGATTCCAGTCGAGGGCATGTACCTTGGTTGCAGGCACATCCCCAGTAGGGGATGTGCAAGAGGCAGCTGATCAATTATTCTCTCTCATCGATGTTTCTAACTCTCTATCCCTCTCTCTTCCTCTCTGTAAAAAATCAATAAAATATAATAATAATAATAATAATAATAATAATAATAATAAAAGAAAGAAGCTGAGTGTCTAAGGCATTAAGAACTTGTCCAAATTCTCATAGCTCACCAGCAAGAGAGTTTGGACTTGAAACTCAGTCTTTGTGCCCACATCATGCTGGCTTCCTGGGGATGGCTGTTGGTTCTGGTTATTATATTCCTGGTCCCTCAGCTTCTGCAAGCCCCCAGCCCTGGCACTCCAGCCTCCCCCCCACCCCTTTACCCCAGAGCTCAACACTTCTGGTTTGTCCACCACCCCTTCCCACTAGACCACTCTCCCTGACACACACACACACACACACACACACACACACACACACACTGCCACCTCCACCCTCCTAACCCCTGCCTCCAAGTTATCTTGCTCTTTCCTTCTCCACAGATCTTGCCTGGCTGAACACATTTTCCCAGTTGGGAAAAAAACAAATCGAAAGTTTTGTTCTTGCACAAGATACCCTTTTTGCCTGCAGCTAAAATTCCCCCATAGAAAAGGAATAATTTCCAAAGTCATACAAAAAGTCATTATTTATTGAACTGGCACCGTGGGCCAGCAGCGGGCTAGGGGCTGGCTAGGGGCTACCGAGGCACAAGGAAGAAGAACACAGAGCCACCTCAAGGAGCTGACAGAAGTGAGCACAGCCCCCACCCCTACCGCCAGCCCCCACCGCCTGCGGGAGCAGAGTTGCCTTAATTCAACCTGGCAAGGGTACGGGGAAAGCTCCGGAGGATGGGGAGTTTGGAGGATGTGTAGGGACTGATCCACAGGCAAGTGAGGAGAAAAGGCATTCTGGATCCAAAGGCCAGAGGAAGTGGTGTTTGCAAAACTATCGGCAGCCTGACGTGGCTGGCACACAAGGAGTGAGAAGGGCCTGTTTGGGACTGTCCGTCACGGTGCCCCGCCCACTGGCCAAACAGCTGCTCCCCTTTCTGGCATTTGCATCACAAGTGGAGAACTTGGGGACAGAAAGTGCTTGGGTGTGGAGTTGACTCATTGCTAAGGTAAGGCCTTGAAGAAAGTCCGTTTGCTTCCGTCCTAAATTTCCTGAGCCTCTCTGGACCCTGTCCCTTCCAAGGCCCGGCTTTTCCAGCGTTGCCTTTCATTTGCTGTGAGATTCCCACGCACATCATGACATCTTTTCGCATAAATTAGTCATTGCTGGTGTCAGTGGCTTCAATCAAGCCATCCAAATAGACACAGAGCTGTGCAGGGTCGAACAGCCATGGGAAAGGGTGAATGATGGATCATTGGAGGGGCGAGTCTGGCATCAGAAAACCACCCTGGATTATCTGCAAGGGCCCTAAGTCCAAGGACATGTCCTTGGACGGAGAAGAGAAGACACAGACACACGGGGGAGAAGGCCCTGGGAAGATGGAGGAAGAGCGGAGTGGTACATCTACAAGGAACACCCAGGCCGGTCACTGGCCACCAGCAGCTGGGGGAGAGGCCTGGGTGTCCCAATAATTCCATAAGGGACGTATGCACAGGTGACCTAGGGTGCCTAAGCCAGAAATCTGACACGTACTACCCAAGGTACTTAATTAATAATCCACCGAGCATAAATCACACAGGAGACAAATATGCAATGCACAAATCATTCACGGTTTATTTACCAGAGTCCTGGTGGGTTCCAGAATCCTAGGCAGGCCACCTGGGGATCCGCATTGATAAGACACACACACACACACACACACACACACACACACACACACACACGGTTCACGGAGGACCTTACAGCTGCAGCTCAGCTTGAGTTAAGGCCTCTCACAATGGCTCACGGTCCACGGCTCAGGGTTCAGGACTCGCGGCTCCAGCAGAGCTTTCACTGGTACAGGCAGGGAAAGTGGAGATCGACCCTCTGTGGAGGAGCAGAAGGAACGTCTCTGCTCTTCTGTGGAGCTTCCTCTTTTTATGTGTTTCAGGTTTCAAATGTGTCTTCAGTGTGTCTTATCAGCGGGTCCCAGGAGCCTTGCTATCCGGTCTTACATATGGGGTACAGATCACTTTATCTATTTTCTACATACAGGCCACTCAAGGGTGCTTATCAGTTTGTTTACATTCCATTCCATTCTTTCAGATATCACACTTCAATTCCACACTTCGTATTTATTCAATATTGTATTTATCCTTATTACTATTACTATTCAATATTGTATTTATCCTTATTACTATTACTATTCAATATTGTATTTATCCTTATTACTATTACTATAACACTGGGACAGGTCCTTTCCCAGAGCCTTCGGAGGGAAGGTGACCTCGCCAGGCCTTGATCTCAGACATCTGGCCCCTAAGACTACAAGAGCGTGAATTTCTGCTGTTTTAAGCCACCTGCTGGAGTCATTTCTTACCTCAGCCCTAGGAAGGTACTACACTTGCCCCAGGCAGGACAAGGGCTGGGATGGAACTTGGGCTCCAGAGCTCCCCAAGGGGTCAGGCTGTGATTGGATACCAGCCGAGCTCCACTGGCATGCTGGTCTTCTCGCTTTCCTGCCTGCTTCCCTCACTCCCTCCCAGTTTCTCCTGAATGCCCTTCCACCCTCCCTCAATAAATCACTGGCCCATGCCTGGGTCTGTTTCTGGGAAAACCTGAGCAAATCCAGAGAATGGAGTTGGGCCAAGACCGGCACTGAGGCTGCCCGGCTCCAGCCAATTGGTTACACATTTTAGAAAACCCACTTCACTTTTCTGAACCACTTTTCAGAGTCAGAGCCACCTGGGCCAGCCTGCTAGGAGCTGAGTAACTGCAGGCAAGGGACTTCACATCTCTAAGCCTCTGTTTGCTGATCTGCAAAATGGGCCCATTCTTGGCACCTCCCTCTCAAGGTAACCTGGAGAGTTAGATGTGACATATGTAATCATGCAGCAGGTACCTGAGCTGTGGGTACTGTGTTCTGCACTGCTGGGTGGTACAGAGGGGGGGAAGGAGGGGAGGAGAAGGGCCATGGTTATGATGTCCAGGTGGGTGTGAGTTCTCAGGCAATAGGGCATCTATCCCCCTCTTGAAGTAGACCCTGGAAGATGCGGCCCCTCCAAGGAGCCCTCTGCTGATCTATAATCACTAGATTTGGTTTGCAAACCATTCCCAAGATAAAAGGAGCTGATAGGGAGCCATATAATCAAAGTATATTTGTGAGATCTAAAGGCTCATGGAGTATCCTCAGCTAAAAAAGAGAAAAATGTAAATTCGAGGGAGGAAGAAAAAGTAAACATCACAAAGGAAGGCCTAGAACCAAATGAAAGGTTCTGATTCTCCAACAATTGCCCACTCCTGGTTTGGGGAACAGGGAGTGTCAGTTTGCTGACACTGAAGGAGGCAGTGCAGGGGAGAAGGCATCGAATAATCCCGTCCCAGAACTCCCAGAAGGAAGCTGCTCTGAGAGGTCGCCCAAAGTCACAGGTAGGGGTCAATGCCAGGTTCATCCACTGTAATGTATGTACCACTCTGTGGACGGGGTCGATAGTAGAAGAGGCTGTGAATGTGCGGGAGCAGAGGGTATAGGGAAAGCTCTGTATTTTCCATTCATTCAATTTTGTTGTGAACCTAAAATTGCTCTAAGCAATAATGTTTATTCATTTTAATTTTTATTTTAAATATATTTCTTTATTGATTTCAGAGAGGAAGGAAGAGGGAGTGATAGATCGAAACATCAATGATGAGAGGGAATCATTGATCGGCTGCCTCCTGCATGCCCCTTACTGGGGATCGAGCCTGCAACCCGGGCATGTGCCCTTGGCCAGAATCGAACCTGGGATTCGATTCAGTCCGAAGGCCGATGCTCTATCCACTGAGCCAAACTGGCTAGGGCTGTTTATTGAGCTCCTGCTGGGTGGCTCAGTGTCATCCCGTGTACCAAAAGGTTGCTAGTCCAGTTCCTGGTCAGGAGAAGATGGGAGGCAACTAATCAGTGTGCGCTATCTCTCTCTCTCTCTCTCTCTCTCTCTCTCTCTCTCTCTCTCTCTCTCTCTCTCTCTCTCTCTGTCTCTTGCTCTCCCTCTCCCTCTCCCTCTCCCTCTCCCTCTCTCTTTATTTGTCTAAAATTAACAAAAATAATAATTTTAAAAAAAGAAACAGATCCTCAGATGAGGATTAAGAGAAATGAAGGAGAGGAGAGGAAAGATAAGGACATAGGGCCCATGACTTAACCTCTCTGACCTCATCTATACTAGAAAAATGGAAGCAGCACTTCACTCACAGGAGGGCTGTAAGCATTCACGGTGATAAAATATGCAAGTGCCCTGGACCTGGCTTCACATTCCAGAGGCACTGCCCCTTACTCAGCTAGGAAAGATCAATTCATGCCCAAATGTGAAGGAGACAGATGTATTGTAAATGAAATGAAAGAGAAATCAGATGAGAGACCCGAAGAGGCTGGGGGAGCACAGGGGGCGCGGGGGGGTGACAGTTGAAAAGTGGCTAATCCTCCCCTGGGAGATGGTGCCTTAGCCTCCCCCCTTCCCGCCCCATAATACACTTGCTGCTGTGGGTATCAGAGGTGATGTACCCCCACTATCTAGACCCCCAGCAACTGCACTGGGAGCCTTCAATAAACACCGGATACAGAGACAGAACCCTGTGCTAAGAGAGCGCCGTGAACAAAGAAGGAAGGGAGGAAGGGAGGGAGGACAGGAGGGAGGCTGGCCGGGAGACAGTGCTGCTCAAAGTCCTCCACCAGCTGCCTGGGTCCTGGGATAACCTCCTAAGAGAAGAAAAACAGCGCAGGCTTGTGACACTGGGAACGTGCATTAGTCTCCCGAAGTCAGATGCGGGAAAGAACAAGGTGACTTCTTGAGCTCATCTGGAAAGAGAACATTTTGACCCAGGTTTCAGTGGATCACTAAAACCTCTTCTCTCCACCACACAGAGGGAGTGGGCGGGTGTCAATGGCCAGCCTCTCTGAAGTCACATCCTCCGAGGTCACACGGAGAGCAGCAGCCTGTGCAGAAAATGAATCAGGGGCATGACAGGAAGGTACTTGGGCCGAGGGCGGGGTGCGGCACAGGATAGGATGGGCTGGCATGCTATCTGAGGGGGGATTTTGCTATGAACTATCGGATGAGAAGGGCTGCTATGGCCATGGAAACTGGCTGGGCACTGGCATTTTGAGCCAGGCAAAGCCTAGACATAAGAACCAACTGAGATTCTATCGGTGTCCTAACTGAGAACCACACACCAGATGACTTAAACCAAAGGAATTTATTTTCTCACCATTCTGGACACCAGAGTCTGAACGCAAGTATTAGCAGGGCTGGGGGAGGATCTGGCCCTGCCTCTCTCCCGTGGCTGGCATTCCCGACAATCTTTGGTGTCCCCTGGCTTGTAGATACACCACTCCAGTTGCTGTTTCCATCTTCACGTCGCCCTCTTCTCTTTGTGTCTCCTCCTCTTTGTATAAGGACACTTGTCATATATATATATATATATATATATATATATATATATATATATATATATATATATATATATGCCTGAGCAACTGAACGATGGATCACTATGATGCACACTGACCCCCAAGGGTCAGATGCTCAATGCAGGAGCTGCCCCTGGTGGTAGGTGCACTCCCATAGCCAACCCTCCCATGGCTAGCCAACCTCCTGCAGTCTCTTAAACCCCACCACCACCTGCCAGCCCCAATCACAGGCCAGGGTGAGGGACCCCACCCATGCACAATTTTGTGCACCAGGCCTCTAGTGAATGAAAAATAACTGAGGTCTATCCATCCCATGGAATATTATTTGGCTATTAAAAGGGAACAAAGTACCGATACATGCTACAACAAGGATGAAGTTTGGAAACAGTTAAACTTCATGAAAGGAGCCACACACAAAATAGTACATATTGTAGGATTCCATTGATATGAAATACCAAAAGAGGCAAATCCATAGAGACAGAACGTAGATTAGTGGTTGCCAGGGAAGAGGGCAATGGGGAGCAAATGCTAATGGGTACAGGATTTCTTTTTGGGGTGACGAACACGTTCTGGAATTGGATAGTGGTGATGGTTAGTACAACCTGTGAATTTGCTAAATCCACTGATTTGTACACTTTACACGATGTATTTATGGTCCGTAAGTTATATCTTATCTTGCTTCCTTCAGGCTGATATACCAGCACACCACAGGCTGGGTGACTAACAAACCACAGACACTTACTACTCCCTGGGTGCCTGTGTGAACATCCTGTCCCATAGCAGTCTTCCTCCCAACAGTGTTAACATCCATCAGAGGTTTTTGTCTGGGTCATTCATTATCACGATGACTTAAAGAGTGTTTTTCTTTCCAAAACCGGTTTGGCTCAGTGGATAGAGTGTCGGCCTGAGGACTGAAAGGTCCCAGGTTTGATTCCAGTCAAGGGCATGTACTTTGGTTGTGGGTACATCCCAGTAGGAGGTGTGCAGGATGCAGCTGATAGATGTTTTTCTCTCATTGATGTTTCTAACTCTCTATCCCTCTCTCTTCCTCTCTAAAAAAATCAATAAAATATATGTTTTTTTAAAAAGAGTGTTTTTCTATTCCTATCCATCCTTCTACCATTACTCATCACAGCTTTTCATCCACCCCTTTCTTTAACATTTTTATTTTAGTATCATTATGAACTCGTGGCTTTGTCTATGAAAGTAATATTAACACTCACCATCATAAATTGTACAATTCAGTGCATTTTGTATTTTCACAATGTTATGCAAGCACCACTGAGACCTCTGCCTAGTTCCCAGACATCTTCCTCACCCAAAAGACCATTTCTACCCATTGAGCAGTCACTCTCCACTCCTTCCCCAGCCTCTGGTAGCCATTCATCTGCTTGTTGTCTCCATGGATTTGTCTATTCTGAATATTTTATATGAGTAGAATCATACCGCATGTGGCCTTTTAGGTCTGGCTTGTTTCATTTGGCTTCATGTTTTCAAGGTTCATCCACACTGTAACATGTATCAGGACTTAGTTCCACTTTAGAGCTGAAAAATATTCCATTGCATGGGTTACCACATTCTATTTATCTATTTTTCAGTTGATAGACATTTGGGTTGCTATTTTAGTGTTCTGATAAACATTTGTGTGCTATGGTCTGAATGTTTGTGTCAACCCAAGAGAGCCTCACCAGAACCTGACCGCGCTGGCACCCTAATCTTAGACTTCCCGCCTCTCCAACTGTGAGAAATCAATTCCTATCATCTGTAAACCACGCACAGTCTATGACATTTTGTCAGAGCTGTCCACAGAGACAAAGGCCCATTTGTTTGAGTGCCATTAGCATAGACTATTGTTAGTATTATATTCTTGTCACTATTCATGTCAATGCTCATATTGTCCCACATTTGACTAGTGAAAGCTCTTTTGCACTTTCATTTTTAAGTAAATTTCTAACTATACAAGTAACACATGATGCATCTCTTTAAAAATTAAAACAAAGTCTCTGTGGACCTACCCCTGTCCATCCATGCCCCCTCCCAAGAAGAAAGCATTTTAGTTTGAAGGCATCTTTCCAAACTTTTCTCTGTGCATTTACATAACATGCATGTCCTGACAAAATGCAGTATTTTATGAGGGTTTTTTTTTTTTTCTTCTCTTAAGTAACTGACTAGTGGCCCGGTGTACAAAATTCGTGCATGGGGGATGGAGGGGGAGGGTTGTCCCTCAACCCAGCCTGCACCCTCTCCAATCTGGGTAAACATCCCTCTTGCAATCCAGGACCACTGGCTCCTAACCACTCACCTGCCTGCCTGATCACCCCTAACCACTCTGCCTACTAGCCTTCTCATTCCCTCCCCAACTGCCCGGCCCCCGCCAACCTGATCATCTCCAACTGTCTCCCCCTGCCAGCCTGCTCACCCCCAACTGCCCTCCCTTCCTGACCTGATCACCCCTAATAGCCTATGCCTTAGCCCTGCCACCATGGCTTTGTCCAGAAGGACTCAGAAGGTATCCCGGTCTAATTAGCATATTACCCTTTTATTAATATAGATATTATACAGTATTATGCCACTGTAACTGCTTTCTTTTTAATCTAGCAATACTACTTGGCAAAATTAATGAAATTGGTGAATTCTTTAAAATACACCAGATACTGTCAGATCACCTCAAGAAGTGGGAAAGAGTTGTGCCTGGAACTTTCCACGTGTTATGTCTCACTCATTGGCACATTTCCAAGAAGGTATTATTTTCACAACTTGGAAAATTAGAAAATTACATTTCAGAAGTAAGGTAACTTGCCCGAGTGCCTAGCACATGAAAAGCTCTCCATGATTATGTATTGAACAAGTGAATCTGATCAGTGGCTGAGCTGGGGATCTGAACCACCTGAAGATCGGTTTGATGCCTGTCCACACAAAACCAGGAACCAGGGCAGCAATCTGCAGCTGCTGCTGTGAGAAGCGGACAGATTATAATTGCTGTTTTCAGCAGTTCTAGAGGAGGAGCACTCTCCAAGAGAACAAAATCTTCTAGGGCTGATTTGGGAAAACACATTAGTGCTTGGTAAACACGACATTTGGGAAAGGGGCTGTTTTACATTCCCAAGCTAATAATAATCACCTGACAGCAAATCCCTGCAAGTTGGCAGTTTGTCACACATCTGGCAGTTTGTCCACCTTCCCTTAGTTGCTACATGATGTCATTAGCCCAGGCAGCCATGGTCATGTACACTCCAGCATAAGTGAGTTGGCACCATAACCCTGGCATCTCCAAGCCTTGGAGGACACTCAGAGGGAGAGTTCTAAAAGGGTCTTTTCACTCACAGCTCCACCCGACAGACATTCGGGCACCTGAGTCTGCATCCCAGCTCTGCTAGGCAGAGTCCTGGGGACAACTGAACCAGGACCACAACAGGCTCCCAAGGTGGCCACCCGGCTCTCCGTGTACTGTCCTGAGGAGTTCAGGAAACACGATCTATTTGCTTAAGAAAAATCTGTGTTGCTTGGTCACCCAATAAACACTTCCCACCCCACCGTGTTTTATCAACAGTAACCATGAAATTGATGTTTACCCTCTTTTGTCTTGAAAAGAGAATTACGTTTTAAAATAATTAAGACAGAGGGAGCCTGTGGAGGCGCTGTGTGTGTGCTTCCGCGCAGACATATATTTTATATAAGTGGCCCTACGAGCTTGGAAGTTCACTTTAAGTACAACATATGAATCGGATTTCATTTCCTATTAGACTAATTCAGACTGAGATTCTGCACGAATTAACGAAATAACTACCAGCTATTAACAATGAGTACCAAGAGCAAGGATGATAATAATTAATAACCAGCTGTCATGCTGGCTAACAGCACACGCTCTTAAGCCCTCTTCAAGCCGGAATCAAAGCCTCTCAACTCACTAGCCAGTGACCCCACACGCAGACCGGTTCCCCCCAGGCGGGCGCCCCAGAACACCCAGGCAGGTGAGCACTGCACCGCCCTGGAGCCCAGAACCAGAACTGCAGGTGTCGGCCGGCGGGCCCCGTGCGCAGGCGCAGCACGAACAGGTGGGCGTGGTCAGGGGCCGGGCGGCCCCCACGCACGCAGAGGGGGCGGGGCCGCGCCTGCGCAGGCCGCCTGCGATGGCGGCCGTCTGAGCCCCGCAGCGGCAGGGTCGGGTGGGACTCCAGGCTGCGGCCTGGCCCGAGCCGGTAAGCCTGCGGGGAGGTGGCGGGGCGAGGTCAGGTGCGGGGGTCTCCTGGCACCAAGTCCTGTCTTGAAACCCTCCCTCGGCCCTGAAGCCCAACTCCTCGCTCTCAGCCAAGAATCGATAGAGCGAGCACGTGACTAAATGTTGATCATTGAATCACTAAGCAGTGGGTACGTGCTTTCATGCCATACCCTCAACTTATTTGTCTGTTTAAAAATCTTCATAATAGCCGAAACCGGTTTGGCTCAGTGGATAGAGCCTCGGCCTGTGGACTGAAGGGTCCCGGGTTCGATTCCGGTCAAGGGCATGTACTTTGGTTACAGGCACAACCCAGGAGGGGGTGTGCAGGAGGCAGCTGATCTATGTTTCTAATTCTCTATCCCTCTCCCTTCCTCTCAGTAAAAAAATCAATAAAATATATTTTAAAAGAAATCTTCATAATAATAAAGTTGGAAGAAATTAAAAGGGAAAGGAAACTTTATGCCAAACGTAAGAGATTACCACGAAAATGAACACAGGTGCAAACAAAATAACACAATTCTAGGCGGATTCTTTTCCCTTTGCCCAGGCTCGGGGACTCCCTGGGACCAGACTCCTGTCCCCATCCCAGAACGGTGCAGAGCCCGGTAAAGGGGAGAGCTCCCAGCTAGTTTTCTTTAGGAAAAATTAAAAGAAGGAAAGAGGAAAGCGCTTCCCCCAGGTGACACTGAGCTGCTACCCACCTGGCTGGGCGGGCTTAGTCTATGCTGCCTTCCCCTCGCCTCCCAGGGGCCTGCTGTCCTGAGAGCCTGTTGTCCACTCTCAGGTGCTGCTCTTTTGTAATCAGAGTGGAGCCGGGGTCTTGGTAGCTGGTTTCCACCCTGACCATGGACGAGGTCACCTTCAGAAGTGACACGGTGCTCTCCGACGTCCATCTCTACACCCCCAACCAGAGACACCTCATGGTGCGGCTGAACAGCATGGGGCAGCCCGGTAAGGTCCTGCCTGGTGTGTGTGTGTGGAGGGGCCTGGCACCCTGAGGACCCCAGTTTGTTTTCTCGTACTCATTTTGGGGGGGAAAGATTGGGAAGACTGGATGAACTATGACCATCACACCATGAAGTGCTTTCTTTCCCAGAGTAAACTGCTTTACTGAGCACCCGCTGTGGGCCAGGCAAAAGTGAATGGGCCGAGCTCTGCCTGGAGTCCACCCGGGAGACAGGGCCCTGCTCCTGGGCACTGCCCTCCATCCCCTCTGGCCCTACCCCAGTCCAGCACTCTTCATCCCTGGCTGGCTGCTTCTAGCTCCTCCCCCCGGGGCTCCCTGGCTTTTCCCCTGAACTCTCCCCCACTCATCTCCCCAGAGGCCAAGGGGGTCTCTTGGAAATGTGGATCACATCGCTGCCCTGATTTAGACCTCCAGTGGCTTCCCCTGGCTCTTAGAGTAAAAGCAGGCTCCTTGGTATCTCTGCAAGGCCCAGTTCACTGAGCCCCTGCCTGTGGGTCCACACTTATTTCCCTCTCTGTTACTGCTCTGTGGCCCCTTTGTACCCCTTTCTGCCCCTGACACATCGCACACACCTGCCTTCCTCAATGCGTTTGCTTTTGCTGTTCCCTCTGCCCAGAACATTCTTTCCTCTTAGCCCTGACTCCCCAGATGTCATGTCAGACAGACCCTCTCTGGCCACCCTTCCCAGCTCCAATCACTGTGTAATTAGCTTGTGAGTCTGTGGTGTGACTTAAGAACTTTCCCTTTCCTCGTGTCTCATTTTGGATTCCTGGAATCCGGAAACTGAGGCTCAGAATAGATACGTGATTTGCCCAGGGGCCCAGGGTCAAGCAGCCTGGGTGATGGAGGACTCCAGCCGAGGACTGTCCACTCAGGTCCTTGTGCCTCCCGCCTCCAGCCCACCTTTCCTGACACACACATCCTCTTCCTGAAACGTGTCCCAGTGACTTTCTGGCCACCAGACGGTGAGAAACACTTGGTATCCTTGTCCCATCCTCCAGACCTTAAGTGGAAGAGGGTAGTGAGCAGGGCATCCGCTTAGGAGTCTTGCAGACCAGGTGTGAGTCTTGCCTCAGCCTCAGCCACACCTCAGCTGTGTGGCCTTGTGGGCTCGCTTGACTTCTCAGCCTCAGTTTCCATGTCTCTTAGATGGTGCCATTACTGCTGTCTTCATAGCCACTGTGAGCATTAAGTGAGATAATGGGGGCAGAGTGCCTACCTTGTCCATGCTCATCACATGTAGCTGTCCTCTGTGGTGGTTTCGGCTGCTGTGTGTCCCCAGTGTCGTGGCTGAATCAAACGGGCCTTTTCCACTGGCATTTGTATGCCTCCACCTGGCCTTTACAAGGAAATCCAAGTTTCTTTCTAGAAATCAAGCTTCCTGAAAGGAGAGGAAGGGAGAAAGAAGTAGTCTCCTTTTGTGCTTTGTCTTCCAGTTTTTCTGTCCCAGTTCAAGCTTTTGTGGACCCAGGACTCTCAGACAGACTCGGGGCCTATGGGAGGTGATCATAGAGATGTTCCCATAGAGGAGACTCCTGCTCGGACAGGCAGCACCGGGTCCCCTCCCGGGAGTGGCCAGAGTGCTGCAGGTTTTCCTCTCCAGGCCAGTGTCCACGCCACTGGACAGGAAGGGCCTGGAGCTCAGCTGGACGAGGATGGCGATTTGGACGTTGTGAGAAGACCACGAGCTGCCTCCGACCCCGACCCTGTACGGCCTCCGAGAGACAAGGTACATCCCATGATTCTAGCGCAGGAAGAAGAGGACATCCTGGGAGACGAAGTGCAGGAGAGCAGCACCCACAATGTCATCAAAATAGGTAAATGAAGGGCTTGCTCCTCTGCCACCACAGCGGCACCACAGTATGGATCGGGTCACATGTCTGCGGCTGGCTCTGTTCAGGCCCGGGCCAGGGAATTGTAGCATTAGCCATCACCTCCTTCAGGAAGCCCTCGGCTTCTGCCTCCCACATTGATGTTCTGACGCAGCTGGCATGCTGGTGGTGTGGGAGCCATGAGAGATTTTGGAGATGGAGTGTGGCACAGGGGCAGGAAGGTAGATCCAGGATTAATCTGGAGGAGTTTGGGCCAGTCAGATGGACCGGGAGTGGGGAACGGGGAGCTGGGAGCCAGGTGGGGAAGGAGAGGTGACAGAAGCAGGAGACATGGGTCCAGAAAGAGGCTTTACTTCAGGCATGGGGTGGAGCAGAGGGCTTTGGTGACGCCAGGATTTCAGATCCCTGGAAGTGCCAGGATCTTTATGGATCCGGGCAGGAATGAGCCAGTGCTTGTTAGACACCTGTTGTGTTCTGATATTTTACCTACATCACCTCAGCCGCTCTGAGGGGAGTACGGATGAGGAAGTGACAAGCCCAAGGCCACGGTGTTTGGCAGTGAATCCATGTGATCTGTCTCCACAGCCAGGACTCTTGTCACTCCCAGCGCTGCTCATTTTGGGGAGAGGAGCTCTGGTTTGAGTCTGTTCATTGAGATCCAGAGTCCCTGATGGTGCTTGAGGACCCAAATAAACCTGGGCATGGTTGGGGGCAGACGGACAGACAGACTAGCAGCTCTGACAGCCACCTGCCCACATGTTAACAGTCCGTTATTGAATGCCTGCTGGCACCGAGAAGGCTGGTCACAGCAAGTCCAGACACGGAGTTCATGCCAGTACTGTGTGTCCTGTGCATTACCTCTGGTCCTCGCAGCCTTTCCAAGGATGAATATTCCCGTTTCACAGAGGATGGAACTGAGGCTCAGAGACATCAAACTTGTCTGAGTCATAATTCATACCCAGGTCTGTCTGATGCCGCAGCCTGTGTTCTTACCCACGTTATGCGATCAAAACATTGCAAATTTTTGTTTGGGGCGGGGGGTGATGCGGGCTCATTGGCTCATTTCACTCTCAGTCCTCACTTGGCCTTCCTGCAGGGGGTTGGGGCGTGGTCAGGGGAAGAGAAGCAGACTCAGTTATTTCCTAAGTGTTTGGCCTCTGGTGTGCATGTGTTTAGTGTTCTGGGAGCTTACCATCCTGCAAGCAAAAAATCAGGTCTCACAGGAAGGGGCTGGTGTGTGGCCTGCTCCCCACCCACCCTTCGCCCTGCCTCCCGGGGCCAAAAGTTCACCTTTCTTTTTATTATTATTATTATATTTTTATTTCAGAGAGGAAGGGAGAGAGAGATAGAAACATCAGTGTCTTTATCTGTAAATCGGGTTGGTGATAACTACGCACAGGGCCGTTGTGAGGGTCACATAAAATCCCCTGCCCCAGCCCCAGCCCTGGCTCAGGGGAGGCATCCGTCCTGAGGGACTCCTCGGGTAGGCCTTCCTGGGGGGAACATCACCCACGCTCCTTCCGGCCTGGCTGTCTCCTCCCCTTGGTCCTGAGCCTGGGGTTTGACTCTTGCACGTCCAGTAAGCATGCGAAGCTACCCTGCTGTTCATGTGTTGTGTGTTTAAATGTGATAGCCATCACCATCCCGCTTAAAAATATAAGAGCCAGTTCTTATTTAGCAGCAAACATGTTTGCCATCATTCCTTTTTCTCCTTGGTCTCATATTTCTATTCTCTGCCCCAACTGCCACCACCAGATTTTACCCTGACATATTTTGTGCTTGTGGTTACTTCTTATATCCTTCTCTTCACACAGAAAAGAATGTAAAACTCAAAGCTTATTTTGTTAATTTCTCATGTGGTTCTAAGTGTAAGGAAATAAGCTGTGATTATTATAAGCATACACTTAATTAAAACAACATTAAGGCGACAATTCTAGTAAACAGTTATTAAACATAAAAAGTGGAGTGTTGGTGTGTGTGATTAGGTTGAGCCAAGACCGATTGTGACCTGGTCCTCAGGCTGGGGTTCCATCTCTCTGAGAGGGGGCCCTGGTGCCTAGATTGAGAGCGATGCTCAGATATCCCTCTCAGCTGGTGGCTCAGCTTGTGTTTCTGCTGCTCTCTAGGTGCCCGACCCCAGTGCCCATCCCACCACGTGTGCAGCTTGCCATGCTCTTCCTCTGTGTTGTGTCCATCCCCATTTTCACAGCGGCCCTTTCTCTTTTGATTTCCATCCTGTGTAGAACACACCATGGCCACGCCCCTGGAGGATGTTGGCAAGCAGGTGGGTAGGTCCTATCCACTTCCTGTGGCCCTGAAGGGTCTCTCCGGAGCCTCACGTCACCTGTCGTTCCTTGTCCATGTCCCTCCAGGTGTGGCGGGGTGCCCTGTTCCTGGCTGACTATATCCTGTTCCAACGGGACCTCTTCCAGGGACGCACCGTGCTAGAGCTCGGGGCGGGCACGGGGTTCACCAGCATCATTGCAGGCACCGTGGCACAGACTGTGTATTGTACAGGTAATACCCACTGCCTCAGCCTGACGGGAAGCCATCTCTTCACAAAGCGTGTACTGACTGTAAAAAAGTGAGAGTGATGCCCTAGTCAGTAAAGGGTCTCCAGTTCAAATCTGGTCAAACATACCTCGGCTGCAAGCTCAGTCACCAGCCCCAGTCAGGGTACATGTGGGAGGCAACCAGTTGATGTGTCTCTCGTTTTCCTTTTGCTGGGCATTTTGGTTGTCCCCGTGATATTTTTGTTTGTTTTGCATCTGTCAGTTACACTGCAATGAGCACCTTTGTTCATTGTTAGACTAGATTCCTATGGCACAATTGTGCCCTTTCTTAAGCTTTTGATACATGTTGCCAATTGCTTTTTTTTTTTTTTTTTTTACTTTTTAATTTTGAAATAACATTAGACTCACACAGAAGTTGCTAAAATATTACAGCAAGTGCCATGCACCCTTCACCAGCTCCCTTCAATAATAACATCTTACATAACCTAGTTGCTGAAAACCAGCAAATTGACATGAGTAACTGTCTGCTACACTCCTGACATGCCCAGCCTGCTCTTGTAGAGAGTGTTAGCAGTTATAAGACAGTGCTAGCTCATCGGGTAAGTACTACCCTTAATGTCTACTAGTTGAAAACGGTGCCTGCTGAGGTGGTTTGCCTTTCATTGGTTCCTGGGTCCCATTTTCATGGGCTGCATCTCTTGCTCCTGAGACAGAGAAGAGGAAGCTAGGGATGGTCTGTGATTTGGGCATGCTTTTCGGATATCCTAAGTCAACCGAGTCAGAAGTGTGCAGGCAGCCACCCTGTTTGAGGCTCCTTGACGCGTCCATGCAGATTGCCAGTGAGCACTTCTCAGAGTCACACCTAATGCAATACCCAGAGCTGTGTTCTCATAGCTGGTGCCTCATAGCAGGATGTAATCAAGGTGACTTATCCCTGAGAGGGATTTACCACCATGAAGAAGAGAGCGTGCCCGGGGATGGCACCTTAAGAGTTAATAAAACCTTCCGTGTACAGCAGGACCTGCTCCTCACTTCACAGTGAGTGGCCCTGGGCATGTTACCATCCCTTTGTCCAAATGGGCAGACTGAGGCTAAGGTCAAAGAGCTGGCCAAGGTCATATGCTGTAAGGGGTGGGGGAACAACCCCAGGGCTCCAGGGTCCCATCCCACTCAGCCAGAGCTGCTCCTTTCTTTCATATGTTAGAGTCCCTCACGAGATCTGTTTGGACAAAAACTATCAGAGGGTTAAAAACTTCTGAACCAGTTTTGTGCTGTCAGGCACACACCATCAATATCCTATCCTCTCCACCCGGTGGCCCGGAGCATGGGCAGGTATGTGCCCTCGGAGAGCTGAGAGCTCTTCCCTTTACTGGACTCTGCACAGTCCTGGGAGAGAGACAGTAGTCTGGTCCCAGGGAGTCTGCAGTGGGCGGGATGGGGCGTCACAGCCACAGTGGCCAGGCAGGTGTCCTTAACAAGACTTTGTACCTTCCACACACATGTTTGAATTGGAAAGTAACTTTTTTGGCACAGCACTACACACATACCCCTCAGCCTCACTTACATACATACACACACACACACACACACACACA
Source organism: Pipistrellus hanaki (assembly GCF_964339955.1). Taxonomy (NCBI): domain Eukaryota; kingdom Metazoa; phylum Chordata; class Mammalia; order Chiroptera; family Vespertilionidae; genus Pipistrellus; species Pipistrellus hanaki. The sequence goes on along the minus strand of NC_140506.1, from coordinate 85,600,372 downwards.
CACACCATCCTGCATCTCAGTCCTGCTGAAATGATAGGAAACCCCACCTGGTCAGAGTAGCAGGCGGCTGGCGAAGGATGCCATGGCAGTGGCAGTGAATCGTGCACAGGAGAGCTGCCTCCAGCCTGTTTGAATTTGCTCTGTGTATCCATTAATCACATCCAAACACCCTTCTAACTCTGGTCGGTTTTCTGGGGTGTCAAAGAGTGAGCCCAGACTTGGGAGTCAGAGACACCTAGGTTCAAATCCCAGCCCTTGTTCTTACTAGTGGCCTGACCTTGCTCAGGTCTTTATCTGTGAGAAAGGAGCCGGGATACCGGCTAGTGGGTGGTTAGAAACACTTAGCGTGGCTGTGGGATGTGCTGGGCAGGTGTCAGAAACTAGAGAAGGGGAGCTCACCCTTCCCTCTGGCGTGTAGAGTCTGTCTCCACCAGGACAACGTCTATTACTTAAAGGAAATTAAGGTACCGAGTTAATTTGGGCAGTAAAGCACACAGGAGACATTTAGCCTCGGTGTTGCACGTTCTGTAGTCAGGCTGTTGATATCAGCTCTCCAGGCAACAACACGGAAATAAAACATCATTGTGGCCGGTGCTTGACGGCAGGTCCTTCTGTCGTTCCAGATGTCGGTGCGGACCTCTTGGCCACGTGCCAGCGAAACGTTGTCCTCAACAGCCACCTGACTGCCTCTGGAGGTGAGGCCCAGCCTGGGAGGGAGGTGTCCCTGTTTGGCAAGTGGGACAAACACCCAGGACTCTGACCTGGGAGACGGGCTTCCGCATGCTTCCCTCTACACCCCGGTGAATGCAGGGAGCAGAGCCTTCTAGTTTCACGTAGTTTCAGATCCTAGATGACTGTCCCTGCAGCACCTCCTTCCCACGCCCATGCCCCATCCAGCATCAGCCTCTCCCTCCTGCACGTTACAGGGGCCCCTCCCTCCTGACCCAGCTCCTTGTCTGACCCGGCCAAGCTGTCCTCCATGTAGCATCCAGAGTGACCTTTCTGGATGAAGCCTGACCTCTTCAAGGGGTAAACTTTGAGCTCTTTCTCTGGCTCCCAAACCGCCTGGTCCTCCCCTGCTGCCTCTCCTGCCTCCTCTCTTGATGGTCCCACTCCAGCCCTGCATTCAGTGAGCGAAGGACCCATTTCAAACGCCCCTCCCTCTGTTGGAATGTCACCCCTGCCAGCTCCACACCACCTGCGAGAATAAGCTTGCAAGGTACATGCCAGCAGCCAACTCCTCACTGGACTGCCTATGCAGACCTTCGTCCTCTGAGCAGCCTGAGGTCCTTTTCAAGATTCAGATCGGGTCATTCCAGCTGCCAGCCTTTTATAGGTTTCCCGATGCCCTCCGAGTACAGACCGAATTTGTTTGCTTGTCTGAGATCTGCAGGATCTGGCCTTACCTGTCTATAGCCCCTCCCACCCAGCGGTTCCTCCAGCCAAGTCTCCCTGGCCTTGTTGGAGGTTCCCCTCGCCTGAGGCCTGCGCACTTGCTGCTCCCTCTGCCTGGAATGGTCTTCTCTTCCTCCATCAGTTCCTAATTATGCTCCGAGCTCCAGATGAGATCACAGACACTCATGACACCTCGGACCATTGCATTTGACATTTGTTGATGTGACTGGTTGATTTGTGTCTGCCATCCCGTTAGACCACGTGCTTCATGAGGGCAGGGGCCCTGTCTGTGATCCCCACCACTGTGGTGTTTGTTTAGTGCCCGGTGTACGGTAACCAGTCAGCAGGGCGAAGGACGAAGCAGGCATGATTGCCTTTGGGCCTTCCCCAACACCCTGTCCGACGAGAGCCCCTCTTTCCTCCTGGGCACCTGCACATCCCTTTAACATTGCCCTGACCCCCTCCCTGCCTTGTCCGTGTCTGCTAACGCGCCAGTCTTCTCAGCTGCGGGTCCCCAGGGACAGGCATGTGTCTCATAAATCTTGGTATTCCTTATGTCTGGTATGGGACCTAATACTCAGCACTCAAAAAATGCTGGATGGATGGAAGGAAGGAAAACAGGAGATATATATATATATATATATATATATATATATATATATAGCATCCAGAGTGACCTTTCTAGATGAAGATATATATGGAAGAGTGGGAAGATGGATGGATAGGAAGGAGGGAAGGAGGATAAAGGAGGTGAGAGGATGGATGGATGGATGGGTTTTTGGTGTACAGTGTAAATGTTTCTCCTTTTTCCTAATTGCAGAGCTTGGCAAGTTCTGTTTGTTTTACAGGCAGAGGAGTTAAGGTCAGAGAACTGGACTGGCTGAAAGACGACCTCTGCACAGGTGCGTGTCTTCCTCTCATGTCCCATTTGATTCAGTGGTTCCTGGTAATATCTCAAGGCCAGTGGTCCTGTGACCTTGACTGACAGCAGATCCAGGCTGCTGCCACAGTCCAGAGCTCACAGGAAGTTCCCTTCATTGGCTGAAAGTGACAGGTGATATTCATGGGCACCTGCTGTATGCCAGGCACCTTCCATTCATGGTATTCAGACTCCACAGTGTCACTGCAGCAGGTGTGAACCCTTGAGCAATGAGTGGAGACCCGTGCTCGGGGTGAGTTCCCACCCAGGGGATCAGGTGTGAACCATGTCTCCGACTCCAGGGCTCCCACAGCAGGGAGCCAGCCATATGGCCTCAGGGCTCTGGGTGAGGGTTTTCTGAATTCCTTATACAAACTGTTTCAGACCTCTAGGCTTGCTCTTTCTTTGGACGAAAACTTTTCCCTGTAAGACGTCAGGCAGGGAAAATCATTGCTTGTGGAGTACCTGTCACCTACCAAGCACATGGCATACCTTAGGTCCTGTCCCCTCTCAGCCATCCTCTGAGAGAGCCGTCTCAGTGGACCCTGAAACAAGAGGTGAAGCCCTTTCTCAGGGTCACATAGTGAACATGGGTTGAGAGCCAGGGACACGGGACGGGTCATGTTTGCACAGGCTGCGGGCAGGGGAGAGGCTGAGGCCTAGTCTTCCCGTCCCCACTCACTGCGCTGCCCCGTTCGGGAGGGCACCTCTCTCACTGTGGGTCCCGCATAGGCAGCCGTGTCCCTGAAGCCGGGGTGCTGGGACTCGGGGCTGCCTGGCAGTGCCTGCTGCCCCGAGTGGCCCAAACCCCATTTCTTCTGCAGCCTCTCAGTCTGTCTCTCAGTGAGAGCTGGTGGCCAGAGATAGGAGAGAGCACAAAACACCCTTTCTCCTTTTCTCCTAGACCCGGAGGTCCCCTTCAGCTGGTCGGAAGAGGACATCTCCGACCTATACGGCCACACCACCGTACTGCTCGCGGCCGAAGGTGAGAACGCCGGCCCTTCACAGCCAGTGTCACTGTCACAGAGCCACGCAGCATCCCGCCGCTCGGCGTCCTCTCTGTCTGGAGCACCTCCCCGGGACGTCCCCAGGTCTCCGTGCAGGGTGAATCCTGAGAACCGATGCTCCGGTTCATCAGGACTCGTCCGTGGTGGCCTGGGTACTCTGAGGAACAGATCTCTCTGGTATTCGCATTTTTCCCCCAATGCCCGCTTTCTTCCCTGCAGTGGTCTACGACGACGACCTAACTGATGCTCTGTTTAAAACTCTCTTCCGACTCGCTCACAAGTTGAAAAACGCCTGCACAGCCATTCTCTCTGTGGAGAAGAGGTGAGCTCCATGCCAGATGAGCAGGAGGGGAGAGGGTAGAGGGAGGGCGGAGGTGCTGGCATTCCGAGAGCCAGGCTCGCCATCTATACACGTCACAGTCAGGGTCCTTATTACCGCTCACTTAGTCAGCATCTACTGCATGCCCTGCACGCTTCGTGTCACCCACACACCAGCCCACCTGTGTGTAGGCACTGCCCACCCATTTCTCAGGTGAGGAGAGGAAGTCTGAGTGACATCAGGGAACCTTCCTGGCCACAGCTGGTCAGTGTGTGGTCGAGGGCTTGAACATACTAGTAGGCTGTGCACCAGAGCCGAGGCACGTGGCCGCCGCACTGTCGAGGGCCTTTGCTCTTTCTGAGCCTTCCCTCCGGGCCACCATCTGTCTCCTCGGGCCCTCAGGCCTCTGTCCTCTCGCTGATGCAGACACACCCCTCCAGGACATTCTGCTGGAAGCGCCTGAACTGCTCGGGCTCCTGCTGACGCAGCGTCCATCTCGTGACAGGTCAGGGCTACACTCTGCACAGCTCTCTGTGAGCCCTATGCTAGGCCACCTTGGGCACGTGCCTTCAGCTCTGAAGCTGTCTCCACAGCTGTAAAGTGGAGGTGGTAGCCGTGTCCACCTCCCCGGCCGCCCTGCAGACCTCGGCAGGCAGCACACAGATGCTCAGCACACAGTGGGCACTCCGGGAAAACCCGCCCCAGGAAGGCCCACAGCGAGGGGACGCCCGAGCCTTCCCAGTGGGGACAGCAGTGTGTGGGCTGCTTGTTTGCAGGCTGAACTTCACGCTGAGCCACCTGGATGTCACCTGCGAGGCCTACGACCACTTCCGCGCCTGCCTGCGGCAGCTGGAGCAGCTCCGGGACGGCCAGCTGCACTTCACGGTGGAGCCGGTGGAAGCCGCCTTCCCTCAGCGCCTGGAGTATGAGCGCATCCGGCAGCTGGTGGGTGCTCTGGGGGGCGCTGGGGAGTCGGCAACGCGCTCTCTTTAAGGAAGCCTGTGAGGGGCTCTCCCGTTCCTAAGAGTCACGTGTGCAGGGTGGGCCTGCAGGTGAATGTCACCTTACGGCGCAGTCCTTCCTGTGGGCCGCTGGGGCTCAGCGGTGGGAGCCACTCGGTTGGGTTGAAGATCTTGGTGCAGGGACTTCCGGTGCTGATGGTGGCACCTTCACAGGGGAAATGTGCCAGCCTTGCGGACCAGGCAGGCTTGTGTGGTGACCGATGACCTTCTGACCCCACAATGGGGTCCCACCATATCAGGCTTCTTAGTAATCATCCCGATGACATCATCCCTGCCTCAGTTAATGTCACGGTGAGTCACCCAGTCGGAGCATCAGAGCTGGGGCTTAAGCCTATAGCCACTGACCTCTGTTACTGTTTCTAAGCCCAGCACTTGGAGAAAACTTGAAAATCCTGTAACGTTACCAGGAGCAGGATTCACAGGCGTCCAAAGCTCCAGAATTCACGTCTTTTGTTCGTTACCTTCGGGCTGTGGCCTCCCTTTCGCTGGGTCTGGAGACCCGAGCCTTGTTCTGAGGAGGAAAGGGGAGGAGGAGGCCCTCTCCCCCACACTCCTGTCCTGTCCCCAAAGCAAGCACAGCTCTGCATCAGCGTGGTTTCCATGAGCGAGGAGGTGTGCGTGTGACGAGCTGTTGACTCGGCTCTGAGTCCTGGTGGCCTTGTGGCTGAGTGCTGTCCAGTGTCCCATCCTCAGCAGCCCTGCTCAGGCCTGTGGCCTCTTTCATGGGGTCAGTCCCTCTCATATTTGGCCTTTCTCTTTTCCTGCTGCCTTCTATTTTTCCCAGCATTCCTGTCTTTTCAAGGAACCCTGCCTCATGATGTGCCTGAAGTAAGGTGGCTCATTTGGGTCATGTGCTTCAGGCTCAATTTGCTCTAAGACCCACGTGTTCATCTTTCTGGCAGCCCAGGCTATTCGCAGAGCTTTTCTGCAACAGCATATTTCAGATGCACCCTGTTAGTCCTCCCCGTCCAGTTCCCACCTCTCTCTACTGCTCCACTGCCTCTGGGCAGCCTCCCTGCCCCTTAGCCTTGCTGCTTGTCAGCCTCCCGGTAGACAGCAAACAGGACATGGAGCTCCCACTGAGAACATGGTGTGGTGTTGTACCTTCTCCACCTGCAGCCACGGTACAGGGCACTAAAGACCTGCCCAGGTGGAGAAGTTGTGGCGGCTTGCTGCCCTTTCCTGGTTCCTATTGCCCGTGTGGCATCTGATGCCTCCTGGACTGCGGGGACCTACCCATCGCATCTCCACAGTGAAGCAGAGAACAGCCCAGGCACAGAGACGTGGGGAAGGGCCCGCTCCCGCAGCAGCTGGCCTGCTGCCCCTGGCACACGTGTTGTTTGTTCTTTGCTAATGATGTCCCTTATGAGATTGGGAAGCCGCCTCGGGGCATCTGGGGAATCTCGTCTTTCTCTGTTTGCTGCAGGAGCTGTGGAAGATCTTTGTGGAACCAGGAACGTGACCCATCGTGTCCGACAGCGCAGTTCCTCTGCTATTCTGATAGGCTCTAATAAAGTCAGAGGCTCCCAGAGGGGTGGGCTCGAGATTCCAGATGGTAGCTTTTTTTTTTTTAGAGGGAGAGAGAAAGAGACACATCGATGTGAGAGCAAAACATCAATCGGCTGCCTCCTGCACTCCCCCTATGGGGGATTGAGCCCGCAACCTGGCATGTGCCCTGGCTAGGAATCAGACCAGCAAGGTTTCGGTGCACAGGATGACTCCCAACCAACTGAGCCACACCGGCCAGGGTGAGGTGTTAGCAGTTTTGAAACGTGGCAAATGCACCTTATGTGATGCCGGGTAGTCATCTGGAGTCGGTTGTTCCTCCCAGAGAAGGTCGCTGCTCCGCCGGAAGTCCATTCACGTGTGCTTTCAGGCTGCTGTAATGGTTGCAGGATGTTTCAAGAGCTGCTGGGTCACGTTGGGCAAATGTTCTCAACTTGATTCCACTCGCACTTCCCTTGGGGCGGGCACCCAGGGCTGAGCCAGTCGTCTTCCACGATCCCCTCTGCTGCTTACAAATGTGTTTAATATGTCGCTGCAATTACTGTAATAACACCGCGCATAGGGAGACTCCGAAGCCTCATTTCCTTCATGGCTGCGGCACCCGTCCCTGTCCCTCCCTCTGCGGGGAGGAGGTTGGCACTGAACTCTCCTGGCAAGTGGAGCCTGAGCCTTTGTCTTCTGTTTTAACCCTTTATAACCAAAACACATGTGTCTGTCTGGTTATCCTTCGTTTGTGCCTCTCCCATTTCCACTCCGCCCTGTCACTCTGTACCCCTGTCTCTCTGTCCTTTCCAATCTGGGGCCCATCTTCCCACTGCCCTTGGCTCTGCCTGCAGCACCCCTTCCCCTGGCTGGCTTCTCCTGCACATTTTCCTCCAGGGCCCCGCATGGCCCCTCCCCACCCGCCCCTCATTGCCCAGACCTCCTGGCTTCTCTCCACCCCTCCAGCTGCAGCTGTCCCTGCCCAGGCTCACCTCTCCCCAAGCACCCATACTCGGTTCTCAGACCCATCACACTGCAGTCAGTGGCTTATCCACACACCGGGGTTCAGGCAGTTGCGAGTATTATTTCATCTTTGCAGCAACTCTAGGTCAGCAGCCTGGCTATACCCAAACTGGGGGGGGGGGAGGGGGGGGGGGAATCTCCATGAGGTCAAGTATCCTGTTAGTCTTAATAGCAATATATTCCTGGCCTAGACTAGGTATTGGACACATGTTGGTATGACTAGTATGAATTATTGCTAGGACAGTGTTTCCCGTTGCAGGCTCCAGGGCTATTTGGTCATGTTTGCAAACACTTCTGTTCGTTACAACTCGAGGAGGTGGGTGCTACTGACCAGGGGCTCTGCTAAACGTGAGTGCACAGGACAGCTCCCCCTAAGACTCAGAATGATCCAGCCCCAGACGTTAACAGTGCTGAGGCTGATAAACCCTGACCTGCAATAGGACAATTCGCTACTTGAGGAAAGAAAAATGGATCTCCACCAAACCTGCAGTGAAGGTGATATAGGAGAACGAATCTCACCCCGCCCCTCCAGGAGTGGGAAGACAATCTACACACACTAGCTCTAAATCTTATAAAGACCCTAAAAGGCAGAGGTGATTCCCATAATGAGAAATCTGAAGCTCAGAAAGGTTAAGCCACTTGCTCAACCTCACACAGCTACCAGGTGGCAGAGTCAAGCTCAGAGCCCGCGCCCAGCTGATTCCGATGGCCATGCTCTTTTCACATACCCACAGCAGCAGCGGTGGGGCCGACTGGGAGCTTGTAGAACAGCAGCAGCCCGGCCCAGACCCGAGCTGAGCCGGCATGATGGCAGGACCCTCAGCCTCGCATGCAGTGTTTCAGGAGCTTAGCCTTTGAGCCACTCCCGTTTTCCAGGGATGCTACTCAGACTCAGTGGGATGGGGCTGAGTCACAGAACACGACAGGACATATTGGTAATGAGTCTTGGAAAAGAACCCCACTGCACAGCCCCAGCCGGCCATGTGTCAGCACCAGCAGCCACGCTCCTAGCACTCCTGGGGACAAGCCGTAACTGAAATTGGCACCAAGCAATAGCGTTGCCACACCTTTCACTTGGCGAATTAGGGCAAATGCTTTTATGTCTGAGCTGCTGGACCTGCAGCTTCCTCTAAGTGGAGCCGGGAGTTAATCGCGACCACTGCAGTTCATAGCACGGTCAGATGTTCACTTCTCGGAGGCGAATGCGCCCTCCTGGCCGAGCTGTTCGGCTTTGCTTGAGCCTCTGTAAGTGCTTGTTTAGTGGCAGTATTTTAAAACCATCAAACCAGGGAGATGTTTGGGGAATTAACCCAGGCCATTGAACCCAATTCTTTTCTGACACATTCTAACATTTTCAGAGGAATATTTGGCCCAAGAAGGGGACTTGGTGGTTCCAGCCTGCACAGGAAAGACATGGTAAAACCAACAAAAATGATGCACGCAGAGCGCCCAAGGTCTCTCCAGTCCTGGGCGGGGCCCATGCTGCCATGTAACAAGCTCCCAGGTGACACGGTGCCGCTGGGCCGGCACCACACTGTGAAGAGCAAGGCTGTGATTCATCCTTCCTGGTGAAGAGCTTAAGCTCAGCTTGGGCTGGCCTGGGTTCAAATACTGACCGCCACGGAGCAGCAGCCACATGCCTGTGGACACGTGACCTCTCTCACCTCTGCCTCAGCTATGAATGGTGCCACTCCCCTTCCAGTTACTGTGATGGTTGTATTAGCTCAGTGGTTGGCAAATTGCGGCTCACAAGCCACATGCGGGTCAAGAGTCGCAGTTTACTGACCACTGTTATTAGCTGATTCATGTATGATACCCAGGAGCATTTTCAATAGATTGCTGATAGGGTCCTAATAGGTTTTTTTTTTTTCCTCAATATATTTTTATTGAGCTCAAAAAGGAAGGGAGAGGAGAGAGAGATAGAAACAGCAATGATGAGAGAGATTCACTCATCAGTTGCCACCTATACACCCTCCACTGGGTATCGAGCCCACAACTGGTGACCTGATTCATAGACACGTTCAAACACTGAGGTAGGCCGAGTTTTTTGGTTTGGGGGCAATTTCAGCTTGTACACCATGGCCTGCTCGATGTGTAAGGTTTGATTGTCCCCTGCTAGAGAAGTCGCTGTGAGCAAACTCCACCCACCTCTATAAATAAAACGGATTTTCTTTGTACACTGCTCTGTGGCAACAGCTGGGTGAAGAGCAAATGGAAAGTCAAGATGAACAGCCTGCCTTACGCCCCAGGCTCCGTGTTATACACCAGGGTCACTGCAGGGGGTCTGGGAGCCCCTCAGAGGACTAGGCAAGGCATCCTCCACACCCGGACCCCATGTCCAACAAGACTCCTGTGGGCTGCTGGGAGGGAGACGTGCTGCCTGGGCTCGACCGTGAGTCCAAATTCTTCATTCAGAGGAAGGTGGACTGGCTGCTCTGTCTGCCCCATCTGAGGTGAGAGCCTCGTGTGTGGGTGACCTGCACTCAGAGCCATGACCTGACAACCTACGTGACTGATGGGAAATATCAATAGTTTGCCCCATCTAGGCATCAAGTTGCCCACCCATATCTTAGCCCTCAGCCACAGCAGCCATATGTGTCCCCAGTGGATTCAGAGGCAGAGGAGCTGTGTGCAGGGTGCTGGTCCTCCCAACAGGATGGTGGCGCTGTATGTGCGGAGTTTCCTGTCCTACATCCTAGAAAGCCAATGAGTATGGTATTAGATTGCAGCCATGTGACTGCCAGCTCAAGCCCAATTCTATGCCTAGCAATCAGGAATGCCTTAGACACTGGCAGCAGGCTGGCATGATCTGAGCATGAACCAGAGAGACCTTCCAGGCACTGCAGGTCCTCACACAACAGCTGGGCACTCCCCAGAGCGGTGTCGGCAGGTCCATCTGTCCAGCATCAGGGAGGAGCTGCCCAGCAACACTGGGGCAGCCAACCAGTGATTTTCAAGTCCGTCCAATGTGATGGTTTTGAGAGGTGCTCAGGTAATGAGGGAGGAGCCTTCAGTACTGGGGTTAGTGCTCTTACAGAAGAAGCCCAGAGAGCTCTGTCTGCCTTGTGAGAACACGTGAGAAGCTCTAGCCAGTTTGGCTCAGTGGATAGAGCCTCTACCTGCAGACAGAAGGGTCCCATGTTCTCTTCCAGCCAAAGGCACATGCCCAGGTATGGCTGTATCCCCATTGTGGGTCGTGCAGGAGGCAGCCAATCAATGATTCTCTCTCATCATTGATGTTTCTATCTCTCACTCCTCCCTCTCTGAATGAATAAAAATATATTAAAAAATAAAAAGTATTAAAAACACACACAGTGAGAATACTGTCTGTGAACTTGGAAGCAGGCTCTCACCAGACACCAAATCTGCTCACACCTTGGCCTGGGAAGAGGTATCCCCAGTGAAACACGGGTTCCTTGTCTTCTACTATTTGGAGTTCAAGACAATCTCAGTCATTCCTGAAGAAACAGAAGGCAAACTGCTTTCCAAACCTTTCTGAAACTGCAATGGATCGAATAGTATATACCCCCCTCCTCCGCCAAATTTAGGTCCGCTTATTAACTCCCAGAATCTACAAGGGGAGCTTGTTTGGGAAAAGGGTCTTTGCAGGTGTAATTATGTTTATGTCATTCTAGGTTTAGGGCGGGCCCTAAATCCAAAGACCATATCCTTATAAGAAAAAAGAACAGGAGATTTGAGACACAGAGAAGATGGCAATGGACAGCATATGCATATTGGAGTGATGTGGCCACAAGCCAAGGAATGCTGGAGCCACCGGAAGAGGCAGGAAGAATCGCCCAAAGCCTTCAGGGATTTCTGACCTCCAGAGCTGAGGGAACACATTTCTATTGATTTAAGCCACCCAGTTTGAGGTAATTTGTTACGGCAGCCTCAGGAAACTAATACAGGACCCAAAGGACATGCTCTCAGCATGTACACTGACTTGCGGAGAAATAGCAAGTCTAGACGCTGCAGGGAGGCCAGTCTCCAAGAGCTGGGTTCTTCCCCAGCCCAAACTCAGCTCTACAAAATGCCTCATCTCCCCAGCTCTACACACAGTGTTGGCTAGGAGGATTTCATAAGCAGATGTGTAAGATCTTTTAAAATGCATGTTCTTTATATATAATGGAAGGACATCCTTGTGAATTTGGGGACTTGCTTTTGGGGCTGGATATCAGTCATGAACGTCGAGTCTCTGAGGATATCTGCTGTGAGAGGTCATTGCATAGCACCCACCTTCCTGGCACAGGGCCCTCAAGGCCCCCAAGATCTGGCCTCTGCCTATGTTCCAGGCCATCCGACCACCATACTGAATTCCCTCCAGCTCCCAGAACACACTGCACTCTTAGCCGTCGGCTAAGACTCACGCCCACCCCGAAACCACGCTCACCCGCCCGTCCACTTTGTCCCTTCTTCAGAAAGCCTTTCTCTCTGCGATACGGCCCCTTTAAGACTCAGTGTGTGATTGTCTCCGAGTCTCCTCACTCACCAGGTGGTGAGCTCCAGGCTGGAAGCATGTTCCTCTCCAGCCTGACACACCCAGTCATGCCGCAAATATTTATCAAGCACTTTCCACAGCTGGACATTGACAAGGGGAGGCAGCTGGGAGCAAGACATCTCGCTTGCCTGCCTTCAGGGAGTCCACATACTACATGAGGCAACAGGCAATAAACATAAATAAATACATACCAAGTGTCAGGTGATCCAACAAAAAACAAAATTAAGGCACCCTGCATGCTTAGAGTCCCTATGTGCACAATTGAGCAGGTGCAAGCATTTTACAATAATGAAACACTCAAGCTGCGCATGGTTGTCCGTTCTGTCCAGTGGAAGATAATGCAAGGGGTACAGTGATTTTGCCCTGTGGGACATTAGCAAAATTTGTGTCCAATCTGGTAATTTCATCTCATCATAATGCCACCTACTATAAAAATCCCTGTTCTCTGTATTTTTAATATGTTTATTAATTTTTCTTTTTTCATAGAGGGCAAGGGAGAGGGAGAGAGACAAAGAGAGAAACATCAATGTGAGAGAGAAACATTGATCGATTGCCTCGGTACGCAATCGATCAATGTGTCCTGACCGAAATTGAACCAGCTATGTGTCCTGACCGAAATTGAACCAGCAAGCTTTTGGTACATGGAACGACACTCAACCAACTGAGCCACACCAGCCAGGGCTTGTATTCCCTTTTCAACCAGCTCTGTCATCCTTTATAGTTCCTCCCTCATCAATCAAATTAGACTTTGACACATGCTCCCGACCATTTTTAAGGGAATTTGGTTTTCATGGTTTGAGAATTATAATCTTGATAGGTTTGATAAAAGCTATGAGGAAAAAATGCTTGTCCATTAGAGCACTAATGAAGGAGAAGTGGGGAGTGGAAGGGGAAGGTGACGGGGCAGGTCCCAAAGAATAGGAAGGAGCCAGCTGTGTGGAGTGAATGAATGGCTGAATGAATTAATTAACTGAACGGAACTTACTCTGGCCCAGCCAACCAATGGCATTGAGCTTGTTCTTGGCTTCTGTCTCCCAACCAGCCTCCTCTTCTCAGGTTCCAAGGCTGAGGCAAAGCCTCCTCTTCTCAGGTTTCAAGGCTGAGGCAGAGCGCCTCACCTCTCCCCAGGCTCGCTGGAGGACTCTCGCCACCAGGTGGCGTACCATCCTCACGAATCGACAGCAGAAATTCAGTGAGGAATCCAGGATGTAGTCATCAGTCCCCTTAGCCACAGGCAGCTGCTCCAAGGTGTAGGTCCCAGTGACTATTAGGGGACCCTAGCTAACCTGCAGTGCTACACTAGTGCTTACAGTAGCCAGCACCCCACTAGCCCCTCGCCTTAATTCAGATCAAACACACCTTGGTTAAGTACCTACCATTTATTCTGAGGTGTAAGCTGAGGCTCATGAAGCGTAGGTCATAGGACTCGGAAGTAACAAGGGTGGGGTCTGGGTCTGTAGCCAATGTTCTTCCCATTAGCCCCTGCCCAGGGTAGGGGCTGTTTGTTTAAAAGCAAGAGTGGGTTGGAGACCATGCTGTGCCATTGTCCTGGGTAGGTTGGAGGGTTTGACTGCCAGCGCTGAGCCATGACTCTGCCTTAGGCCTTAGGAAGCAACAGACATTGGATCACGAAGGAGCATTTCTCTGGGGCAAGAGTGTCTGGGCCAGGAAGGAGCCACACTCAGAAATGGTCTCAAGGGCAGGTGGTGGAGCTTCCAGCTTCAGAGCTCACCAGAGAGCCTGGAGCTGATGGTTTGGATGCTGAGCCTAGGACGAAAGGGACAGCCTTCTCCCCACATCTTCCATTGGAGGTTACGGAGAGGCAATAAAGCCTGGCAGTTAGAGCATGATGCTCGGTAGCTGCACTGGGCTCAAAACAGCCCAATACTCACTCTCTGAGCCTCAGCATCCATGTCTGTAAAATGGGCACACTGCTAGTGTTTACCTCTCAAGGTTGTTCTTAATGATGCATTATAAGCCACCTATCACATAACCCAGCTCAGGGGAGAGGTACAAGACATGGCAACCATCCACATCACCACCACCACCACCACCATCATCATCATCATCACTCTTATGAATTATTTGCTGTTGCATTTCCATTAACTGCCTGTCTGGGGAAGATGGAAACTCTTCAGGCAGGTGCCTTCCTCAACGGTTAACAACGGTAAAAACAATCTCATTTGCCTAACCACTTCTCCTAACTGTTACACTTGATTGACAGGATGGGTTATATTGGGGAGAAAAATGTCAGTCAAGCTCTTGAGTGCATCATCCCTGAAATGTTTCCATGGCAACACATACCTGGATGTTCCATGGGGAGGGCAGCCAGCCAGGGAAGAGTCAGACTAAAGTGGAGAGATGTGGAGGGGTCCTCCCACTCCTGTTTTTCTGTGTACAGTTCTGGGCAGGAGGCTTTACATAGGTCCTCTCTTTAAAACCTCACAACAACCCTATGGGGAAGGACTATTGTGCTTGTCCCCATTTTACAGGTGAAAAAACTGAGGCTCAGAGAGGTTCAAATGTGCCCGAGGTCAGCCTTGTCAAGCCAGAGGAGTTAAACGAGGACAAGGTGTCTCAGCCTTGGCACTATTGACATTTGGGGCCAGAAAACTCTTTGTTGTGAGGCTGTCCTGTGCACCCTGTTGTTCAGCAGCATCCCTGACCTCTACACACTGTGCCAGTAGCACGTTCCTCTTCCGCCCAGTGTGACAGCCCAAACTGTCCCGTCCTGGTTGGATGTGCCCAGCCCTCACCACCACTAGGTAGCAATTGTTCCTTACCCTAGACAGCTCTACATTTATATGGCTCTTTCACAGCAGGATCCACATGGGCCCATGCGACTTTGGGATCCTTAATGTGATACCCTGTAACCCCGAAGACTCAGGGATGGGTTTGGGAAAACAAGGCGAAATTCAACCATCTAACATTGCTGAGCAGATGCAGCCCATTGTATCATCTTGTTTTCTGACCTTCAGGGATCCCACAGCCTGTGAGCCACAGGGCTGCGAGGGAACCCTAGTGAATCTTATTCAAGGCTAGTGGTTTCCACTGTAGCTGCTAAGGACTCCTGGTCCCCAAGTTGTCTATTTGCTCACACAACTGCCATCCAGCTCAGCTTGCTGCACTGTGACACGGATGTGAGGAGGGGTCAGGCAGCCTGGGGTCATGGGCAGCCCTGCTCAGGACCCAGCCTGGCAGGTGGCAGCCCCTCAGTGACACGGGAAAGTGGCGCGTTGAGAGGTTTGTCATCTTCCTGCGATAACAGAGGAAGGCATTTCACCAAAAGCAGCTCTGATTCGGTGGGTGGTCTGCACAAGGAGGAGGGGGCCTTAGTGAAATGGGCATGAATTCCCACGGGGCCTGCACAAGCCACCACATTTAATCCTCTCCACAACCAGCAAGGATAAGCTACCGTCTTACTCTAAAACGCTGAGGCTCAAAGACAGCCAGCGATGGGCCCCCCAGTCACACTAAGTCCTGTGCACATAGGTGTTTAGCAGCATCCCTGGAGGCCAACGGCCGGTCTGGGACTGGAGCCTGGTGAATCCACTTCAGGAGCTGCTCCCAGGAGCCACACCAGGTCAGGTACCTTCCAGGCAAAGCAGGAGGCACCTGGGCAGGCAGTCTGAGACCAGTGACTGGTAATAGCTGGTGTATAAATACGCAGCGCCCTTGCTCTGGGGGAAATGACTCTGAAATGCTTGTTCTTCCGGGCTCCCAAAGTTCACAACAGAGTGAAGCTCCGCCTACCTTCCCTTCCCTAACATTCAGCTCCACTTCCCTAGTGGTGGCTCCTGGGATCACTTCCAGATAAAGCAATCAAACCCTCCTCTTAGGTCTGTTTCTGGAGGAGCCCACACTATGATAATGGTTATAATGATTGCTAATATTCATGGAATGCTTCCTATATGCTCTGCTGATGCTTTTCCCACCTCACACTCCTAAGGGGCCAATCATGCAGGCTTTGTAACCAGCATCCCCATTTTACAGATGAGGAACTGAGGCTGGGAGAGCTTAAGTCAGTTCTTAACTGTCACAGTCAGAATACGAAGCCAGATCTCTATACCCCAGAGTTTGAAGATGTAAGCTCTCTGCCATACTGTCCCCTGGTTTTCATCTTCTGTCCTCCATACAGCTACAGCGGAGAGAGGAGGAGGATAAGGAGGAAGAGGAAGTGGAGGAGAGGGAGGGGGAGGAGCAGGAGGAGAAGGAGGAGGGGAAAGAGAGGGAGGAGGAGGGGGGAGGGAAGGGGAGTAGGAGGGGGAGGGGAGAATAAGCTGTGGATTTGCTGGCCCTGGGGGAAGAGTTTGATATCAGTTTGGATTTTCAGCTCCTCTGTGAAGTTTCAGCAGGGAGTTGCTGGACAGCTCCTGGGGCCCAGCCAATGCTCCCCCCAGAGAAGGGCAGGAGGAGTCAGTGCCCTCCCTCAGCGTCTTATTCAACCCTGCCCTTTGCAGGCAGTGCAATTGATCAGTATTAATAGAGCACCTACTGTATGCCATGTACTGTCCTCAGAAATCTCAGACATGCCAACAAAGTCCCCAGACCTCAGAAAAGACAGAAATGCTTAGCGGTGTTCTCCAGCAGCAGAGGTGAGAGCAGGAGCCACACCCCTCCACCTGACCTCCGGAGATGCCCTTGCATGTATTGGCGAGATGAAAACTATCTAATGCTGAGGGCATCTCTAGCCACAGGAGAAAGGGATCTAGTGTTATGAAGCTCCTTCTATATTCTTGGGACTCCATACACATCAGCTAATGCAGGTTTCTCAGCCCTGTTGATGTGTCAGTTCTGCTGGGCATGGCACCTACCCATGCCATCCACATCCTACCAGGGTCATTTAGGTACAGCAAGCAGGAGGCAGCGCCTGGGTCTCCAAGGAGCCCAGCACTAGGGACAAACGCATGGGTATGAGCATGAGGAAATCTCATCGAGCCTCCCTCTTAGCCTTCAGGCCTCAGCTTCAATGTCACAGACTCCAGGCGACTCCTTAGCCATCATGGCCAATGCTGATGTACCTGCTCAGATGCTGGTCACATCTTCTTATTTTTCTTTTCCCTCAGAGCATTTATTGTCAGAAATGAGCTTCCTTGGGTACATGTTTGTTTGCTTTTACCTGCTGTCTCCCAACACCAGCATGGAAGTTCCTTGGGCTGGGACCTCAAGTCCCCAGTGCCGAAAACAGGTCAGCACCTGCACGTAGTAGGTGCTAAATGAATATTTGTTGACCAAATGAATGGATGGATAAATTACTAAGCTGGTGAGTGAATGAATGAGCTCTGGCCAATCTCTCACAATCAGGTAGATAACTTGGTGAAACTAGTACTAGTAAGAACAACAGCTGCCAACATTGGATACCCACCAGGGACCAGGAACAACTCCTCCTCTCATTTATCCCAAACAGTTGCACACTGTGGTTGATACTTTGTTCGTATTGTGGTGAGATACACATAACACAACATGTGCCATATGAACCATGTTATTTTTTTTAATATTTCTTTATTGATCTCAGAGAAGAAGGGAGAAGGAGAGAGAGATAGAAACATTAATGATGAGAGAAAATCATCAATTGGCCACCTCCTGCACGCCCCACATTGGGGATCGAGCCTGAAACCCAGGCATGTGCCCTTGGCCAGAATAGAACCCAGGACTCTTCATTCCGCAAGCTGACACCCTATCCACTGAGCCAAGCCAGCCAGGCTTAACCATTTTAAAGTGTACAAACCAGTGACATTAAATACATTCAAAATATTGTACAACCATCACCATTATATAGTTTTGAAATGAAAACCGTACTAGGCAGACACACCCCATTCCCCCACGGCTAGCCCTGGCAACCACTAATCTAATTTTTGTCTCTATGGATTTATCTATCCTGGATATTTCATTAAAATGGAGCATACAGTATGTGGTTTAAAAAAAAAAAAGTTCATCCATTTAGTGGCATGTATCAGCACTTCATTCCTTTGAATGACTGAGTAATATTCTGTTGAATGGACATACCACAATTTGGTTAGCCATTCATCAGTGGTGGGACATTTGGATTATTTCCACATTTTAGCTACTGTAGTGCTGCTATGAACATTCATATACAAGATTTTGCTTTGAACACCTATTTTCAATTATTTTTCATATCTACACAGGAGTGGTATTACTGGTTCAAATGGTAATTTTTAAAATATATTTTTATCAGTTTCAGAGAGGAAGAGAGAGATGCAGACATCAATGATGAGAGAGAATCATTGGTTGGCTTCCTCCTGCACGCCCCACATTAGGGATCGAGCCTGCAACCCAGGCATGTGCTCTGACCAGGAATGAACTGTGACCTCATGGTTCATAGGTTTTCGCTCAACCACTGAACCATGCCAGTTGAGCAGTCAGTCATATGCTAATTTTATGTTTAACTTATTGAGTGACTACCAAAATGTCTTCCATACACTTTACATTCCCATCAGCAGTGTATAAGGGTTTCAATGTCTCCACTTTCTTGTCAACAATATGATTTTCGATCCTTTTATTAAGGCCATCTTAGTGAGTGTGAAGTGGCACCTCATTGACGTTTTGATTTGCATTTCCCTAATGACGCAGGATGTTGAACTTCATTTCATGGGCTTGTTGGCCATTTGTGTTTCTTCTTTGAAGAAATGTTCATTCAAATTTTTGCCCATTTTTGAGCCAGGTTGTTTGTCTTTTTGTGGTTGAATTATAAGAGATTATAATGCTAGACTCTTTTCTGATATATAATTTCCAAATATTTTCTCCCATTATGTGGGTTGTCTTTTCATTCTTGACAGTGTCCTTCAATGCACAAAAGTCTTTAAATGTTGATGAATTCCAATTTACTTACTTTTCTTTTGTTTCTTATGCTTTAATGTCATATTTCAGAAGCCATTGCCAAATCCAAGGTCATGAAGATTTCTCCTTATGTTTTCTTCTAAGAGTTTTCTAGTTTTGAGTCTAGTATTTAGGTCTTTGATTCATTCTTTAACATGTGAATATTGTGGTAGATACTTTAGCTATCCAGTCAGATGGAAACACAGAGGCTGAGAGGGGGTACCTGACTTGTTCAATGTCACATGGCCATTGTGAGGTGATACTTCAATATCAGGTCCTGCACTAGTGTCCTTTCCATCACACCCAAAGGCCCTCTATGACATCCCTTTTTTACTTTGTGAGCAGAGAGGGAGTGAGGAAAGCACGGACCTAGGAAATAAGGCACACATTTTTAAAATATATTTTATTGATTTTTTACAGAGAGGAAGAGAGAGGGATAGAGAGTTAGAAACATCGATAAGAGAGAATCATTGATCAGCTGCCTCTTGCACACCCTCTACTGGGGATGTGCCCTCAACCAAGGTAGATGCCCTTGACCGGATTCGAACCAGGGACCTTTTAGTCCGTAGGCCGACGCTCTATCCACTGAGCCAAACCGGTTTCGGCAAGGCACACATTTTAATCTGGCTGTGGGCAAGTTAATCCTCATCTCTGGTCCGTGCAATGGGTTGCCGCTCTCTAAGGGTCTTTCCTGCTCACACTGCTGGCACCCCGAGAACCTCACACTCCATTGCCCTTGTTTCTCCTCTTGAAGGGCCACTGTGAGCCCTCCCAACCAGAGCTGCTCTTTTGAAAGGAGCTCCCATAGTGGACCTCAGCCAGCCACTGCAAAACATTCTCCACATCCCTTGGAAAGCACCTGCTGTCCCCAGCAGCCCCACAGGGAAAGCACAGAACTGTGGAAAATGCAAGGGAAGCTAATGTGAGAAGGGCTTTCTCCACCTGCGGACAGTTTTCTTTGCAAGTTTCACAATGAAGCTATTTGAGAATCAGCTTGCAAAGCACCTGGCTCCTAAATATCCCTCTCACACCTCTGTTTAACCAGAAACAGTGCAACTCCTCCCAAATGCCCAGGTCAGGTCCTCACCCATAGCAGGGACTCAATATGTAGTTGAATGAATGAATGAATGAATGAATGAATGAATAGACAAATGAGGACTCTAACATTTTGTTTCCCCTGATTGCCTTATACCAGGGCTGGCAACATTTTTTTTAAAAAGGCCAGATGGTAAATATTTTTGGCTTTGCAAGCTAGATGGTCTCTGTCTCAGCTACTCAGCTTGGCCGCTGTAGCACAAAGACAGTAATAGACGATGCCTAAGTGAGTGGGTTCAGCTGTGTCCCAAAATAAACATTATTTATGCACACTGAAATTTGAACTTTATATAATTTTCATGTGCTACAAAATATTATTCTTCTTTTCATTTTTATAACATTTAAAATGCAAAACCCACTTTATATCACAGGGTGCAGATCATACAAAACAGAAGTTGGGCTGCATTTGGTTTAAACTTCGCTATTTTGTTTTTCATTTCATTTTATTTTCTATTCTCATCTCTCCACCACCCCTCCCTATAGCAACCATCAGCTTATTCTCTATATTTATGGATCTGTTTCTGTTTGGTTTATTTATTTGCTTGGTCTTTTTAGATTCCCACAAATAAATATATTTGTCTTTCTCTGTCTTAGCTCATTTAGTATAATATCCTATAGGTCTATCCATGTTGTTGCTAATGGAAATTTTTCTCTTTTATGGATGAATAACATTGCATTGTATATATGCACCACATCTTCTTTATTCATTTATCTGTTGATGGGCATCTAGGTTGCTCCATATCTTGGCTATTACTAGCAATGTTGCAATCAACATAGGGGTCTATATATTTTTCCAAATTAGTGTTTGTTTTCTTCCAATAAAAACCTAGAAGTGGAATTTCTGGATCGCATGGCAGTTCTATTTTTAATTTTTGAGGAATCTCCATACTGTTCTCTATAGTGGCTGCACCAATTTGCAATCAAACCAACAGTGCAAGAGGATCCCCTTTTCCCCACATCCTCATCAACACTTGCCACTTGTTGCTATATATTGACGATAGGCATTCTGACATGTGTGAGGTGATATAGCGATTTAATTTGCATTTCCCTGATGATTAGTGACATTGAGCATCTTTTCATATGTCTTTTGGCCATCTATATGTCATCTTCAGAGAAGTGTTTACTCAGGCCCTCTGTTTATTTATTTTTAAATATATTTTATTGATTTTTTTACAGAGAGGAAGAGAGAGGGATAGAGAGTCAGAAACATCGATGAAGAAACATCGATCAGCTGCCTCCTGCACACCTCCTACTGGGGATGCGCCCGCAACCAAGGTACATGCCCTTGATCGAAATCGAACCTGGGACCTTTCAGTCTGCAGGCCGATGCTCTATCCACTGAGCCAAACCAGTTTCGTCAATTTTTAATTATTTTATTTTAGCACAAGAGCAGTATATATTCATTTTAAAATAATTAGAAATTAGTGGCATGTAAATGAAGTAAAATTAGAATCATCCATAATTTCAGTCTACAAAGATAACTACTTCTACTAATAGATATTTATTTTTCTATCAGTCTGTCTACCATCCAATGTGATAGCCATTGCCATATGTGACTAACTTAAAACTAATTCTCAATAACACTTGAAAGTTCAGTTTCTCAGTTAACTAGTGACGTGACAAGTGTCCAAAACCTGCATATGGCTGGTGGCTACCATATCGGACAACATACATGCAGAACATTTCCACCATCACAGCAAGTTCTATTGGACAGCACTGGTCTATCTCTATTTATATAGATTTCACACAAAAATAGAATGATACCAAATAAGCTTTCTGGTGATTATCTTTGTTCACTTAATAGTTTTTCAGCTCTGGCCAGTATTGCTCAGTGGTTACAGAGTCGACCATGAACCAAAGGGTCATGGGTTTGATTCTAATAAGGGTATATACCTGGGTTGCAGGTTGGGGCACGTGCAGGAGGCAACCGATTGACGTGGTTCTCTCACTCTGATGTTTCTCTCTCCTCCTCTCCCCTCCTCCCTCCCTTCCACTCTCTTCAAAATCAATGGGAAAGACTATTCTCCAGTGAGAATTAAATAATATTTTTAAAAGTAGTTTGTCGTTATTTTTATTTTATTTTAGAGAGAGTGAAAGGAAAGCAAAAGAGAGAAACATCGATGAGAGCGTAACATGGATCAGCTGGGCAGCTGCGGCCTGCACACCCCCTATAGGGGATTGAGCCTGCAAACCCAGGCACAGCCCCTGACCAGGAATCCAACCCTTTGGTGGATGGGATGACACCCAATCAACTGGGCCACACCAGCGAGGGCCACTTAGTGTTTTGAGATGAGATTTCCACACCATTCAACATTCGACACCGATGTTCTGTTGGAGGCATTCTGTCTTATGCAGCAGGTGTCCCTTCAGCCCTATTGTTGTACATTTAAGTTGTTTCTAGTTGTTGTTTTTTTCTACAGTAAAATGACAGTATACGCTTTATTACTAAACTTGTGCACCATTCATTATTTTAGGGTAAATTCATAGAGGTTTGATTGCTAGGTCAAAGGGTAAACTCACTTTTAAGATTTTAAAAATAAAATACCTAGTTTCTTCTCAGAAAAGTTTTGATCATTTGTCCTTCCATCAGCAATTCTTGAAATTGTCCACTTCCTTAAAACATCCACAAATAATCATAATTATAACAATGAAAATGATACCATTTTGATAGATGACATTTTTCATCGCTTTCACTTGCCTTCTTGTTGACAACTTTATTCCTCCCATGTTTACTGACCATTTGATTTCTTTGGGTGGGTCTTAGGCAATAAAGGGGATGGTCTTCATGGCGTAAGTATTAAGGAAAACTTGTTAGATTTATAACCCTGGCTTCATAAAGTTCTGTAAGCCAGATGATAAGATTAAAATACCTAAGAGATTGACAGAGCTCTCTCAGTTTCAGCAGGACTGTAGATCAATTCTATTTCCTGTTGTTCTTTTGAATTATTTACTCTTATTTATTGATTCTGTTTGGTCCCTGCAGTCACAGACTATACAAGGGAACAGATGGTTGGTTGGAAGTTTTTATGTATTTGTTTGTATTATATATTTATCTTAATTTTTTTTTTTAATCCTCATCCAAGGACATGTTTTCCATTGATTTCTAGAGAGAGTGGAAAGGAGGGAGGAGGGGGAGAGAGAGAGAGAAACATCAACATGAGATACACATGGGGGGCTGGGGTACTTGCAACCAAGTGCAAGTGCCCTTGACAGGGAATTGAACCTGAGACCCTTTGGTCCGAAGATGGACACTCTAAATGCTGACACTCCAAATCGGCCAGGGCTATCTTAGATTCTTAATTCCCACAGTTGTCCTTGCCTAATCAGAGATAAGGCAGCCTGGGTTCATGAAAGGCAGAAAGTAGGGACCTCAGGGTTTTGCAAGATTCCAGAAGACTAAATACAGGGTGTCCCCCAAAAATGCATACACACTTTGCATAATTATGAATTCCAATGGGTTAAATCTGAAAAGAAACATCAATTGAGCTATCAGCTGTCAATTGTGTATACATTTTTTTAAAAAACACCCTATAGATACCTGATGAGGCAGAGGAGGAGGAAATAAAGCAGTCTTCTTTCCTGGCCTTTTAAGGTCTGGAATCTCCATTCGACCAACCATTCATTCATCATGAGCACTTGGTGACCTCATGTTGTTCTGATGGGAAGTATCTTATGTCTTTGATTTTTCCACTGAATGACTGTATCATTTTCTAGATGCCTTCAGAAAGCTACAAGGTACCAGTCATTCACACTTTAGTATTAACTAGTTCTCATGCAGCATTTTAATTTTTATTTAAGCACCTTCATCACATCCCCGATCTCATTTACGCCCACGAAGGAGGTACTATCTCTGTTGTCTTCATTTACGTATCATTTAGAAAACTGAGAATCAGGAAGGTGGAGGCACCTGCCCTAGAACTTGCAGAAGGGACCATGGACTCCTGGTCTAGTGCTCTTTGCATTGTAGCCACAGTGCACAAGCTCTTTGCCTTCTGCAGCCGGTGGGCCAGGAGGTGCTAGTGAATGGCAGCTCAGAGGACTGAGCTGAGCGCCCTTATTGGGGGGCGAAGAAGGTGGGGGGGGGGGTGGCATGATGCTCTTTCCCTTCCTCTCCACACCAAACCTTGTCTGACTCCTGGGTTCCAGAGCCCGGGTTCTGGGGCGCCGAGTGCAGTTGGGCATCTATGCTCACCCGCAGCCCCAGCGTCCAGAAAAGGTGCAGGAGTCATTGAGGTCGAGGTGAAATCAACCAATAGAGCTTCCTCCCCCCCCCCCCCCCCATTTTTTGTTTCATTTTTTTAAGACAGGCTCCTAACCCCCCTCAGGGAGGCTCCCCGCGGCTTGATGAGGGTCCTCGGCCGCCGCTCCAGCCCTCGCTCCGGCCCTCGCGGCCCCTCCACCAGGCCCCCGGCTCCGCGCCCCCGGAGACCGGACTCTACCCCCGCCCCGCCTCCTCCTCCCCCCGGGGGCGGTGGCCCGTGGCGGGCGCGCTCATTGGCTGCGGCGCGAGCGAGGCCGGGGCCGGCGGCGCTGATTGGTCCGCGCGCCTCGGCGGAACCAGGGACCCCGGGAGTCGCTGGGGGAAGCGGGCAGAGACCGGCAGCCGGAGCCAGGGCGCAGCTCCCGCAGTTCGGAGCCCGCACCCGGAGTCTGGCCTGGAGGTAAGGGCGCGGCGCGGGGACGCGGGGGTGCGGGGAGTCGAGGTGGAGCCCCTCGGCCCTGCCCCGGGGAGCAAAACCCCGGCGTCTTTGCTCCGAAGCACCACCCTCATCCTCCCGAGTCCTGGGCCCCCACCCCCGAAAGGAGAAGGTCTCTACAACCCCCCAACCTCCGCCAGAGAGCAAATAGTGTCCTTTTCCCTTCAGAAGGGGGCTCCTCCTCGGGACCCCAAGCTCTAGAGGTAAGCTTCTCCCTCATTCACCCCTGGAATGAAATGTGCCCTCCAAAAGTGGGATCCAGCTTCCCCAGGTATCTAGGGTCCCCTCACCTCTTTGGAGACACGTGTCCCTCCCTCCCCTAAACACTCAGTTTGGATCCCCTCCGCCCGCCCCTCTGAAGGATGGGGTCGGCTCAGCCTGGGGGTGACAGTGTGCTCTCCCCCGAAAATGGAGGCTCCCACATACCCTGAGAAGTGAGCCCCTCCTCAAGAGGGTACCCCTCTTCCTCCCCTGAAGATGTAGACGAGGGGCTTTTATTCTCAGAAACAGGGTAAGGGTCTGGATACCCATCCAGACCAAGTCACCCCCTCACCCCACCCCTATCTAACCCTTTCACACAAGCCCACCCCCTCTCACCCCTCCCAACCTCCCCCTTACACTCACCTCCCTCCTCACCCACCTCCCCCCTCACCCAATCCCGTCCTTCCCATGCGGTACTGTCACACCTCACTGCTCCACCTAATGCCACCTCACCTCTCTGGCCAGGGTAAGAGGTTTAGTTGGAGGCCTAGTGATTGCAGCCCTTAGAGCTGGGGTCCTGAGCCTGGAGGCCCTTCCAGGAGCCCCCAAACTCAGACAGCAGAGATTGGTTCTAAGGCGGCAGAACCAGCAGAGACTCCTGCCCCCCAACACCCACCCACCCACCCACCCACACATACCCCAGTCCTTCCCCTCTCCTAGAGAAGGGGGTGTCCATGCAGAAAGAAGGGCCCCAGTTTGCTCCCTGCACCACCACCCCCCCCCCTCACACACACACACACACACACATACACACCTCCTTGGGCATTGCCCAGTGGGATTCCCTAGGCGCTGGACCAGGGGAGATGGGTGCTGCAGGAGCCATCCACTGGGCCGGAGACCGGGTTGGCTTTGCTGCTTCGAAGAAGCCGGTCTAAGGGACAGGATGTTGGTGATTTGAGGGGGGCTGTGAGCAGCTCTTCTCTGCGGGCCAGATGGTGGGGACTACGAAGAGAGAGGCAAGAAGCTTTGCCTTGCTGGTTGCAGCTGTCCCCGGGACTTGAAGTGCGGGAAAATGTGCATCCTGAATGCCCAAAGCGGTCAACCCTGGAGAGAGAGAAATGGCCCCGTCGGGAGCCCTGAGACCTCAGAGGGCCCCTAGGTCAGGATCCTGCCCCTTCCTTTGCCGGTTAAGCAATCAGACGCACAAAGCGGGGAAGAGACTTGCTCAAGGTCATCCAGCCAATGGGTGGCAAAGCTGGCTGGTCACAGCCTCTCCAGGGCTTGTGGGCTTCCAGGATGCTGGACACTATCTCCAGTCCTCACATGTACGTCCAGGACCCCTGGGCACTGCCGTCCCCACCTGTCAGAAAAGCCAGGAGCTTGCTGAGCCCACTGCCAAATTTAGGCTTGCCCAAACTACACCAACCCAGGATAGCAGCTAAGGTTGTTTGCACTATGCGGGAGCCAAGACCCCTGCAGGACCTCAGTTGCACAGCCAGGTTTGCTCCGGGAACCGTGGCCAGGGTCCGAGGAAGTCACATCCTTTCCTTCAAGGCCTTTTCCCTCTCGGTCCCTGGACATCCTTCCCGCCCCGAGTGCCCTGCAGCAATTTCCCGTTCACGCTCTGAGAACTAATGGCTTCTCTTCCTGAGGGGTTGGGTGGGACAAGAGCTGGAACTGAGGCCCCTCACATTCCTTTTAGATTTGGAGCCCAATTCAAGGTGCCCAGGGGAACTGTTAGAGCATGAGGGAACCGCAGTGTATACGGGTTGAGAGGTTGGTCTCTG
Organism: Pipistrellus hanaki; assembly: GCF_964339955.1. Classification (NCBI taxonomy): domain Eukaryota; kingdom Metazoa; phylum Chordata; class Mammalia; order Chiroptera; family Vespertilionidae; genus Pipistrellus; species Pipistrellus hanaki. The sequence continues at coordinate 85,574,084 of NC_140506.1, read as the reverse complement.
ACCCCTCTTATCTGGGTCCAGAGCCCAAACTTGCTGCTTACTATGTAATCCTGGGGCAATTATTAACCTCTCTGTGACCGGGTTCCCTCTGGTGTCCTTATCAGAGCAAAATGAGTTCATCTCCATAAACGGTGTAGCACGCAGTAAATGGAAACAATGGTTATGACTACAAGCCCAAAGTCATAAAACCTCTAAAACGGCAGGGGGCTGTGCTCTTAGGAAAAACTGATGACCTGCACTGTAGCCTGTCTGCCAGGGGCCGAGGCAGTGAAGGCTGGCCGGCACTTGGAGACAAGAGGGATGTCTGCCCAGAGATAGTGCGGTATATGGAATGGACCGCAGGCCCCAAAGTCAGATGGGGTCAAAGGTCAAGTCATTCGCCTCTCTGAGTCTTCGCGTACTCGTCTTTGGATGAGGTTTTCTGTAAGATAGGCAGCAGGTTAGAGACAGGGCTAGAGCAGGTTTTCTCATCCTGGACGCTGCAGGCATTCGGGGCTGGATGGTCCTGTGCCGTGGAGCCGTCCCTTGCCCTGTAGGATGCTAAGCATCATCCCTGCTCTCTACCCATTAGATGCCAGTTCCACCGCCTCTAGCTATGACAGCCGAGCTGTCTCCAAGCATCATGTCCCCTGGGGGCAAAGTCATCTCCCCCAGACCCCCCTGAGAACCACTGGTGTGATACTTGTGCCTCGCTCAGTTTCCTCATGTCCTAAATGGTTTGGCTCAGTGGACAGAGCGTCGACCTGCGGACTGAAAGGTCCCAGGTTCGATTCCAGTCAAGGGCATGTACCTTGGTTGTGGGCACATCCCCAGTAGGGGGTGTGCAAGAGGCAGCTGATCGATGATTCTCTCTCATCGGTGTTTCTAACTCTCTCTTCCTCTCTGTAAAAAATAAATAAAATATATTTTTAAAAAAAGAAAGAAACACCCTCCTTGCTCAGGCTCCTCCTTTCTGCTCTCTGTGTGATGGAGGTCGTGGTGGTCAGGCCCTGAGCCTCCCAATGCTAATGACAATTTCAACCCCTCCCCTTTTAAACAAGACCGCCCTCTCCCAACTGCCTCCGTGAGCCTTACTCTAAGCTTCCCATTTCACAGATGAGCAAACTAAGGCTCCCAGAGGTGACGTGATTTTCTGAGGCTGTTACCTCCTGTCCTGCTAGAGGTCAAAGACATGGCCGTGGCAGCCTCAAAACAGTTTTAAAAGTAGCCTAGCTGCAGAGGCTTTTCCAGAAGATCGTTTGGCAGTCTTTCAAAATGCAAACGCCGTGCCCTTTGGCCGAGCCGGCCTGCTTCTAGGAATCTCCTGCAGACAGGCTCACGCGTGTGCAGAGCTACGAATGCAAGACTGCGGGGCTTTTTAATACCGACGTGGGGAGGAGTTACCTTACTGCGCAGTCACGTGGGAAAATGAGTGTATTTTAGAAGGATGATTGTAGATCTACGTTCCTGACCTGGAAACGTCTCTGCAACTTACTGTTGCATGAAAACAATAAAGTCACAACATCAGTATATGCGGCATAATCCCATTTTTTTTGGGAAAAGATACTGCATGTAAATACATATGAGAGTGGGTAATTAGGGGAGTGAGGAGCATGGAGAGGACCTATATATATTTATTAAGAGATATTCATAAGAGAAGAGAAGAAAAAGTGTACCTAGCCAGCTTCCCGGGCGTTAAAAATGAGCATCGCAGAGCCCACCGGAGTTGAGACTTGCTCAGGGCCCCTCTGCCAGGATATGTATGGCAGTGGGACTCCGACCAAGTGCCGAATCCCAAGTTGGGGCTGTTTCAGCTGCCCAGCCGCAGTGTCTGCGGATGGCTATGGTCCGAGGACCTGCATGCATGAGTCCCTCTCTCCAGGGATGTGGTCAAGGGATGCTACAAGTCGCCAGTGGCTGAAACTCGGGCTGTGAGCTTCCTGGGGCCAGGACACAGGAACCTGAGCCTCATCTCCAGCAGCCGAGCCTCCCTGGCCACGGGGAAGTCCTTCCACCAGTAGCCCAGTGGGTCCTGGGGTTGGACTCTCTGCAGCTGAACCAGCGTCGGTGGCTCGGGCCACGGCCACTTTGCCTCTCAGTGTCTCATGTCCCCATCTTTAAAAGGGGAACACTTGTAAATTTCATTGTTAAAAAAGGGGGGGGGGCAGTGGTAGAACCTGCCTCACTGGGTTATGATGAAAATTAACTGGCACAGTTCAAACACCCGGGACACAGTCCTGCTTAGGTGATGTGAGTCCTGGCTCTCTCCTTCTCGCTGCCCGCCTGCCCCTGGCCGGGAGGCAGAGGACAAAGCCTCTGAGTGTCAGCTGGCTGGATCGGCACCCCCACTTTCCTCTGCCGCCCGGCAGAGAGTCCAGGGGACAGGGTTCTGAGGGTGACTGCTCTCTTTCCTTCTCCCTGGAGTCCAACGCTCCCTGCTTTTCTAGACGCTCCATGCATTCACCGCCTTACTCATCGCGGGGACAGGATGGCCTGATGCGGCCTCTAATTACACATTCCTTCAATAATAAGATCGTTCTGTCTTTTATAGCACATCTCCCTGGTCCTCCCCACCCACAGCAGGAGGCCGTTTCTCCTCCTCTGAACTCCCACCGCCCACATCCAGGGCTGCCCGGGGGCCCAGGACTGTGGGCTAGTGTTTCTCCCTTCCTGGAACTGCTGGCGGGTGGCGAGCACGCTGGTCTCATTTGCTCCCGTGTCCCAAATGCAGAGTACAGTGCCTGGCACACAGGAGAGACTCCATGCACATTTTGTGTGCACATAAATGTATTTGTTTGTGATGGTAAAATACACATGACATAAAATTAACCATTTTAATTGTTTTAAAATGTACAATTCAGTGACATTGAGTACATCTCAAGTATTATACTACCATCACCACCATCTTGATCCAGATCTGCTTTATCACCCATTAGGCAGTCACTTCCCCTCCCCCTAGCTCCTGACAACCACTCATCTGCTTTCGGACTAGATAGAGCTGCCTGTTCTGAATATTTCACACAAATGGGATCGTGAAACACATGGCCTGTTGTGTCTGGCTTCTCCATGTTGTAGCGTGTGTCAGTGCTTTATTCCTTTTTATGGCTAAATAATATTCTACTGTATGGCTAGACCAGCGTGTTCATCCATCTGTCAGGTGATGGACATTTGGGCTGTTTCCAAGTTTTAGCTGTGAGTAAGGCTGCTATAACTGTGTGGACAGGTTTTGGGTTGAAGACCTGTTTTTAACGTTTTGGTGTATGTGCACAGGAGTGGGACTGCCGGGTCATATGGTAATTCTTTGCTTAACTTTTTGAGGAACTGCCAAACTATATCATTTTACATTCCTACCAGCAATGTGTGAAGGTTTCAGTTTTTTCACATCTTTGCCAACACATTATTTTCTGTATTGTCATTATTACTATTATGACTATGACTATGACTATGACTATTCCTTCCATCCTAGCAGGTGTGAAGGTATCTGCTTGTAGTTTGGATTTGCATTTCCCTGATGACTAACGATGTTGGGCATCTTTCCGTGTGCTTATTGGCCATTTGTATATGTCCTTTGGGGAAATGTCCATTTTTAATTGGGTTATTTATCATTTCATTGGGTTGTAAGAGTTGTATTTAAATGTATTTTTGTGTTGCCATTTCCTCTTGCATTTAGATATTTGCTCAGCTCCTGTGGGTCAGACACTGTCTGTGACCTTGGGATTCAAGGTGACTACAATGCAGTTCCTGCCTACAAGGGTCTCACAGTCTAGAGCAAAGTTTCTAACCTCAACACTGTTGGCACTGTTGTGGAGCCATCCTGTGCATTTAGGCTGTGTAGCAGCATCCCTGACCTCTGCCCACTAGATGCCAGTTGTTCACTCCTCCTCAAGTTCTGACAACCAAAAATGACTCTGACATTGCCCAGTTCCCCCGGAGAGCAAAGTTGCTCCTAGTTGAGAGTTACTGGTTTAGATGCTAACACAGGTGTGTGTATCTATAATTTCAGTCATTTCTCTTGTGCCTCAGAGACTACACAGTGGGCATTCAGGACACATTTGTTGAATGTTGGGTGGATGGACGGATGGATGGATGGAAGAAAGGATGGGCACACCATTTTGTTGGTTGGGTAAATTGAGGGATATGTGTGTGAATGGATGGATGAGTGTATGAATGTAATTTACAGGATCTGGACATGAGCCTGAAATTCTACTATGAGAAAACAAAACACCAATCTCCCAGCTGCAGTAATCTACTGCACCTGGCACAATGGGTCTCATGCTTTAGCATCAGAATCCTGTGGAGGGTGTATTAAAGCACAGACTGCTGGGCCCCGCCACTAGAATTTGTGCTTCAGTAGTCTCACCGGCCTAGCATTCTGCTCCCATCCAGTTTCCATGTCCTTTGGCAACCTGCACCAGACTTCCCCCACCTTGCCAACCTCAGATCTCCATTCTCAGATGTCCCATGGCCTTCATTGCCAATGTCAACACTTACTTCCTTGGACTGTCGGCAGCAGGCTGGAAATCTGTTCCTTGGCCACACAATTTCTTTCAAAGGTGTCCTAGCACCTTGCTACTGGAAGTGAGGCCCAGTACCCAGCATCATCACATCACTTGGGGGCTGGTTCGAAATGCACACTCTTGGCCCTGCCTCCCACCCAGGCCTATAGACTGCAAATCTGAACTTGAGCAGCATCTGGAGGGGATTCAAGAGAATATCTCTGACCCTCACAACTCAAAGCTAATACTGCCAATGGTGTTTGGGCAGGACATCATTAGGATATTATTGGTCATTTATCTTGGAATGTCTGAACCGCCGTTGTTTGACCCAAGGGACATAGAGGCCCATTGGAGCAGTGCCTTGCTCAAGGTTATACGATGACTGTGAGGCAGAATGGAGAGTGTCATCCATTCCCTAGTGGTGAGCGGGCTCCAGCGGGGTTGAAACACCACAGCGGTGATACATAAACATACGGAGTGGAGGGTAGCATTCTGAAGCTGCTAGGTTTGCTCTTCAAAAGTGGATGAAGGGGAGCTGACTTAAAAGTGGACCAAGAACAAGAACTTAAGTGGTATTCTTTTATTCTTCTCCTGTTTTCAGTGTTTATTGAGTACTTAGTAAATGCCTGACATTAGTATCATGTAAATGGTGTTAAACAAGAAAAACAAGGTCTCACTCCTTAAAAAAAAAATTGTTGATTGATTTTAATAGAGAGAGGGAGAGACAGAGAGAGAAATAGCAATTTATTGTTTCACTTATTGATGCATTCACTGGTTGATTCTAGTATGTGCCTTGACTGGGGACTGAACCCACAACCTTGGCCTATCAGTTATTGTACAACTTCCATGTGTCCTGTACAGTACTAAGTGTGTGTGTGTGTGTGTGTGTGTGTGTGTGTGTGTAAGAGAGAGAGAGAAAGAGAGAGAGAGAAAGCTGTTACACCAGAAGATCTTCTAGGCTAGCTGGGGGCAGACGGAAGGCCCACAAACAACTGCCATTCAGTGAAATGAGTAACTGGGAGAAGGCGGGGGATAGAGGCTCCAGCTTAGAGAGAAGAAAGACATTACATGCCCCTGACCCGACCCTGGGGATTCTGGGGAAGAACTTCCAGGAGAAAAAGGCAGAAAAGAAGGAAAGGTCTCAACAAAGAAAATATGAACAAAGAGGCTCAGAAACTTCCTGCAAAACTGTTCAAAGAAAATCTTCAAGGGAAAAAAGGATAAAATCATAACTCCCATACAGATACAAAAACGAACACTTGTTAAGGATGTTACTAAGCTCATTCAATGAGGGGGCTGGGCAGACGCTAGAACTGGTTCAAAGGAAAAGTCAAATAAAGCATAATTGTCTGTGGAGTAAAGGAATATTGAACTGAGTGGCAAATGGGGCCAACAGTTGTTAGACAGAATTTGCTTGTCTATCAGTCTCCTAACAAATTACAAAGAGTTGGGAAAAATAGCTTGAAGATAATGAACAGGGCCGGAGTCAGATAGTGTGACGGTTTGCATTGTATGTAGATACTGCATAATTTTTCATTGAGATTCTTTTTTTTTTTTTTTTTCTTTTTTCTATGAAACCAATGCTCAGAGTATGGGGGAGGCATTAGCTGGAGCACAGAGTGGTTGAATGAGGAGAGGGAAGCTGCAGGAGGGCCAGATCATGGACAGCCAGGTAACCTATGATAATGCACTTGGACTTAACCCAGAGACCAAGGGGGAATCATGGGAGGGTTTTAACATAGAAGTGACGTGATTTGAAGATCAGACAGAGAATCCTGATAGAAGGTGAGCTGGCGGGGCCTTCACCTGCTTAGGGCTAGGCAACTCTTTTCTAAAGGAGACAATAGTAAACATTTGTGGCCTTATGGGCCATACAGTTTCTATTGCAACTATTCGACTGTCTGTACCATGACAGCAACCATGGGCCATGCCAATGGATGGGCATGTCTGTGTTCTAATGAACCTTAATTTGCAAAACAGGCTGGGGCCAGATATTTCCCCACCATCGCCGCCATAGTTTATCAACCCTGCATTGGAGTTGACTCCGCCAAAGAGGCTAGAGCTGTCAGCGATTTTGACAGGCCTCTTGCAGCCCTTCCTTCCTCAACATGTTTAGAATCCATTGGCAGCTGTCGGAGGGAGCCAGGGACACCTTTTCCCACTTGCCTCTGCGTGGATTTAATGAGGGAACCAGACAATTCCCCTGGGGTGGATTGCTGGCCTTGGAGCAAACGTTTTAAGGACCTCTAAGCCCCTTCAGGGCAAGGTTGACCGCGCAGCCTCTTACAGTAGCCAAAGGAGCAAGCTGCCACCTGGGCTAGATGTGCTGAACAGAGCCTGCCTCCCCTCCCCTTGCCCAGAGCTGTAAATAGCTCTCCGCCGGCTTTTCAGGCTGAGCGCCGGTTTGGGGACAGGCTGGAAATGAGCACACCACGGAGCATTTGTGCAAATTGCTGCCTGCTTGCGGATTTGCATGCCTGGCATCCGCCCCGGCCCTAAGTGCACAGCCTTCCCAGGGGCTGAGAGTAGGGCTCAGGGAAGAACCACATGCGGAAGAGCAGGGGCATTTTGACCTGGGAACAGGGTCCAGGAGGGCTCCATGCTGGGCTGCCAGGGTGATGCTAAGCTATAGGACAAGAAGAAACATTCAGAAGACCCTGGGCGGAGTCAACTCAGGCTCTGTCCCTCCTAATGACAATGGCCCATACATAATGGCGGCCCATATTTGCTGAGCATTCGGTGGGTGCTAGGGCTGTTCTGGAGCTTTTTGAATATTTGCTCATCCATGGCTCACAGCAACCCTGAGAGGAAAGACTGGTCTAATTGTGGAGGTGGAAGTGGAGACTCAGAAAGGACAACTGCCTTGCCTGGGCTTAGTTTACCCATCAATCAATGGGATTAATATTGTCTTATCCCTTTACTATAATAGTGCAGTTCTTGTAAAACCAGTCGTAGGTGGAGAAAGTCCAAAGCGCTTCCTTTCAGCAGCAACCGCCCACCAGCAACTCAAGTCATTTGCAGGAATCGATCAAGTTCAACCCTGCGATCCTGCTGTGGGCCTAGGTTTGCCTCTGCTTCTCAGACACTCCTATGGGGTCAAGGAAAAGGCAAGCATTTGGAAAGCAGATGTATTGCTAGCCCCCTGAGTGTCCTGAGATAGGACTTTTGGGCCTCGATGTTCTCATCTGTAAAATGGCAACATTACATTGGTGATTGTTAAATTGGATGTTATGAGGGAACTTGGTTGGCCAGCCACTGTGGCTCAAGGATTGAGTGTTGACCTATGAACCAGGAGGTCACAGAAGTCCCTGTCAGGGCACATGTCCGGGTCTCAGGCTCAATCCCCAGTACCGGGTGTGTAGGGGGCACCCAGTCAGTGATTTTTCTCTTATCATTGATGTTTCTATCTCTTACTCTCCCTACATCTCTGAAATATGTGTGTGTGTGTTTTGATTTTGTTTCTTGTATTTTAGTTAAAAAGAGAACATTGCCCTAGCCAGTGGTCTGCAAACTCATTAGTCAACAGAGCCAAATATCAACAGTACAACTATTGAAATTTTTTTTGAGAGCCAAATTTTTTAAATTAAAACTTCTTCTAATGCCACTTCTTCAAAATAGACTTGCCCAGGCCATGGTATTTTGTGGAAGAGCCACACTCACGGGGCCAAAGAGCCACATGAGGCTCGCAAGCCGCAGTTTACCAACCACAGCCCTAGCCAGTTTGGCTTAGTGGATAAAGCATTGGCCTGCAGACTGAAGGGTCCTGGGTTTGATTCCAGTCAAGGGCACATACCTGGGCTGCAGACTCAATCCCCAGTGGGGGCATGCAGGAGGCAGCCAATGATTCTCTCTCGTCATTGATGTTTCTATCTCTCTCTTCCTCTCTGATGTAAATTATATATATATATATATATTTTTTTTTTAATTATTATTATTTTTTTTTAAGAGGGAATGTGGTCGAATGCTTTCTGCCTGTCAACTTCTGGCTCTGTTAGGGTTATATGATTTCATCCTCTCAATAACCCAGGTGGGAAGGTCCTCTTTTGTGAATGAGGAACAGAGTCAGAGCATTTTAACTTTCTTGGCCAACGTCACAGAGATAGGAAGAACCTGAATCTGGACATGAACCAGGAACTGCCCGGGTTCAAACCCATGTCTTTAAGCACGGGTTTCACTGGGGACCTCCAAGTGCCAGAGGTTGAACTCCCTTCTCCTCCTGTTCCATGCCTTTCACCTGGTCTGTATGTATGTATTTTGCTTTTTGAGAATAATTATTTCCCAAATGGGTGATTCAGTGCATGGTAAGACAAACGGTACAAATGGGTTTACACAAAAAAAGTAAATTTTCCACCCTTATCCTCATCTCCTCTGCTCCCTACAATCAGCTGTGTATTTTAAACATGGTCACAGTCGGGCGCTTTGTTTTATTTTTAATGTTACAGAGCTCTTTTCTTATTTCTTTTCACACTTATCCCCATCAATGGGTCTCCAGGTTGTTTCCAATATTTTGCCATTACAAAGGAAGCATGAGTGGACAACCATGTATGTACACAGTCACTTCACACATGTGCAAATATTTCCATAGGATAAATTCCTATATGAGAAATTGCTACATCAGAAGGCATATTAGCATTTTTCCAAATCCTTTCTGTAAACCATTTTCTTATATCATATAATATGCACACAGAAACACGTACACAAAGAAGGAACAGCTCAGTGGTTTCTTACGGAGCTAATTGTCATGTATGATAACTGCCAACAAGATCAAGAAGTAGAGCCAGAAATAGCAGGCCCGCCCAGGCCAGGTGCTCAGTTGATTAGAGCATCATTCCATACAACAAAAAGGTTGCAGGTTCAATCCCCAGTCTGGGTACGTACAGGAGGCTACCGATCAATTTCTCTCTCTCTCCCTCTCTCAAATAAAAAAACATAATTGGGTGAGGATTAAAATAAAAAGAAATAGCAAGCCCTGTTCCCTTCTTTTTAAATATATATATATATTTTTATATATATATAAAATAAATATATATTTATTTATTTATATATATATTATTTTTTTATTCATTTTAGAGGGAGATAGAAACATCAATGATGAGAGAGAATCATTGACTGGCTGCCATCGAGCCCACAACCCAGGCCTGTGTCCTTGACAGGAATCGAATCTGGGACCTTTCAGTCCCTAAGCCGATGCTCTATCCACTGAGCCAAACCAGCCAGGGCCCCTGTGCGTTTCTTAATCATTACCCCATCCCAAGTCACCCATCCATCTCTTACAGAGATCCTTGCTTGCTCTTATAGATACAGTTTATCCTGAGGATGCATTCTTTATTACCCATTCAATTTGCTTGTTGTTTCCCCCACACACACTCTGTTCTTTTGTATCTAGCTTCCTTTACAGACTGTAACATCTGTACAATTTATCCATGTTGTTCCCTGTAGCTTGGTCCATTCATTTTCATTATTGCCTAGTAATCCATAGCATGAATAGGCTATAATTTATTTATGGACTCCACGGCTGATGTGCATTTGCGTTGTTTGCAGTTTGAGATTTGTCTTTGTTTGTTCATGCTGCTATAACAAAATGCCCCAGACTGGATGGCTTAAATAACAGAAATGTCTTCCTCGCTGTCCTGGAAGCTGGAAGTCTGAGATCAGGGTGCCAGCACAGTTGAGTTCTGGGGAGGGCTCTCTGCCTGACTTGCACACAGCGGCCTCCTTGCCCTGTCCGCTCTTGGTAGAGAAAGTGTCTGGAATCTCTTCCTCTTCCTGTCATGAGGGTTCCACCCTCTTGATCTCATTAAAAACTAATTATCTTCTAAAGGCCCCGCCTCCCAAAACCATCCCATGGGTGGTTAGGGCTTCAACATGTGAATGTGGAGGAAACAATTCAGTCCATAGCAAGGCCTTTATAAAGACAAGCATGCCTCGATTTATTGTGCTTTGCATTATTATGCTTCCCACACACTGCTTTTTCTTTTTTTCTTTTTTAAATATATTTTATTGATTTTTCCACAGAGAGGAAGGAAAAGGGATAGAGAGCTAGAAACGTCGATGAGTGAGAAACATCGACTAGCTGCCTCCTGCACACCCCCCACCGGGGATGTGCCCGCAACCAATGTACATGCCCTTGACCGGAATTGAATCTGGGACCCTTCAGTCCGCAGACCAACGCTCTATCCACTGAGCCAAACCAGTTTCGGCTGCTTTTTCTTTTTTCTTTCTTTCTTTTTTTTTTTTAATTTATCTTTATTGTTGAGAGTATTACATCGCTTCTCGGCCTTTTGGCTAAGATCAAGTGTGAGAGTATTACAGATGTCCCCCATTTTTCCTCCATTGCCCCCCTCCACCTGGCTCCCACCCCAGGCCTTCACCGAACTGTTGTCTATGTCCATGGGTTATGCATATAAGTTCTTTGCTTACTCTCTTCCTGCCCTCCCTACCCCTTCCATCTGAGATCTGTCAGTCTGTTCCATGCTTCCATGTCTCAGGACCTATTTGGTTCATCAATTTATTTTGTTCATTAGATTCCTCAGTTAAGTGAGATCATGTGATACTTGTCTTTCTCTGAGTGGCTTATTTCGCTTAGCATGATACTCTCTGGGTCCTTCCAGGCTGTCTCAAAGGGTAAGAGATCCTTCCTTTTTACTGTGGCATGGTGTTCCATGGTGGAAATGTACCCCAGCCAGCCCTGCATTGAGCAAGTCTATTGTCGCCATTTTCCAACGGCATTTGTTCATTCTGTGTCTCTTTGTCACATTTTGATAATTCGCACAATATTTCAGACTTTTTCATTATCTGTTATGGTGCTTTGTGATTAGTGAGCTTTGATGTTACTACTGTAATTGTTTGGGGGTGCCACAAACTGCACCCCTCTAGACAACTGATAAATGTTGTGTGTTCTGAAATGCAACAATATTGAAAGTAGGCCAATTAACAACCCCAAAATGGCCCACAAGTGTTCAAGTGAAAGGAAGAGTCGAACACTCACTTTATGTCAAAGGCTAGAAATGATTAAGCTTACTAGTGATGAGGAAGGCACATCAAAAGCTGAGACAGGCCGAAAGCTGGGCCTCTCCAGCCAATCAGCCACGCTGTGGATGCCAAGGAAAAGTCCTGCAGGAAATTGAAGGCGCTACTCCAGTGAGCACACAAATGATAAGAAAGCAAATGCTCTATTGCTGCGAGGGAGAAAGTTTTAGTGGCCTGCGTAGAAATCACACCACCACAACACTCCCTTCAGCCAGAGCCTAATCCAGAGCGGGGATTGTGGAAGGCTGAGAGAGGTGAGGAGGCTGCAGGAGAAACGTTTGAGGCTGGCAGAGGTTGGCTCATGAGGCTTAAGAAATCATCAGTGCAAGCGGACACTTCAAAGGATTTAGAGTACGACACAATCTCAGTCAGTAAAGCAGCAGCAGAAGCCGACTCCAGCTTTGTAAGTTCGACTGTAGGTAAAATGCTATCAGACAGCCCCGCTGGCTACAGAGAAATTGCTCACGAAAGAGTCACTTGATGCGGCAAACTTCATTGTGGTCTTATCTTAAGAAACTGCCACAACCCCCAGCCGTCACACCGCCACCCTGTCCGTCAGCAGCCGTCAATATCGAGGCAAGACCCTCCGCCAGCAAACAGGTTATGACTCGCTGAAGGCTCAGATGATGGTGGCATTTTGGGGGCAATAAAGCATTTGCTAATTAAAGTATGAACGTTGGGGTGTTTTCTGGTTTTTGATTTTTTTTAGACATAATGCTATCGCACACTTAATAAACTACAGTATAGTGTAAACATAACTTTTTAAAAATATATTTTATTAATTTTTTTACAGAGAGAAAGGGAGAGGGATGGAGAGCTAGAAACACCGATGAGAGAGAAACATTGATTCAGCTGCCCCCTGCATACTCCCCACTGGGGATGTGCCTGCAACCAAGGTACATACCCTTGACCGGAATCGAACCTGGGACCCTTCAGTCCAAAGGCCGATGCTCTATTCACTGAGCCAAACCAGTCAGGGTGTAAATATAACTTTTATGTGCACTGAGAAACCCCAGAGTTTGTGACATTCACTTAATTACGACATTTGCTTTTTGGCGGTGGTCTGGAACCGAACCCGCAGCATCTCTAAGGTAGGCCTGTGTTGTTGCCCGAACATTCTAGAATAAACAGCTGCCCAATCCAGAGTCACTAGCAGTGTGTGCACGAGTTCCAGGAGCTCTTCCCCTCTCCAGCTCCCCCACTGGGACGTGTTATTGTATTTTATAATTTCAGCCATTCTGATGGGCGTGTGGTGGTTTTTAAATTTCTCTACTTAGTAACTGACTTTGATCTCTATACATTTCTTGGTCATATGGATTTCCTATTTTATAAAGTCCCTGTTCCCATCTCTTTCCCATTTTTCTTTTGAGTTGTCTATTTTATTTATTTATTTATTTTTATTGCTTTGTAGGAATTTTGTCATGCAGGATAATGAATCCTAGGCCAGTTACATGTTTTGCAATGATCTTCTACTCTTTATGTAATTTTCATTTTCAATGGTGACTTTTTCTGATTGGAATTTTTTTATATAGCTCATATTTTTTTATCTTTATGGTTAAGGCCTTTTGTGTCCTATTTAAAAAATCTAAGGTCATTCACTTTGTCCCCTCTGTTATCTCCTAGAAGCTTCCACGTGTTGCCTTTCAGATTGATCACTGTAACCCACCTGGGGTTGATCTTTAGGTACTGGATTAGATAGGATCACGACTGATTTTTCTCTCCACGTGGATAACCCAACTGACCCAATAGCACTGCCACTTTGCAGAAATCAAGTGCCCTCGTAAGTGTAGGTCTATTTTCTAGTCTCTGTTCTGTTTTACTGGTGTGTTTATCTTTACCCCCACATCATACTGTCTTAACCACTTAGCCTTAGAAATTATAGAACATGCCAGATCAACCTCCACTCATGCAATTCAACAAAAATGTATTGTGCGCCCCATACAGTGCCAGACAGTATAGCGATGGGGGTATGCTTTTTAAGTATAAGCACAGCTTTAAAAGATGTGCAGTCTGTAAGTGGCCAGAATGAGCAAGATAATTATACAGAGGTGACCCGTAAGTGTGATGGTGCTGTACAGGGGAAAGGAATGCGGAGCTAAGAGTCTCCTAAGAGAGGATTTGATCTGATGGGTGAGGGTCAGGGTTTCCTGGAGGAGGAGCATCATGAGTTGAAATCAGAGAGGTGAATAAGAATTTAAAAAATCAGAAGCAAGGGGCCTTTCCAGTTTGGCTCTGAGGATAGAGCATAGGTCTGTACCCCGAAGGGTCCCAGGTTTGATTCTGGTCAAGGGCACATAACTCGGTTGCAGGACTTCCTGGGCCAGGCCCTGGTCAGGGAGCGTGCAGTGATTTCCAGGGCAGTTCTCTCACATTGATGTTTCTCGCTGTCTTTCCCTCTCTCTAAAATCAATGGGAAAATATCCTCGGGTGAGGATTAAAAAAAAAAAAAAATCAGAAGCAAGGGAAAAGCATCCAGGGCAGTGGGAACAGTATCTGTGAAGGCTCTGGGTAGCAGCCTACACAGGACAGACACAAGATCCAAATGCCAGAACCCAGAGGGACGGAAGTCGTGGGCAGAGATTGGAAAGGGGAGAGGGACCAGATCTCAAGGCCTCTTAACCAGGTTCAAGGGCTAGTTTTTATACCAAGAACAACTGTCCTAAAAAAAAAAACCCAACAAGTCCCCTTGAGTATTCCGGATGAAGGGCTGTTCTAAGAGCCTCTTTAGCATACGTAGGCAGGGCTGCTGCTTTGCAGAATGTGTGTGGCAGCCTCTGGGGTAAGACGTCAGTCCTGTTTAGCCTCATCCCACGGCTCCCGGCACCTGGAGTTTCCGTTTTGCTAGCCGTGGAAGTGACAGTTCTTCTGAGGAGTCTGCCCGAGTCCCGCAGGCAGCAGCATCTGCCCAGCACCACGTCAGTCTGGAAGCCTCTCGCCAGCCCGCCTGCTGGGTCATTCCTGGCATGGGCCTGTGCCAGACACCGGGCTGTGGACTTGAACCATTCCTCCTCATTCATCTTCACCTCGAAGCAGGTGACCTCCCGTTGTTCCTTAATAGCAGTGTGTTTCTGCCGGGCCCTCCCCAGCCCCAGGGAGCCTTTGGCAAGATCTGAAGACATTTGGGGTTGTTACAGCTGGCAGGGGAGGTGGCACTACTGGCATTTAGTGGGTAGAAGCCAGGGATGTTGTTAAACATCCTACAGCGCCCAGGATGGCCCCACCCCAAACCACAAGGAATTATCTGGCCCCAAAAGTCAGTAGTGCTGAGGCTGGGAGACCCTGCTTAAGCGCCCTCCTTTCCCACACCTTTTCTCGCGTTTTCAGAGGAAGTTTGTGTGAGGGAACACACCTCTCTCTAACACCTTGTCCCCTTGTAGTTGTTTCTTACCAGGTTTCAGGGGTTTTATTCCACTGGAATGGCAGGGCCTAGCCTCAGCATTGGAGTCAGAAAAAAAAAAAAGGGGGGGGGGTGGGGGGGAGACTGAAGCCATGATGTTTGGCTAGTGGTAGAGTTTATTTCTTTTTTTTAATTATTGATTTTTTTTACAGAGAGAAAGAGAGAGGGATAGATGAGAGAGAAACAGCGATCAGCTGCCTCCTACACACCCCCCACCGGGGATGTGCCCACAACCAAGGCACATGCCCTTGACCGGAATCGAACCCGGGACCCTTCAGTCCGCAGGTTGACGCTCTATCCACTGAGCCAAACCGGTTTCGGCTAGTGGTAGATTTTAAAAAACTCACTATTCTGCAACCATTCAGGGCATTTCCAGTCCTGCAGATTCACCCCGGGGTTGGTAGGAGGTGGAGAGAAAAATCTCCCCCACCTCCCATGGGCCGGCACCTCTGAGCACTTGCCAAGGCATATTCTTTTCCCTCTTCTGGGAATGGAGAACGAATAAATCCATGCCGGAGCTGCTCACCGCAGTGTGCCAAGGGTCGCCGCATTTGTCCAGGTGAGCTCCTCTGCACGTTTATCTCCGGGGAAAGAGAACACATACAGACCTCTCCATCATTGTTGGGGTTTTGCTGCCTGGTCCAACAGAATAAACTGTTCCCCAAAAACAAACAAGGAGAGATTCGCTTGGTTCAGACCTTTGAAGGACCCAAAGCTATCTTGTAGGAGACAGCAGATTGTCACTGAATTTCCCTGGGGCTGGTAATCTTTAACCCAGAAAAGGCTATAAAATGGGGCGCTCTCCCCTTGTAGGTGCCAGGGTTGCTGGGGAAGTCCCTGCCCAGGCTCAGCTGGGGCTGCAGCATCCTGCCCCCCAACCTGAATGAGCAAGGCCAGCTGCCGGCTCAGGGATGCCCACACAGGAAGCTCGCCACACTCGCTCTCAGGGGTAGACCCTGCACACAAGGCCAGGGATGGGAGGGCTGCTGGGGGTCTGCTTGCAACAAAGAACAACAGGGCACTAGACTCTGTGCCGAGCACTTCACACGTATTAATGTCTAACCCTCCAGGTAGTTCTTGAGTTTCTGGTCTCATCAACACTTTACAAATGAGGAAACGGAGGCACAGAGAGGTTAAATAACTGGCCCAATGTTGTATGTGGCTGAAATGTCCATCTTATGTGATTAGAAGAGTTCAGGGCAGTCTGTTCCAGAGTTAGTCCCAGAGAAAGCCCCAGGCCAGGTTGCCCACCTCCCCATGGGGAAGTCATTGCCTGGAGCATTTCTCTGTTTTTTTGTCTCCAACCCCAGACTGTGAATCCCATGAGGATGGAGGCTTAGCCTACCCTTTCTGTGTCCCCAGCATCATCCCAGGATCTGGGACAAAGTGAACATGTGGCCAGTGTTTGTTGAATGAAGGCATGAATACATTATTTGGATTAACTTTCTCAGAGAAATTCTTTTTTTTAATATTTTTATTGATTATGATATCACATAATTGTCCTCATCTCCCCATTCCCATCCCAAATTCCTCCCCACATATACCCCCACCCCCCTGTTGTCCATGGCCACTGGGTAGGTCCATATGCATGCACACGAGTCCTTTGGTTGATCTATTCTCCTTACCCCCACTCTCCCCTACTTTCCCTCTGAGGTTTGAGAGTTTGATCACTGTTTCTCTTTCTCAGAGAAGTTCTTGAGAAGGTTTGTGTTATATTTATTTCCCAACATTTCTTGGAGGGGGCTCTTTGTTTCATTTTGCCTGCTTTTTTATTTTTATTTTTTCAAGGAAACTTTAATTCGAGATCTTTATAGATTCACACCCAGTTTCCCCCAATAGCAACACCTTGCTAACTAACCCACAGTGCAGTATCACAACATGCTTTATTCTCCTAAGCAACCATACCCATGCATTAATAGTTTTTATGTTTTTTTCTTAATGAGCATTGAAATGAAAAGAGTACCACTAAGATAAATGTTTACTTATGTGCCGTCTGAGATCCTAGGACCTGGGTGGCTCAGTGGATGCCATCGACCTGTGTGTGTTGGGCCAGCCATCTGACTGAGCCTCAGTTTCCTTGTATGGAGAATGGGCGTGGTAACAGAACCCGCTTCCCAGAATTCATTGTCAGATTTGGTTGCCAATAGAAGACCCTCAAGAAACGGAGCCCTGCTTCTTGCCAAGAGCTTCCAGTGAGGCCTCAGACACTTGGCTTGTCTTCTCTGAGCCTTGACTTTTCACTCTGTTACAGAGGACGATTGGGCAGGATCTCCGAGGTCCTTATTCATCTCTGACAGACTGTAATGTGAGACTCCTGGTTGCCGCTGCCACTTTGCTGAAAGAGGGGCTTGCGCTGGGGGGGAATGGTGGAAATCTGGCTTCGGACGTGCCATCACAGGCAGAGGAGGGAGCAGAAGGAGAGGAAACCGGCAGGGTCCCACGTCCTGACACCTGAGCCAGCTTGGGGAACACTGCTCTTTGCGCCCTGCTCCGCCCACATCGTCCTTCCCTACCACCTCCCCACTCACAGTGTGTCACATGGACACAATGCCCAGCAGGCTGTGTTCTGTGGGAGCTGCTGCGCCGGGACCCCACCTATTGAGCTTAAGCCGCTGGAACAGGGGGCCTGGCTCCATCCTCACCTGACCAGCGCCTGTGTCTTTTGTCAGCTCAGCTTTTTGTTCTGAGTCTGTGAAATGAAGTCCCAGCTTTGCCTGGGCATAGCTTTAGGGGGAAGTTGCTGAGTCTACAGGGTCATCTCCCCACTTGAGTTGGCATTGTGGGAGGGAAGAGAATGCAGACTTCTGTCAGAGACGGACGAGAAGCAGATGGTTCATATGGTTAAGATAAGAGGCTGGTTC
Organism: Pipistrellus hanaki; assembly: GCF_964339955.1. NCBI lineage: Eukaryota > Metazoa > Chordata > Mammalia > Chiroptera > Vespertilionidae > Pipistrellus > Pipistrellus hanaki. The sequence goes on along the minus strand of NC_140506.1, from coordinate 85,556,322 downwards.
CTTGCTGTAGTCTTCATTTTCTGCAGGAGCCAAGTGAGTGTCAAGATTGCATTTCTCCTCCTCTGTAGAATCACCCCATTGCACCTTGCTCGTGACTCTGCAGAAGAGCGAGGCAGCCAGGCAATGCTTAGTTGCTACAAGAGTGCGGGTGAGTTTCTGTAACCTTCACTTAGCCTGTTTTCCCGTCTACAAAAGGGCACCACTGTGGCATCACAAGATGCTTAAGAGTATCCTTGATATCTGGAAATCAGCATAGAGTATAAATAAAGCCTGACCCAGCAGAGGGCCCTTCAGCTCTTTTTGCCTTGGTTTTCTCATCTGGGAAATGGGAAGAAGGCTTTCTTGTGATGGTGTGATGCCAAGTCTCAAAACAAATGGCACTCTTGGCGAGGAGGGAGACACAGAGAGGTTACTGGTGTTAACTGAATGGAGCAGCTCACCCCTTGGGAACCAGTCCATACCTGCCATTCCTTGGGCAGGACTGGACCAGGGGAGTGGACATCAGAACCTGGGCTGATCTGGCCCAACCATGCCCCCTCTCTGATGCTTGAAGCGCCTCTCCTGTCTCCTAGGTAAAAAGACACCCAGCCTCTGGAGTTGAGTCTACTCCAGCGCAAGGAGCTTTCTTAGTCATTTCTGGTCATTTCTCTCTCGTTTTGTCTATGCCTCTGTTTCCCCTTTGTAAAATTAGAATAATGACATTTGCTGCATCATTTTACCTGTCTCGGTGACCAAAATCGTCACAGAGTTCTGTACTCAGGAAACTCACGTTCTTCTGGGGATGTGGTGAAGACGCAACTTTTTAAGGTAAACAAAACAAGGTGGCGCGTGTCTAGCAGGGAGGAGAAGGGGACGGGAAGCGCAAGGTGCAATTTTAAATCACACCTCAAAGAAGACAGGAGGGAGAGACATAGGGGTCACTGGGGAAGCGATTTGGGGGCAGTAGATAGAGCAAGAGCAAAGCCTTTGAGGTGGGGTCACCTGGCAAATTTTAGGGGCAGCAAAGGGCCAGTTGGCTGCAGCAGAGGAGTGGGGGTTGGGAGAGGGGTGGGCAGAGAGCAGAGGGACAGGGACAGCGAGGTGGAAGGTGCTGGGGTTGTCCAAGGCCTCCTAGAGGCCATGGTGTGGCTTTGGCTTGGTAGAGGGAAGACAGTACAGACGTGTGGTTTCCAGGCTTGGAACGCTGAGATCAAAGTTCACTGTGCACCGTTGTAAAGGGCCAGATGGTGACATTGCCGCCACTGCAGTCACTGTCACCGCTGCTCGGCTGTTCCGCTGTGGCACCGACAGGCAGCTGCAGCAGCCGTAGTCCAGTTCCTCTTCTCGTGCACAGTCAGGCAGCCACGCCTCAGAATGTCCTCTTCCCTGGCCTACAGAGACCCCAGGCTTCCTCGCTCCCAGCTTCCCTTTCCTCCACCGGCTCTGGCGGAATCGGGAAGTTTCGCCTTGCGTCTCCTAAGAGCACTAATCTCCCTGACTATGTTGACCTACTTTCAGCTCTGGAGAACTTCCACTGGGGGATTGGAATCCAGTTTGGCCTGGCCCCATGCTGGCACACCAATGTCCCTTTCACAGCCCACATGGAAGCTCCTCTCCCCCTCGCACACCTTCAGAAGCCAAACCGAACACCAAACAACCGAACACCGCTCAGTTTCCCAGCGCCTCTGGCCTCTCTGTTAATGCCATGTCAGGTTATTCAATAATTTCCCCTGTAAGTAAACATCTAGACACACTGGGCTGCCATCAACTCAGCTTGCCCTCGCTCCCTGTCAGTACAGCTGACCCTTGAACAGCATGGGGGTGGGGATGGGGGCATGCACCAACCCATCGCAATAGAAAATCTGAGTTTAACTTTTTACTTAAAAAAAAAAAAATAAAAGGTTTACTGCTAATCGCCTGCCTGCGGTTGACCCTTCCTGATAGCATAAACAGTGAATGGACACATGTTTTCTGTTATATGTATAATGCACTGTATTCTAAGATTAAAGTAAGCTAGAGTTGAGAAAGTGCTATTCAGAAAATTGTAAGGAAGAGAAAATACGCTTACAGTGCTGATTGAAAAAAAATCTGCATTTAAGTGGATCTGTGCAGTCAAACCCGTGTTGTTCATGAGTCAACGGTGTACCCTAGAGCAGTGGTCGGCAAACTGCGGCTCTGTTGACTAATGAGTGTGCCGACCACTAGGCTAGACTCTCGATTCCAATAATTACAGGCTGTTGTTGTTCCTTGTGATGAAGCCCCTATCCAGTGGTCGGCAGACTCAGTCAACAGAGCGGCACACCGTGTGGCTCAAGAGCCGCAGTTTGCAGACCACTGCCCTAATATTATTCGAGAAAGCTAGAGATGCTTCTTCCCTGCAACACTTGAATAAGTGATGAGCACAGATCATTAGCGGTGAATCACAAAGTACAAACAGTGAGAGAAATAGACTGCCCCGCAGCCCCGCAGCCCAGATAAAACAGTGTCACAGCACACATTTCTTTCCAGCCTCCCTTCTTGGGTGTTATTGGCGTATGGTCTTGTTTTTGTGCGTCTACAAAATTACAACCAGACTGCCTGTACAACTTCACGGCCCTTTCTCTCCCATTGCATGGCTTCGGAAATGATGTTCTTGCCTTTTTACATCACTTCTGGTAAATAAGTTGTTATATTACAGCTGCTCTGAGCAATCCTCAGATGTTGGTTGTTTATTTATGCTGTCCTCGGCCATCCACGCCTCTACATGACACCGTGGCGCTGAACATCTCTGAGCAGATTATTCCGTATTTAGGATTATCTGCATTCGCTCCGTTTCTGGAGGTGGGATTATTTGGGGTTCACAGATTCAACATCTCCTGATTCCTTGTGGCTACATTGTCTGGTGGTGTGTTTGGTGAGGGAACCGGGGGTGATGCTCTGACTTCAAGATTGGAGGTCAGAAATGCAAGTAGCTGGTTGGTTGATTGGTTGGTTGGCTGGTTGGCTGGCTTTTCTTCCTGGACCTCCTTTCAGAGAGGAAACTGAGTTCACACCTAACAGCACGGTCAGTTGCACAAAGCAGTTGAGACAGGAGGCAGACTTCAGAGTTCCTGTGGCAAATGATGCTGTTTCTCTGAAGAGCTCTGTGGTAGCGAATTGACCACATTTCTCAGTAGGGCCTTTAGATCCTTCGGGTTAGGACTGTGCTCACAATAAGATGTCAGTAATTGCTTTTATAGCTGAGACGGTTGTGTCCTCTTTGCCAGGCCCTCAGTTCTCTGTAAAATGGGGATACCTTCCAGGAATCAGAGGTAGAAATGGCCAGAGAGAATAAGCAAAAGGTAGAGGCGAGTGATGTGAGAGAGAGGGAAGTTGGTGTGACTTGGGAAGCATCTCAGAGGCCTAATGAAAGCCTGGGACCAACTCTGATCTGTAGAGTGACAAGCTAAGGGTGCGGAGGCAGGACGATGACTCTGCCCCTGCAGTGGTCTTGGTGAAATATGACCAGCTAATGCAAATGAGGGGAGAAGCAGGTGAATTAAAGACATATTTTAGAGGCAGCTTAGAGTTCCCTTTCTTCCTCCCTTCTCTGGTTTCATCTTCAAGCTGATAACCAGGTAATTCTGGTCATGTCCAAGAGGTCAGTGCTAACATGTAGTTGAGTTTTATGCCAGTTTGCAAGAGGCAAGCGAGAAGCCTGCATTTCTGAGGCAGGGCCACAATTATGGAAGCAAAAAGCTGGCTGGGCTGACCTTGGGTGCATCCTAGCCAGGAGTTAGGGATGTTGACAAACCCTAGAGCACGCATCTTTCTGGCTTTGAACAGGATCATCTCAGAACCAGTCATAAAATCACCACCAGCCCCAGCCCCAGAAAACCATAGCCAGTACGCACGTGCCATAATTAAAATCAGCGGTGACATTTGTCCCGAGTGGGGGTAGCATGCTGAAAGCAGCTAGCCTTCCCACATGGATCCCACAAAAGAATGAAATCACTAGTGGGTCCAACAGGGACCTGCTCTGAGGGGATGCATACCTGAACTTGATGGGTCCCTCTAACCCACATCCCACCTAGACAACAGGAGACACACCAGTGGGGAGATTCACTCACTGTCTGGTTTATTACCAGTTCCTGAGGTCCTATGCTGGTACAAAGTTCAGAGTGTGCTGCACACTTTTTAACTCATGCTTATTAGATCTTATGTATTGATTAATCAGATTGTTTAAAATTAAGTGCTACAAGTCAAATTCCTTTCCTGGGAGCTTAATTTTTACAGACTCACTCCTGTGACCGACCTGTGGTACCAGGGTTTCTGGCTTCTGTGCGGCGACAGGAGGGACCGGGTTTTGGATGAACTTTGGTTCCTCTGGTAATTAGCTCTAATCTTGTGCACATTGCCGGATCTACCTGCACTTCGTTTTTCTTGTTGGTAGCCCATCAGAGTACCTCCTTCCCGGGGGTCATGCAAATACTATACACTGAGTGGCCAGATTAGTATGATCTCTGAGTGCATAATAATCTGGCCACTCGGTGTGTGTGTGTGTGTGTGTGTGTGTGTGTGTGTGTATTAGAGGCCTGGTGTGTGTATTAGAGGCCTGTGTGTGTGTATTAGAGGCCTGGTGCATGAATTTGTGCATGGGTGGGGTCCGGCCAGCCTGGCCAGTGTGAGGAGACATGGGCAGTTGGCCAGCCTGCCTGCTGGTCGAACTCCTGGTCGAGGGGACAATTTGCATATTAGCCTTTTATTATATAGGATATACACTGAGTGGCCAGATTATTATGCATACAGAGATCATAATAATCTGGCCACTCAGTGTAGATGGCGTTAATCTGTGTGAAATAGTTAGATCAGGACTGGAAATATAACAGGCGCTCACTAACTGGTTGCCCATACATTATTTAAGATTCAGACCCATTCCAGGTATATTTCAGCACCAACCAAGCTGCATCCTCCAATAAGCCACACATTGCTACTGAGCACTGAAATGTGGCTAGTCTGAACTGAAATGTGCTTTAAACGTAAACTACACATTGGATTTTGAAGACATAGTATGACAAAAAGATTATTAAAATTTCATTAATTTAATTTTATATTGATCACATGTTGAAATGATATTTTGGATATACCAGGTTAAATAGAACATACAGCTAACACTCATCTGTTCCCTTTCTTAATGTGGCCACTAGAAAATTTAAATTGAACAAGTAACTCGCATTTATATTTATTTTTTACAGCACTGGTTGGAAGGTCTGATTTAAGAATTAGGAAGGAATACGAAATGGAAAAAGCGTGGACCCTGCAGTCAGAATGTTTGGGGGTTGTCTGGGTAGCATCACTCTCTTATGGTTCTAGGCAAGTCACGTAACCTCTGTAAAATGGGAGCAAGATTCCCTACCACAGAACGGTTGTTTTGAGGCTTAAATGAGATCATATATGGGAAGTGCTTAGCTCAGTTGTAGGCACGAAATTGGTGCTCAGACGAAAAAGGTTCTAGCTTTTGTCACATGCGCTAGGGGGGTGCAGTATTCAGAAGTGATCTGAACAGATTCTAAAGATGAATTAATATCAGTAACTCTCATTTGTCTGGCAAGACGACTCTTGCATGCTGGTTTCATCTCTAGCGCCAACTTTGACCTTCAGAATGATCCTGGGAGGTATCGTCAGCCCCTTAGAGAGCTGGGGAGACTAAGGCACAGGAGACCTTCAAGGTCTGAGCAGCCCCATTGTGTTCCCTCAGAACTTGTCTGCCTCCAAGTTGTGTTCGGTTTTTGCTCCTCCACCCTCTAGTTAGGTAGCATCTGCAGTTGTGTCTTTTTTTTTTCTTTTCTTTTCTTTTCTTTTCTTTTTTTTAAATATAATTCATTTTTTACAGAAGGAAGAGAGAGGGATAAATAGTTAGAAACATCGATGAGAGAGAATCATCGATCAGCTGCCTCTTGTGGGCACCTCCTACTGGGGATGTGCCCGCAACCAAAGTACATACCCTTGACTGGAATCGAACCTGGGACCCTTGAGTCCACAGGCCGACGCTCTATCCACTGAGCCAAACCAGTTTGGCTACAGTTGTGTTTTGAACAAAGCAGAAGACCAACACCTAGTGCAGCCCAGCAGCCTCGCTGACTGCCTGACAGTGCTGAGCTGTGTGTTATGGAGGGAGACAAGCAAGGCATTCCTGGGCCTCTTTTGTTCCCCAGCCGGGGGGGGGGTAGAAGGGGAAAGGGGACAACTAGTGCTGGCACTTGTGTCAGAGAGGAGGCAGCTCATAAAGTCATGTGCCCTGGACACCTTGGTCCCTACTTATGTCTCACCCTGACTCGATACCCCAGTGAGGTGCTGCTGGGGACAAGGAGATCCTGTGCCTTACACACTCCTTTGCAGCTTTCTTAACTTAATACATTAAACACTTTCTCATGTCAGTACAGAGGCAAAACACGGCCTCTTTTTATTGGATGAATGCTATTCTGTATTATGCTGGACCCAAATGTATTCAGCCAGTTCCTCCTGATGGACATTAAGGTTGCTTTCCATTTGTATCAATGAGACAAACTTCTTCAAGTAGAATTATGCTGAGAAAAAAAATGGTCAGTGCATCTAAAATTTTATAGATTTTTGCCTGGCTCAGTGCTTGAGCATCGACCTATGAACCAGGAAGTCACAGTTAGATTCCTAGCCAGGGCACATGCCCGGGTTGTAACCTCAATCCCCAGCGTCGGGCGTGCAGGAAGCAGCTCATTAATTATTCTGTCTTGTCATTGGTGATTCTCTCCTCCCTTCTTTTCTGAAATCAATAAAAATATGTTTTTAAGAAGACTTTATAGATTTTGATAAATTGCTCTCCAAGATATTTGTAATTGATACCCCCACCAGCAATGTATGAGGTGCCAATTCCCCCACACCGTCAACATGGCCATATATTTCATGATAATAAATCAGTATGGAGAAGGCAGAGGGAGAGTGGGATGGTAGCTGGAAGACCAGTCAAGAAGCTGGGGCAGTACTGGGCACTTGAACTCTACAGGACAAAAGAGAGTGGATGGGAAGGAGACTAGGCTTAGTGTGGATGTAAAATCCCAGGGCGTGGTGGTGGAAGATGATGACAGGAAGGAGTCGAGGACGGATCTTGGGTTTCCATCTTGAACAGATGGGTAGACGGGAATTCTGTTTATTGAAATGCTGAACACAAGAAAGGAAATCGGTGTGGTGATGGGAAAATGCTGGTGTGAGCTGAGAACATATGGGGTTTAATATGCAGAATGCCCTCTTGGAGGTTTTCACTGGGCCAGGGAGGAAGATTCCGAGGGCAGGAGGGGGGTGAATCATGTGTGGAAACCATGAGTGTGTGTGTGATCTCCCATGGATGGGTGGATGGATGGATGAGTGAGAGATTGGATGGATGGATGGGTGGATGGACGGACAGATGGACGATAGACAGAAGTCTAGAGTTTACTCCATTTAGAATCATATCAAATTGCTGTCTTTGTTCAAAAATTATCAAATACTTAATTTTACACAGGCTGCAGCATTGGAGGGGAAAGGGTACTGATGGCTGCAATTTAATTTGACATGCACCAAAAATAGGATTAATGGCCCTGGCCAGTTTGCTCAGTCGTTAGAGTGTCAGCCTGAGGACATTTAATTTCTGGTCAAGGGCACATACCTCAGTTGCAGGCTCGATCTGAGACCCTGATCGGGGTGCAAATGGGAGGCAACCAATGGCTGTGTCTCTCACATTGATGTTTCTCTCTTTCTCTTTCCCTGACTTCCTCCTTCCCCTCCACTCTCTCTAAAATAAAAACAACAACAAAAATCAATGGGGGAAATACCCTTGGGTGGGAATTAAAAAATTGAATTAATGGATAATAGATTTGGAGAAAGCAAGCATGGTAAAGAGGTTAATAACTGAGCTAAGTGGTGGATACACACCTATTCACTGTCAAATTCAACTTTGCTCTCTGTTGGAAATTTCCATAATCAAATCATGGGGAATGTTTTCCCGTGTCAAACGTTGGCAGTTTCGTGTTTTTTCACCTAATAATTTACCCCTCATTTGGGCAGGTCCCCACTTTGTAGCATCAACAGATCTGCGGTCTCCTTTGGCCTTTTCCTTCCCCGAGTTGGAGGCTGAAGGTCGGCGTTTCTCCCTCCCAGACACGGTTCAGGTTGAACTGCTCGAACGTGCTGATTACTGTGCTGAGGTTGCCGGTAGCTGGCTTGTAATAATTACAGATTTTCTCTGCGATTTGATCCCATTGGTTGCCACAGCAACGGTGTAATAGCTCAACTGAAGCGCTGTCGCTGTGATTTAGAACCAACCCGTCTCTCTTGAAGCCTCAGGTCTGGGTGCCCCCACTTCCTGGCCGTTGTCATAGCAACCGATGAGTTGCACATGACTGAAAACTCTGTGTCCGCGCCCCCGCCCCCATTCACCTTCCCCATCTCGTGACCATTCCCACATCCTCTTCTGGGCCCCTGTGGATAGGCATTGATCCCAGCTTGGTCTACAATGGGGGTTGCGGGGGGACCGGAGTCATGATTCCCCAATGTCATCGTTGCCCCCCTCCCCGCCCCCGAGGGGTTCTGGGAAATTATCAGAGCCAGAGCTGCCTCTGGCTCCTGGAGGCCTGAAGTGGAGTGGGCGCCCCTCAGAGCCCCTTCATGGCCGTGGCTGTCACAGGCTGGCTCTGCCGCAGCCGCAGCACCGGGTCCTGGGGAAGCCATTTAGGACTGGAAGCCTTGGATCTCTGTTTTGCCGCTACAGGCGTTCCTGAGCCCCTTGGAGAAAAACCTAGGAAGCGGCCCCTGGAAGAAGCGGGGCAGGGGGGCTGGGGGGGGGGGGGTAGCAGACAGCCTGTTTCCAAGGGTCCCAGATCGGCTCTCCTCGGCTTAAACCCAGCTGAGCTTAAAACACCGCTTTTTAGAAATCCATGTTCTGTTTTCCTCTCTGTTATCTCGTCTTTTCCTGTCTCTCTTTGTTTCTGTATGGATTTTTTTCTCTCTGTTTCTGTTTGATCTCTCTCTCTCTCTCTCTCTCTCTCTCTCTCTCTCTCTCCTCTCTCTCTCTCTCTCTCTTCCCTTCTCTCTCCCCCTCCCCTCCATCCCTCTGCCTCTGGCACTTGCTGGGAACCAGCTGAGCACATCCTTTTCCCAAACCTGCTTTGCTTCCAAGGAGTCCTTTCCTCTCTTGTGCCTGAGCCCACGCTCTGGGGACTGCGGGAAGCCCGGGCATCCTCCAGAGCGGGAACTGGGACCCAGCGGCACCTCTTAGGATGGACCGGCCAGCCGCGTCCCTGGGACTCCGCAGGATGGCATAGAGGAGGCGTTTTCAGCAGGCAGAGCCGGGCGTGCTGCGGGACCCTGACCACCGGGCTCTGTGAGTGCAGGGGTGCGTGCGTATGTACCTTCGTGTATTTGCATGTATCTGCCGGCATGTGGAGGTGTGTCTCAGCGTGTGTCGGTGATTGCTGTCTGATGTTGGGTGTGCACGTGTGTGCGCGCGAGCGCGCCTGTGTGTGACTTTCAGTCTGAAGGGCACACGATTGTACATGGCAGATTTTCCAAGGATGCTTTGTGGAGCGAGCACAGCTGAAGGAGCCCCTTTAACGTGCGAATGAAGTAAACAAAGAAGGGTATGAAAATGAAGCTGAGGGATTGCTTTTGTCAGCCATCTGCCTTCTGGCCCTGGGAAATGAAGTAAGGGTCACCTTGAAAAGACATTTTGGCTCAAGCCCCCAAATAAATCCTTCCTTTCCATTCTGAGGGCTAAAACAACCTCCACACATCCCTTTCTCTTTGAAACTCAGGGGTATGGGAGGCTCAGCCAGGGGGTCTCTGATGTGGAGAGCGTGGGTTTGTAGTGAGAATCTCTTGCCTGACATCCGGGATGAATTATGCCAAGAGCAGGTGTGAGGAAACTTAGGAGAGCAACTCCCTTGCATCTTTTCCCGCGGTCAACGAGAAGTTGATTTTTAATTTTTTCACGGAAGCAGCCCATGTCCTAAGGGGCAGCAAGAAAAGGAGCAGGAGCAGAAAACAACATTGCATCTGCAGAGCAAGCCGTGGGAATCCCAGGGACTTGCCACTTAGGATCCTGCATTTGGTGGCTGAGAGCTGGCAGCCACGTCACCCCTGGAGGGACTCGCCTGGATGAATATCTGGGAGATGTAGCAGCCAGCCGCCCTGGGGGAATGCTGACAGTGCTGGGCACACCCTGGGCACCTGGGGGGCGAGGACAGATCCGGGGATGAGCCCAGCCTCGGGTAGTAGCTTCCAGTCCCAGTAGGAACAGCCCCTGACCACTCAGTGCGGCGCCCTCCCTCTCCGTCGTGGCTGCCACTTGCAGTTCCTCCGGGACCCACTCTCGTTCCCTGACGCCCTGGCCTCTGTCTGCAGGGGTCCTGCCGCTTTGGTCCACCTGCCAACGCTCTGATCGTGTCCCCTGTCGCTGCTTCCCAGAAATCTGTAACTTCCTCCCAAGAACGAGTGCTCTGCGCCCTCCTCTACCTGCCCAACCAAATACCTTGTGCCCTCCAGACCCCGTTCTCCATGTGCCCATAGCTGCAGTTCATTGTACAAAGACGTAAAGGAAAATATTGTTTAAAATGAAACCCATGCAAAGTGACTGGCCTGGAATCTTAACATGTCAATGTCATAAAAGACAAAGCGGCCGAGAAATGGTTCGTTCCAGGTTCACAAGGGACGGAAGAGCCGAGCAGACAAATGCAATGTGGTGCTGGGGTGGAGCCTCGGTCCAGGGAGCAGCAGCCACAGAGGATGTTGTGGGGGCACGTGGGGAATGTGGGTATAGACCGTGTACTAGATATCAATGATAAATATCCTGAGCGCGAAACACTTTGTACTATCTCAGATCGTTTGTGCAGAGGTTATATAGGAGGGTGTCCTTGTTCTTAGAAGATATAGTCTAAACTCTAAAGGACTTAGGGATGAAATTTAACAATGTCTATAACTAACTCTCAAGTAATTCAGAAGATACATGATAAGCTGATAGATAGGTGATGGATGGATAGGTAGATAGGTAACAGATGTGGCAGAGTATTGACAATTGATGGCTCTAGGATTATGGTAGCTGCTGGCTATGCTTGCAACCTTCCTATAGTTTAAAAATTGCTTTGGTGCCCGCTATGTGCTGGGCACTCTGCCTAGTGGTGTGCATGGATTGCCTCACTTAATCCTCAGAGAGGCCTGGGAAGGAGGGAGTTCTATCAGACCCATTTCCCAGTTGAGAAAACAGAGACGAAGCCAGATTCAAGCCCAAGACAAAGCCCACATTAGTTCCACCATCCCACGGACCCCCATTACTGTGACATTCCCGAGGATAGCTCAATGGTCTGGGTCCTCTAGAACAGTGTTTCCCAACCTTCTCTCATGATGAGAATCACCTGGTGGAGTTGTTAAAACACAGATTCCTGAATCCCAACTAAGAAGTGCTAAACTAGAATTTTTGAGAACATATAGGTAAAATTGCATACCTAACTTAGTGCTCTGTATATAAAATCTGTCTTAGAGCACTAGTTAAGTATACAATTTTACCTATATGTTCCCAAAAATTCTAGTTTAGCACTTCTTAGTTGGGATTCAGGAATCTGTGTTTTAACAACTCCACCAGGTGATTCTCATCCTGAGAGAAGGTTGGGAAACACTGCTCTAGAAGAAGCATTTCTGTGTGTGTCTGTTGTGTGGAGAAGGTTAAGAGCACTGAACCTAGAGCCAGCGTGGGCTTGTAAACTGGCTCAGCTACTTGGTGGCTATGTGTCGTTGGGCAAGTCACTTAACCTCTCTGTGCTCCCGTTTCCTTTTGTTTTTGTAAGGGAGAAGTATGCTTGAACCTGCTTCGGAGGGTTTGTCTGAACATTCAAGGCACTATGAATATAAAAGGCTTAAGACAGGATTTGGCCCACATTGATCAGTAAATGCGGGTTGTCGCTGTAGCCAAGCTCTTTCCCTGGCACCCCATTCTGTCCTCGGGGCCCCACTCCTTTCGCTAAACAAGCTAAACAAGGCATTGCCAGCTGCACGGTCATGCTCCAGCCATCTGCCCTCAGAGTCCCATGGGAGGACACGGCCAACCATTGTCTGGTGGATGGCTACATTTTATATTTCGGAGGAAAACACGTCGCCAGATGGGGAAGTAGGGCTGGACATAAGGATCTTTGGAATCCACACACTTGTGCCTTCCGGGAGGCCTGGCAGTTTGGCCGGGGTCACGTGATTGATGGCCATGATGGTCACATCCAAAGCAAGAATGAGACTGGTTGAAATTATGATTTTTGGGAGCAATGAATTGGGGTGCTCTTTCTTTGCTGTATCTTTGGATTGCCCCTTTGCTGGCTCTCCTGCACCAAAATGTTGAAAGAATTGGCTGGCAGGATTAGGAGGCAAGAACAGAGAGGCAAACTCTTTTTCGCAGATTAGTGTTAAACACCCAGTGAGCACTGTCTTAAGCACCATGGAGCTAGCTACAAAGATGCCAGTTCTCTGTACCTTCCATGGGGTGGGACAGGGCTCCTCGTGGGATTAGGGCGCCTGCACCCTGGAAGGGACAGGGAGGACAAGCGTTCGGGCGTAGGAGACGCGCCAAGTGTGGGCAGAGACTGGCATTGCTCCATTCGGGCAATCACAGGCCACCTTGAATGAGTGTGTGGTCGGGAGACGAGGCTCTTTAGGAGGCCTGTATACTGTGATCTCTGTCGGTTTGAAGTTCTTTGTTCCCAGAAGAGACATGGGCTGGCTGGTCTGAGTCGTCGGATGAGGTTTCTGGGGAAGGACCAAAGCCATCAAACTGTGCCAAGATGCTGGTCTTCAAGCCCAGGCCGCCCTCGTTCTACGTAACGCCACTGTCTCCAGCTGTGTGTTCTCGTGCAAGTGGCAAAACCTCTCTGAACCTACCCCATCACTTGAAAAATGGGAATAGAAACATCTGCCTTCCAACATTAGATGAGGGCGTTAAGCCTTGACACAGTAGGCATTCATTCATTCAGTTGTAGCAGATCCTTCTATCCATGCCTAAATGAAAGGTCCTCTGAATTGTTGGGAAGACACTTCGAAGAGACTGTAGGAATAGGCACACCCCCTATCTCTGATCACCAACATGATGTTTCCAAGTCGCCCTGTGCAGACCTTGAAGGAAACAAAGAGCTGATGTGCGGTGTGCTGTGGTATTTGCATACTCACCAGTTCCCGGAGTTCGTAAAATGGGTTTTTCTCTGAACAGGAACTGCATCTCTTACAACCGAGTTGACCTTAGTTGTCGGTTTGTTGCTGGCCCACGGGACGCAGATTCCAGAGAACAGAGCAGGGCTTGGCCTTGTGCGGCTCGGGGTTCGAGGCTCAGCACAGGTTCTCCATAAAGATTTGTGAACAAATCGATTTTAAAGGCCGGACCTCCTGTGACTTTGGCCCGGGGTAGCGTCCTTCTCAAACCACACTCTGTTCTTCCACTCCTCCTCTCTTGTAGGGCCGGAAGTCCAGTTAGCTCATCTGTCTGAGGACACTTCCTTCTGAATCTTCCCTACCCCAGAACAAAGGCTCCTGTCTCACATTCAGACATTGGAAAACTTGTATATTCTTTTCCCCTTCACTTTGCTTGCTCACAGGCTGGGGGCCACCGCCTTCTGGGGACGCTGTAGTCATGCTGTCTGCACCCAGAGTTTAAGTTCGCCTCCCTCTTCCTGATGGAGCCCGGGAGGGACAGGCAGGGAGGCGGGCTGAACTGGGGCCCAGATGCCCGAGGGTGGGCCAGGAGGGGCAGGCCAGCTCCTCTCAGGGAACCTGGGCCACCGCACACGCCAATAGCTTTTCGCAGCCCTCAGGCTGTAGGAGAGATGCCTTCCCCTCAGGGGAGAGGGTTCTCTGGAAACTGAGACCGTGGCCTGTGAGGGGCCATCTTTCTCTGCCTGTGTAAGTTCTTCAGTTGGCCCTAACCAAGCTGAGTGCTGCATGACCTCATGGGTTAGGCCTCGCCCTTCCCATTTGACAGATGAGGAAACTGAGGCCCTGATGAGTTGAACAATTTACCCAGAGTCACTAAGCTAGTATATGGCACCCAATCGCTGGCTCAGATGGCTTTCTAAACAGCACCTCTGTCTTTCTTAGTCAACACTTGCCTGTTTCCAAGAATAGTTTTCCTCTCGCCTCATACAAGTCTCTGATGATTGTATGAAGCCCCAAGAGGCAGATTACAGGAAATTAGGAATGCTAGGAGGGAGGGCTGGGGCCGGGCTGCAGAGATAGGCAGGGGAGATGGCGGGAGCGGGGGAGGCGGAGGGAAGCCAGGTCTGAGATAAAGCCTCTGTCCCAGCACCATCCATCACAGCCCCGTGAATGAGGCCCTGTTAGCCATCGCAAAGGCCCAGGGTTCCAGCTTTATTGGTTGCCATGGCGACCCCTGGCCTTGGCAACTTTTGTTATCGTGTATTATTGAGTGTGCAGAAAAGCCAGCGCTGGAAACTGCGGACTAGAAAGGAATGTCCCCAACCCCTGCCAGCACTTTTGTCTCTGCCCTGAGAGCAAACGGGAGAACGAGAGAGAGCGTCCTTGGAGTCCCAGAGAGGCCTGGTGGGTCCGCATCTAGCCAGTGGTGCAGGCAAAGATTCCATGTACACAGGGCAGCATAGTAGAAAGATGAGTCCTACACCACCTTCTTAAGGAGCTTGTGGAGAGTTTACTATTTATCCAGTGATCAGTTGAAGCCAGGCGCTGCTCTGGGGCTGGGGATAATAGCAGGGGCCAAGTCTCTGCCAGCCCCTGAGGTATCAGGTTCAAGTGGTATTACCCCCATTTTACAGACGAGGAAGCTGAGGCACAGAGAGGTTACTTAACGTGTCCAGGATCACACAGCAGGTAAAGGAGGGTGGTTTCCCAGGCAACACCCTGCACACAATGTCCTCAAATGTTTGAGACAAGTGGTTTTAAATGAGAGCCATGGCTTCTTTCTCCCTGAACCTTTCAAAGCAACCTCCCTTTCCAGGGCCAGGGGGCTGTGCAGAGCTGGGTCAAGTGCAGGGTCCACCATCCGTCTCTTACAATGGTAGTTGTTAACCTCGCCATGGGAGCTTCCCCTGTGCCCAGAGCACATCGTGAGGCCGGGGGTAGCTGTTCTGGGAGGGTGGGCCTGCCATGGGTGCAGAGCTCCTGGGAGAAATCACCGGCTTTGGAGCTCTGAGGCCTCGGAAAAGCCCATTCACTTCTGAGCTGGTCATACAAGGCAGACTCTTCAACGATGGAAGTTACATGTGGAAGGTACATGGCACCTAGTAAGTGAGCAAAACACAGCGGCCGGTCCTTTTCCGGCTTCTATTCCCCCTCCAGAGCAAGCTGTAATCCTCTCGCCCTATTGATTTAAACCCTGCACTAGCCCATCCTTTCCCGCCCTCCAAATGCAGGAGGCAGATAAGAGGGAGCCAAGAGAACTAATTAGCATTTTAATTAAAGGGAGAGGGCTGGGGGGAGGTGGGTCCACCGGAGGACTCTCTCGGTGGTTGGACCAGGGTGTTCCACTTGTTTTGACCGAGACCTACAGCAAGAAACAGCACTGAATGCCTGAAACAGAAACTACCCTCTCTTGCCATGCACACTGATGGTGCCTATTCTATTTCAGTTATTGAGTGAATTGAAGTTCCCCTGCAGTTCTGATTATGCCGAGGAAAAGAGTCTGTTGGATGCTAGCCTGCCGTTCATGGCTGTCTCATACCTGCCAGGCTCCCTCCTGTTCCAGCAAAAGCGAGGGCCAGGCTGAGTCCAGAGCCTTGGGCGGCTGACTGTACCCAGCTCTTCAGTAATAACCTGCTTGGATTTTGTTGCATTCTTTCCCCCCTCACCTTCGTTTGTAGCAAATGAAACTCCGAGGGAGGGGAGGTTCAATAGCGAGACTAGAAAAGATTCTTAGGGAATACTCTTTATTTAAAAAATAAATACAGAGCAAATTGATTTTAAAGAAATATGATAAGTAATGACATGATGTATGTCAGTTAGGACTGAGAGAAGTCACGTGCTGTGTAATGAGCCGCAAAGAACCCAGAGGGACACGTAGGGCTTCCGAGACCAGGAGCGCCAGCACCCAGCTGGTTCCCATTCTGATTTTGGGAGTACCCCCCAAAGCATCCCCAACCCGGGATCCCCTCTTTTCTCAGACGCGCAATCCACGGTCCAGAAGACTGCGAAGGGCGTAGTGGGTGATCTCCCGCCACTTTGCGGGTAGGAGTAGCGAGCCCAGGGTACCAGTGACTTCAGGTTGGGGGAGGGGGGTATGGTTAAGTTGCTTTAAGACAAATTTCAGACTGGTTCACCCATTACAAATTTTCTAAAATATGTTTTTATTGATATTTAGGTAGAGAGAGGGGAGGAGAGAGATTAAAAACATCAATGAGAGAGATACCCATCAGCTGCCTCCTGCGTGCCCCCAACTGGAGATTGAGTTGTGCCCTGACCAGGAATTGAACAAGCAAGCTCTTGGTGTGTGGGACACCTCTCAGTCCATTGAGCCACACCAGCCAGGCCGAGCTCACACATTTTATTTACTATGCATCCCCAGATCTACCTGAAAAGGCCAGTGGTGCTGTGCCCATTTCACAGCTCAGATGTGGTGAGTTTATTTGTCACATACATTGACTCTGGGAACTGTGCTGAGCTCAGGAAAAGCCAACCCCATTGTCTGGGGGTTTACACTCTTCTAAGTGCGAGTGGAGTGTTTCAGGCAAGAGAGTGATGTATGAAATGTTCTTTAAAAAGGTAGGGACCCAATAGAAAATGTGTGGAAAGAGAGCAAGAGAGGAAGCCAAGGGGCCACCCATACATCATTGCCTTCGTCCAGGCGAGAGGCTGTGGCAACCCGCACCCGTGCTGTTAGAGACTTACCCCCAGGTACGGAGGCCGCAGGAACCCGGGCACCCACCTCACATGCTCCTGCAGCTCTGCCTTCCCTCTTGGCCAGCTTGCATCTGAGGGGCTGCAGAGCAGGTCCTCAGGGAGTGTCTGCTGCATGCTGGGCTCCTTTCCTCGGTGACCCCAGAACCTGCCCCCCTAGCTTCCCTTCCACCACTCTACCACTTCAAGCCCAGATCCTTGACCATTCCATGTACCTTCGACTCAGAGCCATAGTTCAGGCCTTACCCCCCTGTCTTCTGTGTCTTATTGCATCATAACTCCCGCCAGGATGAATCTCTGTGTGTTCCCAGGGTACCTTGCTCATACCATCAGATAGTCGTGATTCCATTATTCTGTTCTGCCTGATACAGAATTAGCTGCTGACAGTGTACTGGAAAATGTTTATGTACTGGGCATATCTTCCCGGGTAATTTTAAGAATTCATTGGCATGATGGCTACAGCCGCCTAGTATATTCATTTCTCCCATTCTCCCCCCTCCCTCTTCTGCCACTAAATTACGAGCTTTGCAAAGAGAGAGCGTTTTACTAGTATTTATCCCCTTTTCTCCTGCGTCTAAATAATGCAGTGCCTCGCCTGTAACTGGAGCTAATTAATCCTGTTGGTTGAATTAATGGGCCAGAGGAAGTGAACAAATGGCATGAACCCTCCTGTGGTTGGGAATGTGTGGTGCTGAGCATTCATGTCGGATGGAGGTCAGGTTCTGTTCTAAGGTCAATGTCACCTGCGGGCCACCAACGTGTCACTGAGAGACATGTCACAAAGTGACGTTTCGTAATTGCAAGGGTCGGTGTGACACCCCCTTTTGCAGAGCATTCAAATTCAAATACTCTGAGTTGGTCCGAAGGTTGTGGGTTATTGTTAAGCTGATTAACAAATTCAAATACTCTGGGATTCTCGAATTAAAAAAACAAAAAAACAAAAACAAAAAACGGTTAAAAGGGAATTGTGTGGAGTCAAGTGCTCCTGTTTGAGACAAGTGATTTTAAATGAGAGCCAGCAATTGCACTTTCTATATACTTACCGTGCTGCTGCATTACTAGGCTTGCCTTGAGTTGAATATTCTGGAATAGATTTTAAAAATCTCTTGGGATTTCAAGGGAAGAGTACAGTTTCCAAGCCCTGCCCTTCTCAGTAATATTTCCCACATTTTTTTTAGAACAAAATGATTTGTATTCATCAAGCTTCATACCCATTACCGTTAGGTGTTTTGTTATTTGCTGAATTAACTGATGCGCTGTAATGAATGGGCTTTGGGGTCACACAGTCCCACACAATCTTCTGAGCTGACCCAGGCCAATACCATAACCCCTTCCAACTTCCGTCTCCTCTTTCTGAAACGCCTGCGTGGTTGAGCGGATTGAGGGGGATACAGTGCCCTGTGGAATCTCACCCAGCAACCGCACACCACAGCCACTTCCACCCAGAGGAACCCCGGTCCCCCAGAGAGAGGAAGGTTTGCTGGCCCTGAAGTCTTTGTCCTCGGCTGCCCTGTGGGACCTTCCTCCATCTGCGGCACTGTGCAGAAGAGGCACCGTTACCCCCAGTGCACTCCTAGGATTTGGGGCTGTCAGTCTGATACCGTGCTATTAGCTGGGTCGCTGTTTGTAAGCGTCAGAAATCCACTGAAGGTAATGCAAGCAAGCTCCAAAGGAGGGAGGGTGCTTTCTGATGTTCTTCCCAGGGCGCTGTCAGGGTGGGAACACTTTTCCCTAGCTCCTGGCGTTTCCTTCCACGTGGAGGGGCATCTGTGAGCCTAACACCCCTGGCTCTCCCCGCCCTCACCTGCTCCCCGCCAGGGAAAGGGGGACTCAGGTTCACTCACTAGTTCAGGAGTGAGTGATACAGCCAATGCCAAGCTGGGTTGCAGGTTTGACATGGAACCAACTAGTCCCCTACCTCCAGGACCCACTTCCTTTCTCCGGCGCTGCTTCTCTCTGCATATTCTTCTCCCTCCAAAGACCCTGTTGGAAAGCTGGCTGCTCTCAGCGGGTCCAGGGGAGCTGACCCACAGCTCTCTGGACTGTGGCCCAGCCCTGTCCAGTTCACCTGGGCCAGGGGGTCCCACAGAACAGACATGGCTGTCAGGTCTGCACCCCTGTTGATGGGGGGTGGGGTTGTGAGAGTGGGGAGGCATGGCGTGCTGCACCCTCCCCCCTGGGCAGCCTCCGTTGCCTCCTCTGTGAGATCAGGTTAATGATGGCAGCCACCTCCCAGGGCTCTGAGGAGGAAATGGGATGGTATCTGCAGCGCCAGCCTGCACGTAGAATTTTTCAAGGCATGATCGTGGTTACAGGACAAGGACTGCAACCATCCAACCGACCCCTGCACCCAGTGCCCAGGGGAGGACCCGCACACAGTAGGTGCACCGTGAATATTCACAGAATGAGTGAATCTCCTCAAGTCAATGCCTACCACCTCCCTCCTTCATTCACTCTTTGCTTCTAATAATTAGAAGCAAATAATTAGTTAGCCGTGAGGGCCCTGGGGTGGGGGCGCTGCTCCCATTATCCAGAGCTCCGTGCGAGACTCCCACGCGTTTCCTCTCTGGTGTTGCTAAGCCCACGTGCACGCGGCTTTCTGAAACCAGCCCATCACCCGTCCTTGTTCCGTTCTGCACGGCGGGATCTCTCTGGATCTGTGTCCATCGCCTCTCGGTGATGCTGTCATGGAGTTGGTGCCCACTGGAGTACTTCGTTGCAGGAGTGGATGGGCATCCAGGCAGTGTTCGGATTCCGTGTAGTGGTGAAGTCTGCTGACTCTGGCCAAAGCTCTGAGTTCTGTCTGCAGAGACACCACTTCACTTGGTGCTTCAGTCTCCTCATCTGTAAAAAGGGGACACTTAGCATTGTGGGTGTGGATGATAATGACAGCTATTAGTAGTCCGGTATGCAAAGCGCTTAGCACCGCGCGTGATACACAGAAAGGGCTTGGAAAGCAGGGTCCACAGGTAGCGGTGAGAAGTGAGCGCCTCAGTCCTTGTTCTGAGATACCACACCATACAACTGAAAACACAGGTTCCGGATAACAAAGCGGGCACTCAGCGAGAAGACGCACAAGCAAAAAGATGCACCGAGAACGTGTTTGAATGGTGGCTTGGAGGGAGTGTGGGGGGAAAGGGAGGAAGAGGTGATAAAAGGAAACAAGCAAGCAATGGGGGCTTGTTCCCAGCCCATGGTGCAAAAGGCCATCAGCAAAGCTAAGCTCAGGTATTTGGGGGCATGACTCGGGAGCAGTCTGGAGGGAATCAGCCCCCGGCCCTGTGAAGTGGGAGCTGAGAACGCTGACTCCTGGGTAGGCTAACTCTCCAGTTTGCTCAGGCGGGCCCAGATTCAAATGGGAAAATCCCACATCCCTGGAACCCCCTCAGTCCCAGGCAAATTCAGGATGGTTGGTCCTACTGGAGATGTACACCCCCAAAATGGCCCGCGGGCTGCTGCCCTGGTCCACAGGGTTCCCACGCAGCCCAACGCCCTCTAGTCTGCGTGGGAACAAGGCAGAGGAAGCACCCGGCCTCCCACCCCGACATCTGCTCTGCGGTTTCCTCCGTCTTGGTCCCTCCATCGTGCAGAGCACAGGCTTGGCTGCCCCAGGTGCTCGCCTGCAGCGGCATCTCAAGCCAACTCTACCCCCTCTCCGTTTTTCCACCTAGAAAATGGGGTCATCATCCCACCTGGTGTTAAAAAGGAAAGAGCCTTTCAAAGTGGGAGGCAGACAAGCATGTATTTGAAATCAATAAGAACAGCTACTCGGGACACACCCACGGATTCCGGAAGGAGTGCGAATAGTGTTCCGATTCGGAGATCAAGGCAATGGGCGTTTATGATGGTTACGGGGACAGTTGCAGCAGTAGAAGGAAGGCAGTTCTGTTGGTGAAGAATGTTTTTTTAAGTAAAAACATTCTGCTTTCTTGGTAACTTTGCAAACAGTTTTCTCGGGAAACAGGGTTGCCTCAGTCTCCATCCAAAGGTTATTGCATCCCGTTCTGACATGCCAAGAGTTGAGGCGTGAGGCATGCGAGGCAGTTTCTCTGCAAGGCAGCTCCGGTTCCATTTTAAAGTGGCTCCACTTATTTTATTTTATTTTTTTATTTTTTGACACCGGGGTATGGTCAAAGCCAAGTGAAAATGATTTGCAGTGTGTATTCCGTCTGAAAGCAGAGGGTGCGATGTCAGAGGCACCTTCCGCACGCTGAGGGACATGGAGGGGGTGGGATATGGGCCCAGAGGGGGCGTGGTCTCCACTGGCCTAATTCTGCTCCTGGTTCTTTCAGGGGGAGCCTGTGAGGGCGGCCTCTGTTCCCGAAGGAGGGGATCATGGCCTCCATGCTGCTCACCCGGCGGCTGGCCTGCAGCTTCCAGCACAACCGCCGCCTGCTTGTGCCCGGTAAGCTTGGGGGTAGGAGTGGAGGGGGGGGGGGTAGGTAGCAGAAGGCATGCTCAAGTCTAGGGATTCTGAGTGGGAGAGTCCTTAGGGACAAAGGCACTGGCCAGGCAGTGCTTCCGGGGCTGTCCCATCACCCCCATAAAATGGTCCCCATCACCCCCTACCTTTCCCCAGTTCTGCCTCCCAGGCAGTCAGCTCTGCAGTGGGCAGGGAGCTGATCCTCCCACTTGCACAGAGGTGGTGGCCCCAGCAGCTAGAAGGGCCCAGGCTGTTCCCACAGGGGCCATCAGGCAAAACACACAACTCCAGCGGCGGCCAAGAAACAAAGAAACTAATGCTTACCCATTAGTATGTTAAAAATAAAATGAAACCAGAGTAATCCAGGTCTAGTTTGCACCAGGTAGGAGGGAGAGTTGTGGGCATGGAGGATTTATTCATTCTATAACTAATACTGTGGAGCCACCTCCTAGTTTCGGAAGGCTGTGCTGGTGATTGAAGGTACGTCAGAGGAAAGAGGGGCCTCCAGCCTGGTGGCACACGTGGCTCAGCCTTTGAAGGTCATTCTCAAGGGCATCTGAGCCTCCCTCTGGAGGAATCAAGGAAAGAGCAATGGATTAAGACTCATAAGATTGGGCTACTCAGTAGCCACTACTGGCTTCGTTCACCACCTATTAGCCAAGTGAGCCGGAGCAAATGGCAGAACTCCAGGCCTCAGTCTTCCCATCAGGAACGTGGGGAGAACAAGGATGATCCTCCCTGCTTTACAAGTTACTTGTATCCAAAGAAATGGCTCCTGTGAGTGAAAGCACTTCAAATGGATATTTACAATAAGGTGGGGGAGTGTCCTAACTCCCATTTTACAAGCATGGATATGGAGATAGGATGCAAAAAAATCAAAGGACCTAAATCAGAGTCACTCAGCTCTGCCATTTCTCGGCTAGAGTTGAATCTTGGGCACACTTATGCCAGATTCAGAAACTCAGTGTTGTTTTTTTTTTTCTTTTGGCCTATCAATTTGACATATCTATTATGATTGATATATGATGGATGGATGGATGGATAAATAGATAGACTGGGAAAATCCTTGGAGACAAAGGCACTGGCCAGCCTTTGGGGTTGTTTTGGTTTTTTTGGGGTTTTTTTGAGATTTTTTAATAATAAAATACAGTGTAGGCAAAGTTACCGTAATATGTGCACTGTCATACACTACTTATGGGCAAGTAACAATAGGAAAATGGTTTTTAAAATTATAGGAATAATGGCTTATCCTTAACCATTTAGTCCTTGCCATGACTCCATCAAACAGAGGAAAGTGAGGCTCAGAGAAATGAAGGGACTTGCCCAGAGCTAGCAAGGGGCTGAGCCAGGCTTTTAGCTGAGCCAATGAGGCCCCAGGACTCACACCCTTCACAACTATGTGAGCTACCTGTTGCCATATAACAAATACTCCCAAACTTAGCTCCTTAAAATAATATGTTTATTGTCTCACAGTGTTTCTGAATCTGGGGTCCATGGGGCTCCCCTGGATCCTCTGACTCCAGGTGGCTTGTGAGGGGGTGGCTGAGCTATTGGCTGAGACTGGTCTCATCAGAGGCTCCCAGTCAGAGCTGTGGGTCTCCTTCCAAGCTCACTGGTGTGATTGTGCGGGATTCAGGGCTGCGTAGACTTCTCCCTAGAGCAGACCACTCAAGTCGGAAGCCACAGCTTGGTGCCATCCCCTGTGTGCAGCTGCTTCCACGTGTGTCTCCACCCACCCATCCGATCACTGTAAAGCCATTACACTTGAGGTTGCTCATGGCCTGAGACAATGTTGTTCCCATGGCATCGTTTCATGCCACCCCCGAAAAAGTGTATAATTTCACGTTGACAAGTAGAATACAGAGACCGGGAGACTTGACTGAAAAATGGTTGTCTCCGGGTGATGCCGTTCGACGTGGTGATTTTTCCTTGCTGCTTATTGCTATTTCCTCAGTGAGCGTGTTATCACAAAATAAAAGGGTGGACAGTTGCAGGGAGGGAGATAAGGCTGTTTATAAGAGAAGCAGAGCAAACAGCTCCCTGTGAACTCGGCCTTGACTTTGACCAGGCTCCCATCTTGCTGTTTGGGAAAATGACATTCATTTATTACTCTCGGCAAAAAGATCAAGAGGATATTAAAAACGTTTGATGGCTGTTTTTATAGTCTGGAGTTAAAGATTGACTGTGGCTGTCTCCTGGGCACTGAGGGTGGCGAGTCTCACTGCTGGCCCGGAGGGCGGGGCTGGACTTACCTGCGGGCCTGGTCTTGTGTGTTCAGCCAGACCCCTGACTCCTGGCTGTGCTGCCTTGTTTATGAATGAAAATACTGGATCATTCGGTCTTTATTCAAACTTATTTTTTGTTTTGCTCCCTGTGCTTCCGATAGTAATTTGCTTGTGGAGGAAGTGAGTTGTTTTGCTGCAAATGTTTCATTTCAAAGACCTACACTAGATGAGATCAAAGATTCCATCAGTTCCATTCCAATTATCTAGGGAAGAAGAGGTCAGGTGGACAAACTTCCAGTTTATCCACTTATTGGGTGTGTGACTTTGGGCAAATTAATTGACCTTTCTGAACTTTGGTGTCTTCTGTAACCTGCAAATAACATCTCCCTCCTAGGAATGAGGTGATGCTTGATATCCAAAGCAATTATAGAAAATTATGAATGAATTTAAATATGTTTCCTAATATCTTGGTTTTGTATGGTGTGGCAAACTGTGTGTGTGTGTGTGTGTGTGTGTGTGAGAGAGAGAGAGAGAGAGAGAGAGAGAGAGAGAGAGAGAGAGAGAGAGAGGCACTCAACATGCAGTAATAACTCCCCCTCAGCATCGTGTAAAGATGAAATGAGATCACATATATGATTTACATAAAGTCACTAGTGATTCCCTAGTTTGATGCAACTGTGACAACCCTAGAAAAGTAAGTAATATTTCTCAACCACCAAATACGTACCAGGAAGATCAAAGAGACCGGGACGTTAAAGGGATCTCTAGAGGTTACTGATTATAGATTGTAACTCATTGCACACTTCTCTTGGATTCACCAAGCTGCCTTTCACTCAGGGACTAAGGAGATGGGGCTGAGGGGGGGTGGGGTGGGGGCGCTACCCTCTATGTCTCAGCAACGTGTGAGCCAAAAAGCTTTGTGGGGTTAAGCCTGGGAACTCATGAACCCTCTGTAATTTTATCACTGTATCAAAAAGAGGTGAAATGAGTTTCAAGCAAATGACGTGTGCCCTAAAGATTTTTAACAACAACAGCAAAAAAATCTTACAGGTGGGGACCACCTGGATTTAGACATTTGATCGTTTTCTCTTGCATGGCTTTTGATTGTCACAACTAGGACACAACTTGGGGTGGGTGCTCCTGGCATCTGGTGGGCAGAGGCCAGGGATGCTGCTCTATATTTGCAGGGCACAGGACAGCCCATGACACAGAATTTCCAAGTCCAAAATGTCAGCAGTGCCAAGACTGTGAGGTTCTGGTCTATATGCATTTGGATATAGATTAAATTTTTACAAAATTTGGATGATTTTCTAACCTGATCATTCACATGCCAATATCCCAGGCATCTTTGCATACCCATAAACATTCAATATGTCTATCTTGAAACTGTTAAAGGATGCACAATATTCCATTGTTCATGAAATGGGGAATAAATCATATTCTATTAACTACCTTCTATTGTCAGACATTTAGGTCATTTCTCTACAACATCACTGGCCCTGGGCTTTCCCATTTTTTAAAAATCCTCAGTGTTCTGGGGTGGCCTGGCTGGGATGGGGCTGAGGTCCTGGGACTGCCTCCTGGCTGTGCTGCCTTGTTTATGAATGAACACTGGGAGTCTGTTAGGGCAGAATTCTCACGCTGTCTACTATCTCTTTGTTTCCTGCAGGAGCCAGGCATATCAGTCAGGCTGCAGCCAAAGTCGACGTGGAATTTGATTATGATGGGCCTCTGATGAAGACAGAAGTCCCAGGGCCTAAATCTCGGGTGAGTTGAGCACACCTGAGTGGGAGTTTTGGAGAAGAGCAGAAAGGGTCCGAGAGGCAAGAACACAGTCAAACTTAGGAACTGTTTGCTTAGCTGCTTTCAGAGATTTTACCACTAGAGATCTGAGACATTCAACGAGGCCATTCTGCTCTTAGAAGTCAAAGAAGGTTTCTCAGAGCAGATGTATCAGTATCTGCTGCTACGATAATGCTGTGTAACAAACAATCACAAAACCTTAGTAACATATAGATTGCTGGTGCATGTAGGGGTAACTGGGAGTTGGCTAGGCAGCTCTGTTGGGCCCACCTTCATGCCTGGGGAATGGCTGGCCATCAGTTGGACTACCCTGGCTGGACTTGGTCACTGCAGTGACTTGGCTCTGTTCCATGTGTCTCTAAATCCTCCAGTACGTTGGGCTGGGCTAGTTCTCCAGGTGATGGTAGAGGAGAGCATGTTCTAGCCCTCTTGAGGCCCAAGTCCCACACTGGTCCACCATCACTTCCACCTTGTTCTGTTGGCCAAAGCAGGTCAAGGGCTGGGGAAGAACATCCTACCAACAGTGGAAGAACATGGCAAAGCTATATGGCACAGGGCATGGATAGCAAATGACCTTGAGCTTGACCTTGAAGGACAAAAAGGAGGGATTTGCCAAAGGAGTGCATTCTGTTCTAGGCAAGGGGAATGGTATGTGGAGAGGCATTCAGGGTGATAGTATGTGGTATAGGAGAGACTGGATGGCTCTGA
The DNA here is from genome assembly GCF_964339955.1 of Pipistrellus hanaki. Classification (NCBI taxonomy): domain Eukaryota; kingdom Metazoa; phylum Chordata; class Mammalia; order Chiroptera; family Vespertilionidae; genus Pipistrellus; species Pipistrellus hanaki. The sequence continues at coordinate 85,530,327 of NC_140506.1, read as the reverse complement.
ATTTCTGGAGTAAATGTCAGTGTGTGAGATGAAAAAGACACAAGTTGAGTGATGATGGAGACTGGAACTTTTACTCCAAGATGCTACAAAATCTGCATCTAACACATTTTGGAGACTGACTAACCTTGATTCTGTGTAGTGATGTGCAATACTGTTTCTAATGTTTGCATCTAAGAAATAACAGTGTAACCATATTTAACACAGGTTAAATTTTTCTTTGCATATTTTGCAGTTTTCTCCAGTGTCATTTTTTAGTGTCAAAAAATATCCTCCCTTTTGTCAGTGCAACTATTTATAAATCCAGAAATCTTTTTCTGGTAAATGATTTTAGTTATTATGGAGAGTGTCTGCCCACAAAAGGAGACTTTCCCACACGTATTTCTGTTGGGAACTGGTAGATTTTTGTTTAACAGTAATGAAATGTTTTGGGAATAATTTTTAATATTTTAAGTTAACATTTTCTATTTTAATGTGGAGATATATAATTTTATGACACTAATTGCCAAAGTTTATTCTATATTAAATCATTTTTAGAGGTTAAATCTTTATAATATTAAAGCAACTGGTGTATAATTCCCAGTTTCCATAGAGAATTGCACAGTGGTTTATAAAATATATGGATTATACTGTAATTATAAATGGGTCTTTGTGTGCACATTTATATTTTTCAGTTGATTTTATTTTCCTAACATGGTGTTAAAGCCTTTCTTCTTCTAAATAAAAAATAAAACCATGCTTTTATGGACACTAAGTAAACGCCTTCAGCTAAATTTTTTTGTTGTTAAATATTTTAGTTTGTTTAATTATCTCCCAATGCCTAAATCTCCAGTCTGTCCGTTGTAATGATCACTCAACTGTCAGGAGTAGTTTCCACCATCGATTTATATTAAGCAATTTAAAAATAGTTATAATATCGTTGACTACTTCGCTATGAAGTTATTCGCATGAAGGGAAAAGCAGCCCCAAGACTTGGGAAGACGTGAGCGATTTTAAACTACTTTGAAGCGTGTGTCCTTGCGGTAATGCTCTTGCTTTTCTTGCCCGCAGGAGCTAATGAAACAGCTGAATATGATTCAGGTAAGTGGAGATGAGGAAGTGTTCCTTCCATGGCTTCTCTATTACGATTTAGCTGAGGGGCATAGATGCTCTCTCTGTGCTGGTTCTTTTTTTTTTTTTTTTTTTAAAGGTTATTCAGAACCTTTTTTTCTCATTTTCCTTGTGATTTCTTCTTTCACTCATTGATTATTTTTGTGTTTTTTGATTTCCACATTTTGGTGAACTTCTCAAGTTTCTTTCTGTTACGGATGTCTAATGTCCTGGCATTGTGGCTAGAAAACAGATTTTGTGTGTTTTCAGTTCTCTTAGCTGTATTGGACCTTTTTATGGCCCGGCATATGCACTGCCCTGCTGCTGGGCGGGGTTGTGTGGGTGTCGGTGAGACAGTGGGTTAGAGCGTTGTTCACATCTACTTCCTAGCTAACCTTCTGCCTGTGTTCTGCCCATCCTTGAAAGCCATGTATTGAAGACTCCAGGACATAGACAACTTTCTGGTAGAACTATTCTTTTTTTATTAGGTTTTTCACTTCAGGTTTTAATTAAGAATTTAGAACTATTCTTAAAGAACTATTTCTCCCTTTAATTCTGTCCATTTTTGCTTCATATTTTTGGGGCTCTGTTATTAGGTGCATGTATGTTTATAATTGTTGTATCTTCTTAGTGGATTGACCCTTTGTCATCATTAAATGCCTCTCTTTACTTTTGGGAACTTTTTTTTTTTCATTCTATAGTTGATTTTATCTGATATTACAAGTGGTCAGCAAACTCGAGAGCCGCAGTTTGCCGCTCTGTTAACTAATGAGTTTGCCGACCACTGGGATAAGAGCTTAATCACAAGGAACAACAACAGCCTGTAATTATTGGAATAGAGAGTCTAGGTCAGTGGTCGGCAAACTCATTAGTCAACAGAGTGGCAAACCATGGATGGCTCTTGAGCCACATGTGGCTCACAAGCCAGTTTGCCGACCACTGGTATAGACCATTCCAGCTTTCTTATTATTGCTGTGAGAATCATGTTTTCTTTTTTATTGTTGTTAATCACTACCCAAGATATTTTTCCATTGACTTTTAGAGAAAATGTAAGGGAGTGGGAGAAACACTGAGAGAGAAACATTGGCAAGAAACATCAATTGTTTGCCTCTCACACGCACCCCACCCATGATTGGGTTTGAGCCTGCAACTGAGGCATGTGCCCTTGACTGGAATGGAACCTGGGACCCTTCAGTCCACAGGCCGATGCTCTATTCACTAAACCAAACTGGCTAGGGCTCATGTATCTTTTTTTCATCCTTTTACTTTTAACCTATTTGTATTCTTTATATATATATGGTATATTTTATTGATTTTTTTACAGAGAGGAAGGGAAAGAGATAGAGAGCCAGAAATGTCGATGAGAGAGAAACATTGACCAGCTGCCTCCTGCACACCCCTCACCAGGAATGCACCCGCAACCAATGTGCATGCCCCTGACCGGAATCAAACCCGGGACCCCTCAGTCCGCAGACCGATGCTCTACCACTGAGCCAAACCGGTTTCGGCCTATTTGTATTCTTGAAACTCAAGTATGTGGCATGTCAACAGCTTATGGTTGAACCTTTTTAATGCAGTCTGATGGTTTCTGACTTTTGATTAAATGGTTCAGTTTATCCATAGATAATGTTATTATTGATATGGTTGTATCTACCTCTTCCTTGTTACATTTTCTTCTCTTTGTCTCATATCCCTTTTGTTCCCCTGGGCCTCTTTGCTTTATGTTTTTGTATTAAGTAACTTCTAGTCTAACATAACGTTTTTATTTCTTCCATAATTACTATGTGTGTTTTCTTAGTTTTCTTCATGGGTGCTCTATGGTTTACCATATACATCCTATCAGAAGCGTCTTGAGAGATACAGATCAACCTTTTTGTTGTGATGTGTAAAACAGACACAGACAACTTCATACAACACAAATTCACAGCTTCATAAACTATTACAAAGCAAATCATCCGTGTGATTATCTCTGGGCAAGAAATGAGGCATTTCTGGCACCTGCAGAGACCTTCCGCATGCCCATAGAGTGGCCGGGTCGTGGTCCTTTTCACTGATTCAAGCTGAATCCTAAAACACGGAGGACTCGGGAGTGGCGGTGAGCCTGACTCATTCTGTCTTCTCCCAAAGAATGCAGAGGCTGTGCACTTCTTCTGCAATTACGAAGAGAGCCGAGGCAATTACCTGGTCGACGTGGATGGCAACCGAATGCTGGATCTCTATTCCCAGATCTCCTCGGTCCCCATAGGTAAGAGCTGGGAAACCCTCTCTTGGTCATGGCTACCCAGCCTTCACAAGTCCCTTCCCGCACGCACGTCCCTATGTTACCAGACATTTCCCTCGAGGGCAGAGAGAAGGCACATGTTGTCCGTAGAGGGTGTGTGACTAGGGCCTTTACATGGCTTCTCTCATTTACTCCTCCCCCAAAACCTACCAGGTAGGTATGCATTAGTGTTAGACGGAGAGGCGAAGCTTAGCAGCTTGAGAGGAAGCTGAGCCAGGATGTGAGCACAAGTCTGTGTGACCAGAGTTGGATGTCCAGTCTGTGGCTGGGTTTCCCAGAAGAGGGGCCTGAGGCAGGGGTTCTGGGCGTGTAGTTTATTGAGAGAGAGCTCTCTGCAGAAGTGGGGGTGGGGGCGGAGAGGAGAAACAGCACGGGGCAGCGGGGGAATCTAAGAGGGATGAGCTGTCTGCCGGAGACCAACCACTGCCTGGTCCCCCAGGGTGCTCTTGAGCATGCATTACACCCCCGAGTTGGTCCTAGCCCGAAGCAGAGAGACTGGCCTTTGTGTACCTCTGTGCCAGGCAGTCATTGCCCGTCAGTGCCGGAAGGAAGGAAGGACTTGTCAGCTCTGGGGTGAAGTGGCTTCCAGGCACCAAGGGCGATTTTCCAGAGCGGGAGGCAGCTGGAGCCCTTGTCAGCCAGATGCACAGTAGCTGGGAGGGGGTGGCCAGGTGGCCTCACCAGCTCCCCTCCTGGCACACAGAGCGTGACTTGCTCTGTAGGAAGGGACACGGAGGACAGGATGCATGGGCTGACCTGGACGGGCAGTAGCTGGTGTTTGCAGGGTGGGTGGCCGGTATTTCTCCGGCCTGTGGGTTCCCCTGGGATCCCTGGGCTCTAGGCCGAATGTCAGCAGATCCAGGCCCATTTGCTCCCACCCATCAGCACCTCCCACTCCGCAGCCAGGGCCTTCCCCTGAGACCCCAAATCAGGTCCCCACTCCTCCTCTGCTCTCCCCTTCGCAGTCTCTCCCACCTATTCCCCATTAAGGTGCAATTAGACAATAAGTGGGTGACTCATTCTCTCTGGAAAGCCCCGTCATTCAGACATGCCTCAGCCTCGGAAGGCATTTGGGATGCTAAGATTTACCAGCCCCACCTCCGTTTTGCGTCAGAGGGAAAGGGAGTCGACTCGAGTGGTCCTGGGTTTGCATCTGGGCTCTGCCATGTATTAGCCATGGGTCTGTGGGCCAGTAACCCCTCCTTCCTCCCTCTCACCCCAGCGAGTGTATGTGTGTTGGGGGTGGGAGGATCAGGCCGGCTGCAGCTGTTAAAAGACGAGACATTCTAAGTTTCTCGCCACCTTTTATCCCATATCTGTAGCCTTTGAGGTGATTTTTTAACTCTTAATCACTGAGAATTTTCCCTATGCCTGGCATATTGCTAAGTGCCTTCCCTGTTAGTAAATCCCCACAACAGTCCTATAATGTTGGGTACTTTAGCATTACCCCCTTTACCAATGGGAAGCCAGCTTCTGAGAAGGTGCAGGGTTTGCCCAGTGTGTCTAAGAAGCCGAAGGATTTGAACCAGTGACTCACTGCCGCTCTGCTTACTTCTGTGACAGCAGCCTCCCAGATGGCCGCCCTGCCCTGCTGTGTGTGTGTTTGGGGGGGTGAGGGGGACGGACCGTCCAGGGCTTCGAAGGCCCAGGGTGGGAGTTCCCTGACTTAAGGGGCCAGCTCTTCTCTCCTCTGTCCTAATGAAGCTGGTAGACAAGCTGAACCTGTGATCTCACAGAGCCTGCGAGAATCTGAGGCAGAGAAGTCACACGCACCAGGCGCTGTGACATAGAGCAGAGCTGAGAGGCCTCGGGCCAGAAAACATGGGAAAACTCCTACCACGTTCCTTCCTTGAGTAATGAGCGCTTCCCAGCCCTGGGCCCAGCACATCTCGGAATGGCACGGGGACGGGGACGGGCACAGGGACAGCAGGGGATGGTCGCCCCCCCCCCCCCCCCCACATCACGCCCCCGGTCCATGCTCCCTGCAGCAGGCTGAGTGAAAGCACATCTGTTCACTCTTTGGTTGCATGGAGAAGTTCCCCACCCCTACCCCACCCCCCACCCCCACCCCGGGTGACCCTAGGTCTTTAATGCTCGTCTAAACTGGCTAATCTCCTACTCTGGAGGCAGCAGGCCCCAAGCTCAGAGGTGGGCAGGCTTCTCACCATTGTACTCTAAAGTCTCCTCTCAAAGTCAACGTATTTAAATTAAAAAATGAATCGATAGGAAGAAAATAAGTACAAAGTATGCGCCATAAAAATGGGGATGCCTGAAGACTGAGAGTTTTTCTCCAAGTTCTACGGCCTGCTCCAGGATTCCCGGATGAGTCTTTTCTCACATTGAGATGAGTCTTTTCTCAGTTTGAGTTCTTCCATGTTGCTGGGCCTCGGCATTACTCATTCACTCAGCTCATACCTATGGAGCTGGACGCTTGCCACTGCTGTCGAGGGCCTCCCAATCTGGTCTCCTAACCTTGGTGCCTCCTACAATCTTGGCCTGGCTGTGGGAGTTGATGCCAGGACTTGCCATGATGAACAGACAGCCTCCTGCACATAGTAGATGCTCAATAAATGCAAGTCAAGGCTTTGAACCCAGGACCTCTGGCTCCAGGGTGGTCTATCCTGTCTTTCACCCTCGCCCTTTACAATGAAAGCTTCCACTTACTGAGCATCTGCTATGGGCAGGGGGTTTTCTCTTCCTTGCTCACCCAGGTCACAACTGATATGCTGTCGATGGACTTTCGGGGGCTTTCAAGCCTGGAAGAGTTGGGGTGGCACAGTTTAGACGTGTGTGCGTTGGTCTGCATACACGTGTGCAGGATAGATTCCTGGGAGAGTCATTGCTGAGTCCAAGGGTGTCTTAAACCTTGTTGTGGAGAGTCAGGCCCAGGCTGGACTCAGGAATAAGCAGATGTGTGAAGGCAGAACCGGGTCCGCCGGCCTCAGATGGCAGGTGGTGCCACGCCCTCGCTCGGCTCCTGAGCAAACACTTAAAGCAGCTGGACTCCATCTATAGGCACTGGGGGGGAAAGCGGGGACCACGAAGTTTGCTTTCGCCTGCACCCACCTCCTTGTATGTCTGTCTAGCTCTGAAGGTCTCAAACCTGAACCCCAGAATTACCTAGAGAACCTGTTGCAGATTTCCGGGCCACGCCCTGAGAGATTCTGAGTCAGGGGGTCTGGGTGGGCCCAGCCCTGGGTGTTTGTGCCTGCCAAGAAGAGGTGGCGTGAGAAGAGTTTGGAAAGGAGGGGAGGGGCAGCAATGGAGGAGGGGCGCGGGCCCCTCAGCTGCGATGTTGGTCTCTCATCACCTTCCCATCCCCAGGTTACAACCATCCTGCGCTCATGAAGCTCGTCCAGCAGCCTCAGAATGCGGTGAGTCCCTGTTGGACGGTAATAACAACCTGTTCACGGCAGTTCAGGGGACTATTGGGGCACCTTGGAAAATAGCCTATTCGTTCATTCCATAAGTATCTATTGAGCACACACTATGCGCTAGGCCAGTGGTCGGCAAACCACGGCTCGTGAGCCACATATGGCCCTTTGGCCCCTTGAGTGTGGCTCTTCCACAAAATACCACGTGCGGGCGAGCATGTACAATGCGATTGAAACTTGGTGGCCCATGTGCAGAAGTCGGTTTTCCGCTCTCAAAAGAAATTTAAATCGTAGTACTGTTTAAATTTGGCTCTGTTGACTAATGAGTTTGCCAACCACTTGGAGTTCCATGGTGAGCAGAAACACAGCACCCCACTCCCACGGTGGCAGTCAATTAACTTAATTCTCGACACTTAAGTAGAGAGAATTACAACCATGTGAAGTGCTATAGAGTGAGGTAAGCAATGCCATGTGGGCATAAAACAACGATATTGATCATCATGATTAATGGAAATTAAGAGCATAATATGTATAGTAACCCCCCTTATCCGCAGTTTCACTTCCCACAGTTTCAGTTACCCATGGGCATCCGTGGTCCAAAAATAGTAAATGCAGAAGTTCCAGAAATAAACAACTCATAAGTTTAAATATATATATATATATATATATATATATATATATATATATATATTGATTTTAGAGAGGAAAGGAGAGGGAGAGAGAGAGATAGAAACATCAATAATGAGAGAGAATCATTGATGGGCTGCCTCCTGCACACCCCCTACTGGGGATCAAGCTCAAAACCCAGGCATGTGCTCTTGACCAGAATCAAACCTGGGACCCTTCAGTCAGCAGGCCGACGCTCTATCCACTGAGCCAAACCAGCCAGGGCCATAAGTTTTGAGTTGTGCAGTTCTGAGTAGTGTGATGAGATTTCGTGCTGGGCTGGCCCATCCTTTTGTCCAGCACATCCACACGATATAGGCTTCCAGCCCATTCATCACTCAATAGCCGTCTTGGTTATCAGAGTGACTGTCGAGGTATCACAGAGTTAGTGTTCGAGTCACCCTTATTTTCCTTAATAATGCCACCTCAGCACAGCTTTTATTACGGCATGTTGTTAAAATGGCTCTACTTTATTAGTAGTTGTTGTTGGCAGTCTCTCACTGTGCCTAATTTGCAAATGAAACTTTATCATAGGTTGTATGTAAAGGAAAAACATGCTTGGGGCTCGGTACTGTCTGCAGTCTCAGGCATCGCTAGGGGTCTGGGAACGTACCCCCCGCCGATGAGAGGAGTTTTAAAACAACACCCATTGCTGTCACATTGATTTCATGGATCAGGAGCCGGGCAGGCTCAGCTGAGCGCTCGGCTGAGGGGCTTGGGAAATGGAGATCGCTCTTAGCTGGAGGCCACAGATGAGACTACCGTGTGCTCCTCTGGTTGCTAGCATCATTCCTTTCATTCTCACGGTTTCCACGTGATCCCACCATCTTCATGCCAGCAACCCAGGCCAATCCTTTGCCCCGTTTTCCCGTCACCTTTCCGCTCTTAGCATAGGGCTCACGTGGTTGCACTGGGCCCTCTCAGAAAATCCAGAGTGATCTCCCTATCTGAACCAATTAGGAACCTGAATTTCATCTGCCAAGTCCTTCTGGCCCTATAGCATGCCCACAGTCCCATCTTCTTGGGGGCCATACTGTGTCTGCAACACACCTTTATCACATGGTATATCAGGTATGGCATCGCTATGGTCATACCCTACAGCTGCCCGTGCTCTCTGCACCACAGGGTAGGATGTTCTTCACCCGCTTTGAGAATTTGTGAATTACAAATGGTCCCCACAACAGGCCCCAGCCCGTTACTATCTCCCCAGTCCTACCCCCTTATTCTAACAGCATAGGGGCACTCCTTCCATTCTTTCTTGGCCCGGCAATAGCATCACAGTGAGCCACTTCATCTCGTCAGGCTAACTCATTCACAGCCCGTCTGCGCGATGCCTCTTGTGTGGAGCCACAGACCACCTGTTCCCGAGGCTGCATGGCCGTCCAGGGCATGAGTGTGCTGCAGGCACTGCACCCACCCCTGCTGGTGGGCATCGGGGTGTTCCTACAGCAGCCGCTGCCATGAACACAGAGTACCTGTCTTCCCGTGAACAGTCATGGTCTCCCGGGGACACAAGGCTAGGCGTGGCGCTGCGGGCCGTCATGGTGAGCAGACAGGTGTCCACATTGTCTGTTTCCGCTCCTCGGCTTCCACATCCTCCCCGACGCCAAGTGTCACAGAGGCGGGGTGGGGGCTTTCATTTTACTCAGAGAGGGACATACGTATCCACACATGACAAGGGCTGTGAGCCCCCCAAAGATCTAAGAGAGGCAGGGAGGGCTGAGAGCCCCACAATGTTAGGAACCGACTCCCGGCCTTACGCGTCCTCCCCTTTTGACAGGCACTGTGGAAGACAATAGAACGAACCACATTTCCCTCCTCACGAATGGGTTTGCCCTGCCGGGGAGGGACGTGGGGACATTTCTCCCCTCCGATTAGCTGACAAGTTCAGGGGCCGCAGAAGGGGACTCCTGGGGGCGTCTCTGGCATGCAGGCTCCACGGGGGTGTTTACATTCAGAGCCCGACTTTGTTTTGAAACGTTTGCAGATCCCAGATGCCTCAGCAGTTGGTGCTGTAAGAAAATGTGTCAACAAACATGTCACACACATTTGCAGTGTCAGCTGCCTGGGGAGGCAGAATGGTCCCCAGTAGCCCAGGGATTCCGATGTGGAGGATGCCCTGCCCCGACCTGTCCCTGCCAGGACCCTGGATGTCACCGTTTCCTCCTTTACCCACTCACCTCTCACCTCTCACCTCTCAGCCAGTCAGATCCGCAGCTCTGCATCTTCCATGTGATTTTTCCCAGCAGCCCCTCTCCAACTGTTCTTCCTTGCATGTCCATGCTCATCTCCTCCAGACCATCTCAAACTGTGCTGTGCTGGAACCCGTTCCAGGTACCCGCTGCCTTCAGGGCACATCCCAGGCTCCTCGTGGCCTGCCTCCTGCTTCTTCAGCTTTATTTCTTGACATTTGTTTATCGGATAGCTCTTGATTGAGCACCTACTGTGTGCTGGTCACTGCGCTGCTGCTGGGATAGGATGGTGAGATCACAGTCTGGATCACAGCGTGACCTTGCTCGGCAGAGGACTGGGCTGGGCAGGGTGACTGGCACAGTCCTGGAGAAACGGCAGCGGACTGCCAGAGCTCAGGGGGTGCACCCGGACATCAGGCTGGGGACCATTGGCTGACATCTGGGGTCTTCCAGATTCTCAGCTGGAGACGTGCTCAGGCAGTGGCTGTGGTATTTGACTTATCCTGGGCAGGTTCCCGCCAAGTCACTGAAATCCTGAGAAAGGGCTCAGGACCCTTTGTACCCCATCACATCACCCTGAGGCCTCCACATCATCACTTCAGGGGGCTGGGAAACATGAAGCATGTCCCCTGGGTCCATGTCTGGGTCCTGATACACTGTCTTATGTTGCCTGTGCCATCTCTTTGCCATGCCCACAAGGCATGCAGTGATTCTTGGGCACCACATTCATCCCCCTGGAATGAATGATGAGCACAGTCTGACATGGGGCAGCTGGGATGGAGATGGGGCAGCTGGCCTAGTCATGGAAGAGGCGTGCCATCCCTCTGACCACAGGGTCTTCCCACCTGGTGACTGCCCTTCAAGACCGAGCTCCCTCCTCCCCTCCCCCGTGTGCCGTGGCATCCCACTGGCTCCTCACAAGCACCGGGGAGGGTCCCTCTTCTGGCATCTGAAGGCCAGAGAGGTTGAGTAGCCTGCCCGAGGCGTCCGAACCGCTGATACCAAAGCCCGTGCTCTGCACACTGCGCGTGAGGGCTGCTGAGTCTGAGGGCAAGTGTTCCAGAAACCTGTCCTCATTTGATTCGGCTGCCCGATGTCCCAGATCTCCTCTGTTCTCGCTGTCACGCTTTGTCAGACAGGAACATCACCCACACATCTTCCCTGGGCCCAGAAAGGCAGCCAGGCTGCCAGCCAGCCCGCCGTCCCGGGTGAGCCGCGCCACCCCCGCCGGTGATGATGGCTCACCTTGATCCTCAGCTCGTGACGGGCTTGGCTTCTCAGGACCCAAAGGAAATGCCCCTCGAAGGCCCCTACAGGCCAGCCACGGTCCCCGGGGGGGCACCAGGCAGACTCATGTCCATCATTAACTTCGGGCAGGGCTGCCTGGGTGTCTGGCAGAGGATGGAATCTGAGGTCTGCAGACCTGGCTTTGAGTTGTGGTTCTGCCCTTTCTTGTCTGTGTAACTTGGGTCAAGTTGCTTGACCTCTCTGGTCCTCAGTTTCCCCCACTCTGCAGTGCGAAGGGTTAACTTCCCCCACCTCTTATCCTAGTCCGGAATGTAAACCTGCCACAGTGTCTATCGATCAGAGCCCATTTCCAAACAGCCAGGAAGCTGAATTCGCCCCCTGACCCCCTCCTTGGGTTTTCTCCTGTGCAGTGATGCCACCATTTGGATTTGCTTTGAGTTAATTACACCAGCTGTGACCGAGAGAGTGGTACCCGAGAAGTCCCCAGGTCCCAGGCTCGCCCCATCCTCCCTCTTTTTTCAATTAAATCTTGTTATTTTAGACTAATTTCTGACTTACAGACAAGTTGTAAAGACAGTTCTCATCTACTTTTCACCCAGCTCCCCCCAATGCTGACACCTCGCCTCTCCATGGTACCCTTGTCAAATTAAGAACTTAACCTTGGTGCATTATGTACGACAGACTTCCTTCCTGTTTCCCCAGTTCTCCCACTACTGTCTGTCCTTGTTCCGGGTCCAATCCAGGATGCCACGTTGTTCTCAGTACCATCCCTTTTACAACCCAACCCCGATTCCTGTGGATCTCACCATCTACCCACGTGCAGACCCCACCCAGACTCTGCCCAGTCCTGCCAGGGGACTGGCTGAACCTCTGGGGGGTGGCTGCACCCTTATTCCATCTGCATTTCCACCCGTGTCTTTGCTACGATGGTGGACACATGTCCTTATGCGTTTGTGACAACCCATCAAATGTAGGAGACTGAGAGAGAACCCTGATGGAAAACTACCCTTTCAAACACCGTTTCACTGGCCACGGAACGACCCCCGAATTAAAGTGGCTTAGCTTGCGTAACCTACCGTGGGCATTTGGAAAGCCTCTCCTTTGTGTTGTTACAAATAACATTACCCGAATAATGTAGTGGGTAGCTTTCGTCCACGTTTGAAGTCGTTTGTTTAGAGGAGGCCCGGAGAGGAGGCGACAGGGCCAGAGTATAAAATAGCGTACGGCTCTCCACACACACTGACACCTCTTGGGATTGAAACTTCTGCCCTAACCGGTGTCCTGCCAGAACTGGTCATCTTTCTCTCCTCTTTAGGAAAGCATTGGAGGCCAGGCTGGTGGGGAGATGTGGGGCTGCGGGCCCTGTGTGTGTCTCTAACACTGGCGCGTGGACACCAGCAGCCACGAGTGTGTCTGGAGCTGCTCTTGTTCAGGCATGAGACCACATGAATGTGGGATTATCCCTCGGCCAAAAATGGTTTTAAGAAAATGTTGACCAGCCGTAGCTGGTTTGGCTCAATGGATAGAGTGTCAGTCTGCAGATTGAGGGGCTCAGGTTCAATTCCAACCAAGGACACATGTCTAGGTTATGGGCTCGATCCCCAGAAGGGGGCATGCAGGAGGCAACCGATCAGTGATTCTCTCTCATCATTGATGTTTCCATCTCTCTCCCTCCCTCTCCCTTTCTCTCTAAAATTAATAAAATGTATTTTTTAGGAGAAAGAAAATGTCAACCAGCATTTTAACGTTGGGCAATTTCCCCCTAAAATCTGCATTTCCCTTTCGTTTTGAAGCACGGAGGCTCTGGCTGCCTTGGCCTGCATCCCTGCTCCGCAGTCCCACCCTGGGACAAACAAGCTCTTAGTAACCGCCGCGCCTCCTCGCCTCCCCACGATCAAAAGCAGGTCTGTTCAGCATCAGGCTGGCCCTGCTGAATTCCTTGTGGAGAGAAATACTTCTCTCCACCCACATCTATCAAAATTAGGGGGGAGAGGAGTCAACAGAGAGAGTCTGGGTCATTTTCTAACACTGCCTTTCTCATACCCAGCCCATCCTGTTTGTTTAGCCAGCGCCCTCACAAGACTGCTCTCCTAAGCTCTGCTCCATTTAGAAGCTCTAGAGCAGCCGCTGCCCTGTGCCTTTTTTCCATATTTATTTCATTACAGTCTAATCCACATGCTGTCACACCCATTCTTTGTAGTGTATAGCCATATGAGATTTGCCAAAGGCATAGTCACACAGTCACTGTCAAAATCCAGACACATCTAGCCCTGGCCTGTGGCTCAGTTGGTTGGAGCATCGTCCCATACACCAAAAGGTTGTGGGTTCAATTCCCAATCAGGGCACCTACTTAGCTTGTAGATTTGATTGCTGGCTGGGGCGAGTACTGAAGGCAACTGATAAGTTTCTTTCTTTCTCTCTCTCTTTCTCTCTCTCTTTCTCTCTCTCTCTCTCTCTCTCTCTCTCTCTCTCTCTCTCTCTCTCTCTTTCTCTCTCTCTTTCTCTCTTTCCCTTCCTCTCTAAAAATTAATAAAAACATTTCTTCAGGTGAGGATTTTTTTTTTTTAATCCAGACAATTTGCACACCATGTTTATGGCAGCACTATTTGTAAGACCAAAGCATGGAAGCAGCCCAGTGTCCATTGACGGATGAATGAATAAACAGAATGTGGTCTTATCCACACAGTGGAATATTATGCAGCCTTAAAAATGGAAGGAAATTCTATTCCATGCTACAACATGAATGAACCTGGAGGACGTTATGCTAAATGATCACAAGCCCATCACAAAAGGACGAATACTGTATGATTCCACTTACATGAGGTCCCCAGAGTTGTCAGATTCATGGAGAGAAAGTAGAACAGTGGTTGCCATGGGCTGGGAGAGAGGGTATGAGGACTTAGTGTCATTCAGATACAGAGTTTCTGTTTTACAAGAGGAACCAGTTCTGGAGATGGATGGTGGTGGTGGCTACACAGCAATGTGACTGTACTGAACACTACTGAACTGTACACTTAGAGTGGTCACTATGGTAACTTATGTTACGTGGTGTTACCACATTTTTTAAGGATCCAGACATTACAATTTACCCCCCAAACATTCTCCCAAGCCCGTCTCTGTCCCTGTGGTCCCTCCTTTTCCAGAACGTCCTATAAATGGAGCCTTGCTATGTGTGGTTTTGGTTCCAGCTTCTGTCACACGGCATGAGGCTTTGCGATTCTTCCTTCTTCTTCTTCTTGCTCTTGCGTGTGTCAGTATATTGTTCCTCTTTATTGCTGAGCAGTAGTCACAGTGTGCGCAGACCACAGCTCATGTGTCTTTTCCCCAGTGCGGGGACATTGGTGTTATTTCCAGATTTTGACAGATACAAACAAAAGCCACTATAAACATTCCCATTTATTCAGGTTTCTGTGTGAACACCGACTTTAATTCCACATAGACAGACTCCTAGGTGTGGCACTGCTGGGTGCGTATGTGTTTAGCATGACAAGAAACGGTCAGACTGCCTCCCAAAGTGGCTGCACCACATTACCGTCCCAAAGGCGGTGAGTGAGCGTTCTAGGTGCTCCCCATCCTTGTCAGCACTTGTTATTGTCCATTTCTTAATTTTTAGCCATTTTGATGGATTTTTTTAAATTATAGATTCACATGAAATTGCAAAAAATAATAATAATAATAATAGTACAAATAGGTCCCTTGTACCTCTAGCCCCATTCCCCCCACAGTAGCATCTTGTGTAATAAAAGTGCTATATCACAACCAAGAAACCGGCACTTCTTTTTAAAATCCAGAGAAATGCTAATGGGTTTCTCTAAAAGTGAGGGGAGTCCAGCTGGTGTGGCTCAGTGGTTGAGCATTAACCTATGAGCCAGGAGGCCACTGTTCAATTCCTGGTCAGGGCACATGCCCGGGTTGCAGGCTTGATCCCCAATGTGGGGCCAGCAGGAGGCAGCCAATCAGTGATTCTCTCTCATCATTGGTATTTCTCTCTCTCTCTCCCTCTCCCTTCCTTTCTGAAATCAATAATAAAAAATACATATTTAAAATAATAATAAGCCGACGCCGAGACCGGTTTGGCAGCCGAAACTGGTTTGGCTCAGTGGATAGAGCATCAGCCTGCGGACTGAAAGGTCCCGGGTTCGATTCCAATCAAGGGCATGTACCTTGGTTGCAGGCACATCCCCAGTAGGGGGTGTGCAGGAGGCAGCTGATCGATGATTCTCTCTCATTGATGTTTCTAGCTCTCTATCCCTCTCTCTTCCTCTCTGTGAAAAATCAATAAAACATATTTTAAAAATAATAATAAAATAAAATAATAATAAGCAAATAAATAAAAGTGTGGGGAATTCATCATTCCAGCTCCGACCCACCATCAGCCTCTGGAGCCCGTTCCTGTGAGCAGCATGGTGGGTGGGCAGGGAGCTGGGCCAGGCCCGAGCATCACTGTCTGTCTCTGGGCCTTTTTGCAGAGCACGTTCATCAACAGACCTGCCCTGGGGATCCTGCCGCCGGAGAACTTTGTGGATAAGCTGCAGGAGTCCTTGCTCTCGGTGAGTGGTGAGTCTGTGGGGCCAACCTCCGCTGCGGGGACCCACCCCACCCGGCCCAGGCCCAAGTCCTCCCACTGCAAAGGCAGCTCTGAGCCCCCGGAGGCGGCACCGGGAGAAGGACAGGATTGGGAGCCTTGCAATCAGGATGGGGGGTTTCTGTTTCAGTCTTTGCTGTTTCTTTCACAAAGAGCATTTTTACTTTTCCCTTCGAAGAAAAGAAGGGATACCTTGTGTGCAGGGAAAAGGGAACTCGGGAAAAATTAATGTTTGTCCCCAGACAGGAGGTTTGCACGTTATGCAGCCCCCCTCGATGTTTTGGTGTTAGTTTGCTACAACAATTAAGATCATTCAGAACCTCAACTTCTCACCTGCAAAATGGGCTTCTCTTCGCCCTTTTTTCCTCTCTGCCCTCTAGCCTGGGTTTCCCCACCCCCTGGAAAAGCCAAAGTCCAGTCTCCCAGACCCACGGCTTCCACTGGGATACCCCTGGTTGTGTCTCAGCCTCCTTGTGCTCCCCACAACTCCCACTGGGAGAGGGGGAGTAGAGATGGCGCTGAGCCCACAGCTGTTTCTCTGCCTGCAGGTGGCTCCCAAAGGCATGTCCCAGCTCATCACCATGGCCTGTGGCTCCTGCTCCAATGAAAACGCCTTCAAGACCATCTTCATGTGGTACCGGGTAAGGTCTGCGGCCCGAAGACACACACACACACACACACACACACACACACCACAGAGGTTCCCCAGCATCCAGCCACATACTCACCCCTAGCCCTGCTGTTCGTCCCAGCTGGCCAGAGTGCTGGACACCAGTGACCACACTCAAAATCCAGAGAAGGCCCCTCCTTGGTAGGAATTTCCAAACATGCCGGTGAGGAATGGCGCAGAGAGCCAGGGCTCCTGCACCAACCTTACCTGCTGTCATTACATGGTTCTACCTGGAATAACATGTCTCAGCAGATCTTAGGTGCTGGTAGAAGAATGATGCACCTTGTGTGTTCATCTATTTATTTCACCACAAGGACAGTTAACAATCTCACGCTTCAGTACATACGGGCAATGATCATATCGAACAGACTCAAGAAGAGTCCAGGGCTTTCACTGGAAATAAAAGAACAAAAATTCATCCAAGCGTCTTAAGGTTTGCAAACCAGAAATGCGACGAGGTCATACTGAGTGCTCCAAAGGAGAGAGGAGTCTGCGAGTTTTATAGGACAAAGTACCTTCTTGAGAAGAACCAGTTCTGCATTCCAGCCCCTGGGTTGATCCGCGGTCGTAACTGTCAGATGTCTGGCGGTCTAGACGATGTAACCTTTTCTTCTTGGGGTCATTCTGAAGGTTTGATATATGTCCTCAAGAAGGCCATGATGCCCAGCAAACACACTGGGTTCAAAAGTTTAAGTTCCCACTTTGTTCTTCAGTCACACATAAGATCAGCATTTGAGCGAGCACTCTCGGGTTGTCGGGCTAACTGTGGGCGAGTGGAAAGTGGGAGCCCCTCTGCCCCAGAGCGTCTCTGAAATTTCGTTCTGTTCTGTTTCATCAGAACAAAGAAAGGGGTCGAGCGGGTTTCTCCAAAGAGGAGCTGGAGACGTGCATGATCAACCAGGTAGGTGGAATGGGTCCCTTCTCCTTGGGAGGGAGCTGCCACAGCCCCTCAGACGGACGCTAGTCGGTGGACTCTGTCCTCAGTCAGCACAGGCTGCCATGACCAATGCCATAGACAGGCCGCCTCGACAAATGCGCTCACAGTGACAGGGTTAAAGTCCAAGATCAAGGTGCCAGCAGGCTTGGTTCCCCTGGGCAGCTCTCTTCCTGGCTTGCAGGCGGCTGGCTGCCTGCTCACTGTGTGTCTCTCTCCCCCTATCCCCAGCCCCATGTCAGGGAGTTAGCAAGCTCTCTTGTGCCTCACTTTATAAAGACACTAATCCCATCATGGGGGGCCCTCATGACCTCATCCAATCCTAATACCTCCCCAAGGCCTCGTGTTCAAATACCATCGCATTGAGGTTAGGGCTTTGACATATGAGTTTGGGGGATAAACAGTCAGTTTATCCCATCAAGGGGTCCCCAAACATTGTGCCTCCCTAGTCCCTTCCCTCCCTAGTCCCTTCCCTCCCTAGTCCCTTCCCTTGGTATCCAGAGAAAAGGAGCTCTACCTGACCAGGACGACAGTTTCCCAGGGCAACTGCGGAACGTAACCCGTCAGAGGAGGCTTTCTTTAGGGCAGAGGTCTCTAGGGCAGAGGTCGGCAAACTGCTCTATTGACTAATGAGTTTGCTGACCACTGGCATAGGGTCTTAATCACCGCCTGTAATTATTGGAATCAAAAGTCTAGGTCGGTGGTCAGCAAACTCATTAGTCAATAGAGCAGCAAACCACGGTTTGCGAACAGCAGTTTGCCAACCATTGCTCTAGGGCAGTGTTTCCCAAACTTTTGACATATGTGTACCCCTTCTATAATTTTCGTAACGCTGAGTACCCCTCGTACTCATGAGAACGTAGAATTAGGCACAGCTAAGCACGGTGCAGTGCATATCCCCACCAAACTCCGGTGCAACGCATACCCCCACCAGACTCTTCCCATACCCATGGGGGTACACGTACCACACTTTGGGAAACACTGCTCCGGGTAATCCAGAATGTCAGCACCACTGTACGTACAAGGTCTTCACCCTGTGGGGTGCTTAGTGTAACGGTAACCAGAAAGCCTAGGAGCCCCTACACACAGCAATGGGGAAGAAGGGTGAAGTGTAGGCTTTCAAAGGCACCCAGGAGGCCACTGTGGCGGCAGGGACCTCAGGGAAAACCAGGTAGGGAGGTCCAAGCTTGCAGCCAGCCTCAACCAGAGCACACCTGCCCTCCCCCTTTCACTTATGGGGTCCCGTTATGATTTAGGAAGAAATGTCTGCTGATTAAAAAAGAATCAAGGGCCACTGAACTCAATTACGCACCATGTACAACTACAATATCCTGCAGCAAAAATCGTTAGAAAGGGCTTCTCTTTGCTTGGAAACGCCCGTGCTATCATTTAGTGAAAACAGTGGAGTATAAATCATATGGACACTAAATAAATACACAGTAAATTACTACAAGGAATCCTGCTAACATGTTTACAATGGGATGCCTGTGGGTAGTGAGATTGTACTCTTTCATTTTTTTTCTTTTGTGCCTTCTTAATTTTTGATTCCTAGTCCTGCCTCTTGCTAGCAATAGATCCATACCATGCTCCATATTCATACAAACCTGTGTAAATGTAAGCTTTTTCTTTTTTCTCCTGGCCATTTTTAAAAGTAAATTTTTATTGATTTCAGAGAGGAAGAGAAAGATAGAAATATTAATGATGAGAGAGAATCATTGATTGCCTATATCCTGCACATTCCCTACTGGGGATCCAGCCCGAAACCCTAGCATGTGCCCTTGAACGGAATCAAACCCGTGTCTCTTCAGTCCATAGGCCGGCGCTCTATCCACTGAGCCAAACCAGCTAGAATGCTCTTGGCCATTTTTTTTTTTTTTTTAAGAAATGGATTGTGGCCTGTCTCTTTCTCACTTGATATCTGTGGACATCCTAGTCCACCAATATTTTTGCATCTTATTCCTCCTGTTTAATCTGTAGCCAAAAAAGTGTGTGATGATGTGTATATATTATATTTATGCAAAGGAACAAGAAAAATGTTTCCCTTCCTTCCCAAGGGAAAATGAAAGGCAGTATACTGTAGTCTGTAGGCGGAAGTCTTAGAGCTTTCTCCTGGGTCTCAGGCACCTGGTGGACGTCAGCCAGCCAAGAGCATGCTGGATCAAACTCCCAGCGGCTAGGGGCCCCCAGGGTTACCCCTGCAGCATCCTCAGTACTTCTGCCTGAGTCAGCTACAAACAAACAGGTGTGACTCCTGGCCAGGTGGAGGGTCAGGAATCTGCAGCTGTGCTATCCATGGGGGCAGGGAGACGACTGAGAGTTCAGGTGTCCCTCCTGAACACAGGGGCAGCCGCCCTGGGGAGATGGAAAGGCAGGGGTCCTCCCTGCCCAGCCTCCCGCTCTGGCATCCATTCCCTGTGAGGTGCCCTGCTCAGCCTCATGTGGGAGGCACCTGCCGCACATGGCCCACCTGGTTGCTGTGGAAACCAGAGCAGGCTGGAGCAGGGGATGGGGTCGGGGGGAGCCTGTAGGAGCTGGAAGAGCCTGCAGACAGGGGTTGAAAATTCAGAAGCCCCAAGCAGCCGGGCAGATGGCGGGAGGTGGCAGGCGGCAGCAGGTGATGTAAAGGAGAAAGGCAGGCAGTGGGCCCTGGAGCAGCGCGCTCGCCCAGACGTTAGGCTTGGGTGACAGCATGGGCCCAAATGGTGCAGAACCTAAGAGAAGGCAGTTCAGATAGATATGTGGAGACTCTTGATTAAAATGCTTTGCCATGTGGGCAAACACCTGTTGCCTGGCTAGAGAAGTGGGGGGTCCAGGCTGTGGCTTTGGTTTGAGGAGAGTTGCCCAGTTCTCCCGATAGACTCGGGCGCTCCTCCACGCTCTCGGGGGCAACTGCAGAGCCCCCACGTCTCACGGCCGTGGCTGATGACTGCTTTCCTGTTTCTAGGCCCCTGGCTGCCCCGACTACAGCATCCTCTCCTTCATGGGCGCATTCCACGGGAGGACCATGGGTAAGGAGCGGCCACTGGGTCCCGAGTGGCAGTTAGAGAAATAATAGCAGCAATAATATCGGCGGCAGCTGCCTTTGATCTTGCATTGGCCGTTTTCCCACCTCGTCTCACTGATGCACACTGCTCTGCGTTTGCGGGGGGGGGGGGGGGGGGGTTATTGCCACTTTGCAGGTGGGGAAATGGAGGCCCAGCAAGAAGAGAAACATTCAAGGCCATGCAGCGGCAAAGCCAGGATTTGAACCTTTGTCTCTGCCTTCAAAGCCTGTGCTTAATCGGTGATGAATGAGAAAGCAACACACACACACACACACACACACACACATAAACACACACACACTTCACGGGTTCTGCTTTGGCTTCAGGCTCTTATGGGAACTGGGGGTTCTGCAGGCAACAGGCCTCCCAGGCATTGGAGGGCTTGATTTGAAATGCCCATCTCCTTTTTGAAGACTGTTCACTGCACTCCCCCAAACCAACGATTCTCTCCTGTTTTGGGGGGGCAGGTTGCTTAGCGACCACACATTCCAAAGCTATTCACAAGATCGACATCCCTTCCTTTGACTGGCCCATCGCACCGTTCCCGCGGCTGAAGTACCCTCTGGAGGAGTTTGTGAAGGAGAACCAGCAAGAAGAGGCCCGCTGCCTGGAAGAGGTAACAGGGGACCTTCCAGACCCTCCCCCGCCCCCACCCCCGTACTCTCACCACCCCAAGACCTCTCCTGGAGAAGAGGAACAACGAGCTTACCCGGGGCTGCATGGCTCTCCCGGGGAGGGACATAGGGACCGAGAGGCCCCCTAGCCCAGTGTTTCATATCGGGAGGTAACGGCACGTTGATTCTGCCAGCCAGCATCCATCAGCCCGCTTCCGGTACCAACTTCAGCATCACTCACATTTCTTTGGAGGTGAGCGCCAGCGACTAGACTAGAGAAAGGGAATGGATGGGCAGAATAAGGGCAGCTCGTAGGGAAGATGGCTGCACAGGTTCCTCTGGTCCAGTATTGGTCAGCCTTCTCCCGGATCTGAGGCTGTTTGGGGAGCCTTGGGGGGCAGGGGGCAGGGGAGCACTGAGGACGTGTACCCCTGTTGCCTCCACTTCAACCAGAGGAGCCCCTTTTGATCTGTCCCACGTACTGGGGTTCCATGTAAGACTCCGGAAGGGTGCTGTTGCTGGGGGAAGTGGCTTTTGCTCTTCAAGTTGGGATTTGAGCTCAAATAAGGCTGCTTTGAGGCCGGTTTGCCTCGTAGGCACATCTTTCTCTTCAAGTGCTAGTTCATGCCTACTGGGCGGGAAGTGAAATGCAAGGTGCTGGTGTTTCATGGTAAGTAAAAGAGACAAGATAATGGATAAAAGAGACAGCCTGTCCAACAGGAAGATGAGGCAAGCCACAGAAGTTATTACCACTTTCTAATAATTACATTTTGTAAAAGTAAAAAGAAATGGATGAAATTAATTTCAGTAACATTTTACGGAACCCAATCCATCCAAAATAGTATCATGTCAGAATGTAACTAATACTTACAAAGAACTGATGAGAGATTTTTCTCTTCTTGGTGTTAAATCTTTGAAATCCCGTGTGTGTTTTACACTCAGACACGTCTCAGTTTGCACCAGTTAACATTGCTCATGCCAGCAGCCACGTGTGGCTCGTGGCCATCTTACTGGAGAGTGCAGGACAGTAGAAACCCCAGCACCGAACAAATGAGAAAGTAACCCCGTGATGAAACTTGCACAGGGTTCTCTGAAAGCAGAGAGAAGAACTCAGAGCTCCCTGGGGGGACTGGTGGAGACCCAGTCTAAATCCCGTCCTCCAAGCAGGAGGCTTTCCTTAGCGCTGCGTAACAGAGAAAGATTGCCCTTGTTATTCTATCCAGGTGGATGGTTTAGTGCTTTTTAATTATGTATAGTTATTAAGTTATGAATGAAGTACCATAATTACTACTCTTTATTATCTATAAGATGATGCCCATATTAGAACAAGAATTTAAGAAATAAAACCACTTAGAGATTGTATGCTTTCCATACAAGCCCGTCACTGTTAACAGATTCTTACAAAAACAATTTCAACTTCATTAACATAATTTACATGCCATAAAATGCACTCATTTGAATGCCTAGTCCTGCCTTAGCTGGTCTTGCTTTGGGGATAGAGTGTCAGCCTGCAGACTGAAGGGTCCCAGGTTCAATTACAATCAGCACATGCTTCGGTCGCAGGTTCAATCCTCCTAGCCCGGGCCCAGTCAAGGTATATGTGGGAAGCAACCAATTGATGTGTCTCTCTCACATCGATGTTTCTCTCTGTCTTTCCCTCTCTCTTCCACTCTCCCTAAAAGTCAATGGAAAAATATATCCTCGGGTGAGGATTAACAACAACAAACTAGTAATAATAATATTAAATGCCTAGTTCAATACGTTTTGGCAAATAAATGTACTCAAGTAACCATCGTTTCCATCCAGAGCACCTTATCACCTGGGAAATGTCTTTGAGTCAGTCTGAGGAGTCGGTCCAGGACCCCCATCCTCACTCCTACCCCCTCTCTGTGCAACCATTGCTTAGATTTCTATCACTGTAGATAAGTTTGGCCTCAGATTTTTTTTATATATATATATATATATATATATATATATATATATATATATATATATATATATATTGATTTTTAGAGAGAGAGGAAGGGAGAGGGATGAAGAGGTAGAAACATCAGTGAGAGAGAAACATCATCGATCAGCTGCCTCCTGCACGCCTCCCACAGGGGATCAAGCCCACAATCCAGCATGTGTCCTGACAGGGAATCAAACTGGTAACCTCTTGGTTCCTGGGTCAACACTCAACTGCTGAGCCACACCTCTGGGCCTCAGCTTTTTATCAAATTTTCATCCCACGTTCTGCACAGAAAGGGCTCTCCTACCAATAATAATATAACAGTAACACCAATAGATTATGTCAGCATGCCCATTGCACAGATTGGGAAGTGAGGCTTCAGAAAGTTAAATAATTTGTTCCAGGTTAGTAGTCTGTATCCCGCAAGGGCGGGCCCAGTCCTCAGTAGGACACATCCCCATCCACATGCGTGGCTCCGAGTGGGTATCGCAGTCTTCACCGGAAGTGCACACAAACGCATTTTCACCATAACTTCCAGGGGGGAGGCATGGGACCCCTCATGCCCATCCATGGGTGCTGCCAGCAGCCCCCACGAGCCACTGTCACTTCCCATGTGGAATCCAGGTGGAGGATCTGATCGTGAAATACCGGAAAAAGAAGAGGACGGTGGCCGGGATCATCGTGGAGCCCATCCAGTCCGAGGGCGGAGACAACCACGCCTCCGATGACTTCTTCCGGAAGCTGAGAGACATCTCCAGGAAGGTCAGTGCACAGGGCCAGGATGGACGGGGCCATGGGCCATTTCCGGCCGGTTTCCCAGAGCACAGGGTAGCCTTGGGGCCTTACAAACTCCCACGTGTTCGGAGGCTGCCTGTTGGCCTCACCGTAGAGAATTTAAGGGCAGGGAAAGGTCGGGGAATTCTTCCCCGAAATCGTTTTTTGCAAAACCAGCCTCCGTCCAGCCTGCCGTCTTAGTCAGAGGCTTTCGTCATCAACAGATTCCAGGGAAGGCCGCAGCCTCCACCGTTTTCTTCCTAAAAACCCCACCTCATCCTCAGCCCAGTGTGGCCCACATTCAACAGAGGCAACACGAACGGACTTTGTGTTAACATCGTGTTTATTTTAATGCCGGGCATGGACAAATGGCACATCCAACCAGCAAGGTCACAGATGAAGGTTGAATGCCATGGCTTGATTTAAACATAAACACGAAGTAAATCACAGTCCTGGAGATGACAGATACTAGGGAAACGGGGATGACAGATGTTAGGGAAACAGAGCTGGCGGTGCTGCTGAGCCATGTCTCCCCCTGAGAGGGTTGGCTTGCTCAGGGACTGCAGCCAGGTGAGATGCTGCCACGCTCTGGTTCAGGGGGATCCCATGTTCTGTTGGTTCCAGCGCGGCAGCTGGAGGAACCCTGCAGACACAGCTCTGCTGGAGCTGCCCCCTGAAGCTGTTATTTGGTTTTTCCAAGAACATGCCGTGGCCTGCAGTTCAGAAAGCAAGGCCTCTCCGGCTGGATGAGGGGGCCGGAGGTTGGTCGATCGTGGGGAATGTTTATTTCCCTATCCTCTCTCTCCAGCATGGCTGTGCCTTCTTGGTGGATGAGGTCCAGACAGGAGGCGGCTGCACCGGCAAGTTCTGGGCCCACGAGCACTGGGGCCTGGACGACCCTGCAGACGTGATGACCTTCAGCAAGAAGATGATGACTGGCGGCTTCTTCCACAGGGAGGAGCTCAGGCCCAATGCCGTGAGTACCCCGCCCCCTACACACACACACACACACACACACACACACACACACACACTCTCCTTCCAGGGCAGGGGAGGGAGGCATGGCTTTCTCAGAGCTGCTCCTTTTTCACAAACCAGGAACGGGGCAGACACTTACTGTGCCACAGAAGCCCTCGAAGGCCCAGTTCTTATCAATGCAGTTCGCCAGTGATTATGATCACCCCTGCTCTCTCTGCTGGGCTGGCTGCCTATCAGTCCACTGTCAGAATTCTAAATTTTCTGTGTTCATAACTGCTGTGAACTGAGCATTTACTCTGAACCTGACCCAGTTCTAAGCACTTTCCATGTACTTTTAATCCTTACCACAATCTAACCAAGTAGATTGTGGTAAGGATTGTGGTAAGGTATCTCTCCCGTTTTACTAATGAGGAATCAGGCATAGGTGATTAAGTAAGTTGTCCAAGGTCACACAGCCCATCTATACTAATAAGAGTGTAATATGCAAATTGGTCATGACGCCCTCACAGTAACAACCGAACAGCAGGCTGCATGGGGCAACCAGGCCAGCAGAGGGGTTAGTGAGGGACAACCAGAGGACTGACCAGCAGGCTACATGGGGCAACAAGGCTGGCAGAGGGGGACAGTAAGGGGCAATCAGGCCATCAAGGGGGGCAGTCGGGGGCAACCAGGCCAGCAGGAGGGGTACTAAGGGGCAACCAGGCTGGCGAGGAGGAGGGGAGCATTTAGGGATGATTAGGCTGGTAGGCTGAGACAGTTAGGGGTGATCAGCCTGGCAGGGGAGGGCAATTAGGGGTGAACAGGCAGGCAGGCAGGTGAGCAGTTAGGACCCACCAGTCCTGGATGGTGAGAGGGATGTCCAAGTGTCCCGGATTGGAGAGGGTGCAGGCTGGGCTGAGGGGACCCCCTCCCTCTGTGCACAAATTTCATGCATCAGGTCTCTAGTTAAGTGATAAAGTCAGGATTCAAGCTACTTCACTGTACTACCACATGTAAATATGGATTCTTTCTCTCTCTCTCTCTCTCTCTCTCTCACACACACACACACACACACACAGTTATCAGGAGCTTAGGATCCTTCCTTCCACCACTCCTGCATCGAGGATGCCTCATGGTCCAAAATGTCTCTGAGCCAAAGCCAGTTTGGCTCAGTGGTAGAGCATCGGTCTGTGGACTGAAAGGTCCCAGGTTCGATTCTGGTAAAAGGCATGTACATTGGTTGCGGGCACATCCCCGGTAGGGGGTGTGCAAGAGGCAGCTGGTCGATGTTTCTCTCTCATCGACGTTTCTAGCTCTCTATCTCTCTCCCTTCCTCTCTTTAAAAAATCAATAATATATATATATATATTTTTAAAATGTCTCTGAAGCTCCAGACATCACATCCCAATTTGCCTCAGTAGAGAGGAAAAAGGGGGAAGCACAAAGTGACCCTCTCTTTATCTTTCGTGGCCTTCCCAGAAATCCCACAACACTTCTCTCTCTAGCACTCTGATTCAGATCTGTCACATGGCCACTCCTAACTGCAGGAGAGGCTGGGAAGTATGTTTTATATTGGCTGCACTGGCACCCTGAATAACTCATGGAGGAATACACTGGGTGGTCTTTGAGGGCCAGACTGGCATCAATCCACTCTCAAGTCCACTCCCTATGAGCTTATATCTTTTCTGGACAAATCACTTAATCTCTCAGAAGCTCAGCTTCCTCCTCTATAAAATGAAGATTATGCCGAGACCGGTTTAGGTCAGTGGATAGAGCGTCGGCCTGCAGACTGAAAGGTCCCGGGTTCGATTTCGGTCAAGGGCATGTACCTGGGTTGCGGGCACATCACCAGTAGGGGGTGTGCAAGAGGCAGCTGGTCGATGATTCTCTCTCATCGATGTTTCTAACTCTCTATCCCTCTCTCTTCCTCTCTGTAAAAAATCAATGATTGATATATATATATATATATATATATATATATATATATATATATATATATATATATTTTTTTTTTTTTTTTTTTTTTTTTTAAAGATTATATTAGGGGCCAACTCTCTTGATCTCCCCAGGACTGAGAGGTTTCCCTGCACGTAGAGGAGTTGGCCTCCCAGATAGTTACATTCATAGTCAGACCTCCCCACAGGGTTGTTGTTGTGGAAAGAATTCAATGAGACAATATGTGTCATCCTGCTGCCTCGCTGGGTTGGTTTCTCTCTTCTTAAATGGGGACAAGGTGTGTCTGCGGGAACTGGGCCCTGAAGGCTGTGCCCGTGTGTGAACCTTTCCAACCCACGTGCCTCGTTCCAGCCGTACCGGATCTTTAACACCTGGCTGGGGGACCCGTCCAAGAACCTGCTGCTGGCCGAGGTCATCAATGTCATCAAGCGGGAGGACCTGCTGAAAAACGCAACCCATGCCGGGAAGGCCCTGCTCACGGGGCTGCTGGACCTCCAGGTACCCACCCAGCACGGCCCCTCCCCAGCTCTCCCAGGACCCTGCGGGGCTCCCCACGCTCCAGCGCAGCCTCTGAGCCCTTCCTCACGGCATCCCACCCGCTCCTCGGCAGGTGCAGAGGCAGGAGCTTCAGAGACCACCCCGGCCCCGGGCAGGGTGCCAGATTTAGCCAATGACACAGGGCGCCAGTTTCATTTGAAAAATGGCAACTTTAAAAAAAAAATTTTTTTTAACATAAAAGTATACCCTATGCAACATTTAGGACATAGTTATACTAAAAGTTGTAAGTTGTTTACCTAAAATTCAAATGTAACGGGGCATCCTGTATTTTACCTGGTAACCCTAACTCAGAACAATTCAAACTTGAGAAAAAAATGATTATCCTCACTTTCTGGATGAGACAAGGGAAGTTTGGGAAGGTGAGCAGCAAGCAAAGGAGCCAGGTTTTAAACCCAGATCTGCTCGACTGCAAAGGCTCTAACGGGCTTAAGTGTGGCTGTTAAGAATTCCTTTTTCTTTTTGGGGGTGGATTTGCATTAAACTGATGTTGGGCAGGAGCAGGCGCTAGGAAAAGCCTCTGCAATGGATCAGGCGCTTCCTTCCGGCGGGGGTGCTCCTTCCCTGTCCCCCGGTGGGGCAGGGGAAGTGGCCCGTGTCCTTTATTCCCCTGGTTGATATCTGGGCCCTGGTTACAGATGTGGATGCAGCCAGGGCCCTGCTTGGTGGGGATCTGGCACTTCTGGGCTGTCACAAACACGGCTGCTCCCTGTGCTGACCTGAGAACAGGGTTTCCCAAAGTGGTGTCAACTGATGGTCCATGGAACCAACAGGAACCCCCAAATTGGAGTGCGGGTGAAGACGGAAATTGTATTCAGTGCAAAACAGCTCAATTGTGATACAGCACGGCTGCGAGGCAGCCCTGGAGCCAGGCCCCTCTCCAGCTAGAGAGCTCCGCTCTGCTCCAGACTGTGCCAGACTGCTCTGGCCCATGCTGGTCAGCTAGAGAAACAGTCTTCTGTCCTCTGAGGAAAGGGAAAGAAAGTGCACTCCCAAAGCCAGAGGGGAGCTGGCTTATCTAGTCAGAAGTCCCTACCCCTGGTCCCTGATTGGTCTGTCCTCAAAGTTTGATTGGTCCAAAAGGCATTGTCCTGATTGATCAGAATAGAGCCACTCTTGTGGGTTGGAGCTGTGCAGCTCCAATTGGATGGGGAAGCCTCATCCTATTGGTTGAAATAAGACTCTAGGAACTCCTTTACTGGCTCAGGTGGCAGGAACACAGGGCAGGCAGGTAGCTCATTGCAGAGGCAGGTAGTTCAGTACAGGCTTCTCCCTGAGGTGCAGCTTGCATGAGAAGCCCCTGTGCAGAAATGGCTGCTGCTGTGGGGGTGTTTGTTTGGTTGGTTGGTTTATTGTGTTTTTTAATCTGAGCCCAGTTAGCCACCAGAAGCCCTTTTTTCTCAGGATCCACAGTGGGTTCCATGTGAAGGATGATACTAAGGTGACCGGACGTCCCACTTTTGGCGGGACAGACCTGATTTTTAACAGTTTGTCCCACATCCACAGCCACTGAACCGGCTGGCACACAGGAGACAGGCGTTGATGCCAGCCTTGTTTCCCCCCTGCAGGCCCGGTACCCCCAGTTCATCAGCAGAGTGAGAGGACGAGGCACCTTCTGCTCCTTCGACGCTCCAGATGAATCCACTCGGAATAAACTCATTTCAATAGCCAGAAGCAAAGGTATGGAGGCCAGAGGGGAAGCCAGGCTTCGTCAGTGCCCAGGTCACCCTGGTATGGGGCAGATGGTACACAGGACTAACAATACTCTGCGTGTTCTTCCTCAAAAGAAGAGGACGTTACCAGGGGCATTGCTTTATACTGTTTATTCACTCACCAAGTGTTCACTGAGAAAGAAGACTGACACCAACCCTGGAGTCATGATGATGAACATGACCATAAGGGTCCTTCCCTTCAAGGAGCTTATAGTCTAGCAAGAAGGGGTGGCATGAAAGAGACTATTTCATAAACAACCAATTGCATTTATAGGTCCTAGGAAAGAGGAAAGGGGCCTAAGAGAGTGAATAGCTGGAGGAATGTCCAGAAAATCCAGGAAGGCTTCCTTGAGGAAGTGGCATTTTACCTTAAGCCTTGACAGATGGAAGGGCTGGCCCAGTGAAGAAGGTCAGGAAGAGCATTCCAGGCAGAGGGGTGGGCATGTACTACGATAGGATGGAGCTGGAGAAACCGAAAGAATAGGGGATGGTGAGGGACCAATAGGCTAGAGGGAGTGAAGCCAGGGAGGGGCTACCAGGCCACATCATGTCAGCCTGTGGGTCAGGTTTAAGATTCTGGACTTTTCCTAAGAGCCATGGGAGGCCATCCAAGAGTTTTAAGTGGGGGCAGGAGGGAGATATAGTGGTGATATGAGTGCACCTACTATGTGTCGAGCATGGTGTCTTTCACTTGTACCATTGTATGGAACCCCTGCACTAGCCTCCTCTTTAAAGGAGAAAGCTAAGTTTCAGAGACGCTAAACAATTGGCATAAGGACACCCAGCATGTCAATGTGAAGTTGCCCTTTAAAATAAGCAAGTCTGTCCCTCCTCGGTGACAGCTCTGCTCATATGCCTGCTTCCGACCTGCCTCACTTTCTCTAATGTACTTATTTCCTTTCTCCACCACACCATGAGTCCCGGAAGGCAAGGACTTACCTCAGGATTTCTCTATTTTCCCACCCAGTTCAGGGGCAGCCGAGCAGACATTCAAAGTTCAAAGGAGGGAGAGAAGGAGGGAGGGAGGGGAAGATGGATGGGTGCGTGGAAGGAAAGATAGCCGGAAGCCCGGATAGTAGAGTGGCTTGGGGGTTCCCCGTGTGTAAGCAAGCACCCTCCCGGCTCTCACAGCCCGGGACTCCTAACCGGCCTCCTGCCATTTCTTTCAGGCGTGGTGTTGGGAGGCTGTGGCGACAAATCCATCCGCTTCCGCCCCACTCTGGTCTTCAGGGATCACCACGCACACCTGTTCCTCAATATTTTCAGCGACATCTTAGCCGACTTCAAGTAAAGAAGCCATTTCCACTCACTCTGCTCTGAGAAAGCCCTGATCTCAGCAGTTGTCAAATGATTAGTTTGCCTAATTCATGTTTTCACTTAAAGTATCAGAGGCGAATGCATAAACTGAAGGGTAGTGTGTGGGAGGGAACGGTTTTGGTGGCTGGGGGGAGGGGAGAGGACGGAGGGACAGGCTTTGGTTTTCCTCCCTGCAGAGCCAAGGGTGCCCATCGGTAAAGATGCCAACTATTGGATTTAGGGCCAGAAAATCTGCTTGAGCCCCGGACAGAGTCTTGGGAAGGGCCGTGAGGGTCCTGGCCATGGTTCTGCCCAACCTTGACCCCAAAAGCGTCTTTGAAGCCAGTCAGGGGAATGCTCTGGGACTGGTGGCTGGGACTCCTGGGCTCCTGTCCCTCTCAAGTGCCATATTCTGTGATCATTGCTGCTCCCTCGCCCTGTGCAAACAAACATGCTTGTCCCTCACCCAACCCCTGGAGCCCTGAGCGAGCCCGCACAGTTCAGTGGAGGAGAGGACAGTCACGTGAAGGCAGGATTGTAGGGACATGAGGACTGAGCCAGGGGGTGTGGGGAGGGGTCTTCGGCCTCTGCAGCTTTGGGCCACTCCTCCCAGGGCAGCTGCGGATTCCAGTCCTGGACGGGGCTTTGGCGACTCCCCAGGTGGCATCCTGGATGGTCCTTACTTGCCGTCCTTCATTCCCCCAAGTTCACCCCCTGTTAAATGTGAACTGAGGCCCCTGGAAACAAACCTGCAGCCTGAGGAGGGGCACACGGGGACACCCAGGAGCTGCAGGGACAGAAGCATCAGCCAGTCTCCAGGAGCGGGAGCCCAGGGCCGGGGCAAAGCCCTTCCTCCTGTCTCCCAGGCCCCTGGCAGCTGCCCTCTGGACCCTCACCCCGGGGCTCTTCCTCTCGCTTTGGCTCACCCAGCTGTGCTCCACTGCTGAGCAACCTAGGAATAGCTTAGCGGTTCCACCAAAGGCAGCCTAGCCTGTTGCTGAAGTATTATAGATTTCTTCTTGAGGGGAGCATCACGAGCCCAAGGCGCTGCGCTCCGCACAGGGAACAGAAGGCTGTAAGTTCGGGTGGTGACCCTGTCCTTGCCACTCCAAACCAGAGGTTTTCCTGACACAGACGGGTGTGGAGTCCCAGGCCCATGTCCCTAAAGGCTTAACTGCACTGTGGCTGCGGCTAAGGGGACTCCTCTGAGGCTAGGCATTCTGGGAACTGACTGAGTTCACCGGCTCCTATGAAGAGCACCCGGTAGTCCTAGAGCCGTGAGGGCTGTCTCGTGGGGAGAGGGAGAAAGTCTGCTTGTATCCTCTGTCCCAAAGGAAGCCATTGCCCCCGATGGTACCGCTGACGGTTTGGGAAGACAGGCATAGTCAGGTTCTCCTTCTAAGAACTAACCATCCAGAGACTTGGTCAGTGACTGTCTTACAGACACAACAGACCCGTGAGTCCCGGTTCGCTTTGAATTCTTGCAGTCAGTGCTAACCCATTGCTTTAAAGAAGGAGTTCTGCCGTGAACAAGGCCATTTACGCTGCCAGCTAAATGGAGATGTATGCCCACCCCCCCTCTGTGAGGTTTCACTCGTTTGCATATTTACTTATTCAATCCTTCATTCATGAAACTTGCGTTAAATACCTGCTCTGTCCCAGGCCCAGTCCTAACCACTAGGATTACAAATAAAGCATGGTCCCGGCCCGTAAGGGACTCACATCCCATAGACTCTTAAACCAATAATCAAAGCTGAGTGGCTAGTGCTGTAACAGAGGAGCATCCGGAAATTGGAGGGACTGCCCCAGTCCGTCTGAGGGTCAGCAGAGGTTTCAAGGACAAAGTAATGTTTGAGCAGGGTTTTGCAGAGTGAGCAAGAGTTCGCCAAAAAGCAAGGCAAGGAACAGTGTTGCAGAAAGGGAACAGCATGTGCAGAGACCTACCAGGTCCCCGTCCCACACCTTTCCCTGGGGACCCAGATCCCACAGGCAGTAGTCCAGGAATTCAAGACCTTATTGAACAAGAAAAACGCATACCAAACCACAATTCATCTTTCGGCGTGAGTGTGATTTGTCCTGAGAACTTCGGCCCTGGGTGCAAACATACAGTAAGATTCCTAAAGTCCCGAAGGTTTTTGAGCGAAGGCACAATCAGAAACCTGCCTCTCTGTGGTAGAGAGAGTGGCTTCAGTATTGTGTTCTCTTCCCAGGGGGCATTGACAGAAAAAATGGAACCACTCTATCTAGAAAGTCATTGCCAGGCTTACCCACTTCTTACCAAGGGAAGTCATTCTCATAAAACGTTTTAAGCCATTTATCAAGTTCCTGTTGGCTCAGGCCCTGAGGGTTTCGGAGACATCTGCTTTTGGGGGTCGGGGGATGGCTGGAAGGATTTCGAGGAAAAGAATTCTCACGGAGCTCGAGACGGTAGGAGCGTGGGAGGTGGTGAGAACTCAGGTGGGGTGCAGTGGGCAGATTTCCACGTAGGGCGGAGCCTGGGGAGGAGTGCCGCTGTGGCCGAGGGGCTGGAAAGGGACCATCATATGTCAGTGCCATAGAGTTCAGTAAATGTCCCTAGCACATCTCGTCACTTTTACAGAACACAAGGTCCAGTGATAGCAAGTCTTAGTCCATCCTCCTTTTTATTATAAATGGGCGTTTTTTTATAATTTTTACTGACACTCAGTAACCATGCAAAATCGTGCACACTTAGGATATCTATACGTATCTATCTATCTAGTAGCTCATGGTACCATAGCTAGGAGCATCGCCAACCTGCGCATACAAAGTGATCTTGTTTACAGTATTCTGTTGACAGTGCCAATAAATGATAAACAAATTCACATGTCACAGTGTAACTGACGACCATATGCACAATTCTATCCATTCAATGTTTCCTGTGTTAATCAGTCTTGTTAAATTTAAAAAAATATATTTATAATGGAAACGTCGGAGTAAATGTGGCCTTTTTGTTTGGAGATGGTTTCAAGTAATTATTTGGCAAGTATTGTTTTTAAAGATATGATTTGAGGGAGAGGGGTAGGGAGAGAAACTCATCAATGTGAGAGAGAAACATCGATCAGTTGCTCCCACATGTGCTCCAGTTGGGGATTGAATTGAAACCTGGGTTTGTGCCCTGACCGGAAATCAAACTTGCGAACCTCTTGTGCCCAGAACAATGCAAAGGAGCCACACCAGCCAGGGCTGGCAAGTACTTATTAAGCACCTATTATATACCTCTCAGAGAGGTCTTTGGGGAACATTCTAAGTCTGCATTGGATTTGGGTAGCACTGTGAGGCCCTTCATTTCAGGGTCCATCAGGGACATACCGGTGATAGGGATGGACAAGGTGTGGTCCTTACCCTCAGCTCACCTAGTGGGGCAAAAGTCACAGCAACCCAGCGTAAGGACGGGGGGGGGGGGGGGGGGGGAGGGACAGGAAGACCCTAGATGCTGTACACGCACAAAGGACAGACCCTAAGTTGGGGTGGAAGATGCACCCTGAGCTTCCTCTTCAAGGCTGAGCAGGAACTGCTCCAGGGACTCAGAGAAGGGAGAAGCATTCCAGATCCAGAGAATGGCTCACTGAAGGCAGAGGCATTTCTGTGTTGTGCAGCGTCACCAGATCACAAAGGGAGGGGAGCAGAACAGTCTGGAGATGAGGTCAGAGGGCCTCTGTGCTGTGCTGAGGGGTGGGGGGTGGGGGGCCTTCCACACAGTGACGGAGCCACTGCGGGTTTGGAACAGGGGAATATTCCAACGTGAGTTTTAGGAAGACTTTCCTGAGTGTTCACAATGACAGACAGGGTGGGGAGACTGGCCAGGGCACTGTCACAGTCTCGGGAACTTGGTGGTCTAATAGGACAACAATGGGATGGGTGGAGAGAGGGAGAGAGGCACAGAATCCAAAACACACAGGACAGTGACTTTCCACACTGGATGCACTTTAGAGTCACCCTAAAGAGCTTCTCAACCCCAATGCTGGGCCCCACCCCAAACCAATTAAACCCGATTCTCTCCAGGCCCATTGGGGGCTAAGCCCATGACTGACTGGAATCAATGGGAGGCCCAGAGAGAGGCTCAGGAAGCACCTGTGAGCTGGATCTTCCCCTCTTGGTGTCCTGACCTGGAGGTGGGTTGTCTCACTTCCGCTCCCAACTGTCTCAGTGGCCCTCCATCACCCTTCTTTTCCTAACCTGTAAAATGTATGGTTGGACCACATAACTTCCAAGGTTTCCCTCAGCTCAGACATGTCTATGAAACAGTTGACTTGGAGTATCTACCATTACGTGTATTTTTGAAATACACACAGTGATAAGTATCATTTGCTGAGCATCTACAATGTGCAAGCATATTCTGGCACTTTGTGATTTTCACAACAAACCCACGAGCTGTGTATTTATGTGCCTACTTTTAATATGAGGGAGCTGAAGCTCAGAGAGGTTAGGGGAGCCTACCCAAAATCACACAGCTTGAAAGCCAGGATACACACGGATGTGTGAAAGATGACATGTGTAATCAAGTGTGTGAGTGTGTGTGTGTGTGTGTGTGTGTGTGTGTGTGTGTAAATGCATGCTGTCAGCCTGGGATTGGTGGAGGATAGGGACTACCAAGGACTCCATGACCTTTCTCACAGTTGCTCTGACCACCTGCCTTGGAGCATGAACTTGAACTGGTCAGCCTGGTATGAGATCCTAAACATGATACAGTCCCTAAGGCGGGTGGATGCCAGGACCTCAAGGTCAAATACTATCTGTTTTCTATTTTCTATACTTCTTCCCCACTGGGGAGGCAGGACAGGCAGTAGAATGACCCAACTCTGCTGCTATCTAGGGGTGACCTTGACCAAGTCATTTCACCTCTCAGAGCCTCATCTGCAAGTAGAGGTTGGTAACCATAATGCCAGCTAACACTTACCGAGCGCTTCCTTGGACCAACAGCTATTTTAAGTGCTTTTCATGTGATAAGCCAGTCTCTTCAACCACCCTGAGTGTGTGCTTTTATAGTAAGGAAACCAAGGCACACACAGAGACTGTGTAACTGGCCCAAGGTCACAGCTAGAAAGCACCAGGGCTGGGATTCAAGCAGGCGAGACATCTTGCATCAAAGCCACAAGCTTCACCCCACATCTACTGCCTCTCTCCAGCTCTCTAACTTGACCAGTTGCTGGGAGGATTAAATAAAATCGTGTAATAATCGCCTGGCATAGAGCAGGAGCTTAATACATGGTACTTCCTTTCGCCATTTCGTCTCTGGAAATAGTGTCGTGCAACAGGGCTCTAAACAACATATTCCTGTCAGAGTGAAGTTCCTTATTTGTAAATATTAAATCCTACTTTCCAAGACAGGTAAACTCCACCAAATCCTGGAATACAGTCCAATGGTTAATAAGTAAAACGGATGTTTTGCCACTGGAGTTGGTACAAACAAGGCCAGATGGTATCGGCTCTGCTTGATTACCTCGAATCAGCCAAGATTTTACAGTTGAACGCTGTGGGATCAAAACAAGACCATAAAAGTTGGACTCTGCCTGGGGGTCAAAAGGGACTTTGCTTTCCATTTGGGGAGTCAAGTCCTGAAGTCATAAAGCAGAAAAAAAAAAAAAAAAAGTTATTTGGGCAATTCACCGCAGGCCGGCCCATGAGCGCTGGCACACCTGATCTGTTCCGGGATGCATTAACATGGCCATTTAACGATGGGGCCAGGGAGGACCCGCTGGCCCTATGACAAGGTCTTGTTTTTTGGAAACAGCTCTAAGCTGTGCACAATGTGACCGTCCCTCACCCAATGTGAGCCGACCTCACCCAGGTCTGGAGGACCCTGTCTTAGTCAGCCCCGCGGCTATAAATGGATGGCCTAAACAGCAAACATTGTCTTAGCACATTCTGGGAGCTGGAGGTCCATGTTCAGATTTTTTTTTATAAGGATTTTTTTTTAAAAATGTATTTTTATTGATTTCAGAGAGGGAGGAAAAGGATAAAAGAAACATCAATGATGAGAACTGTTGATCGGCTACCTCCTACATGCCCCCTACTAGGGATCGAGCCTGCAACCCAGGCATGTGCCTTTGACCGAAATTGAACCTGAGACCCTTCAGTCCGCAGGCCGATGCTCTATCCACTGAGCCAAACCAGCTAGGGCTATGGTCAGATTCTTGCGGAAGGCATTCTTCTTGGTTATGTCCTTCCAATGGCCTTCTTTAGTGCAGTCTAGTCCTCTTATCAGGACATGAACCCCAACATGAGGGCCCCACCCTCAGGACCTCATCTAGCCCTAGTCACCTCTCAAAGGCCCCAGCTCCAAACACCATCACAGTGAGGGTTATGGTTTCAACATATGCATTTTAGGGACAACTCAGTCCATAGTAACTACCATATGAAAACGGACATGCTACAGGCCCATTCCCTGCGTTTAAAGTATATATAGTACAGCCCAGGGTTGGATGGAGGGACACCACGTCCACACAGTTCTCAGCTGACAGGAAGGAAAACCAGGCTACGGGGGACAAACACAGGCACGTCCCATTGACACTGTCGATGAGTGACCGTTTCCTACCATCAGCTCAGCTCTCAAGTCCCGGGAGCTGACATGAAGAGGAAAGGACGGGCGAAAAAGACTGTTTATCACAGCATTTTTTCTTTATTAAGACAGATGACGTACTCATTATGAACATTTTAAATACTAGGACATCAAGTTGGAAGTGGAAGTCTTCCCTTCATTTCACGCCGCCCCCCCCCCCCCCTTCCCTATCCTCTCTCCAGATGTCATCACTGATAACCATTTGGAATATTTGCATTTTTTTTAACACAAATATGGTCACATAAAACTACATTGTTCTGGGACTTATTTTTTCCATGTAATGCTATCCCATGGTTACCCTTCCACGCCAGCAGATATACTAGTAGTTCAACCTCTTTTTTTATTTTTGATTTAAGAGGAAGGCAGAGAGAAACATCAAATTGTTGCCTCTCCCATACACGCCCAACAGGGGACTGAACCCCCAGCCTGGGTATGTGCCCTGACTGGGAATCAGACCCACCTTTTGGTACAGGATGACGCTCCACCTCACTCCTTTCAAGGGCCACGTGCCATCCCACAGTATGGATCTACCAACTTTTTTTAAATGTTATTTTTTAATTACAGTTTACCAACATTTGTTTAACCTTGTTGCCTACTAACGGGAACTCAGCTTACTTCTCATTTTGTTGGTGGTTTTGTCTGTTTTGCTATTAGGAACATTCGGTGAACATCCTCACACGTATGCTTGGGTATTTCTATGAGATTACTGTTTTGGAATGGTTGTCAAGGAGGGTAATCACCAGTATATCCACCACCTGAATCTAAAGCCCACTTCCATTCTCTGAGAAGCTGCTGCAGTTGTGGGGAATGGTAAATCCCACACAGTAGTTTTCAGAAGTTGGGGTGCTTAGAATTACCTGGGAGGCATAAAAATGTAGGTATCCAGCTCTACCAGAATCTACAAGGGTTGAGCACAGGGGAGTTTTGCTGTCTTAGTTGATATTGATTCGGGGTTTTCTTAGACAGCTCTTAGGTGCTGCCCTACCCTACAGGCATAGTAGAAGTCCTAACCCAATTCCCATTGTCACGTGATCTGTGATTTTTAGGTCAGGAATAAAGGCATAGGTAATGCATTCGCTGTGTGTGCCCTCTGCTGGTTCTGCGTGAGCATCAAAGTGGAAGTTCTTTCATGCCCAGGCTGGTGAGAATCCGGGCTCTCACTTCCCAGTGTGGTGGGACCCCAGGCTGCATGAGAACCACCTGGGGGACCTAGTCATGGGCCTGGGTAACAATATTTTTAAAAATCATTCCAGGTGACCCTGCACAGGGAGCCAGGGTTTGAGAACCTATTTTTCAGGCAAAAAATTGGCCGAGGAACACGTCCACAGAGGCATTGAGACCTCTGGGTAGTGGAGTCCTGGCAGGTATGCTGTGCTTGCTCGGATGACACTCCTGCCCCAGTTGTGCAGTTACCATCAGACGGAACGAAATGACCCACCTCTAGGCTTCACCCCAGTCCCACCTGCTGCTGGGTCCACCAAGCCATCACCTCTGAACTAACACTTAATGTTGTGTTTGCATAGTACTTGACATTTCCTGTTTATTCTCCTACCCATCCAAGGAGAAAGGCAGGGTTTTCCATGTTACAAATGTGAAAAACAAGGCCCAGAGAGACTCAGTCACCTGACCCAGGACAGGGAGTTAAGGACAAACAGAGTCCAAGTCTTCTGTCTCGAACTCCAGCGTTCCCCCTGCCACACCACCTCCCCACTGCACAGCACTGTGTGTAGAGAGAACCGGGCATAGCTTCTTCCAAGAACTGGCTCTTAACAGAAACTTCTGCCCATTATCTAACTGACTGTCATGCGCAAGTGTGGTTAAGCATTTGCACCAACGCCGTTTCCCTAAGCTGGGTTATTAGCGTCCACCTCCTGGTTTTCTTCATCCCAACAGTCACGTTTCCCAGGGGGCCTGGCAAGGTCTCCGGCTGTCAGATCCCCTTCGTTAGCCTCGCCCACACCCTCAGCCTTCAGTCGGAGATCCAGGCAACCCAGGGCAACCCAGAAGCCCAGTCCCCAGTCGTTCACTTGAGCGCGTCCAGCGACCCAAACACCTGTGTGAAGCGCTCTCTGTCCAGGATGCGTCCGTAGCGCAGGGTGAGGTAGAAGGTCTGCTTCCCACTGTACTGCTGGATCCGAACGAAAATCTCCTGGGGCCGGTCCTCGGTGTCTGACATAGGTATCACCTCGGCCACCGGGCAGTACGAGTCCTGCCGCCAGCCCCAGAAGGTCAGGTGGGCCACTCGCAGCGTGGTGCCAGACTCGTTCACGTACAGGATGCCCACCAGCCTCCGGAAGAAATAGCTCATCCAGTACAGCATGGCCAGGGCGAAGCCGGCTATCCCGCCCATGAGGCACAGGTCATTGTAAGTCATGAGGCCCTGGGAGTACCAGTAGAAGCCCGGCGGCAGAGCCACCACGGTCAGAGCTGTCTGCGCCACCTTCAGCTTAGACACGTACCCAAAGGCTCTGATAGCCTCGAACCGGTAGATCATCTGGAATTTCTCGATCTCTGTACCCGGTGGTGTCTCCTTCGAGGTGGGCGACCTGCTCCCCAACCATCTCCTGAAATCCTGTCCACTGCAGCACTGCAGCCCGTA
Source organism: Pipistrellus hanaki (assembly GCF_964339955.1). Classification (NCBI taxonomy): domain Eukaryota; kingdom Metazoa; phylum Chordata; class Mammalia; order Chiroptera; family Vespertilionidae; genus Pipistrellus; species Pipistrellus hanaki. Next base: position 85,491,253 of record NC_140506.1, on the reverse strand, counting down.
GAGAGGCCTCCTGCACACAGTCAGCCCTGGCAACCACGACACAGCTCGGAGGAGGGCAGCCTGGAAGGGAGACAAGAGACTGTTTCTCTCATAGAACTCAACCACGCTCATCGCCCAATGAACACCTGCAAAGCATGTATGCGGAGGCTCCCGCCCATCTTGTGAGGGTGCCGTTATCACCTGGAGGGGGAAGGGAAAGCCAGAAGCTTTGCCTCGCTATGTGAAACAGGAACCTCTTTACCACGGAGGAAACTAAACCCAGAGAAGGTAAGAAATTTACCCAAACACACACAGCCAGTGGGTAGGGCCGAGTCTGACTCTCACACCGGTCCTCTTTCCTCCAGGCGGATCAAGTTCAGTCTTCACTCAGTAAACAAGGACCCAGGGAGAGCCAGCTGTGGGCTGGGCAGTGGAGCCATAAGGCTGGCTGAACAATTCCCCAAGCAGGAAACCAAACAATCCCGTTAGATACTTAGCACAATAACTTTCTGAGTCTCTACCAGGTTAAGCATCATCTGGGTGCTAAAAGGTCATGTTTTTTTAGCCTAGTTAGGGGGAAGAGGGAAGAATGGAGGAAGAGAAAGGGATGAAGGCGTCCGACAGAAGCACAGGGATTCCATCAGGCGCACAGTCCCACCCCTTGGATAGTGCCCCGGAAGATGCGTTCGGTTCTGCAACCAGATCTGGGTTCCAATCCTGACTCCTAAAGTCGCCAGCTGTGGATCCTGGGGCAAGCTACTCCACCTATCCGAGCCTCAGTTTCCTCATCTTCCAAATGGGGATTCAGAACATACTGACAGAGATGTGGTTTTAAAGCCCTCAAGGGCACTGATGGGCCTGATTCAGGGTGAGTGCTCAGTGAGTCTTAGTGTCGCACGTGACCTGAGCGCAGGGGAAGCCGGGGAATAACAGAGCGTGGCTCAAGCTAAGCTCTCTCCCGCGCACCCTGCGAATAGCAGGCCTGAGCTGCACCCGCAAAGTACCTCACCTCCCTCAGTCCCCACCTTACCATGGCCCGCAGGAGCCTCCGGGTCGCACCTGCAGTGGGATCCCTAAAGGAGCATGCTCCGCCGTAACAGGCCTGCGTGCGGAGCATAGCATTCTGGGATCTGTAGTCCGGATGGAACAGCTGCCGCCAGCCCCAGGCCTGGTGGGCGTGGCTTCTCCTCCTCCCGACGTGCCCCGCAGCACGGAGGCCGGCCCGGAAGCCCGGGGCCCCGGGTTCCAGGTGATGACGTGCCACGTCAGGTGGCGGCTTGGGATCCGGAGACATGGCTGCGCCGGGGCCCGCGCTCTGCCTCTTCGACGTGGACGGGACCCTGACGGCCCCGCGGCAGGTAGGCGGCGCCCTGCGGGCTGGAGGCGGCAGGTGCAGGGTCTTCTGCGGCCCCAGGAGCGGGCCAGCGGCCACCCAGGGTGGGCACCGACGGGCGGCTGAAGACCGCCCACCTCCTGGCGGGGCTCAGCTCTGTTCTGGGTGCCCTGGAGGGATGAGACGGAAGACATCGGGGCGCTTGGAGAGGGGATGAGCCGAAAAAGTCTTGAGAGTAAAAAACTTGTATTCGGGTTCTGGACTCTCACCGTAAGCCCTAGGTTTGGACCCCTGCTCTGCCCCCCTGGCCAGCTGTGTGCCCTCCTCGTTCTGTCGCCTGTGGGGTGTGCCCCGTGTCCTGATACGGAAAACAGGTTCTTCGTTCGAATGGGCCGAGGAGAGCCTCTGCTTTGCCTCTTGACAGCTGTGTGACTTTTAATCTCGGCGCTTGAGCACCTGTGTTTGTAAGGGTCGGATGAAATCAAATAAGTTCATGAAAGTATCTTGGCTTACAGTAAGCTCTGTTCAGTAATGGTCCGTAAATGTTAGCCAGCACCATCACCCCTTCTCCAGCCCCTGCGGTGGGTCTTGGGTGGTCAAAGGCACCCAGGTTGGCCCAGCGGGTGTGGCTCAGGGGTTGAGCATCGACCTATGAACCTAAAGGTCACAGTCGGATTTCCGGTCAGGGCACACGCCTGGGTTTTGGACTCCATCCCGGGTTGTGGGGAGAAGGGGAGGTGTGAAGAAGGCAGCCGATCCATGATTCTCATCCTTGGTGTTTCGCTCTCTCCCTTTCCCTTCCTCCTTTATATATATATATATATTATTTTTATTTATTTTTTTTTTTTTAAAGAAAGCGAGCCGAGACTGGTTTGGCTCAGTAGATAGAGCGTCGGTCTGCGGACTGAAAGGTCCCAGGTTCGAGTCCGGTCAAGGGCATGTACCTTGGTTGCGGGCATATCCCCAGTAGAGCTTGTGCAGGAAGCAGCTGATCGGTGTTTCTCTCTCATCAATGTTTCTAATTCTCTATCTCTCCCTTCCTCTCTGTAAAAAATCAATAAAATGTATTTTTTTTAAAAGAAAAAGAAAAGAAAGTGAGAGACCTAGATTGTTACAGGCTGCCTGTTGAGAGCCTCCCTGGACTCATGGAAGCTTGTCTCCCACTTGCAGACTTTGCTGCTATAGGCACGGACAGGTTTCAGTTAAGATCCCCATTTGTGATGCAGCTCCCTCTGACCTCCACCTTCTCCTACAAACGGGTCACCCGACACCAGCTGATCCACGTGAGGCCCAAATGGCCTCCCTCTCTCCAAGTTCTGAGTCTAGTTTTGGCCAGGTGGTAGCAGTGGTGTGCTTCAGAATTCCACATCCAGTGTGTGTGACCTTACACATGTCATTTTACCTTTCTGACCCCATGTTCCATGTGCCTAGTGAAGACACTCAGCTGCAAGTTCTCCAGAGGCCCCTTTGGACTCTGAGATCAGTGATTGGCACACACTTGTGGGTTGTTAAAAGCCACTAGAGGTGTAGAGCCGAGGTTAGCCATTCATTGTTTGTCAAGAGTCTGAGAACAAATATTCTTGTTTTTGCCAACCATATGGTTTGTAGTAACGACTCAACTTTAATGCAAAAGCAGCCATAGACCATATGTAGACACAGTGTGGCTGTGTTCCAGTAAAACTTTATTACAAAAACACACAGCTGCTCAGTTGGGTCCATTGGCTGTAATTGTCTAGTGTTTACATCCCAAGCTTTTTTACACACCATCTTTGGATCCTCTCAACCTTTATCCTAAATAGAATAGTTGTTACTATCCTCTTTTATATATTTTTATTTTGTTTTATTTTATTTTATTTTATTTTATTTTTATATTTTATTTATTTATTTATTTTTGAGAGAGAGAGAGAGAGGGAGAGAGAGAGAGGGAGGAAGGGACAGAGGAGAGAAACATCGATTGGCTGCCTTCTGCATACACTCCCAACATTGGGCCTGGGCGTGTGCCCCGACTGGGAATCGAATGGCATCCTTTCAGTGCACAGACAACACTCAACCAACTGAGCCTCACTGGCCAGGGCTGCTATCCTTATAAATATAAGGAAACTGAGACTCAAGATCATCTTGATGGTGAAAAGGGAAGGGATTATATTTACAGAACAGTCACAGAAATGTAAAGTACAGCATCAAGAGTAATAATTATATTATAATAACTATGACAGGTACCACATGGGTACTAGACTTGTTGGAGGAATCACATCATAAATTCTATAAATGATTAAGCACAGTGCTGGGCACCTGAAACTAATACACACACACACACACACACACACACAATATTGAATGTGATTTGTAATCCTATATAATAAATGACTAGTATGCAAATCGACCAAATGGCAGAACATCTGGTTGCTATGACGCGCACTGACCACCAGGCGCAGACATGCAACGCAGGAGCTGCCCCCTGGTGGTCATTGTGCTCCCACAGGGGGAGTGCCACTCAGCCAAAAGCCCTGAGCCAGGCTCATGGCTGACGAGTGCAGCAGCAATGGTGGGAGTCTCTCCCACTTCCTCGGCAGTGCTAAGGATGTCCAACTGCTGGCTTAGGCCTGCTCCCCTGCCATTAGTTGGACATCCCCCAAGGACTCCCAGACTGTGAGAGGGTGCAGGCTGGGCTGAGGGATGCGCGGGTCCTCCCCCCCCCCCCCCAGCGAGTGCATGAATTTTGTGCACCGGACCTCTAGTTCAAAAATAAAAATCTTAAAACATAAACAAAACAAAAGAGATTGTCTTGATTTCACACAGCAGATCTGGTACCAGAGCATTGTATTTGCTAAGTTTACCATTTTCTGCCATTTTTCTAAGGTGGAAGCAGTGTGCCATTCAGGAAAGTGCTTTTGATTCTCAGAAAGAATCAGGTTATATAAGCTAAAGTATGAAATGGCAACCAGGCAACCCACATTGGAGGCATGATATTCTTTGCAGTGAACATAAATCAGTTTAATACTCAAAAAAACAATGTAATTTTAAAAATAATTGTTTTTTTTGCACAGGATACTCTAGGTAAAAAATTAAAAAATTTAATAACAGATCTATTCCTTATCCAACTTTTTCCTTCCTCAATAAATCCATTATCACATTGATAAGCACAAGGAAGTAGAAGAATAGGTTGTTATCTTTTCTTGGAGCTGCTGAAACAGGATATGATTTAAACAGGTAAATTCTAGTTAGAATTGAGTCCAGAGCATTGCACATTTCACTGTTTTAGTAGAATTTTGTTGTACTGAGTGCTTTCCTAAGAAATGCCATTTCATCTAAAAACAGTTGAGGTTTGCCCAGCCAACGTCGCTCAGGGTTGAGCATCGACCTATGAATCAGGAAGTCAAGGTTTGATTCCTGGTTAAGGCATATGCCCAGGTTACAAGCTCAATTCCCAGTGTGGGGCATGCAGGAGGCGACCAATCAATGATTCTTTCCTCATTGGTGTTTCCATCTCTCTCCCTTTCCCTTCCTCTCTGAAGTCAATAAAAATAGGTTTAATTAAAAATATAAAAACAGTTGAAACTTAGAACAAAAGCCTGCAAAAGAAGGGGGGCTTAAACGTGGGTGAATTGTTTTCCAACTTTCTGTCATGAGAAATTTAAAACATACTGAACCACTGGGAAAATAGTAGATAGAACAGCCAAATCCCTACCACTTAAATTCAACTATAATTGACATTAACTTTTATCTTTTTTTTCTTTTAATTTTTGCAGCACCAATTCCTAGGCTGCAGTAATCATAGTACTTCACCCCTAAAACGTGAGGTTGCATCTCTAGAGGACAGAACATCTATTGTAACCACAGTATCATCATCACACCTAAGAAAATTCACCAATTCCCTAGTAGTGTTTAGTCCAGGGGTGGGAACCGTTTTTCTGCCAAGGGCCATTTGGATATTTATAACATCACTAGAGGCCTGTTGCATGAAAATTCATGCACTGGAAGGGGGTTTCCTCAGCATAGCCTGCCCCCTCTCACAGTCTGGGAGCCCTCAGGGGCAGGAGGCAACCTGGCGATCAGGGGAAAGTGATGCCCCATCACACCTCTGCTGCTGCCACTGCCGGCAGCACAAGCCTTGGCTGGCCCTGGTTACCTGAGCCTTGAGTGACCCTGCGAGGCTGAGGGGCTGAGGGGACTGGGGGACTCCAGAGGCAGGCGCACAGAGCATCCAGGCACACCTGGAGGTGGGCCCAGCCTTGCCACGCACCTGTCACCCCAAGGGCTGAGGGGACTGGGCACCGCCATCTTGTGGCTGTGGGTACCACCAACTTTGAGATGGCAATCAATTAGCATATTCCCTCGTTGGCTGTGGGTGCCTCCATCTTTGAGAGCATGGCAGTCAATTAGCATATTTCCTCGTTGGCTGGGGGCATCACCATCTTTGAAGGTGGGGCAGCAATTAGCATATGCCTCCTTATTGGCTGTGGGCGCTGCCATCTTCACAACAGTGTGAGGGTCAATTAGGATATTCTCTCTTTATTAGATAGGATTTGAGGGCCAGACAAAATTATCAACTTAAAAATTAGCCTACTATATGGGTCAGACATTTAATTAATTCACCCCTAATTGCCTTGGCAGGGCCAAACCAAATGATTTCAAATAATAACTATGACAGGTACCACGTGGGTATTAGACTTGTTGGAGGAATCACATCATAAATGGCCTGAGGGCCAGATTTTCCCCATCCCTGCCTTCGTCCATGGGTTAGCAAACTTTTTTTGTAAAAGGCCAGGCAATAAATAGTTGAGGCTTTAAAAATAAATAAATAAATAAATAGTTGAGGCTTTGTGCATGCCATGTGGTCTCTGTCACGACTACTCAATTCTTGTTGTTGCCACAGACACTACATAAATGGGTGGTCATAGATGTGGCTGTGTTCCAGTAAGACCTTCCAGAAAAACAGGCAATGGCTCATTGTGGTCAATGGTTCCCAAAAGAGTCTTTTATAATTTTTAATTGTCCCAAAAGAATCTTTTATAATTTTTTTCCCCCCAGAAGGTGAGTTTTTAACATTTTTTCCACTTCAAGCTTTTGGAACTTGTTCTGTGTTTTATTTTGTCTAGGACAGTGGTCGGCAAACTCATTAGTCAACAGAGCCAAATATCAATGGTACAATGATTGAAATTTCTTTTGAGAGCCAAATTTTTTTAACTTAAACTTCTTCTAATGCCCCTTTTTCAAAATAGACTTGACCAGAAAGTGATATTTTGTGGAAGAGCCACACTCAAGGGGCCAAAGAGCCGCATGTGGCTCGCAAGCTGCAGTTTGCCAACCACTGGTCTAGGGTGATTGATTAAGAGTTCCTTGTGCCGAAACCAGTTTGGCTCAGTGGATAGAGCATCAGCTTGGGGACTGAAGGGTACCGGGTTCGATTCTGGTCAAGGGCATGTATCTTGGTTGTGGGCATATCCCCAGTAGGGGGTGTGCAAGAGGCAGCTGATCGATGACTCTCTCTCATCAATGTTTCTAACTCTCTATCTCTCTCCCTTCCTCTCTGTACAAAAATCAATAAAATATATTTAAAAAAAAAAAAAAAAAAAAAAAAAAAAAAGAGTTCCTTGTAATTAGCAACACAGCATTATTTGGTAACATCACAACAATTTTGCTGTAAAGGTCTGCCCCTGCCCTACCTGGTTTGGCTCAGTAGATAGAGTGCTGGCCTGAGAACTGAAGGGTTCTGGGTTCAATTCTGGTCAGGTTGGAGGGCTCGAACCCCAGTGGTGTGCAGGAGGCATCCGATCAAAGATTGTCTCATCATTGATGTTTCTATCTCTCCTCCCTTCCTCTCTGAAATCAGTAAAAATATATTTAAATACACACACACAGACACACACACACTAGAGGCCTGGTGCACAAAATTTGTGCACGAGGGGGGTGGGGGGCCCAGGGTTCCCTCAGCCCAGCCAGCACTGTCTCCAATCTGGGACCCCTTGAGGGATGTCCAAATGCCCATTTAGGCCCAATCCCACCAGGTCTAAATGGGCAGTTGGACATCTCTCTCACAATCCAGGATTGCTGGCTCGCACCTGCTCGCCTGCCTGCCTTCCTGATTGCCCCTAACTGCTTCTGCCTGCCAGCCTGATCACCCTCTAACCACTCCTCTGCCAGCCTGATTGATGTCTAACTGCTCCCCTGCCAGCCTGTTTGCCCCCAACTTCCCTCCTCTGCCAGCCTGGTCACCCCTAACTGCCCTCCCCTGCAGGCTTTATCGCCCCAACTGCCCTTTCTTATAGGCCTGGTCCCTCCCAACTGCCCTCCCCTGCTGGCCATCTTGTGGTGGTCATCTTGTGTCCACGTGGGGGCAGGATCTTTGACCACATGGGGAAAGCCATCTTGTGTGTTGGAGTGATGGTCAATCTGCATATTATTCTTTTATTAGATAGGATAGAGGCCTTGTGCATGGGTGGGGCCAGCTGATTAGCCCTGAAGGGTGTCCCGGATCAGGGTGGGGGTTTCCTTGGGGTTGTGGGGTAGCCTGGGCTAGGGGCCTGTGGTGGTTTGCAGGCTGGCACACCCCCCAGTGATCCAAGTGGAGGCCCTGGTATCTGGGATTTATTTATCTTATACAATTGAAACTTTGTAGCCTGGAGCAGAGTCAAGCATTCTTCTCCCTCTGTGGTGGCAGCCATTTTTGTTGGCATTTACTTATGTTCTATAATTGAAACTTTGTAGTCTTAAGCGGAGGTCTGGGCTGGCCAGAGTGTGTGGAAAGCTTGGCTTCCTTATCACCAGGGGCAACCCTAGACTCCTGTTCTCTCCAGCTCCATGGCTGCTGTCCTTTATGTTGGCATTTATTTAACTTCTATCATTGAAACTTTGAAGCCTTAAGCGGAGGCCTGAGTCGGCCAGGGTGTGTGGAAAACTTGGCTTCCTCCATTGCTGGGGAAACCCAAACCTCCCTCCTGCTCTCAGTGGCTGCAGCCATCTTGTTTGTGGTTAATTTGCATATTTGGTCCTGATTGGCTAGTGGGCATGGTTAGTGGGTGTAGCTGAGTGGTAGTTAATTTGCATATTACTCTTTTTATTAGATAGGTTATATATATATATATATATATATATATTAGAGGCCTGGTGCACGACATTCATTCACTGGGGGTCGGGGCATCCCTCAGCCCAGCCTGCACCCTCTCGCAGTTTGGGACCCTCAAGGGATGTCCAACTGCCAGCTTAGGCCACTCCCCATACTGCTCCTAATGGGTAGCAGGCCTAAACCGGCAGTAGGACATCCCCCAAGGGGTCCTTAGGACTGCCACAGAAAACAGGAGAGGCTCCCTCCACTGCTGCTGTGCTCACCAGCTGTGAGCCCGGCTTCTGGCTGAGCAGCACACTGACCACCAGGGGGCAGCCCCTGCATTGAGTGTCCGCCCCCTGGTGATTGGTGTGCATCATAGCGACCGATCGTTCTGCCATTCGATCAATTTGCATATTAGCCTTTTATTATATAAGAGATACACACACACACACACACACACACACATACACATACATACAGTGAGTAGCTAGATTATTATGATCTCTGAATGCATAATAATCTGGCCACTCAGTGTATATCCTATATAATAAAAGGCTAATATGCAAATTGTCCCCTAGACCAGGAGTTCGGCCAGCAGGCAGGCCAGCCAACCTCCCATGTCCCTCCCCCTGGCCAGGCTGGCCAGACCCCACAAATGAACGAATTCATGCACCGGGCCTCTAATATATATATACATATATAGATAGAAATAGATATATACCGTTTCCCCAAAAATAGGACAGTGTCTTATATTAATTTTTGCTCCCAAAGATGCGCTAGATCTTATTTTCAGGGGATGTCTTATTTTTCCATGCACTAGGTCCTATTTTCGGAGGATGTCTTATTTTCGGGGAAACACGGTAGATATAAAGAGGCCCGGTGCATGAAACTCATGCAGAGGGGAAGGGGTGTCCCTCAGCCCAGCCTGCACCTCTCCAATCTGGGACCCCTTGAGGGATGTCCAACTGCTGGTTTAGGCCCTTTAAACTGGCAGTCAGACATTCCTCTCACAATCCAGGTCTGCTTGCTCCTAACCGCTCACCTGCCTGCCTGTCTGATTGCCCCTACCGCTTCTGCCTGCCAACCTGATAGCTTCCTAACTTCTCCCCTGCTGGCCTAATTGCCCCCAACTGCCCTCAACTGGTGGCTGGATCTCCCCCCCAACTGCTCTCCCCTGCCAGCCTAATGGCCTCCAACTGCCCTCCTCTGCTGGCCTGGTCGTCCCCAGATGCCCTCCCTTGCAGGCCTGGTCCCTCCTAACTGCTCTCCCCTGCTGGCCATCTTGTGGTGGTCATTTTGTGTCCATATGGGGGCAGGATCTTTGACCATATGGGGAAAGCCATCTTGTGTGTTGGAGTGATGGTCAATCTGCATATTACTCTTTTATTAGATTGGATAGAGGCCTCGTGCATGGGTGGGGCCAGCTGATTAGCCCTGAAGGGTGTCCCGGATCAGGGTGGGGGTTCCCTTAGGATGTGGGGTAGCCTGGGCAAGGGGCCGGTGGTGATTTGCAGGCTGGCACACCCCCCAGTGATCCAAGTGGAGGCCCTGGTATCTGGGATTTATTTATCTTATACAATTGAAACTTTGTAGCCTGGAGTGGAGCCAAGCCTTCTTCTCCCTCTGTGGTGGCAGCCATTTTTGTTGGCATTTATTTATGTTCTATAATTGAAACTTTGTAGCCTTAAGTGGAGGCCTGGGCTGGCCAGGGAAACCCAAGCCTCCCTCCTGTTCTCTGTGGCAGCAGCCATCTTGGTTTGGTTAATTTGCATACTTTCTCCAAATTGGCTGATGGGCGTGGCTTGTTGGTATAGTAGAATGCTGGTTGATTTGCATATTACTCTTCTATTAGATAGGACTTTAGATCTGTCCTGCAGTTGGATATGGTTTAGATATTCTGTTGTGGTCACAAGCAGCTTTATCTTATTTCCTGTTAAAAATATTGGCTGCCACTTGGAAGTGAAAAGGCACCTTTTACAACCCATTCACATTGCAGAACAGGTCTGATGGTTGACCACAATACCATTTAGCTCATTAGTGTGTACAAGGCTTCTGTTTGAAGATGGAAGTATTGATGCTGCTGTTATTAGTATTGCATGTTTAATATTTTGCAATCAAAGGAGTTTTCCCCACTTCCTCCCATTCTGACGTCAAGATGGAGCGATCCACTTGGGGGCCTCAGGGACTCCTTTCATGGTTATTGACTCATCGATGCTGCTATTGCAGTTCTAGATTTTTGTCTGCTAGGTCAAGATTCCCTTGGAAGATGGAGAAAAGATTGCACTCCTTTCAAGCCCTTCTATTTGATTAGTCATATGTATGTACTATAAAAGTTGTTTTAAGAAAAAGAGGATTTAACTCTAAATGTTTATGTACTGAAGTTGACTTAAATGGTTTGTTTTTAATTTCTGGTAACTATGTTTGAAAGATATTCCATGTAAGTGTTACTGGACGGGACTGGGTTTGGAGTGGGTCTCCTGGGATGGCCAGTAGTGTGTGGTTTCTTGATTTCATACCGGAAAGGTTTAATAAATGCGTCCAAGTGATTTTGAGAGTATGTTTATTAAAGCTGGGACAGAGAAACAGGAAGGGCTTAGGAGAGAAGAGGCAACAGGAGAGAGGGCTGCTTCGGCTTTTAAAAATGTTCTAGGAAAGAATGGGCCCCGCTGGGCTGCAGGAACTCACTAAGAAGTAAAAGCCACAACAGAAGTGAATCAAGGTGGGGCTGCTGTGAGCTCACTGGGAAGTCAGAGAAAATGGGGCCTTGGACACAGGTTCAGGGGGCGAGCCTGCGATGAGCTGCCGCTGCCCACTGCTCCCCTATTTGCAGTTTTGTGGGCACCCTTAGAATTTAGGAGAAAGAGCAGAGATACATGCCAAAGGGAGAGAAAGGCAGGGGCATGCTGTAGGGAGAGGGCACCATGGATCCCTTGTCTTGAGACTTTTTATCTTTCTTTGCTGGATGGGAATCTTTAGGGGCCGGTCTTAACGGAATATTCGTTAGTTTCCCAGGTGTGTCCTTCAATATGTTGATTCATCAAAATGTAATTTAAAGGAGTCAGGGTTATTTCCCGGTTAGTTTCATGTTTTAAAAATGTCATAGAAGAGGGACCGGGACTGAGGCCAGTCTGGCCCCCCCCCCCCCGCCCCGCCCCCGCCCCCCCCCCCCCCCCCCCCCCCCGCACAGTCTGGAATGTGTAAACCATTTGTTCTTAAGTGTCCTTGGTTAGAGAAGATAAAACCTTGTGATTCATTGCTCAAATCAGTGGCCTTGTTTAATTATTTTGTCTCAGTTTCCCTTATTACACTTGGCAAGGAATTTCCTTAGCTTCTTACTACCCTGCCTCATGCATGTACAATTAAGATTTCTAAAAGCAATGATATAAGACATTTTTAAAAATATGTTTTTATTGATTTCAGAGAGGGAGAGAAAGACAGCAATGATATAAGACATTTTTTAAAATATGTTTTTATTGATTTCAGAGAGGGAGAGAAAGACAGCAATGATGAGAAAGAATCTTGCACGCCCCACACAGGATATTGAGCCCGCACTCTGTGCATGTATCCTGACTGAATATCAAACTATGATTTCCTGATTCATAGGTCAACACTCAATCACTGAGCCGAACTGGCCAGGTGATATAAGACTTTTACAAATTCATTATGATTTGTGTTAATAAACTCTTACCATTGAAACCACTCTTTATAGATAGGAGCATTTCTTGTAGAAAAGACTAAAAAAATCTAGTTATCTTTTAGGTTTTTTTGTTTTGTTTTGTATAATTATAATAAACCAAATCCAAACTTCCCCTTTAATCTGATTATGTTATTTTGTTTTAAAGTCGACAACCTAAATCCATAAACATAGCATTTGAAAGGAAATACTGCATCTGTGTGTGGCATGGAATGAGCATCACATGAAAACACAAGTCACTGCAAAAGATGTGGATTGAGTCCACTTGTGTTTCTAAAAAATGAGACCTATTTCTATATATATGTGCATATAGCCAAGTATAAAAATGCATAGAAAATAGCTGGAACAGTACACAACAGCTGTTAATATAGCGTGTGTTTTAAATGAGGTAATAATGAGTAAAGTTTAACAAGTTTTTTCTGGTAAAAAGTTGATGTCTCCAAATTATAGCTGTCATATTTGGACTTGTCTACATACCTAGAAAGGAAATTGGCATGTATGCAAGTAAGGTTTCTATTATTTCAAATTTTAGTCTCCTGAGTATTTTATGGCTCATAACTTGTATCTTCCTTTGTGAAATGCAGAAAATTACCAAAGAAATGGATGACTTTCTACAAAAATTGAGGCAGAAGGTCAAAATCGGAGTGGTAGGCGGCTCGGACTTGGAGAAAGTGCAGGAGCAGCTGGGAAATGATGGTGAGTTATACATTGCTAATTACAGTTTGGTAAAAGAGTAACTTCTATGACGATATTGATACCCGTAGCCATGGAGTATCATAACTAGCCCTGAACCCTCATCCCCGTTTCCTTGTTTTGGGAAACATGTTCTCTGTCTTTCTTTTTCCCGGTTTTTCTTCCTATAAATAAGTTTCTGGAGTTGCTGATGGACCACTTGGTACTCAGATACATGAGTAGATTCATCTGGGTCTAGGGGCTTCCTCTCTGTTGCCCCAACTCTGTGTCCCCTAAAGTTCCCTTAGTCATGAGTCAACCAGACTCCTCCCCTGAACCATAATCCCCAGCACAGGACCCCAGGAAGCTGGCGATTCTTACGGGCTTTCACTGGAGATTCTGACTCAGTAGGGTCTACAGGCCGGGGATTATGGTTCAGAGCTGCTAATGCCAGCCTGCTGCTGTAGCACTCTCAATTATTGGAAAGTGTCTGGTTATAAATTTGTCTTGAAGACTAGGACAGTGGATTATTCATCTCGTAGTCCCAGGGCCTCCAGGGCGTCTGGCCTATAAGAAAGAGTGGGTGGAAAGGTAGATGAATTGACCATCCTTTTCATCACTGTTGATGTTTTTGTAACCAAGCAGAGTTCCATCCACTCAGATAGCCAATTACTCTGATGTGGGTGCAGTGAAAGAAATTGGTGTTTATTGTATAGCACTACACAGGGGGACCAGGCGGCTTGTGCCCGAAAACCTGAATTCCCGATGGTTTACAGACAAGAGGTTTTATAGAGCAGAAATCATGAGTAATTGTGAGTAAAGAGTCCAGGGTGGCCAAAACCGGTTTGGCTCAGTGGATAGAGCGTTGGCCTGCGAACTCAAGGGTCCCAGGTTTGATTCCAGTCAAGGACATGTACCTTGGTTGCGGGCACATCCCCAGTAGAGAGTGTGCAGGAGGCAGCTGATTAATGTTTCTCTCTCATCGATGTTTCTAACTTTCTATCCCTCTCTCTTCCTCTCTGTAAAAAATCAATAAAAATATTAAATAAAAAAAGAGTCCAGGGTAGGGGGCTGTGTCGATGGTCAGTTCTTACACAAGCTTCAGCACTCTTAGTAAGCTTCTGGTGGCATTCCGTCCGGGTCTTGAACAGGGGAAGTCTGTAAGACATCTTGGGGTTGGAATTAGTGACATTATCTTAAGAGCAGAAAGAAAAGAATAGAGTTGTACATTTCATGCTTAACAGGTTACATTCTTTTGTTATCTCTTATTTAATTGATTTTAGAGCGATGAATGGAGAGAGAGAGAAAGAGAGAGAGAGAGAGAGAAAGAAAGAAACAAACAAACAAACATGGATGGTGAGAGAGAAACATCGATTGCTTGCCTCCCATACATGCCCTGACTGGAATCAGACTCGAAACTTAGGCATGTGCCCTGACCAGGAATTGAACCCAAAATCTTTTGATTTACGGGATGACATTCCAACCAACTGAGCCTCCCCTTCAGGCCCTTCTCTGTTATCTTAAGCAGATATATATGCATTTTGAAACTTGCTTTACAGGCAGGCCTGCAGGCCCCATGACATGAATACATTCCAGTGCAGCTGTGACTCTTAAGAAGAGCTAATTTCATAACTAAATTTCATAAAAGCTAAATTCTAATATATCAAATCTGTTATGATTTGGCCCAGATAATTCTCTGTCATAGGGCTGTCCTGTGCACTGCAGATGTTTAGCAGGGTCCCTGGCCTCACCCCCAGTGTAACAATCTAAATGTCCCCAGACATTCCCAAATGTCCTCTAGAGGCAAAGTCACCCCCAGCTGGGAACCACTGTTCTAGATGTAATGCCTTACTGTCCAAATCTGAGCAATCTCTGTGTTCCTTTTAAAACTCTGTTCCTTTTGCCTTAATTTTCCTTCTAGGTGCTCTGCTTAGAAACGCTAAACAACACAGTAAGGCACATTAAGCCTGGAAACTGTGCTATCTGGTCCCGATTGCCCTCTCTGCCTCTAGCCATATATTTTCCTATGCGCTCAGAGGTTCTGTATCAGTGTAGGACAGTGTCCATACTTTTTAGTGAGTCAAAACAACAGAATCAAAACATTCACAAGCTAAAAGGAAGTGAGGACCCACCTGTGTCAGAGTCACCTGGGGAGTTCATTAAAATACCCCAGCACAGAGCCCGGAAATCCACATTTTAACAGCACTTAACGTTTGAGAATTCATTTCAATTTGGGTGTGTAGTCTCCAAATCTAACTACATATAAGAATCAGCTAAAGAGCTTTTTTTTTTTTTTTAATCTGATTTTTAGCCTGGCGCCTGCAGAGTGATTCAGAAAGCAGAGCCTAAAGTCTGCACAGTTTCATCGTGTTGGTGATGCTGATTCACAGGAGGTTTGGAAACCGTCATTGGCTTCCATTTTCCTTTACAGACAGGCAGGCTGAAGGCAGAGGCATGAAATGGCCTATCACCAAGTCTCCCGTCTCTAGCCTAGTGATCATATTTTAAATATGTAATGAAGAGCCTTAAAAATAAATAAACTTAATGAGTTCTTTCTCACTCTCCCAGTCTGTGAAGATGAGGTAGTCTCTCAGAGTCCGTACTGGAGTTCAGCAGTTTTATTGGTGATACATGTTAAGACATAGAAACACAAATTGCCATTCATTGCATTCTGAGTTTTCTTTTGTTTTGGTTGCAGTGATTGAAAAATATGATTATGTGTTTCCAGAAAATGGCTTGGTGGCATATAAAGATGGGAAATTCTTGTGTAAACAGGTGGGTTCTTGAGTATCCAATTACTGAACTGCTGTTTACTACTAGTGAAATGTTTTCCAGAAAGGTATTTGACCCAGCCAGCTCTGGGGAGGGATATTTGGGAGCTGAGGAACAGGGTGGGAATAAGTCTTCACCCTGTATTTTTTTTACATTTGGAATGTTGAATCATGGAACTATTACATATTCCAAATTGTTATCTATTTTTTATAACAGTTTTTTAAGGACACTTAATCTAATATTTCTGTTATGATAGCAGAGGCTGGGACAAGCTGCATTACTATAAGCATATTAAGAAGTACTATGTACTTAATACTCTTGTCAGTATTAAGATCATTTTGTTCAAATATGATATCTGAGAAAGCCTGTGAAACAAATATATTTTGTGTAATTTGATTGAATAAAAGCAGCACCAATAAGCTTTATGGGCCTTCCTTGAAGCCTTTGAAAGATAATGAATACAAAGTCTTGACTAATGAGGTAAAAAATGCTTTTTGACTGAGCCCTTTCCGGTTTGCCTTATCGTCTCAACCAGAGAACAAAGGGAAAGAAGGGAAAAGGTGGTGGAGGCGCCATCCTCCCTGCCACATCAGCCCGTGTGGCCCTGGACTGACAGTGGCTAAAGATCGTCTTAAAAGTGCCTCCCACTGATCAAGTAACTCCGGTGTCGTCTTTATCCTAGAGTATTCAGGGGCACTTGGGGGAGGCCCTAATCCAAGACTTAATCAACTACTGTCTGAGCTACATTGCGAAAATCCAGCTCCCGAAGAAGAGGTGAGTTTGCTTTTAGCAGAGGCTGCCAGGGAATGCCGAGGGGTGTCATTGGGTGGGTTGGTGCTCTTTCAAGTCCAAAGCCCAGCGCTTAATAAAGAATCCCTGGAACCCTCTGTAAAGCCAGGGATAGGAGAATGAGCATGTAAATGATGGCACGTCCACTTGATGGGAATTGAAAACAATTGCTTTCAGAGGCCCCGGGTAGGGGAAATGCCTGTGAGTCAGCAGTGTGGAAAAGCAGCATAAACCCCAGGCCGGGCCGTCTCAAACTGGAGGCCCACGGACCAAATCCCACACAGCCAGGTTTGCTTGGCCCTCGGTGTGAAACCAGACCTGAACTAACTGCGATCATCTAAAAGTCTGACTTCACATTTTGGAATGTCTGGATTTCAGGCTTTTGTTGCAACTGAAGACCCGACAACTGGGTGCCCACATAGCAGGCTCCCCTGTCCCCACCCCCAGCCTTTCACAGGCCACTTCTCCCGTTTCTGACTTCTGTAGGCATTGGATTTAGGGACCTACCTCTTGGATTCTGTTCTCAATTCCTATTTTTACTTAATTATTTATTTATTTTTACTTTTAAATATTGTTTTCAGAGAGGAAGGAAGAGGGAGAGAAAGAGAAAAACATCAATGATGAGAGAGAATCATTGATCGGCTGCCTTTGGCACACCCCACACTGGGGATCACACTCCCCGCACTGGTGATCAAGCTGGCATGTGCCCTGACTGGGAATTGAAATGTGACCTTCTGATTTATAGGTCGATGCTCAACCACTGAACCACATTGGCTGGGCAAATAACAATAATGTACATACATGCCTACAGTTAAAAGATTGGCAGGAAATGAACACTTGTTAACAGCGGCTGTATCATGGTGGAGAAGGTACAGGTGGTTTCTTCGAAATACTTTTCATTTTCTTCTTAGTGTTCTGCACTTTATATGTAACACCTTAATGATCAGAGGGAGAAACATTTTTTATTTTTTATTTATTTATTTATTTAATTTCAGCAATTTTTTTTATTTGATCGCATTTTTTTTCTCTTTTACATTTTTTTATTAAATTATTATCTGTGTACATATTTTAACATTGTCCCCCCCTCCCATACATATCCTCCCTCCCCAGAGTTTTGTGTCCATTGGTTGTACTTATATGCATGTATACAAGTCCTTCGGTTGATCTCTTATCTCCTCCAGATCTCCCTACCCTCCCCGCTGTAATTTGACAGTCTGCTTGTTGTTTTACTGTCTCTATATCTATCTTTTGGTTCATCAGTTTATAATGTTCTTTATTATCCATAAATGAGTGAGGTCATGTGGTGTTTCTCTTTCATTGACTGGCTTATTTCACTCAGCATGATGTTTTCCAATTCCATCCAGGTTGCTGCAAATGATGAGAATTCCTTTTTTATGGCAGCATAGTATTCCATTTTGTAGATGTACCATAGTTTTTGGATCCAATCATCTGCTGACGGACACCTAGGCTGTTTCCAAATTCTAGCTATTGTAGATTGTGCTGCTATGAACATAGGGGTGCATATATCCTTTCTGGTTGGTGTTTCTAGTTTCTTGGGATATATTCCTAGGAGTGGGATTACTGGGTCAAATGGGAGATCCATTTTCAGTTTTTTGGGAAACTCCACACTGTTCTCCACAGTAGTTGCACCAGTCTGCATTCCCACCAGCAGTGCACAAGGGTTCCTTTTTCTCCACAACCTCGCCAACACTTGTCGTTTGTTGATTTGTTGATGTTGGCCATTCTGACAGGTGTGAGATGGTACCGCATTGTTGTTTTGATTTGCATCTCTCGGATAATTAGTGACTTTGAGCATGTTTTCATGTGCCTCTTGGCCTTCCTTCTGTCTTCTTTTGAGAATATTCTATTTATGTCCATTGCCCATTTTTTAATTGGATCATTCATCTTCCTTTTATTTAGTTGTATAAGCTGTCTGTAGATGTTGGAGATTAAACTTTTATCAGTGGTTGCCGAGACCGGTTTGGCTCAATGGATAGAGCGTCGGCTTGGGGACTGAAGGGACCCGGGTTCAATTCCGGTCAAGGGCATGTACCTTAGTTGCGGGCATATCCCCAGTAGGGGGTGTGCAAGAGGCAGCTGATCGATGACTCTCTCACATCGATGTTTCTAACTCTCTATCTCTTTCACTTCCTCTCTGTACAAAATCAATAAAATATATTTTAAAAAAAAAAAAAACTTTTATCAGTGGTAACATTTGCAAATATGTTCTCCCACACAGTGGTCTGTCTTGTTGTTTTGTTGATGGTTTCTTTTGCTGTAAAAAAGCTTTTTATTTTGATGTAGTATCAGTGAAGAAGTTCTTTTGGCATATGTCTGAGATTTTGCTGCCTGTGGATGCTTCTAGTATTTTTATGGTTTCCCGTCTTATGTTTAAGTCCTGTATCCATTTTGAGTTTATTTTTGTGTATGGTGTAAGTTGGTGATCTAGTTTCATTCTTTTGCATGTATCTGTCCAATTTTCCCAACACCATTTATTGAAGAGACTGTCTTGACTCCATTGTATATTCGTGCCTCCTTTGTCAAATATTAATTGAGCACAGTGATTTGGGTTGATATCTGGGTTCTCGATTCTATTCCATTGATCTATATGTCTGTTCTTGTGCCAGTACCAGGCTGTTTTGAGAACAGTGGCTTTGTAGTACAGCTTGAAGTCTGGTATTGAGATCCCTCCTACTTTACTCTTCTTTCTCAGGATTGCTGTGGCTATTCGGGGTCTTTTATTGTTCTAAATGAACTTTTGGAGAGTACTTTCTAGGTCAGTGAAATATGCCGTTGGTATTTTAATAGGGAGTGCATTGAACCTATAGATTGCTTTAGGAAGTATGGACATTTTGATGATGTTGATTCTACCAATCCATGAACATGGTATGTTCTTCCATCTGTTTACATCTTCCTCTATCTCTTTTTTCAGTGTCGTGTAGTTTTCCGCAAATAGGTCCTTTACTTCCTTAGTTAAATTTATTCCTAGGTATCTTAATTTTTTTGGTGCGATGGTAAATGGAATTGCTTTTTTAGTCTCTGTTTCTGAAATTTCACTGTTGGTGTATAGAAATGTCATGGATTTCTTGGTGTTAATTTTGTATCCTGCTACATTGCCAAATTCATTTATTAAGTCAGTTAGTTTTTTAATGGAGTCTTTTGGGTTTTTTATGTACAATATCATGTCATCTACAAATAAGGATAACTTTACTTCTTCTTTTCCAATTTGGATGCCTTTTATTTCCTCTTCTTGTCTAATTGCAATGGCTAGTACTTCCAGTACTATGTCAAAGAGGAGTGGCGATAGTGGGCATCCCTGTCTTGTTCCTGTTCTTAGAGGAAATGGTTTTAGTTTTTGCCCATTGAGTATGATGTTGGCTGTGGGTTTATCATATATAGCTTTTATTATGTTGAGGTATGATCCTTGTACTCCCACCTTGTTGAGAGTTTTTATCAGGAAAGGGTGTTGGATTTTATCGAATGCTTTTTCTGCATCAATTGATATGACTATATGATTTTTATCTTTCATTTTGTTTATGTGATGTATCACGTTTATTGATTTGCAGATATTGTACCATCCTTGCATTCCTAGAATAAATCCTACTTGGTCATGGTGTATGATCTTTGTGCTGTTCTGCTGGAGCCCATTTGCTAGAATTTTGTTGAGGATTTTGGCATCTTATGTTCATGAGGGGTATTGGCCTGTAATTCTCTTTCATTGAGTTGTCTTTATCTGGTTTTGGTATTAGGGTGATGCTGGCTTCATAGAAGGACTTTGGAAGTGTTCCTTCCTCTTGGATTTTTTGGAATAGTCTGAGGAGGATAGGTTTTAGTTCTTCCTTGAATGTTTGGTAAAACTCTCCTGTGAAGCCATCTGGCCCTGGGCTTTTGTTTGCTGGAAGCTTTTTGATGACTGTTTCAATTTCTTCCCAAGTCACTGGTCTATTGAGATTTTTGATTCTTCCTGATTGAATTTTGAAAGTTTGTATTTTTCTAGGAATATGTCCATTTCCTCCAGGTTGTTCAGTTTGTTGGGATAGAGTTGTTCGTAGTATTTTGTAACAATCCTTTGTATTTCGGCGGGGTCTGTTGTTATTTCACCTCTTTCGTTTCTGATTTTGTTTATTTGAGTCCTCTCTCTTTGTTTCTTGGTTAGCCTGGCTAGAGGTTCATCTATCTTGTTTATCCTTTCAAAGTACCAGCTCTTGGTTTTGTTGATCTTATGTATTGTTTCTTTGGTCTCTATGTCGTTTATCTCCTCTCTGATTTTTGTTATTTCCTTCCTTCTGCTTACAGTGGGCTATTCTTATTGCTCTTTTTCTAACTCTTTGAGTTGTAGACTTAGATAATTTGTTGCCATTTTTTCTTGTTTTTTGCAATAGGCTTGTAGGGACATGAACTTCCCTCTCAAAACTGCTTTTGCTGTGTCCCATAGATTTTGGATTGTTGTGTTGTCATTGTCATTTGTTGCCAGGATGTTTTTAATTTCTTCCTTGATTTCTCTGGTAACCCAATCCTTATTTAATAACATGCTGTGTAGTCTCCATGTGAGAAACATTTTTTATTTATTTTTATTTATTTATTTATTTATTTATTAATATATTTTATTGATTTTGTACAGAGAGGAAGGGAGAGAGATAGAAAGTTAGAAACATCGATGAGAGAGAGTCATCAATCAGCTGCCTCTTGCACACCCCCTACTGGAGATGTGCCCACAACCAAGGTACATGCCCTTGACCGGAATTGAACCCGGGATCTTTCAGTCCCCAAGCCGACGCTCTATCCATTGAGCCAAACCAGTTTCGGCGTGAGAAACATTTTTTAAATGGCATTTAAACTTCAGAGCAATTCTGCACTTTGGTTACTCCTCACCTGGGGATATTTTTTCTATTGATTTTTAGAAAGAGTGGAAGAGAGGGGAGAGAAACATCAATGTGAGAGAGACACATTGATTGGTTGCCTCCCGCACACTCCCCTACCTGGGCCAGGGATGGAGCCTGCAACCCAGGTACGTGCCCTTGACCAGAATTCTGCAGGCTGATGCTCTATCCACTGAGCCAAACTGACTCGGGCACCTTCTGCTGCACCTTCTCTTTCCAAAAGGGTCTCATAGGATGAGACGGGGTGGACCCAGCTTGCAGCTGGGTGAGGGCACGTGGGTGTTCATTATCCTGCTCTGTCTACTTGTATGTGTATTAGCAATTCTCCATAATGAAAAGCGACTATAATATATCTTACATCCCAGGCCAGCTCAGTCTCTCCGTTTAGCATTAAGGAAGGATAAAAAAGGCAAGCAGAACCCTGTCCTCAGACAGGAGTCCCCTCAGGGGGAAAACCGTGTGCGGAGCAGTAGTTCTGAATTAGCGTGACATGGTTGCTGAATTCAAGAGCCAGAACTGAGAGCTAGCCTGATCGGCCTTTGCCCACATTTCCCAGCAGGACTAGCTGTAGCAGTAAGACTTCGGTATGGAGTTGAATGCTAGGCAAACCACCTTAATCCTGATTTTTAGAACAAAAGGTTTTCTAAGATGTATTAGCTTCCCTTCGTGCCATGGGAATAGAGCAATACTGTGTCCCTGAGTTGGGGAAATTAATTGAGCTCTTCTTCTGACAGTTTAGGACCCTGGGTCGCCGTGGGAATGGTCACCAGTCCCCCCGCCCCCATTGTACATGTGGAAGGTGTAGGGGACATGGCTGATCTGCACCGACGCCAGGACCCCCGGAGTGGGGAGGTTTAGAGAAAATGTCCCAGGTGCACCGCAAGTTAGGCACAGCGGGGAAAGGAGCTGGGGTCGCAGTGTGCTGTGTTTACCTTCTTGTGAGTACTCACTGCTTCCCACTATGCAGATGGCTTCTGCATAAGCTGGAACATGAGGTCTTCACAAGACCTTCAGAGGTAACCAGAGCAGATGCCAATAGCCCCAGCTGAGGCTAGACAGGGCCCAGAGTCGCCCAGCCCGTAAGAGGGGCCTTGGCCTTGAACAGGGTCCTTGCTCTCACGCAGCCTGTGTCCTCTCAGCATTTACAGGTGGTGCTGGCTGGACGTCAGAGCTGTGGGGCGGGAACAGCAGAGGGTCCAGAAAGAATGAGTCAGCCTCACAGGCGTCCCTGCTAGAACCAGAAGACACACTTCTATACACAAAACAATTTTGTCTCATTTATCAGAATAAATAGCTTACCAGTTACTTCAGTTTCTAAGAAACTCTTTTTGAGATTTAAACTGGAAACACAGTAAGAAAGTGGTGCTTTTTTTTTTTTTAAGAAAACCCTTCATTTGAGGTAACTTCAAAAGGGTCAGGCTGTTCTCATTTTCTGTGTTACATCAACCCGTCAGAAACAGCCCACCAGTGGGTGAAGAGTGTCCTCAGTCCCAGGGAGTTGGTGAGGTGACCCTCAGAGCCTTTTTCTGGGCCACGTTGCTTGGTAAAGCAGTGACTTCAGGAGGTCCCTGCAGAGTTGTCTGGGACATACATTTTCAAACTCCTCAGGAAACTTGGAGAGCTGGTCATCATTTTTATTAACTTAGACTCTGCCCAACGCCAGAATAAAATGTGAGTTTAGGTTTTCTATAGCCACATCAAAATAGAAAAAACAAAGGAACAAGTGAAATTAATTTCAATGTTGCATTCAGTCCCATATATTCAAACTATAATTATTTTAACACTAGAAGCCTGGTACACAAAATTCGTGTGTAGGGGGCGGGGGAGTGTCCCTCAGCCCAGCCTGCACCCTCTCCGATCTGGGACCCCTCGAGGGATGTCCGGCTGCCCATTTAGGCCTGATCCTACCTGATCCTACAATCCAGGACTGCTGGCTCCTAACTGTTCGCCTTTCTGCCTTCCTGATTGCCCCTAACTGCTTCTGCCTGCCAGCCTGATCACCCCCTAACCACTCCCCTGCTAGCCTGATTGATGCCTAACTGCTCCCCTGCCAGCCTGATTGCCCCTAACTGCCCTCTTCTGCCAGCCTGATCATGCCTAACTGCTCTTCCCTGCAGGCCTGGTCCCCCACAACTGCTCTCCCCTGCAGGACTGGATCCCCCTCCAACTGCCCTTCCCTGCAGGCCCAGTTACCCCCAACCTCTCTCCTCTGCCAGCCTGGTCACCCCTAACTGCCCTCCCCTGCTGGCCTGATCTCTCACAACTGCCCTCCCTTGCTGGCCATCTTGTAGTGGCCATCTTGTGTCCACATGGGGGCAGCCATCTTTGACCACATGTGTCAGCCATCTTATGTGTTGGAGTGATGGTCAATTTGCGTATTACTCTTATTAGATAGGATCGTGACATGAATTATTGATGATTACATTCCTTTTCCTACTAAACCTTTGAAATCTCAGTTCAGATGAGCCAAATTTCCAGACTCTCAGCCACATGTGGCCCATGGCTGCCAGGAGGCCCTGCACAGTGGAGTGTGGGTCACACCAGCCTCAGAATTGCACAACTTTTCAGTCCATCTAGCCATCTAGAATGTTGCCCAGATTGGATAATGTGCCTCTGTCCCCTTCCTCTCCAGGGGTACTTTCATCGAGTTCCGAAACGGGATGTTAAATGTGTCCCCTATTGGAAGAAGCTGCAGCCAAGAAGAACGCATTGAGTTCTATGAACTCGATAAAGTGAGTGTTTCTGAGACACCCTGAGTTTGGGCAGATCAGAGGTGCCACTTTGTGGCCACAGTTACCGTGTGCGACACAGTGGATAACCAGTGTCTTCTTGTTTTCCTCAGAAAGAAAACATACGACAGAAATTTGTAGCGGATCTGCAGAAAGAGTTTGCAGGAAAAGGCCTCACGTTTTCCATAGGTATTGTATATTCAGACTTTGCCGGGAGTGTGTGGTGAGCGGGGGCGTGCCTGAGGTTGGAGTGCCTTTGCAGGTGGGCACGAGGACTTAGGAGCAGCCCATCTGTAGGAGAAAGCCACTCTCCTGGGTGACTGGCCAGGCAGGGACTGGCCCTGCTAGGTAATGGCTTCCAGCTGCTGGGCTGGGCTCTGAGTTCTTACCCAGCAGGAGCCCTCCCTCCATTTCTCCTCCTTGTCAAAAACAAGAGCATCTTGCATATTAATGAAGAGTAAGAACTTCCCCTCACGCCGATGGGCAGGCAGGCCTGTTAGTGAGCTCCATCGCAGAGGTGGGATGGGAGCCTCTTAGGTACATTAGATCGAATTAGATGTCAGGTCGGTTAGTTCTGCAAATCAAGAAACAGGCCCAGAAAGGAAAGGGGCCTTGGCTAGGCTCCCCAGGCTTTGTTCACTACGATGTGACCAGCACACGACCGTTTCTGGTGGCTGAGGCAGACTCCTTCCCACGCTCAGGCCTCAGGCTTGTTTTTTTAGTAGAATATGCCTGTCAAATGCTTCAAGCAAGCCCGTCTCCCCTGTCAGTGCCTATGAGTCATTTCTCAAAGCCCTGTCATTTACCAGCGCTAATGAACGTGTGGGTTGTGGAGAAACGGACTGCGAGGGACTATGTATAATAGATGAATGGTGGGTTTTGAAGTGTTCTCGAACTGTGCGATGAACATTGTTCTGGCACAGCGTTGAAAGGGTTTTTGTTGCCGTGAAAGCTGCCTGTAAATCACCTCCCCTGTGATTTTCATTGTCCTGCAAGACGAGCTGGATGCAGCCGCTTCCAGGCATCCTCTGCCTCCGAGCTGAGGAGTTGAAGCTGGAGATGAGCTCCACTGAATGGGGCTCTTACCACATGGCCCCCAGCATGCTTCTCTGAAACCCACCTAAATGCAGTGCACCCCTGGCTCTGAGGGGTCATCTGGGCCCCACTTTTAGGTTTTAGGGCAGGGGTCTTCAAACTACGGCCTGCGGGCCACATGCAGCCCCCAGGGGAGTCTGATCCTGCCCGCCAGGTTTTTTGGGCAGTGAGCGCAGCCAAGGTTGTTACAGTAGGAATTAGTTCATATAGTCCGGCCCTCCAGCTCTCTGAGGGACCGTGATCTGGCCCCCACTTTAAAAAGTTTGAGGACCCCTGATCTAGGGGGAATGACATTGGAAAAACACATAAGGTGGAAGGAATCTCTAGAGCCTACCCCTGAGGGAGTGTAAGCAGCGGGCTCCGGTGACAGGTTGTTAGCCTCCCTTTCACCTCGGCCTGTGTCCCCTCCCCTTTGGCAGGAGGCCAGATCAGCATCGATGTCTTTCCTCATGGATGGGACAAGAGGTACTGCCTGGGACACGTGGAAAATGACGGCTATAAGACCATTTATTTCTTTGGAGACAAAACCATGCCAGTGAGTACGGAAGTGTTTTTGTGGTCTCATTGTTTGGTTTGGGCTTGAAGGGAGGAAATGGACAAATGGGCTTTTTTTCCCTTCACCCACGCATTCCCCACCGGCCCAGGTCAAACTAAGTGATGCTTCTGTTGTCCGAAAGGGTGTGATTAGGGTGGTTAAGGCCCCCTCCCCTCCTGCTCGGACACCTGACACCTCAGTGGAGGTAAGAACCCAGCAAGCTTCAGTTTGGCTTTTGAATTAAACATTGCCCTCCTCCAGTGCCTCTCAAAACACCTGACCCAGGGCTGTTGTCAAATCCTCTTTGCATTTCAGAGCCCTTGCCATTCTCTTTCCTCAGTATTTTGTCTCCCAGAGGCATTCATTTAGGTTCTAAGTGATATTATAGGAGACAGTCTCTTGAGTCTGGAATTTGGGAGGTAAGGGATTGGTCCTGAGCATCACTCACAGGGTATAGGAGTGTCGGAAACCCCTTTAAATTCCTCTCGCCCTCTGTGCCCTTCGGTGTTACCTTGCCATCAGGCGTCCTGGGCCGTGTTGCATCAGCAGGTACATCATAAATGCTTCACAGGGAGTTCATCCCTTCTCTCTCCG
This sequence comes from Pipistrellus hanaki, assembly GCF_964339955.1. Lineage (NCBI taxonomy): Eukaryota > Metazoa > Chordata > Mammalia > Chiroptera > Vespertilionidae > Pipistrellus > Pipistrellus hanaki. Next base: position 85,465,133 of record NC_140506.1, on the reverse strand, counting down.
GTCCCCTCTGGAATACTTGGTTTGTTCAGCTGAGATCTATCCCAGTGGCCCTGCCTTTCAACATGAAAGGGACTTCTGGATACACAGTTTCATGTCCTTTCAGAAGTATGAAATGGGGGTTCAGAAAGCGTAAGTAGCTTGCCCGAGCTGGGAGCACCAGAACAAACGCCCTGCTCTTTCAAGGAGTGTGCTTTCCAGTCAGCAAACCCTCTCCAGCGAGTGAGATTCTAATTCCCACAGGAGCACGGTTCTTTTCAGGAGGCAGAGCAGCCAGCCTTTTCCTAATGACAGAGAGAACCAGGTCTAATCACATCCCGCGCCCAGCACTCCGGACGCAGCGGTGCCTTAGTAGCGGCTTTGGGAGAAGGTAGCTGATGAAGGACCCTGAGATCTAAGGAATGGCGAGGAGCTTCTTCAGTCCTCCCGGCTGCGGAGAGAGCCCTCGGCCAGGAGAGAACCGCTTTCTGTGAGGACGGCATTCTGCTGTTCCCAGGCCCCCAGGTGGGACTGCACAATGCACCCTGGTTCTTGAGCAAGCCGGACAGTGACTGCCTTTGGGAATTCTTCATTTGTGAATGTGTTTCCTGTTCTGTTTAGGCGCTACATTATCACACATCAGTTCTATTTCCTAAATCTTGCCTGCTTTAAAGAAATGGATACTATTTTTAATGTCTTTATTGATTTCAGAGAGAGGAAGGGAGAGGGAAAGATAGAAACATCAATGATAAGAGAAAATCATCATCATCTGCCTCCTGCGTGCCCCCTATAGTGATCGAGCCCGCAAACCCAGGCGTGTGCCCTCACCGGAATCGAACCGTGACCCCCTGGTTCATGGGTTGATGCTCAACCACTGAGCCACACAGGCCAGGGTAAAAAAATGGATATTATTCCATGGAGGTTCCCCCCCCCCCTCGTTCTTAAGTAATATGCATTCACTGTAGAAAATGAGAAAAGGACGGGGAAGAAAGTATAAGTCACCTATCATCACTTCTGATGTGCCTCCAGGCTCTCCTCTCTGCAGATAGGAGCTCAGTGTGGGACTCTTGCATGTTCATTGTTTACTTCCTGCTTTTGTTCTCAAACCGTATTTTATTTCCCCCAAGTTAGTGAGTCTTCTCTGCAAACTAGATGTTACTGGCTGTAGAACATTCTGTCTGTCATGGGGACGCAGTCATTCACCCGTTCCCTAGGAGAGGCGGCTGCAGATCTCAGCTTCTTGCTGTTGAAACGAGCACTGGTCAGCGCTCTCACATCATTCTTTGCCCTCAGCTCCAATCCTCTTGTCAGTGGTTTCCTGGAAATGGCAGTGAACAGTCCAGCACTCTTAAGTTTTTTAACAACATATTGATTCTTAAAACTTTAGGCACAGAGCTGTCAAATACTAGCTTTAAATGCTGTTCACATTCGGGGATAGACACTGTGAAAGCTGTTTTCTCTCTGTGTATCAAGGCAAATGTTTTCGAAGCTTCCAGGGAAGTGGCACCTGAGCTGAGAGCTGTCAGGGAGAAGCCATTTCCCTGTCGAACACCCCGGGCTCAGGACAGCCTGCGAGTCCTCTCCTGACACAGCCTCTGACGGGACCGATGCCGCACAAAGGTGCCGCCTTCCGTGAGCACCTCCGGAGAGCAGAGCAAAGGAGGAGGCCCGGGCCTTGCTTTTCTGAGTACTTGTCAGCTCTGAAGCCCCTCATCCTTCCCACCAGTCACAGCAGCCAGGGTCTGAAACCCAGCTCCGAGTTCCGCTCAGGGACCGGGGGAGGCCTGGTTTGCCTCAGGGAGGAGATGGCCAGGCACAAGCTGCCCTACCTCGCATTCCAGGGGCTGCAGTTCACTGTCACACACAGAAAGCAGCCACATGCTGCCAGCAAGCAGCACGCCCCCGAATTCCCATTTCCTACGCCTGCCCTGGTGGGCCACCAGCAGTGGCACCGGACACTGGGCATCTTGCAACATTTGCTGTCATCTCTCAGCTCTTAGGACATCCTGGGCCTCTAGACCAGTAGCTTTTATTCCTTCCCCAACTTTATTGAGGTGCTTATACAGACAGACACACACACACACACACACAGTGATTGTCCCCTGCAGCCGGGAGAAGCCCTGCTCCGCGCTCGTTGAGGGCACAGCCCTCAGCTCTGTGCCCACCACAACCAGACATTTGACAGATGCTAGTTAACTGACCTGAGGTCAGCGCCCATGGGCAGCAGGAGTGTGAACTGTAGGCGACAGGGAGTCTGTCTGCCCACAGGAGCGTCAGCTTCCTCTTAATCTCCTCTTTGTCTCCAGTGTCAGGATAATCGGGATTCACTTATGTAAGTGTTGCAAAACTGGGGTGCGATGGGGACTGAGCCTCAGCCCCTCCCCTGCTGGACAGCATATACTGCCTTATGTTTCACCCCTGGCCCGCCTAGGGAGGATATAAATATTCATGGGCAGTTTCCCTGAGCTGAGATCTCCTGTGGACCCATCATTCACTCTCACAAGAATGTGATCTCCGTTATTCATCCCTTTCCCCCTTCACTCCCTTTACCTTCTCTCAGGAAGCGGTTGTGTGTGTGTCCTGCAAGCTGAGCTTCCGCAGCCCGAACCAGGGAGCCTCAGTGCGCATGCCCGTCGTGTGGGAGCTTCGCTGTCTGAGGCCTCGCTGCTCCAGAGAGGCCCTGGCAGCTCAGTGCTTTGGCTCTGCTGCTGCCTCCCTCTAATCTGGTTTGCACGCTCTGTGCAGCCACTGTGCAGAGGCCGGCCCCTGGCAGGAGAGGAGCGTGGTAGAGGTTGGGGTTTGTGGTACAGACGCTTCGCTGCCCTCTGAAAGCAAATGGAGATGAAAGGGACCCAGCAGCCCAACCCAGATGGGGAGGTTTTGATGCTCTCGACCCAGCTTCCGTGGGTGAATCCATAGTAGCTCCTAGCCATCCCAGCAGGACGAGGGAGACTCATGCAAATTAGGCATCTGCCAGGCACACATCTGTCCCCCAATGTGACAGCCTCTCCAGGGAGGGGCAGGCACAGCTGTGAGCCTGCCGTCCTTCAGCGGGCACTCTGCCTCATGCTGCACCCCTGTTGGCGGCTGGGGCTCCCGACTCCACTGCTTCTGTCCTCACCCCGTTCTCCAGAGAGACCCAGCTGAAGGCGGGCTCATTATGGCCCAGAGTGCCGCTTTCTGGTGGCGTCACAGGTCCTGACGATGGTCTGCAGATCCTCCGGGGCCTGGCAGGTTCCGAGAGCTGAGCTGCCTTCCCCGCAGGGAGCCGGTCACACGCTTGTCCCCTCTCTCTCTTCAGGTCTCTGCTCAGAGGCCCCTCCCTGGTCACTCTGGGTTTCCTTCCCCTCTGTTCTCCGCACTCCAGCTCTTTCCCATGTTGGGAGCTGGGGGGTAGCCTTCATGTCCTTTTGTGGCTTTGTTGCCGCCCCTGTATCCCCAGTTTCTAAAACCATCCGGGCAGGCAGGGAACAGCTGGGTGACAGGTGACTACTAACTGCCCGCCTAAGTCTGTGACGTTGGCTTCTTGCGGACACTGTGGGAGTTTGTTTTCCCTCTGAACATAGTGCTCTGTGGTGGTGTTTACCTGCCAGGCCATTCCTGAGAGAAGTCTGGCTTTTTTAAACCAGAGGAATTACTAGAAGTGGTTCCACAGCTGCTTGCTTAGGCAGCAGACACAGGCTCCTGGGCACACTGGGAAGGGCATTCATGGCGCAAGGTCAGAGCCCGTCCACCCAGCACACCTTGGGCCCGGCCTCGGCCCCTCCCCTCCCTGGGAAAGCATCTGCTTGGGGACTGGTTAATCGGCAGGTGGGAAAGCTGGAGTGATTTCATGGGTCAGTCAGCCCTTTAAAAGGATGTCAGGTTTTCTGACAGATTTTTATGAGAAAAAAACATTTTTCTCAGCCACTATTTTCATTATATGAAAAGCTAATTGATTTTGCTCAAGATTTGGAGTGAGATTGCTTATCCAGTTTTATGAGAAAACATTAGGAAATTCCATAAGAAAAGCAGGAGCTGCCCCCTCTCAGCACTTGGCAGGTAGCTCGATGCATTCACCTGAGACCGCGGGACTGGGACCCGCAGTCACGGCCCCCCACCCTCCTCCGCCCACAGCAGCGTGTCAGGTCCTCCCAGATCTGTGTCCTCAGCTCCTGGAGCGTAGTCCCCCAGATAAAACGCTGTGATAACACCCAGACAGCCGAACAGGGGCTGCTGCTGGTACTGCCACAGAGATTGCTTTCCAGGCCTTACCCGTCCCATGGTCTCATCAGTACTCCCCCCAGCGCTGTGGGAGGTGCCACCACTCCCCACTCTCCAGGTGGGGAGTTGCCCAAAGAACCCCCCTATCAGTGGTAGAACCAGGAATCTAACCCAGGCCACCTGGCTCAGACAGCCGCATGGGGCTGTTTCTAGTTAAATGAATCAAAGTCAAATTCAGTTCCTCAGTCTGCTTGCCACATGGCGAGTGCTCCAGTGTGGCACGTGGCCTCATCAGCTCAGAGACAGGCTTGTCCATCCAGGAAATCTGGGAGCAGGGTGCTCGGGCTGTGGCCTGCCCCCCTCCTGTGGCTCTTAGAGAAGCCCAGGTGCAGTGGAACAAGTCGATGGCACTGAGCATCCTGTCATCTGCTGAGCCTGCTTGTTTATAGAAGAACTAGAGGCCCCGTGCACAAAATTCGTGCACTTGGGGACGGTCCCTCAGCCTGGCCTGTGCCCTCTCCCAGTCCGGGAGCCCTGGGGGGATGTCCAACTGATGGCTTAGTGGGCCTAAGCTGTCAGTCAGACATCCTTAGCATTGCCAGGGGGGCAGGAGAGGCTCCCACCACTGCTGCTGTGCTTCCCAGCCGTGAGCCCTGCTTGTAGCTGAGTGGAGCTCCCCCTGTGGGAGCACCCTGACCACCAGGGGGCAGCTCCTGCATTGAGTGTCTGCCCCCTGGTGGTCAGTGTGCATCATAGTGACCAGTCATTCTATCATTTGGTCACTTGCATATTAGCCTTTTATTATATAGGATTTATTATATATGCTGTAGATGAGGCCCCCTAGAACCGTAAGAAATGCAAAAAATTCACTGTTAACTCATTCTCCAATTGCCCCACTTAAAATCAAATTTCACCCCCTGTGGGGCGCGTGCTGCACCTTGGGAACCACTGGGCTTGACACTGTTCCTCTCTGAGCTTCGTTTCTGAATACACACGCATATACCATGGGGACTGTACTCTCTTCTCCGCCTACCTCACTGGGTTGTCATGAGGAGGTTCTGAGCTAATAAACCTAGAAATGTTTCATTAGTAAGTGATGTCTAAACGGGAAGGGGTTGTTATTTTTAAGCTCACGGGTACTCTTACAGGTAGCAGGTGCTGATGAGGGGAGGAGGGCATGATTGTTTCCTGGGACTGTAGCTATGGTAGCTTTGCAGAGGGTTCCCCAGACCTTGGGGGGGGGGGGGGGCGGTTAGAGTGAGCGCTAGAGGGGTAGTGAGGCCAAAGGGGGAGTAGCAGTCAAACCTTCCCACTTGGCACCATTCTTGAAATTGTACTGGCTCTTTCTCAGCTGTACCTGCTCGGGGCAGGGCTCCAATCTCCTGGAACCGGTGGGGACTGGGCCAGGGGAGAGCCAGGCGGGCTAGGAGGGCAGGTTTAGCCCCACCCCAGCGAGATTCAGCATGCTTCTGCTGCAGAGATGGCGCTGCTGCTGGAGGGGAGTGGGGGGGGGCGGGCTGAGGAGGGTCTGATGCTGGGGGGCCGCTCAGGTCTGCTTCTACCCAGGTGTGGAGTTGGAGGGAGGAAAGGCATGCCTGGCTCCAGTGGAGGGGGCCCAGCAGCAGCAGCAGGCCTCAGGGGCACTGACTGGTGGTTGCTGGCGTGCTATTGTTGTGGGCATCCTGGCAGGAGAAGAGACCAGGAGTCGGAGGTTCGGACTGCAGCTACCCCCAAGGCTGGGTCTTCTCCCTATCCAATCAGCCTCCCCATTCCCCCGGAGGTGCAGGGGCTGGGGTAGGATGTCCATGCAGGGGGATTGGAAGAGCTCCCCGTGGCCACTTCCTCTTCCTTTGCAGTCCGGGCTCCTGTCATGCACTCTCCTCAGACCCCGGGGAACTAGGCTCTGGCCGCCCACCCCCTGCTGCACACCAGCCTCCTGCTGGTCTGCCAATATGTAAATTGGTCATTACTCTGATAATTAGCAATTACCTCTTTAGATGATAGATAAGCCTTCAGTCTTCACAAGAACACCTTGAGCTTGTTCACCAACATAATTACCCATCCCCGCTGAGTCACGGTTCAGGAGAAGGTGACACCCTTTCTCAGCGAGTCTGTCTCTTAGTTTCCAGAGGAACAAGGTAACCGAGGAAACCCTCCCTGCCCCATCCAATGGCAGGTCCCTCCTTCCTCTGGCAGCCCTCGCCCCAGGCAATGGCTGTGTCTGCTTCGTGTCTCCGCAGGGTGGGAACGACCATGAGATCTTCACAGACCAGAGGACCATGGGCTACACCGTAATGGCCCCCGAGGACACCCGCAGGATCTGTGAGGAGCTCTTCTCATAGCGCCCCTTCCTGGGAGGGCGGGAAGGCCCAGCTGCAAGCCCCAAGAGGCTCTCCCAGTGACCAACCCAGATCCCTCCCTCCCGTGCCCATGGACATTTACAACCACCCGGCCCAGGACAAACATGTAAGAACACTTCCTGAAACGAAGTACCTGCTGAGTGTCGGCTTGGGCGGAGCCTTGAGACCAGGGCATTGTGGTCATCAGCCGGTAGTAAGCTAAGTGACCTCTGAACTCTTGTTTTCCCACCCCACTTCCTGTTTGAGAGCCACAGACCACAGCGTGGCCTATGGACGACTGGCCAGCCAAGTGACAGCTGACCCAACAGGGCTTGCCCTCCGCTGGCCTGGTACACAGGTTAGCTCAGACCCACTACAGGGAGCTGGTTCTCTAGCCATCGACTTGGGAGGCAGAGTCTCAACAGCCCTCCCCCAGGGGCCACTCTGAGCCGGGTTCAGAGCCTAACAGGCGTACGCTTCACCAGAGAACCGGCCTGGGCCTGGGCTTCCCAGGGGCCTGATCTGCCTGGTTTCTCCGGCATCAGTGAAAGCCACGCTGATTAGCAGGACAGAAGCTGCCCTGTTTCTCTGCAAACCTGTGAATAAATAAGCGCAGGACCCTGGCCCTCACCCCGATTCTGACCTCAGGGCTGGGAGCAGCCTTGGTTGGACCTGGGCCCTTCCCCCTCCCTCACCGAGTTCTGCACGTTCCTCATGGAACTGGAAGGCCCCTCTAGGCCCTGGGCCAGAACAGGGCGGAGATGGCTTGCCCAGGCAACGGTTAACATGTCGATTCCTAGCCTCTGGAAGCGTGGGGACCCACAGCCCTCCACAGATTGGTACAAGGGCCCGAGGCCAGCTTCAGTCCACAGTGTGACCTCTGCCGGGGCCCCGACCTGAATCCATGCGCTTTGCACCCCCACCTTCCCGCCCCACCAGGTGCTTTCATCACAGAGGAGCCTGGCTTCCCCCCAGGTGTACCCGGGCTTCTCGGCTCTGGACAGCGCCCCCACCACGCGGTTGGCGTTTTTAGTGGTTCCCGGGACATGCCATCCGTGGCATCTCATCGAAGGGTTTTCAAATGTACTGTAATGACTTTTTTCAATGTGACGAGTAGCAAATTAAAGTGATTGTATTGTTTCCTATTTCTCACTCTGAGCTTTTCATGTCAGCCTGTTTGCTCTTCGGTCGCATGGGATCCAATCCCTACTACATAGGTAATATCATTCCAGTAAAGCCCACTGAGTGGTGGGTGTGAGCTATCACTAACTCACGTAAACCCCCCCCCCCCCCCCCCAGCAACCCGGGGAGCAGGACTTCGCCCGAAGCCAGCCCGAAGCCTCGCAGGGTCCATGGGATAAAGACACCATCACCAGAGCCCTAAACGTGCTGAGTGCTGAGCAAGAGGGAAGCTCAGAGGCTGCACCTGAGCAGCCTGCGGCTGGTAAGAAAGCAGGTCCCGGCCCAGCACCGCAGAAGCCAGCCGGTACTCAGCCCTGGACTCAGGTCTCTGGGGACACCAGTGGCTGCAGGAGTCAGGCCTCCGGGAAGGCCTTCTGAGCCTCCTGAGGAGCCTAAGCCTGGCCCTGCGGGAGGAACCAGAGGCAGGGAGCAGATGTGGATTCAGGAAGGGCGGGGCGTAGGTGGCTTTGAATCACTTCCTTTCCAAGAGCTGCTTCCTCTTCCTCTCCCCCCAAAAAGTGCTCCTTGATCTCAGGCCTGGCTGGCACCTGGGCCAGGCAGCCAGCCTCCAGGCCCCTCCGCTGGCTGCCCTCCGCAGCACCCGCTCAGGCTCTGAAGCTCAGTCCATGCCCCGCTTGCAGCTGTTCCCAGTATCACCTGCAGCCTGCCAAGGCCTCCCTCATGCCACCTGGGTTACATCCTCTTAGTGCAACATGCCCACAATCTCATGGTTTTGAGCTTTGGCCTCTCCCTAAAAGGTTCAATGGATTGGTCCTAATTTTCCCCAATACACTTTGAAACGAAAAAACATCAATTTGTTGTTCCACTTATTGATGCATTCATTGGTTATTTATATGTGCCCTGACGTAGGATCGAACCCAAAACCTTGGTGTATCGGGATGACGCTCTAACCAGTGGTCGGCAATCTCACTAGTCAACAGAGCCAAATATCAACTGTACATCGATTGAAATTTCTTTTGAGAGCCAAATTTTTTAAATTTAAACTTCCTCTAATGCCACTTCTTCCAAATAGACTAGCCCAGGCCGTGGTATTTTGTGGAAGAGCCACACTCAAGGGGCCAAAGAGCCGCATGTGGCTCACGAGCTGCAGTTTGCCAACCACGGCCCTAACCAATTGAGCTACGCGGCCAGGGCCTTTCCTAAATCACTTTGAAAAGCAACACAGCTTTAAAATAAAAATGTTCACCTCTGCACCAACAAAGATCGTTATCCACCCCCCTGAGAAAGGCTGTCCCAAGATGACCTTCCCAGCCCCACACACGTGAAGACCCGCCCGGTCCAGCCCAGCCCCTCGCCTCCTCCCGCCCTCCTGGGAACCAAACACAGTTCTCCCGGCTCAGCCTCACAACCCCAGTGTAAACGCATCCACAGGGCTTCCATCCACAAGTGACCAGGTAGCACTTTCTGTTGTCACAAAGGCACGTTCCACTCCTAAGCTTCCTACCCTGAGCCTGACAGAGAAAAGGTGGGATCCCATTTTCTGACTCAACCCCAAAACCACCAGCTGCGGAGTGGGATGACTCAGCCTGGTGTGGGAGCCGCCCTGACCCTGCGGCTCCGGGGAAGAGCTTCCTCACCGCCAGCTCCTCGTCAACAAACAACACACAGCCGTGCACAAAACAGCCTTTATTGACAGGAAGGTGGGAGTAAAGATCTGGATTTAGGAATGCAAATTGGGATGGGTGCAACTCCCACCTCAGTCACCAACACCTCAGTCCTCCAGAGCCCAGAGCAGGTTGTGTATGTTGGGTCGGAGTGGGAGGGCGTCCCTTCCAGCTCTGGAATACCCACTGAAGAGCTGGTCACACAGGAAGGACTGCAGGAGCCATTTGCAAAGGATTCCACACACACAGGTCACCTCCGAACAGCAGATCCAATCCCAACCCACTGGCAGGCGGAGTCGGGGGATCACACAAAAGACCGGGGGCTCCTGGCAGAAGTGGCTCCAGAAGTGTGGCCTGTACCCAACAGCAGCCTCCAGGGGCCAGCTGGCACACCCAAGGCTCGCGGGAAAAGGCCACCTGGGCCCAGCAGAAGGCGAAGGCAGGAGGCAGAGCTGTGCAAGGGGCACGGCGGGCCAGGAAAAGGCAGATGGAGTCACCTAACTGTGGGGTTTCACTGCACACACGTCATCACACACTTGGTGTTAAACAACTGCGCCAGCCATCAGCCAAGCAGTTCCAGCTCCCACCCTCCGACGAGGCCGTCCCCAGGCTGAACACAAAGCGTCCCCAGAACGCAGACACCTGGGGGCCGGGCCGGGACTGCTTCCCCCACCCCCCACCCCCGGCCCAAAGCCCCGTGTTCAGTCTTCAGTCCAGAACACCCTGTCTGCCCAAAGCCACTTTCCACGCTGACAACTGAACTCCTGACTCCGCACCAGCCACATATTCCAAATGGATTACCCAGCTAATTCTATTTAAAAGCCACAACTACAGCCAAACCAAAGCACAGCACATACACTCCTAGGCCTGTTGACTGGCACTAGCTACAAAGGCTCGCAACACCGGCAGAAAGCGCAAACAGAGCTGGCCCCGGGGAGAGCGGCCGTTACTTTAAAAACCAGAACTCCTAACATTTCTTCACGCCTGTTTTCAAGACAACCCCTTCGCCCAATGTCTTTCTCCAACGTTTGACTTTACCGGGCTGTCAGAAAGCAGGCTACTTACTCTTTTCTGGAAGGATCAGCAGAAAGGTCTGTTTTAAAACAAACACCCTCCCCTCTACACTCCCTCCTCCCTCCCCATCCACCACTAATTAACAAGGGAGGCGCAATGGCTGCTGGGCCTTAATCACTGGGCTTGAAGGCAGGTGGAGAGGACCAGGCTTCTAAGGGTTAGAATTCAGCTCTCAGCACGGCCTCCCCAGATGGAGGGCTACGGGCTCCTGGGAAAACTTTCCCCGAGCCCCAGCTGTGACACCTCCTGCTGCAAAGGCACCTGAGACCCTGAGACCCTCCCACCCCTCTCACCCCGCCCCCCGGAGCCAGCTCCCCTGCAACCAGCCAAGCCTGGAACCAAAAAGCTCTGCCCAGGGCCAGGGAGACACAAGACGGGGGCGCCTGGGTGGGGATTCACGCCGGGAAACACACGGGATCCGAGTGTGTCACCACCCGGCAGAGTCCTGAGCCTCCAACCCCAGGGGGATGGGGATGAGGGGCTCTGTGGGCTGGAGAAACGCCCCCTGACCCACTCCCAGGGCGAGGGTTGCACCCTCTACTCAGCCACCAGCCGGGCGCCTCTCCTTGTTCAATGCTTTTAATACTTTTCAGATGGTGCGGTTGTTGTGATGGTCAGAGGCTGTGCTGGTGGCCCAGACACCCCGTGCCTGCCCCCACCCCCTTCCACCGGGAGATTCTTGAAAGGGACCAGGCTCCCTGCTCGGAAGCCGCATCCGGGGCAGTGGAATGCCATCTCCAGTCCGGTCCTGCCTCCTCCTCTCCGCAGTCTCCCACAAGCCCCGGAGAAGGGGTGCCCCGGGCCTCTCCTAGGAGCTGACGACGTGGCCGGACCAGGTCTCGTGCTTGGTGCCCGGCGCCAGGTGGGTGATGACCACCTCCACGGCCTGCAGCTTCTCGTGCTTGGGCGGGATGGAGCACATCTTGTAGGTGACCTCGTCGCCTTCCACCGGCACGTACTCCCCTTCCACGCTGCGGGGTGGGGAGAAGCACTCAGGCCCAGCACTCGGACGAGCCCCGAGCCGTGGGAGGCCGCGCCCAGGACTCAGCCCCTGCTGGTCAGAGGGCCGCCTGGGCCTGCCCCTCCCACCCTGCCCCCTGCCATCAGTCAGAGGGAGCCACCGTGCCCCAGCCACTCCACTGCCCCAGCCTCTCTCCCCCCTCTCCCTCCGTGCTGCAGGCCCCACACCCCATCAGCGGCTGCCCTGGGACCCCTGACGCTGGGACAGAAGCTCAGCCTGGAGGTGCTCACATGTTACGGGAAGCGTGGGCGACCCGGGGCCTTTTGGACAGAAGAGCCGGGGAGCCAGTCTGAACCAGAGAGACAAACGAGGTGGCCCCACGGGGGATGAGGGATTCCCAGGCACCGGCAGCGCGCCCTCTGTGGGATCACCCAGTACCACCTGCCGAACCCAGGCTGCACCTGCTCTTCCACTCCCCAGAAACGGTGAGCCTTCCAGAAAGACCCTTCGTGCTTAAAGCTCGTTCCAGGAGGGTCCTCTCCCTTGGGGCCATTCCCTGGAAGAGTCCCTCACTTTCTACGGGACCTGAGTCACCCTCCCGGCCCTGGGGTCACGTGATGTGCCCATCTTGACTCCCCCTTGATGAGACCCAGATCTGGTTTGCCTCGATGAGAGAATCACGGAGCAAACGGAGCTTCCCTCTTCCATGTGGCGACCAGGAGCTCAGGAACGCAAGGGCAGCACCTGCCGCAGGACCAGGCACCCTGGGACCTCTCCTTCCGTCCCCGCCTCCACCCCGTGCTCCTCACTCACTGGTTTTTCGTGATGCCCTGAACATATCCTTGTAAACCACCACCAGCCCTTTCTGGGAAGAGGCAGTGCACACCCACTTATGCACTCGCATACATGATACGTTGCTTGAACATCCTAGGTCTACACAGTGCAGGGGGCCTACTTACTAGCAAGACCTGCCGTGTGAGCAGTGGGAGGGGCAATAAAGAAAGGGCAATTCTCTCCATCAGTAGATTCCTATTTCCAAATATATGGCTTCTGCATGCAGGCCGAGGCAAAAGTAGGCTTATCATTCTTCCCGTGGAAAATAAATCATTAATAAGGAATAATACAAGAGTAAACTGTGCTTGGCGCACTCACCGCTGCAAACCTACTTTGGCCCCAGCCCACGCAGAACACAACTCTCCCGCAGACTGACAGAAAAGATCAGGGGGCGCTGAGGCCAAGGGTGGGGTGGGGTAAGGCTGCCAGGTCAGGCCCCCACGCGGCGGAAGGCCGGAAGTGGGACGCAGGCCGCGGGACGCGGGGGCCTGCCTGTGTGGGCCCCGCCCTGGCCCTCCCGGGGCTTCCAGACACTCAGGAAGGAAGGACGTGGTCAGGGAGCCAGTGGCTAGAGGAAGGATCCAGCGCCAGCTTCCCGGATCAGAGGGGTCGGGCAGGAAGCCGCCCTGAGGACAGACACAGGGGTGCCCCTCGCCCTCCACCGGACCAGATACACTCGGGCACTCAGCCCCATCCCACCCCACCCCACCCCAATGGTTACACACACACACACAAACACACACACAAACACACACACACACACACACACACACACACACACACTGTCACCTGCAGCCTCAGCTACACCAGCATCACCAAGTGCGGTCTCACAACCAAAACCAGTTTGGCTCAGTGGTAGAGCGTCGGCCTGCCGGACTCAAAGGTCCCAGGTTCGATTCCGGTCAAGGGCATGTACCTTGGTTGCGGGCACATCCCCAGTAGGGAGTATGCAGGAGGCAGCTGATCGATGTTTCTCTCTCATCGATGTTTCTAGCTCTCTATCCCTCTCTCTTCCTCTTGTAGAAAATCAATAAAATATATATATTTTTTTAAAAAACCACCCTGAACACAGTCACACTGGGTCCCACGTGCCTGGACCCACCCCCTCACCCATCATGGTCACACCCTCTCCCTGCCCCTGAGGAACCGAGACAGGGCCCGCCGGCCCGCCAGCCCAGCCCCCGCACTCACTCGGAGATGTGCAGGAAGATGTCGGGGCCGCCGTCAGCCGGGGTGATAAAGCCGTGGCCCTTGGAGCGACAGAAGCATTTGCACACTCCTTTGTAGATGGGGCCCTGCGAGGCCCTCACCGTCCTGTCGGAGGCGGGAGGGGGAGTGTGAGGGGCCCAGCAGCCCTCCGGACACACACCCGCTCTCCTGGGGCGCACCCAGCTCATCCCAGCCCTGCCCGCCGCTGTGGCCCCGGAGGCCCTGGCACCACTCTGGGGGCCATTCACACGGAACCCAGGAAGACGGACTCCCTGGCGAACTTGGCGATGGTTCTCAGGACTCAGTTTCCCCCATGTGGAGAGAGGGCCTTAGACTAAAAGCTGACGACAGATCCTTAACCAATCAGAGCAGCGGCCTGCACTCACTGGGCCTGAGGTCTGCATCTGCCAGGCACCGTGTGCATCCTCAGCTGCCCCGTGGCAGCCCTGCTCGTGTCCCCATTTTGCAGCTGAGTAGGTTGAGGTCTGATGAGGGAAGAGGCTCTGTGTGGTTAAAGGCCAGCGGTTTCCGACCCGGCAGCGGGGCCTCGCCCCAGCCCGCGACAGGCTCCTGGGGGCCCGGGGCCGCGCCCTCCAGAGTTCGCAGGGCACTCTCCAGTGCTCGCCCTGAGCCCGACCCCACGTCTCCCCCTGTGACAGACAGGGACACTGAGGCACAGCGATGGCCGCCTGCCTCTGGGAGCCTCCCCCAGCCGGCCCCGAGACTCACGCGGAGAAGGTCCTGGTGCGGCGGGTGGGCAGCGGGCTGGGCACCACGTTGCTCCGGAGCGGGGATGGTGAGCGGTTGCGGCCCCGTTGGGTGTCCAGCAGCCCGACCGAAGCCTGGTGGGTGGGGGGCTGTGGTGGCGCAGGAGGCTCAGATGACATGGCTGACCTGGAGAGAGAGAGGGGGCGCTCAGGGGCTCACCCCCCGCAGGGAGGCCCCGGATACATACCCACCCCACATCGGGGAGTCTGCCATCGGAGACCCCTTCCTCACGCTGTGGGATGCAGGTCCCAGCCACGTCTCACAAACTCCCCCCCAAACACGACGGCGGGCCCAGTGGGTCAGGCACCCCCCGCCCCCGCCCCGGGGTCTGCAGCAGCCGGGCCCCCTCTATCACGCTGCTCAGAAAGGCCAGCCGGTACCCATGACAAGGTCGGCGTCGGTCCCCTGTGTGCCTGTGTGTCCTCAGTGCCCAGCACAGCCTGGGGCAGTGAGTAAACACAGTGACAGGAAGTGGGGAAGGAGCCGGGGGGAGGGGGCTTGGAGACAGGCAGGCAGGCCTCGCTCTACGCCAGCCCCTGGACCAGGACTCCAGCCGGAGAAACACTTTCTGGACCCTGCAAGCGCCAGGGGGGAGGAAGAGGGGGAGGCAAAAGAAATAGCTCAGTGTTCATCCAGGAAACTCTGGGACACAAACCAGACAGGCTCAGACACCGAGTCTGGATCGCAGGGCTGTGACCAGCCGGCAGCGAGGGCCGCCTCAAAGGCGGCATGTCCACCGGCCGCTTCCAAAGACCCAGCACCCCGTCTGGGTCACCGGGCTGCCAGGACCGCTGATGACCTGGGTGAGCCCCCAGCATGCATCAGGTGGGAGCAGCGCCGAGGCTGCCTGGCCCGGGACGATTTGCCAAGATCTGGCCGTGGTCACCAGGGAGCACCACAGGGCGACTACAAAGGCGCCCTCTCTAGTGTGGCCTTGGCTCAAGGTCGAGAACAAAGAGCCCAGCCTAGGAGCCGGAGGCCCCGGTACGTCCCTTCCCCTCTGGGGGATGTGTCCCCTCTGCAGGGGGAGCCTCCAGGAAGGCCACGAGGGAGGCCAGGAGCCTGCACCCAGATCTCACCGAGTTCACACACACCGGGGGGGGGGGGGGGCGCAGAAGCTGCCCAAAGGGTACAAGTGCCTCCCACGAGGCTTTCAAGTATAAACTGTGAGTGATCCTTTAAACATCCAGGAGTTTGCCTCACATTCCGGGTTTCCAGCTGCTCGTGAGAAAAACCAGCGGGCGAAGACCATCTGAACCCCCAGGTAGCCACCCCGCTGCCCTCATTTCTAGTAACCATGTGGCCGCAGGGCACCACGGTTTCAAAGTCACCCAGCAATGTCCCCGCTGTCCCCAACCAAACCACCAAACACCGGCCGCATTCCTCTCCCCAAAAACCAAAATCTCTGCCCACACACTCCCTACCTCCCCGCCCCCCCCCACAGCCCGGGGCTCCAGCTGGCTGAGAAGGGGAGCCAGCTGCCTCTGGAGGACTTGCATAGCTACCTCCTGACCCTTCTCTCAGCTGCAGCCACGGCCAGGGAGGACCGGGAGTCCGGGGAGCCCCCACCTCAAAAAGGCCCCGGCTGCTAGGCTGGGGGTCAGGGCTCCAGCGTGACCCACCAGCACAGGTCATAGAGTCCTGGAATGTTCCAACGCACGGGGTTCTGGGAAGGGGCCAGCCCGGAGAAGGGAGGGGAGGGCCCTGCCCCGCCCTCACTCAGGCCGCCCAGGACAGCAGGGGGGACCGTAGTAGCTCGGTGACACCAGGGGGGGGGGAGGCCCTCCCTGTGTCACCCCCCTGTTCCCCCCTCCTTTCCTCGGGGTCAGGCACATCTCACTCCACATTTAAAACGTGAGCTAGCTCCTAAACACCCGGGAGCTTGCCTCCAAGTCCAGGGACCACCTGCCAGCTGTGCCATCTCGGGCACGGCACGCTACTGACCCTCTCTGGGCCTCCTGCTTCCACATCCGGGGATGGAGATTATAATGGTCCCGACTCCCCAAAGGGATCGTGAAGTCGAAATGAAACAATGCACGCTGAGCGCTCGGCACGCCGTCTGCCCCCAGCAAGTGAGCAATACGTGTCAGCTGTAATTGTTGTGTAATAGTCATCACAAAACTACCCAACAGGTGTGTGCCCTGTGCCAGGCCCTGTGCATGGCACTGGAGACAGGGCTCCATGTGGAGCCGGAGAATAAACAGGTAGACCAATATATGAACCAGATCACTGAGATTTCCAAAAGTGAAAATGCACCAGAGATAGAAAGAACGGGGGGGGGGGGGGGCGGGGGGGGCGCTTCCCTAACGAGCTTACAAGCTGGATCCTGAACCATCTGAAAAGCAGGAGGCGGCGGGGCGGGGGGGCTGGGGGGGGGGGCGGGGCGGCGGCTCTTGAGGTCGATGTGGTGGCTCCTGGGGATGGAGAAGGTAAGCGACAGGAGATGGGATGGAAGGGAGGGCAGGACAGCTCAGGAAGCGTTGGGCCTCATCAACATCACATGTGTCTTCCTTTCTTCACACCTATTTGTCTGTCTGTGTGTCTCCATTCCCCTTGCCAAGCCCATCTCCACCTGGGTTAAGGAACCGGGCCAAACTGGGCCCCCCTTCTCTCTCCACCCCTTCTCCTCAACTCCCCCAATACTCCATCCCTCAGAGATGCTGTCAGCCCGTGACCTTGTGAAGTAAGCAACCTGAGGGCAGCACGGGGTCCCCCTGGGTCTCCAGGGCCAGCACTGGGGCTGCCACAGACCAGGGTCCTGGGGACAGTCCAGGGAACGGCCCCGACTCCTTACCCAGCACCGGGCCCAAAGCCGGGCTGGCGAAGGCGGCCACCTTCGTGCTCACCTGGCACTGAAAGCAGGAGACGGGGAAGGGGGTAGGGACGTGCCAGCCCCGGAGACCCAGGAGCCTTAATCACCACCTCCCTGCCGCCGCTCAGGGCCCATCTGAGCTGGAGAGCAGCTGGGGCAGCTGGGGCAGGCCTGGCCAAGGGCCAGCACCCCCACCCACCCCCAATGGGCCTGGGAGGGAGGAGGAGAGAATGGCCTCTGTGTGGGGGAGGCCTCAGTGTAGGTCAAAGTCCAGCTGTAAGGAAAACAGCTGGGGGAGGGAGTTGCCAGTCACCCAAGAGCCAGCTCTGGGGCCCTGTTGCTGCCCCCCCCCCACACACACACACACACATACATACTTGCCCACGTGCATGCAGCAACACCAGGTCCTCCAGCATAGTCTATGCTTCCCGCTGGGCAGCTGTGGTCCCAGGGGTGGCCTCGGAGCATCCCTGAGGGAGGCAGCCCCACTCGGGTGGCCAGCACCCTCCCCCACTCCTGCAGCTGGGACGAGTTTGCACACACACGCTCAGCCTGGCCAGAGGCTCTAGGCCACACCTGGGGTGGGCCCCGGGCCTGCAGCAAACTCAGACCAAATATCATGCCCCAGGCATGTCACAGTGGCTGCTCTGTGAACACACGTGTTTGTGTATCTATGACCTGTGTATATGAGTGTGCACAAGTATGTGTGCTCACTCAGGAGCCATCTGTGCATCTGAACACAGGCATACGAGTGAGCCTGCTCTGACTGATGGCCCAGGCTTGTCACTGCCAGTGTGTGCACACCAGGGGGCCAGGTGGGCTCACCCTGCCCCCCCCACACCCCGGCGCTTGCTACACTGGCATCAGAGGACCCTGAAGAATGTTGCCTCCTAGTCATCTTAGAGTTCCTGGTCACCTGCCATGAACAGGAAAGAAGCTCAGGACAGCACAATCCCTGCCCTCCAACCACCAGGACAAGAACAGAGAACTGGGGCCAGCAGTGCTCTCAGCACTTCGCACGTCTCAGCTCGGTTCATCCCCATTTCGCTGATGGCAAAACTGAGGACAACGTATCAAGTGACTTACCCAAGCTCCCCACCTAATAAGTAAACTGGTGAAACATCACATGATCTCACTCATTTATGGATAATAAAGAGCATTATAAAATGATGAACAAATAGATACAGAGACAGTAAAGCAACAAACAGACTGTCAAATTACAGCGGGGAGGGGAGGGAGATCTGGGGGAGATAAGAGATCAACCGAAGGACTTGTATGCATGCATATAAGCAAAACCAATGGACGAAAAACTCTAGGGAGGGAGGGCATGTATGGGAGGGGGGGGGGGCAATGGTAAGATATGTACACATATAATACCTTAATAAAAAAAATAAAAAAAAGAAAAAGAAAAAAGAAACACACAGTAAGTACATCCAACAGTGGAAAAGCTATGAAGGAAAAGCAAGCGGAGGCGGGGAGTGTGGGTGAGGGGCTGTGTTTTTAAATACGTGCTCCCCCTTCCCCAGACTGCACCCCCGGGTTCTGAAGAGTGCCCAGCCGAGAGAGGGAACCCAGGACCGAAAGGTAGGGAAGCCAGGAAGCCACTCCCAGCCTGCGGGTCCCCAGGGAAAGGTGTGTCAGCAGGCCTGTACCCTGGGAAAGGGCGGAGAAGGGGGCCTCAGCCCAAAATAGCCTGGGAATTTTCCACAGGTCATGCGAGTCCTCCTGGAAGGTTCTGAGAATCCCACTGGCCACCAGGCTCCTTCTCAGCCCACAGATCTGGACACTGGACATCCAACCCTGCAGGTCTCCCCTTAATCCCCCACCCCCTCCTGCCCTCTCAGCCTAAAAGCCACCAGCCCCAGGGCCAAGCCACTGCTGGCAGGAGAGGATGAGTACTAGCCCACACAAAGGGCAGGGGACAGGGGCCCGGAGAACCAGGCACGGGGCATGGGGGCCTGGGGGCATCGAGGCAGTGAAGGTGTGATGTCCACCATCCACTGACTTCTACATCGGGCTCTGTGCCAGCATTTATATACATGAACTAGATTCACCCCCACGTCAGCCCCACAGGGGAGGCACTTTTATCATGCCCATTTTACAGATAGGGAAACTAAGGCACAGGGAGGTTTGAGCCAGCTCTTCTCACACTTGAGTCGACCCGTAAATCTCAGGGATGGAGTGAAGGTTCTGATTCTGAAGGTTGGGGGCTGAGGCCTGAGAGTCTGCATTTCTAAGGTGCACCCAGGGAGGCAGATGCTGCTGGACCACGGGACACAGCGCCTACAGAGCTGGTGGTTCAGGGAAACAGGGTGGTGGGTTGGAGGTGTTGAGGCTCAAAGGGGACGCGGTCCTGAGTGGGTCTGGCTAGGGCCCACCTTCCCTTCTCTCCCCTCTCCTCCCCACCTCCACCCCCCCTGAGCCCCAGCCTGGCAGAACTGAGGGCCTGCAGGCCTAGCAGGGTGGGTCAGCTGAGGCAGGACAGAGGGCCCACAATGAGCCCTATTCCCCTTCATTGTTCCAAAGAGAGCCTGGTTCTGGCGGAGGGATGGGAGGGGGGAGGAGGCGAAGGGAGGAGAAGGGAGCAGTGGGTAGGGAGTAAAGGGTAGAGGGAAAGTGTCAAGCTGAAGGATGAGGGAGCTGGGGGGAGCGGGGGAGGGAATGAAGGGAGAGTCAAGAGGATGTGGCAACAAGAGAAAAATACAAACAGGGCAGGAGGGTGTAGCCCCAGCGCCAGCGTCAGGGGCTGGATGAGAACAGCTGAGCCCCATCCCAGGCAGAGCCCAGCTGGCCTGCGCCTGCCCCCTGGGGCCCGAATGCTGGGAAGAGGTCTCAAATCCCAGGACCAGTGTGCTGGGAACCAGAGGCGGGCCCTCCAGCCCGGCCGCCTGACCCCCCGGAGGGCTCCCACCCCACCCTTCCCAGAGACGGTCACCCAGAGCCCTGACCGCCTAGGACCCGGCCCAGCCCAGCTCAACCCTCACAGCCCTCTGGGAGAGCATAAGCCCTTGCTGGTAACTGAAGCCCGCTCTGCACCCCGCACCTCGAGGCACGCACCCGGGACTGCCATCTTTGCTGCTGGGCCACTCTGCTCTTCACGCCCTCCGTGACCCTGGCACGTGACCTCACGGCTGCACGCCTCAGCTTCCTCATCTGTCCAATGGGACAGTGGCAGTGGTCGCCCCCCAGGCCTGGGGACACTGTGCAGGACACTACACTGGGCTGGGCCCACAGTAGCTGGGCTGCTCATGGTGGAACCATCAGGCACGGGGCCATCTGGAAGGATCCCTCCCATTCCTGTCCCTGCTGGCGGGACACACACCAAGTGCTCTGGCCTTGCCCTCCGTGGGACAAAGAAAATCGGTCCCCTCCCAAGGGAACCCTCCTTCGGCACCACCCCAGGCCCCAGGGACCCCTCAGGATTTGCTGGGCCAGTGGGGGGCCGGAGGGGGAGGGCAGACAGGCCAGCACTGAGAGCAGGAAGTCCTCAGAGGCTCCAGGAGAGGGGAGCAGCAGAGGTGGGGAGGCCCTGGCCTGGAGGGTGGGGGGCTGGGTCCCTTCAGGAGTGGGGAAGCCATTCCGGGCAGAGGGATCTGCAGGGCAGAGGCCCACAGGGAGGGAGGGGTGCGGGCACAGAGGGAGAAGGGAAGGATCCAGTGGGAGACAGCAGGAAGCTATGCTGAGAAGTTTGGCTCTCCATGGCAATGGGCACACCAGTGGGCCATCTGAAGCCTGAGGTTGATTGAAGCCAATTGTTTTTACAAGTTTCCCCTGGCGAACGGATTGGAGGGGCATGACTGAAGGCTAAGAGACTGAGAAATAACAACATAGCAAATAAAAAATGTAACCGTCGCTAACCTTTCTCGGGGCAATGGGTTAGCCATCTCCTTTCATTATCACACATTGCCTTATGGCAGAAAAAATTATATCCCCAGTCTATGGAAGGGGAAACTGAGGCTCCCGGGGGCCCCAGTTTGCAATGAGACACCCCCGCCTAGGAGAACGGAGGCCCTGCCTGAGGCGGGCTGGTCTGCGATCCCCCACCCCACCCCAATAAACACACACACCCCCAATAAACACACACACCCCCAATAAACACACACACACCCAATAAACACACACAATTCCACACCAGTGGGGGGCGGGGGGACCAGGGGGGGGCGGTGGGGGGCGGGGGGACCAGGGGCTTCCTTTTTTTAAAAAGCGAAAAAGAACAGTTCATTTCCGGCCTGCAGACGGGATGCCAGCGAGGCCGGCGGGGAGGGAGGCGGCGGGCGCGGGTGAAGTTTTCGGCTCCGCCTCGGGGGCCCCCCATCCGGGCGCCAACACGCTCGGCGCCCGCCCGCCCGGCGAGCCCTCCCCCGCGGCGGCCAATCGCGCGCCGCCAGGCCGGCTCCCCCGCCGGGGCTGGCGGCGCTCCCGCCGCCGAACCCGCAGCTGGCGCGGCCGGCCCGCCTCCCGGAGCGGCGTCCCCCTTACCCCCGCTCCCCCCGCCCGCGTCTCGCCCCGCCGCACCACCCGTCACCTCGTCCACGCTCCAGGGCGCACACCCGAAAGCCAGGGGAGGTTCCCCGGACGCACAAAACAGGTGGCCAGGCGGGAAGGGCTCCCCGACGCCGATCGGCTCCCCGGCCCGCCAGCCGCGGCCACCCCCACCCGTCCCCGGGGAGCAGGAACTCGCCCTCCCCAAACAGGCCTCGCGCCCGAAGGTTTCCTAGGAGCCAGGGCGTCCCAGCCCCGAGCCCCCTGCAGGCGAGCCAGGAGACCCTGCAACGGGGGGGTGAAGGGAGGAGCATGGGCGCAGAGCAGCCCAAGTCCTATCCGGGAAGCTCCCGTGCCTCCGGCCGGGGGCACCCGCCACCCCCTCCCGGGGTCCCCGAAGAAGGTCCCCTACCTGGCGACCTGCTGCTGCTCTCCGCCTGCGGCCGGGCTCCGTCTGCCAGAGCTGGGCTGCGGAGGGGGCGTGGCCGAGGGGCGGACCCGCGGAGGTCCCGCCCCCAGGGACTGCCAGCCAATGGCGCGGCGCCGGGGCCTGGGACGGCGGGGGCGGGGGCGGGACGGATGGGCGAGGACAGCTCCGACGGACCTTTGTGTCCCCGCGCAGGACCGGCGGGAGCGCTGGGCGCACGCCGGGGACTGCACCGCCCCTACTACCCCCGCGCGGGGGCGGAGGGCAGTGCCGGCCTGTGCCGGCCCCGCGGCCGGAAAGCTCCCCGGAAAAGCGGGAAAATCCGATCTTGGAGCCTGCAAGTCCGTCTCCTAACCCAGCGGGTCCGGTCCGGCCGCCATCTGATCTTCGCTCCGGAATCCGGATGGGCCTGGAGCGCTTTAGGAAAGAGTTGGAGGAATGGCAGGAATGGAGAGGCCAAGGGGAGGAAAGGAAAACAGAAAAGAAAGAAAATGCAAAGAAAGAAAGCGAGGGAAAGCTGTTGGTTTTGTTTTGTTTTTTATTCGTTTTATTCTAATCTTTCCCCCCACTCCCCCAGGAAGGAAGAGAGAGAGATAGAAACATCAGTGATGAGAGAGAATCATTGATCAGCTGCCTCCTGCACGCCCACACCTGAGATTGAGCCGCAACCTGGGCAGGTGCCCCAGACGGGAACTGAACCCAGGACCCTTCAGTCTGCAGACCTGTGCTCTATCCACTAAGCCAAACCAGCTAGGGCTCATTTTATTCTTAATTCCCCTCCCTCCTTGACTCTGGAGGTAAAAAGTGTTATTCTCCTTTTACTGGAGAGGAAACGAAAGCACAGGGAGAGGAGTGACCAACACCAAGACACCGCAAGTTTGAAACAGCCCCTGAGCTCAGACTTGGGATGGTAGATGAAGGACAGGGAAGTAGGGAGGTAGCCTGCAACTGTCCTGGGACCACAGGGCCCAGGAGAGAGGTGGCCCTGGGGTCTCTGCAGGAGCCCACCAGCTCTGCCTGCCACTCATCTCTCTCCTTCCCCGTCCGGAGCACACTGACCATTGAAGACAGAGAACTCCACCAGGAGCCAAGTAGGCCGGCACCTTGAACGTAGACTTCTCAGCCCCAAAAACTGTGAGAATACACTTCTGTTGTTGAAGCTGCCCAGTCTGTGGTATTTTGTTATGGCAGCCAGAAGAGACTAAGGCTGTCCCTCTTTCTTCCTTCTCTCCCCAAACCCTTCTCAGCTCCCCAGTCAGGTGACGCCTCTCAGGGCTTCACGTCCTAGTTTGGGGCAGTTCCAGTTTGCAGTCACTCACGGTGTGTTGTCCATGCCGGGCTCTGGGTCGGGCGCTGCGCACCCAGTCCCCACCCCAGAGGAGCTGCAGCCTGGTGAAGTGGCAGACAGGTTGATAACCGATAACCAATCACCAGGATGCCATGTGGTAGGCTGGATAAGCCTGCAAAGCCCACTGAGTGGCCCGCCCTCAGGCCAATCATTCCAGACTTGCTCTGAGGGAGTTATCTCCCAAGTTGCCATGGTTTAAGCCTCCTGCAGCCAGTGACATCAGTCCACATGTCCACCCTGGCTCATACTACTGGCCTCAGACAAGGCTTTGAGGCAACAGCTAATGAAGAGATCTGGCCTATTTCTGCCCCATGAGGACCAATCTGCCAATCAGCCAGCCATCTGACAAACACTTATTGGATATGCACTCTGTTCCAAGCCCCGGACTGAAAACCCACACTGGTCCTGCGCCTTGGAGTATTACACTCTTACAGGAGGCAGATGTTAAACTGGTAACCACACAATGGTATAAAAGCCCATTGTGCCCACAGCAGGGACGGGCACCATGCTGGGGGAGCCAGAGGGGCTTCTCTGGAAAGTGCTAATGGATCTGAGGTCTTCCGGAAGATCAGGAATTAAACAAAGGAAAGGACATTCCCAAGAGAGTCTACCAGAGCATGTGAAAAGGTGAGAGAGCATGTAGGATGAGTTGGCAGTGGCCAGAATGGGCCAAATGTATGAGTCTCAATTAGAGAGCTTCATCTTTAAGAGTGATGGCAGCCAGGTAAGGGCTTACCGCAGGGAAGAAGTGGAGACTCCTCTCTCCAAAATGCACGACCCATCGATCTCCTGTCCCCATTCCTTCTCACTGTGACTGGGCCCTATACTCTCATCAGGAGCAGCAACCTCCACCCATCCCTTCGCCTCACTCCAATTTTCTGTGCAGCAGCCAGAGTGATCTTTCAAAGCCCAACCATTTTAAAAGAAAAAAAAATATTCATGCTACTTGGTAAGGCAGACTTTATTCTGGACTATCACAATAGGTGCCGGGGTTCTTGTTCCAGCATTACAAATGGCTCAGCAATCTGGAGAAAGGCTGTGTGTAGATTAAATAAGAGTCCAGAGATGAAAGATAATTTTGAAAGGCATTGGGGGTCAGAGGAGCTTTAGCTAAAGGAGCTAAAGTTCTGCCAAGACTGGTTTGGCTCAATCGATAGAATGTCAGCCTGTGGACTGAGGGGTCTCAGGTTCAATTCTAGTCAAGGGCATGTACCTTAGTTGCGAGCACATCCCCAGTGGGGGATGTGCAGG
This sequence comes from Pipistrellus hanaki, assembly GCF_964339955.1. NCBI lineage: Eukaryota > Metazoa > Chordata > Mammalia > Chiroptera > Vespertilionidae > Pipistrellus > Pipistrellus hanaki. The sequence goes on along the minus strand of NC_140506.1, from coordinate 85,440,642 downwards.
AAGCAGTTGATCGATGTTTCTAACTCTCTCTCTCCCTTCCTCTCTGTAAAAAATCAATAAAATATATATTTTAAAAAATAAAATAAAGGAGCTAAAGTTCTAAGTTCTTAGTTCTCCTTGTCTCAGGACCCCTGCTTTTTATTAACACAATTTTTCCTAAGGCAAGGTGGAGAGAATACACTTCAAAGGGTAGGGTACAGAAGCATTGTCAGATTGGGGAATACTCTACAGCTGTTCAGGTGTTTGGCCAACAGGAGGCAATAACATGTAGATTGAGATGACCTGAGCTGTCTGATAGCAAACAATTATCCTTTTCAGGTTTGGGGGAAGTGCCTTTTAGCCATTCCAGCAGGTGATTACATATGTGACTTAGCCCTTGTTGAGCCCCCAAGTTTCATCAACCTTTGACGAAACTCTTGTAATTATGACATTCTGAAATTGGCTTGCGGCATATAGGGAGTACTGCGTGGGGTTTTGCAGCAAGGGAGAGAGATTGCACTCAACTCCATATACAATAAGGGAAAGTGGGAATTTATACTCAAGGAGCTTGGCGGGGACGGGGGGCGCGCGTTACTGAGGGGAAACATCTGGCTAAATGGGCCTAGCAGGATTCTTGCAGAAGGCAGGCCAGTGTGCTCAGACATCACCTGGAGGTTGGTGGGAGATAAGGAACTTGGTCAAATATCAAGGGTGACCATTTATTGAGGGTGAGGGATTCTGGCCAACCAACTTAAGAGGACTCTTGCTAAAACTGGACTGTACAAGGATAAAGACAGGAGCCCAGGATGAAGCAGAGGGTTCAAAGAAGCCAGCCTAAAGTTTGGTCAAGAAGAGACTCTTTAGCCCTGGCTGGTTTTCTCAATGACAGCCCTCCTCCTCCCCCCTCTTCCCCCCACTTCCCCCCCACACACACACTTGAGCATCTCAGGTTCAATTCCCCGTCAAGGGCACCATACTTGGGTTGCAGGCTCCATCCCCAGCTCTGGTCAGAGTGTGTGCAGGAGGCAACCAATTAATGTGTTTCTCTCACATCAAAGTTTCTCTCCCTCCATCTCTCTCTCTCCCTTTCCCTCCCTCCACCCTCCCTTCCACTCTGTCTCTAAAAAAAAAGGGTGGGGGGGGGGGGGAGCCATAACCCATTTGGCTCAATGGATAGTGTTGGCCTGCAGACTAAAGGGTCCCAGGTTCAATTCCGGTCAAGGGCATGTACCTTGGTTGAGGGCACATCCCCAGTAGGGGGTGTGCAGGAGGCTGCTGATCGATGTTTCTCTCTCATCAATGTTTCTAACTCTATCACTCTCCCTTCCTCTCTGTAAAAAATCAATAAAATATATTTTTTTAGAGGGGAGGGGGTGATATTCTCGGGTAAGGATTAACAAAACAAAAAAAGGAGAAGCTATTTATGTATGTATAAACTGTCTCCATGTCTCTCCTGTGCTCAAAACCCTCCAGTGACTCCGTATTGCTCTTTAAATAAATCTGCTGTACCACTCCAGATTTGACTTAGCTGACTATGAGAAGCTCCAGTGAGACGGTGCGAGGTGGAGGTGGCTATCTGTGCCGCGTGAAAGAGGCCTCGGTTTGCAGTCCTCACACTTGATGTCTCCTGCGTCCTCGCTCCAGCATCCTTCACCATTGGCCTCTGGTGGTCTCTGCGGCCGGGGTTCCAACCGCACACAGCAGCAGCTTTATTGGGAGGGGAGAGGCAAAGGAGCGTCTTCTCGTCTCTAGGGTCTCAACCCCGTTGACCAGTGAGCCCCACCACGCTCTGGGCTCCCCTTAGAGTTCTCATCTAACCTCTCGTCCCTGTGCCTCCCAGTTCACCTCTGTCTCCCAATGGCCACAGCTCTGGGAACACAGAACATCAAGTGTCGGGCCCAGCAGGCGCCTGCAGTGCCCAGCCCCGCACAGAGGCCCTGTGAGCAGGCTTGCATCATGTGTGAAGCCACTTCCTGCAGCATCTTCTCCATACACAGAAATGCTGACCTGGGAACTGGAGGGAACTGGTCTGAGGGCTTCCTGTAGGAAATGCCAAATGGAGTCTCCTCAGGTGGGAGGGGCATTCCAGGCAGAGGATCAGCAGAACTGAAGGCCACGTCCCTTCCCCCCTCCCTCCCTCCCAGCTCCAGGAGGTGCTGCCACCCCCAAGGGGGTGCTTCGGGCATATGGTAGGGCCTCCACAATCATCCCAATGACGGGGGGGTTTACTCCTGGCACGGAGAGCAGGGGCGTGGCTGTGGAGGGGAGGCAGTGCAGTCTTAATGAAGAATCACCCACAGAGAACAGCTTCCAGCGCCCCCACACCGTCAGTGGGACACCTAGAACTGTCCCCCCGCCCCACACAAGCGCAGGCTCAATCACATCAATATCCCAACATCCCATCCACGGAGGAACCTACACATCGTTCACGGGCCCTCCGCCCCGCCTGCTCTGCCCAGTTCCTGCTGCTCAGGTCAGACAAATATCTGGCGTCACTTCCTGTTTCCTCCTCGTTCTCCCATCGTGTCGGGAAGCCACTGTGTGTTTCTGGAACATGTTCTGGTGAAAGGGCGGAGGCCCCATCCAGCTGTGCTGAGCTAGGTGTGCAGGCTCTGGGGACAGGTGGCGAGTGACTAGACTCTGCCACATCCAGACCTGGGGTATTCTTCCCAGAAAGCCTCATTATGGCCGTTACACCCGATTAGGGGACCCTCTGCCCACCCTGAGCCAAAGGTAGTGCCCTTCGGATCAGCCTGCCCCATCCATCCTCCTTCTTTGCCATCGTTTCACTCTCCTCCCCATATGCTGTGTCTGGCATCTGCCTCCCCCACTAAAATATGAGCTCCCAGGCCAGGCACCTCGTCTGCCTTGCTTGGTTTCCTAGGCTGACACATAGTACGTGTTCACGTTGAAGAAACAAGGGTCTGTCGCTGATGAGGGACCAGGCATGAGACCCAGTTTTCCCTTCTGGAGAACTGTGCTCAGAGAGCCTGCAGGCGAGAGGGAGCTGAACCCTTCCCCCTGGGCTGGTGGGGAGACCCGGGATGGAGCGGATCCTGCCTCAGCCCTCGTCCCCCCGGGCTGACCCCATGTGGGCAGCTCTTGTAGCTGGAAGCTGCTCGGGGTGAGGTCCACGGGTGACTGGCTGAAGGGGGGGAGATGGACCCAGGAGCACCCCCGCCCCCGTGTGAGCACTCCCCACACCCAGACACTCCTTCCACACACCCCTCCCACATGGACACACACACACACACACACATACACACACGCCTCCACATGCATACCTGCATCCAATGAATAGCCCACACAGCTACTCATGAATACACACGTCTCCCCACACACCACCAGATGCAAACACCACAGGTGGAAACATGCACACCCACCCCCTCCATCACACAGCGCCTGGCTCAGACCAGACCCCAAGCGCTCTCTCGGTCTAGAAACAGGCAGGCCTCGGGGTGGGGGTGTCAGAGAGTTCTGGGGGCAGGAATGGATGGCCCCGGGAAGGGGTAGCCCTGTCACCCTCCTCCACCCCCTCTCCCCAAGTAAGCATGGGGCTCGCTCACCTCCCGCCCAGCTCACCGCTGGGAGGAAGAGAAAGCAGACAGGGTGGTTGGCGGAGCTGGAAATTCCGCCCAGGGCTCCCGGCTCCCCACGCACCTGGGGCAGGTGGAAGGAACTCACTGATGGGCAGGAGGAGAGGGAGGGTGGGACCCAGGGAAAGCCCAGCCCCTCAGCAACCCATTCCTCCTCCCCGCGCACCTGCCCAATAACTACAGTTACAGTTCATCCCTCTGGCTTCCTTCCTTATCACATCGCCTCCCTGGGAGCCAGGCCCTCTGGGAAGAGAGGGTGAACAGGAAGGAAAAAATGTCCCATCCCATCTTCCCCTTAAGCAGCCCAGCTTCAGAGTCTTCCTTATTTCTCTAGAAAGCATAGCCCAGAGAGGGTGAGTGAAGTGCCCAGGGTCACACAGCAAGAACGAACCAGGGGAGCTGCCAACACCAGGCTCGTTCCCTTCCCAGGATGGCCTGCCCCCTGCTCTGGCTTTCATGACTCTGCTGACTTAATTTATTATTGTCACGGTTATTACTATTACTAATGGCTAACTCATTCAAGCTTTCTACATGGCAGGCACAGGGCTCAGTGTTTCATATGGATTCCTTTCATTCATCTTTAGTGAGCACCTCCTATGTCCCAGGCTCTGTGCTGGGTACTGGGGAGAGAGCTGTGAACAAAGTCGGGAAGGATCCTCTCTTCATGGAGCTGACGTTTTGAGGGTAATGGATGATGATCAAGTAAACTACCGTGTTTCCCCGAAAATAAGACATCCTCCGAAAATAAGACCTACTTACAGGTTTCCTTCTGAGTGAAATATTATATAAGGCATCCCCCCGAAAATAGGGCCCCCCCCTAGGCTAAACATGAGAGATTTGGTCCACTGATTCTGAAAGAAATGGAGTCACAGGAAATTCAGGAATTGGATTGTTATGATGATGTTCCAGAAGATGATGACATGATTGTCATTGAATAAATGAGTAAATTCTTTTTTTAAAAAATATTTTTTATTGATTTTGTACAGAGAGGAAGGGAGAGAGATAGAGAGTTAGGAACATCGATGAGAGAGTCATCGATCAGCTGCCTCCTGCATACTCCCTACTGGGGATGTGCCCGCAACCAAGGTACATGCCCTTGACCGGAATCGAACCCAGGACCCTTCAGTCCCCAAGCCGACGCTCTATCCATTGAGCCAAACTGGTCTCGGCAAATTCTTTTTTTTTTTTTAATTTTATTTTATCATTTTTTAAAATATATTTTATTGATTTTGTACAGAGAGGGAGAGAGATAGAGAGTTAGAAACATCAATGAGAGAGAGTCATCGATCAGCTGCCTCTTGCACATCCCCCCACTGGGGATATGTCCGCAACCAAGGTACATGCCCTTGACCGGAATCGAACCCGGGTCCCTTCAGTCCCCAAGCCAACGCTCTATCCATTGAGCCAAACCGGTCTCGGCTCAGCAAATTCTTGATACTGTAGGATTCACAGTTTGTCTGGTTTGTGTTGACAACTACCGTACTACCGTACTGTATACAGGTAATAAATTTCCTTTATTTTCATTTAACAATAAATGAGTACCGTATTCTTCTTCATGAAAAAATAAGACATCCCCTGAAAATAAGACCTAGCGCAACTTTGGGAGCAAAAATTAATATAAGACACTGTCTTATTTTCGGGGAAACAGGGTAGTACACGAACCCAATCATTCCAGATAGAAGTAACGTGTCAAAATGGAACCTGGTAGCCAAAACCGGTTTGGCTCAGTGGATAGAGCCTCGGTCTGTGGACTGAAAGGTCCCAGGTTCGATTCAGGTCAAGGGCATGTACATTGGTTGCGAGCACATCCCCAGTAGGGGGTGTGCAGGAGGCAGCTGGTCGATGTTTCTCTCTCATTGATGTTTCTAGCTCTCTATTGTTCTCCCTTCCTCTCTGTAAAAAATCAATAAAATATATATATTTTTAAATGGGACATGGTAGTTATGGGAGAGTGAGGGTGGCTCCTCCTGCCCAGGGTCTCTGGCCGCCCTCCAGGAGGAGTGGCATGAGAGCTAAGAGTTTGACGACTGACGATGAACATGAACCGCGCGATACCTTGGGAAGGAGCACTCCTGGCACGGGGCGGACAGCACGTGCCAATGCCCGGGGGCAGGACGGAACACACAGAAAGGAGGCGTGTGTGAAGGATCAGCCAGTGAGGTCAGCCTGTCTCACTGTTCCTAACACTCAGCAGGAAGCATTGTTAGTACCAGGTCTATTTTGCCGAGGGGGAAACTGAGGCCTGCCTGGGGCCTCGCAGCTGGGAGTGACAGCCCATGCTCTGACCACCTGCTTTCTCCTCTCTGCCAGGCCTGACGGCAAAGGTTATAACTAACAATTAACAACATCCTCCGGAGCCCTGAGCCCTGCAGAGAACTGGTCCTCACGGAAGAGGCCCAGCAAGAGCCCAGCCAGGTCTCATGGCTCCCCCAGCGGCCCTGTGTGTGGGTGCAGAGAGGATGGGTCCTAACCTGGCTCCCCCACAGCCCTGCCGTGTGACCTTGTGCTGGCCTCAAGCCCTCTCTTGACGCCTCATTCCTTCCACCTGGCCTGAAGGAGACAGCGTGGGACAGGAGTCCTCAGCCCCAGGACAGGATGGAGGAGCACTCTTAAAAGGAGGGGAGCAGGGGCGGTCCTGCTGCCTGGGTCCCCGCCCAATATGGGAACCTCTCAGCCCAGCAGGCCCCAAAGGGATAAGGTGAGGCTGGCTCACGCAGCCTGGTGCTGCCCCCTGGTGGCCATATCCGGGATGGTGGGGGAGCCCAAGCACATCATCCATCAGCCATTCATTCATTCACCCTCTGAGTGTCCCATTCAGACGCTGCAGCCAGGATCCTAGCCCTGGGCTAGGAGGACCATCATCCTCCAAATTCCCAAAGAAGGCAGTCTCCAACCCCACCCCAAGATGTGTAACCACAAGTCTGCACAAGGACCGCGAGCGGGTCCTGGAGTGAGATATCCAGGGGATTTGAAGCTAAATGGGGCTGGGCTCTGATGAGTGGGTCATGCAGCTCTTCATTCATTCATTTGTTTGTTCATTCACTAGTTCATGCATTCACACATTGAACCTCTATTCATTGAGCGCCTCCTCCATGCCGGTGCCGGGGGAAGCAGCACACCACACCAATACATTCCGGGGTGTGGACGCCGGGGATATTGGTAAGGAGTTGGAGGGAAGGGCAGGGGTCGGCTGGAAGAAGGTCAGCTGGAGCCAGGCATTCCTTTTCCCGGGAAAATGATGCCTTTGTGGGAATCAGGAAAGGGCTTCCTCAAGACATGTTCCCCTCTTCAGCTGAAAATGGTGTAAGGGCGTGTGGGTCTATGGCGCCGGGTACAAGTGGCCGCCGGGCACGCCTGCCTGCACACCGCCCCCTCCCTTCCCCGGTGGCACCTTTGCCTTGATCACGCCTCACAGCTTAGCCTGTGCTAGACCTTCACATAAATAGAATCACAGAAGACCTACTCTTTTATGTCAACTTTCTTCTTTTTAAATATTTTGTAATTGATTTCAGAGAAGAAGGGAGGAGACACAGAAATATCAATGATGAAAGAGAATCATGGATCAGCTGCCTTCTGCACGCCCCACCCTGGGGATCCAGTCCACAACCCAGGCAGTGCCCTGACAGAGAATTCAACTGTGACCTCCTGGTTCACAGGTCGACGCTCAACCACGGAGCCACACCAGCACATTTTTTTAGATATATTCATCTTGCTGAGTACATCAGTAATTGGTTGTCTTTATTACTGCACAGCAATCCTTGGTGTAAATATGCAGTCTGTTTATTCACTCACCTGTTGACAAATATTTGGGTTGTTTCTAAATTTGGGGTATCATGAATTTTCTCATGTGGGTCTCTTTGAACACATGTTTTTATTTCTTTTCTCTCTTTTTTGTATATTGCCCTTCCTATGTTTTCTTCTGTGAAGTGTCTGTTCTGATCTTTTGCCCACTTTTAATATTGCATTTTTTAAATAACTGCTTCTGAGTGGAAGGAGATCTTTTATATTCTGGATACCTGTGCTTTTTGTCACACATATGGACTGCAAATATTTTCTTCCAGCCATGGCTTGCCTTCTGTTTTCTCTGCGGTGTCTTTTAAAGAGCTGGCTCTCAGCTCTGATGAAGTCATTTTTTCAGGTTTTTCTTTTATGGCCTGTGCTCTGTGTCCCCTGTAAGAGATCTTTTTTTAAAAAAAATAATAATATTTTTTATTGATTTCAGAGAGGAAGGGAGAGACAGAAACATCAATGATGAGAGAGAAACATCTATCGGCTGCCTCCTGCACGCCCCACACTGGGGGATAGAGCCGCAAACCTGGACATGTGCCCTGACTAGGAACCCAACTGTGACCTCATGGTTCATGGGTCAACGCTCAACCACTGAGCCACACTGGCTGAGCCCCTATAAGAAATACTGATAAATAATCACATGTTTTTTGGGGTTGCTTTCGGTTTTTCAGTGTTGCTTTGCTCTTTTTTACATACTTTCTTTGTAATTAGAAAAAATGTGATATAGTTCCAAAGTCAACTCAATAAAGCAAAGTATATTTAGAGAGGGCCTGCTTTCACTACTCTCTCCCTCACACCAGCCACTTTAGTTTTCTTATTAATCCTTCCTTTGTTTCTTCTTGGAAATTATAGACCTCCTTCCCTGTTTCCTTAAACAGACAGTAGCACTATATTTATCTATCTATCTATCTATCTATCTATCTATCTATCCATCTACCTATCTATCTATATATGTATTTATATTACCTATCTATCTATCTATCTATCTCCTCCATATAAGAACAACTAACAAGATATATATACTCATATATCTTGTTAGTTGTTCTTAGCACTCTATCCTGGAGAGACTATGTCACAATATATGGACATTTCCCGCTTTTTCTTTTTTTCCCTCCTTCCTCTCCTTAACCCCCCTCCAATCTTTCTCTCCCTTCTTCACTCCCCTCTCACCCTGTATTTTTCGTAGCTGAAGAGTTGCTATACATAGAGACATTTTTAGTTTTTGTCTAGTGTTTGCTGCTGCCTTGAAGAGCCCTGTGTTTGCATCATTTGACATTTTGCCCTTGGGATGGATTTCTAGAAAGAACTACTAGGTCAACTGATCCCACACCTGCAACTCTGCTAGAGATTGCCCCAGCTCTTGGCTGCTGCCAGCTTGACGGCCCTGCGGCTACCCCGGACGTTCCCCAGAACAGCGTGGCGCCACGAGCAGCCACGGGGAACACTGTCCAGGCGCACACATCCTGCGCTCTCCCTGGCTGACCCAGCGGAGGCGCCGAGCCAGCGCGCAAGGTCAGGGAGCATCTATTCGGGGCTCCTCAGGCCGTTAATCACAGTGACCACGCTGCCTTTGGGGCTGCACCTGGAGGGACCCCACAAGGTGGCTGTTATTATCCCCATTTCACAGATGAGTCAGCTGGGGGTGGAGGTCAGAGAAAGTGAGGAAATCGCACAAGCTCACAGCTGAACAAGCAGGAGAGGCAGTTGAGGAGGTCTCACACACACACACACACACACACACACACACTATACACTGTAGTACATAGGTGTACATGTATACACGTGTGTGAATACTTTAGATCTGTGTTCACACATCTGTACATAGGCAGACCCTATGTATACATATTAACTGTATGCACATACCTACATACACGTGTGCCTGTTGTACACCTACTTCCAAACAGGACATGAGCATCCTCACAGCTAGATCTCTGCCCAGAGCAGGATCAACCCCTCAAGGCAGAGCCGCCAGCTCCGGGCAGATTCACATCTGGGAGGCCGGCCTGTGACCGGGGCTCCCGCTCTGCCCGGTGACCAGGGCGTCACGGCCAAGGGCCATCTCCAGAGGGTCCCAGCAGGGCGCCCGGCAGGCTGCCCCCTGCAGGGCCGGGAAGCTCCCTCAGCCATTGTGAGGACACACGTCACCATGGCCGTTCCACCGGGGCCTGGCCCCGAGGAGGCTCCGAGCCTCACTCCTGTATGCGAGCTGCTGGAGTCTGCTGTGAATTCCACCGGCCGCCATGTGGACTCCTGAGGACAAGCGCTCGGCCGCTCAGAACTCGGAACCCGATCCTGCTCGGATACCGTTGCTGGAACAAAGGGCCTCCGGGGTCCCAAGATGGAACCCTCCCATGGGTGAGCGAGCCCTTCGGGTGTCGCTGGGAGAGGCCGGGACGGGCAGAGGGCGGGCCTTGGGGAGTGGAGAGAGTGTGTATCCCCTTGCTGAGCGGGTCCCTCACTCCAGTCCTCACCCCACCCCTCCAAGTCCCGCTGTCCCCCTCCTGGGACTGTGTGACTCGGGGACAAGGTGGGCCTTCACATCCTGTGCCCTCCCCTGAAGTGCCAGAAAGAAGCCAAAGATAAAAACTAAGGACTCCCCCAAGTCAGGTAGGACCTGCCCTCCTCTCCCAGCCTGCCCCTGTGCCCAGACACCGAGACAGACGGGGTGGGGTGAGGTGGGGTGGGTTAGGGTCAGGGTCAGGTTTACAATCACGCTCAGGGTTCTGGCCATGCTGATGTGAGTGTGGGTAACTCATAGAATCCCTTGGGATCTCATATGAGAACAGGCACATACCTTGGTGGCAGGCTCGATGCCCGGCCCCCGTCGAGGCGCACGCAGAAGGCAGCTAATCGATGTGTCTCTTCCATACCCATGTTTCTTTCTGTCTCTCCCCCTGCCTTCTACTCTCTCTAAACATCAATGGAAAAATATCCGCAGGTGAGGATTAAAAATAAAGGAAGTAGCCGAGACCGGTTTAGCTCAGTAGATAGAGCGTCGGCCTGCGGACTGAAAGGTCCCGGTTCGATTCCGGTCAAGGGCATGTACCTTGGTTGTGGGCACATCCCCAGTGGGGGGTGTGCAAGAGGCAGCTGGTCGATGTTTCTCTCTCATCGACGTTTCTAATTCTCTGCCCCTCTCAATTCCTCTGTGTAAAATCAATAAAATATATTTTAAAAAAAGAAGAAGAAAGGAAGTACAGGGCCCTGTGCAATTCCCCATCCTCAACTCCCCAGCACCGCCTCTCGGAAGGTCTTACCTCCTGGGACAACGAGGGCCCATTGGAGTCAGAAATACCTGTGTTCCCCTTTTGGCTCCTCCATCTACTAGTCATACAACCAATGCGACTCGTTACCCTGGCCTCAGCATTCTGTCCTGTGAAATGGGCATCTCCCTCAGGCTGGCCAAGTGTTTAGCTCAGTCAGTGCCTGGCACCGAGTGGGCCCTTCATATCTACGTGTGTTTTCCTTCCTCTCCCCCCAAAGAGCCAGCCCCGCCGCCATCTCCTCACTCTCCTCGTCCTCCTCCTTACGAACCGCCGTCTCCTGGAGCAGGATTTCATGCACCTCCGCCGCCTCCCATATTCCATGCTCCTCCTCAGGCCTACGCAGGCCCCCGCATTATTCACACCGGTGAGTGCTCCAACCCGCCTCCTCTGCCCCACAGCGCCGCCTCCTCTGGGAAGCCCTCCTTCCCTGCCCCCTCAGCCGCCAGTGGCCACTGTGCCCGAAGCCCTGAGCGGCTCCCGCCCACGTGGAATCACCAGTGCGGGGGGAGGGGGGACTGGCACGCAGTAGGTGCTCAGGAAATGGGTGTGGATCGGAATCCTGTCATCTGCTCTGCCAAGGCACTCCCCCAACCACAGGTGAGGGGATGCACGCCCGCAGGTGGGGCCTGGGCTTTGGGATGGTTACCCACACCTGCCGGGAATTCGGGATCAGCAGGAAGGCTGAGAGCTGCTGGAGTCTGCTGTGAATTCCCGGCTTCCTCGCTGTTGTCAAGGCCATAGAGCCCGTGGGTCACCCCTTCCAGCCAGTTCTTTCCTGGTTCTCTGCCAAACGGGGTGGCTACATCAGGCCCCAGGTGTCCAAACCCAGCGCCCCGTCCCCTGGGCCCCAGAAAAACCCGAGTCCCCGTGGCTCTGGACAGTCCACCGGCTGGGTCCTGCGCCTGGAGCCAGACACCAGAGCTCCGGGACGGGGCTCCAGACAGGAGACGCAGGGCCCCCCTGCCCCCCAGGGCCGTGGACATGCTGCAGGGCTTACAGGAGCTGTGCATGTGTTGGTCCCTGTGTACAAAGGCAAGAGGAAGAGACGAGAAGAAGGCTTTGGGGTTTCCTGCTGTGCTGGGGGGTGTCTGTCTGTCTGCAATGCAACTGCTTTCCTGAGGGTGTCGGTGGGAGCTCTGACCGTGTGGGGCAGAGCAGCTGTGGCCCAGTTAAACAGCCCCAGAGGGACCGTGAGGGCAGGGTGTCCTGGGAACACACTGGGTTGACGCTGAATTGAGTTTAAACCCAGAAAGGCTCCCAGCTCCCTGGGTCCCCGGCCAGAGGCAGGGTGTCTGGACTGTGAGGCCTGAGCCCTGAGGCTGGTGGTCGGAGGGGAAGGGCCTGCTGGGGGCTGGGGCCCGTGTGCACGGTCTGGGTGCCCGGGGAGCATGAGAACCTGCAGAGGGCACAGGCCGTGCGGGGGTCCGCCCAGTGGTCGGAGGGGAAGGGCCTGCTGGGGGCTGGGGCCCGTGTGCACGGTCTGGGTGCCCGGGGAGCATGAGAACCTGCAGAGGGCACAGGCCGTGCGGGGGTCCGCCCAGTGGCGGGCTCTGAGGACAGGGGTGTGAGGTCTGACCCTCCCCCTTCCCGCCCCCCCCCCCCCAAGCTGTGTTCACCGGGGTGCCTATGGTGGCTTCTTCCATGCCCATCCACTGTGTGTGTCCGTACTGCGGGAACTACGTCGTCACGGTGACCACGCCGGTCCCGGGGATCCTCAGCTGGCTGCTGTGCACAGGCCTCTTCCTGTTCGGGTGAGTGGGCACCTGACCGGCGGCGGGAGGGCCTGAAGGCTGGGGGGGGGGGGATTAGGGGGAGCTGGCCGGGCAGAGGCGGCTGGGCTGGGCCAAGCATGGGAGCAGGGGCTGGGGAGGGGGAGGGTACAGGCTTGGCAGGGCACACCCAGCCCGGGCCCTGGCTCACGGCCCCCTGCTTCCGAGGCTGCAGGTGTGTCCTGGGCTGCTGTCTCCTCCCCTGCTGCATGTCCAGTTTCATGGACGCGAGTCACTCGTGTCCCGTGTGTGGCCAGGAACTCTTCCGCTTCCACCGCCTGTGAACCTCCACGAAATAAATGTCTAATAAGCGACCTTTACGTGCCCGTGTCTGTGCGACTGGGGTTCCCTCCCCCTCCTGCCCGGGGCTGCGGCCGTGCCCACCGCCGGTCACATAGCGGGGCCTGTTAGCGCCGGGCGAAGGAAGGATGTTTAGCCCGCCCTCCTCAGGGTCCGTCCTCTCCTGACCTCTTAAAAGCCACAGTCCATTCGTGGATCCGTTTAAGCCTCTCAGTCCTCTAGTCCACCTCTCCAGCCAACAGGTCTCAAGAAGACTCTTCCCACCTCCTCATGGGGCCCTGGGCGCTGGGGATGGCAGGACCACCTCCCTGCAGCCCCTCCTCTGACCACATCCCCTCAGCAGCACCCCAGTGCTGCCCTTGTTGCCCCACAATGACTTCTTCCCCTCCTGATGCCCCACCCTGCTCCTTCCTTGAGGGAGGCACCAGCCCCTCCCGGTCGGGCCTCCCTGCCCCAAGTCTCGCCAGCAACCAGTGACTGGAACATAGCAAGCTCAACTACCAGGTGAGAATTAGTAGCTTCAGCTCTGATTATGCCAGACGCCTGCCTAGAGCTTTCCAGGCTTGAGACTGAGTTGACATTTGACTGTAAAGTGGGCCGCTGCCTCCCCCCGCCTCTGTGCTGCTGCCCGCCCACCACGCGTCCAGACGCCTCCCTGTGCTGCCCCTGGAGTGCCCCACCAGGCCCCCCTCACCCATTCCTTCCGTCAGGCCCAGCAGGGTCATCCCTTGTTCTGGGGCCTCTGCCACTTCCCGGAGAAGGGGTGGGGTGGGGGGGCAGGCGGGTTCATGGGAGCTGGGAAGGAAATCCTCCCACATCTGTCCCCACCCCCCAAGCAGAGGTTGAATTCTTGCAATTCCTTCATGGCCACAGCACAGGAGCCACCCTGCAGGCCAGTGACTGCGGGAACTGGAGGAAGCTTAGACAGGACAAATGCTTGTGGGTAAATGAGTGCTGGGATGAGATCAGGTCAGGGGTGGGCACGCACTGACAGAAAACCCAGGGCACAACCGAGGGCCACACAAAAATATATGATCCCACCCTCCTTTTCATTTAAAATGAATTTCAGAGAGAAGGGGAGGAATTAGGCGGCAGAAGGGCCTGTGAAGTCCATTTCATCACTGACGTGTGGCAGGGGGTCGGCTGCAATGCTCCCCCATCCTGGGCACATGACGCCAGGGCTGGTGGCTGGTCCAGATCCAGGAACTGGACCAGCAGCTGGAAACTCGACCCGTCCACCCAAGACGAATGCCGTAGAGCGGCGAGAAGAGGTACGGCGGCAACAAGATGCCCGTGTGCGGCCTGCGGCTGCGCAGAGCTGAGTCGAGGAGGCACTGAAGCGTGGCGGTGGCCTCTCATTAAGCCACCGCCCACAGGCAGACGTTCCTGGAGCCAACCGGTCCGTCAGGTGAGCGCTGCTCTGGCCACACCTCTGTGACAGCGCTGGCAGGGCCAGGGTTGCACCAGCCAGGGGAAGGGTGATTCCCCCAGACCGGAATGTCAGACCTGCAAAGATGCCCCAGCAGCTGCCCCACTGCCATTTCCTGCACCCCCAGATGCCCTGGGGAGCACAGAGAGTCCCAATTTCCACATCCAAAGAGACCCATTTTATCTTTTTAAATATATTTTTATTGATTTCAGAACAGAAGGGAAAGACAGAAACATGATGAGGCCCTGACTGGGAACCAAATCATGACCTCCTGGTTCACAGGTCAATGTTAACCTCTGAGCCACACCAACTGGGCCCAAGACCCATTTCAGTGAGATTTCAGAAGGTGAAACATCTGACACACTAGACCCCAGTTCCTGGGAGCCAATCCCTCATTTATAATAAACCTGAACAGAGTGGCACCAAATGGACCCAGGGCGACAGAAAGGCCCTGAGTCTACACGGGGGGCCCACCAACTGGTCCCACATTTCAAGGGGAGACCATGCTGTCGCAAACAGTGGGACTGTCATCACGGAGGGAAGGGCGGGTCACAGAGGGAGAATGGGCATATCGGCCACCACCATCCCAAGGACTAAGTCTTGAGCTGGGACTTGGCCAGCCCCCGGCTGAGAGGAAGCCCACGCCCCTGCCAAGGGCCCAGGCTTTGCGGATTGGTCACAGGGCAGGCCTGGCTCTGCCTATGGCTGGAGCGAGTCATCCGAGGGGCTTGACTGCAGGTCGGTGTCTCGTCCCACGCTGGCTGGTTTGGACTTGGATGCCCAGACAGCTGCAGTTAGTCCCCTGACAGCGATGTCCGTAGCAGACGCAGGGCCACGGTGGCACATGGCATACTGCCCGCTGTTGCGCTGGTATCCCAGCCCTCTCACTCACCTGGCTCAGACACCACGCATCTTCAATAAGGCCCGGCCCAGCCCCGGGCAGCACCTTGTGAGAGCCATGGACCAATCCCCAGGCTGTGTGATTAGATGGCCCAATGTTAAGAAAATATTCAAGTCACACTGAAAATCCAGACTCTTCAGCTTCTTTGAAGACTCAGGTACACAGGAAGCACATTCAGCGTCAGACTCAAGAGCGGCCCAGCCCTCCCCCTCCCCGCATCCCAGGGAGATATTACTCGTTGCCTTGCACACCTGGGCCCAGAACATCATTTCCACTTAGTGGCCTCGTGTCTGAGCCTGGCCCCAGGGCCTCACAGTAGAACCAGCCGGGACGCACGGGGCACAGCTTGTCTCCCTGTGCCCAGCTTTCCCTAAAGGCTGACTTGGCTTTTCCAAGCAGGTTTGTCTCTGCACCAGCTGGGAGCTGCCGGCAGCGCGGCCTGGACAGCATGCCTGGCAGGGCCCAGTGCTGAGACCACGCCCTGCCCTGGGCTCCTGCAGCTCCCACTGGGCACCTGGGGGCAGGGTGGCACGTGGCAGTGAGGTGGTTTCAAGGCCAGCTCGGTACTTAGCCACCGAGAGCCCAGCTAGGTGGTCAGCCTCCAAGCCCACGTCCTGTCACTCGGGGCTGCCCACATGCCTCGCTGGGACCGAGTCGGGGCTTGCTCAGTGGCAAGTTGAGGACTGCCGACTTGTAGCCAGAGTCAAGACAGGACACGTCCCAACCTCCCTTATCACAGGAGCACAGAGGAGGGTGTGATGCTGGCCTCCCAACCCAGCTCTGCCATCAGTGAGGCTGTCACAGCCAGGGATACCTCCTGCCATTTCCAGTGGCCACCACCTCAAGACACACCCTGGCTGTGTGGACAGAGGCCAGGAAGCAGGACCGGAGGGGGGGCTGAGAGGGAGGAGTTGCATAGACATGGTTGTTACGCCCCTCCCACACCCACATGCCTGCGAGGAGTGGACCCTGAACCTGCCACCCCTACCCCAATGCCCACTTCGCAGAAAGGAGTCTGGAAGGGCTGTGGGTGTCCACTCCTCACTGGTAGGCAAGGGGAAAGGCCAGCACAAGTTGCCACCCCACACCTCGGTGGCTGGGATCGGGAAATGGGGGACTCGGCCCTATCTGTCCCATGCAGTTCCTGGTCACCCCCGAAGGTCGGGAAAACCAGAGCCCCAGTGCTCCGTCTCACGTTAATGCCAGCCCATCAGTGCAGCAGACCACAAGGGGGAGCATCTGGTTAGAGCTTTACCCGGCACGGCAGGCATTAGCCACATGGCAACTTGCAGTTGACACTCTTGGCCATTCTGGCCACACGTGGCTTGTGGCTGCCACACAGGGCAGGGACATGCAATGTCGCTGTGACAGATGATGCTGGAGAGCCAGGTCACAACACAACTGCCGATGGCCGGACACACTGCTCAGTGACCCCCAGGCGTGAGGAACGTGGCTCTACTGTGACAGCACCATGTTCAGTGAGGGGCAAGGTGGCCTCCGTCCCGATGCACTTCCACTTCCTCCCCAGGAGCCATCCTACCAAACGCTGCAGCCAACCAGGAATCCCCCACAGGAGCTCCTTTCCCGCTTGGTCCTGGGGCCAGCAAACTTGGCCTTTCATCTGTTCTTTATAAATGAAGTGCCCCCAGGTTTGGCCTCCCCTCACTGCAGTCTGTGGCTGTGTTCAGGCTCCAGCGCGGAGCTGTGGCTCACGACTAGCAGCCCACAGAGCACAAAGCGTATCGTGCATTCAACCGCACAGAGGCTCCCAACCAGAAACCCACCCTCCTAGCACCCCAACTACCACCCGGGCCGCAACGCGAGGTGAGGAGAGGACCCGGGGAAGGCCTTGCTCAAGGAGCAATGGTTCTAGCCCAGCCTGTTCTCACTGCAGCCGCTCAGCTCCGGCCCGGGTCACCCCTGCAGCCGTTTCTCCTTGGCGCCGCTATGCACCAAAGCCACACCAGCCAGCACGGCAGACTCGGTTTTAAAGCGTATTTGTTAGGCACGGCTACTTGCAGACACGACTGGAGACACGTGCCTCACTTCCAACGCATTGGACTTGACGCTCTTAGGGAAAGCCAGCAATCATTTCGAAGGTGGCCCCACGCTGGACGGGCAGACACTGCAGGTGCTCTGGGAACTGCTGTTAAACGGACGGCGGTGGCAGGCCCTGTCCTCACCTCGTGTGCTTTTAACATGAGCCTCTTCCGGCACACTGCTTGGTGTGCACGCGGTGGGCGCTTTCCTCTCACTGTGGGTGCCAGGGACCCAGCGTTCTAGGACTTGGTTCACCATCATGAGACAGCGACATCTTAGAGGGAGAGAGGATGGGCCGCCCTCGGGGGTCAGAGTCAGCTATCTGAAACGCAGTGTATCTCCATCCATGTCCCCGAAACTCAGTTTTATGAGCTCAGAAGACTCTTGATGCCATAAACTGGGAGTAGAGGGCAAAGGAAACACCCACATTGCAAAGTGTTTTTTTGTAAAAAGATTCATTTACTGACTTCGGTGAGAATTCTGTGACCTAAGACTATATAACCTACCTTAGCCAGAACCCCAAACAAACAAAAAAAAATCAACATGTTCTTTGGATGAAGGAGGGGCGATGCGATCCACACCCCGGCCCGGGGCAGCACTGGGTGTGAAAGCACACGTCCCAGCGCAGTCCGGAGAGGGACCACGGGGCACAGGCCACCGGGGGACCAGGATCAGTGCGCTGAGGCGGGCCGTGGCTGCTCTCATGCCGGCGGCCGGTTCCACCATCCCTATAATATTTCCATTCATCTTATTTGTACATGGTGCTCACCTGGAAAACCCTATTATTCCTTAAACTTAAATTAGTAAAAGGCAAAAAAAAGAAAAAGAAAAAAGAAGGCAGAACTATACAACAGCAATACTGAAATTTGGGGGTTGGGCAGTGGGGTGAGGGGGACGAGAGAGCTCTGTAAAACCTTATTATAAACGAAAAGGTTTTCCAAGCCCCTTTCTGGGGAGGCCAGAAAGCTTCCTCTACTTCCACATCACTCACTGGATTATTTTTATAGAAAATTTTATTCAACATACAACATTTTCCAGCAAAAAGGCAATATACAGGAAGAGTTGGTGTACACCGCTGCTACAGAAACAAACAAAAATACTGGAAAAGAATGGGGGGGAAAAGAAGTGTGATTGCTGATTCTATTTTACTGCACTCAAAACTAGACACGCAGCTGGCATTTAGCTCCAAAATAAAAGGTCGGGACTGAAATAAACTACACACAATGAATATCAACATCAGTGAGTCACCTGCAGATCCACCCAACAAAAAAGTCACCTCCTCCCAGCAGTAAATTGTACACGTTCATTCATTAAATATACAATTTCATTTTTCCTGTTTTGTTTTTTTTCTTTTAACTTTTATACAAAGTCAACAGCTTACTACCACTAGTGAGCATGCCCTCTTTGCTAAAAGGCTCTCTGTTCATCTGTTGTGTTTTAAGGAAATTCTATATAATTTTTCACCTGCTCATATGAACGCGAGATCACTGTCTGCCGACGGGCAGCGTAATACACCTTAATTGTACTTAACAGTGCTTTCCATCGAATAAAAGACCCCGGGACGGCTGTCGGACTGTGCTCCGTGCCCCCACTTTGCAATGGGCTGCAGAACAGTAGCGGCTGCCGGAAGTAGACAGTTTATTAAAAGACCCAGGCGGCTGGGGGAGGACTGAGGAAGGGGCGACAGGACACGCAGTGAAGGAAAGAGTGCTATTTATTAGCTTGTGAGTTTCTCTGTTTTGCCTTTACAGATGCACAAAAGGCCATTGAAATATAACTGAAGGAATACGTCAGACGAGCCTAACACAGGACTGCCTGGCTGCAGGTGGAGGCGGGACCCCAGCAGGCAGCCAGGCAGCCCCTGCCAACTAGACAGACTAAGACCTCTCGCCAGCGCCACGCATCCCACTAACCTCTTCTCCCCACAGGCTGACAGTTGCCTTGCATGTGGTTACAATAAAATAATTCTCATTGGCATCCAAGCTTTATAAAAACACCTTCATTTTGCTCAAAAAGGGCAGTCAATAGATACAGAGAAGCCAAACCGAACAGCCTCAACAAAATAAAATGAACACCAGCAGCAAATCCTCCTCGGAAGACTCGCTCGAGTGCACGTGTGCCAGAGTCCTCGCTGTTAAAGGGGCACACCCACACGCGGTCCTCGCCTTGCACGCACGGGTGAGGAAGTCAGTTATGGATTTTAATGGCCTTTTCAAGGTAAGTGTAGCGACTTCTCTTTGGGGCTTTGTTGAAGTGGTCGAGCCCTAGCCACGGCCGTGGGTGAGACATGTTACCTGGTGGGGAAAGAGGGGCGATGAGACCACAGAACAAGTACCAGGGCCCGTCCACCTGTGGTGGCCACACAAGCAGGTGTGGGTTCAGTGAGGCTGGGGCTGGAGCCAAAAAGGCGCCCACACTCTGCTGCCTGCCTCAGCGGCTTCCACGGGCAGCTCTGCTAGAGCCTGCCGACCACATGGAGCCTTCACACCTCGGCCTTGGAGCTTAGTTCTCTTAGCCACCACGTGACGCAAGACAGCTTTTAATCCTTAAGAGACTCGATGGGGTCAGGCTACTGTTCCTCCTATCACAGAGGAGGTCAGCAAGCCCAAGCCTCCCCGCGGTGGAAATGGACGGTGGACTCGACCCCGAGCTCTCCGCCTCCAGCTACTTACCGCTGGCCGGCTGGACCTCACCCACACAGAAGGAGAGCAGTGGGAGGGCTCTTACCAGGCTGAGGTTCAAAGTCTTTCAAGTTTACTTCGTACTCATCTTCATTAATGTATTGGTGCCGGCCCATCATCACAATGGCAAATTT
Organism: Pipistrellus hanaki; assembly: GCF_964339955.1. Classification (NCBI taxonomy): domain Eukaryota; kingdom Metazoa; phylum Chordata; class Mammalia; order Chiroptera; family Vespertilionidae; genus Pipistrellus; species Pipistrellus hanaki. The sequence continues at coordinate 85,420,758 of NC_140506.1, read as the reverse complement.
AAACTACAAGACAAAAATGAACACTCCTCCATGAACTGGGCCGCCTCCGCGGAGTCTGGGCCGCTCTCCCAGGACGCCTCCAGCATGCCGCTCGCCGGGTACTCGTCCAGCACGCGCGTACCTTCTCAAACTCCTTCTCCTGGATGTCTAGCAGGCTCTGGATCCGCTTCATGACTTCTCTGAAATGCTCGCCCTGTGGACAGGAGAGGACACTGACCATGTGCCTATGTGCACCGTGACAGGGCTCACGGCCCACGGGGACGCCACCAAAGCCATGGTCTGCCCACCAAGGCAGGAAGCCAGAGTCACAACACTAATCCAAAAGGGGGGGTGGGGGCGAGGCTTCGCGTCTTGATGTGCAATGCTCAGCCTGTCAGCTGTAAAAGCTCACCTGGTGTATCCTCAGCAAAAAAGGGATTCCAAACGTCCCGAACACCTCCTTGTGGAAATGTGCCACTGTGATCAGCATCTCATTTTCCTTATCTATGTCTACCTGGTCCAAAGGTATTTCCTGGGGACACAGTTAAACACAGGGAGCAGAGTAAAGCACCTGGTGCAGATAACACACTTTAATTCTGACCTGCTCCTGCGATGAGGTAGTTAGGTCACTATTTTTGCCAAAATGCCATGTTTGGGGCTTGCTAGAATGGTAAGAATTCAGAATCAGAAAACACCCAAGTTTTTTAAGGAAAATTATGGGTTTTTCCAATTACTGTGGGAATTGAGCAACCCTAGAAACCAACAGGGACCCAGATTTGGAACAGATTTGTCTGGTGGCCCATATTTAAAATTAATGTGTATGTACAAAAACTATATATGATTCTACTTATATGAGGCACCTAGGGTAGTCAAATTCAGAGAGTGGGATGGTGGTTGCCAGGGACTGGCAGAGGGAGATGTAAGTGGGTATGGAGTTTTACTGAGGGAAGATGGGGATTGTGGCAATGGATGGTGGTGACGAATGCTCAACAGTGTGGATGGACTTAATGCCATTGAAATGTACATTTTAAATGGTACAGAGTACGTTATGGAGGTTTTACCACAGTAAGACAATCGGACAAGCGGCTGATAGCTGTCCCACCCACCAAGGACCCAGAACTCTCCCTGGTGCCAGGAACAGGGCAGTTACCTCTATTCGAAACGTTCTACTCGTTGCAGGAGATAAACATTCTAATAGCTCGTCTTCTTGGTGCACACCAATAATTTTGTAGCTTACAATTTCTAGCAGCCTGTACAAACAGGATGGGGGGAAAGATATAAATTCATGGTAAACACAGACAAATTGTTTTCTTATTATAAAGCTATCAAGATTTGCTTGTCTTCTTTCATTTTAAAAGGTTGGAGCTGTCGAAAGCAGCACCCATGGGAGAGGGGACAACACTGGCCAGGTGGCCTCTGGAGTGTGTGATTCAAGGGGAGTGACCTCAGGCCTCGGTGAGGCTGAGTCCCTGGAGCTAATGCATCTCCCTCTAAACCCACTCGAGGCAGGACTGGAGACGCTGTGCTCACCGAGCCTTTGGAGGACAAGGGGCTCCAAATACTAATATTAGAGAAAAACAAGCTGGGAGCCAATAGCCACAAGGGCAGTTTTGTGCTGACTGTGAGGTGACATAAGAAGAGCGCCCAGCCCTGTCCAGTTTGGCTCAGTGGTAGGCACTCGGATCAAAGGACGCATGCAGGAGACAACCAATTGATTCGTCTCTCCCAAATTAATGTTGCCCAATTTCACAAATGCAAGCCCAGCAGCTTTTCCAGTTTCAGTTATCGTTCTATTGTCATCGCATCCTTCCTCTGCTTGGCTTTCCCATCTGAAGCACACATTTTTACTCTAGGTAGTTAATGTCAGGAGACTGGAAGGAGAGGAGGGGGAAATGGCTTAACTGTGAATATTTAAAAACTGCTGTGAAAACCGGCTGAGAAGTGAGTCTGGCAACAGGCCAGGGCTCTGGCTGACTGTGTCCCCAGCACACTGCAGGTCTGGGACTGCTCCAGAAATACTTGCCTAAGTTTCCCTGATGCCTTCTCCCCGAGATCCACAGCCTTTTTACATTCTTCTAGCAGGTCCCGGACACACCCGTGCTTGTCTGGATATAGTGTTATTTCCTAAGAAATGACAAGATGAAATACACGCTTTAAAGAAAACATAAAGGATCTGCTACAGCAAACCAATTTTGCTTGAAGAAAGAAAACACAGCAACAGATGCCCCCAGCTGTCGCTAGCTCCCCAGGACTCTCTCTTACATTCCCACCATGAGGGCCCCTGGTATGAGACCTCACCCAGACCATCTGCCTAAACCTGGGCCCACCAAGTACTGCGGGGACTTTAAGAAGTGTCACTTTTGCCCTGTGATAGAGCATTGGTCCATGGACTGAAGGGTCCTGGGTTTGCTTCCCATCGAGGGCATTATGTAAGATACGGGCTTCATCCGCGGCCTTGGTCCAGGCATACGCAGGAAGCAACCAATCAATGTATCTCTCACATCAACATTTCTCTTTCTCTCTCTCTCTACATAACCCTCAACTCTCTCTAAAAATCAATAGAAAAATATCCACAAGTGAAGGTTAACAACAAAAATGCTACTTTCTGGTTATCTGAAAACTATATACTTAAAAACATATATATTGATTTCAGAGAGGAAGGAAGAGAGAGAAACATCAATGTGAGTCATTGATTGGCTGCCTCCTGCACAACTCCACTGGGGATGGAGCCCATAACCCGGGCATGTGCCCTTGACTGAAATTGAACCTTGGACCTTTCAGTCCTCAGGCTGACGCTTTATCCACTGAGCCAAAACAAGTAGGGCTGAAAACTATATACTTTTATTAACCAATGTTACCCCAATGAGTCCAATTAAAAAACAAAACAAAAATGCCACTATGAAGTGAAAAGTTTGCCATTTCCAGGGCAGCTTCTCAGGAAACGACCCCTGAAAGATCACCTACAAGCCTTTCGGATTCCAGCACAGTGAGAAAGAAGCTGATTAACCCAGGCCATGACCAGCAGGAGGCTTTCAAGTTAAGCTTGACTGATCAACTGCATATACTGCATATGTGAATGTCTGTGGCATGTAGCTCAGCTCAACTCTTTCCTCAAAACTGGCCAAGAAAGGTAAAAAAATTCTCGGAGCCCCCGCAGTCGAACTTCCTAAACCACCTAAAGTGTGGCTGGACATGCCTTCTGTATGCAACAAGCACACGCCACTGGAGCAGCCCACAGTCAGTGTCAGCTCACTTGCAGGCCGGCTCCCCACACTGTTGCCCAATTTCACAAATGAATTTCATGACGGGGTTCAAGGAAAATACTGCTCTGGCCAAGCAGCAGCGCATCAATTTAAGACGTCCAAATCGGTAAGAAAAGCAGTCCTGGAGGGTCGGGCGGATGACATTGCTATTCATCCCCCAGGGCTCAGAGGTGGTGGCAGGAGGACACAACCGGGTTCTCTACCTCTGGACCCAGGGGCCGCTAAAACACTATCACTCCTCTTGCTTTCTTTTGTTTGAGTTCTCAAGGTCTAGAGAGGCAGAAACCATAGACAAGCTCCAATAAAATTAAAGATTCATCCCATAAAAAAACTTACCTCTTCCCTAAATTGGCTGTTTAACCATATACACTTAAAACTTCGCCTGTTTTCAAAGTCTGTGATTTTCATCTTCAGCTATGAAGGAAAGAGAGAGACCCTTTAGATGTGCTTCCACAAAAACCCAAGGCTTCTCCTTATGACCCGCGGGCACATTAATTTGGACTCATACCTGCTGATAGTAAAGTTTCTTAGGTTGTCTAGGCTTGAAGAATTGTAGAAGATCTCTTAAAGTACCTTCATAATTATGTCTAAGAGGATTACCTGGGCCATCCCTATAACTACACAAGAAAACAGCATATAAATAAATGACTTGTTTATTCGCCTAAAACAAGCATCTATGACTGAGCAGAAAAGCAAACCACTAGCTTTGCACCTAGACTTGCAATTGGGACCTGGCACAGGGTTCCACTGCGTGTTCCTACATCCCGAGCCCTCTGCCCCGCTGGCCGCCACCCCCAAGTGCTCCCTGAGGTGGTGGCACACACAGCACACAGAGGTCTGGCTGGGACGGACCCAGCTGGATACATTTTGGGGGGGTGGAAAGGGGGTGTTTATTGATGATGGATCTAACTTGACTTGAGGTGAGGCTGCCAATTACTTTGACATCTTGGAGTAGTGTGGTCAAGATATGAGGGGTGACAATTCTATATCTGAAACTAAGCAGGAAATGGCATGTCAGGTGATGTGCCCAGCTACTTATTAAAATTAGTTCCAATATGTCTGGATGAACTATGGAAAGCATGCAGCAAGGACCAAACACGTGTGTGCACATGTAGCTCACCCTTGAGATTTGAAGAACTGGAGCAGCATTGGGTCGGTGTTGAGCCTCTGTGCAACTGTCTTTGCAACCTGGGGAGGGAAGAAGCCAGACATCAGAAGGCCCAAGGTGCACACTGCGGCAATGAACTAAATTTGCTCATAAGCTTCAATTTTACGTTAATGAGGCGCCTCGGGACCTTCAACCAATGTGGGATGAGCAACCCTGTCAGTGCCCTAGGAATTTACTACCTAACAGGAATAAGGCACAGTACAGTGAGCGTAACATAGCTGATGAAGATAAAACTTTTGGAGACTTTTTCACTTTTAAGGTGAAGACTATAGATTTTTAAATTTCCTGATGGCTTCCCACTTGGCATGTTCTAGCTGAAGCAATGGACCACCATCACCTCCAAAAGCACACTGAGCCAGGTAGAGAGGGTTTCGAGGGAGCAGAGTGCAGATGGACGTGGTAGCTGATGAGGAGGAGGCTGAGCTAAGAATGGCTCTGGCCCCATGGCCATCTTGGCACCAACTACTTTAGTTAGGCACTTCCTCGGACCAGCAGGACTAACCCCTCCTCCTGAACCAAGTCCTGCAACTTCATCAGCAAGCGTTTTTTTGTTTTGTTTTAAGAACAGGTCTTTCTGGTGCAAAATGTGAAGGAAGAAGAGCCTTTATCAAATACCTGAAAATAATTCATTCTATTTGATAACGTGACCACAAATCCAGGATCATTAGGGATTGTCTTATCACAGAAAATGACATCAACACGGTGATAGAGGTCTCTGAAATATTCTTTTGCGGTGGGTAATTCACTGTTATCATTCTCAGGGTCATCCCTGGGAGGAGAAAAAACACACAAACATTTGTAGACTGAATCAAAGCCCAGGCCAGAGGCCATCATCTCTCACACACAGTGACAGCAGGCATGGACAGAAGCTCAGGGTCCTATTTAGGGTGCTGGGGGGGGGGGGGGGGGGGGGTCTGCCAGTGGCCTTTCTAAGCAGGGACAGTGGGGAAAGACCACCACGTACAGAAGGTGTGCCTGAGCTAGCACAGTGCTGCTTTCCGTCCTGATCGCAATACAAACACCAGAGCCTTTTCTCCAGGGACAAGGGGAAGGGCTGCCTGCTCGCTGACCAGTAGCTGGCAGGAGGCACTTTCAAGCCAAGGCAGCAGGACACAATCAAAGTGGCCTGCCCACAACCTATGCCAGGGCCACCTCACCAGACTCTTTAACAGCAAGAAGAAGGCAACACCGGGCTGCTTTCAGACTAACACCTCAGACCTGCTGGTTTTACATGCAGGTTTAAATCAATGACCTACGTAGCCACATTCTAAGAAATGCCCTGTTTAAGGGAAGAAATACAATCTTGCTATTTCACAGACTTTTGCAGCTGTGCTAACAGTGCTCATGCTCACTGTAGACATTCTTAGGAAATCAGAGCATCGATGAAAACGCTCACCACCTAATTCCAAGACCCAGACACAGCCAGCACCTGTCAGCATTGTGAGGCGTTTCAAACAGCACCTGACTCGGGGTCTCAACACAATCTTGTCAGTGTTACAGGACTTGGGGAAAAAGGTCCTGCTACCAGCACAAAGTGATCAAATCCTTCAAAAAGTACCTACTTCTGAAACACTATAATATCACCATCCATTAGCTCATCCAGGGCTTTATCAAGAGACACGTCATAGTCCTGAATTCTCTCTGTTAAATTCGGTTTAACTTCCTAGAGTAAAAGAAATGAAATAGTTACCATGTAACGTTTGTCTAATGTTTTATATGGCCATACACTGTATTTTCTCTACACCCGTTCTATCAGCTATGTATTTTTAGTATGTTAAAAAGCTAACAGGAAATATTAATATCCATAAAGATATAATAATCACAGATAGATCCTCAATTGGTAAGAAAAATCACAAATCTACAAATATGATTCCAAACTCAAGGTCACCTCAACAGTAAACATTACCCATAATAAATACAGGGATAATAAACAAGCAAAAAAAATCCCTCTCCTATCTGCTAGCAATACACTGATTATAGAGAAATAAACTATCCAAACCTCATAGAGGATAAGGCTAGTATCTTGGATAAATCCTGCTCTCTCACACATAACCGGGAGTAAGTCACCTAGGAGAGAGAGAGAAAAGAACGCAAAGCTGTAATACACCACAACTGCAGCAGAATCAAGGCAGAGGTGAGCGCATCAGCACTTACGTATTTTACAGGATATTGGCGTGTAGATGTGCCCACAGTAGTTCAAGCTCCGTGTTTTGGGATCATACATCTTCAAAAATAACATCACATCATCTACAAGGTTCATAACAAGTTTTGTTAGGGTCTCACACTCAGTACACTGACCAGTAGCTGGCAATATTTGTTTGGTGGGCACAGTGATGGTGAACTTGGTGAGGCACTGAAATGACAGCTTACTGCACCCGAAATCATGTCAGACCAGGCCTGTGGCTGCTCCCTCCCTCAGAGCATCAAACCCCAGGGGAACATGCCATGTGACGCAGTGAAGATGGAATTGGGGCAGTGAGCTTAGAAATCCTAGTTTCAAGATCTGGTACTAACTAGATGGTTGGGTGCTATCATGGGTAGGGTTGTATGACTTAGCTACACTAGAGAGGTGACCACTTATAGCAATAAAAACAATCTTACAGCAAAATCTGATCCACCTGCTTTGTATGTAAAGTAGTGCTGCCACACAGCTAGACTGTCCATTTATACATCCTCTGTGGCCACATTCCTGCTATAATGCCAGGCAGAAACCATGTGGCCCACAAGGCAAGAAACACAGTTGACCCTTAACAACCTGGGAGTTAGGGAAACCCCCCAAGCACTTATAAATCCATACGTAATTTCTGACTTTCCAAAAACATAACTATTAATAGCCTCCTGTTGACTGGAAGTCTGACAGATGACATAAACTGCTGATTAGCACATATTTTATGTGTGCATTAGGAGCCCAGTGCACAAAATCATGTGGCCCAGCCACCCACTTGCCGGCCTGTCCACACAGAGCTCCAGTGCGTCTGGCCCAGCCCACAAACCCCCTGGCCTTCTCTGGCCGCTTCAAGCACCACCCTCAGTCCCTCAAGTTGCCTCGGGCTGGTCCCGCCTTCTCTGGGCGCCTCCCCGCTTCCACCCTGTCTCCAGAGCAACGTGGCGGCTCTGCCCCATCATGGCACCAAAGGAGAGCATAGAAGCCTTCTGCCTGCTGCGCTGTGCTCCTTCCCCTGGCAGGTGGGCCGCGGGCCACTCAGAGTGCCAGCAGTGGGTGGCAAAGTGGGCTCTCACCCCTTTCCTCCCTGGCATGGGATGGTCCCGCCTCCTCCAGGCACCTCCAGCTTCTGTCATCTCTGGAGCAATGCCCCAGCTAATATGCTAATGGTCTGGTCGTTACCCACTACAGTGTCCCGACCATTAGCAAATTAGCTCTTTATTAGTGTAAATTACATGCTGTATTCTCCCAATAAAGCAAGCTCGAGAAAGATTATTAAGGAAATCACGAGGAAAATACATACTGTACTTAAAGAAAAGAAATCCACATTATAAGCAGGCCGATGCAGCTCAAGCCCATGCTATGTCTGGCCCTTGAGAGAGGCTGCAATGCCTGCTGTGTGTGCTCTGCCGGTATATGAAGACCAATGTGATCAGCAAACATGGGGCCACGACTAAGGAACCTGATGCCTCAACACTGGGACCCCTCCTGTGCTCCCGGACACTACAGCCCATGGCCAGTCTTACTTGACTTCATCAGAAAGCCTTGACCAACGGGTTCAATGAGCATTTTTGGAATTACTAAGATTTTTTTGCAAGGGAGTAACAAGGCAATATTTGTTTGGCGGGCACTTACGATCTTTATCAAACTTGGGTAACGTTGTTCCAGTAGCGGCCAGCTCGGGATCAACTGTTTCCAGGAATATTGTCCAAGGGTTTTCATTATCACTGAGTTCAATCATCTATTTCCAAAAGAGATGACAATTTTAGAAAACTGTAATGCAGAGTGAGAGTGAAAAACTATACTCATGTACTGAAAACACATATCCAACTGGACCACAAGGAGGCATGCTGCAGCCCCAGCAGTGGAGCATGCTGAGGCGTGCAGCTGTCAACAACACTCACTGTTTTATTGCCATCGGCCTCATTATCTAACATCGCTGGTCGTTTGGTTCCATTGCTCCTCGCTTGCATGGGCCATAATCGAATTTGATCTTGTGGAAATCCCTGGAAAAAATTTAAAAGAAAACAAAGTTAATTCATTTCTGTATCACTGTAATCATTCTATGACTATAAGAAAAATAATCACAGATCTCCCTGCTTTCAGATCACTAGTATTCCAAGACTCAAGTGCCCATTTTACAAAAGGAAAAACAAATAAACAAACAAAAAAACACAGGAAGGGGTACAAAAGAGAAGATTCGAGTTCACATTCAGCTTTCCTTTAGCGCTGATTCAGTTGAGAGATTAGGTCACAGGGCAGACACAGGTACCACTCAGAAGGAAATGAGTACAGGTCAGTTACCTCTCTTCTCAGGCAGCCTAGACACAGCACCTACCCCAAAAGGTACTGTCTTGTCCAGGTATAAATAAGGAGGGTGGAGTGTGGAAGTCAAAATAAACCATCAGCAGAGCAGCCAGCACTCACCATGGTCTGCGAGAGGTTCTGGACAAACTCAGCAAGTGAAGAGTTTTTCAATACTTTGAACACAGTGTACTTGACTTTTTCTTCATCATACATATCATTTCCTTGGTGGCCACAAAACTGGTCCTCTGCAACTATCTGAAAATATGCACAAACATACAGAACAACTGACATACAAAATACAGTGAGACCATGCTGATCAAGAACAAGTTCAAATAGTCTTGGTGGGATGGCTCAGCTGGTTGGAGCATTGTCCTAGGCACCATGGGTTCGAGTCCTAGTCAGGGCATGTACCTAGGTTTCAAGTTCCATCCCAGTTGGGGTGCATAGGAGAGGCAACCCACTGATGTTCCTCTCTCTCTCTCTTCCTCACTCTAAAAGTCAATAAACACATCCTAGGATGAGGATTTAAAAAAAAAAAAAAAACAAACAGTAAGTTCAAATAGTAAATTGCTGAATACAACTAGTCTTGCTTCTTAAGACCCAAGGAGAAAAGTTTCAAAATGACTATGACTAAGAATGAAATCAAGGTATGTATTTTTTAGAAAAGACAAAAGCCTACATTTTCATGCCGCCATTCTTAACTCATCTGAAAGCATTAGCTAGAAATCAATCTATATGGTTATCACCAAGTAATATAAGGATATGCTATGCCCAGCAGGTGCCTCTCGGTTGAGTGTCATCCTATGCACCAAAAGGTTGCCAGTTGGATTCCTGGTCAAGGTACATGTCGAGTTGTGGGCTTAATCCCCAGTAGGAGGCATGGGGCAGGCAGTCAATTGAGGTTTCTCTCTCATCGATATTTCTCTCTCTCTCTCTCCCTCTTCCTTCTTCTCTAAAAAATCAATAACAACCTGTTACCCAAAAAAAAAAAAGAGGGTGAAACACCACAGCAATGACTCATGGAGCGACTACAAAACTCCCCACAGTGCAGAGTATGAAAGGCCACTCTACTCACTCAGCTTGGACTCCCTGATATAAACCAACATGTACGCGTTCGTGCAGTGCCGGACGGAGAGGTCGTCGTCGTGGCTCCCATGCACCTTTCCCAGGTAGGTAATTACAACTGAGTCACGAACCAGGACCACCTGGAACTCACCTCCCTGCTGGCCCTCTCCATATGTGTGAGGCTTTCCATGGCCTGGTATGCCACTGACCCACACCCCATCTGGGCTGTACTCATCTCCCGAATGGAGCCCTCCCTTCTCACACCTCCTTCCATCGAGGCCTTCTCCCCTCTAACCCCTTTCTACCCGTTTTATAAATACTCTAAGGTACTGGTGATCTGCGGTGGCCCAAGTATTTCTCATATCTATGTCTATACCCTGAACTGAATTGTATATTCCAGATGGTCAGGAAACTGGCCTACACAGTCACTCAGCCAATAACATTCAAGGGCTGCCCGGAGCAAACCCTGATCTGTCAGCAATAAGCCCAGGTCCATGCAGCCCTCGGAGCAGTGTGGCTCTCAGCAGCCTCCTCCCCATCGGGGCCCCAGAGGCTGAGGCTGACCTGCACTTGCATGTAGAGATGGGCTTCCTGACGCTCCTTCCTCTTCTGGGCTTCGATCCTTTTCTCTTCTTGTAATCGTTCCACCAGCTGCTGAGGAATGTCATTGTCGGTGACAGCTTGCAACACCTCACCTGCAGGACAAATGCATCTCATTCACCTCTGCCAGGTTCTCCTTTCCCCTTCTTAGAAGGTCCCGTTTTACATCATCACTGCTATAGCAATCTAGTAAAGGGAAACGACTAGGTGCCACGAGTCCACATCACAGCCCACAAGCCCAACTTGCCTGCCTCTAGATGTTGTAAACAAGGCAGACTAATAAGAGCATGGGTTTGCACAGGAGACACAGCTAAGGTCCCTGTAACGCGGCCTGAAACACCACAGCAATGACTCATGGAGCGACTACAAAACTCCCCACAGTGCAGAGTATGAAAGGCCACTCTACTCACTCAGCTTGGACTCCCTGATATAAACCAACATGTACGCGTTCGTGCAGTGCCGGACGGAGAGGTCGTCGTCGTGGCCCCCATAATTGTGCTCGATTGCTTCTTCTTTCGTACACCTCGACACCACATCATCGTCAAATTTACACCACTGGACAGGAGAGCAACAAGACATCAGCAGAGAGATAGTGCTCCGAGCACACAAGCTCTCACGTGGGGTTTTCCTATAACAGATAATCTATACGACATACTAGAGGCCCAGCACACAAATTCGTGCACAGATGGGGCCCCTCAGCCTGGCTGGCTGTGGGAGCACACTGACCACCAGCAGGGGCAGCTCCTGTGTTGAGTATCTGCTCCCTGGTGGGCAGTGCACATCATAGCAACAGTTCATTTGGTCAACCCATCGTAACGGTCACTTGGGCATTTATATATAGACTATAGGCCTGATACACAAAATTTGTGCAGGGGGCTCGGCCCTCACAGCCCTCACTTTGTCTGGAAGATCATCTGGAAGGATGTTTGGCTGTCTGGTCTAATTAGCATATTATACTCTTATTATTATAGATAATCATAGCAAGGGCCTGACTTTAAAAAAAAAAAAAAAAGCAATTTACGAAGCTATATCCCAGTCTCTTCATGATGGATTAAGTAATTTTAAATGGTACTCAGCCTCACGGTTAAAGATGCTATGAGGGTTCTCTCAGCATGGGCCAGGCAGGCTCCATCTTTGCCATCCTCCTAGGCCCTATGCTGCAGGACACAGACCCTGAGGGAATGCACCCCTTGGGGAAGATTATGTATGAGATCCATATGAACCGGGAAAGACAGAGCATTGCACAGTGTGGACAATGGGGCATGTGGAATACCATGCAATCAATGCTGCCTCCCCCGCCCGGATAGCAGAGAACTATTCTGTTATTCCTGCGTGGAAAATAAGTGCCTCTTTTTAGTTGTAAAGGAATTCTGTGAGTTCCAACATTCAATACTAACATAGATACAAACGTAAAGTATGATCACTAATTTACTATTGAGCTTTAGAGTACCAGCAATTAATACATATCAGAACATACAGATCAATCAGAGGCCAAGAAGGCTAGCAAGCGATCAGGAGGAATAGGAAAAGGCTGGGCTCAGGAGGAATAGGAAAAGGCTGGGCTGGCGTCAGAGTTAAGTCCCCTATAGGCAATCACACCCAACTCCACCCTCCTCCACAAACCCACCCTGCCCAGCCCAGCACTTACTTTCCCATCCCCTTTGGGGTTTAGATAAACCACGTAATGTCCACCATGATTATCTCCACTGTGAACCAGGACTGCATGAAGAATATAATTTGCAGGGTCCTTAGGATCTGTTTTTTGCAAAAATTCATCAAGTGGTAACTGTTCAGGGAATTCAAACCTATTAAAAAAACATTTTTAAAGAAATCCAGGTTTCATTTACATGTAAAACATTTCTCCCTTAGGCTTTACTTATTGCTAGACCTTCTAATTTATTTGGAAAGGGAAGTAAGAATATGACTAGGGAGGACCTATGACCTGCTTCTGAGGCAGCTCCTACTCATCAGAACAAAGTAATTGCTTATATGTCAACACAATATCTGAAGCTAGAGATGAGAAAAATGGCTACCTGACAGATGGATACCTGACAGAATGTTAAATGAAAGGGTACAACACAACAGTGAGTCCTGTGATAAATGTACACAGTGACTTTTCTAGGATGGAAATAATTCTGTGTTTGTGTTAATGAGTGATTCTGACAGTGCAAGACTGGGACCACTAAGGCTGAGAAATGTGGGTAAATCAAAGATGGAGGAGGTCATGTAAAAAAGAATCCCACCCCATGACTTTTAAAAACACCCTGGACTCTACTTATTTTCAAATTATTGGCTCCATAAGCTTTTATTTATTTATTTATTTAAAAATATATTTTATTGATTTTGTACAGAGAGGAAGGGAGAGAGATAGAGAGAAACATCGATGAGAGTCATCGATCAGCTGCCTCTTGCACACCCCCCACTGGGGATATGCCCGCAACCAAGGTACATGCCCTTGACCGGAATCGAACCCGGGACCCTTCAGTCCCCAAGCCGACACTCTATCCATTGAGCCAAACCGGTTTCGGCAATAAGCTTTTAAATTAAATGGTAATTGGGAGTGCTGTCAGAGGCAGGAAGGAAGTGAGCTGGGCAGCTGGGGCCCGAGGCAGAGCATGCATACTGACCCTAACAGGGCAGTGTCTGAGCCACGGGAATTCTGACTCAGTGTCACCAAATATTTTGAATTCCTAAAAGATGACAGAAATATGGACTTTTATATGAAGTCATATGAGTTCCAATAAAAATAGGAACAGAACCAAGGTAAGGACTCAACAAAACACACCAGCAGGTTGGATTTAGTCTGCAGACTGACTGCCAGTCTGTGGAGTCTGGTGGAGACAATTTCTTATATTCTCCACAGAAAAGAACAAGGGATAAGCAGGAGAGCAAAGACCCAGCTGGTGGCAAGCAATCTGACTGTTACATACATTTCCCTCTCGAGTCTGAAGGTTGGCTGACCAACCTGGAATGAGGCACACACACACCTAACATCAGGATTCCTGAAATTTGTACCACATTCTACAAATGGCCGAAACCAGTTTGGCTCAGTGGTACAGCGTCGGTCTCTGGACTGAAGGGTCCTGGGTTCGATTCCGGTCAAGGGCATGTACCTTGGTTGTGGGCACATTCCCGGTGGGGGGTGTGCAGGAGGCAGCTGGTCGATGTTTCTCTCTCATCGACGTTTCTAGCTCTCTCTCTCTCTCTCTCTCTCTCTCCCTTCCTCTTTGTAAAAAATCAATAAAATATATTTTAAAAATGTGTATTTTTTAAAAAAACAAAAAAACAAATGAACACCAACTGAGATATTACAATGTATCGGGGATTCCGGTTTAAACAAACCAACACTGCATTTGGTACTGCAGAGTCTGAGGAGTTGCGAGCACCCTCCTCACAGACGCCAACCTGCCATGTTGCAGAGTGGCTAGGGTTCCTTAAGCAGGAGATACAAAAGAGCAGCTCCAATTATAAGCAAAAGTATTCCTTTAAAATGATTGCTGGGCACCTAGGTAGAAGGGAAACCTAGATACAGAGATGAGACCAAAATACATATACAGACTTAAAAAAAAAAAAAAAAAAAAAAAAGCACTGAGATTACCACCACCCCCCCACCCCCCCCCCCAATATCCAGTGACAATTAACTCACAACTCCACATCCCACTTAGATTACCTATCATTGATCTTGATGTTTTGGTCCGTCTGAGGGTCATACATAAATCTCATCAGTTGTAGGTGTAACACTGGTGGCAATGTTAGAAACTTCACACCTTTCTCTGCTTCCTGAACATTGAAAAAGAAATGCAAATTTAGTTCAAAACTACTTGTTTCTCGAAGCTATGAAAACAGGAGTATCTCAGCAAGACTGGAACTTGCTGGGGGACTTGTGATAGGGAGCAGCGATGTGTAGGTATCCATCTAGGGTGCCATTAAAATATTTAGACCCAGCTCTGGCCGGTGTTCTCAGTGGTTAGAGTGTCGGCCTATGCACCAAAGGGTCATGATTTTGATTCCCAGTCAAGGACAGATACATGGGTTGCAGGCCCAATCCCTAACATCAGTCAGGGTTAAGTGCAAAGAGGCAACCAATGGGAGTGCCTTTCTCACCACCATATTTCTCAGTCTTCCTCCTCCCTTCCACTCTCTCTCTAAAAAAAATCTTGGGAAAAGTATCCTCAGGTGATGATTAACAAAAGCAAACAAAAAATATTTAAATCTATATTTATTGCGTGTGAGAGTTCCCTAAGGGTGATATTCTATCTTGATATCCAGCAATAAGGGAATAGCTGAGTAAATTAAGATCTGGTCACTTTCTGACATATTTTATGGTCATTAAACGATTAGGTGGAAAAGCCTAAGAGCAACAGCAATACCGCAAGCAAAGGAATGCTGGAAGACCTGGACAGAGCAGCACAGGCAGCGGTTATGGCGGGGGCTCTGTGAGCAGCGTCCTTGCCCCGGACGCTCATCTTACTGTGGAGCACACGCACAGCGCTTACTGCTCAACCTACCTCTGAAGAACATTCCGAGTCAGTGCCAGCAACACGGCCTCTCCCTGCTGCTGCCTGCGCTAGCCACCCCCAGCTCCCAGACTCGGCTCCTCCAGGGCCTGTGCCTGCACGGCTCTCTCGCCTCTCCCATCTCTGCTCCACTTCAGCCAATGTTTTTTCCTTCACAAAAGTAAGCCTTTGCCAACTCAACCACTTCCAGGCCACACCTGTGACCCTCCCTCATCAGGTTGACTTCCAACCCAGACTTTCCCTTGGCACTTGAAAGTCCACCCAAAGGACCGGGAGCTGTGACAGGCAGGCTACTTGGCAATGCTCTGTGATGTGCATCAGTGTATTTAAGGGGACAGGGCATCTGGAAGGAGAAACAAATCCCAGGAACCTACTTGCACACAAAGGAATGGCATGGTTTCAATACGCTCTGTAATAATAGGATCCCCGGAAACTGTTACCACCAGTAATGGGAGAAAAGGAATAACAAACGGGTGAACTGGAAGTCTTCAAACAAGGCACAGAGCCTCGGGTGTGCTGGGTGACAGCCCTATCTCTGGTAACAAACTGCTCCCTCTGACAGCCCTGCTGCCACCTTCGCTACCCCTTCCTGTTCAATCCCACCAGCCGCACAGTCGGAGCTCACTAATATGTACTGTCCAGGCTAAGAAATGAAATCCTTTGTGTTCTAAATACCAGCAGCATATGGAAAGTTACGAGGAAATTGTTAGTTCACAATTAGGAGAAAGGGAGAAGCTGCACAGACACTGTACAAACGTCCATGTTACCTGCAGGCCGTGCTCCCCGGCATCGTACTTGTTGTCGCCGTCTAGTTGTTCTACGGCCACATAATCCACAAAGGATTCAAATACTTAAAGAGAGAAAGGAGACAGTCAGCCGACATGATCAGTGAAGATTTGTTACAACAAAGCCAACGCCATACATTGAGGAACGCCAGGGAAGGGAACGTAACTGTGAGCAGCACCTCTCCGCCCCAAACAGCAGTTAGACCTGCCATGGTGCCTTCACTGACCCAGCAAAGGCATGGATGCTAAGGACATGGTTTCCTAAGTTCTTACCAAAATAACATGGAGTCAGTGTTCTAAGATTTTAACAAAAGCAAGTAACAAATTGAGACCTATACACTTACTATAAAGCTACAATCATTAAGAGCATGTAGAAAGTGAGGAGGAATGGAGGGGGGACGGGGGGTGAGTGGGGAGAGGGTAGTGAAGGGCACACACTTTCAGATATAACAAGAGTAAGGTCTGAGGATCTAGGGTAAAACACAGTGCCTATAGTTGTTAAAACCATATTGTACCATTGAAATGTGCTGAGAGTAGAACTTGTGTTCTCTGCAAAAGAAATACAAGAATGAAACATGTGAGGTGACAAATGTGTTCACTAATCAGATACAAGTAATCCCTACAAGGCATATCCATGTCAAATACGATGTGCACTTTAAATATCGTATAAGTGTCCGTTAAACTACATTGCAGAGCAATGAGGAGAACATGATGGGACCATTTGACAACCATGTGGAGGGGGTGCGGGGTGGCGATCAACCTTAATATGAAAAAAGAACTATTTTAGGTGGGTTGTAGGTAAACAGAAAAGATAGAACAATAACAGTTAGAGAAGATCTTAGGACTTCGGGCAGATGTTCTTAGGACACAAAAAGCAAAGACTGATAGACTGGCGCTCACTTAAGTTATAAAATTCTGTTACTCAAAAAGAGTGAAAAGGTGAGCCCCACTCTGGGGGTGACCCCACCCAGAACTGGCATGCAGCCGGGAAGACTTCCTGCGCTACTGGTGACTGTACCAGGAGCCAGGCCTCCTCTCCTGCTGCACCAGTAAAACCCTGGGCTGCGTGGAAAACACACCGCCCACACCCTGGACGGCAGCGATGCGGAGTGGTGACCTCTGAGAGAGCCCGCAAGTATCCCAACTGCACGTCCTTTCCAGGGGAGAGCAACTCAAACAGGCCTGAGGGGCCAGGGCCACTTGGACATGTAGGACAGGGAGCCCCAGAAAAGACACCGTGGAGGAAGAGCGTGCCAGTGCCGCACACGGGGTCCTGGGGCCTTCCGTAAGTGCAGGTCACGGCAGAGGGAGATTTTCTGGGGCCGGGACAAACCACTGCACCGACAGGGGCACAGGCCCCAGAGCTCACACCAGCCTGAGACTGGTCTGTGTTCCCTCCTGCCACAGAAGAAAGCTTCTACGACTTCAGGCTGAAACCCAGAAAGGTGTTGCCTCGGTTTTAAGGACAAATTAGCCTTGAACTAAAAACTAGTATGCTCCCACCTGACAAAGTTTAAAAGCAAAACTTGAAAAAAACAAAAACACAACTTAATTGTGCCCCAGAACAAAGGATAAGCATATGCAACACCCATCAAAATCACCATGGCTGGGATCCAATGAAAGATTACAAGGCATACCACAAAACACAGCCATGAAGATGACAAAGGTGATTCAAAAGAAATCACACAGGTGATAATAACTTAATGTCCTTGGCTGCAAGTTTTATTAACTGTACCCCATTGTGTTCAGAAAGATAGCCATATTACTAATAGGTACTGGAAAAGTACCTCATGATCATTAATGTGACCTAAAAACCCAGAGCACCATTCTCCAACCGAAACATTCACTCTGGTAAGTGACAGCTCCCACACATTGCTAGGGTGGGGGTGAAATGGATAAACTCTTTTGGGAAACTTGCTGGCTTCATCTATTAAGTGAACATATGTGTACCCTCTGAGTCAGCAATCCCACTCAACATAAATGTGAATATATACATGCCCCGGAGACAGAAATAAGCATGATTAAGGAGCTTATGTCTAACAGCTTCACATTGAAAACAGCCCAGACACCTATCAAGAAAAGATGGTTTCAAAACGCTTGTAATACATTTCCAAAGTGGAATGCTGTAAGCTAATGAAAATGACCAAATTATTGCTACTCACAACAGAGGTGAATTGCACAGAAATAATGCTGAGCAAAGTGAGAAAGGCATTACATCCTACATAAATATTTACCACATGCAAATACAACTTATAACAGGATTTTAGGAACTCAAGTAATAGTTTCCCCTTAGGAGGAGGCAGTGATGGGAAGGGCCGGGCAGGGCTGCATGTGCGTGTTCATGGGGTGAGCTGTGCACTCAGCGTTCGTGCACGTGGCGGTCTGTGCTACAGTTCAATGACAAGCACCTCTGTAAGGAAGCACTAAACCACAACAGAAATTACCAGACAGGCAGCGGGCCACTGCATGCATACAACTTACTGTTTTTCTTTCCTTTTATGCTCAGCTGGATGTCATAATAATCTTCTCTCCTATCAGATCGATAGTCCACCTCTTTACACTGGATATAGGACTACAAAGGAAGGGGACATGGCATTATTAATCAGAACACTGATAGCATTTTAAAGTATTTTAAAATTATTCTTGAAGAGAGAGAGCCACATACCACCATTTTGCCTCTGAATAATTTAGGTATGGTGCCTTCTACACACGTGCCTTTCATCTTATTTTCCACGTTATCAAGCAACTGGAAGAGAAAGTTTGGGCTTTAGGAAAATGTTACGTTTAATAAATATTCACTAATTTTGACTAGGAAATGTCAATGGTCAAAGAAATTCTAGACTATAAATATTATGATCTTTGGCATGCAATTATCAAAAACATACAAAATCTTCTTTCGTGGTTGGATATTTACAAAAATATCTACATGCAATAGTTGAGATTAACTCTCTATACAGCCTTTGGAATGAATTAGTAATCTGTAGTGCCTTTAGAAGCATTTTTTATATTCATTTTACCTCTGGGGAAAAGCATGTAATTGAGCACTAAACTTAACTCGTATTGGTCCACACCAAGAGATTAATGAGGTTGAGCCTGTCAACAGGATTGACTGGTTTGTCCATGGATATTTAATGACTGGATTCAACCCAGCTAGTGCTGCAAAAAAGAAAACACACCTTGCCCAGCCAATCACCTTGAATAGCCATGTCATGTTGTATGTTTGTGTGTCTTTCATCACAACTGGAAGAATGGGATTTGCTAGTGGCTAGAGCTGGTTTGGGGGAGAATCACCCACACAGAGCTCTGCCTCAGCCAGAACGTCTGTGCAAAGGAGGGGCTGGACGCTCAGGGCAGTAACAGAGTCACCCTTCTGAAGAGCAGCAGGGCAGTCAGGGCGGTCACATAGCCAACCTGTGATTTCTCTTCTAACAACTCATGTAGATACTCCAGGCTAACACATTAAACATATGCTACCTACTATTTAATTTAAATTTCCCCTCATACTTCCCTTTCAAATAACTTATTTTCATCCTTTTTGGATTTTTAACTAGATAGATACTGCTATTTCCTTCTGGTCTAATGTTGGTCCTGAACAAAGATGGGTATATCTGAATTATAGTGACATGAGGCAGGTCTGTCTGAGGTTCTACTTGAAAACAGCTGCAGACACAGTAGTATACAATGATAGCTTAATACTTACCACTCGACATAGCTCTTGAACATCATGTTGCATGAAGCTATCTAAAGTTTCCCACCTTGGAAAGAGAAAACGAACTTTTATATTGAAACTTTGAAATTTCAAATAAGAATAAATTAACAAGCAGCTTGGGTTTTAAAAACTACACAGTAAAATAATTGGCCACTATTCTCAAATTCATTTTCTGAGAAGATTATTTGGGGGGGAGGGGGGTGTTACAATTAAAAGATAAACTAAATTTTATCGGGACACCCAAATGTTCACAACTTTATCTTGTCCTAAACAACTTACTACAAGGAGAGGTCAAGTTTGCAAGTAAGTACACGTTCGCTTAAAAACTATACATTTCCTTTTCCTGACAGGTAAAGCTTTAGGTCGTGACTTATTCCTCAAGTCCCATTTTCTAAAGCCAAGCCCCTATTTTCCAAAGAAGTCAAATACTAAAATGCAATGATTAAAACACTCTGACATAATTAAATGCCAACACTCTGCTCCCTTTCTTCTAGCAACTCACTCATCCATAAGACAAGCCACAAAATGGAAAGGCCGATTTGAATACCTACCCAAATGACTTTGTTAGCTTTTTGGTTCCTACGGGCTTATCGCTGTGTTGCAGTTCGTAGAACACCCGCTGCAATGCTAAAGGGACACTTTTGGAGGAATCATCACCCTCTGTTGGCATCATGTACACGGCCTAAAACAAGTCATAAAAGTGAAATTTGATGTGAAAGTATACTTACTTTCTGATATCACAATGGCTACGGTAGTTTAATAAAGGCTTTTAATTATCCCCTAAACAGGCCAGAAAGTGTGTTTTTTAAATCACAAAAGTCTTTAAAAACAAACTAGAAAAAAAACAAGACAAAAAAATTTTAATTACCTATAGCTCACCATCCAAAAGAGAACCATACTTATGTCATACTTCTTGGAGCAACATTTTAAAACTTATTACTTGTAAACAAAGGATTTGATGAAAGAAATGCTACTGAAATTACCCATAGTCAGCTATCCCCAGGATAAAACCCTTCCGTGGTAATGAACTAGAAGAACAGTGCGAACATGAGAGAGAGCCAGCACGCCAGCCGTGGTGCCCCCCAACCAGGAGTCCATGTTGCCTGCACAGCTCCATGCTGCTCACGACACTCCTACGTTAGATTCAAAGGAGATTTGTTCTGGCTTAACTATCCTTACAAAAATAAGTTTTACCTATAATAGATGAAAATTGTATGTCACAGCCAGTAGTTTTCTAACTGAAGAATTTTTATAAAGAACTTTTCAAATGATGTTCATGGCTTTCCAATTTAAAACAAACCCGTATTACTTCTAGCTCAAAGTCAGGATTATTAGCTGTAGAGAACTTCTGATCACCCCAGTTAGCTTTGAAAGTGTCCAAACACCGAGGAATAAAAATATGCACAAGCATCACACAGGGGCTCTTTCTGGAGACAGCACTGTAGTACGGGAAGAGGTAAGACAAAGGCCGGCAAAAGAATTTCGATGTGCTTTAACACTTGAGAGAAAAGGGTGGGTGGAGGTTGGGGAGAGAAATACCATCCATTTACCTTTCGTAGTTGATTTGTGAAAAATAAAGTCTGCAGCAGGCTGTTCATGTAACAAGTCGCTCCCTGATTCTTTAAACCGACATAGCCCGTGTGCTTCTTTGAATCCCACCTACAAGATCAGTTTGAGGTTGAGGGAAAACTGCACAGGACACCCCCTTGCTTCTGCAATGTGTGTGGAGCGATTCGACTAGATGTCAACATGGTGGCCAACATTTCACTTCCCACCATTCTGACACAGGAATGAAGGCCAAGCATCCCTCCAAGGTACTAACTCATCAAGTAGGCTCGTGACACGGAGGACACCAAGGCCACGAGTTCTTATCACAGGGTTCCCTTCAATGGTCACTGACTGTCCGCCCAAGTGTGTGTGGACCTGAGCTAATTCAATCTCAGTGTTCAAGAAGCAGCTTAAAACACTGTCTGCTGATAGTAGCATTGCCATCATTTACCAAGATCAGCACTCACAGACACAGCTTAAATTCTACATACTTCTATCAAACTGACCCCACTGTGGCTCTATTACATTCACATTAGGTCATGTGTAGTCAGCAAGAGGTGGAAATAACTGAGACCCCACCCCTCTTTTCTGTAATCATATACACAAGAAAGATAAGCATGTATACTGGCAAGTTCTGATGCAGACTTTTAAACATCTATAGTTTTTTCTTTTAGTCTTTTCTTTTGGTGGTTGGTTAGAAGATAGATTTTTTTCTCTCTCAGAGTTAATAGTCCACCCCACCCCACCCCCGCCAAAGCAGGAAGCTGAAGAGGATACCACCTGAAAGCAGAACGGTCCCCCACCTCCATCTCCACCTTCCTGTGTGTGTGTGTGTGTGTGTTTGTACAGTACAAAGACATAAATGTGATCACCACTAAGTGTGACCAATCCTAGAGGAGATATTTATTATGGGGTCAAATGTCAATAGTACTTTTGAATTCCAGGGGTTAGTTCATGGCCTTGCAAACACACTCAGGTGTATCAAAATGGCCCAGTTAAAATTTGCACGTGTGTAAAAGTAATTTTTAATGTAAGAATCACAAATATAGACTGTTATTTTAAGAACTATAACCATAAAGGTGATAATGGTTGAATAAGTTTTGACAAGTGTGGCTAAGCCAATTAATGTTTTGATTAGTATGGCTGAAAACACCAATCTACTTTTTTTTTTAAAACAAGAGACATAGGGATAAGTGTTTTTAAATGAAGGGGGTGGGAAGGAGATGAAAAAAATTAATTAGCAACACCTTGTTTCAGCCCCCTCTTGGTATCAGAATACAGCATGTGTGTTTTGAAAAGGCTACTCAAAAAAAGCCTAATTCCTCCGGTACCAGTCCAATTAACATAAAACTAATTAATGTCATTTGCTTTTTAAAAAACTCCCAGTGCCACCCCCAGGCCACATTAGCCAGGACCTGGACTAAGGAACAGCTCCTTCAGGGCCACTCCACTGTTCTCTGTCCCATTCCATGGGGTCAACCAATGGTGCACTCTTGCCAAGAGGAGGGCCATATGGAAACAAAATATCACAAGCAAGACACGGGAATCTGTCTGTCATTAACTTCTTCCTGGACAAAGTATTATTATTTTGCTTTGTGCCTTAAAAAGTATGTTGGGCCCAGTTGATGTGGCTCAGTGGTTGAGTGTCGACCTAAGAACCAGGAGGTCACAATTCGATTCCTGATCAGGGTTGAGGGCTCAATACCAATCCCCAGTGAAGGGCAGGTAGGAAGCAGCTAATCAATGATTCTCTCATCATTGAAACATCATGAATGTTTCTCTCTCTCTCTCTCTTTCTCTCTCTCCCCCCTCCCTCTTCCTTCCTCTCTGAAATATATTTTTATTTTAAAAGTGTTTGTCTTCTATAACATGATCCCAATTTATCATCTCAGCCTTCAGTTCTACTCTTCACACTTTCCTGATAACTCTGCCCAATTCCAAACTTTCCTGCCGGTGTCTTCACTCACGTCATTCTCCCCACTACCAAATTCCACTGTCCCTCCTCATCACCCCGTCACCCAATCCACTCTTTAAGGCCAACACTTTCTCTTGGACACACACCTTCCTGGATGAGTGACAGAAGCATCTCCTAGCAGGCTCTCCTCTAAGCTCTGTGGCACCCTATTAACTACTTCACTGCTCAGTGGGCCGTGCCGTGCCCCCTTCAGCACATGCTGATGCTCCCAAAGCTGTACATCCCTGACCTCTTCAAAATAAAACAGAGCCGCTCCTGCTGTAGTTATTTACACACTGGTCTTACTCCTTAACCAGACCCAGCATGTACATTCTCTGAGGACAGAAACCCAAGGCGGTCTTGTTGACCCTAAATTGTATTCTTAGACATAAGGAAACTGCTCTATAAATCTACCAAACAAAGCAGGGAATGTGAAGCTGCATACATGTCTGTGTTCCATGAGTGCGGATGGGGCAGCACAGAGAGGGTGCTTATCTGTGGAATACATGCATCTCCGAAAGTATGCGAATGTTGCCCTCACTACAGCACAAAACATTTCTTAATAGCACCCAATTAAAGAAAAACTTACGCAACTCCATGGGGAGCATCCGCTTGTACAAAGACTTCAAAAGTCACTTTGTCATCATCTATAAATCCTTTCTCAGGATCAGTCACTTCCTATAAAAAGGAATTTTAAAAATAAGATCACACAAATGCTCCCTTCATTCCAGCAAAGAAATTATCCCAGTGTCCTGTGCTTAATAAATTAAAGTGCTACTTTTTCAAGCATCCCAATTACGCTTCCTGTAGTTCTTGGTTTATTTTAGACAGTGTTCTTTGATCAAGAGGAGGAATCCCACAGGCAATGGAGGTGCGATGCCAGAGCGCAAAGGATCATCCTCTGCTCATCAAAGCAGGGATGGAGGTTCCAGAGAAACCATGATAGGAGAGTATTTCCACGTCTGCAAAAAGCACCCACCATGAACTGACTTAAGAATTTAGGAAGCTACCTACAACACCCTGCACCATGTCTAACTCAGGAAAGGACCCAAACTGGTATTATTTCTTTTAAAGCAAATGTACCTATCAGAAAAGCTATTAACTAACTTATCAATTTTGACCAAATGTTGAGATTTGAGTCCTGCTAGCTGCTAAAAGCTTAGCTAAGAAACAAAACCACGTATAGATACCTGGCCAACTTACTCTAAAATAAATAGGAGGCCTTGAAAAATAGAGGATTTAGGGTAGCACGGAATGATGCTTAGGTTATTCAGGCAAAACACACTGTTACTTACACTCCAGGCCATAAAATTGGAAAATCCCCAATCATTTTCTTTATGGAAGAACAAATGACTAATACGACGACTGAATGACTTCTCGTCATCTCTGTAATTTATTATCTTCAGCACCGCTTGAGCGTGACAAGACCACGACCTGTTTAAAAAAAAAAAAATTATCTAAGACTTAGGTAACGTATTTCATTGATGTTTACATTTTTAAAAACACAGCACACAAAAATTCCCATACTTATTTTCTCTTTTGGAGCGGTTGGGAAGGACAAAAAAAGATTTACCTTTAACGGAGAAAAAAGCTCAAAGGGTTTGGGGTGCTTCTATGTACTGATAGGTTTTATTATTTTATTAATTTTTCAAAAGTTTACTTCCAGTTTCTTATAGGAATATTTATAAAATACAGGTTTAGATTTTCTAAGAGACTACAGCTTTGGGGTCAGATTACAGTTCTATTGATATTCTTTGAAAAGAACAGGAAAAGCCCTAGCTAGTTTGGCTCAGTGAATAGTGTTGGCCTGCGGACTGAAGGGTTCCAGGTTTGATTCCGTTCAGGGCACATGCCCAGATTGTGGACTCAATCCCCAGTAGGGGGCATGCAGGAGGCAGCCAATCAAGGATTCTCTCTCATCATTAATGTTCCTATCTCTCTCTCTCTCTCCCTTCCTCTCTGAAATCCATAAAAATGCATTTAAAAGAAAAGAATAGGAACAAAATGGTTCTACTAATAAAGGTGTCATCACTTCTACGCATCATTCCTGCCCCTGGTGGCTCAAAGGTGCTGTGGCTGTCAAGTTCTCAAGAGTACCTTCCACAGGGCTGCACCAGGGGCTCCAGAGAAACTCTAAGCATGGGTACACCAAATCACAACCAAGAAACATGACAACAGATGCTGTCAGTCACATTTTGGGCAGAACACAAAGGGCTTCTGGATCCATGCTTAAAAAGAAAAAAGATACCAGCAGGTATGACTCAGTGGTTGAACAAGGACCCATAAGCCAAGAGGTCTCTGGTTCAATTCCCAGTCAGGGCACATGCACAGGTTGGGGACTCCATCCCCAGTAGGGAGAGTGTGGGAGGCAGTAGATTGATGTTTCTATCTCTTCATCTCTCCCCCTTCTTCTCTCTGAAGAAATTCAATAAAAACGTTTTAAAAAACAAAAAGATATGCCACTTTACAAGTCCACCATAAGGTTTACAATGCAAGTAGAGCTTATAAAGGAACGTTATGAATGGACTCTGAACGGACTGCCAACTCACTGAAATACCTAGCACAGCGGGCTGTCCCCTCGGCACTTCCACTTGCTCTGATTCTTATGCTGGATGTGGATGGCTCACTGTGCTTCCCAACTGTTCAGGCTAAAGCTGTGAGACCAGAATCTAGCCCAATACTCATTAGATCTGATCACAATGTGAACATAGGGGGGGAAATCTTTCATCTGAATACAGCCCTGGCTGCACCATAAAATGGGCATGGCGCTTCCTAAAAATTCAAGTAAAATAAAAAATAAAATGAGCTGTGTTCCCTGGAGCTTCGGCAGAACTAGAACCAGTGCCCTATGGGGAACAACCTTCCCCAGGGGGGCACCAAAGAGCCACAATCAGGAGGTGACAGGGAGTCTATGCAGAAGTGGTCCAGGAAGCAGCTTGGTGACAAAGTGATTTGGAAACCCTTCAAACAGTGTCACAACTAGGGGAACTGATAAATGCTGAACAGTGACAGTTTTTATTAAAGGAAAGAAGAGTAAAAAAACTTTTTGGAAGTAGGCAGAAAATGTGAAACCTCTACTTTTTGGCTTCACCTAAATAGAGGGACCACCAAGGCACTTCTTATTTCTAAGGACATTTTATAGTATACCTCTTTTTAGAAATTACATGAATAATTTATACTCTAAAATAAGCCAATAGGCTCATGTTGTAGAACCCTCCAATGTTTTCATTTGAATTTTTTGAATGATCCATATGAACTGATTAACACAAAATGAGAAAGATGTCAGCCTAAATAATTTTTCTTAACCAAATTTTCCACTTGGAGACTTACTGCTGAAAAGAAATTAAACCTGGTAACCAGTATTCAGCTAATCCACTGGGCCTTGATTCCATGTTCATACAAACTTTAGTTTTGTAAATGCTAGAAAAATACCTATCTTTTTAGTTTGGATATAATACCTACCGGTGAGTTTTAAAGAAGGAAATGCATTTAATCTAATTTAAAATCAAAGGACTGTAAAGGCAGTAAGGAAATTAAAAAAATAAAAGAGGCCAATCAAATTTGACTTCCAATGTATTATAACTATCTGTGGATTTGTAATT
Organism: Pipistrellus hanaki; assembly: GCF_964339955.1. Lineage (NCBI taxonomy): Eukaryota > Metazoa > Chordata > Mammalia > Chiroptera > Vespertilionidae > Pipistrellus > Pipistrellus hanaki. Next base: position 85,394,097 of record NC_140506.1, on the reverse strand, counting down.
GCATCATTTAAACTGTCTTACGTGGAGTCAGATTCAGCATTGCACTGGAGAAAGAATCCTACGCTTTTTTGGTGTGGTCTGTCTGGATAAAAGCGTGGCATCACCATAATCTTCCATGGCAGATTTCGCACAAAACACGGAGGGCTAAGGACCGACTCACTCAGTCTGCTGAAGCGCTCGACAGTGAACTGAAAGGTTGCCTCGGAGCGCCAACTCGTGTCTGCAAGAAAACATGTGACTGTCAATCAGAGCCCGTAAAACAGCCCTGAACGCACCAACAAACCGAAATAAACTATTCTACACAACATCAACTAGCTGCTAAAACCTAGCTCTCTGGAAAAATAACATCAGCCCAATTTACTAATAACCTAAAACAGCACAGTGATATGCAGCTTCTGTGTGAATGAAACCCCAAATTCAGGAGGCTAACAGCACACACCTGCCTTCCCTCCTAGATTTAAGAGTCCAGTGTGGTAAGAACAGCTATTCTACTTCTTCTCACATGATTCTTAGTGCATGGAGGAGCTTTGGAGAGAAGGGATGAAACATGTGACATCTGTCAAGGTCAGGGGTTGCAGAGGAAAAGAAAGAGCCTTGAGACGTGAGCTGAGCTGAAGAGGAACGAAGGGGGTGCTGAACTTGCAAACACAGGTGGCCTTTCGGGTAGAGGGCTATTCCCAAGGAAGCGCGGCACTGCTTAAAGACAAAATGATTGCTGAAAAGTTAGCCTACAAATAAAGGTTAAGTAACTTTATTAGTTCACAATTTTTGTGCAACATCAGTCTGGACTCCCTAGCAAAAAAAGAAAAAAAGGGGGGGGGGAGGGGGGTAATTCTTTATTACTCAATGAGACTAAAGGGCAATTTAAGGAATTAGGATTTTTTCCAATAAAAAGCAATGTGTTGTTGTAGTGCCTGATAGTAGACATTCAACTAATGTCACAAACTTTAAAATTCCAGCTTTTTACTGACGGTGGCTGGTCATTTACAATCGACACAAGCGCCAGATTAGCTCTGACAAACCCAGCAGTGTCCATATTGACACTTCTCAGACTCCCAAGGCCACCCGCCCATCTATCACTGCCAGCACTTCTTAATAGAGCATCGGAAAACTGCCACAGCAAGGTGCATGCTTCTCCATGCTTCCTCTCACTTTCTGTGCCATCCCCCTTGCAGACTGGGAACAGTTCACAGACGGGCAGGGGGCCACACCGTGAGGAGCCACAATTAGTTTACAGAATGAAGAGGCATGGAAGGTTTTTTAAGAATCGGGTGCTATTTTGACATCCTGCCCGATTGGCTCCTGAGGTACCCAATGAGACTGGAGGCTCAGGGGAAGAAGAGCGGGTTAAGAGAACACTTCCTCCCTTCATCCTTCAGTCTCCAAACTGCACCGAGAGAGCTCAGGACGCAGACTTCTCAGTGTACACAAACTGCCTGATTTGTGACTAACTGAATTTGTTCTTAGGAAAACATGTCCATCAGCCCTCATGAGAGGTTAATATTCTTCACCAAAGAAAGAAAAACCAAATGTACGTGTGACAGCATTTTTACCTTAAACTTTCTTCACCCCTAGTAATTTTTCCTACACATGACACTGCTCAGCAGTTTACAGTGAGTCCTTTAAAAGGAGAGTAGTTGAGCAAGGGTTAGTCACATCTAAGAGGTGACTGCATTCTGAATCCAGCCTCTCCTAGTGGCAGGCAACCCTAATCCTCTTAATGGATAATCAAGTCCACCGAAAAGGCAAGAAACTTGCTCAACAGAACGGTGTCAAGAATGGCTCAGGAGAAAAGCAGGCCACTTTTTCATAGACACATAGATCACATTTGAGTGGTATTTAAATTCTGCAAGGTGAGCAAGGACAGCTAGGACTTAATTCCCACTTTATAGACAGGGAAACTGAGGCTTCCCGAGGTTCACTGGCTCATCTTATCTAAGGCGTTTTACAAAGTGACCACGGGAGTTTAATTCTCAAGATCTGTCAACGCTGAGCACAATGACCCTGCTTCTGATTTGTAGGATGCCATTCCAACACTCCACCAAACACAGACCCCAATAAAGCTGACCTGCTGTATACGGATTGAAGAACTGAACAGAACCAAATGAAAGCACCCCAGGACACTCACTCCCAGGGCCTAAAGATTTCGAGGCTGTAAGATCTCACCTCTCTTCTAATTATGATTTTGTTTTCAGATACAATTCAGCTATTAGTGGGATTAAATTTGTTTTTTAAAACATATATATATATTATTGATTTTGTACAGAGAGGCAGGGAGAGAAACAGAGAGCTAGAAACATCAATGAGAGAGAAACATCTATCAGCTGCTTCCTGCACACCCCCTACTGGGGATGTGCCCGCAACCAAGGTACATGCTCTTGACTGGAATCAAACCCGGGACCCTTAAGTTCGCAGGCCAACACTCTATCCACTGAGCCAAACCGGTTAGGGCGAGGATTAGATTCTTATAATAGATTAAAAACTGACACATATCAGTGTTTGTCTGTTCTTCAGAATTTAAGTCAATTTCTAAACTCACCTTTAAATATTATTAAATAGGACCCAACAATAGTGAAGTCAGCGTGGCACTGAGTCCATGCGATGGCAGGCCTGGCCCGACAAAGGCTCAGTGCCCTGAGCCTGGTGCCAACCCGGCTCATGGTACTCAGTTCACTCATTGAATATACACTAGATCTGAGATTCTGCCTCACAATAAAGGCACATCCTTAGAACTTATCTTCCTAAACAGGAAATTTAACGTAAGATTTCAAGTAAATAGAAATCTTACTCTATCACTAAAAATTATTTATACTAATTTGATAATTCAAAATTATTTTGAATACAAAAAGATCAAAATAAGAAAAGCTTACTTGAAACCCATCTTTGACAGATAAGGCTGGCCTGATATAGCCCTTTAAGGAATTACAACAGGCTAATATAAGTGTTTGCCCAAGAAAATGGATGAAAGGTCCTTGAGATTCTGTGTACAATTTTTGCAACTTCCTGTGTGTATAACTACTTCAAAACTAAGAATGTTTTAAGAAAGCAATAAACCTGGAATTATGAAGGATACCCCACATCTTGCAGTATTAGTATTCCATCGAAACAAAGACTCTAAACGGCCAGGATGCCACAGAACTCCTATCACTCCAAGAATCTTTCTATTGTAAATAATAGAACAATGAGCTGTGTTAACTGCTGCCATCAGACATCCTCAATCAGAAAACTTGATAAAGGCCACTTTCCCATCCTGTCTCCGAAGACAGCAGCAGCAGCAGCAGCTCCCATCTAGTCCCCAGCTACCATTTTGCTTATTCTTACAACAATCTTATCTTTGCAGGTCAAAGGCCAGCGTACTGGCCTGGGGTTTAGTTTTGTGAAAAAGTAGAGGAGGATAAAATACTTGGGTTTTCTGAATCAGAAAGGTTAGAGTGAAGTTTTCCCAAATGGCACTCTTGCAGTTAATTGTATCAAGCCTCGAATACAAGTCTTCACAAAGCCCTAGTGAATTCCCAGAAGTTACTTGTTTCATGGGTACCAACAATCTCAATCTAGATCCCTCTAGATCTGCAGAGGCTGCACTTGCTCTAAAGCTTCTCATGATCATCTCAGGAAAGACAGTGACACTAACATCCAAGTACAGTACGTGTGCACAACTAGGAAATGATTGGATACTTGTCCACAACGCTGTTAACAGGATTTATGCTCTCTACCTCACAAACATTTTTCCAAACTGTGTATTAGCTACTTAACTTTTATATAGAAAATGTGCCTTATTAAGGCCTCTCTGCACAGTTATGGCATTGATCATTGAAATCCAGTGTTTTCCAGATTGAGGTGTTAAAGGAAATTCAGGGAAAAGGGGTTCTAAAGTCCAGAGTTTTTGGGGAATCATTAACAAAAACAGTCTTTCAGAGAAAGATGTTCAGATACTGAATGACTCAGAGACCTGTACTACAGAAACTTGTTTAACCTAGCACTCCTCAAACTTCCTAGATTCACAACACACTTATGTCCTGCAGAAGAGTGTTTTGAAATACACATGATGGCTGTCCGTAAGTAAGGAAAATGCTGCCCTTAAGTAAGGCTTCTGCGCCTAGAACAAGAACCACCTCCCTCCTGCTCCCTTTCCCATCAAATAGAAATTATGTGGGGGGTTTTTTTTTGTTTGTTTGTTTTTTCATTCTCTTACTCTTGGGTCTTTCAAAAAGCACTTAAAATCCAAACCAGGAAGACCATTATACTTTCTCCTATAATATGCTTCTTCCATGTGGTAATTCACAGCAGGAGTGTTTCCATTTTTAGGTTCTATGGCTCAGTATCATTACTTAGTACTAATAATTTAGTAAAATTGCCTTGAGAAAAAAGGGATTTTACATACATATGATCGCATATAAGTGATTCACAAATGAGGCCATTCCGGCTCTAAAGAGACAACTGGCAGTATCTAGACATTTGGTTGTCACAACTAAGGGGATGAGAGTGGTATAACACTAGTGCCCTTTAATGCACAGGACAGCCGCCTACAACAAAGAATCGCCCACCCAAAAAGGCAACAGAGTTGAGGCTGAGACACATGCCTTTTTTATCTACATCTGTGTCTCTCCCAAGCCCTCTGCCCATAAAAACACCAGTGGAAATATCAGATTGAAATTGCTCTGTGGAAACTGGACTGAGAGTGCTGTGACTGGGCTGGACCAGCTATTGCTCCACAAGTGGTTAGAATTGGTCCTTCACTCACACCTGCCACATCAGACCTGGCTGTGCCTTCCCACTACACTCTCTGAATTACTTTTGGCATCTCCGATGTCTAAAATAAAACCAAGAGCCCAGCAACCAGAGACCACACCCACACCGTTGCCCTTGATCTAGAGTGGAAAGCGCACTCCACAGGTAACAAAGCAGCGGGGTTTAGACCACTCTTCTTTACCTTCCTCAGATATTGCCTCAGCCAGCTGCCAGGGGGTAAACCGCACTGTCAGAGAAATCTCAACTACGGCTGCAGTTTCTCATGGAGGCTGAACTTTTGGCAGGAGGTCTGAACAGCAGTCCTTCTGGTGGTGCAGCCCGTGGCTGATGAAGTTTCTTTCAACTGCCCCGTTACACCCCTGGGAAGGACACAACCCTCATGAGGATTGATGGACATGCTTTTGACAGAACATGGTTTCATATTACACTGCAAGATTCCAGGGGCTGCATAGAGTGATGACTGGCTGCTACCTGCTCACGATTTTTGACCTTGCCAAAGTACAGATCACCTAATCTAATAAATTATATTTAAAAAAAAAAAAAAAAAAAGGAACTGCCTCAAAAGAAAACGATTCCCTAGGCATAAAATGTCCATGCATGTATATATGCATATGTTTTCTGCATAGAACATATAGACCTAAAGTTAGTGTGGGAGAATGAAGGCCAAAGCTTGGTCTGATTTCACACCTAACAGGAGTGGGATACAGACACTGATAGACATGCTGCACTAAGAATGCAATGGAAAGCCAAGTTCCAATGTCTGGAAGTATCTTGCTGCCAACAAGGAGGAAAGGAGAGTGACATGTAGTTAATCTGAATACTAACAGTGGCAGGAAAATTGCAGGCCTGTGTACGCGTTATAAAATCATAAACTTCTGCATTTAAACCTTCTCACCTAGGCTGGGGAGAATCAACTTACCTTGAAATTTGTAAGTAATCTTGATCTCAACACCAATTCAACGCCCGATTTTTCTTCAGGCACAAGCTCCTAAAAACTAGCTACTTTTAAGAAACTCAGAAGAACTTGAGGAAGAAATAGGCACCACATCTAGATACTTGTGTTTCTGACAGAGTTTCTGTCTGGTGCAAGTAAGCAAACCACAGGTACTTACCATCCTCCATGTCTTCTTCTGTGTTGTTGTGCCCATCACTCATGGCTACATTCCCGTTGATAACAGGGTTTTGAGTAATTCTTGGTGGGTCATCTGTATCTCCAGCTTTAAAGAAAACAAAGAAATTCCATGGTTTTTACCTTTTTGGCTTAAATAAAAATACATTGGTACTTTTGATTATTTCTAGGCACTAATAAGTTCCAACTGTGTAAAAATAAATGCACTCTAACCCAAAAGGCATCTACTAGTATGTTTACTAAATATGAACTTGGGTTGATTTCCAAAATGCTAAATGTACTTTAACATACACTATACCACATAGTAATCTGCTCCATCTGTAAAGATATCTACTTTGAAGTAGGTTTCCTATCCATTAAAACCAATAGATCCTAGAGAAAATGTTGAGGATTTTAAAAAACATTCCTTTTACCGTTGCTTAACTTGCTCAAACTCTGAAACATGTGTGCTTTTTGGGGGGCACAGGGAATTGGGAAGGAGGCTCCTGGGAGAATTGGCATGTATAGAGTCTAGAACAGACCAAGAAACTAATAAAATGATTTTGTCATTCTGAATGCTTGCTGAAAATATGTCTTGGAAAACATTTACATAGAATCAGAAGTATGGGTTCAAAACTTTTAAGCAATGGCTTGGAAACATAAGGTATCGATTCTAACTGTAACATTCTCATTACTATTTTTACCAATTAATTTAAAAACCATCTTCTTACACTGACATAGGTCCATGATGTAAAAGAAGAAGGGAGTGGAAAAAATGATGGAAAGCCGGCACTGAAATAGTATCTACTCGCCAAAAAGGCCATATTTCACATTCTTAGATCCTTGCCATCTTCCACATATCAGAATAGCTCACTGCAACTAATGCTGGTCCCATGTTGCCTGTGCACTGAGCTCTCCCTGGGGCATCAGGCACTTCTATAGAAATTAGACAGTCTCAGCTACAAACAAGATATTTGGTTGTGTGTGTGTGTGTGTGTGTGTGTGTGTGTGTGTGTGTTTAAAAATATATTTTATTTATTTATTTATTTTTATTTTTTTTACAGAGAGGAAGAGAGAGGGACAGAGAGTTAGAAACATCGATGAGAGAGAGTGTCATCGATCAGCCGCCTCTTGCACCACCACCCCCTCCGGGGACGTGCCCGCAACCAAGGTACATGCCCTTGACCGGAATCGAACCTGAGATCTTTCAGTCCGCAGGTGGATGCTCTATCCACTGAGACAAACCGGTCTTGGCCAAAATATTTGCTTTTAAAAATATGTACATAGGTGTGTCCTCAGCCCCCAATGTTTTAGTCTTTCCAGCATTTAGACCAGCACAGTTCAGTTCAGCACCACGGATAGCACCATCCCTTTCCCTCTCTAGACACTCCAAAACCCCAAATTATCAGGTTACATCTCTCAACCATATAAACTGTACTTTTACCCTTCTTAAGCATCACACACACATTAGAAATCACTGGAAGCCAAGAGACCAGCATTACCACCACATTTTGACAGACCAGTTCTGATCTTAACACTCTTAATTAAGTTGTTCTATTAAATTTCAATATATACATTTAAATTAACAAGTTAAAAACTATTGTTAAAAATAAACCTTTTTCTAAACTGGTCCCTTGACCACTACACCCTGACAGAAAAAAAATTGGTGGAGGGAAAATATGGCAAAGAGAAATTCCTTTTACCGATGCTTAACTAGCTCAAACTCTGAAACGTGCTTAAAAAGCAATAAAAAAATCAAGTACTGTGGCCAAAATGTCTTTCACCCACATTTATCCTAAAACATTAACTACATGAAAACACCACAGAAATATTGTATGAGGAAAAAGTAAGAAGTCCTGAGGAGGCTTATGAAATTAATAATACACAATCCACCGATAGAATATTGCACAGCTGGGTACCTATATGGAAAATTCAAGTTAAAATTCAAGTAAAGTTAAAAAAAAAAAAAGAACTAAGTAATAAATGCAGTAACTATTAAGAGGTTCTATAGAAGCTGAAGAGTATTTTTCACCATATGCACACACCCCCATCATGTGAATGTACTATAATTTTAAAGTAGTTTGTTTGACACATATCCTAATACTTTTAATTTAGTTCCTTGGTTTAAACCTCTGCGACTGCAACTGCTTTCAAGTATGGTTTCTAATGAGCAAATGCAAATATGACAAATAATTCTCTGTGCACAAAACAAAGCATTGCTCCTAAAAACAGGGTGTCATATAAAGGTAAGCAATATAAACTATGCAAGTGATAACTTGCCTGACCCATGATTCTGAGATCCAAGTGAATTCAGATTATTGTTGAAAGTATTTTTAAAGATTTGCTTTGGTGGCCTGAGATAGAGCACTTTTTCACCAGAAGTTACGATACTAATAAAAGATCGATTAAAGAGAACTTATGGATCACCATCCACAACACCTTAATGTGGGGTGGGAATGAATAAATTGGACCAGTTTTTCAGCAGCAGATTAACTGCAATGTGGCGAATGAAGAGAGCCTAATATTTTATGAAATGAGAGCTCCTGTTCTATTGTTAATGATATAGGATTTCTCTGAGTTGACCACAGAAGGCAGGTAGAATAAACAGTTGAATGGAGTTCTCCTGGGCAATACTCCATCTTTTACACACCAAGGTACACATTTCAGCAAGGCTGACCAACTTGCTCTTTCCCACCCTTCATAAGCATAAAGATGGGGGTCGGTGGATGTGAAATGGAACAAAGTTCTAATTGGTCCACCATGTACATGAGAATCCAGGACAACAGGCCCCATGAAGCTCCCAACCAACTGCCATGGGACCTTTGTAGAAAGTTGGTAACTCAAGTCTAGCTCTTGAGGGACTGAATATCCAGCTTTTAAAAGCACCTCATAAACGAGTTAGTTCAGCAAGAGGATTAAAAATTTAATTAAGACACAGTAAATCCCTGGACCAGAATTAAATGAAAGTCCCCGATAACCAAAAAGTCTGTGCGAGGCTTCCAGAAATATCCTAAATAATAAACTGCCTTCCTTATCATCAAAAGGGTGCAAGATTTGTGTATACATATATTTATTGCTATATATAGTGATCCTGCTCCTGAATTTTATGTACCGCACAGCTGGAATTTTCCCAGATTTGTCGATGCTTATTTAGCCCATATGAACAACACTAATTTTTTGATACACAACAATCTCAAATAATAAGGCTGGAGACATGTTTGGCAAACACTAATGAAATATGGAATGCCTCAAATAAACAGATTTACGTAAAAAAAAAAAAAAGTCAAATGTCTGCAGGGTGAAAGAAGCCAATTATTGATGCAAAATATACACTGACACTCAGCAAAACAACAGAAACCACTTCTGTTACTCATGGGTAAGCCTTGTGACAACAAATCCTGTGATAAGTATCAAAGGCATAATTTTAATGTATATGTAAAAAGACACCAAATACTTTTTTTAAAGAGTGAGTTTAGAAACACACAAAAGACTACCTTAGCTAGTTACAAATCCTCTATATCCTCCTCTTTTACTGAGGATGCCTATGGTTATGTAAGCTTTCCTTCCTGATGATTTTCATTTGTGATGTCATAACAGACCTACTAACCCAGAGAACATGGCCAATTGCTATGGAAATGATGCACCACTAATATGGCATCTGAATCTCCCAAATGAGCTAATAAATGAAATATAAAATTCCAATGTATTGGCTTTGACATTTTCTATCACTTCAAACCTCTACCAAAAAGGCTGGGTTTGGTGAAACCAAACACCACAATAAAACTTCCCAGCCTTTCATCTAAGATAGTTTCAAGACCACAAAGATCCTGGGGTACACAAAGAGCCAGGCATTCCTCAGATTCAGTCTCCACACGGTCCCCCAGAGTCCTCCTTGGATTTCCCACCTAGTGACACAACCCAGTGGGCAAAACCAGGTTAAAATAGATTACGATTAACAACTTAGTCCCTCAGCAAGCCTTTAACTGCACATCTTAATCCCAACTCTACCAGATCACCCTGAGTTCCAAGTCAAACCAACCTCCGTCCCAGCCATTCTGTTTGGTCTTCCTCCTCACATCTCTCCCAGCATTGAACCCATTTTAAAGAATATTACATAAAACAGAGGTTATCAAGATAAATTAAAACACTGATATCTTTCTGCATACTGATTTCTTAATTGTCAATCCCAAATACATTTCAGAAGGACAGCTCAGATACATCAGTACTCGTTCTGGAAACCTATCAAGCAGCATCAAGATTCCAATCTGAACTCCCGAGTCACCTTCTTGTCCAAGTCTGTGGTTTCCAGCCATGTCTGCATGGCTCTGCAGCAGAATCTACTGGGTTGGGGGAGGGGAGGGTTCTCTCACCCACATCAGAGTGACTGCATAGAATCTCTATGCCTCAACATTCTTTTTTCTTTCTTTCTTTTTTTTTTTTTTTAATTTCCCACAAAATAAGGACCAGAAACAGATTCAAGCAACTTCAACAATTTAAATAATCACCTTCAAAAGGCAAAATATCTGTCTCTATAGGGTGGCTTTTATGACACAATACTACCATGTTGGGTTCTCTATATGTATAGATAACCATGCCTATGTAAAATGTGTGTATGGTTGTGTGCATATATTCTTACTATGAACCCGTACATTGCAAAGAAGTAGTTTAGCAATCTGTAAAACACTAAAGCACAACCACAAAAGAAAATGGTGTGCAGTTATTAAACTTGATGTAGCTTAATTGTAACATGTAATTTATCAACCATTCTATTTTCTATGGCAAAGAGTTTGACACTAGAAAAACTGAAGCAATACTTGATATGTTTTTTAAACATTTAGGATAGTTAATAAATGACTGTCCAATATGATAACAGTACAAAAGAGGGTGTGTGTGTGGGGGGGGAGGGGGGCCATAATGGCCCAGAAATAGAATGAGGACGTTAACGGGGTTAAGTGGAGGGAGGGAGGGTGTGATCTGGTTGTGAGCATTTGAGATCTTGCTCCCCTGTACATGTTGTCAGCTTGATTCAAATAAACTCTTACAAAATTTTAAAAAATAAATTGGTTACTAGTTTCTTTGTTGTTGATTTAAGTTACTAACGACTAGAAACCGGGTGAGGAGTACATGGGGACACAGCAAATCTTCTTTTAAAAAGAAAACACAGCAAGCCTTCAAGCCTGAGAAGCAAGGAATATTAACATTAAATTTATATATGAAAAATTTTAGCATGAAGCATCCGCATAAACATATGTGAAATTCTCACATAATTAAAAGGAGAAAAAGTGGAAAGAGACTTGACTTTGGGTGGTGAATTCACAATGCACTATGCAGATGGCATTAAATAATGGCATATTGAAAACCTGTTTGATTTTTTTTAAGTGGGTAGCTTTATTATTTTTTAATATATGTTTGATTTTTTTATTTATTTTATTTATTTATTTTTACAGAGAAAAGGGGAGAGGGAGAGGGATAAAGAGTTAGAAACACTGAGAGAGAAACATCGATCAGCTGCCTCTTGAACACCCCGTACTGGGGATGTGCCCACAACCAAGGTACATGCCTTTGACTGGAATCAAACCCAGGACCCTTCAGTCTGCAGGCCAATGCTCTATGTACTGAGCCAAACAAGTTTCAGCAACTTGTTTGATTTTATTACCAATGTCACCCCAATAAATCTATATAATAATAGAGGAATATGCAAATCGTCCAGGATGCCATCATAGTAACAGTAACGATCGAACAGCAGGGGTTGAGGGATGACCAAACGACTGAACAGCAGGCTACGTGGGGAGATCAAGCTGGCGGGGGGGGGGGGGGGGGGGGGGAGTTGGGGGTGACCAGGTCGGCAGGAGGGGGCAGTAAGGGGTTACCAGGCCAGTGGGGGAGGGCAGTTAAGAGCAACCAGGCTGGCTGGGGGGCAGTTAGGGGCAATTAGGTCGGCAGGCAGAGGCAGTTCGGGGTGATCAGGCCAGCAGGCAGAGGCAGTTAGGGACCATCAGGGCAGGCAGGCAGATGAGCAGTTAGGAGCCAGTGGTTCCAGATTTTGAGAGGGATTTCCAACTATCGGTTTAGGCCCAATCCCCAGGATTAAGCCTAAACTAGCAGTCGGACATTCCCAGAGGGGTCCAGGATTTAGAGGGAGCAGGCTGGACAGAGTGGTGTCCCTTCCCCCCCGCCTGCACGAATTTCGTGCACCAGGCCTCTAGTTAAATAATAAATGAATGGATGAAGAAAAAGGGCAGCCTGGGAGCTGAGGCAAGAAAAGCTTCCATACAGATGCCTGGGTAGGCATACCGAACAAAGATCTTCAAGAAGATTGCTGGGAGGAGAGCTGTGGAGGAGAGCCTATGTCTGTTGTCCTGAGGCAATGCGAGCCCCACCTCAAGTTTGCTTGAAGTAGTTCATGAACCAGTAGCTCCCATTTACTGGCTCCCTACTGGGTTCTCAGGCAGTGATCACAGCCTCTGGGTGAGGCAAAGTGGGATGACAGAGAACATGTTACCAGAATGGGTCACACCCAGGCACTCTGAGGGCATTGCCACAGGACGAGTCCAGGTCTATAAAGCCATGGCAGCCCTTGCTCTTTCTCTACCTTCCTCCCTAATATACTATGTGCCATGTGGCCCTTTCCTCAAAGAGGCATGCTCACTCCTTAGATACAAGTTTGATGGAGCAGCCATAAAATCCAGAGGCCCTAGGCAGGAAGAAAATAAAGATGAAAGAAAGTTCTAAGCATAGAGACACAATGCTGTGAGATTCTTAACTCTATGAATATAGACTTATTACAACACCCACTCTTAACATAACCTGTAGTCCTGCACAACTTCTATATTCCTCAATTGCATGTTTCTATGAAACTCATTGTGATATCACGGGTTCACAATTACTATAGAAATAACAGAGATCCCTTTTTGCAAAGTATCATCACAACCAAGATACTGATGTTGACACAAGACACTAATCCAATTCCTATTCACTTGTACTTATTTTATGACATATATCTGTTTATGTGTTCACCAGTCATGATACTGAACAATCCCAACACAAGGACCCTCAAAGTGTACTTTTACAGCCATACCCACATCCCTTATGTGTGCCACACCCCCCCAAAAAAATAAACCCTGGCAATGACTAATCTCCACGTGTAATTTACCATTTCGTTGATGTTACAGAAATGGACATAGGTATGTAACCTTTTGGAAGGCCTTTCAACATTCAGTGTGACTCCCCTGAAACATACGTTGCCAAGTAGGGTTCCATGGCAAGGATACACCATTATCTGACCACTCACACCTGCTAACATCTGGGTTGTTTCCAGTTTTGGGGATAGTATGAATAAAGCTACTATAAATATTTTTGTACAGGTCCCGCTTTAGTATTTATTTTTACTTTTGGTTTACAAGAATGAAATGATCACTGCTCACAATGGCAAGACAAGGGCTGCAGAGATGCATTCCGGTAAACAATGACCTTCTCCCCTGTGAGTCAAATGGGAAGGAATCTGCTGTTGATATGTCACCTTCCAGGCTTTCTCAGTGTTCACATTCAGACATATGTGCATGAACATTTGTCTGGGAAAGGAAACAGTACACTAATCATAATACATGGATCAATTACAGCTATCCTGAGTCAATATACATGCACATATGCGTAAATATGCACATGGATACATGGATTTAATTTTGAACAGCACCATAGCATTATGTCATGATTACTCAAGTATTCCCTAATAGATGATTGTTTCCAGTTTGAGGGCTTTCCCTCCCTCACCCCACTTTCATGATGTACCGCAAGCAATTCTAAACTATGATTTTCACCCTGCTGCAAGTTTTGTTGCCAGTTCTTTCTCAAACAGATCTGGTCCCTAAGTAGCTCTTCACATCAAAGAACCAGAACTCTACAAAAATGGCTCCAAACAACTAAATCACAAGACCCACCTTCAGCACAAAGTTCACATACTGTGTTCAGGAGAACTCCTCCAGCTCTCAGAAACAGCTCTGTTACTATTTTTTGGAGGAATCCAAATACAATCAATTTCTTGATGGTCTGGCCCAGAACAATCTTCAATTTATGGAACCTAGTTCCAAGCTCACAAAGAGTGAAAAGCAGCTGACAAACAAGAGACACAGAAGGTGTACTGAACAGGACTAAGATGCAGGATGCTGAAACCAACCAATTATAAAGGGAAGATGTCCAGAAGCCAGGGCAGCACTGACCAGTCAGGGGGACACAGCAACCCAAAGGACGGTGGGCAGTCACGAGAGACACCCAGGCTGGGAGTTACCACACTCCCTAAGAAACCAGAGCCTCCTGAGAGCTGGGAAACAACTTCCTGCCACTTGGAGAGAACATGTGGTTCTGTGAGAAAACTCAGTAACTGAAGTCAACTCCACTTCCATCTGTGCAAGCCGTCTAAGGCAGTGGTCGCCAATCGGTGGTCCATGGATTGCTGGTGGTCCACGAGGTCCAAAAGGTTGGCAACTGCTGGTTTAAGGAAACCTTTGGAGCAGCGGTCGCCAACCAGTGATCCGTGGATTGCTGATGGCCTGTGAGGTCCGAAAGGTTGGCGACCGCTGGTCTAAGACAACATTATGCCTCTGATGAGACTATGGAATACAGCCAGTTCTTGGACAGAACCTGAGGTAACCAGGGACTGAAGTTCTCACCTCAAGTCAGTTATTTTCTCCCTTCCTTGAGTCAGTAGCTTCCAAAGTTTACCACCCTCATGGCCACTGGGTAGTGAGAAGCAGGTGCCAACAAGGCAACAAGGCCCCTGCTTGTCCAGTCACAGACAAAAACAACACTGCCCCCTGGCTCCAAGGAAACAACAACACTTTCCGGCCCTCACTCCCTCTGCCTGACTAGGGAAGTGAAGCCTCCCAGAAGTAGTCAATTTCTGAATGTGGTCCTATGTGGAAAACTTCAACTATGCTTCAAAAAGATCACTTCTAATCCATCACCATGCCATCACCATGCCATTACCAAGGACTTCAAGCATGCCCTATTTGCCTGTAATCACAGTAACAACGAAGAAGACATTCTAATTATTTCTAACACATCTTACCCAGACAGGAAGAACCTGGGAGGTGAAGGCAAGCATTTCTGCCCGGGACTGGGTAGAGCCCACACTCTTCTCTCAGAAATTAGTCAACCAACCACTTATCAATCGTCTTGTGTGTGCTGAGAGCTGGGAGAGGCTCTGGGGCTCAGGACGGAGCAGGCAGATAAGCTATGGGAGGAGACAAGAGGGGACAACTGCAATGCAGGGGAAAACAGTATTAACAGAGCCACGGGGCTTGGACATGCATCATCAGTCACAAAGAAAAGGGCATAGGTCGAAAACACGAATGTAAACGAGCCAGTTTGGCAGAGAACCTAGAGCACATGTGTCAAACACAAGGCCCGCGGGCCAAATCCAGCCCGCCAGGCCTTGCAATGTGGCCCACACCGCACTGTCATCACTGCACTCCGCTGTCAGTTTATGACATTGTCAGTTTATGACTGTTCAGTAAACCATTCGGCCCGCGATTTAGGCTGGATTTTAGATTTTGGCCCCTTCTCTGATTGAGTTCGACACCCCTAACCTAGAGAAACACATTCTAGATAGAGTGGCAATGCAGAAGAGGGGAGATGTAGTTCAGATACAGGTGGGCAGGGCCAAGGCTGTGAAGGCCCATGAAGGCCATGATAAGGACTCTGCATTTCGTTTCCAAATGTTCCCTCTGGGATAAGCTCCCACTGGGGAGAGGTGGTAAAGGGGTGATAAGATGGTAACAAAAGGAGAATTGACTTTGGATGATGAACATAATACAATATACAGATGATGTAGTATAGAATTATGCATCTGAAAGCTACATAATTAATAACCAATGTCACACCAATAAATTCAATAAAATTTTAATTTAAAAAGAAAAAAGAAAGAAAAGAAAGCCACCATGGCCTTGAAAGCACTACTCAAAGAAGAGCTTTCTGGTCCATTGGAACTAAGATGGTTCCAGTATTTGGAAATTAGCGGCCAACCCCATATACCCATGTAGTCAAGCCTGCCAGATAAGATGCCTCCCTTGGTGTGCTACAGAGGATGTGGTTGCCCCTCGCGGCTAGTCTGCCAGGCTAGCAGGGCAACCTCCAGAAGCTCTCAGAATTCCTTTGGTCATATTATTAAAAAAGAAATTATAGCTTAATACCACAACTCTAAGGTGTTCTGGTTTTAATTATTTTATGACTTTTACATGATTTGGCTATATGCACCTCCCATTTAAATGGCTTGCTAGCCTGACCAGCATGGCTCAGTAGTTTAGCATCGACCTATGAACCAGAAGGTCACGGTTCAATTCCTGGTTAGGGCACATGCCCACATTGTGGGCTCAATCCCCAGTGGGGGGCATGGAGGAGGCAGCCAATCAATGATTCTTTCTCATCACTAACGTTTCTATCTCCCTTTCCCTTCCTCTCTGAAATCAATAAAATATGTTTTTAAAATGGCTGGGAGTCCTGTCCTACGAAGCCAGGACTTCTTTGGCCTTCTGCCATTGGTGTGCCACCACAGGGCCTGATGCCGATGCCTGCCCAGCTACTAAGTAGTAGAGCCTGAAGGTTCAAAGGGGACCCACTCTATTGAAATCTGACAGTTCTATAACTCTGAAGTAATCCCAATTTAAATTAGTTAAATGAAAATAAGCCACAAAGAAGGCCACATACAAATTTGTGTTCCTTAAATAAAACTATTTGTTTAGGGCTTTCTGTTTGACTTGACTAGGTAAAAACCATCTGCTCCCTGGGGATCATCCTAACTGCCAATCATGTCTGTCCCACAAACCCTGACTGACGACTGAATGCTGGCTGGGCACTGAGACGGATGATCCACTGCTTATTTACACATCTGATCCTGTTCCACAGAAAAAGAGAACCAGCATTATCTGCTAAGTTGTGTAGCACAGGTCACCTGTGGAAAAGAAAGTCCCAGCATACCTAGCAGAAACACAGGTTCATGGAAGCTACATGATGAAGGTAGAAAATGTTTTCAATGCACAAGAACCAAAGGACTGACACTCAGAATGTAGAGTTTCTAAAAATTAGGAAGAAACTACCCAACTACAACAAAGGAGAAATTAATAAGAAACAGAAGACTGACAAATATGCTCAACTTCCCTAATTAACGCAATACCATTTTTCATCTACCATACTAACAATGGAAAATACTGGAAATGCCCACTGATACAGAGGGTCTCGCAAAATGTGTAGCATCAAATGGCTAGCTGGTGTGCATATTTACAGTCAAATCATTCTCCCCATAGGCAGTATTTAATAAAATCAGAAATCAAATATTTTCAAACAAAATGAATTCATTCCAAAGAAAACTAGAATATATACCCAAAGATGCACACAAGCAAATTTCTTACATTGAAATACCATTTCTTACAGAGAAAAATTAACACCTAAGTGCCCATTAACATCAAAGGCCATGTATTATATACTATAGCTCCATTTATATGAAGTGCTTTCGAGACAGAATGCCTCGGTTGAGGGAGAGTGGGTAGGTAAGGAATGAGGAGATTGGAAAGGTGATGGATAGGGGATACAGGGGCTTCTTTTGGTGAAATAAAAATCTTCCAAAATTGACTGGAGTTACGATTGCACTACTCTGAAACTATACTAAAAGCCACTGAACTGTACACTGCCGATAAGTGAATTGCAAGGTATGTTAATTATCCTATACTAGAGCAAATGGTTTTTACATAGTCAAGTCAAACAGAAAGCCCCCCAAAAAACTAGAATTTCGTGCACGGGAGGGGAGGTGTCCCTCAGCCCAGCCTGCACCCTCTCCAATCTGGGGACCCTCGAGGGATGTCCAATGGCCTTCTCACAATCCAGGACTGCTGGCTCCCAACTGCTCCCCTGCCTGCCTTCCTAATTGCCCCTAACCACTTCTGTCTGCCAACCTGATTCCCACTAACCACTCACCTGCTAGCCTGCTGTCTCCCCCCCCCCCCCCGCCCCCCAACTGCCCTCCCTTGCAGGCCTGGTCCCTCCCAACTGCCCTCCCCTGCAAGCCTGGTCCCTTCAACTGCCCTCTCCTGCTGGACATCTTATGGCAGCTGTCTTGTGTCCACATGGGGGCAGGATCTTTGACCACATAGGTGCAGCCATCTTTGTGTTGGAATGATGGTCAATTTGTATATTACTTTTTTATTAGATAGGATAGAGGCCTAGTGCACGTGTTGGGGTCAGCTGGTTTGCCCTGAAGGGTGTCCCAGATCAGGGTGGGGGTTACCTTGGGACATGGGCAACCTGGGCAAGGGGCCTGTGGTGGTTTGCAGGCTGGCC
This sequence comes from Pipistrellus hanaki, assembly GCF_964339955.1. Classification (NCBI taxonomy): domain Eukaryota; kingdom Metazoa; phylum Chordata; class Mammalia; order Chiroptera; family Vespertilionidae; genus Pipistrellus; species Pipistrellus hanaki. The sequence goes on along the minus strand of NC_140506.1, from coordinate 85,375,913 downwards.
ACGCCCTCTGGCAACCCAAGTGGAGGATTTGTTTATCTTCTATAATTGGAGCTTTATAGCCTTGAGTGGAGGCCAGGACAGGCCAGGAAGTTTGCCTTCCCCCATTGCTGGGGAAACCCAAGCCTCCTGCTCGCTCCCTGGCTGCAGCCATTTTTGTTGGGATTTATTTATCTTCTATAATTGAAAGTTTGTACCCTTGACTGGAGGCCAGGGCTGGCCAGAGCAGGTGGAAAGCTTGGATTCCTCCAGTGCTGGGAAAACCCAAGCCTCCTGCTCATTCCATAGTGGAAGCCATCTTAGTTGAGTTAATTTGCATACTGGCTCCTAACTGTCTGGTGGACGTGGTTTGTGGGTGTAGCAGAGTGGTGGTTAATTAGCATGTTTCTCTTTTATTAGTGTAGATAATAAAAGGCTAATATACAAATCAATCAAATGGTGGAATGACCGGTCGCTATGAAGTGCACCAACCACCAGGGGTAGGTGCTCAATGCAGGAGTTGCCCCCTGGTGGTCAGTGCACTCCTACAGGGAGAATGCCACTGAGCTAGAGTCCTGAGCAAAGGATGGCGAGCACAGTGGCAGGAGCATCTCCTGTTTCCGAGGCAGTTGGACATCCCCTGAGGGTTCATGGACTTAGAGAGGGCAGAGGCCAGGCTGAGGGGATCCCCCCCCGAGTGCATGCATTTCGTGCACTGGGCCTCAAGTATCTAAATAAAGCACTATTAAAAGGCGGGAGGCACAACAACTTAATAGAAACGGGCCATTTCACCTAGAGATAAGTAGTTCAACAAATCACACATTTCTGAGAGCTCTGCATAGTAAATGATGTGGATACTGAGCAACTGAGTCATGTATAAGTAATCCACTTTCAGCAGTATTTCTCTAAAAATAATATTAAAGTTTGGTGTTTAAAAATTCAATTATCTCAAAGTTTACTTATGTAATTTTACTCTACATTCATGTAGGTTTTTTTTTTAAAATATATTTTATTGATTTTCTAGAGAGAGAAAGAGAGAGGAATAGAGAGTAAGAAACATCAATGAGAGAGAATCATCGATCAGCTGCCTCTTGCACATCCCCTACTGGGGATATGCCCTTGACCAGAATCGAACCCGGGACCTTTCAGTCTGCAGGCCTACGCTCTATCCACTGAGCCAAACAGGTTTTGGCTACATTCATGTAGTTTTAAATAAAGTTTAAGAGGCATGTCCACCAATAGAGGAATCATTGAATAAATTATAAATTACAAGGACTTTTAATTAAGAAGGAGTGAACTTGCATATATGGACCTGTAACAAAGTCCAAATACATTAGGAATATAAATTAACTCTTGAGCAATGGAGACTTTCTTTCTAGCTTCTATGTTGTTTGAATGTTTTAGTGAATAAGTATTACCTTTACAATAAAAGTTAACACACACACACACAAACGCACAAAGGAAAGCAAATTGTGGTGTAAAAAGGCATAACCCAAATACTGCCCAAGCATGACACCACCCCAACAGCCATCAGGAGTTGTACCAGAGGAGGGTAAAGAGAGGCAGAAGGAAGTAGGCATTCGGAATAGAACCTAAAATAAAGGTATTAATTATCTAAACAATTTGTGGCCTAGAAGATCAGTTTCCATATTGGCAATTAAACACGTAGATTTTCCTTAAAAACTATTTTAAAAGACAGGGTACTTTAGGGGCTGTGGATGAGGTCAGAGATAGAGTTTTAAACAAGCTAGTTAAAACTAGTCAAACACAACCAATTTCAACTGAATTCCTTTATTTGAATAAAACCACAAACAGAATAATTCTAGAACAGAAGACTAAAATGTTTCTGGGTTGGTTTTGTGTGTGTGTGTGTGTGTGTGTGTGTGTGTGTGTGTTTAATGTGTTGGTGCAGGCAGAAAACCACTCAGGTTTTATCGTCCTTTTGAGAAGACCTTCCCTAGGTTTTAAAGGAACACCCCATTTATAAAATAAAAAAATAAAACACACACACACACACACACACACACACACACACACAAAAAAAAAAAAACTAGTGGCCAAAGAAATGGTTTAAAAGTTCCTGGAAGACAGAAGAGTTTCCCAGGAGTAGGAAATAAAATACAGTCTCTCCCTCCCCACCCCCCAAGAGGGGGAGGGGACCGTATAGTTCACAAACCAGGAGACCTGGAACATTGTTGATACATTAGCAATGTCCCCTGTGAAAACTGGACACCCAAGAAGTAACATCATTGGCACAGAAGATGTACTGCGTTCACAAACTGGGAATCTCACAGTAAAGACATCAGTTCTCTTCAAATTAAACTATATGTCTAAATACAGTTCCAAGCAAACCCCAGCAGGATTTTTTTCTACCTATAGACAAGCTGATTCTAAAATTTACAAGGAAAAATAAAGGAAATGAAGTAAAACAACCTGGAAAACTAAGGACATAGTTTGATGAATTAAACTACCTGATTTTATAATTTACCATAAAGCTTTAGTATCAAGACAGAATTGTACTAGCAAAGAGAGTTACACAGACCAATGAAACAGAAGAGTCAAAAACAGACCCACATAAGCACAATATTTGATTTTTTACAAAGGTATAAGCAATTCAGTGGAAAAGGAACAACTGCACACCCACAGGCCAAAACAAAGACCCTCAACCTCATACCTTAAGTATACATTAACTCAAAAAACTGAAAATGGAACTCCCATTCGACCCAGTAATCCCACTCCAAGGAATATATCCTAAGAAACCAGAAACACCAATCAGAAAGGAAATATGCACCCCTATGTTCATATCAGCACAATTTACAATAGCTAGGATTTGGAAACAGCCTAGATGCCCATCAGCAGATGAATGGATCCAAAAACTAAGGTGCATCTACACAATGGAATACTATGCTGCCATAAAAAACAAGGAATTCTCATCATTTGCAGCAACCTGGATGGAATTGGAGAACATCATGCTGAGTGAAATAAGCCAGTCAATGAAAGAGAAACACCACATGACCTCACTCATTTATAGATAATAAAGAACATTATAAACTGATGAACAAAAAGATAGATACAGAGACAGTAAAGCAACAAACAGACTGTCAAATTACAGTGGGGAGGATAGGGAGATATGGGGGAGATAAGAGATCAACAGAAGGACTTATATACATGCATATAAGCAAAACCAATGGACAAAAAACTCTGGGGGGAGAGGGCAATGGAAAGATATGTACACATATAATACATTAATAAAAAAATGTAAAGATAATGCCATTCCTCATTAAATTTTGGTTTGAAAAAGAATTATTTCCTATAAGTGTGTTCTTTGTGTTTTTCATGTATTGGTGTATATAATCTTTAAATAAAATGGCTGATCTTAGTTTGAACTTTTAATATGGCAAGTAATTATATAACCCACCTATCCAAAATCTCTCTGGGGTTTCTGTAACAGAATCCTGATAACAAAAAATTTTGTAGTGCAAAGATCAGACTGACTAGTGGATTTGTAGTGTGTCCCTTTAGTAAACTGGAATTACAAGCCTCTCCCTGCAGAGTTCCCACTTAGAGACAACCTGCTAGTAATTTGAGGATTAAGAGTGAAGAAACCCCACATTCTTTTATGCCTGGGGTTTCTCTGCCCTGTGGGCTCTTAGCTTTGTGAGATCTATGGGTACCAAGTTCTTCCCTTGCAGACTGCATGCCTTATAAACTTCAGCTCCAGCACCAGACCCAGACCCAGATTCAATGGCAGCTCCCACAACTATGCAAGGTAAAAATCTAGTAAGTTCCTTTATCCATCTCTGCTGCTACTCTGCTGCTCTGATTGGACTCTCAATGGACACTGATACCCTTATCTTACACCATCCATGTAATTTAGTGGTAAAGCACACTCATAACCACAAACAAAAAAATTAAAAAGTCCTTTTAAAAAATACTGAATAAGGTCTATTTTCTGATCCAATATGGTGAGGTTCCACAGATGAAATACTACCCTATCCTATCTAATAAAAAAGTAATATGAAATTAACCATCACTCTGCTACACCCACAAGCCACGTCCACCAGCCAATCAGGTGCGAGCAGGAGGCTTGGATTTCCCCAGCAATAGAGGAAGCCAAGCTTTCCACACACCCTGGGCAGGCCCAGGCCTCCACTCAAAGCTATAAAGTTTCGATTATAGAAGGTAAATAAATCCTAACAAAAATGGCAGCAGCCACAGAGCAGGAGAGAGCAGGAGGCTTGCCCCCGGTAATGGAGGTGGCCAAACTTCTGAAGCCCTGGCCTGCGCTGGCCACTACTCAAGGCTACAAAGTTTCAATTATAGAAGATAAATATATCTCAACAAAAATGGCTATGGCAGTAGGTGAACTCAAGGGTGGCTTTCTCTCAGAGGTGCTTGCAGCAATTACCACAGATTACTGAGACACAGGGGCCTATTAGGGCAGGGCTGATGGGAAAACAATGCTGTCTGCTCTGCTCTACCACGAGATTCCGCCCCATCCAAGCTGAGCACAGAGGCTTTTGCAAGTCTTGTCTCATAAGGGTGTCTCCAGCACAAAAGTTCTCTCAGCATAGACAGCTGATCCTCACAGCCAACTGGCCTGGAGGTCAATTCCTCCCAGTGATACCAACAACAATCAAAGCTTATCTACAACAAGACTGTGCACACAGCCCACAAAGGGGTTCACCAAGTGTGTCCACCTCAGGTAACTGGGAAGGCTGAGCCACTGGGCCCTATAGGACACCTAGCACACAAAGCCACTCTATCAATTCAGGGAAGCAGCCAAAATGCAGAGACAAAGAAACATGTCACAAATGAAAGAAATGGATGAAAGCAAATGACTGGATATAGAGTTCAAAACCACAGTTATAAGGTTTTTCAAGAATTTTCTAGAAAAGGCTGATAAATCTAGCGAGAACCTCAAGGCTATGAAAAAGGACCAACTAGAAATTAAGCATACATTGAAATAAAAAATATTATACAGAGATCTAACAGCAGAGTAGAGGATAGCAAGAATCAAGTCAAAGATTTGAAATACAAAAAAGCAAAAAACACTCAACCGGAAAAGAAAAAAGAATCCAAAAATACAGTTTAAGGAGGCTCCAGGACAACTTCAAGAGTACCAACATCAGCCAAGACCGGTTTGGCTCAATGGATAGAGCGTCGGCTTGGGGACTGAAGGGTCCCGGGTTTGATTCCGGTCAAGGGCATGTACCTTGGTTGCGGGCATATCCCCAGTAGGGGGTGTGCAAGAGGCAGCTGATCGATGACTCTCTCTCATCGATGTTTCTAACTCTCTATCTCTCTCCCTTCCTCTCTATACAAAATCAATAAAATATATTTAAAAAAAAAAAAAAAAAAAAAGAGTACCAACATCAGAATTATGGGGCTGCCAGAAGAAGAGAGAGAGCAAGATACTGAAAACCTATTTGAAGAAATAATGTCAGAAAACTTCCCCCACCTGGTGAAAGAAATAGACTTACAAATCCAGGAAGCGCACAGAACCCTAAACAAAAGGAATCCAAAGAGAACCACACCAAGACATATTGTAATTAAAATACCAAGAGCAAAAAACAAAGAGAAAATATTAAAAGCAGCAAGAGAAAAACAGTTAATTACCTACAAGGGAGCACCCATATGATTGTCAGCTGATTTTTCAACAGAAACTATGCAGGCCATATAGGAATAGCCCTGGGATCTAGAATTTATCTTTTATAATTGAAACTTTGTAGCCTTGAGTGGAGCCAAGCTTCCTGCTCGCTCAGTGGCCCCAGCCATTTTTTATTGTTTTTTAAAAATTTAATAAATCTTTATTGTTCATATTATTACAATTGTTCCTCTTTTTCCTCCCATAGCTACCCTCCACCCAATGTGTCAATTACAACATAATATATATGCCCAGGAAACACAAAAGAAGATACCTCTATTTTCATCTACCCAGAAGTCTTGCCTCTGGCAGTCTTACCTCAAATTCCCCTGAACTCAAATCCTAACCATCCCTTACAATCCATAGCAAGTACCATTTCATCAAACCTTCCAGCTTCCCCACAGCCTATCATGATCTCTCTTCTCAACTTCCAAAGTCCTACCTCTTCACCCCTCTTCACATTTATCCCTTTCTCTCCTGCATTAATTATGTATGCACATGACCCATCTATATATAACCTGACTTCCTTTAAGTAAAGACATCTCTTATCATTTCTACATCTTTGAATCACACCCACGCCTGAGCCTGAGCCTGAAGAGTGATTCAGTGATTGCCAAATTGCCAGCAAGAATGCTGAGCCCGTTTGGGGAACCTCTTCCTAGCTTATTACAGAAAGAAATGCTCAGTTTTCCATGATTCTAACCAAGGCAAAAGCCTGCCTAAAAGCAAAGCTAAACCAAGTTCACAGGCTGGGTCTAAGCAGCACTGGCAGCACAACTCTCTCTGACCACGTAGATGCTCTACAGCTGTGCTGTCCTATCTAGAAGCCTCAAGTCACGTGTGGCTACTAAGCCCCTGAAGTATGGCTAGTGAGGCTGAGGAACTGCTCATTTTACTTAATGTTCATTAAAATAAACCTAATCATCCAGGTCCAGAAATCACTTCATCCTTCAGAGCACATGTGTCAAACACAAGGCCGAGGGCCAAATCCAGCCCGCCAGGCCTTGCAATGTGGCCCGCACCGCGCTGTCATCACTGCACTCCTCTGTCAGTTTATGACATTGTCAGTTTATGACTGTTCAGTAAACCATTCGGCCCGCGATTTAGGCTGGATTTTAGATTTTGGCCCCTTCTCTGATTGAGTTCGACACCCCTACTTCAGAGCCTGGGTTTCTTCACCTGTAGAGTTGGAGGCATAATAGACACTTTCTACCCTAAAACAAAATCATACAACAAGTGCCCTCTGATATCGACAGACCAAAAATGAAAACAGTATTTTCTGAAACATATAGGGCTTCTTAAAAAAAAAAAAAAAAAAAAAAAATGACAGGACTGAACTCTGTCAAAAGAGAAATTAGGTGTTAATACTGACCTTAACAGAAAGCATTTAGATTTGCAGTAATTAATTCTCCCTCTCCTCATATTGTCCATTCCCAAGGTAATCCATCAGTAACAAACTTTAGAATAATCCTCAAGACATAAATCCGCGGGGACCACAATCCTGGTGAGCTGCGAGTGCTGAAGGCGGCTACAACCACCTGTCGCTAACTTGCATTGCTAAGACACAGAAGTTGTGCAGCTGGCTGCCATGTGTCTTGAAGCTGAACTAGTCACCTCAAAAACCATATGCAATTCTGTTCCCGAGGATGAGGTCCAAGGATTGCCTTACTTATTTGCATCCTCTCCAAACATCCCCAAAATCAATTTCTTTGAAGGTCTCAACTTTGCCAACCCACTGCTCAACACATTGGCAATTATGTGGTGCTGTCACTCATTCTGCAGACATATTCACTTCTGGCCCAGTTCCTTGAGGCTATCTTCGTTATCTTTTTTTCTGCAGAAACTCACACACATAATTGATAACCAATAAATATCCTAAATCTATCTGCACAACTGAAATCCCCCATCTGATGCAATGTCCAGTCTAAAAAGTGTATGCTTTCAGAAAAAATCACAGAAACTTAAGATCCCACTACTGATATACACTTCAAGAGATGGGTCCTACACTGCATTCTGAGAACAGAAGGGACATTTAGAAAAACTAAGAGCAAAAGGCCACATTTATTTAAGCTTTCTTCAATCAGAGACTTAACAGCTAAAGGCTGACATCAAACCAAGTGAAGCTTTCTGTATATTTAAAACTGTTTTTCTAGAGTTTTTGACTACTGCAATCACTTCACAAACTAAACATGCTTCCCAAAGTTACCTATGAAGATGGATATCCTGTTTTAAAATTCCATCAGGAAAAACCCCAAAGGAAAACATTCAAACTATGCCACAAAAGCAATTCCACGCAGTTAGCTGGAGGTTAGTGAGGCAAGCCTCTGAAGTCACCTCATTCCTTTCAACCACGACCCAGGTAAGGCAGCCCAGAACTGTGCCTCTGACCCACTGTCCTTTCCACCTTCTGAAAGCCGCCGTCCTAAGGGAGAAACTAGGGGATTTAAGAGGGAGAAGGGAAGCGCAGCTGGTCAGGGTTTCGAAACAGACGGTGGCCGGGGAGAGGGGAGAGCAGCCAGGTTCGTGCCATCTGTGTGGGCCTGCTCATCTGTAACGCTGCTCTGGGGACAGGACCTCAGTAGAGGTCTGCATCTTGGATTAAGGTGCCTCACCAGCTAACCCTGTAAGAATTGGGTACTCTGAAATGTAGCATACCTGTGACCTGAGCAGCAGCTGACAAGACTTGGGCCTTGTCCATATACCCAGAGCCCCGGCTGGTTTGCTTTAGGGATGATTCACTTCAACTCAGGATCATGTTACTGAATACCTGATTCAGTTACTGCAATTCTCAAAGGAGGGGAGGAGTCATCTACCTTTAAAACCTCACACTATTTTCTTCTGCCACCCTATTCCACTTGAACTGTAGGGGTGTGTAGGGGTGGCCCCAGCCAATTTTGGCAGTAGCTACTTTATTTTTTTTTCCTCTCTAAAAATATATCTTTATTGATATCAAAGAGGAAGGAAAAGATAGAAACATGAATGATAAGAGAGAATCACTGATTAGCTGCCTCCTATTGGGGATCAAGCTAGCAACCCAGACAGTACCCTGACCAGGAATTGAACCTTGACCTCCCTGGTTCATAGGTTAACACTCAACCACTTAGCCACACCAGCCAGGCATGAGCTACTTTCTATATTCAAAACATGTGGTGAACCACAAAAAAAACGTTCAGAGTAGGAAGCCCAACTACAATATACCAGTACGGGGTGGTGAGGGAAGAAACATAGGAGAAGGCAGCAATTGACTGTCCTGGCTAATGTCATCCTGTGTGCATGGAGTGCAGACACCTGTGTGCAAAGGGTCGCAGGTTCGATTCTGGGTTGGGGCACATAGCCAGGTTGTGGATTCCATCCCATCAGGACGCACACATACAAGAGGCAACCGATGGGTGTTTCGTACAGAGATGTTTCTCTCCCCTCTCCTTCCCTCCCTCTTTATAATCAATAAAACGCAAATGTGTGAAGCCAAACTGTGTGGGTTCTCATCCCATCACTGCCCCTGAGAAAAGTAACTTGATCAATGCCTTGTTGTCTGCTACAAAACAGGGATGCTGCTGCACCTATTTCAGTGTTGTAGTAAGGAGCAAAGGAGTTAGTTCAGGTACAATCACATGTCCTGGCAGAGGGAAGGTTAGTTTCCTAGTACTCACCAAGCCTTTCTGCAGTCTCTACAGTTCAAGGCCAGCTACATTTATTGGAAACCCACCTGCTTCTTTCCCACCTCCTTAGCTCCTGTATCAATTTCCAATTGCTGCTGAACAAATTACCACAACTTTGTAGCTTAAATAACACACACTATTCTTATATAGTTCTAGAGGTCAGAAGTCTGGAAATGAGGCTCCCTGGGCTAAATTTGAGGGGTCAGAAAGGCACGTCCTTTTGGAGGCTCAGGGGAAAATCTGTTTCCTTGCCTTTTCCAGCTTCTGGAGACATCTACATTCTGTGGCTCCCCTTCCATCTTCAACCAGCAATGGCCTTCTCCTACCACACCGCTCTGCCACGCCTCCCTCCCTCCTTCAGGTGTAAGGACTTCTGATTATAGTGGGCCCACCTGGGTAATGCTGAATCATCTCCCCTTAACTTAATCACACCTCTAATCAGAGCAGCAACCTTTCGGACCACCAGCTGGCGACCGCTGAATCAGAGACTTGAAGATCCCTGTCCCATCCTGTTACTCTGTACCTCCAGCCTCTGACCAATCCAGCCCCTCCCTCTTTGCAAACTCAGCTGTGAATCCTTCACTCACCCATTCCTTCCCCAAAGTAGGCCAGCCCTATGGCACAGCCACCTCCTCTGCACCATTCCACAAAAGCCCTTCCCTGAGGTCTCCCCTGCACTCCATGCTACCAAGGCCGGGCCAGGCAAGAGGGCTCCCACAAGTGTGTTTGATAAACAAAAGCCCGCAACAGGCTCTGAGCACCACAGCAAAGTCAGCTCTGCTGCCACTAGGGTGCAAAGAGTCAGGAGCAGGCCATGACCCCTGGTCCACATGAAAACCAAAAAGCAAAAGGGGTAGGGCTAAAAACAAGATGCTGTGGGTGCCCCTCTGTGGGCCTGTCAAAAAGAACAAGCATGACATTTTTTAGCAATCTTTCCTGCAATATCCAAGTATGGGCCCATTGGGGTTAGTTGGGGTGTTGTCGAACATATGTGGCACCTGTCTCATAGGAACACCTTACAGCTTGACAGACTTTAGGGTTCGTTAAACTGCAACCCGAAAGTAGATACAACCCAGAATCCATTTATTTCAATGGAAAATAATTTAACTTTTTATTGGGGGGAGAGGGAGGAAGAGGGATAGAAAAATAGAAACATCATTGGCTGCCTCCTGCATGCCCCCTACCTGGATGGAGATTGAGCCAGCATTTGCCCTGACCAGTAATGGAACCAGTGACCGTTCAACCACTGGACCACACCAGCTAACTTTAAGTTGGTAAGCTATAGTTGAAGCTGTCTACAGATAAACTTTGGAGAATCTCTTTAAAGATCTTTCCCATTCTCATTGCTACCTCTATAGCACTGAGTACATACGATTCACCCAACTATCAGTAAAACAAGGCAGCGGTCGGAACAAATACCATCTTCTCTGAGAAGCAAGGATGCTGTCCATCCAAGCAGGAAGCAAGATTGTTACTTCAACAACTATTTGTGTAACCCGCATTCTTCGAAGTGCGCATTGTAGGCTTCTAATATAGGGAATTGTGATAGTGTTTCTTTATATTAAGGGCCTATACAAATACTTTCAACAAACGTACAGTTTATGCAATACTTTCCTTTCTTCCTGTTTGTTCTAAGTATAACTGTCGAAATGAAACTTTGCCTTTGTTGAATTTTAATAAATTGCGGCTTGTATTCTGTATATTTTATTTTTCTTAAGTAATTTGTTTGCACTGAATTTCTACAAAACACAACTTAGAAATTGTCCACAATGAACTGGCAGTTAAAGGAAAAAACCTGGTTCTGTATCATAAGTAACTGGAGAAGCCACGCTCTAAATAACAGGTTTGCCCAAGAACTACTTATCCATAAGTTTCCACTGCTTTTACTCATTTTAACGTTACTTTTCCAGGACACACTGTAACACTTTCTATCATTCAGCATCACACTAATGCCACCAGAACACCTTCAAGCCGAGGAGCCAACCACACCGGTGCTGGCCATGACATAGTTTCACTGAGGGACAGGTTCATTTGCACTGTCCACCAAGGTGGACACGTAAAATGCAATTAATCACTTGAGGAATGAGATTTTAAATTTAAAATCACTTCCATGTGGCTGGTGGCTACCACACTACAGAGTATAATAAACCCTTAAGAGTTTTCTCATATATGTATCTCCTCATGCCCCTATATGAAAACAAGTGGCTTTCTGGACAAAGATTGGTCTAAAGTAGGAACACAACCTCAAAAATAGAAACATCATTGGCTGCCTCCTGCATGCTCCAGGAGACATGGAGTGCTTCAGAGAAAGGAGGACTTCTTCGGGCTAGGGTAGACACAACACACACCAACCAGGAGCAGCAGCCATAGCCACCACTGCTCCCAGGCTTGACAGGGAGGGAGAGCCCAGAGGCTGCAGCTCACAAAGAGCCACAGCAACCCTCACTCCACCAGCTACTTCTGAGGGCATCCTGCAGTCAGACACTCCAGCCCATTTCTGTTCACTCTCTAAGTCCTCACAAGCTCAAGACATAAGACGAAAAGGCTGAGATTCTTGGGGAGAATTCCAACAAATATAGTTATAAAACAACTAGAGGCCCGGGGCACGAAACTCTGAGGGGGTTCCTCGGCCTGGCCTGTGCCCTCTCCCAGTCCTGGAGCCCTGGGGGGATGTCCAACTGACGGCTTAGTGGGCCTAAGCTGTCAGTCAGACATCCTTAGCATTGCCAGGGAGGCAGGAGAGGCTCCCACCACTGCCGCTGTGCTCCCCAGCCGTGAGCCCTGCTTGTAGCTGAGTGGAGCTCCCCCTGTGGGAGCACACTGACCACCAGGGGGCAGCTCCTGCATTGAGTGTCTGCCCCCTGGTGGTCAATACACATCATAGTGACCAGTCATTCCATCGTTTGGTCATTTGCATATTAGCCTTTTATTATATAGGATTTATTATATGGGATATGCTATAGATGAGACCTCCTAGAACCATAATAAATGAAAAAATTCACTGTTAACTCATTCTCCAATTGCCCCACTTAAAATCAAATTGCGACCGATGAGGATATGAAAAGAGATCAACTAGAAACAAAGAATACATTGTCTGAAATAAAAAATATTATACAGAGTCCTAAAAACAGAATGGAAGATCACAAGAATCAAGTCAAAGATTTGGAACACAAAGAGCCGGAGGACACTCCTCCGCAGAAGCAAGAAGACAAGAGAATCCAGAAAGTTGAAGATAATGTAAGAAACCTCTGGGACAACTTCAAGCGAACCAACATCAGAATTATGGGGGTCCCAGTAGATGAGAGAGAGCAAGATACCAAAAACATATGGAAAGAAATAGTGACAGAAAACTTCCCCCACCTGGGGAAAGAAATAGACTTACAAGTCCAGGAAGCACACAGAACCCCAAACAAAAGGAACCTAAAGAGGACCACACCAAGACACATCATAATTAAAATTCCAAGAGCAAAAGACAAAGAGAGAATATTAAAAGCAGCAAGAGAAAAGCAGGTTGTTACCTATAAAGGAGCATCCATAAGATTGTCAGCTGATTTCTCAACAGAAACCATGCAGGCCAGACGGGAATGGCAAGAAATATTCAAGGCGATGAATAGCAAGAACCTACGCCAAAAATACTCTACCCAGCAAAGCTATCACTCAGAATCGAAGGCCAGATAAAGAGCTTCACAAATAAAAAAAAGCTAAAGGAGTTCATCACTGCCAAAACAGAATTATATGAATTGTTGAAGGGTGTCCTTTAGGGAGAGGAAGAAAATAAAGATAAAAATTATGAACAACAAATGTGTAACTATCAACAAGACAATCTAAAAACCAAGGGAATTTAAAAAACCTGATGAACAATATTAACTATTGAATTTAATAGAATCAGAGGTATAGAAGGAGAGTGGACTGACGATTCTTGGGGGGAAAGGAGTGGGGGAGCAGGAAAAGAATCTTAACATAAACTGTGCACCTATGGATGAGGACAATGGGGGTGGGGAAAGGGCAGAAGGTGGGGTGGGAACCTGGTGGAGGGGGTAAAAAATGAGGAACTTTTGTAATAATATGAGCAATAAAGATTTATTTTAAAAAATAAAATAATAAAATAAAATTGCACCCCCTGTGGGGCATGTGCTGCACGTTGGGAACCACTGGGCTTGACACTGTTCCTCTCTGAGCTTCGTTTCTGAATACACACACATATACCATGGGGACTGTACTCTCTTCTCCGCCTACCTCACTGGGTTGTCATGAGGAGGTTCTGAGCTAATAAACCTAGAAATGTTTCATTAGTAAGTGATGTCTAAACGGGAAGGGGTTGTTATTTTTAAGCTCACGGGTACCCTCCCAGGTAGCAGGTGCTGATGAGGGGAGAAGGGCATGATTGTTTCCTGGGACTGAAGCTATGGAAGCTTTGCAGAGGGTTCTGCAGGCCTCAGATGGGCAGGCTCTGGCCAGCAGCCTGGCAGGATGCTAGGCATTAGGAGGGAAGCAATAGGAGGGAGGCAATAGGGGGGCGGCAAGGCCGAAGGGGTAGTAACTGTTAAACCTGCCCCCTGGGCGCCATTCTTTAAGTTATACATGGCTTTTCTCAGCTGTACCTGCTCCAATCTCCTGCAACCAGTGGGGACCAGGCCAGGGGAGAGCCAGGTGGGCTACCCTGTTTCCCGGAAAATAAGACAGTGTCTTATATTAATTTTTTTTCTCCCAAAGTTGCACTAGGTCTTATTTTCAGGGGATGTCTTATCTTTCCATGCGCTAGGTCTTATTTTTTGAGGATGTCTTATTTTCGGGGAAACACAGTAGGTGGGCAGGTTTAACAGCACCCCCAGTGAGGTTCAGCGTGCTTCCACTGCGGAGATGGCACTGCTGCTGTCAGGGGGAATGGTCTGACCCTGAGGGACCGCTCAGGCCTGCCTCCACCCAGGTCTGGAGTTGTAGGGAGGAGAGGTGTGCCTGGCTCCAGTGGAGGGGCCCCGGCAGCAGTGGGTCCCAGGGCTCTGGGTGGGTGGCTCCGGGGCGCTGACTGATGGTCGCCAGCATGCTATTGTTGCGGGCACCCCTGCCTGGGGTGGCGGGGCAAGAGATCGGGAGTCAGAGGTGCAGATTGCAGCTACCCCCGAGGCTGGGTCTTCTCCCCGTCCGGTCAGCCTCCTCATTCCTCCGGAGTCCGGGATAGGGTGTCCGTGCAAGGGGATTGGAAGAGCTCCCCGTGGCCACTTCCTCTTCCTTCTTTGCAGTCCGGGCTCCTGTCATGCACTCTCCTCAGACCCCCAGGAACTTGGCTCCAGTCACCCACCCCCTGCTGCTCGCACAGCCTCCTGCTGGTCTGCCAATATGTAAATTGGTCTTACTGGGACACCATAACAGACAATTAGCATATTACCTCTTTATATGTATAAATGATCTGGGCTATGGGATGTTTCTAATGACTTCACATTTTATTTGAATGAATACTTTCTCCTCCAAGCTTATATAAACTACTAACTGTAAGAAGCAAGCACTTCAAAATTACCTACCCTACATTTTAAAAGGAGCTGAACTATGTAAACATGTTAAAGAGTTAACATGTGCTTGCTGTTTTTTTAATTGATTTCTTTTTGGGAGGGGGGAGAGAAAGAGAGAGAAACATCAACTTGCTGTTCCACTCACCCATGCACTCACTCACTGGTTGATTCCTGTTTGTGTCCAGACTGAGCATCAATCCTACAACCCTGGCGATCGGGATGATGCTTAACAAACTGCGCTACCGGGCCAGGACAGCACATGCTTCCAGCAAATGCAGGAAACATCTGAGATCTTGCTTCCTGGCACTGTCATCAGTTTGGTTCAAATAAACTTATAAAAATTAAAGAAAAATAAAACAGCAAGTGCACAAGGTCAATTAAGAGCCCTGAAATAATTCATTCTCTGAAGTCATATTGATTAAATGTATTTGCAACTCTAGGTAAATGGCCCATAGGCCTTTTTACAAGGAGCTTTTTTATAAGGGGCCACAGAGTGGCAAGGGTCTGCTCAAGCTGCCACATTAGAGCAATGCTACATTTTTTCCTTTGGAAATACTCTCAACTTTCTGAAAGTCCCAAGAGTACGATGGCAAGCGGGACAGCCAGGAGAAGCGAGATTACCACCCAGACTCCTGTGGCTACACCCTGGGTGTGAGAGCTCACTCTGCAATACAGGTCATCCTAACAAACGCATACTACAACCCGTTTCCAAACCAGAGACCAGTTGAACAACTTATTGCGATACCTAGACCTTCCCCTGGTCGATATTCTGGAGACTGGTACATAACACAGGACACTGCCTTCCCAGCATTAGGATGTCAAAAAACTAATTTAATCACTGGCGCGAAATCAAAACCGAGGGAGGACCTGGGTTTCGAATATTCTATGGCAGGCAGGAAAATCCAGTACAACCGTTGTGGTCACACAGGAGGTCTCCTTCTCCAGAACTTTTAGCGTCTCAGTGACCCAAAAAGATTACCACCTAGAGACTCAGACAATATTCACTCATATTTAAAACAGTAAGATAAGGCTCCTGTCCATCAGTAACTTGGGCTCCTTGAAAGGATATGTGGGCATCTCTGTGAATATTAACAGCTGTGACCTCACAACAGTGGTCCCCACACCCCAACGGTTGACCAAGAGCTAAACTTGCTACAATGTGGCATTTGCATAGCCCAGTGAGGGCGCAGCCAGCAGGCCATCCATCATTATAACCCCAGTGTGGCCTTCTACTCCCAGCTCCTGTCCACCCAACAACACAGTCAGTGACGCTATATCTCAGGGTGTGTTCTCCCAGAGGCCCCTCTTTCTTGCTGGTCCCACGTTCAACGAGTCATCAAGTTCTGGAAGCACTTGGCTCTTGCCCAGGTTGGTATATTTCCCTGCTTGGGAAACATTCTAATTACCTCCATTCCCAACTTCCAAACTTAAATCACCAACCCTCAGAAGCAAGCCTGCTTCTCTTTAAGAAAATTTCAACACACCTGACTTATTAGCCAAGGCATGTGTTAACCTACTAGGAAAATGGCATAACTAACTTCTGAACTATACATGGCACTAAAATCCTGCTTCCTCCAACTTTCTGAAGTTCAAATTAGTTCAGAACAAGAAGCTTATGAAGCAGGTGACACTTAACATTGAACTCTGTCACAATACATGTCAAGAAATACCTTGTTACAACTCTTGGTCTCGATTAAAATTGCATTGCTTTGGAAATTTGAGAACCAAGCTACCTATTGCTCATCCAAAAACCAGAAACAGCAATAAAAACAAATTTGAAAATATTCTAAAGAAACTTTCAGTAATTTATGAAGATCTCTATCAACGTTCTTATCTGGAAAACAAGCTTTCTTTCCAGAACCATAAAAAATGTCATTTGAAGCAAGTTCCGTTAAGTGACAAAACTGAATTTGCAGCTAATACAACAATATTGGTTTATGGCTTCAGCCAGTCAGGCAGCCAGCCATCTCCTGTACTACTTACTACCTATAGCCTTAGAATTGCTGTTTTCTGAAGAAATGTCTTCTACAGTACATTTACAAAAAAGGAAATAAGATGGTCACTTCAGCACAGATAGTCCAACAGTGAGAAAGATGAGTACACAAGTGGCAACCTCACAGGTAGCACATGGGGCAAAAGGTGGCAAAGAAAGTGGCTGAGGAGACCAGAAAGCTTTAGGAAAAAGGTGGCATCTGAATGGGTTTTGAACCTCCTTCCTGGAGTATCTGCCCTGTGCATTCCAGAAAGAGACACTGTCACATCACCATCTACACTACTGTGGGGTCCAGAACCTGGAGTTTACTCCATGCAACACAATGTGTGCCTGCTGGGAGCCTGAAGCACAGAGCAGGCCGAGGCCATCCTGAGGACTCTGATGGCCTAGCCTGTGTTGTGTGACTTACCCTCTACAGAAAAGGCAGCACGCTGTATCTTTTTAAAAACAGGACAGTGAAAGAATGAATGAATGAATGAATGAATGACATAAAAGCAGGACCATGACAGGGCGAGGCAGTCCTGTGGGCAGTTCATTTTCATAGATGTGTGGGAATCAGGAAGCCAAGACCAGTAAGAAGGCTATTGCAAAGTCCCGGCATGAAGCAACAGGGACCTTGCTTTAGGGTGGCAGTGCAGCTGGAAAACCAAAAGAGCTTGGTAACAGGACATGGGTATCCAGAGAGTTCAAGGCCAACTCCCAAAATCTGGAGACTTGGTGACCTGGCTTCCCTGCTACAACCTGAGTCTCAAGCTCCCATTAGATGATCTAACTAACACAAGTGCAAGAACAAGAACGTCCTTATCAGAGAAGGCTATGGAGCTGACCAAACTGCAGTACCAGTGTCACAACAAACATCCACTCATCTTCTCTATTATCCAGTTAATTTTTTAAACATATTTTTATTGATTTCAGAGAGGAAGGAAGAGGGAGAAGGAGAGGGAGAGGGAGAGGGGTCAATGATAACAGAGAATTATTGATCAGCTGACTCCTGAAGGTCCCACTCTGGGGATCGAGCCCGAAACCTGGGCATGTGCCCCGACTGGCAATCAAACTGTGACCTCCTGGATCATAGGTTAATGCTCAACCACTGAGCCATGCTGGCTGGGCTACCCATTTAATCTTTCTTAAAATATCTATACCAAGGACCTTAAGTACCTATTCAGGTACATCAAGTCCCAAATTTCATAAACAGTGTTGCTTAGATTGAGGCTGGTTATCTTTTCTTCCTGATCCACATTAGGATGTAATTACCCTAGGTCAGTGGTCGGCAAACTGCGGCTCTGTTGACTGAGTTTGCTGACCACTGTCATATATTACCCTTTACCTCTTTGCACACAGTATGCCACTACTGCCTAATTCTCACAGCTTCCAACTGTCTAGTCTAGCAGTGGTCGGCAAACTCAGTCAACAGAGTGGTGACTCTAGAGCCGCAGTTTGCCAACCACTGCCCTAGGACATTTCTGCATACCTCCAAAAACCAACTCATGCTGCCTGGATTTGGCAAACTTTATCCCTCGTCAGGTGCAAAGGTTCAACCAGAACAGCATTACCTCTGCCTACACATCACTTGCACTCCGAACGCTGTGCCTGGCACCTGACCTGTGCTTTGTGTTTTCTCCCTCACAATCTTGCAAAACAGAATTGACCTCTTTTTCAAGGACAAAGAAACTGAGGCACCAAGAGCTTTAGCAATGTATATGAGGCCCAAGAACAGTGAAACGGCAAAGTCTACATTCAAACTCAGGCTCAGCCCTATACCCGTACTCTCAAGTCACCCCACAGCCCCACTGTGAGTTTTCAGTGGCTTCTTCCCACAACACCAATTCAAAAAATAAATAAATGGAGGAGGAAAGTATAGCCTTTCTTCCCATATTTGCTGTATCAATTTTTTTGTTTACAGATAATCGGAATCAGCACCTTGAAAGAACAAGGCTGATGCCTCTGACAGTAACTTCCAATATGTTCAAAAATGGACAGGCTCACATCAGATGTTTCTGGTTTCGGCCTAATTTCATTTCTTCTATATATCTTTTGAGTTCTCCGAAATGATGTTCACTTTGTAGCTTTGCGTAGTTCTTTTTACCATACCAAGCTAAGTGAGGAGGAAAACAATATTCTTATTATTTGATTTGTCTTGTTACAATGCTATTTGAAAAGGATACCTTTTAGATATAAATAAAATGCACTAATTTGGTTTATCTGGGTGCATGTGTTCAACAGAATTCACTTCCTACTCCCAAACTCCATCTACCCACACAAGTTTGAAAGAAAAAACCCACCGCTGTTGTGCCCACCCCGCAAACAAAAAGAAGCATGGAAGGCAGTAGTCGATTCTTTTCAGAAACTGCAGGTGACTGACTCGTTGATTTGCTTGAAGCTTGGTGTCCCTGACAGCAGTGGTCTGAGTCAAACCAAACTGTCCCCTCAGAGATTACACTCTGAAACAGACTGCTCACAGCACAGGAGAAACACACAGGGAACAAACATAAGGATATTTACATTTTTGTGCTAGCCAGTCTGTGCGGCAGAAGCAAGGCCTTGGGAAAACTTCCTGTTGACAGGGCATAACCCAGAGCAGATTATCACCCTCCCAAAGTACTCACAGGACAGAAGCCTGTGCAAGTCATTCTCCCAGCCTCTCAGCCTGCGTTGCCTCTGAGTGAGCGTAAACTGCCAAGAACATTCAATCCTGGCCAGACCTAACAACACAACAGCACCACCTCCACAGCTCTATAATGACCCCAACTTCAAACGTGAGATTGGTTGATCCCGGAAGCCTGTGGTCCCAACCCCAATGAAATCCCATGTCCTCCACCTCTCCCCACTCTGCCTTCAGCCTTAACTTTCCTAACTGCTCAAAGCAAGGCTTTTTTTTTTTTTTTTTTATCATAACTAATCCAGGGCACTGTTATTCTCCAGCAGATGTGCAAGGACTGTGCAGAGTTCAGTCAGGAGCAAATTCAACCCCAAGAGAGTGGAGCAGGGGGACAGACAGCAAACTTAACTCTGACCTCGTTATAGGAAAAAAAACAACCCACCAATCTAGTCTCCCCGGCTAATTTGAAACCACCATGCCCAGGAGGGGCAGGCAGGATGCTCACTAACAAAGCTTCAAGCTGATCAGATCCCTGAGATTCCAGCTGTTAATTCTATTGGCATTAAGGCAAACAGGTGCAAGTCACTACCACAGCCTGACATATGGAGCCAACCAGACCTGATAGGAACCAAATCCCACCCTGCTGGCTTTTTAATAGGATTCTTTCACTCTGCCCAATCCTAAACTAGAACATAAACCTAGCACCACATTTTAAGAAGGGGAAGGCTAAGAAAAGCAGAAATAGACTGCTTAATACATAGGCAGCTTTTTTAACCACACACCTGTGGGTGCTCCAAGGTGTCAATCACAAGCCTGACAAAGAGGTACCTTCTGGGTGATGAATCTGGGACAGAGGCCCACTCAAGAGAAACAAGTTTCTTACACTTCCCCCCAAAGAGCACAGTTCTGTGCCAGAAACAGACTTCATTGATATCCATGTTTATTAATTATCACCAGCATTCCATAACACTTGACAACAGGTGAGGCAATGTAGGTGGAAAATCTATGCACTGAGCCCTGATTTGGTCCTGACGGGGTAATATCCGAAAAACAAAATGAAAAGCGCCCTTTTTTTGCTAGGTAGCATCAAAGGAACAGACAAAATTCTCTCAGCAATGTATTCCTTCACTAGCCGCTTGACTCACACTCTGCAAAGTGACTGCTTGCTGGGGCCCAGTGAAATAAGCCAGTCCTTGAGGAGACTCCACTCTCCAGGCCCCCATGCCTGCTACTGGGAAATGCTTTCTGCAGGCATCTCCACCGCTGGGCCTTCTGGAATCTGGCAGGCTAGTTTTTCAGTCAACACCCAATATACTGGCAGCAAGTTATTCACAGGGGAAGAACAGGCATGGTGAAGTACTTCCACCAACCAGTGCACAGCAGCCCACACGTGCAGCCAATGCCTATGCCAAATGCCTCCTCTCCCAGCTTCCTGAGGGTCTCCATTCATTTATGCAACTCAACATCTCTTGCTAGAAGCAAAGGAGAACCATTCGATGCCCGGCTCCTGCCAGGCTGACTCCTCCAGGTGTATGGGAAACTATCTTTGGATGAAGACAACTTTGACTTTGCCCTCTTAAGAGTTTGGATGTATCCAGGTAGCATATGAGAGATGAAAGATGCCTTCCAAGGACCAGCTTTGCTTGACTCGGTAAACCCAAGAGCTTTCCCTCGGTAAACCCAGCGGCTTTTACAAACCTAACCGAGAGCTCGCACCGCCAAGTACAGTGAGTTTACCCTGGAAAACTGCTGCCACATGGGCAGGAAATGCAATTACCTTCGGGGTCAGGTTGGATGCGGATGTAGGGTAGCCGAATGCGGCGGGGCATTCGCGGGGTTTCAAACACACACCTGGCCGGATGCTGGCCGCGCGGTACACAGTCGGGGGGCCCACACTTTCCCCCCGAAAAAAGCAGGAAACTTAAGAAACCCAGAGCACCTGGCTCACCGCTCTGAGCCAGTCCAAAGGCTGACAACATCTGCGTTCCTGGCAGGTGTTTCCAAAGGAAGCCCGACGCTGGCAAGTGCTGAGGATACACTGCGATCTGGGGGGGACGGACCGTCGCTGAGCCCGCGGGCTCCCCGGGGGAGCGCGCGGGAGGGAGGAGCAGGTGCCGGCACAGTCCCGCGTCCACGGAGACGAGGTCCCGAGCTATCGGCCCGAACCGGGCCAGCCCAGCGGGCCCCGGAGACACCCGACCAGGGGAGGGGGGCCGCCGGTCCCGGGAGCCCCGTTCCCCTCCGGGCCAGGCGGGAGGCCGCCCGGCAGCAGCGAAGAGAACGCCCCGCGTCCCCGCGCGGCCCAAGCGCCCCCATGTACACCCCGGGGCGCTTTATGCCCCGAGGGCGGGCGGCCGGCCGGGCCGGGACCATGAGCGGCGGCCGCATGACGGTGCAGCCGGGCCGGGCCGGCCGCCGCGGGCCTGCTTTAAAGATGGCGAGCCCCCCGCGTGGCTCCCGCGGCTCCCCCCCCCCCCCCCCCCGGCCACAATGGAAGGCGCCCGGCGCCGCCGCCGCCCGCGGGCCTCACCTTCCATCTCCATGTCCTCGGGCTCGCTCAGCTGCTGCTCGCCCGCTTTCTGCTGCTGCTGCTGCTGTTGCTGCTGGTGGTTCATGTCGGCCGCGGCCTGGGCCTCGCCTGCGGCCGGGGGCCCAGGCTGCGGGCCCGGCGGGCGGGGGGCGGCGAGCCGGGGCGGCGGCGGCGGCGGCGGCGGCGGCGGGACGGCCTCCTCCTCCTCCTCCCGCGCGTCGTCGGCGGCGGCCCCGGGGAGGCCGGCGGCGGGCGGCGGCGGCGGCGGCGGCAGGGAGACGCGCACGTACTTGCTCGCGATTCGCCCAATCTCGGCGCCGAGGCGGGCGGGCGGCCGGCGGGCCGGGCCGGGCGGCCTCGTCGCTCGCAGCAGAGGCCGCCGCCGCCGCCGCCGCTGCTGCTGCTGCTGCTGCGGCCGCCGCGGGGCCCGCCTCCCGCCGCCGCCCGGGCCGGGGCTGCGGGGCTGCGGGCCGGCCGGGGGCGGAGGGCGGCCGGGCGGGGGCCGCGGACTCAGCCCCGCCTCGGACCGGGCGCGGCGGGCGGGCGGCCTGGCCTGCGCGGCGGGCCTGCAGGGCCTGGGCCCGGCGGGAGCGGCGACGGCGGCGGCGGCGCGGGCGGGCGACGGGCCGGCCGCGCTCGGCGCGCTGCGGCCTCGGCCTCCTCGGCGGCGGCGGCGGCGGCGGCGGGGCTGCGGAGCGGACGCGGCGCCCGGCGGCTAGGCTCGGCTCGGCTGGCTCTCAAAATGGCGGCGGCCAGAAATGTCACATCCGCATGGGGGCCCGAGAGCGAGCGAGCGAGAAGGCGAGCGAGGAAAGCCAGCGGGCGGGCGGGCGACGCCGGTCCGGAGGGCGGAGCGGGAGGCGGAGCGGAGAGGCGGGGCCCGGCCGCAGCCACCGCCTCCCGGCCGCGGCGCCGCGCCCCCTCGCAGCCCGGCCCCCGCCGCCCGCCCGGCCCCCGCCTCCCGCCCGGCCCCCGCCTCCAAGCCCCGAGGTCCGCTCGGGCCCCGGACGCTCCAAGGCGGACGGCCTCGCTCCCCACCCTAAGGGGTGCCTCCCCCGGAATCGGCCCGGTCCCGGGATGTGGACACTCAGGAAGGCCCGGCGGCGGCTCGGGGCAGGGGCCTGCGGCCTGGGGCCGGGCCGGCCGGGCAGGGCGCTGGGTCCACGCCGGCGAGCAGCTGCTGGTCGTTATCTAGCGCCCTTCGCCCACCTGCCAGCGATCGGCTCACCCAATACCTCACTCACGTGAGAACTCACTTTCTCTAGTCCGAACGAGAAAAGGCAGCCCCTCAAAACCCGCCCGAAGAGCTTTCCGTTTGGCGTTGGTCTGCCCCCTTCCTGTCAGCCCAGCCTGGCTGCATTCCCTCCGATCGGCCCTCATTCCTGGAGGCACTCTCCGTGTGTCTGCCCCCGTCCCGGAGGCGGGCGATCAGGGCTTCAACTTTTCCACCGGGACCACGGCAGTGTAAGGGAGTGCGGACACACCTAAGCGGCCGTCTCCACTGAGGATGTCATTTTTCACTAAACACGACCAGGATAATTGCCCTGGCCAGTACCTCTCCCACACACACACACACACACCCTCCCCAAGCAAGATTGTGATTGTGAATTCTATCTCTCTCCCCCCCCCTCCGCCCCCCAGGCCGCATGCAAGATTCAACCAATGAATGTATAAAGAAGTGGAGCAACAAAAGGATATGAGGGATAAAAAGGATACCTTGCATGATGGATAATTACATGTTGTATACCCATAAAGGAAATGCTATTTGGCAATAGAAAACGAGGCTTTTCCCCGGGTCGTGTAGCTCAGTGGCTGAGCGTGGACCTATGAACCAGGAGATCACAGTTCAATTTCTGGTCAGTCTTGATTCCCAGAATCAAGTCAGGGTGTTCCGGAAGCAACTGATCAGTGATTCTCTCATCATTGATGTCTCTCTCTCTCTCTCTCTCTCTCTCTCTCTCTCCCTCCCTCCCTCCCTCTACCTCTACCTCTACCTCTACCTCTACCTCTACCTCTCCCTCGCCTCTGAAATCAATGAAAATATATTTTTTAAAAATGAGGTTCTGACAGTGGCTACAAGTGGATTAGCCTTGAAAACACTGTGCTGAGTGAAAGAAGCCAGAAACCAAATACCACGTAGTCTAGGATTCCAATTACATAAAATGCCCAGAATCGATTCAGAGAGAGAGAGAGAGAGAGAGAGAGAGAGAGAGAGAGAGAGAGAGAGAGAGAGAGAGAGAAGATTGGGGACTGGGGAGTTGGCATAGGATTTCTTTGGGGGCTGATGAAATTTTCCTGAAATTTGATTCTGGTGATAGTTGCACAGTTCTGTGAATATATCCAGAATTATTGAACACTTTAAGTGGGTGACTTTTACAGTACATGAATCATATTGCAATAAAATTAATTTTGTAAAAGGGTATCTTGCAAAGAAAAGAATGAGTGAGGAAGAACAGAGTCTAGACAAGAGATGGAGGCAGATTGGCCCAGGATGGTGGAGATGGAAAAAAAAAAAACGAGGACAGGTTTGGGTAAATTGACGGGTAGAATTTGCTGGACTTGCACATAGACTTGGAGTTGGGTAGGAGGGAAGGAGAAGAATCAAGCATTGCTCTCCTATTGTTTTGGCTTGGGCACAGAGTTCATTTCTAGGCCACAAGAGTCACTAGAAAAGCAAAAACTGGCACCCTTTGAGGCCTACTACGAAGGCCCAGGCTGGATTATTCCAGATATAATCTAGCCTATTTTCTTGTGGAATCAGGTCTGCATTAGCCATGAGGCCCATTTACCCACAGAAGGGGTGTGTGTTGAAGAACTCCACAGAAGATGTGAATTGGCTGAGCAATGCCGGCTTCATGAGAGGCGTTAAGCCAAGATGCCACCAGGGTCCTGGAGAGTTCCAAAGAGCGGGAGGACTGAGGACGCCATTTCTGACCATTGCCAGTTTTTAATAATTTTACACCCCCTTCCCTGGTTGAGAATCCAGGGATAAGGGAAACCTAAAAACCGGGAAGACAGGAACTGCTGGAGCAGCTGACTTGTCATTAAGTCCAGTCAGTCAAGTGTAGGGAGGGGCTACCCTATCATTACTCTCACAGCAAAACATATTTTGCTCCTCCCAGGGCCCGTGCCATGACTTGGCATAAACGGGGGGCTGGTTTTTCTTCTTGAGGACTAAATATTTACCTGGAAGTTATGTCGGTCGGGGTCTGAAACAATTTCATGGAAATGTCAGAGAAGGAATGAGCGTTAGTAAGTGTTTTCCCCACCACCACCCCGTTCTTTAAATTCTTAGATAATCCATACCTGGATGGAAGACCTAAAACCCCAACCACAAGTTTAGAGAAGGGTTTGGGTTTGAGATCAGGCATTTGCCAAGGCCATGCAGCTGGAAGCAGTTTTGAGACGACACGGGATTCAGAACCAGATGATATAGCTGGGAGTCCTGCAAATGTGCACTTGGGAGTTGATTTAACCTCTTACCAGACTTAACTTTCCCATCAGGGGAGTGGGGACAAAAGTTTCTACCTAAAGGGACTATTGTGGAAATCATATGAAATGCTAAAAACTTTATGGAAATACTTCACAATCCAGAGGTTGTGAAATCGTTATTGTAAGAGCAAGGGCAGAATGAGATGAGATCTCAGCCCCCAGTTTCTGACCCACCAGCGTTTCACTCAAAATTGCTCATAGGTGGCCCAGCTGGCATGGCTCAATGGTTGATCTTTGACCTATGAACCAGGAGGTCACAGTTCGATTCTTGGTCAGGGCACATGCCTGGATTGTCGGGGATGCAGGAAGTAGCCGATCAATGATTCTCTCATCATTGATGTGCCTCTCTCTCTCTCTCTCTCTCCCCCTCTCCCCCTCTCTCCCTCTCTCCCTCTCCCTCTCTCCCTCTCCCTCTCCCTCTCCCTTCCTTTCTGAAATCAATATATATCATATATTTTTTAAAAACTGTTTGTAGATAGAGTACCTATGTGCCAAGGACTGAGCTGCCCAATGTTAGATGAATGACAAAAATAGGCATTGAGTGATTAAACAAATTGGGTGATCACCAACATTTTCCCAGCTAATGCAAGTACTTTGCTACAATGATTGCTTATGGCTGGCCAGGTATGAGTACAGATGCTAGGTCTTGTGGGGTTTTTGTTTGTTTGTTTGTTTGTTTTTTTGTTTGTTTTTTCTTAAAGCTCACAAAAGATACTTTGGTAGTGTGACTCAATTGACTTAAATTTTTTTTAAAAAGATGCAGTAATGAGAGGTGTTGAGAACATGAGCAGCCAAGGGTGTCTTCTTTTCCTCTTTTTTTTTTTTTTAATAATTTATTTATCTCAGACAGAAAGGAATTGGGTGGAGAGAGAGAGAGAGGGAAATTTTTGTTCCACTTTATTCATTTATCAGTTGATTTTTGTGTGCCTGGACCCTAGGTCAGTAGTCGGCAAACTCATTAGTCAACAGAGCCAAATATCAACAGTACAATGATTGAAATTTCTTTTGAGAGCCAAATTTTTTAAACTTAAACTATTTAGATAGGTACATTGTTATTAACTTAATTAGGGTACTTGTAAGCTGTTCATTTGCACACGTGGTATTTTGTGGAAGAGCCACACTCAAGGTGCCAAAGAGCTGCATGTGGCTCACGAGCCACAGTTTGCTGACAACTGCCCTAGGTTGAATCCACAACCTTATCATATTGTGATGACACTAACTGAGCTGCCTGGCCAGACTTAATGAGACCATTTTAAAAGGGTAAGACTAGCCGAAACAGGTTTGGCTCAGTGGATAGAGCATCAGCCTTCGGACTGAAAACTCCCAGGTTCTATTCCGGTCAAGGGCATGTACCTTGGTTGCGGGCACATCCCTAGTAGGGGGTGTGCAAGAGGCAGCTGATGGATGATTCTCTCTCATCGATGTTTCTTGCTCTCTATCCCTCTCTCTTCCTCTCTGTAAAAAATCAATAAAATATATTTTAAAAAATAAAAATAAAAGGGTAAGACTATGGAACAGTGGGATCTTTTCAACTATATGGTTTTAGAAACACACACACACACACCAACTGCATTGTTCAGTTAAACAGAGATGGTAATGACCCAGGGGCTTTTTTAATTTTAATTTTTATTTTTTTAAGGATAAACCTTTTTTTTTTTTTTTTTTTTTTTTTAATGTACATGTCCTGGGACCCTTCAGTCTGCAGGCCGATGCTCTATCCACTGAACCAAAGTGGTTAGGGCTAGCCAGGGGTTTTTTAAAGCACTTTGCATACTAACTCATTTAATTCTCACCAACAACCCTATGAGGCAGGTGCTATTATCCCCATTTTATGGATGGGGTCACTGAGGCACAGTCTCCAGCCTAAATAACTAGCTCAAGATCACATAAGCTTGTAAAAAAGAGGCCCAGATTTTAACCCATGCAGTCTGGGTCCATACATTGCGATAGAATATTAATGAGACTTTATGCCCACTGTAAACCCCAAGTGGTAAATGCCCCTCCCCCATTAAGAGCATGAATCAGGAATCCCTTAATTTCACAACTGTCTCACACTATTTTCTATCTACATCAGCTGGATATAGGCCATCTTTCAGCAGTATTGCTCTGGAATCACACAAAACCTTCTTTAGGAACTACCCTTTGCTTAAAGACATCCATTCTGTATTTTTAATTGGCCAACATTAGCCTGGAAGTTTACCACATCACATACATTCTTGACAGAATTCTCTCAGCAAGAATTGTAAACCAAATAATAAGTAACTACTCGCAGAGCCAGGTAGCATGCTCTCTGTAGGTGTTGCTCTTAATCCTCACAACCAGCGAGAGCAGTAACTGCTAGTGCTTCCTTGTACTAGGCACGTTCCAAAGGCTTAACATTAACTCACTTAATCCTCCCAACAGCCCTGTGAAATAAACTGTCGTGAGCCTTCTTTACAGGTGAGGTAACTAAGGCACAGAGAAGAAAGGTGCTCAGGTTTCAGAGGTAAAAGTAGCAAGGGACCAAAAGAATTGAAAACAGGGTCTCAGACAAAAACCTGTACACAAATGTTCACAGCAGCACCATTCTCAATCGCAAAACAACCAATGGACAGATGAATGGACAAAAAATGCAGGCGACCTGGACAGCCTGGAATATTATTCAGCCCAGCTGGCATGGCTCAGTGGTTGAGTGTGGACCTATGAACCAGGAGGTCATGGTTCGACTCCCAGTCAGGGACTCAGGCCAGTGTGGGGTGTACAGAAGGCAGCCAATCAATGATTCTCTCTCATCGTTATGTTTCTATTTCTCTTTCCCTCTCCCTTCCTCTTTGAAATCAATAAAAATACACTTTTTAAAAATATTTTTTATTATTTTTTTTGACAGAAAGGGATAGAGAGAAACGTCAATCAGCCGCCTCCTGCACACCCCCACTGGGTGAATGCTCCTGACTGGAATGGAACTTGGGACCTTTCAGTCTGTAGGCTGACGTTCTATCTACTGAGCCAAACCAGTTAGGGCAATAAAAATACACTTTTTTTAGCCGAAACCGGTTTGGCTCAGTGGATAGAGCGTCAGCCTGCAGACTGAAAGGTCCCAGGTTCGATTCCAGTCAAGGGCATATACCTTGATTGCGGGCACATCCCCAGTAGGGGGTGTGCAAGAGGCAGCTGATCGATTATCCTCTCTCATCGATGTTTCTAACTCACTATCCCTCTCCCTTCTCTGTAAAAAATCAATAAAATATATTTTTAAAAAATACACTTTTTAAAAAAAGTTCTGACACATGCTATCAGGTGGATAAACTTAGAAAACATTCTGGTAAATGAAAGAAGTCTGACACAAAAGGCCACATATTGTATGATTCCATTTATATGAAACTAGAGACCCGGTGCACAAAATTCGTGCACAGGGGTGTGTGTCCCTCAGCCTATCCTGTACCTTTCCCAATCTGGGACCCCTAGAGGGATGTCCAACTGCCTGTTTAGGCCCAATCCTACCGACCTAAATGAGCAGTCAGACATCCCTCTCACAATCCAGGACTGCTGGCTCCCAACTGCTCACCTGCTTGCCCCTAACCATTTCTGCCTGCCAGCCTGATTAATGCCTAACAACTCCCCTGCCAGCCTGTTTGCCCCTAACTGCCCTCCCCTGCAGACCTGGTCACCCCTAACTTCCCTCCCTTGCAGGCCTGGTTCCCCCCGCCAAATGCCTTTCCCTGCTAGCCTGGTCACCCCCAACTGCCCTCCCCTGCTGGTCATCTTGTGGCAGCCATCTTGTGTCCACATGGGAGCAGCCATCTTTGAGCACATGGGGCAGCAATCTTGTGTGTTGGAGTGATGGTCAATTTGCATATCACTCTTTTATTAGAACTAGAGGCCGATGCATAAAGATTCATGCAAGAACGGACCTTCCTTCCCCTGACTGCTGGCACTACCTTCTCTCTGGCCCAGAGCCACCTTTCTGCCTTCCCACTCTGCCCAGAGGCCTGGAGTGGCTGGGGCGGTGTGGACTGCCTGCATCGTTGCCATGGTGACATCGCAAGGACCCACCCCGCCCCCAGCTGCTCCACACCTGTGTATGCAAATTAACCTGCAGTATTTGTTGGGTTAATTTGCATACGCACTCCTGATTGGCTGGTGGGCATCACAAAGGTACATATTTTATTTATTTATTTTTTGATTTTTAAAAAAACGTTTTTATTGATTTCCGAGAGGAAGGGAGAGGGAGAGATAGAAACATCAATGATTAGAGAAAATCATTAATTGGCTGCTTCCTGCATGCCCCCCACTGGGGATTGAGCCCACAACGTGGGCAGATGCCCTGTCCAGGAATCAAACCAGTGACCTCTTGGTTCCTGGGTCAAAGCTCAACTGCTGAGCTACACCCAGCTGGGCAGTAAAAATATATATTTTTAAATAAATAAAAAGAACAATTTAGAGTTTAGAAACTTTTAAGTTTTGTAAAGCTATTGACAATTTGGATTTGAATAACTTTTGGTCGCCCTGGGACTATTTGCTCTCTTGTTTTTCTCCTGTGCATTTGTGTTTAATGGAACAGGACACAACCAGACCACCTGAGCTCTGTGCCCTCACTTCTCTGAACGTATTGAAAATGAAAAATGGTTGACCATTGTCACCCCAATAAATGTTATAAACATTTTTTAAATGGAAAACTATGCCTCCCTGTCCACCTCACTGCACCATAGTTAAGTTCAAATGGGATAAAGCAGGGCTTGACAAACTACAGCCCCTGGGCCATGTCTGGTCTGTTTTTTGTTTTGTATAGCCTAAGGGCTAAAATGGTTTTTTATATCTTTTTAATGATTGAAAAAAATCAGAAGGATAATATTTCATGACATGTGAAAATTATGTAAACTTCACATCGCAGTGTCCATGAATAAGGTTTTATTGTAACACTAGAGGCCTGGTGCATAAAATTCGTGCATTTGGCGGAGGGAGGATGTTCCTCAGCCCAGCCTGCACATTCTCCAATCTGGGACCCCTGTGGGATCGGGCCTAAACCAGCAGTTGGACATCCCTCTCACAATCTGGGACTGCTGGCTTCCAACCACTTGCCTGACTGCCAGCCTGATCACCCCCTAACCACTCCCCTGCCAGCCTGATCAATGCCTAACTGCTCCCCTGCTGGCCCAATTGCCCCCAACGGCCCTCCCCTGCCAGCCTAGTCCCCCCCAACTGCCCTCCTCTGCTGACCATCTGTGGTGGCCATCTTGTGCAAGGGCATGAGGGTCAATTTGCATATTACCTATTTATTATACAGGATGGCCACTCCCGTTCATTTACATATTGTCTATGGCTGTTACAGTGGCAGAGAGAAGTAGTTAAGAGACTCTATGGCCGGCAGCAGGCAGCAAAGTCCCAACTATTTCCTAATTAGGCCTTTATAAAAAAAACTTCTGGCCCCTGAATAAAGGATGCTTTCAATAAAGTATCACAAGCCATAGAAATATCAACTATTATATCTATTCTTCCTTATTATCAATGTCCCTAATATGCACACCAAACTTTCTTTAACCTATATTTTTGAACTATTAAATTCATTTGTGACCATGCATTTTCTTCTATAAGATATTTCAAGCCAAAACCGGTTTGGCTCAGTGGATAGAGCGTCGGTCTGCGGACTGAAAGGTCCCAGGTTCAATTCCGGTCAAGGGCATGTACCTTGGTTGCAGGCACATCCCCCGTAGGAGATGTGCAGGAGGCAGCTGATCAATGTCTCTCTCTCATCGATGTTTCTAACTTTCTATCCCTCTTCCTTCCTCTCTGTAAAAAAATCAATAATATATTTTAAAAATAAGATATTTCAAAACATTAACCCACAAAATGAGATATAAGAAAAAATACTCAAGACATTGTCAAAGCCAGAGATTCTTGATATAAAAGGAATACTTTTAGATAAAGAAAAGCTAAGCTTATAATCATTAATGTGGCCATAAAATTAAATAACAGTGAACAAACAAAAGATGTTCAACCTAGTTAGTAATAAAGAAACCCAATTAATTACAAGATGTTTTCACCCAGTTGATTGGCCATGGTTAGAAATACAAAGGTGTACACTCAGTGATGGAGAAGATGCAGGACCATGGATATACATTGCACATGGAATGTTCTCCTGAGTAGTACTTTTAACTTTCAGGTTTAACTTAAAATGGCTTTAAATTTACACACCCACACACACATTTGGAACAAAATAACAAAATATTTTCCATTATTTGTTCACAAATATTGCATGAGTGTCAAATAAATGCCAGACTATGGGAAAGAATTTACATTTGATATCATTGCAATGGGAAGCCATTGAAGGGTTTTAAGCAGGGAATGGCACCATCAGATTTACACTTTTAAAAATATCTCTTTGGCTGCTGGCTGGAGATTTAGCCCTGGAGCAGAGACCAGTTAACAGGCTTTGGCACTGAAAGATGAAAGTACGTGATGTGAAATATGAAAGTTACCAAAGGGTACCACGCATTGCCCCACACTGCCTTCTCTCTTCCCATCACAACCTCTAGTGTATTTTTCCAATTTTTCACCATGATACTTGGGCCCAAAGTAGATTTCTGGACTGGCTGTCCAATACAAGTATAATATGAGGCACATATGCAATTTTAAATTTTCTAGGAGTCACATTTTAGCAGGTAAAATCCAGTTTATCAAGAAGTAGGGTTACTATGTGATCCAACAATTCTACTGCTAAATATATATCCAAGAGAAGTGAAAATTTGTCCACATGAAAACTTGTATATGAATATTCACAGCCACTTTATTTATAATATAGCCAAAACGTGATGTAACCCAAATGTCCAACAACTCTGGAATGGATAACAAATGTGACATATAACTACAAATAAAAAAACAAAAAACAAAAAAACTACAAAAAAACAACCATAAGAAAGAATAAAGTACAGATACATGCTATAACATTTTAAGTTAAAGAAGCCAGTTACTGCCCTAGCCGGTTTAGCTCAGTGAATAGAGCGACCGCCTGCTGACTAAAAGGTCCCAGGTTTGATTCCAGCCAAGGGCCTGGGCTTTTGATCCCCAGTAGAGGGCATGTAAGAGGCAGCTGCTCAATGATTCTTATCATTGATATTTCTATCTCTCTCTCCCTCTCCTTTCCTCTCTGAAATTAATAAAGAAATATATATATTTTTAAAAAGAAGCCAGTTACAAAGAACATATTGTATACTTCCATTGATATAAAATGTTCAGAAAAAGCAAATCCAAAGACAAAGTAGATTACTGGTTGCCATTGATGGGAGAGGGGCAATGGAAAGCAAATGCTAAAGAATATGGATTTCTTTAGGGAGTGATGAAAAATTCTGGCATTATAATTGTGACAATGATTGTACAACTTTGTGAATATAGTAAAACTCACCAAATTGTACAGGTTAAAGGGTGAATATTTGACTCATGAATTATATTTCATTTAAAAATATACATAAAAGGAAGCTGGTGATATTAATTTTAATTCAATTGTATCCAAAATATAATTTCATCAGGTAATTAACATAAAAATTATTTTACATTATTTTTTCTAACAACAGTCTTCAAAACCTGGTATATAAGCCAAAACCGGTTTGGCTCACTGGATAGAGCCTCTGCCTGCGGACTGAAAGGTCCAGGGTTCAATTCCAGTCATGGGCATGTACCTTGGTTGTGGGCACATCCCCAGTAGGGGGTGTGCAAGAGGCAGCTGATCGATGATTCTCTCTCATCGATGTTGCTAACTCTCTATCCCTCTCTCTTCCTCTCTGTAAAAAATCAATATAAAAAAAAAGTTATAGATAAAATCTGGTCTATATTTCACACAGATTATTTCAACTTTAGATGTTAAAATTTCATTGGAAATACTAGCTCTGCATTTAGGTTTCATAAAACTCACCTTTAAAAAAGTGGAGTCAAAATGTTATTAGGAGCTGCTTCAATGGCATTTTAAAGTACTTTTCAAAATTCCTTTGACAATAATATATTAGTTTTTAAAAAGTAGGACAATATACCAAAGTTGTTTCAAACACACTTAAAAGTTTTCCAACAAACAGAAGCAACCATCCATTTTTAAACTTAATTAAATTACAACTTCAGCTCCTCCGCCCCACGATTTATATTTCAAAGGGTCAGTCGCCACATGGGGCTGGTGGTTCCCATTCTGGGCAGCCCACATATAGAATATTTCCATCATCGCAGCAAGTTCAGTTGGCAGGACTGTCTTTGAGGGTTATTGTGAGGATTAACAGAGCTGATGGATGTAAGTGCTTAGCATAGTGCTGAGTGACTGTCCAGTTGTCAATACAGTACTAGACTCCATGTAGTTATTTCATTGCTACATCCTCCAGGTGGGCCAGTTTTCCTGGCAGGGCAAGGCCCAAGCCTGTCCAGCATGCCTTTCCCTCTCTCTTCCCACTTGTAACTCAGTTCTGCTTCCTAACCATTTTTTTAAATAAATATTTTTATTGATTTCCAAAAAAAAAAAATGAAATATAGGAAAGGAAGGGAGAAGGAAAGATAGAAACATCGATTAGGAGAGAGAATCATTGATTGGCTGCCCCCTGCATACCTGCAACCCAGGCATGTGCTCCCACTGGGAATCGAACCATGACCTCTTGGTTCATAGGTCGACACGACACTCAAGCACTGAGCCACACTGTCAGGGCCTAAAAACTTTTTTTAAATATATTTTAAAAATTGATTTCAGAGAGGAAGGGTGAGGGAAATAGAAGCATCAATGATGAAGACAGAATCATTGGGGGTTGAGCTCGCAACCTGGGCATGTGCCCTTCACAGGAATTGAATCTGGGACCCTTCAGTCCATAGGCCGATGCTCTATCCACTGAGCGGAACCAGCTAGGGCCTAACAACTCTTAAAGGAGTTCTCCATTTCCAACCCCACATCCACCTCTGCCAGCCCAAGTTCTGGCCACATTCCTTATTACCTCCAGTCCTTCCTCCCTCTGCCCTCCCTGGGCCAAAGCAAGTTTTTCCTAAGGGCATCCCCACCCATTCTCCACCTCATTTCTTCCTCAGGACAACTGGCGTCATCCTCACTAAACGAAATTGAATGGATTAACTTCCTTTCTTACACCCAGATCAGCTCTAGCTAGATAGAAACTTACCCTCCTGCCTTTCCACTAATAACTGTTTCTAGCCTTAGGCCCTTTCTCTAGATGCCTGACTCTACCTTCCAACAACCTTTTCCCTACATTGACTCCAGTCACTTTCTTAGAGTCCCCTTTCCTCATCACGGTACCTTTACTTCTTCATAGCACTTGCCTTTGGCAGCAATTTGCTTGTGACCGATTAAAAGCTTTAACAGTGTTATTCCTACTAGATGAGATATTCTTGAATGAGGTAGGGCCCTGCCTGCCTCATTGATCCCTATTCCCAGGGCCAGGCACACTCGAGTGCAGGTATGTGAGTTTTCTTTTTGTTTGTTTGTTTTCTCATAGAGGAAGAAAAATAGAAACTTCAATGATGAGACAGAATCATTGTTTGGCTGTCTCTTCCACACCTCACACAGAGGATTGAGCCTGCAACCCAGGCATGTTCCCTGACCGGAAATCAAATCATGACCTCCTGGTTTATAGGTCAACACTCAACCATTGAGCCAGGCTGACTGGGCTTTCATATTTTTAGGTAGATTTTTTTAAATGTATTATTTTTTAAATCCTCACCTGAGGATATTTATTCCATTGATTTCTCAGAGAGTGAAAGGGAGAGGTAGAGAAAGAGAGAAACATCGATGTGAGAGAGGCACATCAATTGTTGCTTCCCACATGCACCCAGACAGGGGCCAGAAGCCTGCAATGGAGGTACAGGCTCTTGACCAGAATCGAACGCGGGACCCTTCACTTTGGAGGCCAATGCTCTATCCACTGAGCCAAACCAGCTAGGGCTAAATTTTTATTTTTTTAAATCTTCACCCTCACCAGGTAGCTCAGATGGTTAGATCATCATCCCTATATGCTAAGGCTGAGGGTTTGATGCCCAGTCAGGGCACATATAAGAAGCAACCAAGAAATGCATAAATAAGCAGAACAAAAAATCTCTCTCTCAAGTCAATGTATTTAAAAAGTCTGTCTTCATTGGAATGTAGCCTCCACAAGGTAAGGAGGCTTGCCCTTATCTGGAGAGAAGACTTAAATATTGCCTGAGGGAACAGACAGATTCATTTGTAGGTTCCAGAGTGCCAAGATGTCTGAGGAAATGCAGAAAGTAGCCTTGGTTGCTGCCCCACATGGCACCTTTCCTCAATGCTCCCACTCCAACCCCTCACACTCACACAACCTTCTCCCCATCTGTGGCTTTGGGGAGGATAGACTCTCCAAGTAGGCAACGAAATAAAGGGCATCCTCTGCACGATAAAACAAGAATAAGTACAGGAGGGTCCCAGCTGGTTTGGCTCAGTGAATAGAGCATCGGCCTGCAGACTGAAGGGTACTGGGTTCAATTCGGGGGAAGGGCACATGCCCAGGTTTTTGAGCTCGATTCCCAGTAGGAGGTGTGCAGGAGGCAGATGATCAATGGTTCTCTTTCCTCATTGGTATTTCTATCTTTCTCTCTCTCTCCCTTCCTCTCTGAAGTCAATAAAAATATATATATTTAAAAAGAATAAAATAGAATAAATCACTTAAAAAGAAAAGGGTAATTACAGGAGGAACCTGAAGATGGTGTTTGAATGTCCCCTAGTATCAATTACAAAGGCATGAGAATAAGGGCTGTGAGAGTCAAAGGACACCGTGGGAGGGGAAGCACCTGGTGAGTTTATGGAGCATTCAGTCATTTCATGCTAACTTACATGACTGCTGTGATGAGCAGATCTGAAGATTTTGTTTGACAGAGGAAGGGGAATATAACATTTCTAAATTCAGGTGATCTGTTCCTATCTTGGAAAGAGTGGATTTAAAAAGATTACAAAGGTGACTGAAAGGGTTTTCAAAGGGAATTACTTGTACCAAATCCAGCATTTTACCGATCTAGAAGCTCTTAAGCCATTATTCTGATTAGACCTGATAACAACTCACCCTTCTTTGCTTTCCACCCTGCGTATAGCTTTTTTCCACAGCCATCCTTTTACTACTTGCTCAAGAAAACCAACTCCATTTGGATCAATCCAACCAAGTTACAAAGGAACAAGGCCAAAAGCAAGAGAACAAAACAGGCTCAACTGCAAAAGATGAGGTCAAATGCGTAGGTGCAAATCACGACTGTACACCGAAAACCCTCCAGAGGAGAAACCAAACCAGGGACACGAGGTTGCTATAAGGTGGCCAACAGCAAGATCTGCGCTAGACCCTGAAATCAACATTTTTCTTATGAACCCGCAAATAAAGTTGGAAAATGCGATTCTAAAAAACATACATTGAGGGCTGGAGCAGGGTGGAGAGAGCCAATCAGTAATACTTTCAACTATATAAACTTAAAAAAAAAAATACCTTGTTTTTTGCTGCTGCAGTTCCAGGAAAAGTCAGACAGTAGCAGTCTGCTCATGAAGCTGGTGCTGGGGACTTCAGGGAGAGGAGGCTGCTTCCGACGTTTCGGACGAGACCACAGGGCTTTGCGCATGCGCTTCCTTTTCCCAGGCATCCGTGTCCCAGAGGCCTTGACTGCTCAGGTGAGTCCAGTGAAGTTCTCTGGGCCTCTCAGCCCGCCCTTTACCAATGCAAAAGATGTAGCAAAGGAGAGAAAGGGATCTGGTCCCCGCCTTCACAACCCTCAGCCTTTTATAGCCCCTCCCAGAGGGTCCAAAGGCGGAGTCTAGGATCTGCACAGCTTAAAGGTTTACTTAAGGTGTGGCTCCAGAACAACAACAACACAACAAACAACGGTACTATAAAGAAAGTTTGAAGCCTCTACCTTTTTGTTTGTTTGTTTGTTTAAATATGGTGCAAAAGACCTTTCATTCGAAACTTTCATTCCAAATATTCACTATGGCATTTTGTTAAAAGATACATAGATGACAGATAGATAAATTTAGCAGTGATCAAAATAAGTGTCTGCTATTTAAACATGTGCATTTCATCTTATCCATTCCTTCCCTGAAGACTTAGCTCTTAGTTGGGTCTTGGTGTGGCTTTTGTCTTGGATCTTGGTGGCTACTGAATCAAGCTCACTTTGGGTAATATCCTTATAATTTTTATTTTTAAATATATTGTATTTTATTGATTATTTATTTATTTACAGAGAGGAAGGGAGAGGGATAGAGAGTTAGAAACATCGATGAGAGAGAAACATTGATTAGCTGCCTCCTGCACACTCTCTACTGGGGATGTGCCTGCAACCAAGGCATATGCCCTTGACCGGAATCAAACATGGGATCCTTCAGTCCACAGGCCGACACGCTATCCTCTGAGCCAAATCTGTCAGGGCATCCTTATAATTTTTTTTTCTTTTCACTTTGATTTTAGAGAGGAAGGGAGAGGGAGAGAAAGATAGAAACATCAATGATGAGAGAGAATCATTGATTGGCTGCCTCCTGCATGCCCCCCACTGGGGAACGAGCCCACAACCCAGGCATGTGCCCTTGGTGGGAATTGAACCTGGGACCCTTCAGTCTGAAGGCTGATGCTCTATCCATTGAACCAAACCAGCCAGGGCAATCCTTATAATTTTTAACATATTATTTAATTGTTCAATTACATGACAGTACAGGTTTTTTTTGCATGTTTAAAGAAAACATAATTTAACATAACATAATTGTATGCCATACAATGAGAGGAAGGAAGGAAGGAAAGGAAAGAAGGGAGGAGGAAAAGAAGGAGGGAAGGAAGGAGGGGAGAAAATGAGGACAATGTGGACATGATTTAGCAGTGAAAGTTTCACTAATTCATTCATTTTTTCAACAAGTATTTACTGAACCTCGTATATGTGCCTGACATTGTGCTGGGCCTTGGGAATAGTGTTAGCCAAACAAGTCTAGCAACCAGTTCCAGAAACAGGAGAGCTCCTGGAACTGATAAGAGTTTAAAGGGCTAATCAAAGTCAATGGAACTCATTTCTTTCTAAATACAATTATTTTCGGCTGTGTGCATAATGCCACCAGCAAGGATGATTCATCTGGAAGCGTTTCTTTGGCCTTATGTTCTCATGGGAGAGACAGACAAGAAGTGAGTCTATCGCTTACGTGCCAGGAAGAGAAGTAAGGCAGGCTAAGGGAAGAGAGAGGCAGAGGGGCCCTTTCAGAGATGGTGGTCCAGGAGCACCTCCTAAGGAGGAGCCATAGAAAGTAAGAGCCAGCCTAGCCCGTGTGGCTCAGTGGTTGAGCTTTGACCTATGAACCAGGAGGTCACATTTTAATTCTGGTCAGGGTACATGCCAGGGTTGCAGGCTTGATCTCCTGTAGGGGGCAGCCCATCAATAATTCTCTCTTATCATTGATGTTTCTCTTTCTACCTCTCCCTTCTTCTCTGAAATCAATAAAAATATATTTTTAAAAAAGAAAGTAACAGTCAGATGGTTCCGGTGTCACTGACCACCAGGGAAGTCCTCTCAGTGCCTCAGCCTTTGGATTCTGGGAAATGGAGACACTGACGATATCCCCTGGGGTTGCTCAGATGGAAGGAAGCCACGCACAGAGAACCTGAGCTTTGGCTCTCACTGTCATGAGTACTGACTGGACAGGAAACCCTGTGTTTCTAGGACCCCCTCTTTCAGATTTTGACATTGTGCCACAAGCTGAGAAAGGTCAACTCGCTTCTATTCAGAATGCACAAGATAATAATAATAATAATTGTTATTATTATTATTTTAAATATATATTTTATTGATTTTTTACAGAGAGGAAGAGAGAGGGATAGAGAGTTAGAAACATCGATGACAGAGAAACATCGATTAGCTGCCTCTTGCACACCTCCTACTAGGAATGTGCCCACAACCAAGATACATGCCCTTGACCGGAATCGAACCTGGGACCTTTCAGTCCGCAGGCCAAGGCTCTATCCACTGAGCCAAACCGGTTTTGGCATAATTGTTATTATTATTATTATTTGTTCAGATGTTTAGTTAATCTCCTGACTCATCTGTCAGGCCCACAAAGCTGGGAGAGCTTTCTCTGCCTCATTACCACCTCTCCAGGGACTGCACAATTTGGGGCACGAATGAATCCATCTAAAGACAAGATGTGAGAAAATGCCCCATGTTGTGTTTTTACCTTAGAAGCCACTTGGAGTAGAACAAGAGCAGGCAGGGCCTGGGACAGGAATGGGAGGCGGAGTGCACATCTCTTCCACCTTCTTTGTCTCCCTATCCCAGCATACAATAGGGGTTCAATGAGTGTGTGTAGAATGAGTGAGTGGACATCCTGCCTGGTCCCCTCTGTCCTTGGAGGGCAGGAGCCTGTCCCATTTCATTTCCAAGATAGAAGCACACTTGCATGACCCATGCATAATGTTTACTCATGCCTTGTCTTCAGATTTTTTTTTTTTTTTAATCCTTGTCAGAGGATGTGTTTATTGATTTTAGAGAGAAGAAGGGGGTGGGGAGAGAGAAAAAAAATCAATCAGTTGCCTCTCAAGCATGCCCCAAAGGGGATCAAACCCACAACCTAGGTATGTGCGTTGACCAGAACCAGGCCCATTGTTGTAGGCAGCAGAACTGCACCACGTGTTTGACCCATGAAGTCCGACTGGATCTGGGTTCAGCAACCTTGGTACTTGAGTTCTGGCCAGGAAAGAATTCAGAGCCAAGACCCAAACTATAAAATAACATTTATTGGATAAATCACAGAGGTACAAAAAGTATTTCCTAGAAGAAATGGGCTTAGGAAACAAGTTATAGAGATAAAGGAAGGGGATGTGAAGCTTGAGAGTGAGGAAGCTAATGACTGAGGAGACAGGGAGAGGGTAAAAAAAAGGCTCCGGAGGGCTCCCAGAAGGGAAAGTGCACTGGGTCCTTCACCCCAAGTGTCTTAAGGGTGGAG
Organism: Pipistrellus hanaki; assembly: GCF_964339955.1. NCBI lineage: Eukaryota > Metazoa > Chordata > Mammalia > Chiroptera > Vespertilionidae > Pipistrellus > Pipistrellus hanaki. The sequence goes on along the minus strand of NC_140506.1, from coordinate 85,335,596 downwards.
AGGCCAAGGGAAGATCTCAATGGTTGGCAAACTCATTAGTCAACAGAGCCAAATATCAACAGTACAACGATTGAAATTTCTTTTGAGAGGCAAATTTTAAAATATATATATTTTATTGATTTTCCACAGAGAGGAAGGGAGAGGAATAGAGAGTAAGAAACATCGATGAGAGAGAAACATCAATCAGCTACCACCTGCACACTCTCTACTGGGTATGTGCCCACAACCAAGGTACATGCTCTTGACTATAATAGAATCGAACCTGGGACCCTTGAGTCCTCAGGCCAACACTCTATCCACTGAGCCAAACCGGTTAGGGCGAGAGCCAAATTTTTTAAACTTAAACTTTTTCTAATGTCTCTTCTTCAAAATAGACTCGCCCAGGCCATGGTATTTTGTGGAGGAGCCACACTCAAGGGGCCAAAGAGCCGTATGTGGCTCATGAGCCGCAGTTTGCCGATCACGGCAATAGACTATCCAGCAGTTTTTCAGGTGTGTCCTTTCAGGGTGTGGTCTCCACTGATTGATTTGTCTGCATTAGGGCAGGGGTCAGTATTAATGCAGCTGGTTCTTAAGACAGTTGTTGCTCTTCTGGGTCTGAAGTTAAAATGCAACGGAGGCCTAGATGTTATCTCTAAGGAGGATAGTTCAGGGGGTCCAAACTCCATGACCAGCATTATTCACATGAGCCAGGAGGTTATGGTTCAATTCCCAGTTGGGACACATGGCTCAATCCCCAGTAGGGGGCATGCAGGAGGGAGCCCATCAATGATTCTCTCTCATCATTGATGTTTCAATCATTCCCTCTCTCTTCCTCTCTGAAATCAATTAAAAAAAAAAAAAATATATATATATATATATATATATATATATATATATATATATATATTGTATATATATATTTTTTAAGTGGCCTAGATAAGACTTTTTGACCAGTTATTTTATATTTCAAAGGTCCTAAGACTTTGGTTTCATAAAGCCAATCCTACCTAATAAAAGAGAAACATGCAAATTGACAGCACCTTCGCTAAGCCCACAAGCCCCACTCACCAGCCAATCAGGGTGAGTATGCAAATAAACCCAACCAAGATGGCGGTCAATTTGCATACCCAGGCCAGAAGGAAGACTAAAGACGCATAGAAAGAAGCCAAGCATTGCAAAGAAGCAAGCAAGTGGGGCAGGGGAGAAGGAAGGGAAGCAGGTGGAGCAGGGGGAAAAGGGAGGGGAGCAGGCGGGCTGAGGGAGTAAGGAGGGAGAAGGGAGGGAAGCAGGCGAGGCAATGATTGAAGCAGGTAGCCCTATTGCAAGAATCTTCTTGCAAGGGGCACCTAGTTATCTATAAGGATTTTGAGCTGAACAAAGGAGGTTTCAGGGAAGGTAAAAGGATTTAGGGGGCTTTGACATTCTGGAGTCACATGTCTGGGCCTCTAAAGACTATTTATAAAACAAAGGCAATAGTGTTGTTGGTGGGGGTTTTGTGTTTTTGTTTTTGTATCTTTGGTGGGTTTTTTTTGGGAGGTGGGAGGTCATTTTTTGTGATATCTTAAGGATTAGCAAATGTTGACAAAGGACTAACAAACTTACTCATCCATTTTTGGATTGTTCGTTTCCACTTGGGTATATTTTTCTTTCAGGCTCTGTAGCAATTATAGAGATCTAGTTTACAGGTAGTGTATAGCTGAGGTCATTGCTGAGAGCCATAACGGCTTGCATATATGAAAAAGACACATTGATTTAAAAAGGCCTCCTTCTCCATTCACTTCCCTTGGAGCGGCAAAACAGGTCTAATGCAGGATAATATTAAACTTAACAGTGCCATTAACTGGCCAAACCTCCCCATTGCCCACAGTATAGTGGGGCCAAGCTATGTTGCAAAAAGAAGTTTACGGGACCCAAAGGGCTATTTGAGACACTGTAGACTGGTCCCCCATCTACAGAGACAAATTCTGAGCCAAGAGTTACCGGTGTCCCTGCTAGTCTCTGGGCTGTCGTCCTGTGGTTGAGAACCACAATGGGGCAGGTTCCCTTTCGCCAGGGAAATAGCTGGGGTGCTCTGAGGACAGACTTACCAAGCATCCCCGAGATGGCCAGTCACCGGGAGGATGGACTCACTCCATTCAGACAGGTGGACTCCACTCCACAGGGATGTCCTACCACGTGGGTGCCTCCGGGGTGTAGAGTTTTACCCTGTGTCCTGTGGACAGACTTACTAATGGTCACAGGAGTAGCTGGTCACGGTACCAATGGACTCGCTCAACTCAGACAGGTGGACTCCACTCTACACAAAGCCAATCCTAAGGGAGGCGTCCCTGCTTGTCTGCCTCCGGACTTAGCCAGCCTCACCGGAGGTCCCCCCATCATATCTGTTCGTACAAGGGCACCTAGAAAACTTGTGCCACAGCTCCTGTCTATAGTAGTAGAGCTAGTCACCTGTTGCCCTGCCTTTTATGTTCCCAAAAGCACTGGTCCTATTAAGAGGCCTAGGAGAGCAATGGGCCCTTGAAGGGAAGGGAGTTCCTGTTAAGTTATCCCTGAGGCTCTCAAAGAAGTTGGTTACAGGGACCAGAGAAGACTCCTGGTGACCTCTGTATGTTATTGGGGCCAGCCAGACAGAGATAGCACCTTGGGCCCTGGGGGAAAGTCCTGTCGGCCTTCTCTAGGAAGCTGAGAACAGCCGGTATCCCTTACTTCCGGAGCAGAATGAGTTCAGGCTCTCATTTATCCAGTAAAAGGTCCTGTTCAGGCCCTCAAAAGCAATTTCAATTAAAAAGTCAAAGTTAAGAAGCAGCCACCCAGGCCCTGGCTGGGTAGCTTAGTTGGTTAGAGCATTGTCCCAATATGCCAAGGTTTTGGATTTGACTCCAGTCAAGACACATATGAGAATTAACCACTGAGTGCATAAATAAGTGGAACAATAAATAATATGGGGTTTTTTTTTTTCTCTCTCTCTCTCTCAAAATGAATAAATAAAATTTAAAAAAGCAGCCATCTTTTCTTCTTCAGAGGGTTCTTTAGTTATCTAGATTCTTATCTTTTGGCCTAGGGTCTTTCAACCCTTAACCCTTAGCTCCATTTTGAAGATTTCAAAAAAAAAGCTCAAAGAAAGTCAGCCTGAATGCAACTCCAGACACAAAGAAAGAAAGAGAAAGGGAAGAAAGGAACATCCTTCCAGTCAAAGGGCAAGGATCTTTCTCTCCATTGGAACTCATAACCTGACATGGAAAAGCTGCTGGGAAGGGCTTGGTGTCATCCTGCCATGGGAGTCTTCTATGAGAGAGAGAGAGAGAGAGAGAGAGAGAGAGAGAGAGAGAGAGAGAGAGAGAGAGAGAGATATGACTGGAGGAAAGATGCAGGAAGGAAAAAAGTTAGTTTATGTCCTTCAAGCCACGGAGGCGCAGACGACTGGCTTACCAGTGAGGAAACAATCCAAATCTTGGCACCATTCTGTTGTAGGCGGAGGAACAGCACCAGGTGGGGTCAGACTGGACCTGGGTTCAGCAACCTCAGTCGTTGAGTTCTGGCTAAGAAAGAATTCAGAGCCAAGACCCAAACTATAAGAGAACATTTGTTGGGTAAATCACAGAGATACAAAAAGTAACTCTTAGAAGAAATGGGCTTAGGAAACAAGTTATAGAGGTAAAGGGAGGGCCCATGGGAGTGAGGAAGCTAACGGTAATGTGGCTGGGGAAGGTCTTAAGGATGGATATTTTAGGGAAGATCTCAATAGAATATTCAGCAGTTTTCCAGGTGTGTCCTTTCAGGGTTGTGGTCTCCACTGATTGATTGGTCTGCATCAGGGCAGAGGTCAGTATTAATGCAGCTGGTACTGAGGTCAGCCTTGGCTGGTTTTGTTGCTCTTCTGGTTTGAAGTTGAAATACAACTTTCTTCTAGGGAGGATGGGTCAGGGGGTCCAAGCTGCACGACCAGCATTATGCTAGGGGAGGAAAGGTCGGTCACCTGGGGGCAAGGTCCCACCTACATTTTGTCCTTTGCTAGGTCCTGATGACCTTCTGACCTGGTCTATAGTCCTTGCTCTGCTCATGTCTGTCTAACTGCCTACCACGCCACGACATTTGATGTATGGAATGATACTCAACCAACTGAATGGCACTGGCCAGAGCTTGTCTTCAGATTCTTCCCTTCATTCAACAGGGGCCTGAGGGACCAGCTGAGACTTTGACGGGCTAAGTAGCTCGAGTAGAAACCACGAAGCACCCACTTAACCCGGTGTGGGCAGGACAGGAGCTGATTCAGACCCAGCGCTCAGCTTCCTCTGGGCGCATCTGCCAGCATAGGGATGCCAGGCAGCAGTGTCTGGATGGCCTGCCCCGACCCCCTGACCTTATGCCGAGACATCCCAAACATGGACTGTAATTTTCTTCTCCCTGCTGAGGTTCTCTGCAAAGAGAGGGCAGTTTTCAAATTTAGTAAGCACAAGAATCCCTGAGGAATGTTAACAATGCAGATTCCTCAGTCCCACCTTGGGTCAGGCTGGGCGGGGATTTGGACATCTACACTTTCCAACAGCCTTCCTCAGACACCTTTCTCCCGGCCCCCTCCTCCAACTCCCGCCCTCCCCCCTCCCCCCCCCCCCCCCCCCCCCCCGGCCACACACACACTCAAAGTAACTCTGACAGAGCTGGGTTTTATTTTTTTTTTTTTTAATATTTTTTATTGATTTCAGAGAGGAAGGGAGAGGAGAGAGAGAAACATCAATGATGTGAGAGAAGCATCAGTTGGTTGCCTCCTGCAGACCCCCTACTGGGGATCGAGCCCTCAACTCAGGCACGTGCCCTGACCAGGAATTGAACTGTGACCTCCTTGTTCATAGGTCGAAGCTCAACCACTGAGCCATGCCAGCCAGGCCATAGCTGGTTTTTAGATCACTCTTCGGGAAACCCTAGGCGGGGATACAAAATGCTATATTTATTTCGAATAGGAATGAACTGGGTGTAAATTTCTTCTCTCTCTTTATTCATGTTCAAATGGAATCAACCGGGTCTAGAAAATGTCTGAGCTCTTTATGTCCTGTCATTCCTCTTGAGGTAATAGTAAAAGCCAGAGGAAACATTCAGAACCCACTAGGCAAATTTGCATGACATTGCACCACATTTGCATTTTTATCCCCACAACACATCCAGGGACAATACTATAAGTATCATCTTTATTTTTCAGAGGAGGAAACAAATGACCTGTCCAAAGTCACCTATCTAATAAGAAGGCAGAGCTAGTATTTGAACTCAAGACTGAGTGCTTACTGCCATGCCATGCTGCCTACCTACACCAGAGACCTAAACAGGTGGCAGGTAACACACAAGAGGAACAGTAAGTGCAGGCACCCCTGGGGAGATGTTTCCCAGAGGATAGATTTGGCATTGAGAGCTCATTTGTCTTTTCCTCTAGCCATCATAGAGACCTCTATCAGACACCCATTCAACTCCTAGGATGCTGTTGACCATAGGTGGAGGTCAAAATGGTTAGGTATTTGATGCATGGGACTGGGGTAGTCAGGACCAAAGTTTGATCCCCAAAGCATTAGGTTTGTTTTCAGCATGGCACCACTTAGAAGAGGGTAGATTTTACTGCTATAAATATTCAGACATATAGACCTGGTTTGCCTGAGTGGGAAGATAAGATGAGAAGCAGCGGTCCCCTCTCTCCTCTGCAAAGGTCAGAGATGTCTCAGGGAGATCATACCTATTTCTGTCTCCTGTAATTTGTGATGGCCCCATGCATTCTGTATGGCAGGGTGGCTTATGAAAGTCAATACAACCTGTCCTCTCTCTGAAGCAGACAGAAATGAGATGTGAGGTATGGTTGCTTCTGTTACTGCCTTAAGATGGGCCCTGTGCTGGATAGGATCATGACTCCTCAAAAGAGCCCATACCCCAATCCCTGGAACCTGTAAATATGCTATCCTATATATAAAAAAAGCATAATATGCAAATTGTTCCGTAGACTGGGAGTTGTCCGGGAGCTCGAACAGGAGGCAGGGCCACCTGGGAGAAAGGAGGGAGGCCCCGGCAGTGGCCAGGGGAAGGGAGGGATTACCCGGCCAGCAGCTGGCAGCTGCTAGGGACCCTACTAGTACATGAATTTTGTACACTGGGCCTCTAGTTTTACATTACAAGGGGTGAATTTAGGTTGCTAATCAGCTGACCTTAAATGAGGGGTTAGTATCCTAGATTATCCAGGTGACACCAAAGTAACCACAAAGCTTCTTAAAAGAAGCAGAAGAACCAAAATCAGGGATATGGAATGGTGAGTAATATTTGGGCATCCATGGCTGGCTTTTAAGATGGAAGGGGGCTATGAGCCAAGGAATGTGTGCAGCCTCTTAGAGAAGCTGGAAAAAGCGTGAAAACAGATTCTCCTCTAGAGCCTCAAGAAAGACACAAAACCCTGATGACAATTCCTATTAGCTTGCTGACACAACCCCCCATCAGAATTCTGACCACTAGCATTTGTGTTGTTGAGGCCACTAAGTTTTTGGTAACTTGTTATAGCAGCCACAGGAAACTAATACTGGCGAAGAGTACTGACACTGGGCATAATGCTCAGGGGCCCTGCTTAACCATCCATGGCCACCCTCTATCATCTACCACACCACAGGAGAGAGAGTGAGAGAAACACGCTGTGGCCAGAATTGAGCTCTAGAGCTGCACAGTCCTTGGCATAGTCCAGGAGCAAAAGAAATCGGGCTGGAGAGAGAAAGAATGAATCCAACCTGAGGAGAGAAACAGAGCCAAGGGGCTCTTGAAATGCAAATCAAGTATGCATTTCTGATGACTTTCCAAATCTGGACCATCCTGAGGTCCTACCAGCAGCTCCCTATCTTTATAGCAAGCTGTCCGCTTTGCTTAAGTGAGCTGTGTTCCTGTTCCAGCAGACTCCTACCAACCCAGGGAGCACTTGGATACAGCCATCGATCTCTTGGGTTGACTTTTGCTAAAAATCCAGGGGGGTTAAGATTCAGATTATACCCAGTGCATGGTGCCAGGGTCCTTGGAGGTTGTGATGAAAATGATGTTTGATTCTCTTTGATTGGTGGATGAGATAAGTTCTCATAGCTATTCTAGGAAAGCAGCTCTGTCAACAAGCATGTCAAACTCAAAGGCTAACACAGGCCAAATAAATGAAGCATGCAGTGAGTTTGACATGCTTGTTCTACAAGAAGCCTAGGTGGTATAGTAAATGAAATTCCTTTGCCCAGAGGAGAATCCAAGATGGCTGCTCGGGTAGGCAACTAGCCGCAGCCGCACACAACAACTTTAATAAAATACAACTAAAATATAAAATGGACATTACCCAGAACTACAGGAAAGTCGATTGACTGGAAATCCTACAACAAGAAGCAAGGAGAAAACCAGAAGGAAGCACGGAGAAGCTGTAAAAGCCTAAGGTACGGAGACACGCGGCGCGCGCGGAGAGGACGGAGCCGGAGAGGAGGGAGGCCGAGTGCCTGGCGGGCGTTCCCTAGCAGAAAGGAGATAAAACTCCGACTGTGCTGGGCCCCTGACTGCTCTGAACCCCCGTTCTGGGCCAGACCCCGGGGACTCAGGCTCAGCCATAGGGAGCTGGGCTGTAAGTCGGAACCCCGGGGTAGCGGAGAAAGGAGGTCCCGGAGGCGCGCACACTGCCCCCAGAGAAGGGACGGTCGGCTGTGCAGCGGGATTGCCCTGACGGGAAGGAGACTGGGGCTCCAGACTGCTGTGAACGCCACCTCCAACTCCACTCCCAACTGAACTGAACCCCAATACCGGGCTCATTGTGGGAGAGCATAGACTGTTTGGCAGCAGGCGAAAATCGAGGGCACCTTTCTCTCAGAGGCGCCGGCAGCGAGCACTGAAGGACCCGCATAGGGCGGGGCTGACGGAAGCCAAAGCTGCAGGCTCCACCCTGAAACCCCGCCCCATCTGTAACTGCGAAATGCGACAACAAAATAGATCACAAACGAAAGAAATGGAGGACAAAAAGCGTCTGGATATAGAGTTCAAATCTACGCTTATAAGGTTTTTCAAGAATTTCCTAGAAAAGATGGATAAGGCCTATGAGGATATGAAAAGAGACCATCAAGAAATGATAAGGGAACAACAAGAAATAAAGAATACATTGTCTGAAATAAAAAATATTCTACAGAGTCCTAAAAACAGAAGGGAAGATCGCAAGAATCAAGTCAAAGATTTGGAACATAAAGAGCCAGAAGACACTCCTCCACAGAAGCTAGAAGGCAAGAGAATCCAGAAAATTGAAGATAATGTAAGAAACCTCTGGGACAACTTCAAGCGAACCAACATCAGAATTATGGGGGTTCCAGAAGATGAGAGAGAGCAAGATATCGAAAACATACTGAAAGAAATAGTGAAAGAAAACTTCCCCCACCTGGTGAAAGAATTTGACTTACAAGTCCAGGAAGTGCACAGAACTCCAAACAAAAGGAATCCAAAGAGGACCACACCGAGACACATCATTATTAAAATTCCAAGAGCAAAAGATAAAGAGAGAATATTAAAAGAAGCAAGAGCAAAGAAGGTAGTAACTTATAAAGGAGCACCTATACGATTGTCAGCTGACTTCTCAACAGAAACCATGCAGGCCAGAAGGGAATGGCAAGAAATATACAAGGTGATGAATAGCAAGAACCTACAGCCAAAAATAAGCTACCCAGCGAAGCTATCACTCAGAATCGAAGGCCAGATAAAGAGCTTCACTAATAAAAAAAAGCTAAAGGAGTTCATCACCACCAAACCAGAATTATATGAATTGCTGAAGGGGGTTCTTTCAGAAGAGAAAGTAAACAAAGATAAAAATTATGAACAACAAATACGTAATTACCAACAAGTGAATCTAAAAAACCAAGGAAATTAAAAAAATCTGATGAACAATATTAACTGTTGAATATAATAGAATCAGAGGTATGGAAGGGGAGTGAACTGACGATTCTTGGGGAAAAGGGGAGAGGGGAGCGTGGGAAGAGACTGAACATAAACTGTGCACCTATGGATGAGGACAATGGGGAGAGGGGAAAGGGCAGAGGGTGGGGTGGGAACCTGGTGGAGGAGAGCAATGGTGGAGGGGGGGGGGAAGGAACATTTGTAATAATATGAAAAATAAAAACTTATTAAAAAAAAAAAAAAGAAATTCCTTTGCCCAGCCAGTGTTGCTCAGTGGTTGAGCATCATGGTTTGATTCCCCATCAGGGCATATGCCCAGTTGGGGGCTCTATCCCCAGTGTGGGGTGTGCAGGAAGCAACCAATCAAAGATTCTCTCTCATCATTGATGTTTCTATCTCTCCCTTTCCCTCCCTTCCTCTCTGATATCAATAAAAAAATATATTTTTAAAAAAGAATTTTCTGTGACGAGCCTTAGAAGAGTCAACTAGACAATTTGACTCCAGGCCTTTCCTGTTTTTCTAGGTCACAAGGCCCAGGATGATGAATTCATAGCCAGCATCATGGCAAACATGGCGCTTTCTCCCTTCCCTGTGAAACACCCCAGCATGTACAGTAGGATCATTTCATATTAGGTCTGTGATTTCATAAGTCTGGTTGAGCTACTATGCAAATACAGGGTAACCTTGTGTAAATGGAAATTTCCCCTCTCTGGGTCACAGTGCCCTCAGTGATAACATGGTGGGGATGGAGTAAAGGTTTGTAGTCCTTGTGTAACATATATATGATTAACTATTGTATATTTCCACCTCTCTCCAAGTTCCTCTGGGAGAACATCATGTGATCCTAGGCTACCCCTTCCTTTCTTTGCATGTGGCTTAGGTTGGTCAGAGTACTTCATCCCCCCAGACCACTGGATTGGCTCAAGACATAGGCATGCAGTCCACACTGAGCCAATCAGAATCTGGGAGGCAAAAGTTTTTCTAATGGGGCTGCTTAACTGGAGGAAGGGGGGTGTTAAAGCAACAAAGGTCATTGTTTCTGCTACTTGGACAGACTATCCTTGCAAATAAAGCCAGGTAGCAACTCACAGAACAGAGAGAAAGGAAGAGAGCAGGAAAAAGAGACAGGAAACTCTTACCTTTGAAGTTCTCATGACTCACCCATCAACTAGCTATTAGCTAAACTCTTTGGGTTTGCACTTAAATGAGAAAATCTCGCCCTGGCTGGTTTGTTCAGTGGTTAGAGCGTCCATCTGTGGACCGAAGGGTCCCAGATTAGATTTCGGTCAAGGGCACGTATCTCTGTTGTAGGTTCCATCTCCCTGTGCGTATGGGAGACAACCAATCAATGTGTCTCTTTCACATCCGTATTTCTCTTTCTCTGTCTCTCCCCCTCCCTTCCACTCTCTCTAAAATTCGATGGAAAAAAATATCCTCAGGTGAGGATTAACAAAAAAATAAAAATAAAAAATAAAAATAAAAATAAGTAGAAGAAGAAGAAGAAGAATATAAGAAAGTCGCATTTTATAGGGCCTCCAGTTTATGTGATTTGGAGTGGCCCTTCTCGACTAAAAAAAAGTTTAATTACAGTGATAAAATTAGTAGGAAACAAACAGTTGGCCAGATTTGCCCAAAAGATATAGTTTGCTGACTCCTGATCTAATGCATCGGCGGAGGACATACGACTTATAAATACACCTAAAACAAAAAAATTATTAGGTTCCCTCCCAGGGCTTAAGAAAGAATAAGATAAGGCCCCCCAACTCAGGCTGCATGACCCTCACCTTTAAGGCACCTCTATTTGCACCCAGTTAGGATGAGTGGTTTTATTTGTTTGCATCTATTACTTTTTTCTCTGGATATTATATCAGATTAAGATCACACTGCCTTATGACTATATTGATCTCTGAGTCTGTCTATGGGGCACTTGATAGCTGGCAAATTATTAAGAATATTTATACTCTTTCTTCTTTTGCCATACTCCCTCCCCCCCAAAAAAAATCAAAACAAAACAGAAAAATAAAGCCCCAGATTCTACCAGTACTCTCTGTTCTCGCCTTTGGAAACCAATTAAGCAGCTCTGTGCACTCAATTCAGCTCCCACTAACAACATAAATAAGCTTAATAACAGGTGTGAGGCACTGTGCTAAACATTTTAAAGACATTTTCTTTTTAAGAAAATATATTTTATTAATTTTTTATAGAGAGAAAGGGGAAGGGATAGAGATTTAGAAACATTCTTGTAAATAGCTACTATTATCCCCATTTAGCAGATGAGGAAACTGAGGCACAGAGGGTTTAAGCAACCTGTCCAAGGTCACATAGCTAACAAGGTTCTAACTATAAATGCTCTTACTCACTATGCTAAATAGAGAAAAGCACTTTAGTACATACTTCCATTGGCCAAATTCTCACCTTAGATTTTCTATTTTTTAAAGTATGTTTTTATTGATTTTTAGAGTGAATGGAAGAGAGAGGGAGGGTTTGATAGAAACATCAATGATGAGCCTGGCTGGTGTGGCTCAACCATTGAGCGTTAATCCAGGAATCAAGAGGTCGCTGGTTCAATTCCCACTCAAGGCACATGCCCGGGTTGTGGGCTCAATTCCTGGTGGGGGCAGTGCAGGAGGCAGCCAATCGATTACTTCCTCTCTCATCAATGTTTCTTTTCTATTCTAAAGGAAGGAAGGAAGGTTGGTTAATAATGAGAGAGAATTATTGATTGGCTGTCTCCTGCAAGTCCCCCACTGGGGATCAAGCCTGCAACTTGGGCATGTGCCCTGACCGGGAATTGAACCGTGACCTCCTGGTTCATAGGTAGATGATCAAGCACTGAGCCACCCCAAGTGGGCACATCCTTTAAACTTAAGTTGTGAGAGGATGAAGACTTGACAGTCTTTTTAATTCTGTATCCTACTACCTGATATACTTCCTGGCACAGACAAGGTACCCAGTAAATGTTTGTTGAATTGGTCAGTATTTGTTAAAGCCAAATCATTTCTAGCAGATACATCATTTAGGTAATGAATGAGGTTTATCTCATTTTGCCCAACACAAATTCAGGGTATTAAAATAAAAATAAAAAAGAGTTATCCAATGTCGAAACCAGTTTGGCTCAGTGGTAAAGCGTCCGTCTGCGAACTGAAAGGTCCCAGGTTCGATTCCGGTCAAGGGCATGTACATTGGTTGCGGGCACATCCCCTGTAGGGGGTGTGCAAGAGGCAGCTGGTGGATGTTTCTCTCTCATCTACATTTCTAGCTCTCTATCTCTCTCCCTTCATCTTTGTAAAAAATCAATAAAATATATTTAAAAAAATAAAAAAGAGTTATCCAAATGATTGCTGGGTGGGTGGGTGGTCTGGCAGCACCTCTAACTTCCCTTTAATACTAAGCCACGGTGTGCCTCAGGAGACAGTCTCCAGAAAGAATGAATCCTACCTTTGCATGGCTAGGGCCCTTTACCAGTCTTAGAAAGCTCTTGGGATGTTCCTAGAATTATTATGGCAACCCACTGAGACTCCAAGCACTACTGCCAAATTCATCGCCCTAAATGCCATGTAGCTCCTTTCCAAAAACCTCCCAGTGTTGTCATCTTATGATAAGATCCAACTCCCATGACTGTCATTGGAGGATTTCACTCTGTTCTGACTAGCATCACCTCTCTTGGCATATAGAGCATATGGCCATGGCATTCTAGACTCAAATCCTGCCTCCTCTCTCACTAGTTCTGTGATCCTGGGAAAAATCACTAAACTCCCGGTGGCTTCCATTTCTCTATCTGTAGAATGGAGTTAATAATATCCATTTCTTTTCTTTCTTTTTAAAATAATTCTTTATTGTTGAAACTACTACATATAATAATACCCATTTCATGAGGATGTTGAGAGGATAAGACAATGATTGTCTTTTTAATTATTTGTAACCCTCCCCTGAGGATATTTTTCCCTTGATTTTTAGAGTGGAAGGGAGGGAAGAGGGAATGGTGCGGGGAGAAACATTGATGTGAGAGAGACACATTAATTGGTTGCCTCCTACATGTGGCCCCAGCCAGGGATCGAACCAGCAACCAAGGTACATGCCCTTCACTGGGAATCAAATCTTCTACCCTTCGGTCTGCAGGCCGACACTCTAACCACTGAGCCAAACCAGCCAGGATGAGACAATAATTGTCTAGCACAAAGCAGGGTGTGTACACTCACCACTGTTGGTCCATGTTATGACGTGGACTGTATTTATCCTTTCATCTAGTTAGGCTGGTCTGATGACCACACCCTGAGGAGGAGTGGCCCATTCTTGCCAATATGAGCAACAATGAGGAGGAGGATAAACAACTCACATTTATTGAGGCTTATTCTGTACCAGGCACCATATAGGGCCATGCTCTCTTTCATGGGCCCTTCCTAAAAATAAAAATAAAAAAATAAAAAATAAAAAAAATTATATGTTATGACTGTATTAGTACAAAGACAATTCCATTTTTTCTTCTGATAATAAAACAAATTAAAATATTTGCGGGGCCCCTAAAAGTACCAGGGCACCTAGGCCCTTTGCCTGTTGTGTCTAATGGAGAATTTGACCCTGGGATTTAATTGTCCTAAACATAGTCTCATTTCATTGTCCCATGGAGCAGGGACAGAATGGAGCACCTTTTATGTCTAGGATTCATTTCTAAAGATTTGCCACCAAGCTGGACCCAAGTTGGCAAATGTTTCCATTTCCCAAAGATTTACATGTAAGAGGAGCCATCAAATCATATTCAATATCCTGAGCCTTGCATTCCTCAGACCCTAGTAACTTTGGAAATTTAATGATTTCTGATGCATTTACATTTCAGAGGGGAGGCATTTCAAATTATTTTAAATTGGGTGCACTGAGCAAGTTTCACTGGTATTTGGTCTATCGTGCTATTTCAAATTCACAATATTCAAACAGTACTGTGTTGTTATATCCAGTTAGAGTTGGAGCTGTAGAGATTACCCAAGATTGTCTGATTCCAGAGCTCAAGATCTCAGCCACAACATATCACCTTTGTACCCATCTTCTCCCTACCCTGGCAAGCTCTCTTTATTTTTTTTTAAATTAAAATAAAACATTTTTTTGCAAGCTCTTTTTAATCCTCTCCACTCCTTCCTTGAGGCCTTCCTGGAATATCACCTCCTCCAAGCTGCCCCGCCCTGATCACACAGCCCACACTTCCTCGACTCTGTCCCTATCCCAGTTGCTGGAAGCTAATTCCAGCACGTCAGCAGGGCTGAATCATCTGGAATGCCTGAAGGAATTTCCCCAAACCTGAAAAGGATGCATAAATGATTGCTTGCTGCCAGACAGCTGAGGGCATTTCAATCTACATCAGTGTTTCCCAAACTTCTCTCATGATGAGAATCACCTGGTGGAGTTGTTAAAACACAGATTTCTGAATCCCAACTAAGAAGTGCTAAACTAGAATTTTTGAGAACATATAGGTAAAATTGCATACCTAACTTAGTGCCCAATACTTCTAACATCTGTCTTAGAGCACTAGTTAAGTATACAATTTTACCTATATGTTCCCAAAAATTCTAGTTTAGCACTTCTTAGTTGGGATTCAGGAATCTGTGTTTTAACAACTCCACCAGGTGATTCTCATCATGAGAGAAGTTTGGGAAACACTGATCTACATGGTATTGCCTCCTGCTGGCCGAACACCTGAACCGCTGAAGTCAGTTCCACAATCTGACAATGGATTCTTGCCAAAAACAGCTGTGAAGGCAATTCCCCCAATCTGACAATGGATTCTGTATAGTAAACCTTGCCTTTCATGTATATCTACTTTGCCTTAGGACAATTTGTGTCAATAAAAAAGCAAAGGGTCCAGAGATTCAGAAGAACTTGATTTTTTTTAGCTAAGTCTTCTCTGGCTCCCCAAAATGCCTTCCAAAATTATGTTTCATCTCTGGACTCTTTTTTTTTTTTTTTTTTTTAATATATTTTATTGATTTTTTACAGAGAGGAAGGGAGAGAGATAGAGAGCCAGAAATGTCGATGAGAGAGAAACATCGACCAGCCGCCTCCTGCACAACCCCCACTGGGGATGTGCCCGCAACCAACGTACATGCCCTTGACCAGAATCGAACCCGGGACCTATCAGTCTGCAGGCCGACGCTCTACCACTGAGCCAAACCGGTTTCAGCCATCTCTGGACTCTTGATTAATTTACATTCAGTGCCTTTTCCAGATTCCTGAACCCTTCTCAATGCTGGATACAGACCCCCGGCACCTAGTGTCGATCAATGGTCGATGGTCAATTGGTCATTGGCTCCAATTCAGTGCGAACAGGAAGCTCCAATTTAGAGTGCAGTGAAGAAACTTTATTCAGTACAAATAGAATGTAAGGCCACACGGCTGTGAAAAGCAACACAGTATGAGGCAGCACTTCTCCGGACAGACAGCTCTGCTCTGGACTGATCCTTGCTGGTCTGTACTGCTGTGCATTGCTCTGCTCCATGCTGGTCTGCTTTGCACTGCGCTGGTCTGTTCCACTCTGCTCCTGCGAAATATTTGGTGTTTCAGCTCAGTCAGGGAAACACAGTCTTTGGTCTTGGGTAGAAAGGGAAAGTGCCCAATACTTATTACGGATGACAGGATAAAACATGGCTCTGATGGAAAAAAATAATAATATTAGCCCTGGTCAGTGTTTCTCAGTGGTTAGAGTGTCAGACCATGGACTGAAGGGTCATAGGTTCAATTCCCTGTCAAGGGCATGTACCTGGGTTGCAAGTTCTATCCCCAGCCCCTGTCATGGTGGGTGTGGAAGGCAACCGATTGATGTGTCTCTCTCACTTCGATATTCCAACCCCTTCTCCCATTCCCTCCTTTCCATTCTCTCTAAAAATTAATGGAAAAATAAGAAGAAGAAGAAGAAGAGAAGTGCGCTCTCAGAGCCAGAGGGGAGCTGGCTTATATGGACAGAAGTTCTCCCTCCTGGTCTCTGATTGGTCCATCCTCTACTTTTTGTTTTTGTTTTTAATTTGAGCCCAGTTAGCTACCAGGAACCCTTCTCAGGGTTCTCTTCTTTCTCAGGTCCATATTTCCCCCTTCTGGTCAGAACCCGTGGACAGAGTGTTGGTGATCCATCAGGTCAGTTTGTCCCATGTCAGTGCCAGAGTGGCTTGGCTACTTGCTCTGGTTCCATCTAGTTCCTTGGTGGGGACTCCTGGGGCAGGGAAGTAACCAATGGAGTAACTAGAGCCATTTGCTTACAAGAGGTCTCGCAGGCACCTGCCAAACTCAAAATTCACAAGCTCTTATAAAAGTAGCCCAAACAAGTTAAAACAACAAAGGTACTGAGTTCGTAAGAGAAATCATGGACAACTGACAAAAGGTATTTGGCATCAGAAATAAAGGTTCCAACCATCATGAATTACACACATGGAGGGGATACAGTGGAGTGATGAATTATTTCTTCTTCTTTTTTTATTCCATTTTTTAAAATTAATCCTCACCCGAGGATATTTTTCCATTGATTTTTTTTTAATATATATTTTATTGATTTTACACAGAGAGGAATTGAGAGGGACAGAGAGTTAGAAACGCCAATGAGAGAGAAACATCAACCAGCTGCCTTCTGCACATCCCCCACCGGGGATGTGCCCGCAACCAAGGTACATGCCCTTGACCAGAATCGAACCCGGGACTCTTCAGTCCGCAGGCCGACGCTCTACCACTGAGCCAAACCGGTCCCGGCTCCATTGATTTTTAGAGAGTGGGAGGAAAGGGGAGAGACAGAGAGAGAGAAACATAGATGTGAGAGAGATACATTGATCTGCTGCCTCTCGCATGTGCCTGATGGGGACTGGGGATCGAGCCTGCACATGAGGTACCTGCCATTCCCTTCAGTTTGCAGGCCAATGGTCTGTCCACTGAGCCATATCAGCTGGGGCCTGATGTATTATTTCTATCCTTTATGCAATGATTACTCAAATTTTTGTAGGAGGCTTTAAACATTTGGTTATACAGAACACCACAAGCTTGACAATAAAATATGTTAAAACAAATTATAATAACAATTTGCAACCCAGATCTTAAAATAGCTCTGAGCCCAGTTGGGATCCAACTGAAAATGTCAGAAAATTTAAGTCCTAACCAGCCATAGACCCTAGAAACAAAACGGGGATGCCCCGTAAGGGCTCTGGCAAGGTTAAGGAGTTCGGTTGTTTCAAACTCTACCTGGGAAGAAGCATTTTCCCCAAGTACAGCAGGAGGTATTGGCTGTGGCTCAAACTCCTCCTTGGGCTACAAGCACATAATCAAGAGTGACTGTTGTTGAGGACTATTTGTACTCAGAAGTCTAAAGATATTTGCTGGGTTCAAATCGCTGAAAACAAAAAACAAGCAATTTGATTGATGGTTCTAGTTAGGTTTCACAGTATATTTAATTAAGCAGTTCCAAGGCCATCCCATGAACATACAATTCTGAGAAAGCAATTACTCCCACCTCCTGAAAAACCTGCCAGCAAGCCACATCCCACAGAAAGGCCATGAGAGCTATCTTAAAAAAATAATATATATATATATATATATATATATATATATATATATATATATATACATATACACTTGATTTTACAGAGAGGAAGAGAGAGAGAGCGTTAGAAACATCTATCAACTGCCTCCTGCACGCTCCCTACTGGAGACTGAGCCCGAAACCATGGTACATGCCCTTGACCAGAATTGTACTCAGGACCCTTCAATCCAAGGGCCAATGCTCTATCTACTTAGCCAAACCGGTTAGGGCTTTTTAAATAACTTTTTTTTTTTTTTTTTTATTGATTTCAAAGAGGAAGGGAGAGGAAGAAAGAGATAGAAGCACCAGTGATGAGAGAGAATTATTGATGGGTGGCCTCCTGAACGTCCCCTACTGGAGATCGAGCCCCCAACCTGGGCATGTGCCCTGACTGGAAATTGAACTGTAACTTTGTGGTTCATAGGTTGATGCTCAACCACTGAGCCACACCGGCTGGGCAAGCGCTGTCTTCATAAACAGAGGGATCCACACATCAGGGGCCTAATATCCTCTGATCAGGCCTTCTTTTTCCTCCGATGAGAACTCTGAGGGGTGGCTATTATCGTCCTGAGGACAGTAAAACAAAACATCCAGTGTCCCAGTCAGCCTCCAGCTATCTAGAGTCTAGACCCATGGTCGGCTAACTGCGGCTCTCGAGCCACATGCGGCTCTTTGGCCCCTTGAAAGTGGCTCTTCCACAAAATACCACGGCCTGGGCAAGTCTATTTTGAAGAAGTGATGTTAGAAGAAGTTTAAGTTTAAAAAATTTGGCTCTCAAAAGAAATTTCAATCGTTGTACTGTTGATATTTGGCTCTGTTGACTAATGAGTTTGCCGACCACAGGTCTAGACAATCAAGTGTTCAAGGTGGTTTATGTACACGGAGACAAAATATAACCCATGGAGGCACAGAGGTGCCTGGTAGAGTTCGTTCTAACAGGAAGGGAGTGAGAACATTTTCCAGGCGGGGCTCAGTGTGGTTTGAACATCCCTCCGGAAGTCCTTGCAGTAAGTTAGGTTTCACAGTATATTTAATTAAGCAGTTCCAAGAACATAATGGGGTGAACATTCAGGTTCATGACGGTGTGGCCTGTTTCCACTCACAGCGGCCTTACAAAGGGCCGTTCCAAAGCAGTCAGGGTTGATGGACACAACCACATTTAAGGCATTTAAGCCACAGGTGGTCATGTGATAAAGGGTGGCTAGTGTCTAATTCCATTATTTTAGTCATGCATTTAATCATTCAGTTAAAAAAAAAACAACAACAACATTTCACAAGCAATTATAGAAAATTAAATGGTGAGAAGTAAAATTTAGCTCTTTAAATATTAAAGTTTGATTTACCTAAGCAATCAAAGATCCAATGATGCAGGGTATATCTTTACTTTCCCTTTATGATTTCCTTGTAAGGGGAGACCAGTAATATGGAAAAAACACTTTTGTTCCTTTAATAGAGAGAGAAACCCAAATCCCAATTCTGTATCGGCATACTTTGTTGATGTTTAAAAAAAACTTTTTTTTATTGATTTCAGAGAGAAGGAAGAGGGAGAAAGAGATAGAAATATCAATTGATCAGCTGCCTTCTGCATCCTTCACTGGGGATTGAGTCTGAAACCCAGGCATGTGCCCTGACCAAAAATTCAACCAGCGACCTTTTGGTTCCTGGGTTGATGCTCAAACTGAGCCACACCTGATAGGCTACAAGTCAATTTTTGGCAATAGCGTCTAGCAGTAGAAACATACTTTATTTATAACATGCATACATAGACACACATAAACACACCAGCAGCACAACAATACAAAATTCAAAAAAAAATTATGGATTCAAAAGTAAAGAGAATAGCCTCTTAATGCCTTAAAAGGGACAGATTTTTCTGGAGGAAGACTGATAAATGGCTTCAGAAGTAAGGCCTGAGCATCAGATGGCTGCTGTGCATCTGGAGACAAAGATGGGGGAGGGGGAAAAAGTAGAGGGTAGGCAGGGGTAGGCAAGGGTGTGGGGCTAGAAAGTGAAGGATTTCCAGGGTGTGTGTTAGTAAACCTAGTTTTCGAGTTGCTTACACAAGGGTAGGACGAGTTTTCTAATTATCTCTCTTTTGTTCCAGTTCCACAAGCACTGGTTTCCTTTTTAATACATTAAGAATTTACCTAATTTGGAATTATTTTTCCTAAGGGAGGCAATAGAGCCTCTTGATTTCTTTCAGAGCTATCAAGGTACCAGGTGTTGTTTTGTTGTCGTTGTTGTTGTTGTTGTTTTTAAAGCTCCCCATTGTCTCTGGGAGGAACAGTATTTCTTTGTTTTCACTGAGCGCGCAAATAAACAAGCATTTGGTTTGCAGAGGAATTCCATCTTGGCCAACAAAGCTTGAGATCACCTCATAATACTTTAGTCCAGAGGCCTAGGCAATTGCAATTCTCTGGACCACAATTTTGGTGCATGCAATCAGCCAAAGCCTAAATGGTGGCTAATTAGCATGTGGAACTTAGAGAATAATTATCCACTATGCACTTCTCCTTATGGGGAGTCTCCATGTGCACTCCCTCACCCCCAGTTTCTCTCTCTCTCTCTTTCTCTCTCTCTCTCTCAAAATCAATAAATAAAAAAATAATTAAAAAAAAAAAAAAAAGAAGAAGAAAGAGAAATGATTTCAGGGGCTGGGGAGCCACAGCTGTGAACTTCTTTTTTTTTTTTTTTTTTTTTTTTTTTCCAGAAATGGGTGTCCTTTCCACAAGTATTTACTAAAAGCATATTGGGAACAAAGTGAAGGACTAGTTATTAACCACTTTATTTTACCCAGATTTAGATATTTTAATTTGTACAGAATGAGGGATGTTGGGTGTAGGGTATAAGAGACCAACTTTTGATTTCACTGTTTTTGGAACAGACATTTGACAGAAAAATATGATCCTATTAGACAGTTACTTTTTTTTTTTAATTACATACATCTTATTTTCAGAACTTGAATGTCAAGAGCAAAACTCTGGCTATTAAGTAATAACAACAGTGCCAATGCAAAACAACAAAATGAGAAATCAGAATTATGGACATATTAATATTTTTAGCTACTAAATGAGTCTCTTTTGTTGCTGGTGTAGATTTACTCAGAGTCCTTGGACTTGCTGCACAAGACTTTGCAGAAGACTGGAAGCTAACAGATGCTAGCATGAGCAGGAACATGATTAAAGAAGTAGCTTCCACTTCAGTCTTTAATTTCTTCAGATGACTCCATGTTGGCACCTCAGTCCCTTACGTAGCTTTCAGTTTTCTTCTCCCACTTTGCTGTCGTCTGGGCAACTCTCAGTCCTTTTGGGTGAAGGGACACAGGAGCTTCTCTGAGTCCATTGTGATGATGGACATAACACTCTGGCACCTGAATTGGCTGCATTGCTCCTTCTTTCCTTTCATTTTGAATCCAGGGTTTGACCCCACAACACTCTGAGCCTGGCTGCTCCAGGCCTGGATGCTGCTCCGGGCCTGGCTGCTGCTGCTCCGGGCCTGGCTGCTCCGGGTCTGGCCACAGTTGTGAACTTCTTGAAGGCAGGATGGATTTTGTGCATCTGTATTGTACAGTCTCTAGCACAGTGACTTGCAAGTTAGGCAATATTTGTTGAATGCAAACAAAATCCAAAGGGAGTGTTTATGTAAGAGCATGAGGAATATTTTTCCTGAAGCATTATTCATGGTAAGTCTAATCTCTAAAAATGTTTTCAGAAGATAGGCAATAAAGTGTCTTCTTCCTATCTGTGGAATAATGTCCCTCAAAGATGTCCATGTCCTAATGTCTAGAACCTGTGAGGACATTGTGTTACATGGTGAGTGGGAATTAAGGGTGCAGTTGAAATTAGGGTTGCTAATCACGTGACCTCAAGATGGGAAGATTATGCTGGATTATCCAGGTAGAGCCAATGTTATCACAAGGGTCCTTATAAGAGGAAGTAGGAGCATCATATAAGAAAAAGGAGATTCGCCTGCTGGCTGCAGGGATTGGAGGTCAGAGTGAGTTTTTTGGGCACCACTGAAGGAAGATGGCAATACCCAGGAGGAAATTAAGAGGGATCCGGAGAAGCCAATCGACCTGTGGCTGCTGCACATCTTTACCAACAACAACAGGTGCCATCACCGCATGGGCGAATTCTCCCACAGAACATGACGACCAGCGAGCTGCAGATCTACATTTGGATGGGTGCAACCTTGAAAGAACTAACTAGTTCAGTAAAAGAAGTCTACCCAGAAGCTAGAAAGAAGGGCACACACTCCCAACTTTGCAATTGTTTTTATGGGTATTAAAAGACGTGGTTATCCGGTGAAGGAGATTGGCAGCACCATGACCAGGAGAAAGGGGACTGATGATTCCATGACCCTGCAGTTGCAGAAGTTTCAGACAGGAGAGATTATCTGGACATAGTGGTCGCCCCTCTGAATTCAGAGCGCATGAGTCCATATTAAATTTTATTGATACTAGAGGCCCGATGCACTAAATTCATACAAGAGTAGGCCTTTCTCCTCCCCAGCAGATGGCACTGGCTTCCCTCTGCCCTCCAGCAGGTACCTGGGACCTGGTCTTCTCTAGCAACCCTGGCTTCATCTGGAAGGTTGTCTGGAAGGACGTCTGTCTAACTAGCAGATTACACTTTTATTATTATAGATTTTTGAGTTTATTTTTCATTCGGTTATATAACATAAATTTAGGCTTTTCCCTCCCCTTTTTATTGCCATTAAGCCTTTAAACTAAACACATTGTAGTGCATTTATTTAGGAGTTAGGCTTGGCTGTGCTATGGTATGAACGTTAGTAGAACGTCCATGTTTCAAGTCCTGTAAAATATGAAGTGCATTTAGCATTTTATGTAAAAGTGTTATTAAATATACATGTGCAATCAAATGAAAAAAATGAAAAAAGACAAAGAAGCTGCTAAGCCCTGGCTGGTCATCCCAATATCACACCACAGTTGTGGGTTTGCTTTCTGGTCAGGACACATACAAGAAGCAACCAATGAAAGCATCACCAAGTGGAACAACAAAATCAATGTTTCTCTCTCTCTCTCTCTCTCTCTCTCTCTCTCTCTCTCAAGTCAAGAAAATTATGAAAACAGAAAAAAGGGCAGTGATGATGAGAACAGAGGTTGAAGTAATGTGCTTTGGAGATGGAGAGGAGCCACAACTCGGGGACTGTGGGTGGTCTCTAGAAGCTGGAAAAGGCAAGAAAAAACGACCCTTTCCTCCGGAAAAGAAAGCAACCCTGACGTCAGCCCTCTGAGACCTGTTTTGGACTTCTCTCCTCCAAGACAATAAATGTGTGTTGCTTTCGGACATTAAGTTTGTAGCAATTTACTGCAGCAGCATTCGGACACTGAAACACCATTCTGGTGTCTAGTCCCTAGCAGTGGTCCTCTGTGAGCCACATCTGGAGTATTCGCTCTCTGGGGTATGTCCCTCCCACTCTAGTCAGTGCTGCCTGGGACTTACCAAGGCATGATAACAGAGGAGATGTGGTGTCAGCTCCAGACCCAAGCATCAAGAGGACTGAGCCATGAACAACAGATACATATCTATCAACAAGTGAATCTCAAAGTCAAATGAATCAAAAATCTGAGGAACAGAATAAACTGGTGAATATAATAGAATCAGGGGCATAGAATGGGAGGGGATTGATAATTCTCAGGAAGAAAAGGGATACGGGAAGAGACTGGACAAAAATCATATACCTATGGATGAGGAAGGGGGGGCGGGAAAGGGGGGAGGAGGTAAGGGCAGAGGGTGGAGTGGGGACCAGGTAGAGGGGAGTTATGGGGGTGGGGGGCAAAGGAGAAACAATTGTAATAATCTGAACAATAAAGATTTATTAAAAAAAAAAAAAAAAAAAAGAGGACTGGGCAGCTCCACTTTTGTGCTTTGGGGAGTCCTCAGATGTGGTATGAAAAGCAGTCCTGCTGACGTGGCCCGTGTGGAGAGGAGAGACTCCGAGACAGCTTGGAGTGGAGAGGGGCCCGGGCTTCCCAGCATTCCACTTTAGCCTTTCCCCACCCCCATGACCTCAGTTCATCAGACTGCAACAGCATGAGGGACCCCAAGCAAGGTCAGCTATGGGCCCAGTCTGTCCACGGGAGAGATAACGGCATGGTTGTTTCAAGCCACTGTCCAATTTTAGCTACCATGAGTGAAGCCCTACTGTGGTGGGTGCTAGGGAGCCATGGGTTCATATTACTGTCCTGAATATCATTCCCACTTTCCAGATGAAGAAACTGAGGTTCTGGAAGAAGACATCTAGACCTGCTGGTAGATGGGAGAACTGGATTTCAACCTGTCTGTCCAACTCTGGAGCCCCAGGCCCTTTGCGCTTCAATGCAACCTCTCCTCAAAGCTCTTAGATAAAATTCAAAGGCCTAAGTTAGTGGTCGGCAAACTCATTAGTCAACAGAGTCAAATATCAACAGTACAACGATTAAAATTTCTTTTGAGAGCCACATTTTTTTTTAAACTTCTAACGCCACTTCTTCAAAATAGACTCGCCCAAACCATGGTATTTTGTGGAAGAGCCACACTCAAGGGGCCAAAGAGCCTCATGTGGCTTAGCGAGCTGCAGTTTGCCCACCACGGGCTAGGTTGGTCCCCGTCGCTGCTTTGGCACCATTGGCTACCACCATGCTGGTTTCAGCAAACTCTTAGCTCCATTCAGTCCTGTTTCCTCCGCTTGCTCTCCAGTCTCATCAGAGAAAAGGATTACTTACAGTAAATGAAAACCAAGGCTTGTACAGGAAGCACAGGCTGATCCATTACAGGGTTATTCTAGCCTGTAATGTACCTGCGTGCTCTCAGGCACAGCCAGGCTGTCTGGAGAGGGATGGGAGGGTTCAAAGGGCCCTGGGGCTGCTCCTGGGGTCAAGGTTCAGAGATGCAGAACCCGAGGAGCAAGGCCCCCACCCCCACCCCCACCCAGGATGTTCAGATGCTGGGTGTGTATCTGCAGCCCTGGGGGCTTGGGAGAGCCTGGGAGCCAGGAAGGGCTTCTCTGCTGAATCACCAGCCACAGCCCTGACCCCAGGCTGCCTGACCAGCAGCTGCTCGGGGTCCTTGCACCCCCTAGTGGCCATGAGGAGAAAATAGTCACTTCTCGGCTAGTCAGAGGAGACTAGGGAGGTGGGTCCTATGTGGCATTGAAAAGTCAGACTCTTGCGAGGGGGGGGGGGGAGAAAAGTCAGACTCTCCTGTTCCTTCACTACCAAGTAAACAGAAGACTCAACTCAGAAAAATGGATGGCCCCAGATAGACTTCCTTTTTTTTTTTCTTTTTTTTTTTTTTCAAAGAACAATGTACCTGGATACAGAATCCAAGATGGCTGCTCGGGTAGGCAACTAGCCGCAGCCGCACACAACAATTTTAATAAAATACAACTAAAATATAAAATGGACATTACCCAGAACTACAGGAAAGTCGACTGACTGGAAATCCTACAACAAGAAGCAAGGAGAAAACCAGAAGGAAGCACGGAGAAGCTGTAAAAGCCTAAGGTACGGAGACACGCGGCGCACGCGAAGAGGACGGAGCCGGAGAGGAGGGAGGCCGAGTGCCTGGCGGGCGTTCCCTAGCGGAAAGGAGATAAAACTCCGACTGTGCTGGGCCCCTGACTGCTCTGAACCCCCGTTCTGAGCCAGACCCCGGGGACCCAGGCTCAGCCATAGGGAGCTGGGCTGTAAGTCAGAACCCCAGGGTAGCGGAGAAAGGAGGTCCCGGAGGCGCACACTGCCCCCAGAGAAGGGACGGTCGGCTGTGCCGTGGGATTGCCCTGATGGGAAGGAGACTGGGGCTCCAGACTGCTGTGAACGCCACCTCCAACTCCACTTCCAACTGAACTGAACCCCAATACCGGGCTCATTGTGGGAGAGCATAGACTGTTTGGCAGCAGGCGAAAATCGAGGGCACCTTTCTCTCAGAGGCGCCGGCAGCGAGCACTGAAGGACCCGCATAGGGCGGGGCTGACGGAAGCCAAAGCTGCAGGCTCCACCCTGAAACCCCGCCCCATCTGTAACTGCGAAATGCGACAACAAAATAGATCACAAACGAAAGAAATGGAGGACAAAAAGCGTCTGGATATAGAGTTCAAATCTACGCTTATAAGGTTTTTCAAGAATTTCCTAGAAAAGATGGATAAGGCCTATGAGGATATGAAAAGAGATCAACTAGAATTAATAAGGAGTCAACAAGAAATGATAAGGGATCAACAAGAAATAAAGAATACATTGTCTGAAATAAAAAATATTCTACAGAGTCCTAAAAACAGAAGGGAAGATCGCAAGAATCAAGTCAAAGATTTGGAACATAAAGAGCCAGAAGACACTCCTCCACAGAAGCTAGAAGGCAAGAGAATCCAGAAAATTGAAGATAATGCAAGAAACCTCTGGGACAACTTCAAGCGAACCAACATCAGAATTATGGGGGTTCCAGAAGATGAGAGAGAGCAAGATATCGAAAACATACTGAAAGAAATAGTGACAGAAAACTTCCCCCACCTGGTGAAAGAATTTGACTTACAAGTCCAGGAAGCGCACAGAACTCCAAACAAAAGGAATCCAAAGAGGACCACACCGAGACACATCATTATTAAAATTCCAAGAGCAAAAGATAAAGAGAGAATATTAAAAGAAGCAAGAGCAAAGAAGGTAGTAACTTATAAAGGAGCACCTATACGATTGTCAGCTGACTTCTCAACAGAAACCATGCAGGCCAGAAGGGAATGGCAAGAAATATTCAAGGTGATGAATAGCAAGAACCTACAGCCAAAAATAAGCTACCCAGCAAAGCTATCACTCAGAATCGAAGGCCAGATAAAGAGCTTCACTAATAAAAAAAAGCTAAAGGAGTTCATCACCACCAAACCAGAATTATATGAATTGCTGAAGGGGGTTCTTTCAGAAGAGAAAGTAAACAAAGATAAAAATTATGAACAACAAATACGTAATTATCAACAAGTGAATCTAAAAACCAAGGAAATTAAAAAAATCTGATAAACAATATTAACTGTTGAATATAATAGAATCAGAGGTATGGAAGGGGAGTGAACTGATGATTCTTGGGGAAAAGGGGAGAGGGGGCCGTGGGAAGAGACTGAACATAAACTGTGCACCTATGGATGAGGACAATGGGGAGAGGGGAAAGGGCAGAGGGTGGGGTGGGAACCTGGTGGAGGAGAGCAATTGTGGGGGGGGGGGGGAGGAACATTTGTAATAATATGAAAAATAAAAACTTATTAAAAAAAATAATAAATAAATAAAAAAATAAATAAATAAAAATAAAAAAAAATAAATACTTGGTTAAAAATAAAAAATAAAAAATAAAAAAAAAATAAAGTCATACAAAAAAAAAAAAAAAAAAAAAAGAACAATGTACCTGGCCGCGTAGTTGAACCAGGAGATTGTGGCTCGATTCCTGATCAGGACACAAGCCCAGGTTGCAGGCTCAGTCCCCAACAGGGGGTTGTGCAGGAGGCAGCTGATCAATGATTCTCTCTCATCATTGATGTTTCTATCTCTTTCCCTTTCCCTTCCTCTCTGAAATCAATAAAAAAAAAATCTTTTTAAAAAAGAGAAAGAGTTGCCCTGGCCAGTTTGGCTCAGTGGATAGAGCGACGACCTGCGGACTAAAGGGTCCCAGGTTCGATTCTGGCCAAGGGCACATGCCCGGGTTGTGGGCACATCCCCAGTAGGAGGTGTGCAGGAGGCAGCTGATCGATGTTTCTCTCTCATGGATGTTTCTAATTCTGTATCCCCCCTCCCTTCCTCTCTGTAAAAAATCAATAAAAATATATATATTTTAAAAAAAAAGGAAAAGGAAAAGAGAGGACACAGGCTTTTCGCTAAGTTCAGGAAGAAAATGGTCAAGTTAGAAGCCAAGTCTGGGCAAGCCATCACCTCTCACATGTCAGTTCTGGGGAAATCGCATTCTTTCTGTAAGCTGGAGAGGTTCACTGTGGCTTTGGTTCCAGCAGGGAGGCATCGCCACAGCAAAATGCAATTATGAGATCAAAGGGACAATTTGATGCATCTTTAAGAGCCACTAATTTGATGCAGATGTGACCATCAAACCCTGCCCCCAAGACTGGTGACTTGGAAAAAAAAAGCTTGTTATTTTGTGCCATGCTTTAACTTTGCAAATAAGAACATTCATTCTCACGGCATTAAAACATAAACAGATAACAATGACAGAGACCCAGAGAGCTTCAGGGACTTGTGAGAGGTGATTTCATATAGACTCTCCCCAAATCAGCTAAAACACACACACACAAAAAACCAACCAACCAAACAAACAAACAAAAAAAACCAAGAAAAAAACGTGCCAGTGGGAAGCTTATCTTCGGAGAAATCCAGATTCAGGACCAAAAGGTTCCCTTTCCCCCTTCACTCTCCCCTCCAACCCATCATTCTCCCACAGGTAAAGGTTTCTTCCTTAAGGCTAGTGGTTATGAAGTGAGGAGGAAGGGAGGAGTGGCTCACACACAGACACACAGACACATTTTGGCAAAGTTTAGGTACATTTAGGGTTGTCACAGATGTGTGTGTGTGTGTGTGTGTGTGGTAGTAGCATCCAGTGGGTAGAAAAGGGGGCGGAGAGGTTGAAGGGGAGGAGGGAGAGGAAGGGATAGGCAGGGGAGAAGGAAGAGGGTAGTTAGAGGAAACACAAAATGAGACAAGGAACGAGGAGATGGGAGAGGAAAGGCGCCAAGCCTCCCATAGGTGCTGGATCCAGCCAGACCCCAAATCCACCCCCTTGGATTTTTCAATTAAGTGAATCAATCACTTCTCTTTTTAGCGTATGCCGGTTTCAGGTGGGCTTCGCTGCTTGCAACCAAAAGACTCCTCGCTAACACAGCAGTGACTGCGAACTGCTGAAGGGGGCCTGCCACGTTGAATAGGGCTGCTTTTACCCCCTAACCGCTCTCAAAGCCAGGGGAGCGTGCTGCCCCGCGGTCCTCTTGGGTCTCTGTGCCATGAGGGTGGGCATGAAGCAGAGACACGGGGCCGCTGGGTGACAGAGGGGCGGCAGGCAGGAGCCACCCTCTTCCGAAGAAGCAGGCTGCAGCCTGGTAAACCTTAAATTGGAGGTGGGCATCCCACATCGCCCGAGGCAGACTTGTCTGGGTGTTGACAGAAAAGGTGACTCCAAAGAGAAGTGCCCTTGGGGCCATCTGCGTTCCTTTGGAAGCGGAATCCGCGCACCGGCGCACAGCAGGCTGGAGCGGGTGGGAGGGTTCCTTCCTCCCGCATCCTCTCCTCTCCCGCTCCCCCCACATCCCCCCCTTCCCGCTCCCCGCATCCTCTCCTCTCCCGCTCCCTGCATCCTATTCTCTCCCCCGCTCCGCCCTCCTGCGCCGGTGGCGGGGATTGCCCAGCCAGGAGGTGAGCGGGGCAGGCTCCATCTGCATTGCGCCAGCACCAGCCTGAGGGTGGGTGGGAGCAGGGGCTGAAGCACTGTGTGTGTGTGTGTGTGTGTGTGTGTGTGTGTGTGTGTGTGTGTGTGTGTGTGTGTGTGTGTGTGTGTGTGCAGGCGGCCCCAGTAGCTGCCTGCCTGTCCCCTCCTCTCCCCTTCCTCCATCTCCAACTAAGCCTGACTCCTGTTTCTCACCAGGTGGGAGTCATAGGGGGTAAAGGGGGAGAGGGGCGGGACTCACAAATAAAACAGAGGTAGAATACTCTTAGCTCCTTTTTTTAGCATGTGGAATGCAGAGGCGTGGACACCATCAACCAGGCCTCCTCCTGCTTTGGCACACTGCATGAAGCAGGTGTGGTAAATGGCACCACCTAGACAGCAGGAATGAGGGACATGAGGTCACCAGAATATGCTCTGCGAGAGCGCAGGATGCCCCACCCATAGTTCTCAATCCTGCCTGCATGTGAATTACCTTGGGAGCAAATAAATCAATAAGTAAATAAATACTGGTGCCTGGGTGCCCTTGTCCAGGGAGTCTGGGGCTGTGATAAATGCAGAGAAAAAAGTAAAAAACAAGCAAAAATCCTCCTGATCAAATAGTCACGTCAAGCCTGTAAGCATCCTGTAAACCTGGCTTGGAGTCCTGGTTTGACCCCAACATCACAGAATCAGACTGTGACTCTGGCCAAGGTTCTTAACCTCCCTGGCCTTTAATTACCGGAGGCACAGAAGGTTGGGGAAGCTGCATAGTCGCAAGAAACTTCTCTTCTTGCTCTTAATTCCTCAGCCACCCTGGTCTCCATGTCCCCAGAAGCTGGCATCTCTCCAGTCTCATGCTTCTACCCAGGCTGTCCCCTTTGACTAACTCACTCCTAACCAGGCTTTCATACCCAGCTTTAGTATCATTTGCTCTGAAAGTCTTTGTGTGTACACGCAGCTCCTTCTGCCTGGGACGGTCTTCCATTGCTTGTGGCAGAGGCCAGTAACTTCCCCAGACACCCCTTCACCCCTCATTCTTTGAGTCCTAGCTCCCTGGGGTGTAACTAAGCTCACACAGAGGAAATATACATTTCTCACGTGACTAAATTCTGGCTAATCGGATGTGAGCCATGTGCTGTGTCCAGCTTCTCAGGCGTGGTCTAAAAGGGAAGAAGTGTACACTTTCTTTTTCTTTCCTGCTGGCTAGAATGTTTGTATGATGGCAGGTGCTACACCAGCCATTTTGGACTCCGAGGTAATAATCTGGAGTCTTGACCTTGAGGAGCAGCTGTGGTAGCCCTGGACTTAAATAAAAGAAAGCTCAACTTTTATCTTATTTTACCCCCTGCTGCTTGACCTTTGTTATGTTAACTTATAAATAAAAAGACCTGACCAGCTGGTGTGGCTCAATGGTTGAGCATCAATCTATGAACCAGGCGGTCAGGATTCGATTCCCAGTAAGGGCACACGCTCAGGTTGCAGGCACAATCCTCAGTGTGGGGCATGCAGGAGGTAGCCGATCAATCATTCTCTCTCATCATTGATGTTTCCCTCTCTCTCCCTCTCCTTTCCTCTCTGAAATCAATAAAATTTATTTAAAAATAAATTACAGCCGAAACTGGTTTGGCTCAGTGGATAGAGTGTCGGCCTGCGGCCTGCGGTGATTCCGGTCAAGGGCATATACCTTGGTTGCGGGCACATCCCCAGTGAAGGGTGTGCAAGAGGCAGCTGATCCATGATTTTCTCTCATCAATGTTTCTAACTCTATATCCCTCTCTCTTCCTCTCTGTAAAAAATCAATAAAACACATTTTTTTAAAAAATGGGCAAAGAATCTAAATAGACACTTTGCGAAAGATGACATTCAGAAAGCCACGAGACATGAAAACATGCTCAAAGTTACTAATCTGAGAGATGCAAATCAAAACAACAATGCGGTACCATCTCACACCTGTCAGAGTGGCTATCATCAACAAAGCAACAAACAACAAGTGTTGGAGAGGATGTAGAGAAAAAGAAACCCTTGTGCAATGCTGGTGGGAATGCAGACTGATGCAGCCACTGTGGAAAACAGTATGGCATTTCCTCAAAAAAAATTAAAATGGAATTCCCATTTGACCCAGTGATCCCACTTCTAGGACTATATCCCAAGAAAACAGAAACACCAATCAGAAAGGATATATACACCCCTATGTTCATAGCAGCACAATTCACCATAGCTAAGATTTGGAAACAGCCTAAGTGCCTGCCAGAAGATGAGTGGATTAGAAAACTGTTGTATATCTATACAATGGAATACTACGTTGCAGTAAAAAAGAAGGAATTCTTACTATTTGCAACAGCATGGACGGAACCAGAGAGCATTATGCTAAGTGAAATAAGCCAGTCAGTGAAAGAAAAAAAACTAAATGATCTCACTCATTTACAGAAAATAAAGAACATTATAAACTGATGAACAAAAATAGATACAAGGCAGAGAAGCATCAGACTGTCAAACTATAGCAGGAAGCTGTGGGGGTTGGTAAAAAATCAACCGAAGGACTTGTGTGCCTGCATATAAGCATAACCAATGGATGCAAGACACTGCGGGGTGGTGGTGAGGGCATGTGCTGGGGGGTAGGGAAGGCAGGGGGAAGGTCAATTGGGGGGGGGGGAGGAGACATAGGTACTACTATTTGTAATACTTTAAATAATAAAATAAAATTTAAAAAATATTTTAAAAAATTATTTGAGAATCATTAATTCAGGCAGAAGCTGAAATAGTGTTCCCATTAAAAGGCAATGGGTATTTATGAGAGGGGGAGCAGAACAATTACATCAATAGAAGGAAAGCATTTCTATTGGTGCAGATAAGCTAATAGTGCTGCTAATTCTGAACAATGTTTTTAATTTTTAGTCCAGTAGTCATAATGACTGCTTTCTCGTTGTCTTTGCAAATAGTTCTTTGCAACACAGAGTTACTTTAGGCTCAGTCCAAAGGCTTTTTTGCTCTGCTTTTAACATTCTAAGATTTCAAGTATAAGACATGCAAAGCAGTTCCTCTGGAGTGGCACTCGGCTCCATTTTAAAGTGGCTTCGTTTATACTATTGTTTACAGTTACAGCATCCAGTTCACAGTACAGTATTCCAACTAACACACCACTCATTCTCTACCAACTCACTCTTCAACTCTTAATATAAATACCCTATCTAAAATAGGTCCCTCTTGCCCTAGCCAGGTTGGCTCAGTGGAAAGAGCATCAGCCTGAGAACTGAAAGGACCCAGGTTCAATTCTGATCAAGGGCACATGCCCAGGTTGTGAGCTCGATCCCCAGTGGGGGACTTGCAGGAGGCAGCCAATCCATGATACTCTCTCATTGTGGATGTTTCTATCTCTCTCTCCCTCTTCCATCCTCTCTGAAATCAATTAAAAATATTTTAAAAATAAATAAATAAAAATATAATCCAGCAAAGGAAGCGGTGACAGACATGACAAAGTGAGTTGCCCACCCTGGTCACACAGACACAGTGACAGGTTGGCCTCGGGACCCTTACTTCCTTGGCCATCTCTACAATACTCTATATTTTGGTCAGAAATGGAAATCTACAATATAGATTTAATTTTAGAAAATTAAATGTATGCTTAACCGATATAAAAGAGGATACAGTAAAAACCCTCTCTGCTTCACCGGTCTCTCTCCCCACAATCCCTCACCCCAGGTGTCCACATTGTTACCAACTCCTTTGTCCTTCCAGAGAGGATGTCTGCATATCCTAGCAACTAGGTTTACACATCCTCTCCCTTCCCACGTACACACTGTTTTTACATTTCCTGGAGGAAAATTTCAAACATGTGCCAACAGTAGAAAGGACGGTGTAATGACCCCTCCCCATGCCCGGCACCCAGCTTCAACCCCTGTCTCTGTGCGGCCACCCTCGTGTCATCTCTACTCCACCCACTTTTGCTCCCAATAGATTAACTGGACACTTCTTGATTTCGTTCATAAATATTTCAGAACGAACCTCAAACATATAAGACTCCTTTTGAAGATCATAATCACAAAACCATCATCACATGTAATAATTTTAACAAATTTCTCAGTACAATAAACTATTCAGTCATGTTCAGATTGCTCAGGTTGTTTTACCGTTTGTATCAAGAAACAAATAAGGTTCGTTACAATTGGTTGATATGGCTAAGTCCCTTTTAGTATTAGTGCCCTCCATCGCTTCCTTTTGCTTTGAAGATTTTGCTGATTGCACCCACGGTTATGTCACTTCATACATTCCTCTGTTCCTTATACCTCCATGAAATTGACATTGAAGAGCTCTCGCTGGCTCTGGCACCCTGGGCTGGGGGCTTGGTGTGGGGCTTGCTTCTCATGGGAGGCATCTGCAGCCGAGATAGCCCTTCTGGTTAAAAAAAAAAGGGGGGGGGGGATACATGGGTGTTGAAACAGCCCATTCCACGCCCCACCCCTCCTACCAATATCAAAGTGCTTTCTTCTTTAATTTTCTAGTTGTAGGACTTCCATTAAGCCAGATTTCAGGCAGTTCTGAATGATAGTTTGTGGGGAAGCATGGGACTTGGTTGGAAAGTCTGTAAGAAGGATTCTTAAAAAGGTCAGGGGCCTCTTAAGGGCACCTTCCTGAAGGTGGCAGCCTCTCCCTTTCCAAACAAGTCCAAGCCCCCAAGTGCTTTACTGGAATCTCCATGTTTAGTCTTTAGACCCGACTTTGTAGAAGCATGTGCTTTCTCTAGGATACTTACTCTGGTGATTGTATCTAGAGGTTAATTTTAGTTCAAGCTGCTGTTACAATAAAAGCCTAAGGAGGTAGGCTAATGGGGGAGTTTTGGTGCCTCCTGCCAAGCAGCCCCTTAGCCTCTCTTTCACAGAAACGTGTGTCAGAATAATCCATTCATCTGTCACTCAGGGTCTACTGGTCAGTTCCGGCAATAGTTGTTCTGTATTTTAGTTGCAATTTTGATGTGGTTGTGGGAGGATGCGAGTACCGAATTTACCTATGCCACCATCTTGGTTCCTCACATTTCAGTTATCCTTATTGATACTCAGATGATACTCCCTTTGGCCTATGGGAGACTTTAACTTGGCACCTGATACCATTGGTATGACCCCAGCAGTCTTTGACAGTTGCCATGCTCACCTGCTCCAGATTTGAAATCAGCCATTTGTCCCAGGAGCCATCTGGGCACTAAGGTTATATAGCTCTCCTTCTCCACACACACACACACACACACACACACACACACACACAGACTTTAGGCAATGAATCAAGCCATTCTGCATCTTCTTCACATCACAGTGTATCTTGGCTTTCATTCCATATAATGTGCTTTTGAGAGGGCAGGACAGGGTTAACTCCTGACTCCAATTTGTACTGTGGGGCAGGGTGGGGCCAACTCCTGACTCCATCTTATGCTACATCCTCCATTTTGTATAACTATGTCACTATGTAACTGTACCCTAGCCTTCACCCAACCAATTAGGGTCAGCCAAAGCAGTGACCTCACCACCTCTATAAATCCTTTGTTCTAGAGAGACCCACTCTTTTTCTCCACCTTGCCACTGCATCCGTATGTGTATGTGTGTGGGGGGTGATCCAGGCTAGCCTGAATAAGACTCTTTTGTTTTTGCATCAGACTCGGCTCCCTGGTGGTCTTTGGGGATCACGAAATCTGGGCATAACACTTTCTCCTTTTGAAAACAAAAGCCTCCCCCAAAGCACATAACACAGTAACTACGTGATCAGATAAATGATTAACCTCATTCTTATTTTCTCTTTCCACCTACCTTAAAAGAAACCCTTTCAATAATTCTTATTAACATACTCCTTCTTACAAAAGATGCCAAAAAGTGCTCTTCTTTTTTCTCTATTGATTTTTAGAGAGAAAGAAAGGTAGAAAAACATTAATGTGAGGAAGAATCATTGATCGGTTGCCTCCCACACATGCCCCAACCAGGGATCAAACCCAAAACCTGGGCATGTGCCCTGACTGGGAATCAAACTTGCCACCTTCTGATGTATGGAACAATGCTCCAACCAGCTGAGCCACACTGGCCAAAGAAACATCCCCCTCCTCCTCCTCCTCCTCTTCTTCCTCCTTCTCTCCTTATTTGAGGATATTTTCCATTGATTTTTAGAGAGAGTGGAAGAGGGAGGGAAAGATTGATGTGAGAGAAACACATTGATTGGTTGCCTCCCGCATGAGCCCCAGGACACTGCCAGGGAGAAGCCTGCAACAGAGGTACTTGCCCTTGATCAGAATCGAACCCCAGACCCTTCGGTCCACAGGCCAACGCCCTATCCACTGAGCCAAACAGATAGGGCCATACTACTTCTTATTAGAGAGGGGAAATTCACTGGATCAAGTAGCTACATTTTAATGTGCATAGCTGAGAAATTCCTTCTCTTTTCTCCTGTGACTTGCTGGATGCCAGGAATGCTGGCTCTGAAGAAAACAGCAGTTGGTTCATCTCCTGTTCCTCAGAGCCTCGCAGAGCTGCTTTTAATCCCTAACCCTTGAGATTTTGGGGATGATGCAAATTGGGTACCAGGAACTCCTGTGCTCTCTTTCTCCCCCACACCCAGCCCCCTCCCTCCTTGTCTTGTCAGCTTCTGACAAGTGTTCACAGGAATCTGAAGTTCAAAAAGGTAAGTTCAGTGAACCAAATGCCACGGAGACTTGAATAATCTTTCTTTGCATAACGCAGCACTTCGGGTTAGTTTTCAAATGCCAAACAGCCTCGCCATCTAAAGTTCTTTCCCGTTTTTCGAAGCAGGCATTGAGAAATATTGCTTGGCTGTATTCAAATGTTCAAATAATAATTGGCTTTGGATTTCAGCCTGGGGGTAGGGATGGGGGTGACAGCAGTGAGGAATGTGTACCACGGTGAACTGGAATCCCTTTCTAAGGGAGCAGCTACCACTGAATTCTAACTGCTTGTTGCTAGGCAAAATACGGGCAGTGCTGCCACATCTTAGGAATTTTTAAGAGAAAACTGGAAATGTGAACTTTGATGTCAAAACAATTTCTTTTTTTTTCTTTCTTTTCTTTCTCTTTAGAGAGAGAAAGGAAGGGAGGGAGCGAAAGGAAGAGAGAGAAAGAGAGAGAGAGAGAGAGAGAGAGAGAGAGAGAGAGAGAGAGAGAGAGAGGATGAGATCTTGTTGTTCCACTTATTTGTGCATTTATTGGTTACATATATATATATATATATATATATATATATATATATATATATATATATATTGATTTTTACAGAGAGGAAGAAAGAGGGATAGAGAGTTAGAAACATCAATGAGAGAGAATAATCGATCAGCTGCCTCTTGCACACCCCTTACTGGGGATGTGCCTGCAACCAAAGTACATGCCCTTGACCTGAATTGAACCCAGGACCCTTCAATCTGCAAGCTGACACTCTATCCACTAAGCCTAACCAGTTTCGGCATGGTTACTTCTTATATGTATCCTGACTGGAGATGGAACCCACAACTTGATATGTCAGGATAAAACTCTAACCAACTGAGTCACTGGCCAGGGCTCAAAACAATTTCTTGAGTTTTACATGGTGACTTGATTCTTTTAATAATAAAGCATTTTGCCAGCCAAACAAAAACACATTTCTGAGCTAAATTCTGATTTCAGGCCACCAGTTTGCTATCCTCGTTCTTTTAGTTTCCTGAGTTCTCGCTCTAGACTTTGGGAAATAGCCACGTTTCTGCCCTCAAGACATTCCGATGGCCCTTGTCACTCTATCACTCTCCCAGGGTCTCTATCAGTCTGTAGTTTCCGTGTATGTGTATATACTATCTTCATTTACACACTAAACCAACACTTATATAAAGCACTATGCCAAGCTTTTACATACATTATTAAATCTAACCTGCACAAAACTATGAGGTAGGCACATGTATTAGCTGTGTAACAAATAACCCCCAATGTGGTGGCTCAAAATAATAGTCATTTAAAAAAATACTTTTATGTTATTATTTTTATCTTGAGACAAGCATTGATTTGTTGTTCCACTTATTTATGCATTCATTGGTTGATTCTTGTATGTGCCCTGATGGAGATGGAACACAACCTTGACATATGAGTACAATGCTCTAACCCACTGAGCTACCTGGCCAGGGCATACAATAGTCATTTACTTTTTATTTTTATTTTTTGATATGGTAGTAAGAATTTATATTTATTAAATTACTGTAATAGATATCTCTGAGATAATAAATATTGTAGTACACATTATTAGTGAACTAGTATATCTATCATTTTTGCTATGTTCTGTGGTAACAACCCCCAAATTTCAGTTCTTACACAAACAATGCTTTATTTTGTGTTCATGTGACACAGTCCATGTAGCTTTGCTTCTTGTCCTCTTCATTCTAGGAACCAGATTGAAAGCATATCCCTGTTGTTTTTGAACAGTCATTTATTGTCTCACAGCTTCTATAGGTCAGGCATCTAAAGATGGCTGAGCTGGATGATTCTGGCCCAGGGTCTCTCATGAAGGTGTAGTCAAGACGTTGGCTGTGGTGGCAGTCATCCAGAAACTTGGGCTGGTGGATCCTTTGCCGAGGTGGCTGGCTCACATGCTGGGACTTAGCGACGACTGTTGGCGGGAGGCGGCAGTGCCTCCCCACCTGGACCTACAATGTGTACTAAACTATTGTTTAAAAGCATGCGTTTTCATTGTAAAAGCTGCATGCTACATCGGGGGCTTGCGTGTCCTCACAACACAGCAGCTGGCTTCCCCTCAGGGAACGTGACTCAAAAGACAGCAAGGCAGAAGCTGTCATGTCTTTATGAAGTCTCCCACTGTAATTCCCTTCATATTCCGCTAGTCCCACAAGCCAGCTCTTTTCACTGTGCGGGAGGACTCCACAAAGGGGTGAATATCAGGTGGTGAGAATCACTGGGAGCCATCGCAGAGACTGGCTATGGCACACTTTTTCTGTTTTTAATGTTTTTATTGATTTCAGAGAGAGAAAGGGAGAGGGAGAGAGAGCCAGAGACATCAATGATGAGAGAGAATCATTGATCAGCGGTCTCCTGCATGCTCCCTACTGGGGTTTGAGCCCCCAATCTGGTCATGTGCCCTGACAGGGAATCGAACTGTGACTTCCTGGTTCATGGGTCAATGCTATTACAGCACTCTTATGATTATACTATGTTACAGTGACTATGTGAGCCGATTAGGTAACAGCATCTTCTTTAGAAGTGGGCTTTATTCCAATCACAGAATTCTCTCTGTGGCTTTGCCCCCACTGGGAATAATTTCCCTCTCCTATAGCCTCTATTCCAGTACATTAGCTCCTCTGGAGGCAGGAATTCTCCGGTATTAGGGATGCATTACCAGGGGTGGGGAGCAGGAATGTGGGTCAAGAACAAAACCACCTCTGGACCCCAGAACCCGAAATGACTTTCCAGCTTCTTGGAAATTTCATTGGTCTCCTGAGCTTCTGGGGATCAAGACACTAACCAGGCGCCCTCTGGTGGTGAAGGGGAGCTTTGGGGAATCTCTCAAGAAGCTTGTGGAGCGGGACTTTTGAGACCAAGGTGACTTAATGGTGCCTCCAGGGTTGAGAATCTGCTCTTGGAAGAATGCTTTTGCAGTGGAGGCTCTGATCCTGGATGAACTATGCACATCTTGGGTCTGGAAAAAAGATGCTGTCCCCTGTATCCAGCTTCCAAGTGTTACTCATCTAAATACTGTTTGTTTAAAGAGCATGCATTTTCATTGTAAAAATTCCATGCTACGTCACTTAAAGAGAGAAACTATGACACGATAATATACTCGGCCTACTTGATTGGTAAGGATGAAAAAGTTTGATAAGCACGTGTCAGGGCGGGAGGGTTACAGGGAAAGGGCGTTTCCATTGTGTGTCGGAAGAAGAGTGTCCTAGGGCACAGTCTTTTTGCAGAGCAGACTGGCAATATCTGTCAACGACCGAAAACCAGGCTGTCCTGTGATTCAGTTAGGGTGTTTCTCATGTTGGCCCTGGCCCAACAGTGGCTTGAATGTCATATAAAAAAATCAGAGATATTGTAAAAATCCATGAATGGGGGACTTGCTAAGTAAATCAAAAGACACTCATGCCATGGCTGGTTTGCCATGCTGCCTTTATAGAGAAGGAGGCAGAAAAATATCCCCAAATAGAACCATCTCTGAGATAGATCAGGTTAGAATGCCATGTTGCAGAACCATGCGCCTTGAGTGATCCAACTCCTATGATTTTTAAAAGACCACTAATTTGTTTATGCTTGTAGAAACAGAACAAATTTCTAGAAGGATCCATGAGAAACTATGACCCCCTTGGAGGCTGGCTACTGCACCCCTCATCTGGGCTCCTATTGCTTCCTTATGTCCTAGCAACTACCACATTGAGAAGTCCTTGGAGAAGAGACCTCTGTGTCCCCAGCACCTGGCACCTACAACCTTACATTCAGTGGGTGCTCCAAGTGGTCCTGGAATTCAAATGACAGCACTTGCCTTCTAGTCACCCAAGCTTGATAGTTAATGCACCCACCCTTCTTCCACATTCTTTCACCCATTGTCAAATGTGATCATTGTGGACCTGCCATCTTTCATACTCATGTCTCCTCTTCTCCACTTCCTGGGTTGCTACTCCCATGGGGGCTGCTACTCTATGTAATTGAACAGAGTGCTGCAACCTCCTGACAAATTGTCACACTTTCTCTCTCTCTCACACCCACCCGACTATAACACTGCAGCCAGAGTGGTCTTTCTACTGCACATACCCAACCATGCCGCTCCTCTACTTTCAACCTGTAATGGCATTCCAGGGCTGGGGCGGAGAAAACACAAGATGAGCCTGGAGCCCCTTGTGGTGCCAAAAAGAAAGAAAGTGCTCAGAAAAGGATGGAGACTGGTTGAGAGATCAAGGGTGCCAGTCTGAAAGGGCTCCCAACAGCCCATGCTGGAACAATGTGGGCAATAATGACGGTTTGTAATTCATAAATATCCAGGATTTCACACATATCTATAATAATAAAAGAATAATATGCTAATTAGGTGGGACAGCCAAATGACCTTCCATACAAAGCTGGGGTTGTGAGGGCAGAGCCCCTTGCATGAGTTTTGTACACCGGGCCTCTAATAAATAAATAATGCTCTTTCATAGGGAAGAGTTCCAGTTAATGAATGGAGAAGAAATGAGGGTGTCCAACAGTGGGGCAAAGGTGTAATGGCCACAGTATAAGAAAGTATCTTCAGTCCAAAAGATGAAGCAGGCAACTTCATAGAATATAACAAAATTTATTATAGAGTAATTTATTTACTGGGAGATTGGGCCGGAGCAGACAAAAGGCCCAGCAGTTTTGTGCAAATTATTACCTGCTAAAAACTGCTACTGTACCTTTTTAAAAATACTGTAACTCATGCCCTACCTGCTTTGGCTCAGTGGATAGAGCATCTGCCTGTGGACTGAAGGGTCCCAGGTTTGGTTCCGGACAAGGGCAAATCCTGGGTTGCAGGCTCAATCCCCAGTAGGAGGTGTGCAGGAGATGTTTCTATCTCTCTCTCCCTCTCTGAAATCAATTAAAAATATTTGAAGCCGGTTTGGCTCAGTGGTAGAGCGTCG
Source organism: Pipistrellus hanaki (assembly GCF_964339955.1). Classification (NCBI taxonomy): domain Eukaryota; kingdom Metazoa; phylum Chordata; class Mammalia; order Chiroptera; family Vespertilionidae; genus Pipistrellus; species Pipistrellus hanaki. Next base: position 85,295,156 of record NC_140506.1, on the reverse strand, counting down.
GTCTGCGCACTGAAAGGTCCCAGGTTTGATTTCGGTCAAGGGCATGTACATTGGTTGCAGGCACATCCCCGATGGGGGGTGTGCAGGAGGCGGCTGGTCGAGGTTTCTCTCTCATCAATGTTTCTAGCTCTCTATCCCTCTCCCTTCCTCTCTGTGGAAAATCAATAAAATATATAAAAAAAAAGAAAAGAAAAATAAATTTAAAAAAATAAATAAAGCTTTAAAAAATATTTTTAAAACAATAGTGTAACTCAGGCCCTGGCTGGTGTGGTTCAGTAGGTTGGAGCATCCTCCTGTTCATAGAAGGGTTGCAGGTTTGATTCCCAGTCAGGATGCATACTGGAAGCAACCAACCAATGTTTTTCTCTCACATCCGTATTTCTCCCTCTTTCTTTCTCCCTCTCCTTCCTGTCTCTCTAAAGTCAATTAAAAAATATCTCCAGGTGAGTATTTAAAAAAAAAAATAGTATAACTTGAGTACTAATGATTGACAAGACAGAGAAAAGAATGTAGTAATACCAGGGGTCACCCCACCTGGTGGTGGATACTGTCACCAGTTTGGTATTCATCTCAGTTGCCAAGTTGGCCACTGCTAATACAAGTGTTGGTTACATTTTAAGGAGCAGAAAATCATTGACTAGTAGACTTCGGTATGCTTACTAAGGAGAGTGAGGTTGATCAAAGGTCACAGCATGAAAGGACACAAAGATGGAGGTGGTTTTTGTTTACAGCTACATCTGTACAGAGGAAAAGAGAAATAATTCCTGTAGGCAAGATCCACTAATGGATGCTAAAATTGGCAGGCAATGGCTGGCGTTCCCTAGCGGGAAGGAGATAAACACTCGGACTGTGCTGGGCCCCCAACTGCTCTGAACCCCCGTTCTAGGCCAGACCCCGGGGACCCAGGCTCATCCAGAGGGAGCTGGGCTGTAAGGCGGTACTCGGGGAAGCAGCGAAAGGAGGTCCCAGAGGCGCGCACACAGCGCGCAGAGAAGGGCCGGCCGGCTGTGCCGTAGGACTGCCCTGGCGGGAAGGAGACAGGCTCCAGACTGCTCTGAACGCCACCTCCAACTCCACTTCCAACTGAACTGAACCCCAGTTTCGGGCCCATTGCGGGAGAGCTTACACTGTTTGGTAGCAGGCGAAAATCGAGGGCACCTTTCTCTCAGAGGCGCTTGCAACAAGTACTGAAGGACCCTGAGTCTCAGGAGTCGCATAGGGCGGGGCTGAGGGAAGCCAAGGCTGTAGGCTCCACCCTGAAACTCCGCCCCCATCAGGAAAGCTGCCTGCGAAAATGCCTAAACCAAATAGATCACAAACGAAAGAAATGGAGGACAAAAAGCGACTGGATATAGAGTTCAAAACCACACTTATAGGGTTTTTCAAGAGACTCCTAGAAAAGGCCGATAAAATAAATGAGACCTATGAGGATATGAAAAGGGATCAACAAGAAATGCTAAGGGATCAACAAGAAATAAAGAATACATTGTCTGAAATAAAAAATATTCTACAGAGTCCTAAAAACAGAATAGAAGATCGCAAGAATCAAGTCAAAGATTTGGAACATAAAGAGCCAGAAGACACTCCTCTGCAGAAGCTAGAAGGCAAGAGAATCCAGAAAATTGAAGATAATGTAAGAAACCTCTGGGACAACTTCAAACGATCCAACATCAGAATCATGGGGGTCCCAGAAGATGAGAGAGAGCAAGATATCGAAAACATACTGAAAGAAATAGTGACAGAAAACTTCCCCCACCTGGGGAAAGAATTGGACTTACAAGTCCAGGAAGCACACAGAACTCCAAATAAGAGGAATCCAAAGAGGACCACACCAAGACAAATCATAATTAAGATTCCAAGAGCAAAGGACAAAGAGAGAATATTAAAAGCAGCAAGAGCTAAGCAGGTGGTTACCTATAAAGGAGCACCTATACGATTGTCAGCTGATTTCTCAACAGAAACCATGCAGGCCAGACGGGAATGGCAAGAAATATTCAAGGTGATGAATAGCAAGAACCTTCAGCCAAAAATACTCTACCCAGCAAAGCTATCACTCAGAATCGAAGGTCAGATAAAGAGCTTCACTAATAAAAAAAAGCTAAAGGAGTTCATCACCACCAAACCAGAATTATATGAATTGCTGAAGGGGGTTCTTTCAGAAGAGAAAGTAAATAAAGATAAAAATTATGAACAACAAATACGTAACTATCAACAAGTGAATCTAAAAACCAAGGAAATTAAAAAAAAAATCTGATGAACAATATTAACTGTTGAATATAATAGAATCAGAGGTATGGAAGGGGAGTGAACTGATGATTCTTGGGGAAAAGGGAAGAGGGGAATGTGGGAAGAGACTGAACATAAACTGTGCACCTATGGATGAGGACAATGGGGAGTGGGGAAAGGGCAGAGGGTGGGGTGGGAAGGGGGGGGGAAAGGAACACTTGTAATAATATGAACAATAAAAATTTATTTAAAAAAAAATAAAAAATAAAATTGGCAGGCAAAAGGTGGAGGAATTTAAGATAGTCTTTTTTTTTTTTTTTTTTTTTTTTTTTTTAGAATTAAATGACAAAGTTTTATTCAAGTCTTAAAGATTTGCAAAATGGGACTCACACACAGAATGGTAAGAACAGGATAGTGTTAAAGTTTCTCCTCCAAGATATCTATTAATTGCAAAGGGAAAATGGTAACTTCAGAGTAGAGAAACTTAGCATACACCAACTTAATTAAATGATTAGGGTTTACACTATCAATTAAAGAAATATTGACATCATACACCCCCAACAAAATACATTGAGAAGGACAGAGCATTACTTCTGTGCTGTTCAGGCCCCAAATGCACAACCTCAGTCTAATCATGAGACGATGCTCCAAACAACTGAGCTACTCGGCCAGGGTGTGAATCTCAATCTTGACCGCACATTAGGAGCACAACACTAAAAATGTTATTTTTTTAGAATCCCTATGTCTAGGTCCTAATTTAGACCAATGAAATAAAATCTTTTGGGATAGGACCCAGGCATCAGTGTTTTTAGCTTTTAATTTTCAGATTATTTTAAATTTATAGAGAACTTGTAAAAATAGACCAGAGTTAAGAAAATTAAAAAAAAAAACTCACAAAAAAAGAAGAAAATAAAAATAGACCAGAGTTCCTGTCTACCCCTCACCTGCTTCCTTTAAGGTTCACACTTTGTGTGATCACAGGGCAATGACTCAAACCAGAAATTAACATCAGCACAAAACTATTATCTAAACTATAAGGATTGTTTGGATTCTATCAGTGTTTTTTTTTGTTTTTTTTTTTTTTTTTTTTTTTTTTTTTTTGTGTGTGTGTGTGTGTGTGTGTGTGTGTGTGTGTGTGTGTTTTCCTATCCCAGGATCCAATCCGGGGTCCCGCGTTGCATTTAGTCATCTTGTCTCCTTTGTTTCTTCTTGGAGTTGATGGTTTCTCCGTCTTTCCTTGTCACTTTGGAGCGTACTGGTGAGGTGTCTTGTAGAGTATTTCTCAATCTCACAGGTTGGGAGAAGAAGAGGGAAGGAGGGACGGGAGAGGCCTCCCAGTCCTGTGGAGGAAGCCCCGTGGTTGGTTTCGGATCCCGGAGGATCCGCAGGGCAATGAGCTGCCACACTGATGGGCCGGTGATGATGACGAAGGGTCCTCGGTGGGATCAGCTGGGAAGCTGCCAGGAGCCGCAGAGAGCAGACCTCTTTCCTGGGGAGACTGCCTCCCTCTCAAGGGACCGCCTGGCTTGGACCAGCTGGCTGCGGTGGGGACGGAGTGCCCAGAGCAGGTTGGCATCACCACGCTGCAAAGTGCATGCTGTCAGAGCAAAAGGGGGCGCTGCAGAGGTGAGGGACTCTGGAAGCCAGGCAGTGGGGAGGGGTTTGACTGCATCCCAAGGACTCCAGGGGCGGACACTGCAGGGGTGTCTGTCTGAGTGGGGTGAGAGGTGCCTTCTTCAAGATGACGCTGGCTGTAGTATGCACAGAGGACAGCAGGGGGCGAGAGGAAGACAGCAGAGGTCGTCTCATGGAGTAAACCGGCAAGGCCACGGACATCCCTGGACAAATGCTGTTCTAGATGCTTCCACAAACGCAAAGTCCATACCAGATGTGGCCATAACCCTCGAGGACCTACAGCCATGTCAGGCCCAGGAGACACGTGTGTATTGTTCATATGAATGTAATCCACATGTCATTCATTATTAGGTTATTACTTAATCCCATAGTTCTCTCTCCCATGACTGTGAGCTCCCTGAGGACAGTCTACAAGCCAGTCATTTTTGTATCTGCCAAACACATAAAAAAAAGTTCTGGCCCTGACTGGTTTCGCTCAGTGGATAGAGAGCTGGCCTGCCGACTGAAGAGTCCCAGGTCAGGTTCTGGTCAGGGGCGTGTACCTTGGTTGCCAGCACATCCCCAGCAGGGGGTGTGCAGGAGGCAGCTGATGGATGTTTCTCTCTCATGGATGTTTCTGACTCTCTGTCCCTCTCCCTTCCTCTCTGTAAAAAAACAAAACAAAACAAAACAAACAAACAAACCTCAATAAAATATATTTAAAAAACAATAACACCAACAAAAAACTTCTGGCCAGGAATGGGAGTTGGGGGGAGGGCAGGAGGGAGCGCCATGTCCCTGTCCACAGTGCTGAATCTTCATGACCCGGGGTTCTTCTTGGGATGCTTTCTCTCCAGCCAGTTCACATCATGTTCTTCACAAAGTTGCCCTCTGGAGTTCTGCAACACAGCGGCCCTGACATCAGTCCTCATCTGACCTCCCAGGTATGTCAACCGAAATAAGGCAGGTAGTAAAAGTGTGTGCAGCATGAGCTCACTGCTGAAAAACACACACTGTGGGCACACCCATTGCTGTAGGACATGTACTGTGCACACACAAATCATCAAACATGTTTATAGAAACATATGGAAGATTCTACACCAACGTGAGGATGGTGTTTATCATATTAGAGTGGGATGGTGACCGCAGGAGGACTGTACTTTGAAAATACTCTCTTTTTTTAATGTATTTTATTGATTTTTTAGGGAGGAAGAGAGAGGATAGAGAGTTAGAAACATTGATGAGAGATAAATATTGATCAGCTGCTATCTGCACACCCCCTACTGGGGATGTGCCCGCAACCAAGGTACATGCCCTTGACTGGAATCAAACCTGGGACCCTTGAGTTTGCAGGCCGACGCTTTATCCACTGAGCCAAACCAGTTAAGGCTGAAAATACTCTTTGATATTTTTTGGTTTGTTTAAGCTATAATTCCTATATTATTTTTGCCATAATAACTTGAAAATAATGTTATAAAACCAGAAAACAAAGTTAGTTGGTAGAAACTGTGCATAGAGGTTGGGACTTACCTTCGGGGTCCAAAGAGATTAGCTTCTTCACAAAGTGGCAGCCCCTGCACATTCAGGAGACAATGGATTTTGATGTTTGTTATGTGTGTGTCTAAGCATCCCTGAGAGGGAAGGGTCTTTAGGAACCAGCATATCCATCCCCCACCCCTATTTACAGATGAGGAAAATGGCTCATCGAGGGGAAGTGAAGAAGCCAACATCGCTTGTCTAATCAAGGCAGCTCTGGAATTAGAATTCATCCTCCTGGCTTCCAAGCAAACCCTGCTTATTGGTGTTCTCAGGCTGCTGTGACAAAGTACCACAAACTGAGTGCTGAAAACAACAGAAATGCATTCTCTCACTACAGGCCTGATGCATGAAATTCTTGAAAGTGTAGGCTATCCTTTCCCCTGGTGCCGGCACTGGCTTCCCTCTGGCTGCAGCCAGGCACCAGGGACCTGGGCTTCCCTCGCAGCCCCAGCTTCATCTGAAAGGTTGTCTGGAAGGATGTCCTGTCTAATTGGCATATTCCACTTTTATTATTATAGACTAGAGGTCTGGTGCACAAAATTCATGCACGGGGGAGAGGGTCTCCTCAGCCCAGCCTGCAGCCTCTCCAATCCGGAACCCCTTGGGGGATGTCTGACTGCTGGCAGAGGACATCCCTCTCACAATCCAGGACCACTGGCTCCTAACTGCTCACCTGCCTGCCTGCCTGATTGCCCCCAATTGCCTCCCTGCCAGCCTGGTCACCCCCAACTACACCCCCTGCCAGCCTGGTCACCCCTAATTTCCCCTCCTACCAGCCTGGTTGCCCCCCTCACTGCCCCTCTCTGCTGACCTGGTCACCCCTCACTGCCTGCCTCTGCCTGGTCACCCAATGCAGCCCACTGCTCAGTCATTTGGTCATCCCTCCCTAACCCCTCTACCAGCCTTGTCTTCCCACACAGCCTGCTGTTCAGTTGTTACTGTGAGGACATCGAGACCAATTTGCATATTACCCTTTTATTATTATAGATTATTATTATAGATGGTTCTGGAGGATTGACGTCTGAAATCAAGGTGTCCATAGGGCCATGCTCACTCTAACGGCTCTTGGGAAGGGTCCTGGCTTGCCTCCCCCTGGCTTCTGAGGGTTACCAGCAATCCTTGGAGTTCTTTGGCTTATAGGTGCATCGCTCTAAGTTCTGCTCCCTTGCCCTGTGTGTCTGTGCTTCTTTTAATGATATTGGTGATTGGCTTTAGGGCCCATCTTATTCCAGTATGACCTCATTTTAATTTACATCTTAATTATATATGCAAAGAGCCAATTTCCAAATCAGGTTACATTCACAGGTATGAGGGGTCGAGACTTGAATTTATTTTTGGGGGGGAGAGGAGGCACATTCAATCCATAACACCCTGTTTCAGCTGTACCAAGATGCCTCCTTGTTCAGTAATAATTATTATTAACAGTAAGTTCTAATTTTCACTAAGTATTTGCCCTGTCACAGGCACTGTGCTAAGTACTGTATATGTGTTACGTTTGATTCTCTCTAGATTGTAGAAACGATGATTATCCCTATTTGACTGATGAGTAAACTGAGGCCCAGAGAGGAGAAGCAACTTGACTGGCACTCAGCTAGTGTGGCAGACTGTAACTTCCCAAAATGGTTACAGCAGTGTTTCCAGTCCCGTGAGCCTTTCCAGAACCTTGTTGCTCCCCACCAAGAAGCAAAGTCTATCTCTTCTCCGCCTGGACCTGGGCAGGACCTTGTGGCTACATCAGTGAATAGGATATGGAAGAAGTGATGCTGAGTAGCTTCCAAAACTAGGCCATGACTGGTGCTGCAACCTCCAACTGCCTCTCTCTTTCAGGATGTGTGGTCTTAGAACCCAGCCACCTGCTGTCAGGAAGCCCAAACCAACCATGTATAGAGGCTGAAGTGGAGAGAATCTGAGGCCCCGCCTACAAACAGCACCAACCGCCACATGTGTGAGTGAGGGAGCCTTCAGGTGATCCAGCCCCCGGCCTGCGGGTCTTCCAGGTCGGGGCCCCAGATAAGGAAGAGCAGAGACAGGTAACCAGGGCTGTTGTGCGTTGTCTGAATTCCCGACCCACGGCATCTGTAAGCATCATGCATGATGGTTCTTTGGCACCACGTTTGGGGGCACTTTGTGTGGCAGTCATAGCAAGTGGAGCAGCTAGGAAGTGGGAAGTCGGGGTTGGAAATTTGGAATTCCAAGCTCTGTTCACTCATGTTTCCCCCACTCTCCCTTTCCCCCTCTTGCTATCTGGTGAAACCCCAGTATTATCTGCAGGTAGCAGCCTCCTCTCTCTCAGCCTCCCCAGGCCTCTGGCTAATCTCAAGCGCAGTCCTTTTTGTTTAGAAAAGAAAACCCTGTCAACAGCTGTCAACTGTCAACAGGGTCATGTTCTCCACTGATTGGTCAGTGTCAGGACAGGGGGTCCTTAGTCACTGCAGCTGGTCCTGGTGTCACTGACCTGGTTTTGCTGCTTCTCTGGGCCTGGAGCTGAAATACAACTGAGGGCTAGACATTCCCTATAGGGAGGTGACCTTCTGTATCTGCTGAGACTTGCTCTGCCCCTTAGTTCAGCTCTCGCTCTCCGTTTCCCCATTCCACTTGTCCTGGCAGCCTGGCCTGTCTCAATATGAGGAACCTGAAGTTTCCAGGGATCCGTAAGAAGATATGGAAAAGGAAGATACCACCGAGAAGGCAAAGCTGAGGAATGCAGCTTTTGACAGAAGACAACTGTTGACAGAATGTGTAAAAGCCCCTTGGTGATGGCTGTGGTTCTTTTAACAGAGAGAGCCACCAGCCCACTTACCCCTCCCTGACCCACCCATGCAAACAACCCAGATCAAACAAAAAGGTAACAAGGACGTCTTTTCATTCTGCCACCCGTGCTGTTTGCTCAGAGCACATAGTTCATCTTTTAAAAAAATTATTTCTTTTTTTTTTTTTAAATATATTTTATTGATTTTATACAGAGAGGAAGGGAGAGAGATAGTTAGAAACATCGATGAGAGAGAGTCATCGATCAGCTGCCTCTTGCACACCCCCCACCGGGGATATGCCCACAACCAAGGTACATGCCCTTGACCGGAATCGAACCCGGGACCCTTCAGTTCCCAAGCCGACGCTCTATCCATTGAGCTAAACCGGTCCCAGCAAAATTATCTTTCTTGTTGGAAGTATTACAGATGTCCCCCTTCTTCCTCCATTGACCCCTCCTCACCACTCCTGCCTCTGCCCAGGCTGTCACCGCACTATTGTCTGTGTCCATGGGTTATGCACATATGCATATAAGTTCTTTGGTTAATCTATTCCTGCCCCATCCTTTTCCTTCTGAAAGTTATTAGAAGGCTCATCTTTTATTTATTTATTTAAAAATATTTTTATTGCCAAAACCGGTTTGGCTCAGTGGATAGAGCATCAGCCTGTGGACTGAAAAGTCCCAGGTTCGATTCCGGTCAAGGGCATGTACCTTAGTTGCGGGCACATCTCCAGTAGGGGAGTGTGCAGGAGGCAGCTGATGGATGTTTCTCTCTCATTGATGATTCCAACTCTCTATCCTTCTCCCTCTGTAAAAAGTCAATAAAATATATTTAAAAAATATTTTTATTGATTTCAGAGAGGAAAGGAGAGGGAGAAATAGAAACAGCAATGATGAGAGAGAATCATTGATCAGCTGCCTTCCACTTGCCCCACACTGGGGATTGAGACCACGACCTGGGCCTGTGGCCCGACTAGGAATCGGGAATGGAACAGTGACCTCCTAGTTCGTAGGTAGATGCCCAACCACTGAGCCATGCTGGCCAGGCAGAAGGCTCATCTTTAAAAAAGGTCTCTAAGGATCCGCTATGCCAGGCATTTCCCTTGCTTCTTCCCTCCCTCCCTTTCTTGCTTTCTCTCTGTCTTTCTTTAAAAGATTGTTTATTGCTTTTTTGGAGTGAGAGGAAGTGAGAGGGAGAGAAAGAGAGAGAAGTGTCACTGTGAGAGGGAAACATTGTTCTCTGCCTCCTGCAGGGCCCCCACCGGATTGAGCCCTCAACCCAGGCATGTGTCTGACCAGGAATCAAACCAGCTACTTCTTAGTACACAGAACGACACCCAACCAACTGAGCCATGAGGCATTGCCTTTTTTTTTTTTTTAATTCTTTTTAAAAAAATGTATTTTATTGATTTTTAACAGAGAGGAAGGGAGAGAGATAGAGAGCTAGAAACGTCGATGAGAGAGAAACATCGACCAGCTGCCTCTTGCACACCCTCTACCGGGGATGTGCCCGCAATCGATGTACATGCCCTTGACTGGAATCGAACCTGGGACCTTTCAGTCCACAGACGCTCTACCACTGAGCCAAACCGGCTTCAGCGGCATTGCCTTTTCTATACCTACCTTGCCTCCCTCCAAAACAGTGGGGCTTATGCCTTCCATTTTGTTTAGCATTAAAAAAAAAAAAGAAGAAGAAGAAGAAGAATCACACTTCACTTCTGGGCAGGTCTAGAAGCCCATCCATGTGTCTTCAGGCAGGAGAACCAAGTTGGCCTAAATGTAAATGCGTTTTGTTCATTCTAGGCGTGTGTATTAATTAGACTCATTACAACATAGGAAATTAAAAGAAAAAACATGCCGAAACCGGTTTTGCTCAGTGGATAGAGCATCAGCCTGCGAACTGAAGGGTCCCGGGTTCAATTCCGGTCAAGGGCCTGTACCTTGGTTGCTGGCACATCCCCAGTAAGGGGTGTGCAAGAGGCAGCTGGTTGATGATTCTCATCGGTGTTTCTAAGTCTCTATCCCTCTCTCTACCTCCCTGTAAAAAATTAAAAAAAAATTATATATATATATATATATATATATATATATATATATATGTATATGAATGCCATTGATTCTCAATCCAAATGTTTTAAAAACTATATGAATTTCTGCAATAAAATTTCAAAAAAAACAAACAAAAACAAAACCAACACTATCACCACAAAAAACCACACACAGCCTGGTTGGTGTGGTTCAGTGTTTGTGTGTTGACCCATGTACCAGGAGGTCACAGGTTGGATTCCCAGTCAGGGCATATGTCTGGGCTGTGGGCTTGATCTCCAGCAGGAGGTCCCTGAGGCAGCTGATCTGTGTCGGTGTTTCCCTCTCATCAATGTTTCTATCTCTTCTCCTTCTCCCTTCCTCTCTCTCTAAACACACACACACACACACACACACACACCCCAATCTCAATTTAAGCTGTTTAGAAATGATAATTAAAACAAAGAAATGTATTAACTTTCACATCCGAAAGTTCTAGTGTATGTAGTTAGATGTTGGATGAGGCTGGATCAGGAGCTCAGATAATCACACATCCAAACTCTGAATCTCTGCATTCCTCAGCTTTGCCTTCTCGGTGGTATCTTCCTTTTCCATATCTTCTTACGGATCCCTGGAAACTTCAGGTTCCTCATATTGAGACAGGCCAGGCTGCCAGGACAAGTGGAATGGGGAAACGGAGAGCGAGAGCTGAACTAAGGGGCAGAGCAAGTCTCAGCAGATACAGAAGGTCACCTCCCTATAGGGAATGTCTAGCCCTCAGTTGTATTTCAGCTCCAGGCCCAGAGAAGCAGCAAAACCAGGTCAGTGACACCAGGACCAGCTGCAGTGACTAAGGACCCCCTGTCCTGACACTGACCAATCAGTGGAGAACATGACCCTGAAGGAGCACACTTAGAAAACAGATGAAGATTCTGCTGAAACCCTCCCCTGAGACCTCCCCTAAGATTCCAGCCTGTAAGAGAGGGATAAAGCCTCAAGACGAAGGACCCAGCACCTGTCTCCCTCTGGGGAGAAGCCACCGCCATTCCCTTTTCCCTCTTCTTCCCTCTCTTCTTCCCCTCCAGGCACACATCTCCTAAACCCTGAGGGACCCTGCCAGGCTTGCAACCAGAGGAACAATGGGCAGCCACAACTCATCCCAGGCTAATCCTCTGAACCTGACCCCAAGGTGCCCTTTTCTCTGACTTCCCAGAGAGCTAAGGCAGCCTAGCCTATGCTCTCCTGTTGCTTCCTCTATGCTAAGCCTTTCTTGTTTATCATGCCCAGCTTTAACAAACATTCCCTCATTGTTCACCAGGGACTGAGCCTTCAATCTAGGCATGTGCCCTCACCGGGAATTGAACTACGACCTCCTGGTTCATTGTGAAATTTTTCCTGCATGAAGTCAAGAATGTACACACTGCCAGTTGGCCCTAGGCAGACCTGCGAAGGGCCAGGTCCCCTTTCTAGTAACAATACCACCGAACCAAACGCGAGGAACAGAATTTCTCTGCCCGATAATACTGAAGGAATCGAGGAACGGAGCCTTGCTTTCTCTGGCTGGTCATTCTTGGATCATGGCTCTGCCCTAAACCAATCACCATGGCCTGGGCAATGGAGAAGACCTGTTAGCTCCCTCTAGGTCAAAGGCCGTGAATGTGACTACACAAGGGATTGGAGAGAAGGGGGGACACAGGACTGTTCTCACAGGAAAGGGGAGAGGATTTGGAACATAAGGAGCCAATAGAGGGTGGAATCGGGGCACATTGAGAACAAAAGTTAAATATCCACAGCCCTAGTAAATTCTAACAGGTCATTCACAGAAGATAATATAGAATGGTTATCAAAAACATTTGAAAAGATGCTTGAGCACTCTGGTAATCTGGGAAATGCAAAGTAACACACTCCCCGTCCAGTGGCAATGTATATCCAGGTGCAAACAATAATATAAACCGAATCACTTCAAAATGGAGTCCGAGCTGCCATCCCAGAGGAAGTCTTGCACATCGAATGTCTCAAACCTTTGGAATGTTAAAACAGGACAAAATGACTTTGGATTGGTCTAAGCAACCTTGTCTCTCCCCCCCCCCCCCCGCCCCCACCAAAAAAAACAAACACAACAAAACAAAAAAAAACTTTTGTAAAAATAATGAGAAACATGATTATTTCTCATTATTTTATATTATATATAAAAATTATTTCTCATTATTATATATAAAAATAATGAGAAAAATAATGAGTAGTTATTGTGACTACTGGACTGAAAATTAAAACAAGGTTTAGAATTAGCATCACTATGTTACGTTATCAACACCAGTAGAAATGCTGCAGGCAGTTAGGCAGACCTGAGCAGAGCAGAGCAAGGACTATGGGCCAGGAACAGAAGGTCACCAGGATGGAAAGCCCCAGGTGCCTAGCCCAATTGTAGAGTAGGACCTCCCCCCGCAGGATGACCTCTCCTCCCCTAGTGTATCACTGGTCCTGTGCTTTGGAGCCCCTGACCTATCCTCCCAGAGATAACATCTAGGCCTCAGCTGTATCTCAGCTCCAGGCCCGGATAAGCAACAGAACCAGCCAAGGCTGACGTCAGGACCAGCTGCATTGAATACTGACTCCCTGCCCTTGTTCCAGCCAGTCCATCAGTGGTGACTACAACCCTGAAAGGACACACCTGAAATTTTCCTGAATATTCTATTGAGATCTTTCCCTGGGACTTCCCTAAAGTCTCTGCCTTTAAAACCCTTAGCACAGAGCACCAAATGCGTTCTCCCTCTTGGGGGCACACCAGTGCCTTTTCCTACCCTTCCCCCCATCCACCCCACCCCTCCACCTCACCATATATTACTATTACCTTCCTCACTCCCAAGCTCCAAGGGCCCTTCCTTTCCTCCATAACTCCTTTCCTAAGCCCATTTCTTCTAGGAATTACTTCTTCTACCTCTGTGATTTACCCAATAAATGTTCTCCTGCAGTTTGGATCTTGCTCTGAATTCTTTCCTGGCCAGAACCCAAGTACTGAGGTTGCTGAACCCAGGTTTGGTCTGACCCTACCCATCAGACACCTGGTGCCATTCCCTCCACCTACTTCAGAAATGGGCTCCTTCTATTGATGTAATTGTTCCCCTTCCCTTCACCATAACTACCCATTGCCTTTGTCCCCTAATAAGAACACTATTTGGGCTTCTGCCAAAATTGGTGCTTCCTGAATTGTTATTGATCCCAAATAAATGCTGGTTGCCTCTCACTTTGAAAGGCCTTTTATTTTTAGGTTAAGCACAGAGCTGGCGAAAGTGTGGGGATCGAGTGCTCCTACACTGATGACGGAGTACAAACTGGGGTATCCTTTTGGGTAGGCAATCTAACAATATTCCTCAAAGGTTTAAAGGTTGTAGAAGTCCCTAGAAAGAGCTACGAGTGCCCAAAGACATAGGTACACATGACGATGCCATCTCTTTCCGATGTTAAGACTCCTGTTCTTTTTCTTTTTTTCTTTTTAAATATTAGATTTAATTCGTGTTTGAAATAAGGCAGGTATGCCCGGGGTTACTGCTGGGGCCTTCCAGCCAAGCAACCCTCATAGCAGGAGCGCTCCTCAAGGCCTTGCCACCACCAGGTGTTCAGATCTTGCAAGGGCTCCATTCTTTTTTTTTTTTCTTTTTCTTTTTTTAATATATTTTATTTTATTTATTTTTTTAAAAATATATTTTATTAATTTTTCACAGAGTGGAAGAGAGAGGGATAGAGAGTTAGAAACATCGATGAGAGAGAAATATCGATCAGCTGCCTCTTGCATGCCCCCCACTGGGAATGTGCCCACAACCAAGGTACGTGCCCTTGACCGGAATCAAACCTGGGACCTTTCAGTCTGCAGGCCGACGCTCTATCCATTTGAGCCAAACCGGTTTCGGCAAGGGGCCTCCATTCTTGCGTCCAGATCGGCACTGGCCTGGACACACAGCTGTGGTTTCATCTGGGTCAGACCATCCCCGCCAAGAGGGCAGAGTTGGGTGAAAAATGAGCTTGGACTATGTGGAGCCCCTGGCGTCACCCCAGGAAAGAGCTCTGGAGGCCAAGAACTGGAGGAGTGAAAGAGGCGGCCTCGAGGGAAGCGGAAGTGATGACTCAGCTTTGGGTCGTGATTTCCCTGGCTTGGACTTCTTAGTCAAAGGCGTTGAGTCATCACCTTTTTGCCTTTGATATGTAGACTTCTCACTCATCCCAGCAGGAAGTGGGTGAAAGGAAGCTCCCAGTTAGGGCTGTGCTCCCAGAAGTCCCTTCCCCTCTCTAGTTAAAATTCAGTGTCTGCTACTTACTAACCATGAGACTGACAAATCACTGAGCCCACGTTTCCCCACCTGTACCCTGGAGATGCTAATACCTGTCTTGTTAGCTCCTTCCCCTAATCGGTACTTTGTTTTATTTTTTTTTTTATTGGTGTCAGAGAGGAATGGAGAGAGAGAGGGAAAGATAGAAACATCAAGGATGAGAGTCATTGATGAGGTGCCTTCTGCACACTGCACTCTCCCCAGAGTGCAACCTGGGCATGTGCCCTGATAGGGAATCTAACCATGACTTCAACCACTGATCCACCTCGGCCAGGCTAATCAATATTTATTAAGCACCACCTGTGTGCCATGCACAGGAAATATGGTAGTAAGCAAATCAGACAAAATCTCTTAACTCACAAAGCTTACAATTTAGTGGGGGAAAATAACAATGGACAAATCCTATCTAATAAAAGAGTAATATGAAATTGACTGTCACTCCAAGACACAAGATGGTCGCCACAAGATGGCCTTCAGGGGAGGGCAGTTGTGGGCAGTTAGGGGTGATCAGGCCATCAGACCGGGACTCTCAAGGGGTGCCAGATTGGAGAAGGTGCAGGGTGGGAAGAGGGACATGCATGAATTTCATGCACTAGGCCTCTAGTAGGTACATACAATGTAATGTTAGCTGGTGATAAGCAGAGTGAAGAAAAATTAAATGGGTTGGGAGGGAGAAGGTTAAGAGGGCTGATGGAAACAGGGCCTAGCACATAGTAGGACTAATAACAAATGTAAATTCCTTTCTTTGCAATTTAGGAAGTAAGCGCCACATAGTTTTCAGAATTGAAAGGACCTTTCCTCCCTGGAGAAGTTGAAGATGACTACCACACAGGGTTCCCAGTCACAGGACAGTGAGGAGGAAAGCTATGTGTGTGAAATATTTAGACTTCTCACACATCCCAGCAGGTGAGTGGAAGTGGGTGGAAGGAAGCTCCCTGTAGTTAGGGCTGTGCTTTCATTGAGTTGGATTCACATAACATTAAATTAACATTAACCATTAAAAATATGAACAATTTATAATAGTACATTCACAATGTTGTGCAATCACCACCACTATCTACTTCCAAGACAATTTTAGCACCCCAAAAGAAAACCCTGTACCCACGAGGCAGTCACTCCCCATCCCTCACTCTCCCCAGACCCTGACTAATGTTTGATCACTCAGAAAAAGCAAAAAAAATTTTGGGGGAGTGCCAAGGCACAACAAATACATTCATTAAAGCAAAATTAGTACAGGTCTTATATCCTAGAGGTTATGAGCAGCCTAGCTGAGGTCATGCCTGCCTAATTATTGTACCTAATAATTACCTTGACTAATTAGAGCAAAGGTTTTGGAGTGTGTTTCTATTCCCAGACACTGAGTCATCAGTGACTGAGAATAAATCATTTCCTTCTATTTGTGTCTTGGATCATCCACATGGAAGCACCCCAGCCAATCCCTCAGGGAAATTCCACAGGCTTCATTAATTAATGTTTGGAAAACAGTATAATTTGTGTATGTCAGGCCTATAGAAACATGACACCAGTGTGTATTGTATGTTGGATTCATTTACTTAATTACTCAAGTATGCTCCAGGTGCATTTATTTATTTCAAATGTTTTTATTGATTTTTAGAGAGAGAGGAAGGGAGAGGGAGAGAGAGAAACATTGATGTGAAATAGAACCATAGGTTCCCTCCTGCGCGCACTGGTATGTGCCCTGATTGGCAATTGAAAGGTCCCATGACCTTTCTGTGCATGGGACAACACTCAATTCACTGAACCACACCAGCTAGGGCTCCAGGTACATTTAATACTTATTAAGCTCTTAGTCTGAGCCAGGCCCTGAGATAAGACCTGGGGATATAATTAATAGTGAACAAGACAGACGGGCTTCTGTCCTCATAAACATATAGACTAGTGGTGAAGACAGACGATAAGTAAAACAACAAACAAAATCATCACAAACTGTTAAGTGCTCTAAGGAAAACTAATAGAACTCTGCCACAGAGAGTAGCAGGAGGAGTCTACTCTTGACAAATGATCATAGAAGGCTTCTTGGAGGAAGTGACCTCCAAGCTGAGACCTGAACTGTGGAAAGGCAATAGCCAGGTAGAGTTGGTGTTCAGTGTGTATGGGAGATATGAAAGTGGGCAAGATTAGTAAGGGGTCATAGACTTTCTGGGTTTGAATCCTGCCCTACCACCGACTTACTGTCAAACGGGAACAATAACAATACTTGTTTCATGGGGCTGTCAAAACACTCAGTGGATTAATATTTATGAAGTACTTAAAGCTTTTTCTGGCACAGACCCAACATCATGCACAGTTGTAAGGGTCCCAAATACTGTGGAAGCTGTCCGTATAGCCCCTTGCTCACCTGACCTCACCTCCAGCATCAGAGAAGAGGGTTTCCAGTTCTCTTAGCACCTCCCAACTCAACCTGCATCTCTCCTCTTCTTCACCTAGCAAAGCTCTTCAACTCAACGAAACTCCCATTTACCCTGGATTTGCTCTGGTTCACCTCCATATCCCTGCTCATCACCTCAAAGGGGCCTTGCTGAATTTGTTGAATGAATAGATAGATGGAAGTGTTGTAGGCGGTGGGAACAGCACCAAGTGTCTAATCCCCATGGGTTCAGCAACCTGGGTACTTGGATTCCAGGTAGAAAAGAATTCAGACCCAAGACCCAAACTATAAGAGAACATTTATTGGGTACATCACAGAAGTAGAAAAGTATTTCCTGGAAGAAATAGGCTTAGGAAAGCAGTTATGGAGGTAAAGGAAGGGCCCTTGGAGCTTGAGAGGAAGCTAATGGTAACTTGCCTGAGATAAGGGGAGGTAAAGGGGGAAGAAAAAGGAAAAGGCAAGGGCATGCTTCCTGGAGGGAGAGCACCCTGGATCCTCTGCCCTGAGAGTTTTAAGAGCAGAGATTTTAGGGAAAGTCCCAAGGGAAATGTTAATAAAATATTCAGCAGTTTTCCAGGTGAATCCATTCAGGGTTGTGGTCTCCACTGATTGATTGGCTGGCATTCAATGCTGCTGGTCCTGATGTCAGCCAAGGCTGGTTTAGTTGCTTATCTAGGCCTGGAGCTGAAATAGAACTGAGTCCTAGATGTTATCTCGAGGAAGAAAGGTCAGAGGGTCTAAACACATGACCAGCGTTGTGCTAAGGGAGGAAAAGTCATCCTGGGGGTGAGGTCCCATCCTACAATGGATTGTCCTTTGCTAGGTACCTGGGGCTTTCCACCCTGATGACCTTCTGTACCTGGCCCATTGTCCTTGCTCTGCTCATGTCTGTCTCATTGCAGGACGTGCAATGTGGGAGAATTTTGGAGGCTTTCTGGCTTTTTTCACTTATTGTAGTTCTTGATGTCCATCTGCATTGTAGCAAGTACAGTGTTTCTAAAGTCCCTCAGGCTGTAGATGGTGTCCATGGCAGAGACCCTCCTTAGGAACACAACCCCACTTGCAAACCCAATATTTATCTTCCCTCAGTCCATCTTTTCTCCCCAAGGGCCAAGTGCCAGGTAGATTAAGCTCTCAAAGTGATATATTTATTACATATCTCCTATATAATAAAACCCTAATATGTAAATCGACCAAACGGTGGAATGACCAGTCACTATAATATGCACTGACCACCATGGGGCAGACACTCAATGCAGGAGCTGCCCCCAGCCCGCAGGCCCCAGGCCTGCCAAGGCTGGTGCCAGCAGGGAACCCCCCCCACCCCCAATCTCCTCGTTGGTCGCCCCACAGATCGGCCCTGATTGCCAGACAGACCTAGGGATCCTACCAGTGCACAAATTTTGTGCACCAGGTCTCTCTCTCCCTCTCTCCCTCTCTCTCTCTCTCTCTCTCTCTCTCTCTCTCTCTCTCCCTCTCTCTCTCAAATATATATATATATTTCATTGATTTGTTTTTTTTATTGATTTTAGAGGGAGAGGATGGAAGAGGGAGAGAGATAAATATTGATGTGAGAGAGGAGAAACCAAGATGGCGGCATAGGTAACCACCTAACTGCAGCCTCACACAACAATTTCAAAAAATACAACTAAAATATAAAGTGAACATTATCCAGAACTACAGGAAAGTTGACTGACTGGAAATTCTACAACTAGAAGGAAAGAGAAAACCAGAAGGAAAATCAGAGGAGCTGTAAAAGCCTAAGGTACAGAGACACGTTGTGTGCGCAGAGAGGATGGAGCCGGAGAGGAGGGGTGGCTGAGTGCCTGGTTGGTATTCCCTAGCAGGAAGGAGATAAAAGCTCCAGACTGTGCTGAATCCCAGTTCCAACAGCACTGAACCCCAGTTCTGAGTGAGACCCTAGGGACCCAGACATATACTGAGGGAATCTGGGCTGTAAGGCGGAAGCTCAGGGGAGTGGTGAAAGGCATATCCCCCGAGTCATGCACATTTCGCACAGAGGACAGACTGTTGATTGAGCTGCTGGATTGCCCTAGCGAGAAGGAGACATAAGCTCCGGACTGCTCTTAACCCCACTTCCAACTGCACTGAACCCCAGTTGTGGGCTCGGGGGAGAGACTAGACTGTCTGGTAGCGGGTGAAACTCTAGGGCACCTTTCTCTCAGAGGTGCTTGCAGCGAGTACCAAAGGACACTGAGGAACACTGAGACTCAGGAACCTCATAGGACGGGGCTAAGCAGAAGCCAAGGCTGTAGGCTCCACCCTGAAACTCCGCCCCATCCAAGCTGAGCACAGAGGCTCTTGCAGTTTTCCAAGTCTAGTCAAATAAGGCTGTCTCCTGGCATAGATACAGCTGATCCTCCCACCCTACCAACTCAGGGAAGCAGCGAAAATGCCAAGACAAAGAAAGAGATCACAAACGAAAGAAATGGAGGACAAAAAGTGACTGGATATAGAGTTCAAAACCACGCTTATAAGGTTTTTCAAGAATCTCCTAAAAAAGGCTGATAAAATAAACAAGACCTATGAAGATATGAAAAGGGATTAACTAGAAATAAAGAATACATTCTCTGAAATAAAAAATGTTATATAGAGTCCTAAAAACAGAATGGAAGATCGCAAAAATCAAGTAAAAAATTTGGAACACAAAGAGCCAGAAGACACTCCTCCGCAGAAGCAAGAAGACAAGAGAATCAAGAAAGTTGAAGATAGTGTAAGAAACCTCTGGGACAACTTCAAGCGAACCAACATCAGAATTATGGGCATCCCAGAGAGAGAGCAAGATACCAAAAACATATTGAAAGAAATAGTGACAGAAAACTTCCCCCCTCTGGGGAAAGAAATAGACTTACAAGTCCAGGAAGCACACAGAACCCCAAACAAAAGGAACCTAAAGAGGACCACACCAAGACACGTCATAATTAAAATTCCAAGAGCAAAAGACAAAGAGAGAATATTAAAAGCGGCAAGAGAAAAGCACGTAGTTACCTATAAAGGAGCACCCATACAATTGTCAGCTGATTTCTCAACAGAAACCGTGCAGGCCAGATGGGAATGGCAAGAAATATTCAAGGTGATGAATAACAAAAACCTACAGCCAAAAATACTCTACCCAGCAAAGCTATCACTCAGAATCGAAGGCCAGATAAAGAGCTTCACAAATAAAAATAATCTAAAGGAGTTCATCACTGCCAAACCAGAATTATATGAATTGCTGAAGGGGGTTCTTTAGGAAGAGGAAGAAAATAAAGATAAAAATTATGAACAACAAATATGTAACTATCAAGTGAATCTAAAAACCAAGGGAATTAAAAAACCTGATGAACAATATTAACTGTTGAATATAATAGAATCAGAGGTATGGAAGGGGAGTGGACTGACAATTCTCGGGGAAAAGAGTCAGGGGTGTGGGAAGAGACTGAACATAAACTGTGCACCTATGGATGAGGACAGTGGGGGATGGGGAAAGGGCAGAGGATGGGGTGGGAACCTGGTGGAGGGGGAAAACTGAGGAACTTTTGTAATAAAGATTTATTTAAAAAAATATTGATGTGAGAGAGAAACATTAATTGGTAGCTTCCAGCACACACCCCAACTGAGGATCAAACCTAAAACCTGGACATCAGTCCAGACAGGGAATCAACCAGTGACCTTTTGGTACACTTGATGCCATTCAACTATTGAGCCACTCCAGCCAGAGCCCACCAGGTATATTTTTAATTTTTCTGCTTCCCTCCAGTCCTTTCTGTCCTCTTCATCACAGGCAAACTGGTCCAGACACCACCACTTCTTGCTGTCCTCCCAGCTGCAACAATAAAACTAACAAGAGCAAAATTTTTATTATGGAAAAATTCCAAAAAGATACAAAAGGAAGGAGAACAGAATATGAAAACAATTTTAACAATTTGTCAGCTCGTGGCAAGTTTCACTCACTCCCCAGGTTTTTTTTTTAATCCCCCGAACCCCCGATCGAGGTTTTGTGTGTGTGTATGTGGGATTTTTTTAAATTTATTTTTGGCCTCAGGGACAGGTTAATCTGACTTTTCATCAGTTTACCCTGCAGAGGTGTTGTCTGTTGTGGTGTAATGTTTACTCCAAGATTCCTTCAGGAATTTGCTTTTGAAACCAACATTTTGAGACTCAAAACCAGTTTTGAGACCTTAAAATGAAAGGCCTCTCTTTTGCAACCTCCCAAATGGCAAGCCTCGGCTCCCAAGATTATTATCTCTGCCATGAATTTCAAAAGACTGCTTAGGAACTCTAAAGAGGCAGGAATTTGTCTCTTCCAGTGATGGCTTTTTTTGAATTATCCAGACTGACTCAGGCCTCAACCTTAGTACTAGGGCTTATTCCCAAAATTTCATTTATTTATTTATCTATTTATCTATCTATCTATTTATTTATTTATTTATTTATTTATTTTATTTTATTTTTTAAATCAATCTTTATTGTTCATATTATTACAAAGGTTCCTCACTTCTTCCCCCCTCCACCAGGTTCCCACCCCACCCTCTGCCCCCTCCCCACCCCCCATTGTCATCATCCATAGGTGCACAGTTTATGTTCAGTCTCTTCCCGCATCCACTACTCCCCATTTCCCCGAGAACTGTCAGTCCACTCCCCTCCCGTATCTCCGACTCTACTACAATCAACAGCTAATATTGTTCATCAGGTTTTTCAATCTCCTTTTGTTGTTGTTGTTGTTGTTGTTGTTTTTAATTAATAAACTTTTACACTTCTAAGAATAAATTTTAAAATCTAATAATTTTAAACCTTGTTTTTTCTGCCCTGGGAATTGAGAAGCAAACTTGTTTACATGTAAACTTGCCCTTAGGCTATCAAAAGGTGTAGCCATTCAAATGTAAATGAACACATTGTTTAAAGATAGCTGCTGGTTGGAATTGGATTACCTGTTCTGGGTGGGAAGGGCTTGTCCTCCCCTTTCTCCGTTAAAATTAAGGTGTTAGCTTTAAAACCTCTTTTTGGCAAGAGACCTTAAACTTTCAGAACTTTAAATTTTTCAGGTAGTAAATCAGTTACTTAGCATTTTCTCCAATCAATAATACCTCCACATGCCCAAGGATACACTTCACACAAAAGACATTTCCAAATAGATCAACCAACCTCATCCAGACCCCACACAAGGCACTCACAGATCAACACCCCAGCGCTGTAATAACTCAACACATCCAGATCTAAGCCTTCATCACTTGATTCAGCAGACCCTCAAGTTCCCCCAAAAGTTTCCAGCCATGTCTGAGAGGCAGCCCTGGGGCATGGGCAGGCAAGGAGTGAGCTGTTCTGGGCCTTGGCCTCTGTTGCTCTGGTCCGCTCCATAACCAGCTGCTCCGGGTCTGGCCACTGCCACTCCCGGCCTGGCTGCTGCTGCTCTGGGCCTGGCTGCTCCCGACTCGGCTGCTCTGGGCCCGGCTGCTCCGGGCTGGCCGCTCCGGGCCTGGCCACTCCTGCTCCGGGCTTGGTTGCTGCTGCTCTGGGACTGGCTGCTCCTGACCCGGCTGTTCTGGGCCTGGCTGCTCCGGGCCCGGCCGCCAAAATTTCTTTTAAAAAGGGAATAAGCCCTAGTCATTTTGGTTCAGTTGATAGAGTCGGCCTGTGGACCAAAGGATCCCGGGTTTGATTCTGGTCAAGGGCACGTACCTCCATTGCAGGCTCCTCCCCTGGTCAGGGCGCATGCAGGAGACAACCAGTCAATGTATTCCTTTCACATCAATATTTCTATGTCTTTCCCTCTCTCTTCCACTCTCTCTAAAAATCAGTGGGAAAATATCCTTGGGTGAAGATTAAAAATAAAAAATAGCCGAAACCAGTTTGGCTCAGTGGATAGAGCGTCGGTCTGTGAACTGAAAGGTCCCAGGTTCGATTCCGGTCAAGGGCATGTACATTGGTTGCAGGCACATCCCTAGTAAGAGGTGTGTAGGACGCAGCTGATCAATGTTTCTCTCTCATTGATTTTTCTAACTCTCTATCCCTCTCTCTTCCTCTCTGTAAAAAATCAATAAAATATATTTAAAATAAATAAATATGTTGCCCATTGCTATTTTTATTGTTGTTAAAATGTAATTGTAGTGAATTTAAATGATTTCTCAGAATGTCCACAGCCCTGTTTTCCCACATGTTTTAAGTTCCTCAACTACAATTTCACACAGACTTTCATAGGACCCATGCTCCCAGCCCGGTGGCTCTTTTTCATTTAATATGTCACTCTTCCCGGTGTTTCTTCAAGAGCAGCCTCTCAGGGCTGCGCACCAGTGCACACCTGGAAACAGGTGTCCTGGATGTCACCTACAGTCCCATGTCACTTCACAGTCCAGCGCTCCTGGTTAGCATTGCATCATCTGATTTCCCGGATCACAGCATTGGCATTATTGTTGAAGTCAATCACCTGTTTAAAAAACAAAACAAAGCCGAAACCGGTTTGGCTCAGTGGATAGAGCCTTGGCCTGCAGACTGAAGGGTCCCAGGTTCGATTCTGGTAAAGGGCATGTACATTGGTTGTGGGCACATCCCCAGAAGGGGGTGTGCAGGAGGCAGCTGATCAATGTTTCTCTCTCATCAATGTTTCTAACTCTCTATCCCTCTCCCTTCCTCTCTGTAAAAAAATAAATTATATATATATATATATATATATATATATATATATATATATATATATATATATATATATAATAAGCAAACAAACAAACAAAAAACCTAACAGTTGTTTTCTTTCAGGTAGTTCCACTGAAATCTCCCAATAATTTTCACTACCCAAAGGCCCCCGGAATCAGGACTGCGCCAGACAGGATAATTCAGGCCCTGGGGTGATAAGGTCAAACTGAAGGGGACAGAAGGATAGTCAGAGGGGAGGGCCACTGACTGAGAATAGAAGCGCTGGTGTTTATCCTCACCTCACCCAGCAGCCTCCCCGGGGCCCAGCGTGCCACAGTTGGGCTTCGTTTCCAAATGGGCAGCATTCCTGGCGACTAAATCAGTCACCTGTGTGTCCTTACAGACAGAGGCAAGGAGCCAGGTGTTTTTTTAAGTGGCCCAAATGATCAGAACTAGGTGCAACCTGATTGTGTCTTTCAATCAGCTTTCTATTGGAGAATAGTTTTTTACATTAACAGGAAAGTTGCAAAGACAGTATGTACACAGATTTCCCACAGACACAACACCTTCTTTCCCCCACGATTTTCTGGTATTACAAACATATTGCATTATTATTGTCTATTTGTCAGATGAATGAACCGATATTGATATATTATTCTTTTAAAAAATATGTTTCATTGATTTGAGAAAGAGAGGAATATAAAGAGAGAAACATTAATAAGAGAGAAACATCAATTGGCTGTTCCCTGCAGGCCCCCTCCTAGGGACTGAGCCTGCAATCTGGAGATGTGCCATGACCAGGAATATATTAGCAAAATCTTGGTTCATAGGTGGATGCTCAGCCACTGAGCCACACCAGCTGGGAACTATATTGTTCTTAACTTCAGTCTGCGATTTGCTCAGATTTCCTTATGTTTTACTGAATGCACATTTTCTGTCCCTGGACCCCACCCAGGATATCATATTCCACTTAGGCATTATGTTTGTAATTATGTTTGTGTGATGGTTTCTCAGACTTCGTCGTTTTGTTTTTTTTTAGTTGAGATATAATTCACATATTATATCTACCCTTTAAAAGTGTACAATTCAGTGGACTTTAATGCATTCAGAAATTGTGCTATTTTTAAAAAATATATATATTTTATTGATTTTTTATAGAGAGGAAGAGAGAGGGATAGAGAGTTAGAAACATCGATGAGAGAGAATCATCGATCAGCTGCCTCTTGCACACTCTCTACTGGGGATGTGCCCGCAACCAAGGTACATGCCCTTGACTGGAATCGAACCTGGGACCTTTCAGTCCACAGACCGATGCTCTATTCACTGAGCCAAACCGGTTTTGGTTGTGCTATCTTATATTAAAAAAAAAAAAAATAGCCAAATCAGCTTGGCTCAGAGGTTCAGCATTGACCTATGAACCAGGAGGTCACTCCTGGTCAGGGCATATGCCCAGGTTGCAGGCTCGATCCCCAGTGTGGGGCTTTCGGGAGGCAGTCAATCAATGATTTTCTCTCATCATTGATGTTTCTATCTCTCTCTCCCTCTCCCTTCCTCTCTGAAATCAATAAAAAAATATGTTTAAAGAAAAAAAAAATTGTGCTATCTAATTCCATAACACTTTCTTCACCTCTGTAAGAAACCACATACCCATGTAGCAGTCACTCCCCATTCTCCCCTCCTTGCAGCTCCTGGCAACCACTAATCTACTTTCTGTTTTTATTAATTTGTGTATTCTAGAATTTCATAGAAATGGGATCACACAATGTGTGGCCTTTTATATCGGGCTTCCTTCACTGAGCACAATGTTCTTGAGGTTCATCGATGTGGTAGCATCTATCACGACTTCATTCCTTTTTACGGCTAAATAGAATTCTATTGAATGGATAGACCACATTTAATTTATCCATTCATTAGTTGATGGATATAACCACCTTTGGCTGTTATGACTTTCTTTATAGTTCCACAGAAGACCGCTTAGACATGTTGTCCTGCAGTGGAGATCTGTCTGATGTGTTTCTCATGATTAAACTGGGGTTAGGGCTTGGGGAGGAGGACCAAAGAGGTAAGTGCCCTTCATTTCTCATATTGAGGTTGTATGCTACTAAAATGATTTCTCACTCTTAAAAAAAAAAAAAAAATACTTTTGGCTTTCGGCTCGGAGGAGGCTCAGGTGCAACTTTCCTCGGTCATCCCAAATCCGGGTTCATCCGACACCAGCTGCCTCCACCATGCCGCTGAAGTTCGACCCCAACGAGATCAAAGTCGTATACCTGAGGTGCACCGGTGGGGAAGTGGGTGCCACGTCTGCCCTGGCCCCCAAGATCGGCCCCCTGGGCCTGTCCCCAAAGAAGGTTGGTGATGACATCGCCAAAGCAACTGGTGATTGGAAGGGTCTGAGGATTACAGTGAAACTGACCATTCAGAACAGACAGGCCCAGATTGAAGTGGTGCCTTCTGCCTCTGCCCTGATCATCAAAGCTCTCAAAGAACCTCCAAGAGACAAAAAGAAGCAAAAAAACATTAAGCACAGTGGAAACATCACATTCGATGAGATTGTCAGCATTGCCCGACAGATGCGGCACCGATCTTTAGCCAGAGAACTCTCTGGAACCATTAAAGAGATCCTGGGGACTGCCCAGTCTGTGGGGTGCAATGTTGATGGCCGCCACCCTCATGACATCATAGATGATATCAACAGTGATGCAGTGGAATGTCCGGCTAGTTAAGAACTACGAAGGAAAAGGACTCAAATAAAGATCATTTGACAAGCAAAAAAAATATATATATATAATTGATGTTTTTAGAGAGAGGAAGGGAGAGGGAGAGAGTCACAAACATTGATGAGAGAGAAACATCAATCAGCTGCCTCCTGCACACCCCCTACTGGGGGATGTGCCCGAAACCAAGGCACACACTCCTGACTGGAATCAAACCTGGGACCCTTGAGTTCGCAGGCCAACAAACTATCCGCTGAGCCAAACTGGTCAGGGCGATTTCTCACTCTTTGATATGTACTTTGATTACCTGGCAGAGGTAATAACTGTCAGATTTCATTACTGTTAAAGTGCCCTGATTTCAATAGACAGTTGCATCAATTTCCCCTTCACTTTAACCACAAAGTTATAATTCGAATATTAATTTTTTGCTGCATAGATATATTAAAGGGAAGGCTAGTTTTAACATATTTGATTTGGATTTATACTTCAAATAAAGACCTTTTTTTCCCCCCCAGATAAAAGACATTAATTATATTAAAAATGTCACACTGCAGTGATTTGCAGAGATTTTTTAAAATAAATTTTTATTGTTCATATTATTACAAATGTTCCTCCCCCCCGCCCCCTTCCATTGCTCTCCTCCACCAGGTTTCCACCCCACCCTCTGCCCTTTCCCCACTCCTCATTGTCCTCATCCATAGGTGCACAGTTTATGTTCAGTCTCTTCCCACAACCCCCTCTCCCCTTTTCCCCAAGAATTGTCAGTTCACTCCCCTTCCATACCTCTGATTCTATTATATTCAACAGTTAATATTGTTCATCAGATTTTTTTTTTTTAATTTCCTTGGTTTTTAGATTCACTTGTTGATAGTTACGTATTTGTTGTTCATAATTTTTATCTTTATTTACTTTCTCTTCCGAAAGAACCCCCTTCAGCAATTCATATAATTCTGGTTTGGTGTTGATGAACTCCTTTAGTTTTTTTTTTTATTAGTGAAGCTCTTTATCTGACCTTCGATTCTGAGTGATAGCTTTGCTGGGTAGATTATCTTTGGCTGTAGGTTCTTACTATTCATCACCTTGAATATTTCTTGCCATTCCCATCTGGCCTGCATGGTTTCTGTTGAGAAATCAGCTGACAATTGTATAGGTGCTCCTTTATAGGTAACTACCTGCTTTGCTCCTGCTGCTTTTAATATTCTCTCTTTGTCTTTTGCTCTTGGAATTTTAATTATGATTTGTCTTGGTGTGGTCCTCTTTGGGTTCCTTTTGTTTGGAGTTCTGTGCGCTTCCTGGACTTGTAAGTCTAATTCTTTCACCAGGTGGGCAAGTTTTTTGTCACTATTTCTTTCAGTATGTTTTCAATATCTTGCTCTCTCTCATCTTCTGGGACCCCCATAATTCTGATGTTGGTTCGCTTGAAGTTGTCCCAGAGGTTTCTTGCATTATCTTCAATTTTCTGGATTCTCTTGCCTTCTTGCTTCTGCGGAGGAGTGTCTTCTGGCTCTTTATGTTCCAAATTTTTTACTTGATTCTTGCGATCTTCCATTCTGTTTTTAGGACTCTGTATAATATTTTTTATTTCAGACAGTGTATTCTTTATTTCTTGTTGATCCCTTATCATTTCTTGTTGATTCCTTATTAATTATAGTTGATCCCTTTTCATATCCTCATAGGTCTTATCGACCTTTTCTAGGAAATTCTTGAAAAACCTTATAAGCGTAGATTTGAACTCTATATCCAGTCGCTCTTTGTCCTCCATTTCTTTCGTTTGTGATCTATTTCGTTGTCGCATTTCGCAGCTACAGATGGGGCGGAGTTTCAGGGTGGAGCCCACAGCCTTGGTTTCCTTCAGCCCCACCCTATGCGGCTCCTGAGCCTCGGTGTTTCTCAGGGTCCTTCAGTACTCGCTGCAAGCGCCTCTGAGAGAAAGGTGCCCTCGATTTTCATCTGCTACCAAACAGTCTAGGCCAGGGGTCCTCAAACTTTTTAAAGTGGGGGCCAGATCACGGTCCCTCAGAGAGCTGGAGGGCCGGACTATATGAACTACTAATTCCTACTGTAACACCTCGGCTGCGCTCACTGCCCAAAAAACCTGGCGGGCCGGATCAGACTCCTCTGCGGGCCGCATGTGGCCCGCGGGCCATAGTTTGAAGACCCCTGGTCTAGGCTCTCCCCCAATGAGCCGGGAACTGGGGTTCAGTTCAGTTGGAAGTGGAGTTGGAGGTGGCGTTCAGAGCAGTCTGGAGCCCCTGTCTCCTTCCCGCCAGGGCAATCCCGCGGCACAGCCAACCATCCCTTCTCTGCGCGCAATGTGTGCACCTCTGGGACCTCCTTTTGCCGCTTCCCCGAGGTTCTGCCTTACAGCTCAGCTCCCTCTGTTTGAGCCTGGGTCCCCGGGGTCTGGCCTACAACTGGGGTTCAGAGCAGTTGGAACTGGGGCCCAGCACAGTCGGAGCTTTTATCTCCTTCCTGCTAGGGAACGCCAGCCAGGCACTCAGCCGCCCTCCTCTCCAGCTCCATCCTCTCCACGCATGCGCGTGCCACGTGTCTCCATACCTTAGGCTTTTACAGCTCCTCCGCTCTTCCTTCTGGTTTTCTTTTTGCTTCTCGTTGTAGAATTTCCAGTCAGTCGACTTTCCTGTAGTTCTGGGTAATGTCCATTTTATATTTTAGTTGTATTTTATTGAAATTGTTCTGTGCGGCTGTGGCTAGGTGTTTACCTGTGCAGCCATCTTGGATTCTCGATTTGCAGAGATTTTTAAACAAATCTTTAGTATCCAGTGTTGGTGAGAATGTAGAGAAACAGACATTTTCATAAGCTGTCTGGGGCAAGGGTGAATGAAGATGGGGAGGACATTCGTCAATTTCCATCCAAAGCCTTGAAATGTGCCACCCAATTCCATTAATTCTACATTTAGAACTTTATATGAAGAAAATAAATATGTACACGAAGATTTGGCCAAAAACAAACAAACAAAGAAACCAACCCAATTTATTATAGAATTATTTGTAGGAACCAAAGTTGAAAATAACCTAAGTGCCCAAAATAGTAAATTAGCTTTAAAACTGACACAACCCTACAACCCACTGCCAAACAACTATTTAAAAGGATATAAATACATGAAAAGACAAAAGGACAAAAAAAAAAAAAAAAAAAAAAAAAAAGACATGAAACGATAATCACAACTTAGTAAGTAGAAAAATGATTAAAAACAGCATGTAGCCGAAGCTGGTTTGGCTCAGTGGTAGAGCGTTGGTCTGTGGACTGAAAAGTCCCAGGTTCGATTCCGGTCAAGGGCATGTACATTGGTTGTGGGCACATCCCCGGTGGGGGGTGTGCAGGAGGCAGCTGGTCAATGTTTCTCTCTCATTGACGTTTCTAGCTCTCTATCTCTCTCCCTTCCTCTCTGCAAAAAAATCAATAAAATATATTTTAAAAAATAAAAATAAAAACAGCGTATATACTAAAATTCTAATTTTATAGAACGGTCAAATATATTTGCATAGAAAAAATAATGGCTCGATCCCCAGTAAGGGGCATGCAGGAGGTAGTCGATCAATGATTCTCTCTCATCATTGTTTCCATCTCCCTCTCTCCCTTCTTCTCTGAAATCAATATATATATATAAAATTTATCCCTGGCTCCTGGCACAGACCTCCAAACACCCTTGGAATTTCCTGAACGACAGGAGGGTTTTCTGTTGTCCACAGTGAGCCCTTTTAATCACACCTGGTCTCACACTAATGAGTTAATGTGGGGTAGAGCACCTGGGTTAGATAGCCTCAGGAGGGGCTTCTCACCGGAAAGACCAAGTGGTTGGCACTTGTAGCTCCCCTCAGGGGAGGGAAGAGGGTTGTTGCATATTAAGTTCTACAGCAACTTTTTTGTTGTTAATCCGCATCCAAGAATATTTTCCCATTGATTTTTAGAGAGAGTAAAAGGGAGAGAGGGAGGGGTGGGGGAGAGAGAAAGAGAGATCCATGGGAGAGAGAGAGACATCAATTGGTTGCCCCCCCTGTGCACCCTACCTGGGGTTCAGGATCGAACCCCAAACCCAGGTAGGTACCTGTGTGCCTGGGGGAAGGAGGGGGAGTGTCTAATCATAATTCTAGGTTGTGTCAGATTGAATCGCTTGCTGTTGGTGTCCAGAGAATTGGGGAATTAAGAAACCCCACACATATTTGGTATCAAAAGGTTCTGTGGGTAGAAACATACCTTAGGAAACTCTTTGTGTCTCAATTTCTCATCTTTAATATAGAAATAAAGCCCTAACCAGTTTGGCTCGGTGGATAGAGTGTCGGCCTGTGGACTCAAGGATCCCAGGTTCAATTCTAATCAGGGTGTATGCCTTGGTTGGGGGCACATCCCCAGTGGGGGGTGTGCAGGAGGCAGCTGATTAATGTTTCTCCCTCATCAATGTTTCAGGCCTGCAGACTGAAAGGTCCCAGGTTTGATTCTGTCAAGGGCATGTATCTGGGTTGTGGGTACATCCCCACTAGGAGGTGTGCAGAAGGCAGCTGACCGATGTTTCCCTCCCATCAATGTTTCTAGCTTTCTGTCCTTCTCTTTTCCTCTCTGTGAAAAATCAATAAAATATATTAAAAAAATAAATTAAATAGGAATAAAAATACCAACCTTATTGGGTATTTGTCAGGATCAAATGAATTAATACACACAAAGGATTTATCATAAATATTAAAATAGTTGGAATCCCATGTGTGGTAGGGGGACCTTTTTTTTTAAAGTAAATAATGTATGGTTGTTTTTTTTTTTAATGTATTTTATTGAATTTTACAGAGAAGACAGGAGAGGGATAGAGACTTAGAAACATTGATGAGAGAGAAACAGCTGCCTCCTGCACACCCCCTTCTGGGGATCGAGCCCACAACCAAGGTACATGCCCTTGACCAGAATTGAACCCAGGACTCTTCAGTCTGCTGGTAGATGCTCTATCCACTGAGCCAACCGATGTTAGGGTGTAGGGGAACCTTTTATTAAAATGTTATTGATTTTGAGGAGCTCAGCTCTGCAACAAGCTTAACTCCTAAGATTGGAGTTTGCATTCAATCTTCTCCTTGCCATATGTAGCTGAAATTTATAGGTTCTTTGATGTCTAATATCCTTTTTCTTCTTGGCTGTTTGGAGATACCCATCCCAGTCCTCCTGAGTTAGGCAGAGTCATATGACTAGCTCTGGCCAATGGAATATTACCAGAAGGTATAGTCACTTCCTTTTTGAGTCAGCAAAGAGCCTCTGCCAGGTTCTCCAGCTCATCTTCCCCTTCATGGAGGAGCCTGGGGTTGAGAGGGCAGAGCCACCAGACAGAAGCTGCCTGGATGGGAGGGTCACCTGGACCCAGCACCGCCTTTTCCTGAGCAAGAAAGAAACATTTGCATAAGTACAACCAATGGACACAAAACTCTGGGGAGGGAGGGTATGTATGGGAGGGGGGGCAATGTTAAAATATGTACACAGATAATTTAATGAAAAAAATTCTTTTTAAAAGAAAGAAACATTTGTGATGTTTAGCCAAGGAGATGTGTTTGTTACCATTATTGCAACTTGCTCATTCACAGCAGTATAGCCTGTCCTCACCACTACAACATACCGATGGATGCTTCCAGAAAAATAACCAGATAGTTTATTTGGAGGATCCAGGGCACCCCCTCTCAAGTCTTTTATCCCCTTATCTTTTCTAACAAGCCGCTGCTGCAGCTGCTGGAAGGAACCATAGAAACACCCTCTGCCAACTCTATCACCATCAGCTCCTCTGACCTGTGGGCAGGGAGATATGGCGCTAAATTTAAAAATAAACTTCTGTTTATTTCAGAGAGGAAGGGAGAGGGAGAGAGAGACAGAAGGCGTCAATGGTGAGAGAGAATCATTGACCAGCTGCCTTCTGCATGCCCCACATGGGGGATTGAGTCCATAACCCCGGCATGTAACATTGGCCAGAATGGAACCTGGGACTCTTCAGTCCGCAGGCTGACGGTTTATCCACTGAGCCAAACCGGCTAGGGCAAGTGCTATTTTTTTTTTTTTAATAAGAAAGGAAAATGGGACACTTCCTCTGGGGAACACACCCGCACTTTTCCCTTCCACCTCTTCTTCCCCCAGGAGGGGTACCTTTGCCTTCTCTCTCCTAAGCTCCAAGGGCCCTTCTTTTGCTTCTGTGACTTGTTTTCTGAGGCTAAGCAGCCGAGCTGGCTCATTCTACTACCTCTGTAACTTTCTAAATAAACTTTATCTTATAATTCTGAACAAAAAAAAAAAGAAAGAAAAGAAAATGGCTTTGTGAAATGTTTCCGAGCTACATGACTGATGTGCCCTGGTTTGGACAGAGCCTGAGAACCTGCGCATGTTGGTATCCCATCATGCTTGCTGTTTTTATGTGATGAGCAGGCTCTAAGGGCGTCCCTAAAATCCCAGTCCCTTCTCATTCATGCTCTTGTGTATCTCCCTTCCCTTTAGTGTGAGTTGGATTTACTCATGTGCCTCAAATGAATAGAACACGGCAAGGGATGGCCCCACATACAAGAATAGGTTATAAAAAAGAGTGGCTTCTGTCTTGGGCATCCTCTTTCTCTTTCTCCCTCCAATGAAAGAAGCCAGCTGCCATGTTGTGAGCTATCCCCGGAGAGTTAATTAACATAACTATTACCCAAACTGCTTTCTTTCCCAAAGGGAATTATAAGGAGCCTCCTTTTAAACTCCTCCCAGCCCTCTCTACCTCCCATCCCAGGCAATCTTTTTCTTTTTTTAAAACATATTTTTATTAATTTCAGAGAGGAAGAGAGAGGGAGAGAGAAACATCCATGATGAGAGAGAATGGTTGATTGGCTGCCTCCTGCACACCTCTCCATTGGGAATTGAGCCCACAACCCAGGCATGTGCCCTTGACTGGAATCAAATCCGAGACCCTTCAGTCCACAGGCTGACTCTATCCACTGAGCCAAACCAGTTAGGGCTTAAATATGTTTTTATTGGGTTTTAGAGGGAGAGGAAGGAAGATGGATAGAGAGGTAGAAATATCTACCGCTGCCTCCTGCATGATCTGGCCATTCAGTGTATACACAACAAAATACTTCTCAGCTATAAGAACAGAATGAAATCTTGCCACTAGTGACAATATAAATGAACCTTGAAGATATTCTGCTAAATAAAATAAGTGAGCTAGCCTGACTGATGTGGCTCAGTGATTGAGAGTCAACCTAGGAACCAGGAGATCACGGTTCAATTCCAGGTCAGCACCCATGTTCAAGTTGCAGGCTCGATCCCCAGTCGGGGCATGTAGGAGGCAGCCGATTGATGATTCTCTTTCATCATTGCTGTTTCTCTCTCTCCCTCTCTCTTTTTCTCTGAAGTAAATAAAAATATATTTTAAAAAATAAATGAGGTGGAAAAAGAAAAATTTAAACAAAACAAATTTTATATATTTTTAAAAATATATTTTATTGATTTTTCACAGAGAGGAAGAGAGTGGAATAGAAACATCAATGAGAATCATCGACCAGCTGCCTCCTGCACACCCCCTACTGGGGATGTGCCCGCAACCAAGGTACATGCCCTTGACTGGAATCGAACCCAGGACTTTTCAGTCCGCAGGCCGACGCTCTATCCACTGAGCCAAACAAGTTTCGGCTAAGCAAAACAAATTTTAAAAAATGAAACAAAAACAAACTCAAGATACAGAGAACAAATTGGTGGTTACCAGAGGGAAATAAAATGGTTGTGAGGAGGGGTGCCCCTGGCAGGTTTGGCTCAGTGGATAGAGCATCTGCCTATGGTCTGAAGGGTCCCAGATTTAATTCTGGTCAAGGGCACATGCCCAAATTGCAGGCTCAATCCCCAGTAGGGGGTGTGCAGGAGGCAGCCTATTGATGAATCTCTCATTATTGATGTTTCTATCTCTCTCCCCCTCTCCCTTCCTCTCTGAAATCAATAAAAATATATTAAAAAGAAAAAAGAGTGGGCTGGGCAAAAGGGGTTAAGGGAGTCAACTGTATGGTGACTGATGGTAACTAGTCTTTTGGGGGGTGATTACTTTGTGATGTATACAGATGTCAAATTATAATATTGTGCACCTGAAACTTTTATACCAATTTTACCTTCAGAAAAATACAAACTCTTGGGTTATTTTTCAGTGATTGTACCATTTTACATTCCCATAAGCGTTCTATAGGATGTTTCGCAACATTGGCACTAAACCACTAAATACCAGCGGTCCCAGTCATAGTGGCAACTTAATCCCTGACTTTCTTTACAAATGCCACCCCTCCCCCCTTCCCGCCTCCCGGGATGGAGCACAGCCGCCCCAGCTGAGGATCACTGGGTCAGAAGCTCTGTTCCAGCGGTAGCCAAAGATAATCCCGCCTTCAGGAGCCAAGGAAGAAAAATGTGTGAAGCCATGTTTGTGAACTGAATGCATGGAAGCCCGAGGTAGAAGAGGTTACAAGAATGAGGGGTAACTGCCAGCGGTATGTCTTGGCTCGGCCAGGCATTTTGTGGTTCTTCGGTTTCTGAAAGGACCAAAATGCTCTTATTTAAAGAACTAAGGTTTATAGTCCTGGTGGTTAGAGCTAAAGTCAGATGATCCATTTACTTTCTATTTTTAATTTTTCTCTCTGGCCCTGGAGCCTCCCAGAACCTCCCTGGGGTAAAAATAAGTGGTGTTTGGTAATCCCGAGCTGAAAGGTGGTACTTAAGTCAAAAGTACACCTGGACTCGGCTAATTTGCACTAATCACCTACCCCAGCCATGGATCAGCCAGGGGGGAAAACATCGCTCTGATGCAACCACAACCCAGCATTGCAAGATGCCACCCAAACTCAAATACTGTTTTGATTTCTTAAACCTTCCTCCCAGCCCCCTGTTAAGCTGGTCGGGGCCTCAGAAGCCCCTGGAGGGCTTGAGAAACACAGAGTGCTGGCCCCACCCCTAGAAATTCTGATTTCATGCAGCTGGAGAGATGGGTGAGAATTTTCATTTCTAACAAGTGGGGCTGATGCTGCTGGTGTCACACTCTGACACCCACTTTCCTCTTGGAAGCCTCCATTTAAAGTCTAACAAATGCGTCAGAACCGGTTTGGCTCGGTGGATAGAGAGTCGGTCTGCGGACTGAAAGGTCCCAGGTTCGATTCCAGTCAAGGGCATGTACCTTGGTTGTGGGCACATCCCCAGTGGGGGGTTGCAGGAGGCAGCTGGTGGATGTTTCTCTCTCATTGATGTTTCTAGCTCTCTGTCCCTCTCCCTTCCTCTCTGTAAAAAAATCAATAAAATATATTTTAAAAATACTTAGGAAAAAAACTCATAATAGTTAATGAGCTGAACAAAATTTAAAAATAAAATAAAATAAAAAATAAAGTCTAACGAACGGGTGGCGGGGAGCTGTGGCCCTGGCCAGGGCAAGGCAGCTCTCCCGGGGGCAGGCCATCACCCAGCACGGGAGTGCCGCCATCATGGCCCAGTTCTTCTCATTTGGCACCAACAGTGTTTTATAGCAGCGTGACACTTCCCCACCTGAATCCTTTACTCAAGTGGAGAAATGTGCACTCACCTCGCTTGTAACTACTGATCCCTCGCTCATGAAATACCTAAATAATGTGGTGCAACAACTAAGAGATTGGTTATTCAAGTGTTCCGTGCAGAAACGTGTGGTGGTCATCTCAAATATTGAAAGCGGGGAGGATCTTGAAAGATGGCGGTTTGACACTGAGTGTGACATGACTGTCAAAGATGATAGCATTTGGAGAAAAGCCTGAAATCTGGGTGAAGTGGGACAACGTGATGGGGGTCTGATTGGCCCACCTGGTCAGGGAATCATTGAGCAGTCAGAGCTCGAAGGGAGTGACATTTGAATGGAGACCTGAATGACAGGAAGGAGCCTGACAGAAACGAGGACCTGCGTTGTGAGAACAGCCAGCAAGTGCTTTCCTACTCAAGATGCCATCTGTGGACCAGCTACCTTGGCATCGGTGGGAGCAGGTTAGAAATGCAGACTCTGCCAAAACCGGTTTGGCTCAGTGGATAGAGCGTCGGTCTGCGGACTGAAAGGTCCCAGGTTCAATTCCGGTCAAGGGCATGTACCTTGGTTGCGGGCACATCCCCAGTGGGGGGTGTGCAAGAGGCAGCTGTTCGATGATTCTCTCTCATCGATGTTTCTAACTCTCTATCCCTCTCTCTTCCTCTCTGTAAAATATCAATAAAATATATTTTAAAAAGAAAATAAAAGAAATGCAGACTCTCAGGTCCCAGCCCAGACCTATAGAACTAGACTGCATCTGTCATGATTCCCAGGTGATTCCTGTGAGACACAGAGTAGTGGATTGAATATGAGGGTTTGCATTACTGCTGTTTCAGGATGCACATGTGGCCAGGAGTATGGCTCTGTAATGTCTATCTTGCCTTACTAAGAAGCTGTTTCTTTATTTGTGACTCCTGTGTTGGCAAAGTGACCTGAGCCTTTTTGTTTTCAGAGCTGTGCCACTTAAAAAAAAATTATTATTAAATCTTCACAAGAGGGCACACTTAGTGATTTTTGAGACAGAGACAGGGGGTGGGAGGAGGGGGGGAGAGAGAGAGAGAGAGAGAGAGAGAGAGAGAGAGAGAGACATTGATATGAGAAACATTGATGTGAGAGAGAAACATGGATCAGTTGTCTTTCATACATGCCCAGACTAGGAATTGTACCCTTAACCTAGGCATGAGCCCTGGCTGGGAATTGAACCCACAATCTTTTGGTACAGAGGATGATGCTCCAACCAACTGAGCCACACTGGCCAGCAGAGCTGTGCCACTATTAAAACAGTTTTCAGGAAAATCAAGGAATCATTGAGCAGTCAGAGCAGGAGACCTGAGGAACAGTCTATCATGAGGGGCCTTTCATGGTTATCTTACCACCGTGCTGAAGCAGACCTCCAACCCGGGCTCTAAGTACCACCCGCAAGGTTACATCAAGTTGGGAAGGCCACAGGCAATCTCCTGAAAATGCGTTTATTTGCCTGAGATTCATCTCTCAGATAACAGAATGAGAGGTCACATTTTTAACCTGAGTCCTATCTGATAACCAACAGAACTTGCAGCTACAGTTCCAGGCTGAGGACTAGTCATGAAGGAACATGCTGTTCTAATGGGGAAAAGTTGCATAAGCAGTGGATAAAAGCAACATCACTCAGACCAGACACACACACACAACACAAAGAAAAACCCTCGTCTCCCAAAACTATGGAGAATTACATTTATTTAGCTCTATGCAAATTTCCATGAGCATTACATTATATAAGGAGTAATGAATTGTATTCAACTGCTGGTACAGGGAACTGACCACAGTTGCTTATATAAACTAGAGTTCTTTTTACCTCTACTTAAAAAAACAAGTCTCACCCTGGCCAGTGTGGCTCCAAGATTAGAGCATCAGCCGGGGCATCAAAGGGTCTCAGGTTCGATTCTCAGTCAAGGGCACATACCTTGATTTCGGGTTTGTTCCCTGCCCCTGGTTGGGACAGGTGTGGGAGACAACTAGTTGATGATGTGTCTCTTTCACATTGATGTTTCTCCCCCCTTTCCTTCCACTCTCTGAAAATCATTGGGAAAAATATCCTCTGGTAAGGATTAACAACAACAACAAAAAAGACCACAAACTCATCACAGACTTCCTCCTTTCGGTCCCACCGTCCTTTGCATATGGCTTCCTCCCTCAAGGTTACCTCATGGTCAAAAATGGCTGCTACAGCCCTTGCTATTTTGTTTGTGTTCCAGGCAACAGGAAGAAGGAAGTACAAGAGCAACAGGGCAAGCCAAGTCAGTTCCCTTTAAATAGCTTTCCTGGAAGCCCCACCCAATGACTTCCTCTTATTTCATCATCCTCCTTCAGTTGCAAGGGGTACTGGGAAATGTAGTCCTTAAGCTGGGCTCACTGCCCATTGGAATACAATTTAGGCTCTGTTAGTAAATACTTGTGGAATGGATATGGGGAAGGGACTGAGCCAACTTTGTTATGTACATAATATTCCATTATATGCTCAGGTTTTTTTTTTTTTGTTGTTGTTGTTGTTTCTTTTTTGTTCCTTTTTATTGAATTTATTGGAGTTACATTAGTAAATAAAATTATGTGGGTTTTAGGTGTACAATTCTATAATACATCATCTGTATATTGTACTGTGTGTTCACCATCCCAAGTCAAGTCTTCTTCTATCACCATTTATCCCCCTTATACCCTTTTTCACCTCCCCCCAGCCCTAATAGGGTTAGTTTTGAGAATCCCTTAGGAAAATTTCCCCCATGAGGTCTGAAATATTTTTACTCTTTGGGTAAAAGTTGTATTTTTTTTTTTTTTTTTAAATCTTATAGATAAGACTTGTAGTTTTTTCTTTTTTTCCCTTTTCTTTTTATTTATTTTATTTTATTTTATTTCCTTTTCTTTTCTAGGCAGGTAGAATTTACTTGCCCACATATAACAAGGGGAGAATATACAAGCCTTCTAATTTCTGCTAAAAATCTCGTTATTTACTATGTAACCTTATTTGCTGTTTTTATTTAGAACAGAGTTTAGAGAGAAAATGTCTTTCAGTTTACCAAATGAGGTAAGAGAGTTTTGGCTGAGTTCAGTCATGAGTGTGACATTTCTGCCCAGGAAAGGAAGTAGAAAGAGGTCAGAACACATTTCTTTCCCTGCTCAGTCCTGCACTTGCCGGAACAGTCATCGAGTTAGTTATTGCTGTGCAAGAGAGCTGTGAAATGTGAATGGTGGGCTCCCCTGGTGAGCCATGACACTTTTGAAGTCTAGGACTGTAGAGTCAAAGAATTTCACCTTCAGCAGAGAGCTGAATGCAGCATAGGTAAGACTTAGATGTGGTGGTTGTAAAATATGTCCCTAAATTCTATAACTTCCTCCCTTCAAAAGGTGGGACCTAATTCCCTTCCCCTCACCCCCTTGAATGTGGCCCCGATTCAGTGTCTTGCTTCTAAGAAATAGAATGTGGCAGGATGATGCTATATGACTTCTGAGACCAGGTCCCCCAAAAATAGCTTCTGCCTAGTGTCTCTCAGCTCACTCACTCCAAAGGAAGCCAGCCACCATGTCTTGAGGACACTCGAGTGGTCCGTGGGGAACCTGAGGTCTCTCGCCAACAGCCAGCATCAACTTGCCAGCCCTGGGAGGA
Organism: Pipistrellus hanaki; assembly: GCF_964339955.1. Lineage (NCBI taxonomy): Eukaryota > Metazoa > Chordata > Mammalia > Chiroptera > Vespertilionidae > Pipistrellus > Pipistrellus hanaki. The sequence goes on along the minus strand of NC_140506.1, from coordinate 85,255,778 downwards.
TGCTATCTTGGAAGCGGATCCTCCAGCCTCAGTCAAGACTTCAGACGACGGCAGGCCTCATCCATAACTGATTACAAGCTCACGAGAGAACACTCAGCTAAGCTACTCCTGCATTCTTGCTGTTTATTGTTGTTTTATACCATTGTTGGTTTGTGATGCAGCAGTAGCTAACTAATACACGGGACATTAAATATGATGAGAGGAAATAAAAGGGGAGAGATATTCTTTTTTGTTGTTGTTAACCCTCCCCTGAGGATATTTTCCCATTGATATATATTTTAGAGAGAGTGGGAGAGAGACAGAGAGCGAGAGAAACATCAATGTGAGAGAGACGCATGGATTAGTTGCCTTGCATATGCCCCGACCAGGGCCAAGGATGGATCCTGCAACCCAGGTACATGCTCTTAACTGGAATCAAACCCAGGATCCTCAGTCCACAGGCTGATGCCCTTTCCACTGAGCCAAACCAGCTAGGGCTGGAGAGAGATATTCTTTGGTTGGTTTCTGCCTTTAGGTTTCCTGAAGCTTCTCATTTGTGATTAAAATAATGAAGCAGAGTCCTGGCTGGTGTTGCTCAGTGGTTGAGCATCATTCTCTGCACTGAAAGGTCAATGGTTTGATTCCTGCCTGAAACATGTCTAGGTTTCAGGTCCTGTTGAGGTCGGGGTGCATAGGGGAGGCAACTGATCGATCTTTCTCACATTGATGTTTCTCTCTGTCTCTCCCTCTCCCTTCCTCTCTCTCTCAAATCAATAATGGTCCAGGCTAGAGGAAATAAAATCACACTTGATTCCAGAGTATCTGAAAATGGACTTAGCCACCCCATGATGTGGTAATTACATGAGAATGCAATCGACAAACCAGAGGACTTTTAAAAGTCCAGATTCCTGAGTCTCACTCCTGGGGATCTAGGGACTAGCTTCCATAGCTTTGATTGGGCCCCAAGGACCTATATTTCTAAAAAGCCCCAGGTAATTCTGAGGAGCAACAATTCACATATTCTAGAACCATATGTAGGCTATTATGAAGCCCACTCTCCTGCTTTTGGGAGAATTTTCTAGAGAAAAACATCCTGTTCAGCTTCAGGTTGCCTCATTGTTCATTCTACCATTCCCGTTCACTGAAAAATCAGACTGTGGACTAGGAAGGTGAGATTTCTCAGTGATAACGTTTGGAGTTATATCCTCTCCAAGAGATCTTCTCCCAAAGTCATCTCCTTCCTGCTGTTCTTGCCCCAGCAAGGGATGGAGATTCTGGAGACAGACTGCCTGAGGTCCAATCCTGGACCTACACGCCATGCGGTTTTACATGAGTGGGTTAACCTTTCTCTAAGTCTTGGTTTCCTCATCCGTAAAAGGAGACAATTGATGGATATGCATCAGAGTTCCTCAACCTCACCACTGCTGACAGATAATCCTTTGTGGTGGAGTTGTCCTGTGCACTGTAAGATGTTTAGAAGCATCCCTGGACTCTATCCATTAGATGCCAGTGGTACTGCCTTCCCCCTCAGTTATGACAATCAAATATCTCCAGACATTACAAGTGTCCCTCAGGGGGCAAAATTGCCCTTGTTAAAAACCACTGATCTAGGTAACTTAGTTCTGTGCATGGTGCTTAGTAAATGATAATCATGACTATTTTCTCTTTTCAGATTGCAACACTATAAAGGTTAAGCAATGTTTTCCCTGCATATATATTTTTTAAAGATGCTACTTGCATTTTTTATGACAAAATTATTTTTTACAATTTAGGCAAAATGTTGAATCTCATGCTATGTGGATTCTAGTCACTTTAAAAAAGAAGGTATGTGATGCCCTGGCCACAAGGCTCAATGGTTGAGTGTTGACCTATTAAACAGGAGGTCATGGTTCAACTCCTGGTAGGAGCATATGCCCAGATTGCAGGCTCAATGCCCATTAGGAGATGTGCAGGAGGAAGCAGATCAATGATTCTCTTTCATCATTGATGTTTCTATCTCTCTCTCCCTCTCCCTTCCTCTCTGAAATAAAGAAAAATATAATATGAATTTTTTAAAAAGATATGTGAGCAACAGCAGCAAAAGAAAAAATAGATAAATTGTACCATATCAAAGTTTCCACCTTTTGCGCTTCCAAGGATGCCATTAATAACGTGGAAAGACAACTCACAGAAAGGGAGAACACTTTGCATATCATATATCTGATAAGGAACAGGTATATCTAGAATATATGATGAAACCTGACAACTCAATAATACAAAGACAATCCAGTTAGAAAATGGGAAGAGGAATCGAATGGCTAGAAGAAAAACAAGTGACCAATAAGCACATATAAAGTTGTGGGCTATCAAAGATGAAGTGGTGTGTGACTTCTGACGCTGTGCCAAAAGGCAGCAAAAGAGACAAGTTGTGTTCTTTCCTCTGCTAAAACCTGAGTGTGCAGAGCTGCCCTTTTCATATCCCACTGCAGCAGAAGCGAAATGTAGGAATCAATTCAAGGGTGCACTTAATATGTTGACATTGGTCCTAAACTTGGACAGGTAATGTATTAAAATATATAAAAACATTGCTCTTATTTAAACACTAGTGACCTAGCCGAAACCGGTTTGGCTCAGTGGATAGAGCGTTGGCCTGCGGACTGAAGGGTCCCGGGTTCAATTCCGGTCAAGGGCATGTACCTTAGTTGTGGGCACATACCCAGTAGGGGGTGTGCAGGAGGCGGCTGATCAATGTTTCTCTCTCATTGGTGTTTCTAACTCTCTATCCCTCTCTCTTCCTCTTTGTAAAAAATCAATAAAATATATTTTTAAAAAATAAAATAAACACTAGTGGCCTGATTCACAAAATTCATGCACTCGGGGGGAGGGGGCAGCCTGTCCTGTGCCCTGTCACAGTGCGGGAGCCCTGTGATCCATCACCCCAAAGAATTAGGTCCCACCCATCCATCGGGGTCTCCTCAATGGATTGCCCCCAAAGAGGTAGGCTGGAGCAGGGGGAGGCCTGTTGTGGACCTCCATGCGCCTATGGACTTCTGGGCCTCTCCGCCATGGCCCCACTCCCATCCACGATGCTGCAAGTCCCCGCCTACCCACGCCTGCTGCACACGCAGCCTGCTGATTGGTTGTTACTGTGATGGCATCCTGACCAATTTGCATATTACCCTATTATTAGTATAGGTGCTTGTTGACTTGTATGCTATTGAATGTTAAATAAAACACTTTATTTTGTCTTGTTATTTGTATTGCCTTTTTGTGCTTACAATATTGTTGATTTCTCTCATGTTTTTTGACTCATGCCCTTGAGTCTAACTTTGACCTTTTCTGGCAGTAATTAAACTTTGAGACCATTTTACTGCCTACTATGATGAATGCATGCTTTATAACAGAGAAGCTGTTGGTAGTATGTATTCTCTTGACATTCTGTTTGGTAGTCAAAAAGATGAGGGAAGATGGGCTGCCATTTTCATTTTAATTCAATTATGTCAACAAATAATCTTGGAGTATGGAAAGCCTTTCTAAGCCTGATGCAAAACTCAGAAGCTATAAAATAAAACCCCTGTTTATTGTGAAAAAATTTGTAAGGCAAGAAAAGTGAAAAAAACATTTTAAAAAATTACAACTGGAAAGCTGGACTAATCAAAGTACGGCCATAAGGAGACCCCTTTTTCATTTATTTGTTCAGCAAAGAGCAAAGTATTTTGTAATATTCATTATTGACAAGTCTGGAAAAATAGCACACTCATAGTTATTGGAGGCAATGACCATTACTCTGCCTTTCTGAAGGGTGTTTTCCTTTTTAAAATTTTATTTTTAATCCTCACCTGAGGATATTTTCCCACTGATTTTTAGAGAGAGTGGAAGAGAGAAGGAAAGACAGAGAGGAATGTTGCTATGAGAAAAACACATTGATTGGTTGTCTCCTGCATATGCCCTGACCAAGGTCTGGGCCGGGGAGGAGCCTCCTTTGGCCCTGATGCTCTATCCACTGAGCTAACCTGGCTAGAGCTCTAAAGGGCGTTTTAGGAGTCTCATAAAAGATTTGAATCATATACCTTTGACCCTAAAATACTATTTCTGTATTTGCTCACGTATCCATGTATACACATATAAGGATGTTCACTATAGCACATATATATACAAGGATATTCACTATAGCATTGTTTATAGTAGAGACTGGTATGATCTAAATTCCATCAATAGGGAACCTGTTTATAATTAATCCATACAATAAATATTTCACAATATTTTAAAGGCATTTATGTCTTGATGTGGAAAGATATCCAAATTATGTTAAGGGATAATGATCACCTTCTTTTTCTCTTACGAGAACATACATGTATAGTTATACATATACCACATGTGATATACACATGGACACATCCTCTAACAGTTACAAGTTATTTATTGGATTGACGATCTGGAATAAGGTAGGTAGAATGATTTTTACTTTTCCATTTATATTGTTCTGCACAACTGGAATTCTTCAGTTGAAATATGTAGTACTTTTACAGTAATAATAATAACAAAACCAATGGATATAGAAAAATACAGTGTTATCACCAAGTGATTCTACTTAGTGGAGTTTATACAAAGGAATTAATTGAATGAGTGTGCAAAGATGAATGTACAAGGGTGATGAGTAAATGTAGTACTAAAACACAGAAAACAGCCCAGCCAGTGTGACTCAGTGGTTGAGCAAGAGGTCCATGGTTTGGTCCTAGGTTTTATCCCCAGTTGGATTCCCAGTCAGGGCACATGCCCAGGTTTTGGGCTCAATCTCCAGTCGGGGGCATGCAGGAGGCAGCTGATCTACGTCTTTCATCGATGTTTCTTTTTTATCTCTCTATCTGTCTCCCTTCCTTTCTAAAAATCAATAAAAACAAATTAGGCCTCACTGGTTTGGCTCAGTGGATAGAGTGTCATCCTGCGGACTGAAAGGTCCCCGGTTCACTTTTGGTCAGGGGCACATTCCCTGGGCTTTGGGCTCAGTCTCCAGAGTGGGGCGTGCAGAAGGCAGCCAATCGAGGATTCTCTTTCATCATTGATGGTTCTCTCTCTCTCTTTTCCTCTCTGAAATCAATTAAAAAAAGAAAAAGAAAACAAATAAAAAAAAAATCACAGAAAACAACCCAAATGCCCTTTAGTAAAGAACTATTAAATATGTTATGATGTGCCCATACCCTGGAATGCTGTGTCACTATTAATAAGAAGGAATGAGACCACTATATTAAAAAATATCCTAGATGTATTATAAAAGGTAGGTTTCACAATAAGCTGTGTAATATAGCTTTTATATTGAAGAATTTACATATATATTGAAAAGTCTGAAAGTGTTAAAAATAAAAGGATATGTTAATCCACTTTTTTTCTGCCTCCTGCCTGCCCCCTACTGGGGATGTGCCAGCAACCAAGGTATATGCCTTTGACCGGAATCTAACCTGGGACCTTTCAGTCTGAAGGCTGAAGCTCTATCCACTGAGCCAAACTGGTTTCGGCTAAATCCACTTTTCTTGAGTTGTCAGTCTCCAGTGCGTTTAAATGGATGTGACCTTTCCAGATCTTAGCTGAAAGATGTCGTATTTACATTGTTTTATACAGGCCTTCTAATTCCAGGGTTGGAGGCTAATTAAGGAGCACTTTCCCAGGTGCCTTTATTGAGTGAGTTTGTGTACTGGTACTGCTCAGTTCTTTCCTCTTATTCTCCTTAATCCTGAGAGCAAACACTATGAGTTTCTGTCATCTCCATTTATGATGTTCAGGGAAATTGAAGTAATTTGCCCAAGCTTACTCAGCTAGGAAGTATCTGAACAGTTACTGAGAAAACCAAATGCAATAGCAGAAGAAAAAAAAAAAATTCGATTCAAGTCAAACCAGTTAAATCTGGGTTCTTTAAGCCTTTTCCACTGAGACAAACCGGCTAGGACTGTTGCTTAGTTTTTTATTTTATTTTAGAATGAAAAAAAAAAAAAATCACCCAGTAGCCTGGTCTCTAGAGTTATCTGCTGTGTATATGTGTGAAAGAGACAGACAAAACCTTGGCAGGTCTCAGAAAATATATTAATATGCGTGCAGATGAACCTCTTTTTTTTTTTTTTGCTGTAAAAATGGGTTTTCAGATTTTTTTTGTATTGTAATCATTATTGAAAAAAAATTCATAGCATAAGTTGTGTTTGTAACTCCTGTAAAAATAGGTAAGTGCCCTGCCTGCGGCGCCCTCCCCCTTTGGTAGGCCTGATGAATTTAGGGTTCCCCTATAACCCTTACTTTTGCCTGGCACTTCCTTTCCGCCACGGCCTCCGTTCCCGCAACCTAAAACCTTGTTTTCAGATCCAACCAGGAATCTGCCAAGATTCCTGCTCTAAGAACTTACTTTTTGGTGAGAGGAGTACACTAAGTAAACAAACGTATCAATCGCAGGTTGTTCAAAGGGATACAAGGTATGAAACACACCCACCGGGCCTTGGAGAGAGGGGGAGGGCCCTCCTTTAAAGGGTCTGAAAGGGGCTCTGTGCTCCCGGGCTTCGAGTAGAGCCCCGGGGATGACGACCAGGGAGGAGGGGAGGCCAGGGGGAAGGGGACGGGGAAGAAAAGGTTCCGGAGAGAGGCAACTCCTAGGGCAAAGGCCCTGAGGCAGAGAAGAGCTTAGTCCCCGGGAGAACGAAAGGCGGTCCGTGTGCTTGAACCGCGCCAGCGGAGCAGCAGCCGGCGTGGGATGAAACCAGAGGCGGCGGGACCAAACCCTGCGGGGACGCGATGGTCTCCGGGAGGAGGTCAACTTTTACTCCAGGGGTGGTGGCTTTAAAGCCACATTTGTAGGAATGCAACCGGGCAGCCAGTGGGAGGCGGTGCTCCGCGCCGACCTCTCCACGGCCCAGGGGCTCCCGGCGGCGCCTGCGTGAGCTAGAGGGCGGGTTTGGCTCGGAGCGCTCCACGCCCACTGACGTGGCTGCGGGTCCCCAGACCCGGAGCCCCAGAGTACCCGCGGCGCGCAGCCCCGCCCCGGGCGCGGAGGTGACAGGACCGCGGCGCACCGCCTGTTAACCGGCACCGGCGCGGAGCTTTCCCCCTGGAAGCGGGGCCTCCCACTCGGCGCGGCCACGCGGGTTCCGGTGGGAGGAGGCGGGGGCTGCCGCGTGACGCAAGCGGCCGCACGTGGCCCCGGAGTGTGCTCTCGGGACAGGTGCGGGGCTGTCTCACTCGCAAAAGTTTAGACGTGCCCGCGCCTCGCACCCTCTCCTGTTCCGGCTCATTCTCGGTTTCCCGGGCCGGCTAGTCCAAAGACATGTCCCCGGAGGATGCGGGTTGCTTGCGGTGGGGGGTGGAAAGGAAGATGGGGGGGGGGGGCAGAGTGTTCCCCACGCACCCCAATAAGTTCTGTGGGTGCGGGCCGCCCTGCAGGACACAGGAAGGGCCCGCTGGCCTGCAACATGAAAACTTTCCTTTGGGCTGAGGTTCATCCTGCCCATCTAAGAAATGGGACAGTGAAATAAACAGATGGGAAGCACTCTGCACACTTGGACAGAAGTTGGACGTTTTATTCAATTCCTTCATTCCCCTCCTCCTTTTGGAAGCCCAAGGGAGGACTAACCAGGCTGTCACCCACCACACCCTTCCAGCCCCGCGGCGCAGTGGCGGGATCCAATTTTGCGTCTCCCAGGGCCTCGAAACGCCGGAAAAACCCCCGCCCCGGGTGCGGTCGCAGGGCCGGTCACGTGACGCCCGCTGGAGGCCCAGGGGCTGGGACATCAGGGCAAATGCGCATGCGCACTTTTTTTTTCCCCTGGACGCAACCACTGTCAGCTCTCCCCCCCTCTTTCTACGACTTCACCCTTCCCGACGTTCTCTCCCTTGTCCCCGCCCATTGGTTATGTCAGGCAGACAGGTAGAAGGACCAATCACGGCGCTGTATTCAGACACTGGCCTGCGGAACAGGTTGTATCGGACCAATGGGGACCCTCGAAGCGGACGCGCCCCAATTGGGCAGGGGAGGGCCGAGTGGGCGGTGCTTCTCAGTCAGCATGTGGGCGGGGGAGGGCGGGGATCAGCAGCCGCAGAGGCGTCGGCGGCGGTGGCGACGACGTTCCTTAGTTTTTGGTGCGGGCTCCTTGGCGTTGGCACGGCCGCTGGGAGGGCTCGGTTGTCAGCGGCGGCGGCCCTACGGCGGGGGGCCGCGGCGCCATGGGGGGACGGTAGACGGGCTCCGACCCTAGAGGCGAGAGGCGGCGGCGGCGGTCCTCCGGCTCTCGGCGACCTTCGGCGGGGCCCAGGGGTGGGGAGGCCCGGGGCGGGGGTCGTCCCGGGCTGCGCGGGGCTGCGGGGCGGGGCTCTCGGGTCGTCGGAGAGCAGGAGGCCTGGGCCGCCGCGAGGAGGAGTCGCCGCCGGCCGCTGGGCCCCGCCGCCGGGCCGCTTGACGACGACGCTTCCGCGGGAGCCTAGCCTGAGGAGGACGCGGCGGCGGCGGCGGCGAGGCCGCGGGAGGCCGCGGAGGATGGAGGAGCGGAAGGAGGAGGGCGAGGCGGAGATTCAGGAGCACGGGCCCGAGCATTGGTTCTCCAAGTGGGAGCGGCAGTGCCTGGCCGAGGCCGAGCAAGACGAGCAGCTACCCCCGGAGCTGCAGGACGAGGCGGCGGCCGGGGCGCAGCCCGAGCACAAGCAGCAGAAGCTGTGGCACCTCTTCCAGAACTCGGCCACCGCCGTGGCCCAGCTCTACAAAGGTGAGGGCCGCTGCCGCCATCTTGCCGCCGCCTCGGCCCGACCCCCGGGCCGAGGGCCCCAGGCGGCCTCCCGGCCCGGCCAGGCCGGCCCGGCCGCCGCCCCGCTGCCCCCTCCTCACAAGATGGCGGCGCGGAGGCCGGGCCACGGGAGCGCCCGGGGGAGGCCGGGGCCGGCGCGGGGGAGGCCTGTCTTGGGGGCCGGCCCCGAGGAGCCCGCCCGCCTGCTCCTCAGGCCTGGCTGTCGGGGGGCCCCGGGCCGGGGAGGGCAGGGGAGGAGCCCCCAGTCACAAAATGGCGAAGGGAGGTGACTGGGCCGGCCCTATTGTGCCCGAAGCCGGCCTCGGGGCGGGGACAGGGCACCTCCCTGCGCCCGTGGTTGGGCCTCGGGCTGCGCCCCGGACCCCGAGGCTCTCCTCCCACTCGCTCCGCGACCCCTATTTCTGCCTTCCTCCCAGTCACTGTGGGCTCCCGAAACCCTGGAACAAAATGGCGAAACCTAATATGGCCGTTCCCGAATGATTGACGCCCAAATAACATTTCTTTCTCCGTCTTCTTCCCCCCATCCCCTCTCTCTCCCCACTTTTTCAGACCGAGTGTGTCAGCAACAAGGACTTTCTCTCTGGGTCCCCTTCCAAAACGCAGCCACCGCCGTCACCAACCTCTACAAAGGTAAAGATAACCTTGCTGCATTGCCGATTAGGGGAAGGGCGCCCTGCGTCAGGGTGAAAGGCCTGCGTTCCGAGTGTGCTGGCCACCTGCACCTGGGCCTGGACCGCCCGAGTGTTTTCTCCTGCGTCCAAAGATTAACCCTGAGTGTCTTGCAACTTGGAAATGGTGGTATTCTAGCTAGATCAGTGATCTTCTGCTGGGGGCTATTTTGACACCACCCCCCACCCCCCACGTACATTTGGTTACGTCTGGGGGCATTTTTGAATGTCATCACTGAGGGGGGCTGCTGACTATCCCATTCGCTAGAGGCCGTCCCATTACCCTCACCCCACCCCATCTCCATGCCCCAAATGTCAAATAGTGCGGAGGTCAAGAAGTCCTGAGCTGACACTGGGTGAGAGGAGCTTCTCTTTGGAAAAGGCACCCCAGGGAAGAAAGTATATGGTTTTGCACCACAGCGAGGGGGGGCGGGGGAGGGGGGCTTGGGGTGGGAGTGGCAAATTGTAAGCACCTTGTGGGAAAGATTCTTGTGATGGACAACTCAGAGCATGATCTTTTGTAGTGTTTATAAGTGCGTTGTAAACTAATTGAAATCCTGTGCCCATCTTAACACGATGCTCTTCCCTAGCAACTTCAAGTATTTATCTTGAAAAGTACCTTTTTTATCTGCTTGTACATTATTGACAGGAAATCTGTGATCCGAGTGTGAGTTGTGTTTTATGGTAGTGCCTTTCTGGAGTTAATTTTCCTGCTCTGTGATGACATGAAGATGGGTTCTTGCCCATTGTGCTCTCTTAGTGAAAATGGGTTGAGATTTTGTGCCTTACTGATTTTGAAGATTTGGAAATTTGGGTTTAATTTTAGGGGGGGTTGGGCAAGGTTTCTATGGAAAAAGGATTTGAATTTGACTGTTAATCTTAAAGATTTACTTAAATGCTTTCAAACTTCTAGAAGCTGCTGTTTACAGTAATGTAACTCGGTGCATTTCAAAATTATCAAAATAGGCTGTGGAGTGACTTATCAGTCAGATCTTATTTTTGTGTAAGAATGTGCAAATGATGGTAGCATTCTATAAGAAAAATACTATTGTGAGATTTTGTGGGTAGAATTTGCATTTTTTTGGGAATGTAAACTGAAACTGGTGAGTAAAATGTTAATTTTAAGGAATGAGGAACTGATAATCCAGGCTTGTCAAGAAAAGGAAACAAAATGTGCCCCAGTGATCAACTTTGATTTTATTGTTAATCCTCATCTGAAGATATTTTTCCATTGATTTTTCTAGAGAGAGTGGAAGGGAGGGAAGAAGAGAGGGAGGGGGAGAAACAGATATGAGAGAGACGTCAATTGGTTGCTTCCTCTGCACTTAACCTACAGCTCAGATACGAACCTGCCTGATGCTCAGAACTACACCAGCCAGTGTGAGTTCCTTCAACAGTTTTGACTCCTGAGTAGTTTGCTAACATCCATCAGTGCTTGAGGGTCTGGAAGATTCTCTGGGATGACTCTTGTTTCATCCAGACAGGGAAATTTGAAATAAGACATAAAACACATTTTTTTAAAATACTCAATTTCTTGGGGTATATTTACATGCAATAAAATTACTCTTTAAAGATGTAAAGAGCTTGACATCTTCAGCTTGACAAACACTGTTAAGAAATTCTATCTTCACCCCAGCCCCTAAGCAACCACTGATCTGAATATATGGTTGTCCCTGTTTCCATAATTTAATAAATAGAACCTTACAGTATGCAGCCTTTTGTGGCTGGCTTCTTTCGCTGAGATTGAGTTCACATTGCATGTGTTAATAAATAGCTCAGTGCCTTTTTTTCTTTTTTTTTGTTGAGTAGCTTTCTGTTGTATGATGGTACAATGGGGTATCCATTTGCTTGTTGCAGTTGGCTTTTTACTTAAAGGGGAAGGCAACACATTTTTAATGTCTTATATGTGCCAGGACATACAAAAATAGGAATGCGTTCTAGTTTTCTTTTCTTAGTTTTTGGTGCTGTTGTCTACAGGATTCTATTTCTTTAGGACTAAAACTGGCAGTTTTCTTTAGTGCAAATTCTTCATATAAGTAGATGGGCTTAGAAGCCGAACTTTGAAATCTCGGTTTATTTAATTTGCAAAAAGCTTGTCAGTTTTACTTGTTCAGAAACTTAATGTAATTCATTTATTTTAAAAAGTAAACATCACCTGAAGTTCTTGCATTATTGCATATGCTGAATTGTGAGATTGAATTACTCTTACTTTGTATTTTATTTTTGTTAAATGCATTCCTTTTTACCTGATAGAAAAGCTAAATTGTGGTTTGTGGAATTTGGTAGTGTAGCAACATTTTTTATCTGATTTAAGGAGAGTATGGATAGTGCTCTGCAGTTACATTGTTACTCCTTTTCAGGATGTGGAGTAGAGGATACAATTCAACTATAGGAATAATTGAGTACCCTAAATAGATATAATAAAATTGGCAAGGTAGTGTCACAAGTGTATGCAGCATTAAGTAGTGGTATATTTCAGAATGTTCACAGTTCTGATTATTTAAATGTAATTTACAGATGGGGGATTTGAGGAGATCTCTTTGGGTGGTGCTGTATTTTTTATGATTAAGCACTTCACAAGCTAAAAAATGGCTCATTTTGCAGCCTGGGGATAACTTGGTACATTCACCAACTTCTTCATAACCTCTAAAAATGAATACATTGGAAGGTCAGAAATGAAGTTCAATTTTGAAAAATTGAACATTATGTTGGTTGGGCAGAAAACATAGCTGGAAGGATTGGAGGAGAGTGAGTTGGGATGCCCCCTCAGTGTGGACAGAATTCAACAAAATGGAGTGCATGGTTCCTTCTCCACAAAGTAGGGCCAGACTTTGCTATCCTTTTTTTGTAAAGGGGAAGGAAACTCCTGATGCTCATTCTTGTTTATATGTTGATCTGATATTTCTAAAGAGGGGGCAATGTTTGTTCAATATTCAGTCAGGTTGGGTCTCCTTTGCCTAGTCTAGTGCATTTTTTGATGTCTGCAACTAAAGGAGTGAAAAGTTACTGAGGTCATTTTAATATCCAGGTTGATGCTTACTGGAAAATACTTGGCCAAGCCTGGGTGTTTGCTTCTTAAATCCACCACCCACCTACCACATTTTCTTGGGTGATTGATTTCGAGTCTTGTCTTTTGACTCTTCATTAGGAAAGTACATATTCTCCTTACCTAATTCCAAATTCCTGCTGCACGGGGCTACTTGTTCAGGTGAGAGGTTGGACTGGTTGTCTTCTAGGACAAGGCCATCCTGGGAGCCTCATGGTCAGACTGAGGTGTCAGCTGGTGCTCATCTCTTCAGTGGCCCCTGTAAGCTAGTGCTTGATCTTAACCTGTAGAACAACTTCTTTATTTCTCTCAGCTTGTGAATGTTTTTCTTTTTGTATGCTATGCCTTGTTTCTTTGCCTCTTCACATGTTAAAACTGCTTCTGAAACTTCAGTTGCATGCTGAGTCCTACCACTTGTTGAGAGCTTTCTCTTGTTATTATTTAAGATGTTTCTGGTCTCCCTGTTAATAGCATTTTCCCTAGGCCAGCAACCTTATGGAGTCTACTGCTGGATTATCTGAGTTCAGAATTTAGACGACTTATAGCTGTAAACTCCTGGAGACAAATAGTGAAAAAAGATATTTCCCCATTGTGTTCCTTCATTTTCTTAACTGTAAGTGGTAGGGATTAGTATTCATAGCTTAGTACAAAGCTATTAGTTTAGTGCTAGCATATACTGAGTATTCAAGTGTTAGGATTGCCTATTGGTGATGAGGTTTTATTTTTCAGACGTTTCTGGCTGTGGGCAGTATTGAAGAGGAAGGGAAGATATTCTAGTTTATTTTTTGTCTATCCTTTTTTTCTTCTTCTTGTGTTGCAATAAACTTCATGGTGTGTACTTTACTTAATTTTCCCCTAAAATGGCTAAGTATAATGAAATTTTCAGGTGAAAATAGTATGATGCTTTTAAATCCTTATTTTTGAGATATCTTGGTGCTAAATTATATTTATAATAAGCTGTCTCACTTCAGTGGGCCATTTTGGACATTTGTGTGTGTGTGTGTGTGTGTGTGTGTGTATACACACACACACACATATATAAAAACTGGAAATGAACTGAACATACTGAAAATTTGTGTATTGATGTATAAAGTAAATGGGCAGACAAGAGCATATACTACCTAAAGACAGGTACTGGAATTCAGCTCTTTACAATTTTTGGAGCTTGTTTGTGACTATCCTTGCTGTAAAAACTATTGAACTTGTTGAAGACTTTGTACAAAATGCCATGTTATGAATCACAATTAGAAACCCTGTCTTAATTTGTATTAAGTTTATAAGGAGTAGTAGTAGCCTCAGTTATTCCTAATATTGTTATTAGTTTCTGTCTGTAATTTTTTTAAAAAATATATTTTTATTTCAGAGAGAAAAGGAGAGGGAGAGAGAGAGAATCATTGATCTGCTGCCTCCTACTGGGGATTGAGCCCACAACCCAGTCTGCAGGCTGATGCTCTATCCACTGAGCCAAACTGGCTAGGGCTTTTTGTAAGCTTTTAAAGAAGACAATAATTTTACTTAATGTGTAAAAGGATGTTTTGGCTGCAGATAACCAGAAAAATACAAGTTAGGGTGACTTCAGTGGTATGAACATGGGTTGGTTCTTCTCACTTGGAGGGTGAGATTGATTAATTCAGTGGCTCAGTCTCCCTGGCTCTGCAGCTCTACGCTCTAGTGTATGTATGAGCTTTGTCTTCAGGCTAATGTCAGTAAGTTGGCAACTCACATCTTAGAGCCACTCAGCAAAGTTTAGAAGAGCCGGGAAAACTTTTTTCCCCAGGAGTTACTAGCAAATGACTTCTACAGTTTCTTGGCCAAAATTGGGTCACATGCTTACTCAGAGCCAGCATCATAGCCACAGTTTGGGATTGTGCAGATTAATTAAGGACTAAACCACATGTTCTACCCCCTGAGCAAATTTGTTGCAGAAGCTTTCCCAAGAGCTATTCAAACAAAAACTTGGAGGGCCTTTAGGAAAGGAAGGAGGATTGGATGCCAGGCAACTGTGGCTGCGATGATTCTTCCTTGGTTCCTGCTCTTTGTTTTGTGCGGTAGGTGAAGATTAAGTAAACATGTAATTAGCTAGAAGTTAGTTCTTATTTTTGGATACTACCTCTTTGGGGGATACATAGTTATTTTTTTAAAAACAATTTTATTTTGTCTATGACTCAGATCTTGTTCCTTTTTTAAAAAACGTTTTTTATTTTATTGAGGGAGGGAAAGGTAGAGCTCAAAACATCGATAATACATGTCCACACTAGGGAATGAGCCTGAAACCCAGGCATCTGCCCCGACCGGGAATCGAACCAGTGACCTCTTGGTGTGTGGGTCCATATTAACCATTGAGCTGAGGCACACTGGCAGGGTCAGATCTTTGTTTCTGATTTTTTTTTTTTTTCCCTTTCCTCCCTGTGGCAGACATTGGTTAGTACAGATTTAATTTTCAAGTATTCCTTGCTTTGATGTAGTGGTGTCCTTTTCTGGTTTGTAGATCCTCTCAGGCAGGGGTGGGAAACCCTTTTTTTTTGTGCCAAGGGCCATTTGGATATTTATAACATTCGAGGGCCATTTACAATTAACTTAAAAATTAGCCTGCTATTTTTGATCAAACATTTAATTAACTCACCCCTAGTGCCTTGGCAAGGCCAGATCAAATGATTTATCGTTCCCCACCCCTGCTCTAAGAAGAATGGAAAATGGCTTCTCTGTTGTTGAAGAAATACCTTGTAGAAGTAACTGTGCCACCTAACTTTGGGTAAGACCCTTCGAACTTCAGTTTCAGTTTCTTGTTTATGAAATTGGAATATTTGCTCTGGTGGACTCACATAAGGTTTTTGAGTATCAGAAAAACAATGAATAGTGAAATCTGATTAATTTTGTCAGTGTATCATATAAGGAAGTATTGCATTTGGTCTTGACATCAGAAATCATTATTTGCCAATTGCCCCATGCCAGTGGTGGGAGGATTAGACTTCTAAAAAACTCAAGTTAAATTTGAGCTGCTTAAATACATTAAAAAAAAAAAAAAATGAAACCTGGGATATCAACTGTGACTACCATGAATCAGTATTTCTTGAATGAGGAAATGAATGTGTTGTGATTAAAGGTTAGATTGACATTTTGTGATGCCCTTCAGGTTTGCTTAACCTTCAAGCGTATAGCCCTTTTCCATGATGACATTGGTGTTAGTAAGATGGTGTTAGACGACTGTCCCCCACTGTTTTCTTTGAGTTGTACCTCGAGGATTTGGGTGATATTGTCAGGATTCAGATATATTCAAAGCAGTCTAGCTGAGAGTTTTCAGGAGGCCATTCTGTGTGTTTATGTTTAGCTGTATATTAAATTAACCTGCAATTTAGGTTAAAAGCTACTCCAGTCATGCCTAATACTCTCCAATAAGCATTTAGGTTTTTCCTACGTAGTTCAAGGTATTGCAGGAGGGTTTTTATTTTCAACCAAGTAACTAAAGTCCTAAACATAGGACTATATTTTTTAAATGCTTTAGTGTCAAAATGAGAATCCCAGTTTAGGGAAAATAACAGATTGGATTAATCTGGGTGGTAAAGTAATTGGATTTGTTTTCTGGAGATGTTAATATAAAACTAAGTTATATCCAGGCAATGCAAAAGCATGTACCTGAAGACCTTAAATGTTATATCTGCTTTTCTCCTACTCTGTTTTCTATAGTAGGTAAAAGTCAGTGTCCACAAAATGCTTAATTTTTAGTGTGCTCTTGGTTGGTTTGGATATTGAGACTTGTGAAGAATTTTTGAGATGAAATAATTAGTCAGTTGCATACACTATAAAAGAAGTTCACAACTAGTTATATAACTCATCTAAACCAGTGAATATTGAGTTTTCCAACTTTGTTCAAATCCGATTAAATCATCAGCACAGAACTAAATTTTGAGACTTTCTTGTGCCTTCAGTCAGAACAAACCAAAACTTTGCCAAGCTCTTTCTTTCCTGGATGGTCAGTTTCTTTAAACCACCTTACTGGAGGTTTGTATCAGGCTTAGCTTCTCTTTTTTGCTCTTTGGTTTGCCAGATGTACATTTTCATGTCTGCTTCATCTTTGTATCATCCAAGCCTGCTTTGGGCTTGTTTCTTGTGTCCTTTCATGCTCCCAGCTTTTTTTCCTCTATATCTAGTTCTGGGCCTATTTCCATTTACTTCTTGAAAAATGTAATTTTCTTAGTTACTGTGTTTGGAGAAAGAGAAGCTTCAGTTATGAACTTTATTATAATTCTTTTAGGTTTTAGAAACCTGGTTGCTTCTAGGTTCATATATTTTGTGTTTCTTCTCCCTTTGGTCAAGTACCATGAGATGGGCTTAGTTTCTTGATGTCTTGATTTCTCTTAAAATGCTTTCATTTCTTCAGAACACTTAAAGTTTAGATACAGCTTAACAAGGTCATTTTAGAATTTTATCTGCTCTAAGGGTGGCTTCATCTAAGTCTTAAAAGTGATCTATTTTTCTCTTAAATACAGTTTGCCTTTAAATGGAGTTCTTGCTTTCTTTTTGTTTATGTGAAATGAGAAATCAGAAGGCATTGGTTCATGTAATTTGGCCATTATTCTGGTAGTGAAATACTGGAGAAATGATTTCATTCCCAAGCTGCTTTTTATATCTGTAAAATTAGAATCTACCTTTTCAAAATTGGGATGGGATTTAATATTAAGAGTGCTCCCATGGACAACTTTTCTTTTTAATTTTTTAGCAATAAGGAATGATCATCTGGTAAGGAATAACTTTCGTAATAATCTGCTTGTGTTGCCCTTTTTGCCATCTTTTTTAATGATTGAAATTCATACAGTTTAAGAGCCTCTGTGATGTCTGAATTCTTATTTTTCTTTTTGGGGCACTGCTCTTCAATGATTATTGCTACTCCTTTCAGAATCTATCTTGGTAGCAGACAAGGGATTAAAAAAAAAAAAAAAAAGAGGCCATGCTGGGCCACATGGCTCAGTGGTTGAATGTTGATCTACGAACCAGAAGATCACAATCCAAATCTTGGTCAGGGTACATGCCTGGGTTGCCAGCTCAATCCTGGTTGTAAGGTGGTAGGGAGGCAACTGATCAATGATTCTTTCATTGATGTTTCTTTCTACCGCCTCCCCCCCCCCCAATCCCTTACTC
This sequence comes from Pipistrellus hanaki, assembly GCF_964339955.1. NCBI lineage: Eukaryota > Metazoa > Chordata > Mammalia > Chiroptera > Vespertilionidae > Pipistrellus > Pipistrellus hanaki. The sequence continues at coordinate 85,238,199 of NC_140506.1, read as the reverse complement.
TCTGAAATCATTCTATAATAATAAAAGTGTAATAAGCTAATTATAGACTGAACATCTTTTTAGTGCATTAGGCCTCTAGTAAAAATAAATATATTTAAAAATTACAGGTACTTTATCTCTGGATCTTTTGTAAAAGCAAATTTTTACTTAACACAATCATCTACATTTCTTGGCCTTTTATTGATTTCAGAGAGGAAGGGAAGAGAGAGAAACATCAATGATGAGAGAGAATCATTGATTGGCTGCCTCTTGCATGCCCCACACAGGCATGTGCCTTGACCAGGAATTGAATTGTGACTTCCTGGTTCATAGGTTGATTGATGCTCAACCACTGAGTCACACTGGCCGGGCTTTTAAAGATATACTAGTGGTTTTCTGCTGCTTTAGCAGCACAATTAAAAATAAATTTCAGGGATTATTTGATTGAAAACTAGAGGCCCAGTGCACAAAATCCGTGCTTGGGGGAGGGTGATTGTCCCCTCAGCCCAGCCTGGACCCTCTCTGCCTCGGGGGATGTCCAACTGATGGTTTTGGCCTAATCTCAGGTAGTCGGACATCCCTCTCACAATCCGGGATTGCTGGCTTCTAACTGTTCGCCTGCCTGCCTGATCATTTTTTACTGCCCCCCCAGCCCCTTCCCCTCCCTCCCCCTGTCACCCTGGTTGTCCCTTAGTGCCCCTTCCCCTCCCTGCTGGCCTGGTCTCCCACAACTGCCCCCCTTCCCCCCACCAGTTTGGTCACCCCCAACTGCCCTCTGCCAGACTAGTTGCCCCTCACTAACCCCCTCTGCTGGCTTGGTTGCCCCTAACTATTCCCCCTCCCCCTCCCCCTGCCAGCCTGCTTGCCCCATGCAGCCTGCTGGTCAGTCATTTGGTCATTCCTTGCTAACCCCCCTGCCGGCTGGCCTGGTTGCCCACACAGCCTGCTTCTGGTTATTAACTGTGAGGGTGTTGTGACCAATTTGCATATTACCCTTTTATTAGTATAGATAGAAGATAAGATTCTGGTTCTTTATATAAGGGGGAAGTATCTATCTACAGGGAGACTGGGAGGCCAGAAATTTTAAGGCAAGGTCTTCTGGAATTGGAATGGCTACGAGTTTATGGAAAACTTGGTATTGGAGTAGAATGAAACCTAGGGGAATGAGTGAAACCTTTTTGTTTCCACCGCACTGTTCAGTTTTGTTGAGTAGTCAATCAGAATTAATTTCCCCTGTTTCTAAAATGTTTGTTGCTGCTTACAGTGTGTTCCCCCAGTCAGTGCTGAACCAGTCAGTAGGAGTGCATCTCTAACATGGTGAATGCTGCTGGGATGATCCAGGCCTGAGTGATATGCAATATTTAGTCATCCATTGAATGATGTAATGATTTTATTTAGAATTCATGAGAATTCACTTTTTTATTTTTTTTCCTGAAGGCAAGCCCATGTGTCTCTAATAACAGAGATCTGGCTTCTAATGTTAGGTTCTGCTGCCTACTAAAGCCGTGGTCAGCAAACTGCGGCTCGCGAGTGTGGCTCTTCCACAAAATACTATGGCCTGGGCAAGTCTATTTTGAAGAAGTGGTGATAGAAGAAGTTTAAGCTAAAAAAATTGGCTCTCAAGAAATTTAAATTAGCTGGACTGTTGGTATTTGGCTCTGTTGAGTAATGAGTTTGCGGACCACTCTTATAGATTAATGGATAAGAACCACAGACTCTTGAGCAAAGTTCTAGCTCTTGTATATGTTGTTCTGTGACCTTCATGAAGTTTCTTCATGCTCAATTCCTGTTTTCTCTTGCAATAAGGGACAGCAATACCGCTCTCATGATACATATTGGTATTATCTTTTCTCAGATGAAGCTGAGTATAGATAGTACTTAATAAACATTTAATAATTTACCCATTGTTAGCATTATTAAACAAGCTAATTTCATTAAGTTAGCATAGCAAGCTTTTTAAGGGAATAGCATTTTTAGAGATCTCCATACTTCATGATACTCACTTTGGTTAACTTGTTTAAAAAAAATTATTTTTTTAAGAAAATGCAGCATGGCTCTACTAATCATCATGTATTATTTTCTTTTTCTCTAACAGAAAGTGTGGACACCCATCAGCGAAGTTTTGATATTGGAATTCAGATTGGCTATCAGCGACGCAATAAGGATGTGTTGGCTTGGGTTAAAAAGCGCAGAAGAACTATTCGTAGAGAAGATTTGATCAGCTTCCTGTGTGGGAAAGTTCCTCCACCACGAAACTCTAGAGCTCCCCCAAGACTGACTGTAGTGTCCCCTAACCGAGCTACTTCAACGGAAACTAGCTCATCTGTAGAGACTGATTTGCAACCCTTCCGGGAAGCCATAGCTCTGCATGGTAAAGCCGTTTAAACATATTTCTTTGGAACATAGTTAAGAGTGTGCCTGTGGATCCATTTTATATTTAGGTTTAGGTCCAGATATATGGTCTTTTTTTTTCCATTATAGTAACTACTTGCTCTAGAAATGTTTAAATAGAATGGAAGCAAAGAACACATGGGCAAATTTTTTAATGTTAGCTAGCCCATTCTAAAAAAATATTTTTAGAAAGTTAATTTGAGTTTCTTGAATTTACAATAACACAGTCTTTTGCAGCACTGATGAGAATTTATTGCTTCACACTAATATTGTACATGTTTTCTTACTCTCTGAGGCAAAGAGGAACTTCTTGTGTTTTAAGAATTCTACCAGAGTAATAATTTCCTGGAGGAGCCTAGTCAATGATAGGTTGGTATAGCTCTCATGGGAACTACTTTTGACATCCTAAGTTCATTTGCCTGTAGAAGGTGAGAGTTGATGACCCAAGTGGGAGTGAATAAAGGGAAGAATAATCGACTTCCCTTTTGTCTATTGTCCCTTAGGTCTTTGGCTTTGTTAGGCAGACTGTCAGAGGACAGGTCCACTTCATTAATTATTGCTACCATCTCCCCAGGCCAGACCTGCCATAAAAAAGGCATTCTTGGCCGAGGGGTTTAAGTATTACTGGAGAAGCCTGGGGATGTGCGTAGTCAATGAGTCTGTTGTTGCTTGTTTTCTAATACAGAATTTCAAAAAGAACTAGGAGAAATACTTGTATAGGACAACATTTAATACTGCTATAAAAATAAAAGACTTGGTTGAAGCCAACGTGAAACATGGATTGTGCCAGTGACTAAGCATATAGAAGTGATTAGTGAGTCCTGTTAAAAGTTAACATTTGGGCCATAGTGTAGGTGATTTAAAACAAAGTAAGCTGATAATAAAAATAGTGGGATATACACAAAGGCTTTTATATCCTTGAAATTTTAATGCTTATAGGGATTCTTGTTCAGCAAACTTGGATTTTTTATCTTAAAACTAGAACATGGGATTTGAAAAGTGTTTATTTCCCCCCCCCCCTCCTCATTGTGAGTTAGTTTAGGATAAATTAAAAATACAAAAACATTTATTGCAGGAAACTATGATATATGGATGTGATATTTACTGCTTGCTCTCTCTAATAGAGTGGAATAGTTATGCCATCAGAACTTTTGAAATTCAGGCAAAATACAAATTTATCTGAATTATAGAGTTTCACATCTTTTACCATTAATTTGGAAAGTTTTACTAAAAGTATAGTTTGTCAAATTAATTTATTTAAAATTTTTTGAAATTGATTTTTAGAGTGAAAAGGAGAGCAAGTGAGGAACATCAATTTGTTGTTCCACTCATCTATGCATTGATAGTTTGATCCTTGTACATGCCTGACCTGGGGATTGAATCCGAAACCTTGGCATATGAGAACAGCCCTCTAACCAGTAGAGCTACCCATCCAGGGCTGTCAGATTAATTTGAAGGCATGGTAATGTTTGATATAGTTGTCTTTCCTTAAGCGTTTTGCTTCTTTTTTTATCAGGCGAATTTATAACTCATTCGGTATTTTTCTTGTTAAAGTGTCTTTCTGTGTTATGCAATATTATACTTCAGAAGGTAGTTTTGAGAAACATAAGTGCCACTCTTGTTTTCAGTTCTGATGCAGTTATATACAGGGGTGGGCAAAAGTAGGTTTATAGTTCATTTGGAAAATAATACAATAATTAATGAACAATAATAGAAGAAGAAACTCTGTTTTGCATACCTACTCAAAACTGTAAACCTACTTTTGCCCACATTGTACAAAGGGCAAGCCAGCCTCCCTCCCAAACAGCTACTATATTCTTCAACTCTCCATATATATATATTTTTTTTTTTTAAATATATTTTTTTATTGATTTTTTTTTTCCCCAGAGAGGAAGGGAGAGGGAGAGAGAGTTAGAAACATCGATGAGAGAGAGACATCGATCAGCTGCCTCCTGCACACCTCCTACTGAGGATGTGCCCGCAACTAAGGTACATGCCCTTGACCGGAATCGAACCTGGTACCCTTCAGTCCGTAGGCTGACGCTCTATCCACTGAGCCAAATCGGTTTCGGCCCCCTTATATATTTTTAAATTGAATCTGTTCAATTTGTGATTCATTATTTTACTAAACTTCGGGAATTTTGATGGTAAAGTTTTAAGAAGGAATTCTTTATAGTTTTAACTTAGTTTAAATTGTGAGCATTTAAAAAAGTTTACTTAAAAAGCTGTGTAGAAAAAGAATCTTTTCCTTCAATAAATTTACCAGTAACAAGTAGTGCCAATCCAGAATATATTGGAGACCACTTAGTACTAGGGTTCTTATACACTAAGTTAATGTAGTTAAAATTATATGTGTTGTGGTGAAGTAATAGGGCCCCTTGCAAGAATATACCGAAACATAATTTATACTGAGTTTTGTGCTCTAGTGGTTTTAAAGAATGCCAGCGTATTGGGGATACTAGTCTGATTTGAGTGTTTAAAGTAATTTGAATTATTTTCAATGGTGTAGGGCAGTGGTCGGCAAACTCATTAGTCAACAGAGCCAAAAACAGTACAATGATTGAAATTTCTTTTGAGAGCCAAATTTTTTAAACTTCTTCTAACGCCACTTCTTCAAAGTAGACTTGCCCAGGCCATGGTATTTTGTGGAAGAACCACACTCAAGGGGCCAAAGAGCTGCATGTGGTTCTCGAGCCACAGCTGCAGTTTGCTGACCACTGGTGTAGGGTATTGTTGAGTAAATTGTATATACAGCTCAATGACTAACTTTGTAACACTCGTGATCTGTTTTATTGAATAGTCTGTAAATTGAAGTGAAAATTGTTCAGATGATCTTTTAAAATGTTTTGAAACATCTTAATTAGGGCACATGCTTGTCAGAATTCAGTTTTGCATATAATTTGCTTAGCCAAATACATGAATTGTGAGGTCAAATTGAACTTCTTGGAGTTCTACAATTGAAGGAAGAATTTAACTTCATGAAGTTTGGAATGCAAGAGGAGGCATAGGTAAAAACAAAAACAAAAACTGGTATATTGAGGCAGATTTCTTGAGTTTATAATCAAAGTAAACATGAGTGTGGGTCACATTGATTCACATCTCATGTCCTATCCATTTTTACCAGAGGACAATTAGCTTTCTAGTTTTTTCTTTTCTCTCTCTCTCTCTCTCTCTCTCTCTCTCTCTCTCTCTCTCTCTCTCTCTCTCTCATAATCTTTTAAAACATTTTTTAATTGATTTTTTTACAGAGAGGATGGAGAGGGATAGAGAGTTAGAAACTCGATGAGAGAGAGACATCCATCAGCTGCCTCTTGACACCCCCTACTGGGGATTTGTCCACAACCAAGGTACATGCCTTTGACTGGAATTGAATCTGGGACCCAGGCCGACTCTATCCACTGAGCCAAACCGGTCAGGGCTAGTTTTTTCTTTATCAGCTTCTAAATTCTCACTTGTACCAAATGCACCCAAATATACCTAAAGTATGCTCTTTATTCAAAGAAAATGGCAAAGATGTAAGATATTTGTAGAGTACTTCATGTAGATAGTGAGGATGAGATCCCTCTGATCAATACCCTCATCAGCTTTAGACTTTATACAGTTTAAATCAAGTGCGTCAGTTAATGGTTACCTAACAGTTTCAATAAAAAAAAGTCACCCTAGCTGGTTTGGCTCAGTTAATAAGAGAGTGTTGGCCTGCAGACTGAAGAGTCCCGGGTTCGATTCTGACCAAGGGGGCACATGCCTGGGTTGTGGGCTCATCCCCAGTAGGGGATATGCTGGAGGCAGCCCATCAACGATTCTCATCATTGATGTGTCTCTCTCTCTCTCTCTCTCTCTCTCTCTCTCTCTCTCTCTCTCTCTCTCTCTCTCTCTCTCTCTCTCCCCCTCTCTCTCTCCCTCCCTCCCCCCCCCTTTCCCTTTCCCTTTCCTCCCCTCTTCCCCTCTCTTCCTCTCTTTACCTTTCTCATTGTCCCTCTTTTAGTCATCCTTTTTCCTTCTCAGGCTCAGACTTTTCCTCATGCTCTCAATCTTAATTTTCAAGATTTATACTTCCAGTTTAGACCCTCCTTACTGCCAAATATGTGCCCCATTGTCTTCTGGTGGACATTTCCACAGGTGTCCCACAAGCATTTATCTCACAGATTTCAAATTGGACTCATCCTTTCTGCCCCAGCCACAGCAAATATATGTCTTTTCCTCATTTAACCATATAGCAAGCGTGTATATGTAGATTTTATTAAGTCTCTGGGCATGTATAAATGAATGGAGTGATTGCTTTTCTATTGAGGCCAACGCCGTTGTGATTTAATGTCTTGAAGCCCGTTATGTATAAGATATTCTGGGGCAGCCTGGCTATGGATTCAGAAAAGGCTCTCTGGAGGAGTGAGACCTGGGCTCTAGGAATAATCTTCCTGCTCTTATTTCCCAGTCCTGAATTGACCCATTTGCCAGTCGGTCTTTCCTGGGGACACTGCGAGTGTATCTTTTGGATCTCTTTACTGAAAAAATAACCTTTGTTTTCCTAAGGCCTATAACAGTGGTTGGCAAACTCATTAGTCAACAGAGCCAAATATCAACAGTACGATTGAAATTTATTTTGAGAGCCAAATTTTTTAAACTTAAACTATATAGATAGGTACATTGTTGTTAATTAGGGTACTCCTTTAATCGCATTGTACCTTCATGCCCGCATGTATTATTTTGTGGAAGAGCCACCCTCAAGGGGCCAAAGAGCCTTTTGGGGCTCGTGAGCAGTGGTTTGCTGACCACTGGCCTATAGAGTGAAGTCAGAACTCAGCGTGGCATTGCAAGGGCCTTATGACTTGGTTATAACCTTGGGTCAGGTACTTTAGTCACACTGTTTGATCTATTAAAGACTTACCTCCATTTTCTTTTTTTGTCTTTTCCATTCTCTTTTTTGAAATTTTCCCTATGCTGTTTATCCTTTCAGATTGATTAAAAGTCTCTTTTATGACTGCTTTCTGTCAGTCCTCATTTTCTCAATCTTTCCCTGACATTATCTCTGCTCATCAGTATGAATTGTTTCTGTGGCTCTTCCTTCCAGTAGACAGAACTACCTTAGGAAAAGGGCCTTCTCTCACAGCTTCTGCCTTTAACAGAACATGTGTAGATGTGTTCTGGGTGTAATGTGTTCAGAGGCCTGTTAGGTAAATGGGTACAACACAGTGTGGGCAAAGAACCTTTACAGTGGTTCTCAACCTTCCTAATGCTGTGACCTTCTAATACAGTTCCTCATGTTGTGGTGACCCCCAACCATAAAATTATTTTTGTTGCTACTTCATAACTAATTTTGCTACTGTTATGAATCTTAATGTAAATATCTGTGTTTTCCGATGGTCTTAGGCTCTACAGCAGAAGGGTCGCCTAAGACCATCCAAAAACACAGATATTTACATTACGATTCATTAACAGTAGCAAAATTACAGTTACGAAGTAGCAACAAAAATAATTTTATGGTTGGGGGTCACCAAAACATGAGGAACTACATTAGAGGGTTGAGGCATTAGAAAGGTTGAGAACCACTGCTTTAGAAAGAGTTAAGGATACAGTTCCCTAGATGACTACAATAAGGGTACACTAACTGGTGTACCTTAGGAGTGCTACAAAGTAAACCTAAATTAGAACAACCAAGATGTGGAGTGGGCCCTGAGGATGACTCATAATAAGAACTATACTTTTAGTGTTTACTTGGTATCAGCACCCTGCTGATAAGGAGGGTCTCCTTTAATTTTCACTCTTACCTTGAGTCATTGCCATTTTATCAGTGAAGAAAGGTTTATTTGGATAAAATGGAAGCAATCAATAAGTAGTAAAGTAGATATTCTAGATCTATCTGAATATCTAAATGAAGGCTCCTAACCACTGTGCCTCTATGTTTGAACATTTGGGGTTTCTCTACTCCCTCCCATTGGTAAGACTAGGGGATGGGATGAGATAGGTCTCCAGGCTTGCTTTTCTAAGGACATCAGGAAATACATGAATTTTGTATCTTTTGGTGTTTGCCCCATAAGGAAGTGTGGACAAGTCGGCTTGAAGATCTGTGAACATTTAAACTTTGTATACAGAATACTTTACCAGTATGACCTTGGGCAAGATTGTTAGCCACTACAAGGCAGTCTCCTCCTTTGTTGTAAAAGGTGTTATACTTGTTAATAAGGTGATGTAGTAAGTGAGAAACTATGCAAAGTACCTACCTTTCCACATCACTGTGTAAGTGTTCTTTGACTTAGGAGCCGGACCTCTGGTTAGTTCTAAGTCCTATGAGTGCTCTCACTGCCCCTGAATGCAAAATTAGAGTTCCAGTGGCCTTCGAGAGTACTTTTCCCCTCCCTTTCTAGTAAGGGTGGCTTTTTAAATTTTCAGAAATCACTCCAGAAGGACAGGAATAACTTACAACTTAATGTTAATTAAATTACTTGCTAAGTCCTTGAGCTTCTTTCATGTTGATATAAACCAGTGAGGTTGATGATGTTCTCTTTCTACTGTATAGAGAGAGAGATTCTGAGTTGGCTAGTCCAAGCTAGTGGTGTGTCTGGAAAAGCCTTAAATTGAAATCTAGTCTTTATTCTGAGTTCTGTTTGTCATCATGGGATTTAGGTGTTATAACGGTCCAGAGTAAGAATGGGACATGTGTTCATATAGGGAGAAGATGGAGACCTAGATGGAAGAGGAAGCAGGATGCCAAGGCAGAATTCACTCAAACTTTATTCAAAGCCTTGCTTTCATTTAAATCATCTCATAGGTGGTCTTTGTAGGTTTCTGGCCCTGGTTCAGACTGTTCTAGGAAAATCAGAGGCACATTGTTTTAGTTCCAAAAGTCATTTTGATAATCTCTATTGCTGTACTAGGAACTAACCCTATTGGGCCTGGGTTAACCCTTCGTAAAATTCATCAGTTCAAACTCAAAGGCCTCTAGCACAGAGGGTTTCCTGTCTGGTGGGAACCATTGCTATTAAGTGGCATTTGGTTTTAAAATGTTACCTTGTCCAATTTCAAGTTTATTTTGTTTAAAACAAGTTTTAAAAATACAATGTAAGTGCTGGAAAGGACTTAGGCAAACATAGGTAGTCTAGTCTTTAATACAACACTGGAGAATTTGAAAAAGGAAAACAAAAGTAAAGTTTTTTTGTTGTTGTTTCGTTTTGTTTTAAGAAATAACAATTTACCTATTTAGTGAGTATTGAAATTGAAAGCTTTTTTTTGTTATGTTTCTGGTTTTGTGTGTGTGTGGATGCAGTGTTAGAAAATTCTAATTTTTGCAATTAAAGTCCTTCTGTGGAAGGTTGTAGTCATTTAAAAAATAAAGTCTATATTATCCTGTAGCCTTTCCTGTTGCCCAACAATTACTAAACACAGTAAATAGCAAGCACTGTATTAGAGAGGCTAGTGATAGGAGCAGGGTGATACAAAGGAGAATCAAGTAATCTCAAGGAATTTCTAGCCTAATAGAATATCATTAGACAGTTTGAAGTTTATAAACTCAGGCCATAAGATGGACAGTGCCAACACTTTAGGAGTTAATAGGCTCCGATTCTGTTTTCTCCCTTTTGGCCTAACAAAGTCTCGGGGGGTTGTGGAGACCCTTATTCTCACAAATCATTAAATTATTTGACAAATCCCTGAATCTGGAGAAAACTGGGTATAGGGCCTATAAGAAAAATGTAATTGTTAGAAATTGTTTTCAGGAATGTAAAGGTCAGCTAGGAATTTGTTCCTAGAAAAAAATGTAAGGTAAATTCTTAATTTGTTACTCAAACTGAGTAAAACTCTTTTCCCCTAGAATTTAGGGAAAATTGAATCTGGGCAGCCTGAACCACAACAGGATTGTCTTTCTCATTGAGCACAGGTTTTACAGCTTTTGTTATTGTTTGGCCTGTGTGCGCTAGAGTGATAATAGAAGTTAGTAAATCTTCCTCTTAAAATTTCTTAGACCAGTGGTCAGCTCTCCAGCCACGGTTTGCCACTCTGTTGACTGATGAGTTTGCCGACCACTGTCTTAGACAATTGAGGTCTGTCTGGTACATTTCAGAAGAAATTTAAGTAATTGTGCTTGGTTCTCTGTCTCTCCCCCTTCCCTATCACTCTTCATTCCTTCCATTTGTAAAGCTAAATATTTAGACACAAACTTTGACAGTTGAGCACAAAAATTTAGATTAACTATTCTTAAACTGATGGAATGTTATAAAAGGAACTCCTTAGAACTGTCTGTTGCAGAGGATTATTTGGAACTGACCTGTGGGGGATTTCTGTATATCCACCTTTCAAAGTCCCCGTTTTTCCTCTTACCCACACTTCTAGCACAGTGTGTGTGGAACTGTAGGTTCTTAATAAATGCTTGAATGTTGTAATCTGTATCTTCTTGAATAACAGAGCTGTCAAGCGTTACTTAACACTGAAATGTTTTAAGGACTTACTTGGAAATCAAGATATGAGATTAATGCACCAAAGCCATATCATTTCTTAATTGCTTAAGATCGATTATTTCAAAGAATATTTTTTAAAATTTCTCTTAAGGCTGGAATTTCTAAACTAATGCCCTTTGTTCAGACCAGCCTCTGAGAATAAGAAAAATTAAGGCAAGATAGCATTTAAATTTTTGATGAAAAGTTGGCATTTTCTGTATGTTAATGTTAGATATAAGCTGCTGAACTTTCTGGGGGTATAGGACTTAACTAAAGCTTCCAACATCAATGGTACAAAATTGTTTGAACTTGCAATAAAATTTTGATGGCCCTTTTTCCCTATTAAGGTGAAAAAGGAGTCCATATAGATGAAGGAATTCATGTAGCCATGCCTCAAAGCCAGTTTACTCACCTAGTACTTTAAAAAAAAATCATTGGTAGTTAATGAAGGGACTTAACAATTGCATTTATTATTTTTTTGCTAGTTTTCTGATTTATTAATACTGATTTCTTGGAAAATTGGAAAAGTAAATATTCAGTATCTTGTTATCCAACTATATAAAGATAACAGCAGTTAAATGTTTGGTGCATTTTCATTCAGTTTTTTTCCCCCAATGTATAAATATTAAAATTATTTCATAGTTGAGATCATACTGCATATGTGGTACTGTATCTTGCTTTTTTTCATTTTAACATGAGCATTTTCCCATGGCATTGAAACTGTCTTTGAAAAATTGAAAGCATTTTGGGCTGTCAGCATAACTGAAAATGTTTTCTTGGTGTGACACATGTATCTTTGTAATTGATTTGATTTAGTGTGCTTTGCTTCAATAAAAGTTCAGTATTAAAATTTCCAGATTGGGTGGGGAGTGGTCTACTTCAAATTACCAAAATCTTACTAGTAGAATTTCTTTTTCAATGATTGAACTCCCCACCACACTTACACACAAGTGCTTTTTGCTTAAAGCCTCTGAACACAACTTTGTGAAAAGAGAGGGCTACCATTTGAATAGTGCAATTCATTTCAAATGCAAGAATACCAGTTTCTTAGAGTTCAGTTAGATGTTAACCACTTTGTTCTAGTTGTGGAGATTTCAAATCCCCCCCTTTCGGCTGGAGGCGAGAAAACTGGTGGAGCAGATCTGCAGAGGGTCCTGAACCTGTCTTGCTGAGTGAATCAATAGTAATAACCGTCTGCCTTCTCTTTCAGGGCTAGCCCTCACAGGGCTGGGGGTAGGGTGTGGTAAGCAAATAGAGCGTGTAGACCTGGCTTCCAGGCCAGAGGCTGCTGGTGGAGGAAGGAGGTGGAGTGGTTCTGTATTTGCTCTTTCACTGCCTATATGTGACCTAACTATGTGTTGGTAAGCTGGAATCACATGTAATTCTCAAAACAGGATTTTCTTATTATTCGAAGCATGAACTTGATATGAAAATAATAGTTAATATGCTGCTTTTAACAATTTACCATGTAACCTAGATTCCTGTAACTTGGACTTGTAACTTTGTTTTAGCTCCAGTGGGAGCTTTCTTTTCAAAGTATGATTAAATTCTAATTTTTCTCCCTCATTTCTTCACTAATCATTTAAAATGGATGCAGAAACTGATAAAGTTTATCTTGTATTAAGCAATTTAGACTTTTCTGTCTAATCATACTACTTGTTCTATTGCTTTTGTCAATTGATATTCCCATAGCCCATTTGAAAAGTGTGTTTTTGTTGGTTGTATGCCCTTGGGCTATGCAACTTCATTTTTAGTTCTGAAGCATGTCTGGATTCTCTGTACTTGTATAGGCCTGATTGTTCATGTGGCTTAGCTTTCTAAGCTTAAGGTTTCTAAAGCATCTTCTAGTAGCTGTCATTGGTTTATTAAATAAAATTTGGGCTGTTTAAAATACACATTTTTTTGGTTGTTAATTTTTTTTTATTTTTTGACACTTGAAAAGTCTTTTTGGGGAAGATTAGTTAAACTTTGAAAAGAAATCTCACTGCTGAGAGTAGGTAATGTTGCACATTGTGATTTTACTTTAGCTGTCAATCTAAACCCAAGTCAAACACCCAACAGAAAAAGATGGATTTTGTGCATGTTACTGGGAAATTTTCAAATTGATATTTACGCTCATATTTTTCATGGAGAATGTGCCTGTTCACTTCTGATGGAGTGACTTATGAGCCTTAGGTGTTAAATCATACTGCCATGAAACTGAGCATTGGGGTGGGTCGATTTCTTGTGTGTGTGGTTTCAAATCATATCTTGAGTTGAATTACTGAAGTAGTTTATTGCTGAAGGTCCAAAATTTGCAGTATAATTACCTTAGAACCTTCTGCATTATGGAGCAAGTATGATGGTTATTGTTTAGAGTATTTGTACATCTTTTAGTAGTATGTTGTGAGGAATGAGGTTACAGACACAGCTCTCAGAGTTTACAGAATTGGTGAGGAACTTTAAAAAATGCCAGTAATTTGGGAATAATTGAATTTTTAATTGATGGCAAAGCTTTAAGTGAAGAGGGCTACTTGAGTTTATTTTCTGGTGTCGGAGAAGTGAATAAACATTAACAGCTTTGAATTTTAGAATATTGGATAAGACTCTGAAACATCATTATTTTTCAGAATTCAGTCAATGTTATGTGCCAGGCACTGTTATTAAATTAATTAGCTAGAGTTGAAAAGACAATTTAGGAAGAGTTGAATGATGGTATGGTGGTACTGTACTATTCTAGAAAATGAGCCTGAGATGCTGCTTTCCCTCCTTTTATTTTTTTAAATTAGCCTGTGTGGGCGGGGAAAGGAGGAGTACAGTTCCTTTTGCAAATGTTAAGTTTGAGGGAAGAGGAGCCCACAAGAGACTATAAATAGGAGAGGTGGGAAAGCCAGGGAAGAAGCCCTCAGAAGGGAGGTTTGAGACCAGATAGGAGAGAGGCTCGGCTAGGCTTCCGTGGTCCAAATGACATGCCTGTAATGTCTGGCTTCCCTTTTGCTCCTTTTCTATTATTACTAACTAGTTAATCAGTGGGAAGCAGATGTTGGAAGGTAGGTACAGGCCCAGTCATTGTAGGAACTGCAAATTCTTGGGTATAGGCAGTCACCATTCAGTCTTATGGGGGGAGAGGAAGTTAGGAAAGGAGAGTAACTTCAAAGAGATGGGGCCTAAGGCAGGCCAGGCCCTAGACCATAAAGTCACTCCACACTAAAATATAACAGTGAATAGGAATATGGAATCTACTTGAGGTTATGTCTCAGTTCTTGCTTTATTTAGCTGTGTGTCCTTGGGTGGCTCACTTAATCTTGGTATTTCATCTACAAAATGGAAATAATACAGGTATCAGGGTTATTTTGAGGATGAAATTGAAAAGTACTTAGTGTAGTGCTGGACACAGTAAGTGCTCCAATATTAGTGCTTGTACTTTATTTTCTTAATAGGTGCTAGCCTTGGAATGGTGTTTAGAGCTTAAAAGGGACATGATCAAATTTCCTCTGGCCATCAGTGGGAAGGGTTGGATGTGTTGTCTACAGGGAGAGCAGTGAGGGGCAGGTTGGTTAGAGCCTTTTAGAAGAGGTGTGAGCTTCAGAAATATGCTTAGCATATGGAAGGTGGTTGAGGCTGTGGGCTTGAAAGTATCCACAGTACTTGTATAGTGGGAACAATGTCAGGGCATTTAATGGATTTGAAGTGGTAGGAAGCAGAGAATTCTTTTTCAACTTAATATTCACATTTAAATCATATTTACAAATTATAAAATTAGAATGAAGCCAACCTGTAAGCTTATTTTAAGTCTTAACTCTTTGGAAACATTGATTATACTAGATCATGTTATAGAAGTTTAATCAAGCAACAACAAAATCCCATGGTGATGCTAGAATAGCATAAGGGGAAATTCATGAAAAGAAATACCCACTGTCAATGGTTGTTAGGTTTTTAAATTCAATGCTGTGGTTTATGTTTTCTTGTCTCACTCATGCCTTTTACAGGTTTATCCTAAACATTTTGAGTAGGATACTCAACCGTTTGCCTCAACCGTTCAAGAGAGGAAGGCATTGAGTGTTCAGCAATGAGTGTTGAGTTTATTCTGGATTTAATAACTCACTGTGCAAGCAAAACAGCAGGATGTTTTATGGTTCTCTTGCCCTTCCCCACTCTCTAAAGGATTATAGATGATAATGAGTTAGGTTGTCCTAAGGGAGTATCTAACAAATAGAGTCCAGAACTTGAGTAATCAGGCAGCTCACGTTGTCCCGGGCAGACTTGTTTTTTAAAATATGTTTTTATTGATTTCAGAGAGGAAGGGAGAGAGAGAGAGAAACATCAATGATGAGAGAGAATCATCCATCGGCTGCCTCCTGCTCACCCCCTACTAGGGATCTGACTGGGAATTGAACTGTGACCTGGTTCATAGGTTGATGCTCAACCACTAAAGCCATGCTGGCGGGCTAGGGAAGGCTCATTTAGTACTTTATGTCCCAGCAGAATTTATAGCAGGGACCTGTTTTTTGGGTTTGATAGTGTACTGTTTTGGATGACAAATTATAAAGTCGCTTCATCTAGAAGGGAATGTTGAAAGCCCACTCAGGCCTGGAATGATTGCTTGTTCCCCCTTTGTGCATGTACACACACACCGTCACCCTTTCATATCCACAGACACACCAGAGAGAGGATCTGTTGAAATGGAGACTTTTTTTTTTTTTTTTTTTAATTTTTTTACAGAGAGGAAGAGAGAGGGATAGAGAGAGTTAGAAACATTGATGAGAAACATCTACCAGCTGCTTCTTGCACACCCCTACTGGGGATGTGTCCGCAACCAAGGTACATACCCTTGACTAGAATCGAACCCGGGGACCTTTCAGTCTGCAGGCTGACACTCTATCCACTGAGCTAAACCGGTTTTGGCGTGCAATGGTGACTTTCAATAACTGAAATTGTTTACAACAAGTGCCTTCTGTCGTCCGCTATAAATTGCATATACAGTACAGGGAGGATTTCATGATCTGTTTGTACACCTAGCATGGCGCTTGCTACATAAGCTTCCAATAGTTGGTACTTACCAATATTATAAATATTGGTAGCATTACCAATAAAACGTCTCATGTGAAAAGCCAGACAATTCCTCTTTCCAGAATAAAGCTTTGCTCTCTGGGGACCCCTTACAAAAAAAAAAAAAAAAAAAAAAAATAGGCAGACATTCTTTGACACTATGACAACATTGAAAGTAAAGTGGGTTGCTTTCAAGAGGGTTGAATGATTGAGCAACTCTAAAACCTTTTTTCTTCTTCCTAGGTCTTAGTGGTGCAATGGCTAGTATAAGCGTGCGTTCGAGTACCCCAGGCTCTCCTACACATGTAAGCAGTGGATCGAATGCTAGTCGAAGGAGAAATGGACTCCATGATGTCGATTTGAACACTTTCATATCAGAAGAAATGGCACTCCACTTGGACAATGGTGGAACTAGAAAGCGTACCTCAGCCCAGTGTGGCGATGTCATTACAGACTCACCAACCCATAAACGCAACAGAATGATCTAAACTGAAAACATTTTCACACCCACCATGCTGCTTGAAAGCCACTTGATCCTCAACATATACTATTATTGCAAAGGAAACATGAGGCCATCTTCCCTTGTTCACTGTTTCTAAGACAAGTGAATTCTATAGTGGTTGCCATAAAAGGAAGTTCTAGGTATTTACAGTAGATGCCTCTTGTAACCATGGCTTTCTTAAAACTATAATCCTAGCAGAGGACATCAGATATTGTGTAGTTAGCAAGATCATCATAGGCAAACATATATCCGTTCCAAGGCTAAAAGTGACCTTAACTGTATTTATTCTCAAAGGGAAAGGAAATATCAGATGTTTATTTGGTTATAGGATGCTTTTTTTTTTTTTTTCTCTCCATTTCCTGCTGTGTTGAGTATTTTGCTTCAACAGTATTGCCAGGTTCCTAAAATAATCTAAAACACGATTTGGCTTCCTTGTCAAATCTGCAGGCTTCCATTTTTGCACAGCAGCACTGTACCATGCACCTGATTTCTATGTAGTAACAGTGTGCAACTTCTAATTTTTGGACTGTGCCCTGTTTTCAGTTTTCAAAGCAGTTGCTAATTCTGGTGATTGTGATGTAAAGAGGTGCTATGATGGTCATGCAGTTAATACTTAATATTGAATCAATACACAGAACTTTATTGGATTCACTTTGTGTGTGTTAGTGCTCTAAAAGTAGCAATATTTTAATCGCCCCCAGTTGAATGAACCCTTTAGGCTTAAACTCCAGTTTTAAGACAAGTACTGCTTCCAATGCAGGGTACTTATTCTTAATGGTAAATGGAAACATGTAGACTGCACTCAAGGTGACCCAAAGTAGAGAGAGGTCATGAACTTTGAGAGTGGGCTTCCTTTTTGGTATAATATTTATGAGAAGGGAAATGGATGGTGGGAGTGTAGGTATTCCAGCCTTTCTGTCCGGTTTTACATTTTTTATGAGTGCCCTACATTGTGCAGTTTCCATTAGAATGGGTGGCAGGTTAAAATAGGTCTTGATCTGCTTACAATGTGATTACAATTTAAATAGCAAAACCCAACTCTAATCCCTCTCCTAAAAAGGGCAGTTTGGAATCTCATTCTGGAAAAGAAGGAATCGCATGGAGGTTCTCTAGATGTTAGGTAGACCCAAATAAAAGTTCTCACTAGATTCCTCTTTTGAGTAAAATATAAGACCTCTTGTAGCTACAATGTTTTAGAGCATGTTTCATATTCATTTTTACTATCTCGAACTGAATGATAGTCTTTTTTTAGATGAAGAACTGATGTCGGCCTGTCAGGTACTGTAATTTATTCTACCATATTATTATATAATATATATCAAGTAGGACAGTGAAAAAATGTTTCCTTGCAAATTTGTAGTCCAGTATCAGTTACTTCTTTTTATCCTTAAAAGACCATTGCAAATCCAATGTAAGGGTTTTTCCAGTAATTTACTCACAGCACTTTGTTAAAGTTTGCATTTTCTTCAGCCATTTAATAATATCTTTATGTGAAGAAACTTTGCTAAGTCATCCATAATATTCATCGACTGGGTGGGATGTGAACGGAATGTTAGAAATGTGTGAACTGGAGTTCTGTATTCATTATATATAAAACCTTTTATTTAAAAAAGTCAATTCCATGCTAAAACTAGAAATGAAAGAGGTATTTCTAAATTTTGGCAAAAGTGGATTATTTTTGTTTTAATATTATAGCAGGAAGAATTATAGCAATCTCTCATTTTACCTAAAATGGACAAACCTCTGTATTACCAATACTTTCAAGCTGCCCTTGGGACTATACAAAGAAATGCAGTTGGAGATATCTGTGTTTTTCTGTCATTGTAAATTTAGATTCTGGAGTTGGGGTCTGGTGGTGTGGTAAGTTGCTCACATGTGGCCAGAACTCCTACTCCTAAAGGATTTTTCTGAGATTGAGGAACGAATATTTAATCTCCCCTTTATGCCTTGGTTCTAGTTCCTCTTTCCAAGTTGAGTGACAATTTCGGGGGGGGTTTTGTTTTAGTTGGTGCTCTGACGCTTAATCTCAGTACCCTTTACTCTTGATTGTCAAATTTTGATAAAATATGTGCCATTTTCTTTGGTAAGAGAAAGCAGGTCTTGTCTGCCAGAACACAATTTATATGCCTTATTGGCTCCATTAAACTTTTTGAAAACTTTAGCATTCGTTACTTTTTTCCATTGTATTTAATCACCTGTAACTCCCTCCGTTTCTATTCCCTTGCTTTCTCCTGTGCCACCTGAGCACAGACTAACCCCGAGACCTAAGTTAGGAAGGAAATTATTTCTTTTAGGAAAAATTAGTTCTGACTGCTAGATTTTTAAAGCCTTTCTTTGTACCATTTTAGATATAAAACGAACCATGGAAGATTCATATATGTGGGTACTTTTAAAATGATGATTTTTTTCCTCCCCCCCAGTCTCTTGAGAACAATTGTAGGCTGAATTTTAAAACTTAACACTTTGCTTTTGGGGAACAGAATCTCTTCATCTTGAGATAGATTATCAGATTCTTTTAGACATCATATAGCTCATTAGTTCTGTTCCTTGCATCCTAAGTTGGCATGAGTGGGTTGAAGTCATCCTTATACTGCAGTGTTCTGAGCATGGCTGAAAGCATTAAAACCTTAATTATAATGTCTGGTATTTTATAGAGCGGAATTAATGGAAACATTTGGCTGAATCTGAAGACCTGCAGTCAAATTCTTCAATGTGGTTAACTGGAGTAGTGGTACACACCTTAAATCATTCAATGAATAAATATTAAAAAAACAACAACAAAAAACCATGGGGCTTGTCTGCAGTTTTGTTGTGCTCATAACATCTGAATAGCTCTTTGTAATAAAATGAAGTCCAGGCTTAAAAAAAAACAAAAAACCAGCCTACATTTTTTCCCTAAGGGCTATTGGAGCTCACTCAACTTGAGTAATTCCGGCTTTGGGTCTTAAGGTTTCCCTACAGCAGTAAAAGTTGGGCAAGCTCTCTATATAGCAAAGGCATGGCCAAGGTCTGAACGTGAGGGTGAGCTAACCCAAGTGCAATGGAGGTGCAAGATACCAAGAGGGCATTTGGGAATGGGGCCGTTAGTTGGGGATATGGACAGCACAGTTAATTTTAGAAAACAAGACAAATCCTTAAATTTTTGGCATGATTACTGCCTAGATTGTTTGAGGCATGTAGTGACTGTTAGTAAATCTCATTGCATTCTATTTCATATAACTGTCACTTTGTCTATTAGGTTGATTCCTTAGGTGTCTAGTGATGAAGTTGGGAATCTTCAGAAATACATTCTGTTCTCTAAGAATGGAGTGACTTGGGAGGTCCCTGCAAACAAGGTCAAAAATCCATGTTAGCTTAATTATTATTTTAATGTTTTATTGTTTATTCATCTTCACCTGGGGAAATTTTTCCATTGATTTTTAGGGAGAGTGGAAGAGGGAAACACAGAAACATTGATGTCAGAGAAACACATCGGTTGCCTCCTTCATGAGTTCCTACTAGGTCTTGGACAGGGTAGGAGTATCCAATCAAGGTACCTGCCCTTGACCAGAATCGAACCTGGAACCCTTTGGTCCTCAGACTGATGTTCTATCCACTGACCCAAACTGGCTAGGGCAAACCACATGTTTATTAAATTTAAACAAGATTTATTAATTTTAAGAATATTATTCTGATCTGATGTTTATAGTGCCTGCTCTCCCCCACCCCTTTTGAAAGTTGTTAAAACTTCGATCAGTTCAGATGACCTTCCAGACGCCACATTAGAATGTTTCTGAGGTATGTGATGTTTTAATGGGGACAATATTTTGGTTGATATTCCATGTGTTGGACTGATGCATTTGACATGGCTTTATTTCCTGTGATGGGACACGCATGTTCTCTTAAGTTCAGCAGATAGCAGCCTGTGACAAGAAAGTGTTTCGAGGATTCAACACAAACTTATAGCCCTCAGCAAAACTGGGAAGTTGCGTTGATGCTATTCCAAGTTTCTGATGCCCCCTCATTTTATTTGTATTGAATTAATGATTTAAAGAACATCTAAATCTGCAAAAATTAAGCCACACAATTGGTTATAGTGAATGCATATCTTTCTGCATGAGAATATATATTGAATGGCCAGATTATTATGATCTCTGAACACAATAATCTGGCCACTCAGTGTTATATTACTGTTATATATGATATATATATTATATATAATATGTTACATATATATAAACTATATAATTTATTATATAGTTTTATTATATTACTATATAATAAAAGGCTAATATTGCAAATTGTCCCCTCAACCAGGAGTTCGACCAGCAGGCAGGCAGGCTGGCCAACTGCCCATGTCCCCTCCCCCTGGCCAGGCAGACTGGACCCCACCCATGTACAAATTCATGCACCGATCCTCTAATGTATATTTGTGTGTGTGTGTGTGTATACGCACACAAAGTGGCCAGATTATGTGTTCAGAGATCATAATCTGGCCACTCAGTGTATGTGGTAATGCTTTATGATCTAATAGTACTTCATTATATGGGTGACCCTTAGTGGGAACCACAGTTTTTCATAATTATTATAATACTGCACAGCAGTTAATAATCTAGTTTCTTTAAAAGTATATTTTTATTGATTTCAGAGAGGAAGGGGGGAAGGGGGGGAGAGAGAAACATCAATGATGAGAGAATCATTGGTTAGCTGCCTCCTGCACATTCCACACTGGGGATGGAGCCTGCAGTGCAGGCATGTGGCCTGACTGGGAATGGAACTGGGAATGGAACTGTCACCTGGATCATAGGTCCATGCTCAACCACTGAGCCACGCTGGCCAGACAGCCCAGTTTTCTTAGGTTCCTATAGTATATATTTCTGTAGGTAAAATTGCTGGTTTAAAGGAATTCAAATTTAAGACATTGATAAGCCCTCCCAAAGTACTTTCTGCAATAAACAGTAAATACTTCTATAAACAAGGTGGTGACAAGTGTGCCTTTGTCCTTATGTCTTAGCAAAGATTGGCTATCTATACTACTTGCAGGCAGAAAGGAACTTACGTTTTCATTTGCTTTTTGCCCCCTCGTGGAGAGAGAACCTTTGCTTGAAATTATGTGGATTTGAATGCTGACTTAATTACTTGTATCTATGGGAAGCTGGGCTCAGTTTCATCATCTGTGAAATAGTATAATGTTAAAAAGTGACATGCAGCTTAGTGATCTGGATTCCATGAATTATATCTACATTTGTAATCTGCTTGCCTTCAGTGGAGCCCTTGAGGACTCGAATTGCGGAACAAATTAACACATGAATTTCTGTAAAAAAAATGTTTATTAGTCTTTTTATAACTTGTCTTCCTTCACCTTCCTCACAGGTAAAAACTGACTAGTTTTGGAGAGCAATCTTCCAAATCACTTTCTATGTTTATAAGTTTTTCATGTATGAAGCCATAAAATATGATTGATCGGTGATAATTTAGTTTTGGATAATGATACACTGTAGTGGTGTCATTCTGGTTGATGGGAATTTGGAAGTTCCAGTCTTGAAAGCAGACTGATTTCACCTTGTTTTGGTGCAGTTTGAAACCAGACGGGGAGTTGAAGGGAAAGGGTAGGTACCAAATACACAGTGACGTTTGTGTGCTGTGAGAGCTTGTCCACATGTAAGATCCTATTTTTCAGACAGGTTGAATGCCTGCCAAGGAGATGCCACAGACCAGCAACTACAGGCAGCCTAACCTTAGTGCTTAATGCTCAGGAGGTCAGGGCGCCGTGCCTTGTGAACCAAAGTTGAGGCGTTTGGTGTGTGCTGTACAGGGCTTTGATGCAGCCCCCTGTTAGCACAATTGTACACCGTTAGTGAGGGCTGTGACATCACTTCCTTTAAGTCTGGTAGGTGTGTTTTCTGAGCAGCGTGAGAGTTTCAAAAGTCTTGTTTTATATATATATTTTTATTGATTTCAGAGAGGGGGAAAGAGAAACATCAATGATGAAAGAAAATCATTGATTGGCTGTCTCCTACTTGGGATTATACCCACAACCCAGGACCCTTCATTTCACAGGCCAACGCTCTATCAGCTGAGCCAGACCAGCTAGGACTCTCCCCATCTTTCTTTTTTAAGGTGGTGTCGTAACCACAGTGGCAGTGTTGATTTCATGATGCGTCTAGAAATTGATGACTGCCGAGCAGTTTCGGTTTGTTGTGTGAGGGTTCCTAGTTAACACAAACACAGAACTATTTGCTAACACAATTACATTCTTTATATTATGGCTTATTTCTTGCCCATCTCAGTGTTGCTCAATGGTTTGTACTGTGATCCACAGAAATACTTCCCATCATGACCTCATGTGAAAGAGACACACCTCCACTATAAGTAATACCAGTGTCTAAGTCCTTCCATCCGCTTACCTCTGTTTACATTTAAAACATTACTGTATGGTGTATGTGAACTGCATTGCTTCCACAACCAGTTTGGAAACCTGGCTCTCTGGAAGGCAGCACCTTGTCCTGTGTAGGTACTTGGACATTGAGTGAGTGAGTGAATGAGTGAGTAGATAAAAGGTGACTTGGAAAAATTTTGTAGGTTTTTATGAAAAGTCCCTATATTCTTTATGGGCCCTAACAGACTCCAGAGCAGGACTTCGGGGTTGATGCAGTGTAGGTGAGCCCCTGCCTTCCTTGGATCGTTGTCGAGATAATGAAGCCCAGGATGGTGGCTGGCACGTGGTAAGCACTCACATATTAGCCATTAAATGCGGTCACCTCACTGGCTGGCTGGATAAATTTTTCTTAGACTGTGAGGGGAGCTCTCCTGGGATCCACGCTAGTCAGTTCCCATTTTCTTTTCCCTTCAGTTCTGTGGGTCTCAACCTGCCTGCACAGGAGCAGCCATGGTCAGAATTTGCTCAGACCACTAACGGACTCTTGGATGGGACCAGGCACCAGCCTTTTTTCCAGCTCCCCCAGAGGAGAACCAGCATCCAAGGACTTACAGTGCGTTCTGCAGAGAATTCTGAGGGAATGTTCCTTTGCCTTAATATATATATATATATATATATATATATATATATATATATATATATATATATATATATATATATATATATATATATAAATTGATTTAAGAGGAAGGGAGAGGGGGAGAGAAAAAACGCCACCAATGATAGAAACATTCACTGGCTGCCTTCTGCATGCCCCACAATGGGGATCAAGCCCGCAATCCAGGCAAGTGCCCTTGACTGGAATCGAATCCTGGGACCCTTCAGTCCACACGGCCAATGATCTATGCACTGAGCCCAAACAGCTAGGGCTAATTTGGTTCTTTACACATTATTCCTGGACAGATGGACCATGGGTCTGGGCTTCCTCTCATAGCCCTGAGGCTGAGGGCAGCTGGAGCTGTCTGAGGCCTGTCTCTTTACCCTACCCACATGCTGCTTATTCATCTACCTTTAGTTCCTCAGGCTTTGAGGAAGTCTGGACATGACCAGGGGCAGTGGACAGTGGGCAGAGGAAGTTCACATCCACAAGGCCCCAGGGTGAGGGGAGTGCTGACTCACCAGGAGGGGAGTCTCCACCTGGGGGCTGGGGCTGGGGGGCTGTCCCCTGTGGTAAAAGGTTACAATACAGATCCTTGACTCCCCATTTGCACTAAATCCAAAGGCCTGGCTTGGGGATGGTATCTTTTGTTTTAAAAAAGGCCAATTCAAGAAAATGGATCCTAAGTCCTACCATTCGCTTACCTCTGTTGACGCTTAAAAAACATTACATTTTGGGGAAATTTGTACAGAAAGGTTCAAGGAGGAATCTTCCTGAGTAATCAGCTTGTGGGTGTTACCTGTGTGCAGGTGAGCCTGAGTGTGTGCCTGCTGCCAGGAAGGAAGCAGGGCCAATGCCAAGGTTGGTGACCACAGCAGAAAATGGAAGAACCTTGTTCCTCGAGCATGCTGACTCCACTTGGAATCCTGTTACAAGAGCAATTCCCAAAATCAGGGTGTGGTGCACTCATCCACATCCCTACAGCACCACATCTCCCTACCTTGTCAAGAATTACGGGGTGTATGTAACTACTTACATGGACCAATCTGTGTTTTCCTGAAACCTACAAAAAAGGTCATGTACATTCTTAAACCGCACTTTTGGTTTTCACTTAAAGTTGGGTGGAGCGCTGACCAGCCTATACCAATCTGCATATTTTACTGTGTAATGAATATTCATGAGCAAGGTATAAAGTTCCTGGGAGCTCATTCTTCTGTTGGGTAGGTACTGTTGTTTCCATTTACCAGTTGACCAGATGTTTCAGTGCCTGGCTTTGTGGCCACTGCCCTGTGTGGGGCTGGGCATGCCACGGGCTCTTGTGGATCCCTCACTGCCGCTGTGCCTGGAAGTCCTAGAGCCTTGTGATTACGGTGTCACTAACCTATCCTAGCAAGTTCTTTAGACACTGCCTCAGTTTCCTCATCTGTAAAGAGGACTGCTTGTGAGGATGCCTCAGGGCACCTGGCTCAAGG
The DNA here is from genome assembly GCF_964339955.1 of Pipistrellus hanaki. Lineage (NCBI taxonomy): Eukaryota > Metazoa > Chordata > Mammalia > Chiroptera > Vespertilionidae > Pipistrellus > Pipistrellus hanaki. The sequence continues at coordinate 85,213,385 of NC_140506.1, read as the reverse complement.
TGAGCACTGAATTCTTAATCCAATCCTGGATACTAGGGAATGGCTACAAGATAGTATTCTCTTCATTTTTCCACACGGGTGGCGGAGTGGGGGGGAAGGGGATTGAAGTGGATGGCAGATGGTCTTGAGGCTGGTAAGGGGTGACGAAGGTTGGAGGCTGTTCCCACGTGAGAAGGGGAGAAGGGTGGAATGTGCTGATGTGCCAGAATGTCACCAGGAATGGCTTTGGTGACATCCACCCCAGGGAAGGAACAGTCTGTTCCCAGCAGCTCACAGCCATGTGCAACTTGAGGACAGCAGGTGGGCTCCCGTGAAGCTGCCTGGGACCTGACATTCCAGTGAAATCCTGTTTTAAATCGACTCCTGGCTGCTGAGGCCACCACGCAGTGGACTTCCTTCCGGCCGTGGAAGCCAGAGCGATGGCCTCCCCGGGCACGAGTAGTGGGCCCGTGTAGAATCACTGGCGCCAGTTTACCTCCTGGCACAGGCTCACAGCCCAGCAGTGGGGGAGGCTCCCTGAAGGCTGGGAGTGGGGTTAAAAGGGGAGGGGGTGGGGTATTTCCAGCACCTTAGTGTGGAGCTGGTGCTGCCTGCAGTTGGGTGGACCCGGGCCTGACCTATGCCTGCTGTCACCCCAGCTGGCATTCTCAGTGGTGCCAGCAATGAGGATTTCCCTCCCTCTCTGGGGCCTCCCCACTGAAAACTCAAAGTTTCTAGTTAACGTTTACTCCAGCTGTAAGTTGTAGAAATATGGAATTCTTTTGATTTGCATCTGCTCCTGGGATGCCCTTCTACCTACTTTTTAAAAAGGCTGTCACTTTTTAAAATTCATTTTGGTTGTCCCCTCCTGCATTTTTATCTGCCCTTTGTTTTTCATTATGTCTTGTGATGGTGTGCTTTTGTTTTGGTCAGCCTTTCCTGGAGTCAGTGTTCATTCTTTAAAAAAAAAAAAAAAAAAAAAAAAAAAAAAAATATATATATATATATATATATATATATATATATATATATATATATATATATATATATATATATATATATTTTATTGATTTTTTTACAGAGAGGAAGGGAGAGAGATAGAAAGTTAAAAACATCAATCAGCTGCCTCCTGCACACCACACCCCCTACTGGGGATGTGCCCACAACCAAGGTACATGCCCTTGTCTGGAATCGAACCCGGGACCTTTCAGTCCCCAGGCCGATGCTCTATCCACTGAGCCAAACCGGTTTCAGTCAGTATTCACTCTTTAACTTGCCTTTGGGCCTGTCACCCAGTAGGCATCCGGTAAATAGTTTTTAAGGGATCCCATTTTACAGGTTAGAAATGAAAGGTTAAGGGGGCTGGCCAAACCAGGATATGAACCCAGATCTGTGGCTTTAAACTCAAGAGAATTGGGAAGTGGGGCAGGAAGGACCGAGGGCAAGTTACTTTAACCTGGGCCTCGGTTCGCTCATCTGCGAAATAGAGATGACAAAAGTAACTGCCTCCTAGTGCTGTGAGCACATAAATAACTTAGCTGGCTTGAGTAACCTCTTGTTTGGGGATCTGGCCTGGCCAGTCACCAAAAGATGCCCATGTGACCTGCTTGACTGGTCAACTCAGATGAGCTTGGATTGCATTTGAGACTTTCTCTAGTTGCTGGCCATTCAGTAATGCAAGTAGACGCTGAAATCTTGTTCCTCCACTTACAGATCAGTCATACACTCCACAAAGGCCTGACCCCCACAGGGGGCCGGCTCTTGCTTGGCCTTGCTAGTCTGCCTGAGGCTGAGAGCCACGAATTCTCCTGTGGTGACTCACTTCCTGTTTGGGCCTGGAATCTGGAAGATAGAAATGTGTCAGAGTCAGCTCCATGGAAATGGTGGGACCCGCCCACCAGAGTCTTAAAGGGACAGTTCTCCCAGGGCAGGGCTTGTCTGCAGGGGTCCCTGGTAAGGATTGGAGTGCTGATGAATGGTCCCAGAAATTCAGAGTCAGGGTGTGAACCCACAAAGTTCACACCCTTTCCAGATCCCAAAGTCCCTTTCCCCTAGAGAACACCTTCCCCCCCCCCATGCTTAATCCAGTTCCTAGGCCATTTTGGAAGGACTGACACTCTCTAATCTTGAACTTCTGCCTACTCTGGGTCTTCTGTTCCTTCTATCAAACTGGATAATAATACCCCAGGCTGATAGTGAAAACTCCCTTTGAGGGATGGGGTGATGGTGGTGGTGGGCCATGGAGATGCTGACACATGACTAAAGTTGGCAGCCCTGAGAAGACAGTGATTTGCAGCTTGCATATCCCTTTAAGGACTTGTGATCAAAGAGGCCCAGTTGGCCCAGCCAGCACATTCTGTGGATGAGATTGGCTTTGGCACTCTGGGTCAGAAAGCCTGGAAGAATGGATGGATGCCTTTTCAGGCTCCTTCAGAGCCAGCCATGTGGCTTTCTGGGCCTCCCCTTTACCACCTCTAAAATTGGCCCCTTGCCAATCCTGGGTTTGGGTCTCCTGGATTGGGATACTCAGCAATCAGTGAACTATAACTTGTAGACAATGACTCTCAGGGTTTAGATGCTGCTTCCCATCCTCAACTTCTTCCACTCCCAGACTAGCACAGGGTTCTGAGGGTGCCTTGGGCTTGCCTATCAGGGCTTTGCCTCAGAGTCCCTTCTTAGGTCGCCCTTGTGGCTACAATCCTTCTCTTAGCCTTTGGCAGGAGATGAAACTGTGGCTGAGCAGGCTCTGGTTACCGTCAGACAAACAGGAAGTCCTCCAACTGTGCAGGAATTTGTGTAATGTCCATTTCTCAACCCTCTCTCAAGTGCTTTGCATGGTGACGGCAACCCCTAAGGCATGTAGGTACGTGCATTAAGCCGTTGCTCAGAGAGGTTGAGTGACTTGTCTGGAAATGCCCAGCTGGGATTCAAACTTGGGATTTTGTGTCTTTAAAATCTGGATTCTCTTCTGTGCAACTTTCCTTCCCCAGAACTTGTGACCCAGTGGAAAGTATGGCATTCAGGATCATATATGTTCAACTTGGCTTTTTATTCACTCCGAGTTAAAGAACAGAGTTTTTATGGTCTCAGCATAAAGAGAGAAAATGGCTTCTTTTTCCACTCAGGCTTTTCCTTTAGTATAGAAATGGAATTCTTGATTAAAGTGGCTGGTTTAGAATATTAGAGCACTATTTAAAAAAAGAACAGCACAGCAGGACTAAAAAAGGACTGCTGACGGGCAATCTCTGGGCGTAGGCTGCTGGGTTTCAATCCTGGCTCCACCGCTGACAAGTGTGGGACCCCCCGCAAACCTACTGAACCTTTCCGTGCCTCAGTTTCCTATCCTTACAGATGAGGGTAATGATAGTTTCTATTTAAAGTTGTTATGAGGCAGAAATGAATTTAATTACTTTATAAAGTTAGAATAGCTTTATAATATGTGCCATATGGGAAGCACGATACCATATAGGTGTTTGTTTAATGACAAGGTGGAAGCATCCTTACCAATAACAGAGCTAATAGCGTCCTTTGTCCCCCAAGTCCTAGTCCTGGTTCTTTCACAGAGGCAATCTCTAATATAATTTTGGGAATTTTCTTTCTTAAAAAAACCAAAGCCTTTATTATTTTAAAAAGATTTTAAATGTATTGATTTTTAGAGAGAGATGGGGCGGGGGGGGTGTGTGAAAGAGAATGAGAGAAGAAGAAAGAGAAACACATGACTTGTTCCACTTGTTTGTGCAATCATTGGTGGGTTCTTCTATGTGTTTTAGGGATTGAACCCTTAACCTTGCTGTCTTGGGACAAAGCCTTAACCAACTGAGCCACAACCTCAGGGCTTATCTGGTAATTTTTTTTTTCCTCCCCTGGATCAAGAGTCAGCAAACTATACAGCCCGAGGGCCAAAATCAGCCCACTGCCAGGTTTTGTATTAATAAATAAAGTTTTATTTACACTCACTTGTTTATATATTGACAATGACAGAAACCTTATGGTTCACAAAGCTCAAAATATTTGCTAACTGGTCCTTAACAGAAAGCATTTGCCAAAATTGACTACCTAGATTTACTTGGAGCAGGGGCATTGTTTTTAAGAAAAAATATGTTATGTGGGTTATCTAAAAATAAAATGCATTTAAACAAACAAAAAAAGGAATCATACTGTCGGCATTTATTTAGCAGTTTGATTTTCATTTAACATTAAATCGAGAACCTCCTTCCTTCTCTATACATGTGTGCCAGCCTGCTGCTAGGATGGTAGATTTGGCTTTACCCATAATTCATTAGCTGATCTCTGTGATGTTGTTTATGTATGTGTCGTCTATTGCAAAAAGTTGTGCGGTGAACATTTTTTTTTTCTTTTTTGTATGTGTGTGAGGTTTCTAGTTACCAAGAATTGGAAATTTTGGGTCAGTGCATCCATACTTTAAAAAGCTTGATAGAGACTGTCCACTTACCTTCCTAAGAGGCCGATTTATATATCCTACAACAATGTCTGCAAGTGCCCATTTTTTTTCTTTCCACACTTGAGGGCTGATTCTTTCCAAATTAACTTTTAGTTGAATTTATAGTTTTGGTAAAAGTCCAGAGGGATTTTTGGGAATGAGTCAGAAGTATTTAGGTTCAGCTGAAAGAATTCACAACTGAAAACAGCTAAGGAGATTTCAAAATAAAAGATAGAAATTAAAATATAAAACAGCAAAAATTAAAAGTTAGGCATTAGCACCAATGGTAAAACAGGATAGACACTCTAGAAAATACCCTGGTTTATGTAAGAACTTTGAATTTTAATCAGAAAATAGAGCAAAATAAGAGGAAAGGGATGGATTAGTTAACAAGTAGTACCAGGAAAATTGACTATTTGGGGGAAAATTGTTAAGAGCATCATTTCATGTTTCCAGATTAAAGGTTAAATGTAAAACACGATTAAACACTGGAGGAAAATATATGTGAATATTTAGCTTTATAAGCATAAAGGTAATGGACAATATTTTTGAAAACAAAAGCTTGAGCCCTGGCTAGTGTGGATCAATGGTTAAAGCATCTGCCCATGTACCTAAGGATCTTGGGTTCCAGTTTTGGTCAAGGGCAAGTACTTGGGTTTTAGATTCAATCCCTGGTCCCTGTCTGGCCTCTGAGGGAAGCAACCAATTTCTCTCACTTTGATGTTTCTCTTTTCCTCCCTCCCTCCCTCCCTCCCTCCCTCCCTCCCTCCCTCCCTCCCTCCCTCCCTCCCTCTGTAAAAAAAAAAATCAATGGAAGAAATATCCTTGGGTGAGGATTAACAAAATAATAAGATAAAAATAAAATGTAACCCTTTAAAAAAGAAAACAAAAGCTTGATTATGAGTATAAATTTAGCTGAAGCCGGTTTGGCTCAGCGGTAGAGCGTTGGTCTGCGGACTGAAAGGTCCCAGGTTCGATTCCGGTCAAGGGCATGCACATTGGTTGCGGGCACATCCCCAGTAGGGGGTGTGCAAGAGGCAGCTGGTCGATGTTTCTCTCTCATCGACGTTTCTAGCTCTCTAGCTCTCTCCCTTCCTCTTCGTAAAAAATCAATAAAATATATTTTTAAAAAATGAGTATAAATTTATTTAAGGCATTTTTATTGATTTCAGAGAGGAAGGGAGAGGGAGGGAGTTAGAAACATCAATGATGAGAGAGCATTATCAATCAACTGCCTCCTGCATGCCCTTCACTGGGGATCAAGCCCACAACCCAGACATATGCCCTTGACTGGAATTGAACCCATGACCCTTCAGTCTGTAGGCTGACACTCTATCCACTGACCCAAACTGGACAGGGCTATGAGTATAAAGTTAAACTTTACCAATATAAACAGAATTGAAAGAAAAGGAGTATGACAAATTTAATATTTCTACTACCTAAATAATAAAAGCCCAGCGACCATAACGGTGTAACAATCAGAATGACTATTCGACCATTCACTATGAGGTGCACTGACTACCTCTCGGTCCCTCTCTCTGGCCCTCAGGCTCTGATAGTTGGATGGCGAATGGGGAACCTGGATGGGTGGAGGCAGTGGGGTGGTACTGGGGACTGGCCAGCTGGTGGAAGATGGCCCTGATCCCAGGCTAGACCTAGGGACCCTACCCATGCACGATTTCGTGTGCTGGGCCTCTAGTACACACACACACACACACACACACACACACACACACACACACTCGCACAGATACACACACACACAGTGGGGGATATATATGAATAAGAAAGTAATATGTCACAAAGGAGAAATAAATGATATTACAGAAATATTTTAGAAATACAAATGACCAATCAATATATTGAAATTCAGATTTTCAGAAGTGAGACTGTTTTGCATGCAGTTAGAAAAGATAAATGGATAGCATTGTGCTGGGAGACCTGAGGTGGTATACCTCCCTACATGCTGCTCTGAGAAGGCAAACGGTTACAGCATTTTGAAAAATACATTGGCCAAGTATATCATGATCTTTAAACAAGACCCTAGCTTTTGATTATATAGAGTCCCACTTCTAAACATTAATACCAGGAGGGGGAATAATCAGAGTTTTGGAAGCTGATTTTTTTTTTTTTTTTTACACAAAGACAATTATTTAAGACCTTTATTAACAGGTGCTTGCAGTTTGTTGACTTTTTTGAAAACTGTAAACTTTTTTTATTTTTATTTTTATTATTATTATTTTTTTTAATCAATCTTTATTGTTCATATTATTACAAAGGTTCCTCATTTCTTCCCCCCTCCACCAGGTTCCCACCCCACCCTCCGCCCCCTCCCCATCCCCCACTGTCCTCATCCATAGGTGCACAGTTTATGTTCAGTCTCTTCCTCCCTCCCTTTCCCCGATAGTAAATCCCTTTTCAGATAGTAAATCAGTTACTTAGCATTTTCTCATATCAATAATACCTCCACATGCCCAATGATACACTTCACACAAAAGACATTTCCAAATAGGTCAATCAGCCTCATCCAGGCCCCACCCAAGGCACTTACAGATCAACATCCCAGCGCTATACTAACTCAACACATCCAGATCTAAGCCTTCATCACTTGATTCAGCAGACCCTCAAGTTCCTGCAAAAGTTTCCAGCCATGTCTGAGAGGCAGTCGTGGGGCAGGGGCAGGCGAGGAGCGAGCTGTTCCGGGCCTGGCTGCTCCGGGACTGGCCTCTGTTGCTCTGGTTTGTTCCACAACCAGCTGCTCCTGGTCTGGTCACTGCCGCTCCCGACCTAGTTGCTCTGGACTTGGCAGCCGCTGCTCCGGGCCTGGCCGCACCAGACCCGGCTGCTCCGGGCCTGGCCGCTCCCAGCCTGGCAGCCGCTGCTCCGGGCCTGGCCGCACCAGACCCGGCTGCTCCGGGCCTGGCCGCTCCCAGCCTGGCAGCCGCTGCTCCGGGCCTGGCCGCACCAGACCCGGCTGCTCCGGGCCTGGCCGCTCCCAGCCTGGCAGCCGCTGCTCCGGGCCTGGCCGCACCAGACCCGGCTGCTCTGGGCCCGGCTGCCCCGGGCCTGGCCGCTCCGAGCCTGGCCGCTCCCGGCCTGGATGCTCCGGGCTTGGCTACTGCTCTTCTGGGCCTGGCTGCTCCCAACCCAGCTGCTCTGGGCCCGGCTTCTCTGGGCCTGGCCACTCCAGGTCTGGGTGTTCCTGGACTGGACACCCTGGGCTTGGCCGCCTCCGCCTCAGGCCTGGCTGCCACTGCCCCAGGTCTGGCTGTTCCAGTGCTGGCTGCTGCTGCTCTGGGGCCTGGCTGTTGCTGCTCCAGGCCGGGCTGCCACTGCCTTGTGCCTGGCCACTCTAGGCCTGGCCGCCACTGTTCCAACATTCTGTCCTTTTTTTTTTTTTTAAATGCATTTATGTTGCAATGTTGGCTGGTGAGTTGAGTTCTGACTTAGTCTTTAATTTTTCAAGATCTTCTTTGTATTCTTTCTTAAGTAATTTTACTATCTTTTGCTGTCACTTGATTTCTTCACATTGAGAACTTCTTTGGTTTCTTTCTCCTTGTCCTGGGAGCTCAGCAGGTTGGCCTGTGGCACCCCTTTGTTCTCTGCGGGCTCCTGCGCTGCTTCAGCCCGTTGCCGGGGTCGGCGCCGCCCAGGAAGCAGCCCCCGGCCTTGGCTCCGTTGCCCGCGCTCAGCGGTCGAAGGCTCAGGGGCACCCCCCCCCCGGGGGCCCCGTCGCCCGGCCCCTTGCTGGTGCCCGGCTGGCCGGTGTCCGGCAGGGGCTCCTGCTCCTTGTCGCATTCCTCCAGTCTGGAGCTTTTTTTTCTCCTTCCCGCTAGTTGAGTCTAGGATCAGAGTCAACAGACTGTCCTCTGCGCACAGTGTGCACGACTCCAGGGGCTCCGCTTTTCGCAGCTCCCCCAGGACTCCACCTCACAGCCCTGTCTCCCTCTGCTTGAGCCTGGGTCCCCAGGGATTGGCCTAGAGCTGGAGTTCAGGGCAGTCGGGAGTGGGGCTCAGCACCGCCGGAGATTTTGTTTCTTCCCGCCAGGGCAATACAGCATCAGAGTCAACATTCTGTCCTCTGCACACATTGTGTGCGTCTGCGTGCAGTGTGCGCGACTCTGGGGGCTCCGCTTTTCGCCACTCCCCTGGGACTCCGCCTCACAGTCCCGTCTCCCCATGCCTGAGCCTGGGTCCCCAGGGTCTGGCCTAGGACTGGGGTTCAGAGCAGTCGAAACTGGGGCCCAACACGGCCGGGGCTCCTGTTTCCTTCCCTCCAGGGCAATCCCGCATCAGAGTCAACATTCCTTCCCTTGCAAGCAATGTGCGCGACTCCGGGGGCTCGGCCTTTCGCTGCTCTCCCAGGACTCCACCTCACAGCCCCGTCTCCCTCTGCTTGAGCCTGGGTCCCCAGGGATTGGCCTAGAACTGGGGTTCAGAGCAGTCCGGACTGAGGCTCAGCGCCGCCGGAGGCTTTGTTTCTTCCGGCTAGGGTAATCCAGCATCAGAGTCAACATTCAGTCCTCTGCGCGCAATGTGCATGCGACTGCGGGGGCCCTGCTTTTTGCTGCTCCCCTGGGATTCCGCCTCACAGCCCCGTCTCCCCCTGCCGGAGCCTGGGTCCCCAGGGTCTGGCCTATAACTGGGGCTCAGCGCTGCCGGTTCGGGGGTTCAGCCCAGGCTGGGGGTTTTATTTCCTTCCTGCTAGGGAACGCCAGGCAGCACCCAGCCCTCTCCTCCTCTCCGGCTGCGACCTCTCCTCGCGTGCGCATGCGAGCGTGCAGCATGTCTCCGTACCTTAGGCTTTTTTTCAGCTCCTCTGATTTTCCTTCTGGTTTTCTCTTTCCTTCTTGTTGTAGAATTTTCAGTCAGTTGACTACCTGTAGCTCTGGGCAATGTCCACTCTACATTTTAATTGTATTCCATTGAAATTGTTGTGTGCTGCTGCGGTTAGATGTCTACCCGAGCAGCCATCTTGGATCCTCCTGTAAACTTTAAAAAAAAAAAAAAAAAAAAAAAAATATATATATATATATATATATATATATATATATATATATATATATATATATTATTGATTTTTTTACAGAGAGGAAGGGAGAGAGATAGAGAGCTAGAAATGTCAATGAGAGAGAAACATCGACCAGCTGCCTCTTGCACATCTCCTACCGGGGATGTGCCTGCAACCAAGGTACATGCCCTTGCCCGGAATCGAACCTGGGACCTTTCAGTTCGCAGACCAACGCTCTACCACTGAGCCACACCGGCTTCGGCCAAGCTGTAAACTTTTATTACAAATTAAAAATGAGGTTCTTAAAAATCTCAACTTGACCAGATATGACACAATTTAAAAACCTTTAAAGGTGTATTGAGAAAAACCAGGCTTTTTTTTTCTTTCTTAAAAAACACGTTTGTCATTACCAAAAAGAAACGTCTTTAGATAAAAATAATAAAAACCCCATGCTGCATAGATAATGCAGATAGTTCTAGTTATCTGGTTAATGGGCAAAAAGCAAGCACTTAAGGTCTTCAGCTCCAATCTTTTGTTCATTTCTTATTGCTGGAATTTCATATTTCTTCTTGTTGGATGACTTAACCGGATGATGGTAAAGATGGTAAGCCAGCACTTTTTATGGAAGCTGATTTTTATGTAACAATATGAAATGTATTATTTGGAGTAGAAGAGAGAAAGAAATAATCTAAAAAACCAAGAATAATGGATTAGTCGATTAAACACACCAGTTTCACTAGGTGGAAAATTTTGAAACCCTATATAAAGGATGCTTTTGAAGAAAAAAGAAATTGGGATCCCGACTGGTATGGCTTAGTGGTTGAGCTTTGACCTATGAACCAGGAGGTCACGTTTGATTCCCAATCCAGGCACATGCCCAGGTTTTGGACTCCATCTCCAGTGGGGGAGCAGGGGTGTGCCGGAGGCAGCCAATCAACGATTCTCTCTCATCATTGATGTCTCTCTCTCTCTCTCTATCTCTCTCTCTCTCTGAAATCAAAATGGGAAATGCTCAGAATATAATGAGAAATATATACAGCATGATTCTAATTTGGCTAGGAGAGTGCCAAGCAGCAAGTTTGCAATACATGTTAGCTACAATCATTGAGAATTTCAAACCCTCAAACGATCATTCGTTCGGTCATGCATCACTCAGTTGACAGGGATCTGAGTGTTCCTTGTGTGAGCCAGTTGGGGCAGGATGTGGGCCTGGTGGCTCTGGGCTCCTCTCCTCCCGTTCCTCGGCCTTCAGCGGGCCGGTTTCTGGCTGGACACTGCCATCTAGAGGCTCCTGGCCCACAGGGCAGCTGTCCTTTGCTGCCTGAGACAGGGCTCCAGCCCCGGGGGAGGGCTGCTTGTTTTCTGGAAGCCTCTGAGAACATCAACGCTAGCAATACCTTCGAGACACTTATGTCAAGAAACCCGTGGAGCAGTATTTCTTCACGTGTGGTCGTGGAGCCTGCATCACTGTCAGCGCGGGGGAGACTTAATAATGAAGATCCAGGACCCAACCCAACCCCCCTGAATCAGACCTTGCTGGAGGGAGCAGGGTTGCTGAATACCCAGAATTTTACCACGTGTTGACATTTGAGAAGCCATCAACCCAGACCACTGATATTTATAATTTAGGGGGCCGCCGGGGGCTTGGCACAGAGCCTTTGACCTTCTCCCTAGAAACATACATATAGGTACATTTTATCTTATTTATTTTTAAAATATATTTTATTGAATTTTTACAGAGAGGGAGAGAGAGGGACAGAGAGTTAGAAACATCGATGAGAGAGAATCATCAATCAGCTGCCTCTTGCACATTCCCTACTGGGGATGTGCCTGCAACCACGCTACATGCCCTTGACTGGAATCGAACCTGGGACCTTTCAGTCTGCAGGCTGATGCTCTATCCACTGAGCCAAACCGGTTTCAGCAATAGGTACATTTTAGGAGGCTCCTTGACTGTATACTGAGACTTTTTTTTTTTTTTTTTTTTTTTTTTTTTTTTTTTTTTTTAAGAGTAGTGTTAGGATCACAGCAAAACTGGGGGGAAGATACAGATGTCCAGCCTCCCCCATTTTCAGCACCCCCCCACCATAGTGGTACAATTGTTACAACTGCTGAACCTACAATGATACATCCTATCACCCAGAGTCCATAGTTTACATTAGGGTTCACCCTTGGTGGTGTGCATTCTGAGGGTTTGGACACATGTCAGTGACATGTTTCCATCACTGTGGTGTCAGACAGTATTTCTGCTGCCTTCAAAGTCCTCTGTGCTCCACCTACTCATTCCTCCCTCTGCCACGATCCCCGGCAACCACTGATGTTTTTACTATCTGCAAACTTTTACCTTTTTCACAATGCCAGAGAGTTGGAATCAGGCAGTGGGTAGCCTTTTCAGAGGGACTTCTTTCACTCAGTAACATGCAGTACGGGTCCTCCATGTCTTCTCATGGCTGATAATTCATTTCTTTTAAACTCTTTTTGTTTGTTTGTTAATCCCCACTTGAGGATATTTTCCCATTGGTATTTAGAGAGAGTGGAAGGGAGAGAGACAGAGAGCGAGAAGCATCAATGTGAGACCCACTGACTGGTTGTCCCCACATGCACCCAGATGTGGGGCCGGGGATTGAGCCTGAAACCAAGGAGGTACATGCCCTTAACCGGAATTTGAACCTGGGACTCTTTGGTCCGAGGGCCGACTCTCTATCCAGAGTCAAACAGCCTAGGGCAGTGGCCGGCAAACTCATTAGTCAACAGAGCCAAATATCAACAGTATAATGGTTGAAATTTCTTTTGAGAGCCAAAATTTTAAAACTTAAACTTCTTCTAACACCACTTCTTCAAAGTAGACTCGCCCAGGCTGTGGTATTTTGTGGAAGAGCCACACTCAAGGGGCCAAAGAACCATGTGTGGCTCTCGAGCCGCAGTTTGCTTACCACGAGCCTAAGGCAATAACTCATTTCCCTTTAGTGTTGAGTAATATTCCCTTATCTGAATGTGCCCCAGTTTATGACTAAAGCTGTTGTAATCCTCCGTGTGAGGTTTTTGTGGGGACATAGTGTTCAGCTCCTTTGGGCAAATACCGAGGAGTCAGATTGCTGGATTATCCGGTAAGAGTATGTTTAGTTTTAGAAGAAGCTGCCAGACTATCTTCCACAGTGGCCGTATCATGTTGCATTTCCATCAGCAATGAGTGCGAGTTCCTGTTGCTCCACATCCTAGCCAGCATTTAGTGTTGTCAGTGTTCCAGGTTTTAGCCATTTTAACAGGTTTGTTGTTTAATTTGCGTTTCCTGATGACATGATGTGAAGCACCTTTTCGTATATTTATGTGCCATCTGTGTATCTTCTTGGGTGAGGTGTCTATTAAGGTCTTTAGCCCATTTTTAAAAATCAGGTTGTTTGTTCCCTATTGTTGAGTTTTGGGGGTTCTTTGTATATTTTGGATAACAGTCCTTTATTGCATGTATCTTTTGCAAATATTTTCTTTCATTCTGTGGCTTATCTGGTTTATCTTCTAATATTCTTTAAAAAAAATATATTCTTATTGATTTTTTTACAGAAAGGAAGAGAGAGGGATAGAGAGTCAGAAACATCAATAAGAGGGAAACACCAATCAGCTGCCTCCTGTGGGGGGTGTGCTCGCAACCAAGGCACATGCCCTTGACTGGAATTGAACCCAGGACCTTTCAGTCCAAAACCAGTTTTGGCTCTTCTAATATTCTTGATACTGTCTTTCATAGAGCAGAATATTTTTAAATTAAAAAAATATTTTTATTGATTTCAGAGAGGTAGAGAGAGGGAGTGAGATATAGAATCATAGGTCTCCTGCCTCCTGCATACTGCCTACTGGGAATCAAGCCCACAACTTGGCCATGTGCCTTGACCGGGAATTGAACCTTGACCTTCTGGTTTATAGGTTGACCCTCAACCACTGAGCAACACTGGCCAGGCCAGAGATTTTAAATTTTAATGAAGTTTAATTTGTCAATGATTTCTTTCATGGATTATGCCTTTGGTGTTGTATCTAAAAAGTCATTGCTGTACTCAAGGTCTAGGTTTCTCCTGTGTTATCTTCTAGGAGTTTTATAATTTTACACTTTAGGTTTAGGTCTGCAGTCCATTTTGGGTTAATTCTGTGCTGCAGCCAGAGTGAGTCCTGGACGGAGGAGGAAGGCTGATCCACACTCACAAATCCTCCAGGGGTGAGCAGGGCTGGTCCATTCGCCCACTTTCCCCAGAGAAGAAGGAAGCACTATTTTTTGTTAGTCTGCACACTAGTCTCTGCCACAGAAACAGCTGTCCTTTCAAATTTTTATTTGATAAAATATGCAGTGATGTGAGTATAAAATTCTAACTGCACTGTTTTTGTGTAATTTTTTCCCCAAGCAACATATAGGAGTTAATAATGAATACCTTACTGATGTAAGGTGCATGAAAAACAAAATCAGAAATAGAGTTCTGTAAATCCTAGCTCATTCCCTATTGATGTTGTGACCTTGGTTTAGTTGCTATTCTCTAAGTTTCCTCATCTGTAAAAGAAGATTAACAGTAGCATCTCACCTGTGGCAACAACTGCTAGGGCACACGGTTGAACCAAAGAATGACTGTACTTCCCAACATCCCTTGCAGCTCTGTGTAGCCATGTGACCAAGTTCTGGCCAATGGGAAACTTCCGTTTCCCTTCTCCCCCTCCTCCTTCCCCTGAGCTGGGTTGTAGGTGTAATGCTGGAGATGGAGCAGCCGGATGGCACGTGAGGACTGGAGAATGGAGGGCATCCATAGTAGACCAATAAGACAGAACAATGTTGTTTTCCTGACACCAGGGAGTTGCCACTCCAGCCCTGAACCACTTTACTTCAGATTTTATTTATTATTATTTTTAAATTTTATTTTTATTAATTTCAGAGAGAAAGGGAAAGATAGAAACATCAATGATGAGATAGAATCATTGATTGGCTGTCTCCTGCACACCCCACACTGGGGATCGAGCTCACAATCCAGGCATGTGCCCTGACTGGGAATTAAACCGTGGCATCCTGGTTCATAGGTCAGTGAGCCGTGCCAGCCGGGCTATAATAGACTTTTATGTGATAGAAAAGTAAACTTCTACCTTATTTAGGCCACTGTCATTTTGGGTCTGTGAACTTGAACTGAACTTAGTTCTAATAAATGTATAACCTCAGATTTTGTGTGAAGATAAAATGAGATACTGGGTAGCCTGCTTAACATAAAAGCTGGCACTTTATAAACACTCAGTAATGTTAGCTTTCTTTTAGTAGCTTCTCAAACGTCTAATTATAATAACTGTCCCTCAACCTCAAGGAGAATTCTAGAGGGGAGTTCTGCAAAGAAGAGTTACCAAGATTGTGTTGTTAATTTTCTTTTTGTTCCCAAACAGTTACAAAGAAAGAGAATAGCATTCTCTCAAACAACTCATTCAATAGAAATGATTTCACTGGAGTGCTTCTGTTCTCCTGTTTACTAGTTTCAGCTGACCAAGCTCAGCCTTACACATTTGCACGGTATGCTAACTGGAAGAAAAGTCATATATCCTTTTAAATAGCTGCATTTATAAACACAAGCTCAATTGTTCTGCGGTTGAAACCCAGCCTTTCAAAACAATGTAGGTGCATTCTTCTCCTTGGCTTTTTCCGCTTGGGAAACAGGCTGGAATGTGTTCAGGAGTCCATGGCCCCAGTCCAACCTTGTGCTTTGTAACATACGCTGGTCCATCCAACAATAGCCAGAATCCAATGAATGTTTGTTGACTCAATAGTTTCTAAGACCTTGGTTGGCTCTCAAGTTCTCTGATTCTGCAAAACATTGCCTATCTAAAGAACGCAAAACTAGAATCCTAAAGGAAAGAGGCCAAGGACAGTAAAACGGAAGAAAGAAAATTGTTACAAGATTTATTATCAATGAATGAAAGGTAAGAGACATGAAACATTACCCTTTGTCCTGGCTGGTGTGGCTGGGCTGGTTGCAGCATCGTCCTGCGCACCAGGAGGTGGCAGGTTTGATTCCTGATCAGGGCACATGCCCAGCCTGTCAGGGTGCATTGTGGGAGTTGGGGGTAGGTAGGGCAGCAGATCCATGTTTCTCGCTTTCTCTCCCTTCCTTTCTCTATAAAAGGCCAATAAGCATATCCTTGCCCAAGGATAAAAAGCAATAAAAATAAATAAAATAAGCATTATTCTTTAATGTTTTAAAAAAACACAAGCCCTAGCTGGTTTGGCTCAGTGGATAGAGCGTCAGCCTGTGGACTGAAGGGTCCTGGGTTCGATTCCAGTCAAGGGCACATGCCCTGATTGTGGGCTTGATCCTCAGTGGGGGGGGAGGGGGGGGAGGTGGAGCGTGCAGGAGGCAGCTGATCAGTGATTCTCTCTCATCATTGATATTTCTATCTATCCATCCCTCTCCCTTCCTCTTTGAAATAAATATTAATATATTAAAAAGAATTAAATATATGAGATAAAAATAACACGTGGGAGGAAGATAATTTCTGATACTATACATTTATACAATTAAAAATATTTTTATTATGATATAAAGCAGTACTTTACCTGTTAACTCAACTTTACACAAAAACAGGTCTTCATTTGAGTTGTTTGAAATGCAAATTGGAAAATATTTTCTCTGCAGAAAATAGTAAAATGATAACATGTCCCCAGCTAGCCCAATAGGTTCATTTAAGCAAAGTCGTAGCTGAATTATACATTTATAAATAGAGTGTGAGTTCTGGGACCTAGGAGAATGGTTAGCTTCATTTCTTGAGATAATCATGTTTTTCTTAAAGTTAAAAAAATTAAGTCCCCCTTACTCTTTTTTATTTTTAATATATTTTTATTGAAGGAAGGAGAGGGAAAGAGAGATAGAAACATCAATGATGAGAGAGAATCATTGATCAGCTTTCTCCTGCATGTCCCCTACTAAGGTTTGAGCTCACAACCCAGGCTTGTGCCCTGACTGGAAGATGAACTGTGACCTCTGGGTTCATAGGTCAACATTCAACCACTAAACCACACCAGTCTGTCAAGTTCCCTTATTCTTGATTTACATCTGATTATTTTTTAAGGCTAATTTATCAAGGTTTCAGTTGCCCTTCCCTCAATGATAGATACAGAATTCTTCTATTCTGCTTGATAAGGCACCCATTCGTATTCACGAAAAGTTCTTTGGTTGTTAGCAAAGCATGTATTTGGGCAAAAATAGAACCTAAGAAGTTATGGTCCAAAAGGCACATGGGTTTGTCCTGTGCTTTGTTGGGAGACTCTGAGGATTTGGGAGGAGATGAATGGACCGAGGACTAAAAACCAGGGGAATTTCTGAGGGCAGTTTATCCAAGCAGGATTCAAGAATAGAACTGAAGTTCTACTAGAGAAAATACCTTGCCTGAAGGACCAAGAAGGAATTGGCTGTTGGTGTGGATAGGATTTCAGTGCATGGGCAATGCTCTTGGCGGCCACTGCTCACCTTCTCTTTCCTTAGGACCTCAGGCTGTCTGGTTACTCACTGTATGGGTTTCCCAGGGGTGCGACAAAGCACCCCACACTGGGCGGCTGAGACAACAGTTCTGGGGGCTAGGAGGTAAACATGGTGCCCACAGGTCTGGTCCCTTCTGAGGGAAGTGAAGGGAATTCGCTCCATGTCTCTGGACCAGCTTCTGGTAGTCCCAGGCGTTCCTTGGTTTGTAGCTAGATGGCTGTCTCACTGTGTCTTTACATGGTCTTCTTCTTGTGCATGTCTTTATGTTCAAATTTCCACTTACATTTAAAAAAAATTCTTTCAGAGAGGAAGGGAGAGGGAGAGATAGAAACATCAATGATGAGAGAGAATCATTGATTGACTGCTTCCTACATCCCCCTACCCCACCTGGGCCCCTGGCATGTGCCCCAACTGGGAATCTAACTGTGACCTCTTTGCTCATACATAGGTTGACACTCAAACACTGAGCTACACCAGCTGGGCAAAATTTCCTCTTTTTATAAAGACACCAATCATATTGGATTAGAGGCCACCCTAATGGCCTCACCTTAGCGTGATCGCCTCTGTAAAGGCCCTGTCTCCAAGTATGGTCATATTCTGAGATCCTGGGAGTCAGGAATTAGCATCTTTTTATTTAATTTATATTTATTTATTTATTTATTTATATTGTTTAAAGTATTACATATAATAGTACATATATCTCTTATTCCCCCCCCCCCCCCATTGACCTTTCCTGGCCTCCCCTACCCTCTGTCGCCTGGAATTAACATCTTTTTGGAGGGGCCCAATTCAGCCCAAAACATCCACCCTCCCTGAAGGAGGTACCACAAGAAGTGTGTGGCCAGCCAGACTTCCCACTTCCCACCTGGCATCTCTAGAGAAGCTGCCAACTGCACATGAGGTTTGTTTTTATTTTATTTTTTATTATATATTTTATTGAATTTTTACAGAAAGGAAGAGAGAGTGATAGAGAGTTAGAAACATCGATGAGAGAGAATCATCGACCAGCTGCCTTTTGCAAACCCCCTACTGGGGATGTGCCCGCAACCAAAGTACATGCCCTTGACCAGAATTGAACCCGGGACCTTTCAGTCTGCAGGCCGACACTCTATCCAGTGAACCAAACCGGTTTCGGCTGCACACGAGTTTTTTGAAACGTTTAGTGTGGGGACCTTTGAAGGATCTTTGAACAAGTCCAGAGGAGTCCTGTTCCAGGTGAGCAGGCTGAGGACAAGGAACCTGCTTTCGGTCCCCTGGACTTGGGGGCAGAATGGAATGCCGGGGAAAGGAATGCTGGGAGGCTGCACAGCCTTGTGGTTGAGGACAACCCAGGGCCACCTGCGTGAGCGGGAATCCGACTCTGGAACTCGCTAGCTGCATGACCTTGGGCGAGTCACATGACCTCTCCGTGTCTGTTTCCTCCTGTGTAAGATGCCTCATAGGATTCGAAGAGGGGATGTGCATCGGGTGCTTAGTGCTGGGCCTGCCCCTCGGTGACTATCCGTTAAGGGTTAGCTGGTTGCTGTCCATTTCAGGGCCATTCTCCAAGGGTCTGGGGTGACCCCTGACCTGTAGTCCCTGCCCAACCCTAGGGGATGGGGGAACTCAGGCTTGTAGTCAGGCACCCCTGAGTTAGAATCCTGGCTTCTCTACATGTTGGCTGTGCAACATCGGGCGAATAAATCACTTCGGGACTCTAAGTTCCCCCTTTGTTAAATGGGGTGAATGCTATTCCTTATCAGAGAGACTCATTGTGAGGCTTAAAGACTATTCATTCATTCAACAGATATTCAACAAATAGGAGACTAGAGGTAAATAGCAAACAAATAAGGGAATTATTTAGCAAGTTAGAAGGATGTGAATGCTATAGGGAAAATAAAAGCAGAGAGAGGAAGTAACAATTTTATAAAGGCACATTTGAACAAGACCTGAAGGGGATGAGGGGATGAGCCATGAGGGCAGGGACGATGCAAAGGCCCTGGGGCAGCGGTGTGCCTGGGAGGTTCGAGGGACAGCACAGAAGCAGGTGTGACTGGAGCAGATGGGAGTGGAGGGGGAGGTGAAGGCAGAGAGGGATAGAGGCTGCTGGAAGGGCCCTGGCCTTACAGAGAGGTCAAGTGTAGCCATTGGATACACTCCACACTTACCTCCTGGGACTGCCTTTGCTCTGGGAACGAGGCTGGGGGTTGGGAATAGTTGGGGCCTCAGAGCTCAGCGCTGCCCCTGGGGCCTGTTGGGGGTTTACTGATGGGCTTTCTGGGGAGTCTGTGGGGCTGTAGGTGGGGCTGCTGACTGAGGACCTGAACCGTACTCCCAAAGCCTTCGGAAGCAGAACAACACACCCTTTCAACACCCAGCTGCTCGCTTACGGGAAAAGATTAGACATACTGTTCCCAAGGGCCACTGAAGCCCACCCCTTTTATTATTATTCAAATCTTTAAAATGTTAGTCCATTAAATTTGGGACTTGAATCAGATGGGGCCTCCAAATGATTTTTTACAGAGAGGAAGAGAGAGGGACAGAGAGTTAGAAACATCGATGAGAGAGAAACATCGATCAGCTGCCTCCTGCACACCCCCTACCGGAGATGTGCCCGCAACCAATGTACATGCCCTTGACCGGAATCGAACCTGGGACCTTTCAGTCCACAGACCGACGCTCTACCACTGAGCCAAACCGGTTTCGGCCAAATGTGGTCTTTTTCTCTTTCCTCCCTCCCATCCCTTTTCCCTCCATCCCTCCTCCCCACCCTCCTTTCTTTTACCCCATCTCTCCTCCCCCTGCTCCCCACCCCTCCTTTCTTCTATCCCCCCTTCTCCTTTCCCATTCTCCCCCATCTCTCGCCCCCCTACCTCCTTCTCTTCCCCTTTCCCCTACCCCAAGTTCCTTCCTGGTTTTGTTTGCTTCAGATGATGCAGTTCCAGTGTCTGTGTCTTTGTCATTCTGTTGCTACACTGTCTTTGTCTCCATTTCAGCAATTAAAAAAAAAAAAAAAAATCCTCACTCAAGGGTATTTTTTCACAGCTTTTAGAGAGAGTGGGAGGGAGAGACAGCGTGAGAAACATCGATGTGAGAGGGACACATCGATTGGTTACCTCCTGCAAAGTGCCCTGACCAGGGCCGGGGATCGAGCCTGCAACCAAAGTACGTGCTCTTGACCAGAATCGAACCCGAGACCCTTCCGTCCTCAGGCCAATGCTCTATCCACTGAGCCAGACCAGCTAGGGCTACTGGAGCGATATTAACAGTGGGACAGAATACTTCTTTGCTGTGGGGACTGGCCCATGTGCTGGAGGATATTTAACAGCTTCCCTGGCCGCCACCTATGAGATGGTAGTAGCACCCCTCCCCAGCTGTGGTGACACAAAATTTCTCCAGGCGTCCCCAAAGGTCCAGCCTCTTTGGACCCACTGGCCTGACCCCTTTTTCATCTCAGTGTGTCTCTCTCATGAACTCTATCTCTGTCTCTGGCCAACACAAGCCAGTAATCAGGCCTGAACTATCTTCAGGGTTGGGAAGCCAGGCTGTACCCCAGGCCTCCAGCCCCCCAACCCCCCAGCCCCCCAACCCCCCTGGCCTGCCTCCTCCATCCATGGGGGTAAGGCTATGAGCTGGGAGTGAGCAGGGGTGAGAGCTTGGAGCTCATTCTGGTGTGGGCCTCCAGCACCTGAGGGTCATGGCAGGATGGAGGGGGGGCTTGTTCACGCTGGAGGGTCCTGGGATTCACAAGGCCTCTGTGATCCATCTGAGACCCACCTGTCTGTGCTCCGGATACACATAGTGACCGTGACCATGACCTGTGGCCTGCGGCCAGGACTTCCACAGCTGCCTCAGCAGGGGGTTACTGCGTGCACCATGGGCTTCCTGTCTCTCACTGGGCCAGCTGGTGAACAGTCATCCGCGGGTGCCAAGGGTCCTGAATCCCCCGCAGCGTGGACTCTTGCTGTGCCCTCAGTATGGCCTGCTCTCTGTCCGGCCGTGCACTCTTGCTGCCGACAGCATCTCCTCTCCCTGAGTGCCCACGCATGGCCCAGCTGTCTTCCCAAGGCGGACCGGGAAGATCTGTGCCCCACTGTTAATATCGCTCCAGTCACGAAGGTCTCCATTAGCAGGTGCCAAAGACTGCAGAATGGCAGAGCAGAAGGGGGCCTCACGTGAGAGGGGGGACCCACAGACATGACCTGGAAGCCAGATTCTGCCTCTGAACAGCTGTGTGACCTTGAGCAAGTCACTTCACCTCTCTGAGCCTCTGTTTCCTCTTTTATAATATAGGGATAACACCCCCCAGTGGCATTGGTAAATTATATAACATCTACAATGGATCCTTTTTTACAGCTTTCTCTCTCTACAGTGGTGCCTCACACAACGAACTTAATTCGTTCCAGGAGCAAGTTTGTTATGCGAAAAGTTCGTTATGTGAAACGCGTTTTCCCATAACAATACATGTTAAAAAAAATAATTCGTTCTGTAGCATAAAATATGCTAAGATGACATAAAAAAGATAAATTTTTTGTTATTATTTTTATTTAGATACATCTAAAAACATAATTTTTTTTTTAAAAAAAAACACACATTTTTTTAATTTTAAGACAGACTAAGTAGAGTCTACCGAATCTTGCACATCTTCATCCATTTTCTGCTTTTTGGCCGATGGTTTCATGAAAAACCTGTCCAAAGTCGTTTGTTTTTCTCTTTTCTCCAACATCTGCCAGAAATAACGGACAAGAGTATCGGAGTAAAGATCGTTGATCCTGTTTGCTTCAGCTGAATCCGGATAGTGGGCATTGGTAAACTCCTGAACTGCTTTCCATTTGACCAGGATGTTCTTGATGTCAGCAGTTGGGATTGGTTGATTGTTTGATTGTTGCTCCTCGTTATCAGATGACGCTTCCCTTTGAGCATTGTCCTGTTGCTGGACCAGAAGTGCTTGGAGCTCTTCAGTTGTCAGCTCTTCTTCATGTTCCTCAATAAGCTCCTCTACATCCTCTTCCTCTACCTCTAATTCCAACCTTTGGGCCACTGTGATGATGTCCTTCACCACTTCTGTGTCATCAACTACTGCTTCTTCCTGGGTCCACGAAGGCACAAGCATCTTCCAAGCAGAAATGAGGGTCCTTTGTGACACTTCTTCCCAGGCCTTCTGTATAAGTCGTATTGCCATAAGGACATCAAATTTCTCCTTCCAAAACTTTCGGACAGTCATATTGTCTCCACCAAACTCGCATTCTTCAAACACCTTATTAAAGAGGGCTCTAGTGTAGAGTTTTTTAAAGTTCGCAATAACTTGCTGATCCATTGGCTGAAGAATGGATGTGGTGTTTGGTGGCAAATACTGCACCTTGATAAAAGGATAATTTTCCTGCAATATTTCCTCTAGGTCTTTTGGGTGAGAAGGGGCATTGTCAAGTATCAGAAGGGCTTTGAGCGGCAGTTCTTTTTCCAGCAAGAATTTCTTCACGGCAGGAGCAAAGGTTTCCAGAATCCATTCGTTGAAGATAACTTGGGTCACCCAGGCTTTTTGATTGGACTTCCAATGGACGGGCAGTTTGGACTTAATAACGTTATTTTTCTTGAAAATTCTTGGATTTTCAGAGTGATAAACCAATAGAGGTTTGATCTTGAGGTCTCCGCTGGCATTAGACGAAAACATAAGGGTAAGTCTGTTCTTCATGGCTTTGTGTCCTGGCAATTTCTTCTCCTCTTTTGTAATGAAGGTTCTGCTCGGCATTCTTTTCCAGAAAAGACCTGTTTCATCGGCATTGAACACTTGTTGTGGGCAGTATCCTTCATCCTTAATACATTTTTTAAAGTTAATAGAGAACTTTTCTGCTTCTTTCTTGTCAGCACTGCCAGCCTCACCATGCATAGTAACGCTGTGGATTCCACACCTTTTCTTAAATCTAAAAAACCACCCCCTGCTGGCTTTGAATTCTTCTTCATTATCTTGATTGCTGCTACTTCCAGGGACGTTTTTCTTTAGATCGTCATAAATTCTCTTGGCTTTGTGACAGATAATATCTTGGGTTGTTACGTCACCTTTCACCTGCCTGTCCTTAATCCAAATCGCTAATAGCCTCTCCATTTCCTCGTGGATTGAAGACCTATGTTTTTCATGAAATAGTTTTGATACTCCTTTGGCTACTTTGGCTGATTTGATTGCATCCTTATTTGTCAAAATGGTGAAAATGGTGGTCTTGCTGAGGCCAAACTCTTTGACGAGGTCACACTGTTTTACCCCACATTCACTCCTTCTAATTATTTCCTGTTTCATTTCAACAGAAATCACCTTCCTGCTTTTTTTAGAAGCCATGATATAAAAAAAATATTGAGTTTAACTTAAAAGGACGACTGCCGTGATACGTGCGTGATTTAATTCGTAATGAAGAACGATTGCCGCGATACGTGCTTAAGTTAAGCGCAGTGACTAACGACTGCCTGCAGTGCCTGCACGGAAGGATGCAATACATCAGCAGCGATCGTGGAAGCTCGGGCGAAGCAGTCATGGAAGCTCGGGCAAAGCGGTCGTGGAAGCTCGGGCGACTTCGTTGTGTGAAACGAAGTTCGTTGTATGAATCATGAAATGAAGTTCGTTGTGTGCAGCGTTCGCTGTGCGAGGCGTTCTTTATGCGAGGCATCACTGTATATATAAAAGCCTAAGTGACCGGCTGACTGGCCAGGTGGCCAGTAGCTATGACACACACTGACCACGAGGGTGCAGATGATCAAAGCAGGAGCTGCTGAGCTGCTGTCACTTGGCAGTGGTGGTTCTCAGGTGATGCACCTGGAACCAGAGAGGAGGGAGCCTGATTTTGGGGCGTGTCACCTGAGAACCAACCTCTAGCAATCTGGGCCCCTTGGGTGATGTCGGAGAGCCAGTTTCGGACTGATCCCTACAGGCCAGGCCGAGGGACCCCAATGGTGCATGAATCCATGCACTGGGCCTCTAGTTCATATATAATTCACATATGATATACTTCACCTTTTGAACATACAATTCGTTTTTTGTTTTTGTTTTTTTTGCATATTACATTACTCATTTAAAAATTTGTGGTGAAATATATTTCACCTAAAATGCACTGTTCTGACCATTTTTAAATATGCAAGTCAGTGATGTTACTTACATTAGCACCTTCTCTTCTCTCCCCACAAAATGATCAGTGATACTCCTGTGAACCCTGAGAAAGAAGACACCTATGAAGAAAGGCTCCTGGAGGCTAACGGGGCTCAATTTTTAAAAAACTGAGCCTTGCAGCCATTTCTGCACAGAGGCCTCTCACGCACGCTGCACTTCAGGGAGAAGCTGGCACTGAACTGCCTGCCTGCCCTGTGTTCCTGCCACCTGAGCCAGGCCTAGAGAGGAGCTCCTGGCCCTGGCCGGTGTGGCTCAGCTGGTGGGAGCATTATCCTCTGCACCGGAAGATCACTGGTTGGATTCCCCATTAGGGCACTTGCCCAGGTTGTGGGTTCAATCCCCAGTTGGGGTGTACTGAGGCAATCATTTGATGCTTTCCTCTCACATTGATGTCTCTTTCTATTCCTCTCTGTCTAAAATCAATAAAACATAGTAAAAAAAAAAAAAAAAGAGTTTCCAAATCCTATTTCAAGCAATAGGTCTGAGGCTTTCCCTATCCAATCAGAGCTGAGCAGCTACGTGTCCCCTCCCTTTCCCCTCTTCCCACCCAATCATCAACATCCCACTAACCAATCAGAGCAGCTCCATTCTGACCAATCAGGAAAATGCCTTTTGGACCAAGCATAGTGTGAGGATTTGGAGTCCTCATTTACAGGGAGATGGACCAATAAGGGAGGGGGTGGATGGGGTTGTATATAAGCCAGTTCCCCTCTGGCTGGAAGCACACTTTCCCTTCCCATTGAAGACCTGTGTTTCCCTAGCCAGGCTGAAATACCAAAGGGGTCTCAGTGCAGATCAGAGCTATTTAGCCTGAGAGGGCCTGGCTGTATGATTACCTCACAGCCATGCTGCATCACAATTGAGCTGTTTTGTACTGAATAAATTTTACTGAGAGAGAGAGAGAGAGGCACCTCAAAGTAAGGGATAAACATAGATCTGTTCCCTCCAACGTGCCCTGACCCAGGGAACAAACCCAAAAGGTATATGCCTTGACCAGGAATTCAACTGACAACTTTTTGGTGTACAGAATGATGCTCCAATGCCGGTGGTTTTAATCCAGCACCTAGAAGGGTTCAGGAATCTGGAGAAGGAGCTGTGTGTAAAATTATTCAAGAGTCCAGAGATGAAACATAATTTTGGAAGGCACTTGGGGGGCCAGAGGAGCTTGGCTAAGGAAACCAAGTTCTCCGGTCTCTCTGGACCCCTTGCTTTTTATTAACACAAATTGTCCTAAGGCAAAGTAGATATACATCAAAGGCCAGGGTTTGGGACACAGAATCCATTGTCAGATTGGAGAAACTGCCTAAGGCTGTTCAGATGTTTGGCCTGCAGGAGGCAATAACATGTACCGTATTTTCTGGCGTATAAGACGACTTTTGAAACGAAAAAAAGTCAACCAAAAATCGGGGGCAAAAGACCAAAATTGCACAAAAATTACCTGCAGATTTTGACGGCAAAGTAAGTCTTTTCTTTGAAGTGGGGGGTAGTCTTATACAGCGAATATAGGCCTAAACCTATGTTTTAACTGTAAAATTAGGGGGTTGTCTTATACGCCGGAAAATAAGGGGATTGAAATGTCCTCAGCTGTCTGGCAGCAAGCAATCATTTATGTATCCTTTTCAGGTTTGGGGAAATTCCTTCAGCCATTCCAGATGATTCAGCCCTGCTGACATGCTGGAATTGGCTTCCAGCACTCCAACCAACGGAGCCACTGGGCCTGGGTTGCTCAACAGCTAGGAATTTACTCTCAGAACAAACCCTGGTGGGTGGCTGAGTGTGGCTGTGTTGCTGGGCATTCTCAGAATGAACTTCCACGTAGGATATAACGTTTGTTAAAGGATAAGTAATACAAACCTGCTGATTTGAAGTTTCTAGATATATTATTAAAACAACAGTCACGGCAGCAAGCGTTTAGAACTTAAACCAACCAAAGATATTTTTGGGAAGAGAATTGCCTGGTTCCCATGGAGATAACAAGAGACAGTCCACTTGTGATCGAATTAATCCTTGTTTTAGGTTCTGCCTACAAGACGTAACCCGACTGACTGCCCGCCCGAGGTGGGCTGTGCCCCCAACCCCACTGGGCTGTGGATTGGGATTAGTGGTCATCGCAGGAGCACCCCGCACGCTCCCCATGCTTAGTGGGTACTTGATACATAACTGATGCCTCTGTCCTGGTCAGTATGGCCCACCACCACGCTCCACTGCCCGGCTGCCCATCACCTGTTTATGAACTTTTCTAATCGTAGGTGTGGCCTCATTCAGGCACACACCTCGTGCCCCCTCTGAAAGCCCCTCCAGGAGCACAGGGATTTTCAACAACTGCACTTGATGCTGTTTTTCCGTGGAATTTGCTGGGGAAGAAAGATAACTCATGCTGCTCTGAGCCTCTGTTTTGGGAATATGAGTTAGCGCTCACACAAGATGCCTTTTTAAATTAAAATCCTTAAAGTAAATTCCACGGACAAAGTGGGGAACAGCGAGGCATTTAGAGACGGGCTAGGCAGTGCTGTGGGAGCAGGATGCTCTAGGCTTAGCTGTGTCCTAGAATAACAGGGGTGAGGGGGTGGGGGTGGGGGTGGGGGGAGGTGGTGGGGAAGAGGGGAGAATGGAGGGGGATCCTGACACAGTCCTCCCGCCCATCCCTGCCTGCCCGAGTGGCGGTGCTTTGCGTCATCTGTTATCCTCACAGGGTGGGCAGTGTGGCCTCTGGTGCCCACTGGCCCGCCTTCTACCCGCCGCACCTCATTTCAGGATGAAGACACTGAGGCTCAGTGAGCTAGCGTCTGGCACTCCCATGCACATCTCCCAGCTCCCACGTCCTTCTGGGCACCCCACATTTGCACATCTGGACTTGCATGAACTGTGTGTGTGTGTGTGTGTGTGTGTGTGTGTGTGTCTGTCCTGGTTTTTCTTACCCAGTATCTGTCAGGCCAGTTTCTCCAGCTCTTTCCTAGCCCTTGGTTGTCAGAAATCTGAGGTTGCCTTGTTTGAGGTCTGTTTGGGGTATCCTTGTTGCACCCCAGTTTGGGGCCCTATGTCAGTGTCCCAGAGCTGCCGTGACAAAAGACCCCAATGCAGCAGCTTAAAGCCACAGGACTTCATCCTCTCACCGTTTTGGAGCTCAGAAGCCCGAGATCCAGGTGTCCACAGGGCCAATTCCCTCTGGGGGCGCTGAGGGGGGACCCTGCTCCCTGCCTCTCTCTTCATCCGGTTTGGGCAGGCAGTCTTAGGTCTTCCTTGTGCTACTGGGACCCCCATGTTTGAGGCCATCCGCCTGAGCACACTGGTGCTCTTAGCTGTGTGGTCTTGAGTAAGTTGGTTGATCTCTCTCATCTGCAACGTGGACAAGAAGGGCAGCCTATAGGGCTGTCCTGGGGATTAAAGAGATCATGTGTGTAGAGTGCTTCACACAGAAATTGACATATAGTAGGTGCTCAATTAAAGACAGTTTTCTCTCAACTCTCCTTTTTTTCCAGACCAGGGACTGGAAAGGAATAAAGAGAAAATATTTTATTGATTTTTAAAAACAATATATGAGAGTTTACTCCAATAATGCCAACAACAGTATGGGAGAGCAGCAGGTCATCACAAAAAACTGCTCTCCCAAAGAGCAAATATTTTAGAGTTAGGAATTACTGAGATACTGAGTGTCTATGTATCAGAGATAAAATTGTGGAAATTAGGTAGGAATATGCATATGAACGGGTAGGCATGCTGCAGTTACTCTAGATGGTTTTGGAATGATTGAAGCCCATTTAAGGGGAATTTGCACCTTACAAATTCAGGAAACGCTGAAAACCCAAGGGTATAGAGACCTCCGAAATTCTAACTCTGGCAGCACTGGCTTCTCAGCCATTCTCAATTCAGCCAGCAGGGGGCGCTGAGGGACCACTTTCCTCTGGGTGTCTGCAGTGGGGAAGTCGTCAGCTGCGCTCTGCCTGGAGATGGGAGATTCGGAGATGGTCCAGATGACCTCCAATTGTCTTTTTCTGCCTATTGAGTCTAGGCGATTTTTTCAGAGGGAGGCACGGGATGAGCTGCCCGAAGCTAGCTGGCAGCACCGGGGAGCTCGGGAGGAGCAGCCCTCCCCCCTCCTCCCCCCCAGAGGAAGACAATGAAAATGCAGCCATGTTGCAGGTGGCTGTCATCCTGGTTTCAGTGTGTTCCCTGGTCACTCCTTTTGGCTAGCATGCATGTGTTTATGGATGGATTAGTGGGGCTTTCTGTAATTAAAGGCAAGCCCCTTAAACACATGACAAATACGAGGCAGAAAAAAAAAAAAGTCAAATGGGTTTTGGCTTGGACACTAAGGACCCATAGATGACACTCTTTTAGCCTTTAAAACCTCAAATAAGCTGTGAAGCAAGACCATCTGACTGCTTCCCATGGGTGTCTGCCCTTGTATTTATTTATTTATTTATTTATTCATCAATCCTCACCCGAGGATTTTTCCATTGATTTTCAGAGAGAGTGGAAGTGAGGGGGAGAGACACAGAAAGAGACACACACATCAATGTGAGAGAGGCACATCAATTGGTTGCCTCCTGCCTGCAGCCCAGGGCCAGGGATTGAGCCTGTAACCCAGGTACGTGCCCTTGACCCAAATTGAACCCGTGACCCTTCAGTCTGAGGACTGACGCTCTATCCACTGGCCAACACTACCTGCCCTTGTCTTAATGAAGGTGGTCTACTCCACGATTCTTTGTGTCCCCACCTGGGAAATAGGTAGAAACAACAGTGATAGGTCCACTGCGTAGAGCAGTGTCTACACAGCATGGAGCCCAGGCCAGCAGTGCCAGCATCACTGGGATCTGCTTAGAAATGCATGTTCTGGGGTCCCAGCCAAGGCCCCCTGAGTCAACACTGCAGGTGGGGCCCGCAATGGATCTCTAATAACTTCTCCAGGTGACTCTGAGGATGCTCAAGCGGGAGACTCATTAGTGTCCTTAGTGGTTTCCTATCTTGGCTGCACATTGGAATCACTTGTCTTTTTCAGGCCCTGACGAGCGGACCACGCCCCAGACCAGTTATGTCAGGCCCTCTGGGGTTGGGACCAACATCTGTGGGTTTTTGAAACTGCCCAGGTGATTCCAATATAGCCGAGATCAAGCCCACTGATGTAGTATAAAGTGGATTTGGTATTAGCTAGACCCAAGTTCAAATCTCAGCTTTATCACTTACTAGCTGTTTGACCCTGGGCAAGGCAAGTCACCTCTCTGACCCACAGGCCCTCTTCTGTAGAACTGAGGTAATTTTTCCTCTCTTGAAGATTTATTTATTTTTATTTTTTAAAAATATTTTTATTGCTTTCAGAGATAAATTGAGAGAGAGAGAGAGAGAGAGAGAGAGAGAGAGAGAGATATCAATGATGAGAGAGAAGCATTGATCATCTGCCTCCTACATGATGAGCCCACAGCATTGGCATGTGCCCAGCCCAGGAATTGAATCATAACCTCCTGGTTCATAGGTCAACGCTGAACTACCCAAATGAGCCACGCTGGCCTGGCAAGGATTGTTTAAGGATGGAACAAATGATAGATCTAGAACAATACCTGGCATCCAGTTGGGGTTCAGCACACGATAGCTCCCCTTTCCTGCTCCCTTTTCTTGGACTGCGGGATTGTCCTGCTCTGGAAAACCCCACATATTTTTCTTTGCATCCTCAGGGAAGAAGCGACCCCTACGGTATATCCATCTCTGGGAGAGAGCTGGGGCAGTGGACATCCGAGATGCTTAGCTACTGCATTTCTTACCTGACTGTCCTGCTGGGCCAGCGAGGGTGACCTTTGCTTTGTCTTAGCACAGGTCAGCCATGTCTATTTAAGTTAAAGACCCACTGTCCCCTGACCCTTAGGAATCTGTCCTGATACAAACAAAATGGCCAGCGTGTTAGGATATGCATGCAAAGATACTTACTGGTGTGCTGTTTGCCCTGGAAATAATTGGAAACATAACTTTACCAATAGGTGAATAATAGGATAAATTGGAGCATATTCAGTATTATGGCACAACATGAATCCTTAAAAAGAATTGGATAACTCTATATTTATCCAATATAAAAAACTATATGCTGCCAAGTAAAAAAGCAATTGTTGGCTCATGTCTGTAACATGATTCTGTTTTTTTTTACACAATGAGTCTCCATGATATGTGTGTGTTTGTGTGCATAAAACAAAGCAAGGGCCCTGGCTGGCGTAGCTCAGTTGGTTGAGCGTTGTTTCATGTACTGAGGATCGCTGGTTGGACTCCCTGTCAGGGCACATGCCCAGGTTGCAGGCTCGATTCCCAGTAGGGGATGTGCAGAAGGCAGCAGATACATGTTTCTCTCTCTCATTGATGTTTCATTCTCTTTCTCCCTCTCTCCTCTTTTCTCTCTAAAAATCAATAATAAAAACATACCAAACAACAACAACAACAACAACAATAACAACAACAAACAACCCACACAAAGTACAGAAGAATATACTCCAGGCTATTTGAATTGGTTACCTTGTGGAATTGGAGAGAGGGACAAACTCATTCATTCATTAACTTCTTCATTTATATTCTCACCCACGCATTCATTTGTTCATTCATGTTTTCATGCAATTAGAATTTATTTAAGGTCAAGCATTGTAGTCCTAGGTATACAGCCAGAAACAAGACAGACCAAATCTTGGCTTTCATGCAGCTGGAGTGACCAGATGTCCGGTTTACCTAGGACCGTCTTGGTTTTAGCACTGACGTTCCATTGTTCCAGGACACTCCTTAGTCCCGCGTGCATTAGGATGGGCGGTTACTCCGTGGAGCTTACATTTTAGCACAGGAAGACAGAGCAACAAATATTCAAGGAGGGCAGGTATTTGGGAGGTTAAAGCTCGGGCTTGGAGCTTTCCCAATTCATTTACAGCGAGAACAAAGCTCCTTCCAGCGCCCAGTCCTCCTTTACATCCCGATTGGCTGTCAGCGCTGGAAGGGTGCCCTGAGCGCTCTCCTGCCCCAGGGTCACTGGCCAGCTCTGTGCTTTGCTGAGTCAGCGGTGGGAACCACTTTGTTAATTAAGAGGAGATGGTGAGCTGTCCTCGCGTTTTGATTAACCTAATGGTCTTTCCGGCATGACTCGGAATCAGCCATGGACTTCCCTGCAACTTTTAACGAAATGATTTGAAGGGCCATCCGGAGGCATTGCCCGCTAGGCCGCTGCTTGCCTGCACCATGATCACTTGGCAGCCGCGTCAGCCAGAGCCGTGGCCCCAGGGAACACCGGGCTTTGGTTAGGAGGCAGGATTTACACTCTTAGTCCTGCCTGAGGGACTGGTGGCCGCCTCAGCTTCCACGCCATTGGCCCTGCCGTGGAGGAGCAGCCCAAGGAAGGCACATCATAGGCTCCGAGGCCTGGAGATGGGGTTGGTACTCTGAGCCTGCCCCGTGGCCCAGGGCGGGGCTCTCCCTGTCGGCCTGTGCGTGGCTCCCAGGATTTATATGCTGGATTTATGACTTGAATTGTGTCCCTTTCCAAAGACACAGATGTCCTAAACTGGCACCTGAATTTCCTTCTCAGAGTCTGCTTTTGAGACAAGTCTTGGCCTTCTGTGTGCATTTGTACACGTGTGTGTGTGTGTGTGTGTGTGTGTGTGTGTGCGCGCACGCGCGTGTGCACTGTGTACTGGAAAGACCTCTCTCACAACCTCTGGTGTGCAGAAAGGTCACGTTATGCCCGTACCGAGCCCTCAGCGCTTGGGCTGGTGGGCTGTCCCCTTCCCTGTGGGGTCCTTGCTGGCGTCTCCCCAGGAATGTGTCCAGTTCTCACAAAGGGGCTTCTGGGATCCCAGGCCTCAATGTCCTAGCTGTGCCACCACCCGGCCAACCTGCAATGCCATTGTTTCTTTCTGGTCCTTACCTCTGGCTCATTCAGGTGGAAATGACATCATCTTTCTGGCTCAGCATCCCCAGTGTTCGCCACCGCACCCCGAGGCCCGTGGGTCATTGCAGCTCTCCGAGCTCCTGCAGGAGCTGAGCTTACCACTGCTCTGTGCGCCAGGGCGGTGCTGTCCATCAGCGATGAGCGGGCTCTGGGCTGCAGGGCAGCCATGGCCTCAGAGCAGCGGGTGCTGCACATGTTCCTCCAGGTCTCCTCCCAAGTCCCGCCCCTTTCTCGCCCATGACACAGGCCAGGGTGTGGTCACAGCTGGGAGATCTGGGGCAGGAAGAGAGACTTTTTCCCTTGGAGATATGATGGGGCTCAGAGTCCTTTGAATTTTGAAAAGTACATTAGTAATATGCAGGTATGTGAGAAACTCCAACACAGAAATGTTGAGTCAAAAGTGAGCCCAGCCAGTGTGGCTCAGTGGTGAGCATTGACCTATGAACCAGGAGGTCATGGTTTGATTCCTGGCAGGGGCACATGCCTGGGGTTATGGGCTCGATCCCTGGTGGGGGCCTGCTGGAGGCAGACGATCAATGATTCTCATCATTGCTGCTTCTATCTCTTTCTCCCTTCCTCTCTGAAATCAATAAAAATATATTAAAGAAAGGAAGTCATAATGGAGAGAAAATACATTTACAGTATTTATTGAAAAACCGCTGTGGATAGCAAACCTTCGAAGTTCAAATCCACATTATTCAAGGTCACCTGCAGGTATAGACAGATGTAGCTATCTATAGCTATAGATTAGATATAGACATATATATAGAGATAGCTTTGGATAAGGACATAGATGTAGATATAGGTATAGCCATATCTATAGGTATAAAGAGATATATAGACAGTACATTTTTATTGTTATTTTTAAAAAAATATATTTTTATTGATTTCAGAGAGAAAGGGAGAGAGAGATAGAAACAATGATGAAAGAGAATCATTGATGGGCTGCCTCCTGTACACTCCCTACTGGGGATGGAGCCCACAACATGGGCATGTGCCCTTGACCGGAATCAAACCTGGGACCTTTCAGTCCCCAGGCCAACACTCTATCCACTGAGCCAAACTGGCTAGGGCTGGACAGTGCATTTTAAAATATATACGTCACTGTGCTTTCTGTGTGGTTTGGTGACTGTATTATCACTAGATGATGGCCTTGGGGGGTTTCCTGAAATAATACTGTCAATACCCACCTCATTCTTAGTAACCAGGTCCTCTGCTAATTGGCCATCAAGTTGGTTCCATTTCTTTTGCTCTTTTCCATACAATATAGCAACAAAGATTCTTTTTTTTTTTTTTTTTATATATCTTTTGAAAATATTTATTTATTCATTTATTTTCTTTTTCAAACCCTTGGGGTTGACTTTCACTAGATCACAGTGAAGGATGCCTTTTTATTTTTAATTTATAAGTTCATTAAGATTTGTTGTTAAAAGTTCTTTGATGAATAATTACCGATATCTTTACCTTTTCAGATTGTGGGAACCCCTTTCACATCTCACGTGGTTCAGCAGTACTCTGGTTCAGGGTTCGGTTTCTGGAGAAAGCTGCCCACAAATGAAAAGAGACTAGAAAAGTATTAATTTCAACAAAGATTCTTAAACAAACACATATCTTTATTATGTGTTTGTGCAAGGATTTCTGTAGGATGCTTCAGGGAGGTTGAAATCCTGAGTTCAAAGGTAAGCAGATTTCAGATTTGGGGAGGTACCATCAAATTGCCCTCCAAGAATGTTAAACCAATTTATGCTCCACAAGTAATTTAATTAGAATATTCACAAGGACTGTAACCTTGTTAATAGGTTACAGTTTGGTCTTAAAGCTGGTGATGTGGGACAGATTAGTGACATGTAAATAAGGTTATTATGGAGCAAGCATGTGCGAGCCAATTTCCACTGGGCAATGATCTTTTTATTATTTTAATTTTTTTGGTTAATCCTCACTGGAGGATATGTTTTCCATTGATTTGAGAGGGAATGGAAGGGAGGAGGGGGGGTGAGAGAGGAGAACAAGAGAGAGAAACATCCATGTGAGAGAGCCACTTCAATAGGTTGCCTCCCACATGTGCCCCAATTGGGATGGGGAGCCTGCAACCCAGGTACGTGCCCTTGACCGGAATTGAACCCAATTGTCTGATGGTTTGTTATGACTGAGACAGAGTTTCCTTCCTGTGCTCTTATCACCCACCTATATTTACCCATACTCAGATTTACTAAGAAAGATTACAATAACCTGTTTACTTCTCTAAAATCTTCACCAGGCTGTGTGTTCAGAGTGGGCAGAAATTATAATCATCTTGTTTGCTTCACCTGAAGTTCTATCTGGAGCATGGCAGGAGCTCATAAAGTACTTATTACCTGGCAGGCAAATGGACAAAAGAGGCAATCAATGCGCTTAGGCTGCCCCAGTTGCTGGCTGCCCTTGGATCCTCCGAATGACATTTTCATCTTTCTTTTTGAACAATTACTCTAATTTTAGCCAGAGTAATTTCTTATTACCTATTGAAATCAAACATGTGAAAAACCCAAACATGTGTGAGTTCTGTGCTTCCTTTACCAAGCTCTTCCACTCACCTTTGGTTTATTTCATATTTACAAGAAATAAACAGCCAGAAACAAGATAGACCCTCACGATGTATCTTCTCTTTCCCTTCATTGGGAGGACCCGGGGATCAGATGGGCCAATGACTTGCTCTGTCTCCTCAGCTAGCAGGTGGCCTGAAGCAGCCTTACACCTGTATCTCTAGCTCCCAGTCCAAGGTCTTTCTTGAGCCACCTTCCTTCCCATGGGTCCTCACTGAGATGACTGGGGTCCTGCCTTGGGTATGCGTGTGTAGTGTGTGAGTCTGGTCCGCTCTCCAGGAACGTGTCTTTGACCCCTCGAGTGAGGAGAATAGAACGTTAGTCTTTTTTTTTTTTTTTTTTTTTTTTTTTTTTTTTTTTTTTTTTTGGCCAGGAAAACATTAATGAAAAATGAACCAGCAGTGAAATTATTTTCAGAGATTTATGCATTCTCTGTGACTAACAAGCTTGCACCTGTTCATTTGACACTCTTTAACAGCTCCCCCTCCCCCATCCCACCTTCTTAAAAATTCTCCTCCTTCCCTGAAGGCACCTGGTTGGTGCACTGAGCCGTTAAATAAATGTACAGTGGGATAGAGACACGACTTGTTAATTAAAACTGCTGGGATGCCACTTCACAGTTATGAAGACATGAGCCAGGCTGAGCGGAAAGAGTGACTGTTGAGGAGACACTGGTTGTGTGTGTGTGTGCGTGTGTGTGGGTGTGTGAATATATTTTTATTGATTTCAGAGAAAAAGGGAGAGGGAGAGAGAGATAGGAAAATCAATGATGAGAGAGAATCATTGGTTGCCTCCTGCACACCCTGTACTGATGATCGAGCCCACAACTCAGGCGTGTACTCTTGACTGGAATTGAACCAGGGACCCTTCAGTCCACAGGCTGATGCTCTATCCACTGAACCAAACTGGCTAGGTCACCCATTCTCCTCTTAAAAAAAACAACACTAAAATAATGGAAGCATAATATACATTCTGTGTGTGTAAAATGCACACATCTTAGTATGTAGTTTAATGGGTGTTAAATATGTATACAGTTCAGGATGTGGACTATTTCCAGCTCCCCCAGAAAGTTCTCTCATGTTCCTTCCCAGCCAATACCCTCTACCCGGAAAGAAGCACTGTGCCAACTTCCATCACCACCAGTTAGTTTTGCTTGTTTTTGACCTTCATGAAAATGGACTCATATACGTCCTCTTCAGGACTTGGGCTCCACTCATCTCATTTCTGTAAAATGAATCCATGCTCCCCCCCGCTTTTTTTTCTTTCAAATTTAAATAAATCTTTATTGCTCAGATTATTACAAATGTTTCTCCAATCCACGCCCTTGTGCTCACTTTACTGCTGTGTGGTGTTCCACTGTGAGGCTCGACCACACTTACTTATCATTCTCCCGTTGATGGATATTTAGAGTTTTTCCAGTTTGGGGCTAACACCAATAAAGCTGCTATAAACATTCTTGTGTATGGCTTTGGTTGGATTAAATGGAGGCATTTGTATGGGATGTAAACCTAGGAATGGAATTTTCGGGCTACAAGGGAGGTCTGTGTTTAACCTTGTAAGAAATTTATGGACAGTTTTCCAAAAGTGCTTGTATCAATTTAGACTCCCACCAGCAGCATGTGAATTCCAGCTGCTTCACATTTTTGTCAGCACTTGGAATCGTTAGTCTTTTTCATTCTAGCCATTCTGCTGGGAGGAGAGTCGTCCTTCCTCCTTCTACTGGCTTATGTATTATTCATTGTTCAGACGTCAGCTCAGAACTCTTCTGTGTTAGTCAGCTTGGGCTGCTAACAAAGTGCCATAGAGGGACGGCTCAAACAACAGACACTTATTTTTTAAGTTCTGGGGCTGGAAGTCTGAGGTCAGAGCCAGCAGGGCCTGAGCCCCCTTCCCTTCTTACAGACGGCCACTTGCATGCTATGTGCTCACATGACCTTTCCTTGGAGCTTGGGCATGGAGACTCTCTCTCTCTCTCTCTCTCTCTCTCTCTCTCTCTCTCTCTCTCTCTCTCTCTCTCCCTCCCTCCTTCTCTCCCTCCCTTGGTCCCTCTCTCCTTCCCTCTCCCTTCTTCCCACTTTCCTCTGTCCCTCTTGTAAGGACATTAATCCTATATTAGGCTTCCAACCCTCATCACCTCATTTCAACCCAATTAGCTCTCAAAGGCTCCACCTCCAAATACCATCATAATGAAGGTAGTTTGCATTTCAGCAGGGACACACAATTTCAGCAAATAGCAGCTTCCCCACCCCTTAGCTTGCGTGTTTCCCCAATGCCCACCCGGTCACAGCTCGGGTTGTGCTGAAATTTTGGTTGACTTGACAGTTGCTCCTGCTTGATGGGGAAATCCCCGAGGCAGGGGCCATGTTTGTTCTTTAGTGAGAGCTGGCCTGGGACTGGTGCTCAGTGGCCTGGGCACGCCCATGCGGTACTCTCTGTCTTCTGCTCTGTGACAGTGAGATACATGCCCACACTCCTGTCTAAGGTCTTGGACTCCAGATCTCATGCTTTCTTATCTTCTCAAAGCATTTTTCCTACAGCGATTCTTTTAATCCTACGTTGATGACTATCTCCTCCTCAAGATCATTTTCATCAGCATCATGCCGTAACACAGCTCACCTTAAAGGACATAGAAGATTCCACCCCTCCTCTAATGTCCATGATTCCGCATCCACTTCCAGCTAAAATCCCAGGTCCTGTTCTTTTCCCTTAGTACAAGGGTCGGCAAACTGAGGCTGGCGAGCCACATGTGGCTCTTTGGCTCTCGGAGTGTGGCTCTTCCACAAAATACCACGTGTGGGCACGCATGTACAGTGCGATTGAAACTTCTTGGCCCATGTGCAGAAGTTGGTTTTGGGCTCTCAAAACAAAATTCAATCATTGTACTGTTGATATTTGGCTCTGTTGACTAATGAGTTTGCCGATCACTGCCTTAGTAGGTCTTCTCCAAAAAGCTTATATCGACAGTCTCTCCTTCCTCATCTCTTTTCTGTCTTTAACCCACTCCAATCAAGCTTTTGATCTCCTTGAAATGGGCCTCCTTGTTAACATTGGTCAATTTCCTGTCTTCATCTTAGTAGGACAGCAGCATGTGGCATTTTGATCCTCCTCCTCTTTGGGAGACAGTGTTTTCTCTATGCCTCCAAGGTGCTGCTCTCCTGTGTGGCCCTCAGTATGGCCGCGTTTGCTCAGTCTCTTTTTGCTGACTCTCCTCTCCATCAGATCTCTGAGTGTGTGCATTCCCCTGACTACTCAGTCCTCTAGATACATCTTCTCTCTTCATCACCTCATCTTGCTCCATGCCTTTAAATCCTATGCCTCCTGAATTTTATTCCCAATTGAATTCAGTTACTTCCTCACTTCAAAGTCTAATCAGCATCTCAAACTTAATGTGGCCCAAGCAGGATTTTATTTTATTTTTTTATTTTTTAAAATATATTTTATTGATTTTTTACAGAGAGAAGGAAAGAGGGATAGAGAGCTAGAAATGTCAATGAGAGAGACACATCGACCAGCTGCCTCTTGCACAACCCCTACCGGGGATGTTCCTGCAACCAATGTACATGCCCTTGACCGGAATTGAACCTGGGACCTTTCAGTCCGCAGACCGACGCTCTACCACTGAGCCAAACCGGTTTCGGCCCAAGCAGGATTTTAGATTCCCCATCTTCTCCCACTCTTGTCCCAGAAACCATACCTAACCTGAAAAAGATGCTACTCAGGAAAATGCAAAACTTGATTTCCTTCTCTTCTCATCCATAGCCAACCCATTAGCGACTCCGTTTGGGTCCTTCTACAGCAAAATATAGCTGGGTTGCCGTTACTTCACGGCACCATGTTTACCACTGCCACAAGGAGAGGCAGAGATTGAAGGCATATAGCTATAAGTCAAGGAACACCAAGGATTGCTAGCAACCACCATGAGCTAGAAAAAGGCAAAGAAGGATTCTCTCCTAGAGCCTTTAGAGTAGGGGTGTCGAACTCAATCAGAGAAGGGGCCAAAATCTAAAATCCCGCCTAAATCGCGGGCCGAATGGTTTACTGAACAGTCATAAACTGACAATGTCATAAACTGACAGCGGAGTGCAGTGATGACAGCGCGGTGCGGGCCACATTGCAAGGCCTGGCGGGCTGGATTTGGCCCGCGGGCCTTGTGTTTGACACATGTGCTTTAGAGGAAAGATGGCCCTGCTGACACTTTGAACTTGAACTTCTAGCCTCCAGGTGAGACAAGAAATTTCTGTTATTTTAAGCTATTCAGTTTGCATAGTTCAAAGCCCAGCCCCACCGAGGTCTAGCTGTGCCATGGGAAAGCTACTCATCATCTTTGTGTCTCAGATTCTTCATCTGTAAAACTGGATGATGATAACAGGACCTGTCTCACAGGGCTGTTATGAGGTTAAAACAAGCTAATATGTCCCTGCACACAGTAAGATTGGCAACAATTCTGCTACTGCTGTTTAGCTTTGGAATAACACAGTGTCAATTCCAGATCCAAAATTTATTAGCTGTATGACCTTGGACAAGCCCCGAAGCTTCAGTTTCCTTTTCTGAAAGAGAGAATAATCATATAATCTCATAGGATTGCGGTAACAGTGAAAACAGATGAACATAATTAAGGAGGCAAAGAGGGTACTCAAGAAATCTTATTCCTTCCCAGACACATGAGTGGGCTGAGTTCTAAAAATGTGTTTGCAGGCACATGTTGGAAACCAGAAATGCCTTTTCCAATAGAAGCCAGGCTCCAATGGACTGGGTGTCCCAAGATAGCCCGTTACATTCTGTTTTTAAGGCTGAGAACATTTTCATTATGAAACATTTCAAATTTTCAGAAAAGTTCAGGAAATAATATGACACCCGTGCACCCACCCTCTGGAGTTAACAGATGTTAACATTTTGTCATATTTGCTTCCTTTACAAGAGGAAGGAAATATTACAGTTACAGCGAAGACAAAACTCTTTAACCAAGAATGTAGATGGATTCTGGCTCTGAGGAGGGGTCCCGTGCCCCTGGGGGTACTGGGGATACCGATAAGAATAAGCGAGTTCTCAGCTTCTTCAGGCTCACAGACCACTGGGGAGGTGCACTAGGGAGCAGAATGGTCCTGCACTGGGACAAGCACCTTCGCAGAGGAAGGCATAAGGACAGTGGTGGCAGAGAAAAGCGTGGGTAGTTAGAGAAGGTTTCCTGGGGGGCGTGACATCTGACTTGTACTTTGAAAAGTTAAGTAGAGCCAAAGCCACTTTGGCTCAGTGGATAGAGCGTCGGCCTTCGGACTGAGAGGTCCCAGGTTCGATTCCGGTCAAGGGCATGTACCTTGGTTGCAGCCACATCCCCAGTGGGGGTGTGTGCAAGAGGCAGCTGATCCATGATTCTCCCTCATCGGTGTTTCTAACTCTCTATCTCTCTGTCTTCCTCCCTGTAAAAAAAAAAAAATCAATAAAATATATATATATAAAAAGTTAAGTAGAATTTTGGTGGGTGGATCAAGGTTGGCGTTCCAGGCGGAGGGAACAGCATATGCGAAGGCAGAGAGACGGGAAAGGGTATGTGAATTGGGATTATGATGTACAGATTTTGTTTTTAAATATATATTTTTTGATTTCAGAGAGGAAGGGGGAGAGAGAGAGATAGAGGGATAGAAATATCAATGATGAAAGATAATGATTGATTGCTTCCTGCATGCCCCCTACTAAGGATCAAGCCTGCAACCCAGTTATGTGCCCTGACTGGGAATCAAACCATGACCTCCTGGTTCTTAGGTTGACACTCAACCACTGAACCATGCCAGCCCGAAACGATGTACAGATTTTGATGTGCAGCTTCTGTCTGACGTTTTGAACTGTGAGATGTTGTATCTGGGTCCTATGGCTTCCGTAACAAACTACCACAAACCCAGTGACTTAAAACCGCAGACATGAATTGTCTCAACGATCTGGAGGCTATTATAGAAGTCAAAGCCAGGGTGTCGGCAAGAACATCCTCCCTCTGCAGGCTCCAGGGGGAATCCTCTTTGCTGTTTCCCAGCTTCTGGTGGTGACTAGCAATCCTTGGAGTTCCTTGGCTTGTAGCTGCATCACTCCACTCTCTGCCTCCATCATCGTCTGGCCTCCTTTTCCCAGTGTGTCTCCGCATCTCTTTTTCTCTTCTTATGAGGATGTCAGTCATAACCGATGAAAGGCCCTCCAGGCTCCAGGGTAACTTCATCTTAATGGAATGAATTACATCTGCAACGACTCTTGGAGCTCAAGCATCTGTTCCTGGGAACACTTGTATCCACACATGCATACATGCATGTAGGCATGGATGTAAATATGTATCTTATAAGTGTTGCTTCGGCTCTGCTCTAAATGTCACCATCCTACTCTGCAGGCACAGGGAGACATCTGTTGTTCCTCTAAGCTTCAGCAGTATGAATTCTTGCTTCGGTTTTGCATTGATTTTTTTTATTTTTTTTTTATTTTTTTTAAGACATTCCCTCTGTGGATTTTGCCAAGCCGTGCCAAGGAATCTAATGGATTACTGGATGTTCTTGGGAGTCAGCCCAGTTAATGCGCTATTTCCCGGGCATCCGCTGGGTGCCTCAGGATTAAGCTGTGGCTGACTCCTTGGTGCCGTTTTTAGGTGGCTGTTTGATGAATTTTCTAGGTGTCAGAAAGACCTGATTCACGACAATGGGCTTACGATGTGGCCTGAAAAGGCCTGCCCAGCGCTCCCTGAGCATGGATGAGTCCGAGAGGGTGCACGTAAAAGACAGTTGAGTTTTGGGGTGCTGAAGCAAGCCTCTGGACCTGCCAGAACCTGAGGGTCACCGGGGGAGGCAGACTGCCTGATAACACAGCCTTGGGCACCCTCCCAGGGGTCTTCAAACTACGGCCCGCGGGCCACATGCGGCCCACAGAGGAGTCTGATCCGGCCCACCAGGTTTTTTGGGCAGTGAGCGCAGCCGAGGTGTTACAGTAGGAATTAGTAGTTCATATAGTCCGGCCCTCCAGCTCTCTGAGGGACCGTGATCTGGCCCCCACTTTAAAAAGTTTGAGGACCCCTGGAGCCCTTTGCAGTTGACAAAGATCTTGGTTTTGCACTTGTTACCCCCTTGAGCCCTGCAGCCTCTCAGCTCCCAGCGATATGAGCAGCTGCATATTTTATGGCTCACTCCAGGGAAACCAAGATCCAGAGAGGTGGCGCTGCTGAAAGTTAGGACTTCTTACATGAGTGTCTGGGGCATTTGTACCAGAGCCAAGATTAAGGCCAGGGCTCCTCCATGTCCCGATTATGGGTAGGGGGCTGGAGGGGGGGAGTTCCTTCTTCCGGCCTGGGGGGAGGTGTCGGCTGTGGTTCTCAGGCTGGGCCCATAGGAAGGGCCCCTCTTTGTCACTGAACTAGGGCTCTGCCAGCAGGCAGGATGGGGAAGACCACCTCCCTGTGGTTACTTCACATCTCAAGTGCCCCCTTTCCTGCCAGTCCGTGCCCCTGTCTAGAGGGCCTTCATTTTTCCCCTCAAGACCTTCGTTGTTTTCTTCCACACCTCTTCACACCCCTTCCAGCCACGGTTCCTTAGTGGGACTCTGCGGAATTACTGACCCCATCCCCACCACTTTAGGTTCATTGTCAACCTCACCTACTCTGTCACTTCTGTTTTGTTGATGGGGAGATTGAGGCATCGCTGGAGGAAGATGCTTGTCCAAAGCCACTGCCCGGAGGAGAACTGGTTTTGGGGAGGCAGGGAGAGCAGGCTTAGGGATGACTAGTTGGACTAATTCCAGGGGGCTCTGGGCAAGGGCCTTCTTCTGGTTGTCAAGTACCTGACCTTGGGTGACTCAGGCTAGGGGGTGGTGGCTGGAGGGAGTGTCAGAGCTAGATAAAGGATGAAGGAGCCGAAACCAGTTTGGCTCAGTGGATAGAGCGCCGGCCTGCGGACTGAAAGGTCCAGGGTTCGATTCCGAGCAGGGGCATGTACCTTGGTTGCGGGCACATCCCCAGTAGGGAGTGTGCAGGAGGCAGCTGATTAATGACTCTCTCTCATCGATGTTTCTAACTCTCTGTCCCTCTCTCTTTCTCTCTGTAAAAAATCAAGATATATTAAAAAAAAAAAAAAAAAAGGATGAAGGGGTGGTTGGGGGTGGGCTCCGCATTGGTTGGTTTGCGTAGGAAATGTGCGCTCTCGAGTCATTTTGCCATCTTCTGAAATCAGCTAACCCCGGAAGGGGCAGTCCCTCCTGGGATAGCAAGGCTTCAAGATGTCAAAGCATCGGAGTATAAAATAAAATTTAAAAAGACACGATTAAGGCAGAACCCAATTATTTTGAGTAGAAAAATCACATATCTTCTTCTCTACACATCAGAGACCAGGACATATTCCCTAGAGACCTAGGAAGAAGCACGGTGATTTTTTTTTTTGTCTGTGAAAGATTACTTCATCTTTCCAGCGTGTGTGTACCCTTTCTCTTCCTGCATCGTTCTCTTCTTGCAATCGCTTTCTATATGTTATCCAACCTCTCTCTGGTGGGTCAAGCCTGGGTAAATGTCAAGTCTCTGATTAAAAAGCACAATACGCTGGCCAAATGCAGCATAACAGTAGTAATGAACAGACAGAAGATATTAAAACCCTTGAATCCTCTGCTGCATCTCTCTCTTTTCCAGGGCTGGAGCCAAGGTTGGGGATACTGCAGTGTTAACTCTTTTGGGTCTGCAGGGCTCTAGAACCCGGATGGGGGACTTTGCCAGGCACTCAGAGGTGAGTCTTCCTGGCCTGCCTGGTCCCTTGGGGGAGTTTTCCATTCCCACCCAGGTTTGGCCAAGCAGCGGAGAACGGGCAGAGACAACTATAACTGAAACGAGAGTCTGAGTTAGGAGCGTCAGCACATTTACATCAATTCTATTCTGTATCTGTGGGTTGGGTAGTAATAATGAGAATAATAGCTTACATTTATGGGCTCTGATTACATGCCAGGCTCTGTGCTAAGCATTTTTTCCTACACTGCTTATTGAATTCTCACAATGATCCTATGCCATAGGCATGCTTTTTGTTGTTGTTAATCCTCACAAGAAGACATTTTCTCCATGGATTTAAAAAATTATTTAATTTATTTTTCCCCTCCATTGATTTTTTTTTTTTTAAGATAGAGTGGAAGGGAGAGGGAGAGAGAGAGAAACATTGATCTGAGAGAACACATTGATTGATTGCCTCCCACACATGCCTGGACTGGGGCTGGGGAATTGATCCTGCAACCAAGGTATGTGCCTTTGATCGGAAAGGAACCTGGGACCCTTCATTTCATGGGTCAAGGTTCTAACCACTGAGCAAAACTGGTTAGGACAGCAGGCATAATTTTTGTCTCCATTGTATAGAGCACATGTGTCAAACACAAGGCCCGCGGGCCAAATCCAGCCCGCCAGGCCTTGCAATGTGGCCCGCACCGCGCTGTCATCACTGCACTCCGCTGTCAGTTTATGACATTGTCAGTTTATGACTGTTCAGTAAACCATTCGGCCCACGATTTAGGCTGGATTTCAGATTTTGGCCCCTTCTCTGATTGAGTTCGACACCCCTAGTATAGAGGAAGAAACCAAGAGATTGGCAGACAAAGACATGCAAATAGCAGTTGGTGGAGCCATGATTCAAATCCAGGCAGGCTGACTGTGAGACCCGAGTTCTGAACTTCATTTAACAGAAGAACCAAGATGAATAGATTAAATGACTTATTTTCTTAAGTCTGTGCTTCTTAGCCAGGGGTGATTTTTTTTTCAGGAGAAATATTGGGTGTCACAATTGGGCAGATGGTGGAGGGTGCTATTGGCCTATAGAGTGTGGAGGCCAAGGATGAACTAAGATCCTACAGTGCAGAGGTTGGTCTCCACCATACAGAATGACCTGACCCCAGATGTTGAGAAACCCTGTGTTAAGGTCACATGCTTCGAGCTGAGCCAGGACATCAGTAATGAACTCCAGATGCTGAGCACAGAGCTCATCCCATCACTCTAAGCAAAGGTGGCCAATTGTTACCCTCTGTTTGTGCCAATGCAGGTATTGACTCTCCAAGCAAGGGTTCTTTGTGTGCCTTTCCTAGTAATGATGTTGATGGTGATGATGATAGTGGTGGTGGTGGTGGTAATACTTGTGACAGTGGTGACCATGGTGATGATGGTAGTGATGATGATGGTAGTGGTGGTGATGATAATAGTGGTGGTGATGATGGTGACAGTGGTGACCATGATAATGATGATGATGGTGATGATGATGGTGGTGGTGATGATGATGGTGGTGGTGGTGATGTTGGTGACAGTGCTGATGATAATGATGAT
Organism: Pipistrellus hanaki; assembly: GCF_964339955.1. Taxonomy (NCBI): domain Eukaryota; kingdom Metazoa; phylum Chordata; class Mammalia; order Chiroptera; family Vespertilionidae; genus Pipistrellus; species Pipistrellus hanaki. Next base: position 85,168,550 of record NC_140506.1, on the reverse strand, counting down.
GGTGATGGTGGTGATGATGATGATGATTATGGTAATGGTGGTGATGATGGTGACAGTGGTGATCATAATGATGGTGGTGATGGTGATGATGGTAATGGTGGCAATGATGATGAGGATGGTGACAGTGTTGACAATGATGATGATGGTGATAGTGGTGATGATGATACTAATGGTGGCAGTGGTGATGAGGATGATGACAGTGGTGATGATGGTGATGGTGGTGATGATGATGATGGTGATGATGATGGCAACAATGATATGATGATTTTTCTTGAATGTTAGGGAGATGAGGACTTGGAGTGAGGATATAGAATGCAGAGGGCTCTATAAAGAAAAACCTTGCCCTTTTGACTGTGGCTCATGAGCTTTCCCCATGTGTGATCTGTGTCCTCCTCTCTGTGATATTCCAAGTGCAGACCAATCTGATGTCACCGTTTCCTCTGACTCAGGGCTTTGTTATATGTCCTCAACCAGGGGCACCTGATGGTCAATGAGCCCCTTGCACAGCCCAAGGGTTATGGGCTGGAAGGCAGCAGGTGCTAGCCTGGTTTAATGTCCCTCCCCCCACATTAATATTAGTAGGAGACAGTTGGCTCTCAGTGCAGTGTGGGGGAGGTGCCAAGGAACAAAGGCTGCTGCAGTTCAGAGAGTTGGGGGGGTTGGGGGACGCACGGCAAGAATCTTGGAGGGGACTTACTTTCTCACTCCAGGCTTCAACTTAACCCTCCATAAAATGAAGGATTGGGGGGCTCAGGTGGCTTTAAGCTGAGCCTATAGGAAGAGGAAGAGTTGATCAAGGGAAGCCGAAGATGGGGAGGGGTATTCTACAGTGAAAAATCTCTCTAGCAAGAACCACTCGGGTGTTCTAGAAGGAGAAGAGAGACCGGACTGTGGGAGTGAAGTGAGCGAGGAGGAGTGTGAGATGCGTGGGGCCTGTGGACTGAGGTGAGGAATTTAGTTTGTAGTCCAAGTGCAAGGAGAAGCATTTGGAGAATTATAAGGAGAGGAGTGTTGTTGCCTGTTTTTGGAATTAAGGCCACTGGTGGTGAGAATGAGGATTCCCCTGGGAGCTCTGACAGGTGCCCCTGGACCCAGGAGATGAAGCTGGAGCTGCAGGAAGGGGTTTGGTCTTAGGGCAGGAGTGGCCAGCCCACTGCGGCTCCCCTGGGGAATGGCCCTCTGCCTCTAGGGCTGCTGGGACACAAAACCTTCCTACCTAAAGGGAATGGGAAGCTGGGGCTCAGACCCAGCCCGGGCACCTGGAGAGGACCCCGGGACCTCCCAGCAGCAAAGTCATGTGGCCTCATCTACCACCAACATATCCGCCTGCTGGAACCTTCGTTGCCAATTCTATTTTTGCTCCCCTTGGCAGCTCTGTGGAAATTAAAAGGCTATTTGCAGTGACTAATGTTGCTAATTCTGATCAAACAATTTAAAATTCATCCTTTGCTATATCGGAGAGCCGCTAGGGAACAGAATTAACACATCATTTGTGGCAATTTCTATGAGGGTTGGTAGAAAACAGAAAAGACATTAAAATCGGTCTCAATTCAAATTGCTGCTCATTAAACTGCTTCCTATAAAATAGCCCAGATTGGTCTGTACAATAGGTCTCCGTCTGTTCCGGTTTATGAACCAAGAGGAGGGGCCTGACAAGCTGGCTGCTGGCTCCCAGGAGCTAGGAATTTGGGAATAACAGGGGGTGGGGAGAGGGGGTGCCTTGGGGTGGGAGGAAGGGGAGAGAAAGGTAATGCATCCTACCGCCCTCCACTCTCCGTACCTCTTCTAGCTCCAGCCTTTGCTCCAGCTGCCTTTGAGCCTTCCTGTCCTCAGAGAGGGAATGTGGTTTCCATTTCAAAAAGTTAAAATTCAGGAAGCCAAATATTAAAAAGAGAATCAAGCTTCTAGTGTGACCCAAACTTGAGTCATTCACTTACCACCTGTGTATTTTGCCATATTCATAGCCATGTTCTATTTACTTAATATAAAGCCAACTCATTTTGTAACTTTGTAACATATATTATATTAATAAACCAGTACTAATGATAATTGGAACTTTCTTATATTTTATATATATGTTAAAGTGTATAACATATAATATATACAAATTATACAATATAAAATATACACTGAATGGCTAGATTATTATGATCTCTGAACGCATAATAATCTGGCCACTCAGTGTATAGCCTATATAATAAAAGGCTAATATGCAAATTGTCTCCTTAACCAGGAGTTTGACCAGCAGGGAGACTGGCCAACTGCCCATGACCTGTCCCCCTAGCCAGGCTGGCTGGACCCCACCCATGCACGAATTCATGTACTGGACCTCTAATATGTATTATAATGACATATTATAATGTATATAATATACACTGAGTGGCCAGATTATTATGATCTCTAAATGCAAAATAATCTGGCCACTCAGTATGTGTATATATATATTTTATAACCTATTAGATACTATACATATAATATATATTATGCACTTCATTATGTTATATAATATTATATATTAACATATTAATATATTATATATTAAAATGTATACTATATTATATTTATATTAATACTAGTGGGCTGGTGTACAAAATTCATGCATGGGGGTGGGGCTGTCCCTCAGCCTGGCCTGCACCCTCTCCAATCTGGGACCATTTGGGGGATCAGGCCTAAACCGGCAGTTGGATATCCCTCTCGCAATCTGGGACTACTGGCTCTTAACTGCTCACCTGCCTGCCTACTTGATTGCCCCTAACCACTCTGCCTGTTGGCCTGCTCGCCCCCAACTGCCCCTCCTGCTTGCCTGATCACACCCAACTACCCTCCCCTCCTGGCCTGATCACCCCTAATAACCTCTGCCTCAGCCCCGCCACCATGGCTTTGTCCAGAAGGATGTCCGGAAGGTCTCCCAGTCTAATTAGCATATTACCCTTTTATTAGATGTGTTATTAATAAATATTATATTTCTGTAATATATTAATTATATTAATACAAATTTAGTTTTATTTTGTTTTTTAAAGTGTTAAATTTATTAAAAACAAAAAGGTTATCTTTGACAATGTCCTACTTCAAATAAATTATCTTTATTGTTGAGAGGATTACAAATGTTCCCCATTTCCTCCCATAACTCTATTGTAAATGGGAAAAACATCACAAGTAATAAATAAATGCTGTGTAAAAATGATTTAAAACATTTGAAAAAACCAATATAAAATAAAATTGAATGTAAACTGTAATTTAAAATTAAAATGAAAAACAGAACAACAAAAATATCCATTTTCACCCCTTGTGTTTTGCTCTACATAAGGGTTGGTGTGTGTGTGTGTGTGTGTGTGTGTGTTAAAAATGCATGTAAAAATGGTCAGACAATTAAACTGCAATTAATGTAGATACACATTTGCAAGTCTTTTCACCATTGGATCGCTATGAACAGATTAAAAAGTGACTTGCCACTTGAAAAGCAAAAGTTTGTGTGTGACAACAATAAGAACAAAATAAATGCAGTGGGAAGGGACACAATAGGTCAGATTCTAAATGGATACATTTGTGGGTGAAGGCAAGCTATAGAAGCAGAGAAGCAGGACACAGCTCTCTAGGGAACCAGGGAAGACCTTCCATGGGAGGCGACAGACCAGGCCATTGGGGTCTCAAGAAAAGCCTTCCAGGCAGCAGAATCTTAAAAGATTTAATTGGCCCTAACTGGTTTGGCTCAGTGGATAGAGAATTGGCTTGTGGACTGAAGGGTCCCAGGTTCGATTCTGGTCAAGGGCATGTACCTTGGTTGCAGGCACATCCCCGGTAGGGGGTGTGCAGGAGGCAGCTGATCGATTGATGTTTCTCTCTCATTGATGTTTCTAATGCTCTATTCCTCTCCTTTCCACTCTGTAAAAAAAAAAAAAAAAAAAAAAAAAAAATCAATAAAATATATTAAAAAAAACTTAATTGATTTTTTTGATTTCATATCCCCAGTTCCTGAAATTACCCAATTCAACCTGCCTACAGCAAGTCCCTGTGTGTGTGTGTGTGTGTGTGTGTGTGTGTGTGTGTAAGAGAGAGAGAAAAAGAGAGAGAGAGGGCTTTGACGTAGATTTTATAAACCCTAGCATTATGATAATGTCTCTAGTCTTCTCTCAAGTCTACCCTTCCCATCACCATGGCAACACACAAAACAAAAAGGGCAGAAGGAAAGATTTTTGATCTTGTCTTGCCTGGTGCTTTGTCACACCCTTTGATATTCCCTGAGACCAGCATCTTGGGAAAGTTCAGCATTGCGTGTTTGTGTTGAATATGTTGGGCTCTCTGGAATTGATTCTTTTTTGTCGTGTTGGTTTCTATCAGAGAGGTATGTGAAATAACTAGAAATTCTAAAGTGAGTAACTGGAAGTCACAGGAAACCATGATGCAAATTGTGGCAGATATTTTCCCAAGTTGCTGCTACAATCTCCGGTCCCACAATCTGTGCTGGACCCTGACCAGCCCCAACAGGAGCTGTGGTCTCTATCCCTTCTTGTGACCCTGGACGGGCTTTGGCATCTGTCTTGACCAACTGAGTATGACAGAGCTTACGGGATATGACTTCTGAGGTCAGGTCATAAAAATGCTATGTAATCCCCTTTGTGCTCAGCGTGCAGTAAGGAAGCCAGGCTCCCGGTAAAGGCGCAGGTGAGGAGGAGCAGAGGTTCGAGTCCTGGCCGAGGGCCCAGCTGATAGACAGCTCCAACTTGCCAGTCATGGAGTCGTGTCCAGCCCTTAATCTAGCTACCACAGTGCATTTTGCATGTGACAGAGGAGCTGCTCCCACTGAGTCCTTCCCAAATTACATACTTGTGAATGAAACAAATAATTAGTGCCGTTTTAAGCCACAACATTTTCGAGTTATTTGTTACTTAGCAAGAGGTGATGGATGGCCCAATAAGGTGATGCTTGCTTTGTGGAGGTAGAATGTTCACCAGTTTTCTACCTCTTCCTGTGCACTTCCAGTTCTGTTTTAAAAGTAGACCGGCGTGGCTCAATGGTTGAATGTCCACCTATGAACTGGGAGGTCAGGGTTCGATTCCTGGTCAGGGCACATGCCTGGGTTGCAAGCTCAATCCTCAGTGCGGGGATTGAGCGTGAAGGGGGCAGCTAATCAATGATTCTTTCTCATCATTGATGCTTGTATCTCTTCCTCCCTCTCTGAAATCAATAAAAATATATTTAAAAATATATTTAAAAATAAAATAAAATAAAATTAGACCTCCTTATGATCCCTAATAGCTCACATCAGTGATATCTAAGCAGAGGCTGGAAAAATGAGCTCAGATGAAGAAAGGTGGAAAGGATTGACCAGAATCTTCCTGGACAGGAGCCTCACAGCACAAGGAATTTAGAAACCATTGATGTTTCTGAAACGTGAGAGGAAGGAATAGAGGACTAGGGAACAAGGATAGACCTGTCAGCAGGGGCGCCTCCTGGAGAACCTGTTGGGTGCTGAAGGTCAGAGGAACTGGTGACTTGCTCCCACTCATGCAGTAAACTCAGGTGGAGCTGGTTCCTAATTCTAGGCTCCCTGACCCCAGCCTGAATCTTATTCTGAGTTTCCAGTTCCAGTGTATACTGCCCTTGCTGGCGGTTCTCATTTAAGACCCTGAAGATTTTGAGTGAGATAGGCAGGGCTGTTATACAATGCAATTACAACCTTGAGCTCTGAAGTTCAAATGCTAGCTTTCTGTGGGGTTGACCAGATGACATACAGCTTCTCCATGTCTCTGTTTTTCTCATTAAAAAGAGAGGGGTGCCAATAATCGCGTGTGCACTGTGAGACTGTTTTGCAGATTCAATAAATTAATGAGAGTAACCATTTAGCAGCCAGGAGATGACGAATACATGTAGCTATTACAACCTTTGGAAATGGAAGGGGTGGGAGAAGTTAGGGAGGGTGGACCCAGTGAATCCAACGAAGCTTATAGAAAACCCTGTGAATGATTTTCTCATCTCACCAAGATGCCTTTTCAGATTACAGAGACATTTACTTCAGCAGCCAGATGAAGTGAACTTGCAAGTAGGAAATGCAATCTCGCCTTCAGGAGAAACAGCCTGCCCTGTGGAAGGAGGTGGCTGGAAGAATGTGTTTGATTGTTTCATTGAGGTGAGGCGTGCTACCTGGGGCTAAGACATTCTCCCACGCACAGGATGGTGACCCCTGGGGAAGCCTGAGCTTTTCTCTCACAGCTCCTAAATGGACTCCTTAATGGACTTCCATTGTCTGGGAAGTGGGCTGGAAACGTTCTGCATGAAAGTGAAGGTGTGATGACAGGTCACAGGATGGGACTTGTCCTCCAGTGATAAGAATAGAAACCAGGACAGGAGAGTTTCCTTAACCCTCCCATGAGTTATATAATCACTGGAGAAATGGGAGGGAGGGGGGAAATGAATGAGTGATCATGGGGAGAATAAATGGACGAGTTAGTGTGTGAGTGAGTGAGTAAACAACATCGGCGAACCCCTATTGACACTCCACTTCAAGTCCCCTCCAGTTTCCCTGTCCTACTACAATAGTCTGACTCTGGATATTCCCCAAAGCCAGGCTTGATCAGGTGTAGGTTACAGGACAGGGGTAGGGCACAGGCAGGTGATTTGGGGAGTGGTCTCAGGAAGCATCAGTGAGGGCACTGGGAGAATGAGAAAAGACCAGGAAAGGGAGAAAAGACCACATAGTGTGTGTGTGTGTGTGTTGAGCTAGTGAAATATTGTGGGCATTGAAGCTCAATCTCACAGGGTGTTCTTGGAGGAACTGTCTTAGACCTGACTCACCAAAGGGTGGGAGGCAGGGGCGATCACTCATCAGTTTCCATCTCCCATAGGTTGAGGGATCATCTGTGAGATCCTTTGATCAGCGTGTGTCCCTTACTGAGCCATAAGCTCCAGGAAGGTAGGGACTGTGTCTGCTTTTGCTTATTCCTATTTCCCAGTACAAATCTTTCAAATCCCAGCATTACACTAGTTAGCTAGTTATTAATAGAATGAGAGCAAGGGGACTCAGACATTGTTAAGCATGGTCAGCTGGGGAGCATGAGCCTGTTTGCTTTACCAGGAAGCTACGTCTTAACCATTCTTTCTTCCCCCATGTAGAGAGCAGCCAACTCCTATACAGGACTGAGTGTGTAAGTGTGTGTGTGTGTGTGTGTGGGGGGGTGGTGGGGAGGGTTAGGGGGGAGGGAGAGATAAATACACATGCAGAAGTCAAAATGGTACATGGGGAGGTGCTTGACCACAGAGGTCTGTCAAGTCTAAACCTGGGAAAGGGGTCATTGGTCAGGGGGTGAGCCCATCAGAAGCCCATGAAAGCTTGGGAAGCTGATTGGTTATTTTGAAAAGACCTCCTGGTTATAATCTCAGGTGAACAAAGAAGCTCTCCTGTCTCTCGGTGACCCGCACTCCCCCATGCATTCCCATGTTCTCTCACCTGGGAGCACTCAACCCTGCGGGTCTAGCGGCTGTTGGGACCTGCAGCAGACACTGCGGGCTCCTAAAACTGAGCTTTAACATGAAGCAGAGACTCTGGACGCCGGCCTTCGTTTTGGCCTTGATGAAGACGATGTTGGCTTTTTCCCATGGCGGGAGGGGTGGAGATGGGACATTGGGAATCCAGGAGGGGAACTATTTTTATTTTGCCTCACAAATGAATCATCTTGTGTGGGTTCATAAAAAGCTTTTCTCGCGATCCCATGGGAGAGCCTAATTTCCACTGACAACACCTGTGTCTGGTATATGATGGGCAGCCAATAGATCTTTGTTGAACGAGGTGTGAGGCCCTTCTTCCTGACTCCTCCAGGTTCCCAACATCCCCCAGTTGCTGCAGGGCTCTGATGTGGCCTTGCTGCTGGCCTTCCTTAGCAAGGCTCCATGACAAGCCAAAGGCTCCATGCCAAGCCATGCTTCTGGAGTTTGCTGTTAGTGCAGCACCAATAGCCCAGGTTATATAGCTGCACTAACGTAGGTCCCAGTTCTCTCTCTCAGTGGCTGAGTGACGTTGGGCCAGGGACCTGTCCCTTCTCACGTGGCTTCCTCATCTATAAGGTAGAGGTGGATCTGCTCCAGGGCTGTTTAAAGACCCCACACACTATGTGCCACTTCCCTTCAGCCTCTTTTTAAAGACATTTATTTACTGATGTGTGTGTGTGTGTGTGTGTGTGTGTGTGTGTGTGTGAGAGAGAGAGAGAGAGAGAGAGAGAGAGAGAGAAACATCTATCTGTTTTTCCACTTATTTATGCATTTATTGGTTGATTCTTGTATGTGTATTGACCAGGAATTGAACTTGCAACCTTGGCATAATGGGACAATGCTCTAACCAACTGAGCTACCCGGCCAGGGTCCCTTCCAGCCTCTTGCTCCATCTTCTGTCCCTAGGATCTCAGCTGCAGAGAGAAAGTCAGCTTGGCAGGGCTGGGAGGATAGGCTTTGGGCTGATGTTCACCATGCTCTCTTTGGACTCCCTCTTCATGGCTATTGATTGCTGCAAAACCCGCATCTTTGGTTTCTTAAAAAAAAAAAAAATCAATACTCTATTAGCAAATGCCTTCTGCAGGCTGTCTAATGCAAGCTGCTGTGGGGATGCTCACGGGGGCTGTGGGGTGAAGGCTTGGCTCTCACAGAAGCATCCAGACCCAGGGCATGAGAGCTGATGGATGCTGCATCCTGAGATTCTTGCGATGTTTTGTCCACTCCCCTCGGCTGGCCAGGAACTCTAGCCAACAACACAGAAATAGCCGTGGAATGAAACCTGTGAAGGAATTCATTCATTCAACAAATACGGGTCGAGCTCCTATTCTGAAGGGAGTGAGACAGGTGCAGATTTGGATCCGGGGCCACTCCTGCTCTGCTGAGTGCCTATGTGTTCCTGGTGTGGGCCTGGCATGCGGTGAGTAGGTGCCTGCTGAATGCGTGCTGAGGGATGGAATGCGGACTGTGATGATTGGCAAGGCCCATCGTTTCTCTGAACGTCAGTTCTCCGTCTCTGAGATGGGCATAATAATAGCCCGTTGCCATGGGTTATGAGGAGATGCTGCAGATGCTGGGCACAGCTGGCGCTCCATACATCTTCTGCGAGTGGGGGCTTGGACGGTGACGGGGCTTTGAAATCCGCTCTGCCTGGCAACAGAAAACGATTTCCATCTGGAATTGCATTATACCTGCGCCTCATCCCTTCTGCGGCCAGTAATCCAAATTGTTTTTCTCTCTTCCCTAATTATATTCATTTGCTTTTTTTCTCTCTCTTTGGTTACATAAGCCGAGATACAAGACTCGTTGGCTGTGAAGGCTGAATTCTCTTCTAATTATAAGAAAAATGGCTCTTCCTTCCTTCCATTAGTCCTGATGGAAATTAGCTGCGTAAATCTCCCAGCTTTGGGGTAAATCTGAAGGCCTCCAGGGGCATTGCTGAATGCAAGCTTTGAAAGGAAGTTGGCGAGAGGCCCTCAGCTGGGTGGAGGCCATGGTTTTGGAGTTGGGAAGACCTAATTTGGAATCCAGTAATGAACTGTATGACCCAGGGCAGCCACATCACCTCCTGGTGTCAGTTTCTTTATCTGTAAAATGGGCCTGGTGATATTTATCGGGTGGTGTTAGCGTGTGGCTTCCCACTGTTCTAAGATTATGGGGCATGGAGTGGAGTTTCTTGATAGGATAGCTGCTCCCCTTCTTATCCCACCTGTCACAGGCTCTCTTCCTGCGATGCCACATACCTGGGGAGGGTGGCCCTTCTGGGGTTCAGTTGTGTCCCGTGGAGCCTGCTATTGGGACTGAAGGAGACAAACAATTGTGTGACCCTATTTCCCTAGGTCCCCTTCCCCCCAAGTGTCGGGATGGATGGACATGGGTGGTGATTTCTGGGCTGACTCAGATCTGGAGGCTTTCTACATCACCTTCCCTAGATGTCTCTCCAAGGACTCCTTTTCACCCCCACTCCCCATGCCATAGCGATTGTCCCAGAAGAGAAGGCAGCCCCTCAAGGACACAACTGAGAGATGGCTGTATGGGACTAACAGTTTGTTCCTCACCTTAGGGTTCCCAACCCAACACAGAAGGGAGAGAAGGCCCAGCTCGAAGCAGAATGGAAGGAGGAGGAGGGGCAGTGGGCGTGGCTAGCATGTGGGGTGTGGTGGAAGAGAGTGATCTGAGAAGGGAACACTGGCTGTCTCAGGGCCAAGCCACCCCCTCTGAGTGTGGCCCACAAGTCCTCTCCACCACCCAGGCCTCTAGATTAGCCAGAGTGCAGAGGTGGGCAGGGATGTCCCTGCAAAGCCTTTCCTCTGGTGCTTGGCAGAGGGCCCTCAGGGGTGGAGGAGGCTGCTGCCTCTGGAGGCCCACGGCAGCCTCCACTGGGCTCTGAGGAGCCTGCCTGCTGAAGTCTCCCCTCTGTAGCTCCATGGCCGGGCTGGTGCCCTATCCTGGGTTATGAAGATGGTGTGTGTGTGTGTGTGTGAACATGCGTGTGTATGTGTGTGTGTGTGTGTGTGTGTGTGCACAAAAAGGAGAGAGAGGAGGGAGAGAATGATTTACAGAGAGGGACAAGAGAGAATAGTGGGCAGAGGACCTGAATAGATAATTCTCCTAGGAAGACATACAGATAGCCAATAGACATATGAAAAGTTGCTCAACATCACTAATCATCAGGGAAATGCAGATTAAAACCACAACGAGATATCATCTCACACCTGTCAGAATGGCTATCATCAATAAGTCAACAAACTGGGAGTTCTGGCAAGAATGTGGGGGAAAGAGAACCCTTGTCCACTGTTGGTGGGAATGCAGATTGGTGCAGTCACTGCGGAAAATGGTGGAAGTTTCTCAAAAATTAAAAATGGAATTTTCTTATGACCCAGAGACTCCACTTATGGAATATACCCAAAGAAACCCAAAACATGAATTCAAAGGAATATATGCACCTCCAGCATTACAATGGCCAAGAAATGGAAGCAACCCAAAGTACCCATCAATAGATGAGTGGATTGAAAAGCTGTGGTACAATTACACCATAGAATACTACTTGGCCATAAAAAAATAAAACAAAACAAACATGAGCCTGGCCGGTGTTGTTCAATGGTTGGGCATCGACCCATGAACCAATAGGTCACTGGTTCAATTCCTGATAGGGTCACATGCCCGGGTTGTGGGCTTGATCCCCAGCAGGGAGCATGCAGGAGGAGGCTGATCAATGATGTTTAACATTGATGTTTCTCTCTATCCTTCTCTCTTTCTCTCTCTCTCTAACATCAATAACACACACACACACACACACACACACATTTAAAAAGCAAAACAAAACAATAAAACTCAAATATGAAATCTTACCTTTTGCAACAGTGAGAATGGACATTGAGGGCCTTGTGCTAAGTGGAATAAGTCAGAGAAGGACAGATACCATGTGATTTCACTTATAAATGGAATCTTAAAAGCTAAATGGACAACCTTTCTCTTCTTGGTGGGGACGGGCGTGCGGTCTGATCCCCTCATGTACAATGGAGAACAAAAGGGCTTCGGCCCCCCTTGGCATTCTGCCTTGGATGCCAATGGTTTCCAGCCTGCCAGTTCTATCCTCAAGAACCAGGACATGGTGGTGGTGGTGGTGATGGTGGTGAGGGGAAGTGCGGCGGGATGGGGAAGAGCAAAACAAACAAGCAAACTGGAACAGACTCAAAGCTATGGAGAACAGACTGACCATTGCCGGAGGGGAGGGGTACTGGGGGACAGGCTGAAAAAGGTGAAGGGATTGAGAAGTACCGATTGGTAGCTACAGAGCAGTCACAGAGATGTAAATTACAGCATGGGGAATGTAGTCAATAATATTGTGATCGCTATGGTACCAGATGGGTGCTAGAATTAGGGGGGGGGGGGGCTCTATAAAGTACATGATTGTCTAACCACTACACTATACAGTCTAAAACTGATACAGAATAATATTGAATGTAAACTGTAACTGAAGAATAATAATAAAAAACAAAAATAAAGAGACTAGGAGTGACGAAATGAGGGAGAGAAAATGATGGAGCAAGGTGAAGGAAGGGAAGAGAGAAAAACACATTCCTTTCTTTGCTGTGTTCTCCCCCTGCTTATGACGAGGGAGGAGGAGGCTGCCCTGAGTTTCATACTTTGGACTCCTTCTCAGCTGCACATCTGGCCTTTCAGCTCCCACTGGAGGGAGCGTGGGTGATGGAACTCAGTCATTGCTATTCTGTTCAGGAAGCTGGACGCTGCAGGCTCACGTGGAAATGAATCTACTGAACTCAAAGCCACGCCATGAGCAGCCCAGCAGCCCAGCAGCCCGGCTGTAACGCTGGCCTAGGAACCGAAGCAGACTCCTGTGCTTGGTTCTCAGAACATAGAGACAAGGGATGGGAAGGCAGGGCTGAGCAGTGGGCACCAGGTTCACTAGTGCACCCTGCATGTCCAGCTGACCTTTTCTGCAACCCCTGGGAGAGAAAATGGAATCTAAGGATGCCGGAGACTTGGTGGGGGCGGGATGTGAGCCTTCTGCAGCCAGGTTATGGGGCAGCAGAAGGGAATGACCCTTCATTGGCCTGGTGGAGTGGAAGCCAGCTGCCCTGGAAGAAATACAACCACCTTCATTTTGAGCAGGCTGGAGTGTCAGGAGCCAGCCCAGAGCCGTGGGAAGAGCAGGATCTAGAGTCAGACACAGCGGTGAACGTCCTAGCTCTGCATGTCCCTTAATCTCTCCATGTCCCCGTTTCCTCATCTGTCAGATGGAAGTGATCATAGTAAAGTTGCATTTGCTGACATGGATGGAGTGCTTACTGTTCCAAATGCACTAAGGTGTTATCTCTCATTTATACTCATAGACTTCTGGGTTTCTATTCAGGGAAACTAGGTGGCTTAAAAAGTCAATTGGTCATCATCTCTCCCACTCCTGTGGCGTGGCTGGGCTCAGCTGGGTGGCTCTGGCTTGGGGTCTCTCATGCAGTGCTCACTCAGGCACAGTGGGGGTTGGAGTCATCCGAAGGCCCGACTGGCTCATGGTGCTTTGGTCTCTGTCTCTTTTGGGTCTCAGCCTTCAGGACCACTCCCCAGGACTTGAGCTTCTCACAGCATGTGGGGAGTACTCATTTCTGCTGCTGCTGTAAAACATTACAACAAATTTAACAGATGAAAAAATACCCATCAATCATGTGGCAGTTCTGGAGGGCAGAAATCCAGATGAGTCTCATAAGTCCAAAATTAAAGTTCTTTACTGAATGAATAAATGAATGAATGAATGAATGAGTGTTTGAATTCAATTGTCTGCTGAGAGGATGGTTGTTCCTTAGAAAATGGTAGGATTAATTTTATATATATATATATATATATATATATATATATATATATATATATAATATATATATATATCCTCACCCAAGGATATGTTTATTGGCTTAATAGAGAGAGGACGATAGAGAGACATCAATGTGAGAGAAACATTGATTAGTTTACATGCCTCCCTTACATGCCCCAAACAGGAACCAAACCTGAAACATAGGTTAAGTGCCCTGACTAGGAATTTAACCCACAACCTTTTGGAATATGGGACGATGATCCAACTAACTGAGCTACCTGGCCAGGGCTTGTATATATTTTGACCACAGGTATTTTTGGTTTGATTACTGAGGTTGTATATTCATTAGCAGAGATCCACAATGTCCAATTTTTTTTTTCCTACCCTGAGCTAGTGTGGTGCCATTAGATTGCAAAAACTGGCAATTTACCTTTCTGGTTCCTTGGACACATTTCCCAAAATGTTGGTTGTTTCATTAATGTCTCAATGGAGTGATCATAATCATAAAGATAGATATCATAATGGAGTTTCTACTATGTGCTAAGTGCTTTCAATGGACCATCTCATTTAATTTTTTTAACAGTCCAGTGTGATAGCACACGGACTCCAATGGTAATGATGATAATAATCATAATAATGACAAGCACAATAATGGCAGTATCAATAGCCAGTGTTTACTGAGGGTAAGTGCTGGGCACGGCACCCTCTGCTCCATGCACTATGATTAGCCCGTGCCTGCACGCCTTTAAGAATGTTCAGGCTGAATCTCGAAGACTTCTTAGAGCTCTTGCCCTCCCAAAGAAGATGGCAGAGCTTTGCCAAGCCAGCTAGGGCTCAACACTAAATTTTGAAATTAAAAAAAGGAAAACTGCTAATATTTCCATCTAATGTTCCCAGTTCTCTGCCTTACCTCCCAATCTTAGCCCAGGTGATACAAAAACTGGGCTGGGTGTGGATCCTGGCTCTGCCGCTTGGTAGCTGTGGCCTTGGATAGTTAGTTGACTTCATCTCTCTGAGCCTCATCTTGCTCATCTGAAAATGGGAACAATAACATTAGAATAAGGGGGCACTGAGATCAAGACATTTATTCTCTTTTTAAAATATGTTTAAAAAAATATATTTTAGAGAGAGGAAGAGAGAGGGAGGGATAGAGAGATAGTAACACTGACGAGAGAGAAACATCGATCAGCTGCCTCCTGCACACCCCTACTGGGGATCAAGCCTCCAACCCTGGCATATGCTCTGACTGGGAATCAAACTGGTTCATGGGTTGATGCTCAACTACTGAGCCACACCTGCTGGGCAAGAAATTTATTTGCTTTGTTCCCTCCTTGCAGGGTCAATTAAGGTCAACTGCATCTCTTGAGTGAAGGTCACACCTCCTGCCTGACAGTCCTCTCCTTGCAACTCCGTCTTCAGATTCTGTCAACTGCTTCCTCCTCCTCACTTGAGGATCATCTTTCAAAAAAATGAGTTCAATGTTCCCATCCTCTTGCCCTCCTTGTCCCTTAAGTTCTTTGGTCCCCTCCCACCTCCCCAGCTCTCCTCAAACTTATCCGCACTTTCTCTGCAGGGCCTCAGCTCTTGCCAAGGTAGGATAATCCCATTCTCTCAACTCACTTCCTGAGCTATCAGCTGATGAGTCAAGCAGGGATTCCCTCTGGGTCCAAGGGTTGTGTAGGATTTTGCATCTGTCTGCATTTTTCTAGGAAGAAGATCCATAGCCTTCCTTCTTCCCTAACAACATTCTCAAACCCATAAGAAGGTTAAGAATTAGTGGACATTAGGTCTCTGTCCCTTCTCCCAGGATCATCTGATTTTACAGATGGCTTTTGAATAACCAAAAAAAAAAAAAAAGAGAAAAAAAAAAAAAGAATCTTTAATGGTGAAAATATTGCAGGGGATTATTGCATAGATAACAGGGCTTGGAGCAGCTTGCAGCCTCCTCAACTAGCCATATACATACAATGCTTGTCAGGCAGCTGTGCTAATGCAGCTTAATATATAGCAATTGATTTTATTACCCCAAAGTGGAAAAACAAAGTCTGAGAGATTCATGTAGGATTATAAAGAGGCTAGATTTACTCTTCTCTGAAACTTTTTCAGAGTGAAGGAGAAAGAAAAAGACCAAAAAAAACGACATGCTAAATTACATGGACCGGAGAACAGATAACAAGATAAATCTCACAGCCAAGGGCTTTGGCCTGCTGATGGAGGCTGGGGAATATTTATGAGGGAAAGAAATGGATCAAGGAAAGGAAAAGGGAAGTTTCCACTTCTGTTCTCAGGGTGATTCCATCTCTATCTTTAGGAATCAGAAGGCAGAGCTTGCCTGCCTTGTTCCTTAGCAACATCAGGTGGTCTAACATCCAGGGGAGGGTAGCTCTTTTGGGGATGGAATTCTTCCTTTTTCCCCATTTCCCTCCTCTCTCTCCCTTCGACTTCATCAACATTATGTCAGATTTGCAACTTGCCAGCTATGTGATCTTGGGCAAGGGACACATCCCCGCTGACATTTAGTTTCTTTCGTTCCTGGAGGGTTTGTGGGGCTTGGATGAAATTGAAGCATCCATCTTGTATGAAAACTGCTGTTTGAAAATTTAACCCTGCTATTTGGCTTCCGTAAATTCTTGCTTGCTAAGACTACTCCCACTTCAGAGAGGCCATTAAACCTTCCCCAGACAAGGTTATCAGTGCTGGCACCAGGCTAGGCCCCTGATTGAGGTGTTAAGGCCCAGCACATACGGGCTCTTTAAGAACTTGCAAAAGGGGCCGGAAGCACTCCATATTTGGGAGACAGAGAAGGTAAAAAGATATAAATAGGGGAAATTACTGCATGTTGGGGCCCAGAATTTGGGAGACATTTTCCTCTGGACCCTCGAGTAATAAATGTAACCCCATCTCTCTAAGTATTGCTTTGTTCTTCGGTTTTCTGTAACAAAATGATCAAGTCGTTAGGCACAGCAATCAATTAAGAAATGTTCGTTCTTTCCCTTTCACCAAACTTGGGGTCTGCAACCCACAGAGGGCTCTTACAAGACACCTAATTTGCTAATACTTTGATCTTGGATTTCCCAGCCTTCAGACCTATGAAAAGAATTAAAAAAAATAAGCAATTGAATCTATGATATTTTGCTATAGCAGCATAAATGGATGAAGACAATAAGTATATGTAAATTAAAAAAATGTTAGCTCTCTTACTTTCCCCTTACAACAAAATTAGCCAGCCCCTGATGCATCTGATTACTGAATGCGCATGTTAAAGATGCTGACACGGAACTGCAGTTCCTTTTGTTGTCTGCAGGAGGGCACCTGGTCACAAAATAGTTGAAATAGCCTTGTGGCCTGTTGTTAAATGGTAAAATGGGATCCTCATCCTCCTTTTAAGGTGTGGAGGAGGGAGGGGTAGTTTTGAAATGCAAATGTGC
Source organism: Pipistrellus hanaki (assembly GCF_964339955.1). Taxonomy (NCBI): domain Eukaryota; kingdom Metazoa; phylum Chordata; class Mammalia; order Chiroptera; family Vespertilionidae; genus Pipistrellus; species Pipistrellus hanaki. The sequence goes on along the minus strand of NC_140506.1, from coordinate 85,151,816 downwards.
ATTGTGTTGCCATGACAGGGCTGCTGCAAGGAAGAAGAAAATCACAGAACTTTAGAGGCAGAACTGATATTCAAACAAAATAACTCTATTTTCTAGGTCCAGCTTGGAACAGAGGGTCAAGAGGGTCCAAGTGTTCTTTTGGAGATAGCCAAGCCCAGCCATAGCATCTGGAGTTTGAAATGCTTTCTTTTAAGCTTCTTAACACATCTGAAATTAGTATGGTTTTTGTACGGATTTACAGTAGTTTTTTAATTTTTAATTTTTCCTTACTTGTTTTTAATATATTTTATTGATTTCTTTACAGAGAGGAAGGAAGGGGGATAGAGAGTTAGAAACATTGATGGAAGAGAAACATCAATCAGCTGTCTTCTGCAACACCCCCTACTGGGGATGTGCCTACAACCAAGGTACATGCCCTTGACCAGAATCGAACCTGAAACCCTTCAGTCCACAGGCCAATTCTCTATCCACTGAGCCAAACCGGTTAGGGTTTTTTTTTTTTTTTAAGTTGGGGAAAGCTCACAGCTGGTGTGACTCAGTGGTTGAGCATCGACCTATGAACCAAGAGGTCATAGTTCCATTCCTGGTTGGGGTACATGCCCAGGTTTCAGTCTCAATCCCCAGTAGGGGGGTGTGCAGGAGGCAGCTAATCGATGATGTTTCCCTCTCATCGATATTTCTCTTTACCCCTCTTCCTTTTTCTCTCTCTCTAAAATCAATAAAAACATATTTAAAAAAATAAAGCTGGGAAAAGCTGTTATTATACCCAATGTGCATCTTACAGGCAATAGTATCTTAAAATCAAGCAAATGTGGCTTTGAAATCAGAGCTGACACTTCCTGAACCAGTGATTCATCTAACATGAGATTACCTGTTCTCTTCTGCACTGTGAAGAGGTAGACCAGTTAGCACGGAGTGTCCCAGCACGTTTATGGTGGGAGATGTTGGCACCCTGAGGACCTCAGCATCTATCTCCACCTGCCTCCATCTTCCTGTGCTTCTATTGTGACTGAGAAAGGGCCTGATGCCCTGTGTGCATAGGACCCACAACCATGGCACTGGCCTTTGGAAAAGAAAGAGCTTTTTATTGGATGTTGAGCCAACTTGCAGAAGACAGGAGACACTGCTCCAATCTGTCTCCCTGGTCTGGGGTCTGGACAAGTTTCAAGGGCAGTTTTTTTTTTTTTTTTTTTTTTAATATGTTTTTATTGATTTTAAAGAGAGAGAAGAAGGGAGATAGAGAAACATAAGATGTGAAAGAGAAACATCAATGAGCTGCTTCCTGCATGCCCCCAACTGGGGATTGAGCCGGAAACCTGAGCTTGTGCCCTTACCAGGAATTGAACTGGCGACCTCTTGTGGCATAAGATAATGCCCAACCAACTGAGCCACATGGGCCAGGGCCGGGGTAAGTTTGATTGGAGGGTTTTTGAACTTGGTCAATTACAATATAGAGTCAAGAGAAAGCACAAAGCCTATTCCAATCTGGCAAGGTTTTACTGGCGAATTCTGTATTTCTTGGTGTTTGGTCCAAGCCCGGGATCATCCTTATTGAAGGACCCCTTGCTTCATGAAGGGCCCCAGGGGCTGCACTTCCATTTCTTGAGTTCCTTAGACTGAAGATTCTTGGTTCTGAGGTCATCCCGAGGACAGAGGTGGCACAAGCACAGTGCTGTCTGTAAAGTAACCCATGGGTGGCATTACCCACCAGGCTATTTCAGGCTGGTCGCTGTGATTTGTGTGCTGCTTCACTCCCCTGAGGACCCTCCAGGCTGACAGCACAGTCTGCCTGTGCGTGGGGATGGCTGGACATGTCAGAGGGCACCCGCTAGAAGCAGCCCCTCAGCCCACAAAGGCTGGGCATTGGTGGAAAACTGCCTATTCACCATCCCTGAGGCAGAGACCCTGAGGGGTGTTCTGCACAGTGGGATGGTGGGATGGTGCTCCATGGTGCATCCTGGCTGCCTGCCCCTCTTTGCCTGTCTCACTTTTCTACTCCTCCTGCTGACACGTCTGGGTCTCCTACCAAATAGAGTACGTGCATTAGGATCCTGGTGTGATGGCTCCATTTAGGTGTCGACTTCACTAGGTTTGATGGCTGAGCTGGGACATTGTTCTACTCCTGCCCTCGGGCTCCTGGTTCTGCAATCTGCACCAGCAGCTCCCTGATTCTCCAGGCCTTCACACTACACCTCTGGCTTTCCTGACCCTCCCGCTCATAGATGGCAGATTGCGAGACTTCTCAGTCTCTATAACTGTGTAAACCAGTTACCTTGTGATGAATACACATATATCCCATTGGTTCTGTTCTCTGGAGAACCCTAACCAATACACCTTGTCTCAGGGCCTACTCCTGGGGAACCCAGCCAGAGACAGACAGCCACACAAGACTTTATAATGACATCTCTACTGTGGGGACAGCCCTGTGAAGCCTTTCTCTAGGGGATCTTGTCAAGATTGAAATAGCTGGGCAGCTGTGGAGCAGCAGAGGGGGAACTGCCTTTAAGGTCAGGACTCTGTTCAAATCCTAGCATTGTCTCTTGCTACCTGCATACGCTTGGGCTCCAACTAAACTTGCCTAGCCTTAGTTTCCTCATCTGTACAATGAGAGGCATCATCTTTTGCTCACAAGGCTAGAGGGAGTCTAAAAAACCTCCCAACATCCTTGTATGTGAAAGGACTTTATAAGTTGATGAAGCATGCACAGCATAATTTCATAATTGAGAGGCAGCATGACCAGGACAATAACAGACTCTGGGGTCAAACACAGCTCTTGGTCAACTGACATGATCACTTTGTGACTCATTTCCTCATCCACCAGATGAATGCATTTTTTTAAAGAGTACTACAAATGTATCAGTTAGGATACAGAGCTGTAACAAATAGGCCCCAAATCCAGTGATTTTAAGTATATAAGAAATTTATTTCTCTTGCATAAGAATCTTAAGGTGAATGCCTCAAGGCTGGAATCTCTACTCCATGAAGTAATTTAAAGATCCAGGTCCCTTTTACTCTGTCGCTCTGCCAACGTTAGCAGGCAAAAGTGGGCTTCCAGCAACACAACTACAGAAGGGGACTAGCAATTCCTTTTAACGAGGTGACTTGGAAGCTTCATATATCACCTGTTTATTTCCCATTGGCTAGATTTCATCACATGGTCAAATCTAGTTGCAAGGGAAGCTGGGAAGTGTAACTTCTATCTATATGCCTCTTGCTAAACTTTGGAGAAGGCTCTATTACTAAAAGGAGAAGAGCGGATACTGAGAAGCAACTAGCAATTTCTGCAATAGGGGCAATTTCCACTTCACTGGGTTGTGGTGAAGCTTAAATGAGATCCTGTCTGCCAGGAGCCAGCACATGGCACATCCTTAATGGTTTCATCACTTATTTGCCTTTATTGTTGTAGCAGGACACGGAGGTTCGGGATCCTGAGGATAAGATGAGATGGGGACATCGGTATGGGTGGTGATCCCTCCATAGGGCTCCTTGCAGGGCCAAAGCGCTCCTTGTGTGCGCTCCCTGGTCCAAGTATGTAATCCACCCTGGGCTCTAGTCCTGTGGGCATCCCTGCCCAGGTTCCCGAGTTCATCTTAGTGAACATACCTATACAGGCGGGCTATTGTCAGAGGAATTCAACATTGGCTGGGCCTGCCGTGGAGAACACATGGGTTCATTAAATCCAGGCTCACCTATTAAGTCCTCTGGGGACTGTCTAGCCACCTGCTTCAGTAAACTTCCATCTGGAGGGAGCCTTTGTCTGTGGGTGGCTGAGGGGAGGAGAAAAGAAGAAATCTATCGATAGAAATGAGAGGGATGATAGACAAGTAATAGCACCTGTACAAGCTCTGGTTCCCAGTCTTTCCTTCGCCTTGGACTTGCGGGGTGACCTTCAGCATCTTTTGTGTCTCTCTGGTTCTTCCCTTTTCACATCTTACTCTGGTTTCTATGAGTGTAAGGCAGACCAGCCGATAAGTGTCCACTCACCTCACCTGGCTCTGCTTTTCCTGGGTTTATTTCAGAGGGAAAATCCATATTTGGGTTCAGTTTAGGTTGGACGTAGGAAAAAAGACGGGTAGTCATTCATTCTAGCAGAGCTCATTGAGCACCTACTGTGCACCAGGCCTGCCATCCGGGGCTCAAAGAGCTCACAGTCAAAGAGTAGTGGACAAGCCAATAGGCATGCACACAGATTACTATAATGCAGTACAGTGAGAGAGGACTGAGGATGCCAGGGCTGACTATGCCCAGACACTTTGGGAAATGGGCAGCAGTTTGTATGAGTGATAACAATAAAACGGGTGCTTACTTAATCTTGACTGTGTGCCGGACTCCGTGCTGAGGGAACTGTAAGCAGTATCTCATTAGTCTCCTCTTTAGCTCCAGGAGGTAGATTCTACTGGTCACACCAGTTTATAAATGGGAAAGCCAAGGATCAGAGAGGTTAAGTAACTTGCATCAAGTTACTTAAGAGGCACAGTTGGGATGTGAAGCCAGGCTTTGCTGTCAGCCAACGATAGTCCCATCCTAGCTCATGGCCTATTTTTTTTAAAAAAATATTTTACTGATTTTTACAGAGAGGAAGGGAGAGGGACAGAGAGTTAGAAACATCAATGAGAGAGAAACATCAATCAGCTGCCTCCTGCACACCCCCTACTGGGGATGTGCCCGCAACCAAGGTACATGCCCTTTGCCAGAATCAAACCTGGGACCCTTCAGTCGGCAGGCCGATGCTCTGTCTACTGAGCCAAGCCAGTTAGGGCATCATGGCCTGTTTTATTTGTAATATAGGAATGGTGTGGCATACAAAGCTGAAAATAGTTACTATCCGGTCCTTTACCAAAAAAGCATGCTGAATCTTGCTTTATGATATAAAATCATTTAATTCTCACAACAACCTGATTGACAGCCCCTTTCATACTAGGTGGGGAAACTGAGGCACAGAGAGGCAAAGTTGATTGTCCAAGGTCACACAGCAGAGCTGGGATCAGCGCTCTGGCCAGTCTGATTCAGAGTTTGTGCTCTAACTGTTGAGGCCCATATTATCCTTATGGTCTGACCAGCAAAGTCTGCTCCTCAGGTTTAATTTTCACGTTCTGTGTAGCACGAGGAAGAGAAAAAGGTACTTGTTAGAACTGGCAATGAGCAGATGTCAAAATATTTTCTGCAGCACCAGGCATGTGCATAGAGAAGGAAAATCGCTCGGACCGGAATTTTCAATATTTGTCTCTGTAGTGACCACGTAACAGGAGCTTTGGCAGCTCGCCCAAAATGGCCCGTCCGCTGGAGGCTGAAAAAGCCGGTCATGGTAGAACCCAGCTCCCAGGGTTGCTGCAAGGATCACACGAGGGAATATATGCAAAGTGCCCAGAACCATGTCCGAGGTCCACATAGGCATTTGCTATTGTGTGTCCTCAAGAGCTGTTCCCAAGGAATATTCGTAATTCATAGCAACGTCGGATTCACTCATTGGCTTCCCTCTCAAGTCTACGTCTTTGAATGGGCTGTTCTCCCTGCCTGGATTATCTCACCTGTAAGTGAGCTGATTGTCTGCCCAGGTCTTCTCGAATGTGCCCAGGTCTCCCTCCACCCACTAGGCTGTACATGTATGCTCTTCCTCTACTACAGCCATGGCCCCCCACTGCTTTATAGAATACGTCCAGGATTGTCTAGAACCGTGGTAGGCAAACTGTGGCTCACAAGCCACATGAGGCTCTTTGGCCCCTTGAGTGTGGCTCTTCCACAAAATACCACAGCCTGGGTAAGTCTATTTTGAAGAAGTGGCGTTAGAAGAAGTTTATGTTTTAAAAATTTGGCTCTCAAAAGAAATTTCAATCGTTGTCCTGTTGATATTTGGCTCTGTTGACTAATGAGTTGGCCGACCACTGGTAGAGCAATTCTGAGCCTTGGTGATTGCTTCCTTGGTCACTGAGTTAGAACTTACCTGGTTCCCTGCTTTGGTGCCACACAGATGTGCAGAACATGCCCCCGCCGCCGGACCTCCTGGGTTCAAACCCCAGCCCGCTCTTTTCCAGCTCCATAACTGCAGGCAAAGTGCTTATCCCCAACCAATCTCAGCTTCCTCATCTGTAAAACGGGGAGGGTCTTAGTGCCTCCCATCTCGTTGTAGTGGGATTGAACGAAGTAGCCTGTAAATTACTCAGCAAAGAACGCCAGTCTTTATTACTGCTGCTGTTATTATTTTACTGCTATGATTTCTCCTTGGCACCAAGTGCTGCTGAAAACCCCCAAGCTTGGACATTTTTAAAAAACTTGTTTGTATCCACCCTGCCCTGCTCCTTGCAATCCACACCAGCATCATTAAAAAGAGCTGTAAAGAGCCCTAGCCATTTTGGCTCAGTGGATAGAGTGTCGGCCTGCAAACTGAAAGGTCCCAGGTTCAATTCTGGTCAAGGGCACAATGCCTGGGCTGTGGGCTCGATCCTCAGTTGGGGACTTGCAGGAGGCATCCAATCCATGATTCTCTCTCATCACTGATGTTTCTCTCTCCCTTTTCCTCTTCCTTCCTCTATGAAATCAATAAAAAATATATTAAAATAAAATAAAATAAAATAGCCGTAAATAAGCCAGCCAGAGTTTGTTGGGATTCTGAAACCTTGTCTCCACCAGAATGAAGGCCTTGGAGAAGATAAAAGAGCTGCCCCTGGTGAAGCCATCACTGACGTGCTGTAAATGATCAAAGTATGGACCATCAAAGGAGAGTGGATGGCGGGAGAGGAAGGGTGGCTGCCACTTATTAATTCATGCGTCATTGTTCTGCAGGCACTTAGGGCCCGGGGAAATGACGGCCATGCTTTCCTGTGCTGAGATGGAACAAATCGTGAGTGGGATGCGTGAGCTAAGGAGTGGAAATCACTTTGCACAGAGTCTGGTACCTGAAAAACACTTCGCAGATGTTGGCTGGTATGCCTCTGTGGAACGAAAACTGCTCCTGCCAAGGTCACAGTGTTGGATACCTGTGGTGTGAGGAAGGGCAACCAGAATGTGACCTTGAGATTAGATCATTTTGGATTACCTGGTTGGCCCCAAATCCAATGACTAAAGGATTTAGGAGAGGGGATGACCCAGAAGAGCACATGTTGTGATGATGGGGGAGAGACTGAAGTGATGCAAGCCAATGAACACCAATGATTGCTGCTGCCACCAAATGCCAAGATGTTGGTTCCATTTACAACAAAAGGAATGTCTGTGGACATGGGCTACCATAACAAAATGCAATAGACTGGGAGGCTGAAGCAACAGATGTGTATTTCTCACAGTTCTGGAGAACTGTGCTGGCCAAGTTGGCTCCTGGTGAGAGCCCTCTTCCTATCTTGCAGATGGCTGCCCTCTGCTATAATTTCCTCTGTGCCTGAGCAAAGAAAAAAAGAGGTCTTTATCTTCTTATAAGGACACTAATCCCACCAGGAGGGCCCCATCCTCATGGCCTCATCTCACCCTAGCCACCTTCCAAAGGCCCCAGCTCCAAATGCTATCACATTGAGGGGTTGGGCTTCAACGTATAAAATTTGAGGTAAGGATCACAAACATTTAGTCCATGACAGAAAGGAAGCTTATTTTTGAAGGGAAGGGTAGGTGGCAGTTTAGACTCAGTTCCTTCTTCTTAAAAGACCATGCAGTCTCTGTTGCAACTATTCTAGTCTATAGTTGTGGGAAAACAGTGACAGATGGTATGTAAATGAATTGGCAAGGCCGTGTTCTGATAAAACTGTATTTACAAAAACAGCTGGTCATGGAAACAACCCAAAATGTCCATCAACAGACAAATGGGTAAACAAAACATGGTTTAAACACACAATGGAATAGTATGCAGCCATAAAAAGGAATGAAGCACTGATACATGCTCTGATAGGGATGAACCTCAAAATTATCATAATCAGTGAAAGAAGCCAGTCACAGAGGTCACATATTGTAGGATTCCATTCATATGAAATAGTCACAACAGACAAATCCAAAGGTACAGAAAGTAGATCAGTGGTTGCCAGGAGCCGGGGAGACGGGGGGATGAGAGGCTGCTTCATGGTGCTGGGTTTTCGTTTGGGGTGATGAAAATGTTTTGGAATTAGATAGAGGTGATGCTTGCACAAGAATGTGAAGACATGAATAAGACATGAACATTCAAATGGAGAATTTTACGCAATATGAATTTCATCTCAATAACTAGGAACGGCAGTAGACAGGGCTGGGCTCTGGGCTGTAGTTTGCTGACTCTCAAACTAGATAATCTTCAAGGTGTTGTGCAGATCTAAATTTTTCAATGCAAGGGTGAAGTGGGCATTTTAAGATACTTTGTAATTCTCTCTCTCTCTCTCTCTCTCTCTCTCTCTCTCTCTCTCTCTCTCTCTCTCTCACCATCTCTCTCTTTCTCTCTCTCTCTTTTTTACCCCTGTGGACTCTGACTTGGAGATTGTGCTACTGTTTCAGAGAGAAGCAGTTGGCCTTAAACGCTAAAGTTGACCCTGTTCCAACCTGGCTCCATAGCTTGGTTGATTGGAGCATCATCCTGATGCACCAGAGTTGCAGGTTCTATCCCCAGTTAGGGCCCATACAAGTATCAACCAATGAATTGTAAAACAACAGATCGATGTTAAAACGAATCCTGCAGAATTCTAACATGAACTGCAAGGGTAGCCTGCATGTACAGTAAAACATTTTCTAATAGCCACATTAAAAACATAAAGAAACAAGTGATATCAATTTTCCCATTATTAATATTTATTTATTTTGTTGTTTTTTTTTTAGTCCAAAATGAAGTATACCAACATATTTTGTTAACTTTACTTTCCATTTTTATTCCACAATCTTATGGACTTAATTTCTCTTCTTGTTTAAATTGTTTCTCCAAGATTTTCATTGTGGTTCATCCTTATATAAAAAAATTCTATATAATAAAAAGTTAATATGCAAATTGACTGAACGGTGGAACGACTGGTCGCTATAATGCACACTGATCATGAGGGGGCAGAGCTGGGCTCATGGCTGTCGAGCACAGCGGTGGTGGCAGGAACCTCTCTTGCCTCCATGACAGCTCTAAGGGCCCAAGCCAGTGGTCGGTAAACTGTGGCTTGTGAGCCACATGCGGCTCTTTGGCCCCTTGACTGTGGCTCTTCCATAAAATACCACGGGCTGGGCGAGTCTATTTTGAAGAAGTGGTGTTAGAAGAAGTTTAAGTTTAGAAAATTTGGCTCTCAAAAGAAATTTTAATAGTTGTACTTTGATATTTGACTCTGTTGACTAATGAGTTTGCTGACCACTGGCCTAAGCCATCAATTGGACATCCCCCAAGGGCTCCCGGATTGTGAGGGCCCCCTTACCTTAATTTTGTGCACCAGAGTTCCATTATACAATATATAGAAAAACAAAAATTACAAACTGTCACATTTCAGTATATTTTAACACTTTGAATGTATTGGTTGTAACCTTGAATCCACTTTTATATTGAAAAACCTGAGTTGAATTCTACTATTTTTTCTATATCTTAGACTTTGTTGCGATGAGATGAATATTAAGAATATATTTTCTTGAACACAATATATGCCAAATATCATTACCTCGACATGCAACCAATATAAAAATTATTAACATGGTATTTTGGATCAATTTTTTGGTTTGAAGTCCCTGGAGTCTGTTTTCTATTTTATACTCACAGCATATATTAATTTAATCCAGCCCCATCTCAAGTGCCTGAAAGCCACTCGTGGTTATGACTTCCATATTGGACCACATGGCCCAGAGTTTCAGATCCGCTATAATCTGATCTCCAGACCTGTGGGTGCTTGTTAGATAACCAGGGAGTCTTTGCTTGAATGTACCCAGTGGTTCATTTTGCCACATAAAAGGCAGCAGACTGGATTTCTGGAAATCCTAGTTATTAGAAATGCTTCTTTATATAGAGTGGAAGTTGCTTCTCTCTAAGCTCCAGACAACGGTTCTTGTCCTGTGTTCTCGGCTGGATGAGTTCGAAACCTTTTCCCCCTGACAGCTCCACAGGGGCCTCAAGATGGTGATTTGTAATCCTTCCTCCCTGCTCGATCAATGGCTCAGCTCAGCAAACATTTATCAAGCTCCCACTATGCTGAGCTCACCACCTGAAGGAAGGTTATACCAAGACAGAAAGGTGGGTGGTGGATTTTTCCTCTCAGACCTGAAGCAGCACTTGCTGCTTAAGTTTTTCCAGAGAAACATTGCCCCGACCACAGCCTATGATGTAGGTGGCCTCTGCAATGCCAGGGTGTCCATCTCCGTATCTCTCCTTTATTTTCCTTCGCTTTGTGGACAAATCTGAGGTCAGAATCACTTGGGTTGAGAAGGTTGCACAGGATACTGATGAAATATTAGAGCAAAAAAGAAGGAAGTCCAGCAACAACAACAGTAACAGTGACAACTACACACCCACTGTGCACTCACTTTCTCTTCAGAGTCTCCTAGCACCCCTCAGAATAGGTGCTCTTTTCTGCTTTATCTGGATGACAGAGTTGCAGTCGAGAGAAGTGGAGTAGCTTGCCCAAGTCACACCTGGGCGAGGGAGGCACTGGGAACTGAATACCCACCTGTCTGAATCCTAAACCCATATTTCTCTCCCATAGATATCCAAATAAGCCACAATAGAGATTAAATTCTGCATTTAGCCTACTATTTCTCCCTCCCTTTCTGAGACATTTATTCATGCCAACCAGTGAGGGTGCAAAAAGCAGGCACAACCTCAGACTGGGAGCAATACTCACTCCAGTAGGAAGGGCTCTGAGCCATAGGAAAACGAAGGAGACTAACTTCAGTTGCCTGCTCTTTGTTTAATGTGATATTTACAATGATAACTTGGGGAGGCAACAGAGGCTGTGATAGAAAGGAAGGACCTGGGATCAGCCTCCCTGGTTTAGCCTGGGGGCCCCCACCGGACCCCCTGCTTGGCCTCGGGACACCCCATTCTTCTCTTTGAGGAATTTCTCTTCTGTGAAAGGGCCATGAAAAGAAAGGAAGAAAGGAGGACAGAAATAAAGCTGTGTCAGCATTTACTGTTGGGACAAAGGGAGCTGATGTTTGTGCAGGCCCTTGGCAATGGTGAAGACCACGGATGGTGATCATGGTGACGGTTGTTTTAGGCTAGATCATGTGAAATTGCTAACATTAGACCATTGCCAATCTACAAAAATGGTGATTTCAATATAGTTCAACCTTAGTACTTGCTGAAGTTTTTACCAGCTAACCATCCATCTGACATAATAGGATAACCAAGTTTTCCAAATACTAGGAATTGATCTTTGAATAGAACATTAAAAAAACAAAACAAAAATAAACACTAAAAACAAAAATAAACACTAAACCACCCCCATTAGCAAGACTAAATCCAGTGTTTCTCAAAGTATAGAGTGTGTGCCATTCTGTGGGCATAAAAAATCATTCTAGGTGGTCACCAGACCTGACATGAAATTACTTCAAATAACTTCAAATTTTATAGTGAAAATCAATCCTCTTTCAATTTCCTCTCATTTCTCTTATTACTCAAAGCTGAAGATCCCAGGGTGGTGTCATTGGCCTTTAACTCTAGCTAACCTCCAATTTAGACAAGACAGAACAGGTCTCAGGCTCAGACCTTCAGCAGGCCCTGATATCTAGGTTTTCATTGTATTTACTTTTACAGCCAATTAGGGAAAAGAAGGCCAGTTTTTCATTATTACTAAAGGTCTTACTGGAAAAGTTATTTATTTAGGTAAGAAGAACAATTTCCTTTAAAGAAAAACCCTAATGACAAATATTGCCCCACATGGTGAAGGTGATATGAACCTTCTCATGTTAAGAGGTATTGCCCTAATTAAAGGTCTGAGTGTGTGCGTGGGTGTGTTCAAATCACATGTCCCACAAGTTTATTTATCTAATCATAGAGGAAGTCCCTGCGATTCAAGTGTTTATGAACCAGGGTAAATCATTTTGCACAGCAAACAGCAGTGCATAATTAAAATCCCTCAACAATTAAAGGGCAAAGCTGTCATCTGTTATGAAACATTCACTGGTGTTTTAGTAAGGCAGCGAGAAGGTTATTTTAGGAACTCATCAAACTGTATCAACAGTCCCAAACCTAAGCGAAGTTTCTCTTTTCTTTGGGTAGGCAATGGTCAGCCAGATGACCTTAACTTGACTTTGAATCTGCCTTGCCATTGGCAACCACATTTAATGAGGGAAATGTGTAGAGAAGAGATAGGTACCTCAAATCCATTCTTAGCTGAAGAATCAGAATGAAATCAGCCATGCATAGGATGCCTACTGAAATCTCATAATCACAGGCATGAGGGTGAGGGAGAGTCTTTTATAGTACAGAGAAATCGAAATGGCAAAGCCCCTTTGAAGAGTTGTGTCCCTTTCAAAAAGATGGGGTTGTCCTACAAGACATCTAGCCTGGATTCTGAAAAAGCATCAAGACATCAATGACACGAGAGTTAAAACAAAGCAGTGGGGCAGTTCTAGGTTAAAGGAGATGAAAGTCATATGACTACCAAGTAAAATACATGCCCCTTGATTGGATTCTGGGTTTTAAAAATACATGGAAAGACAATACTGGGACTGTTGGGAAGAGGTTAGTATGGGCTGCATATAGGTAGTAGTGTATTACCGTTAAATCTCTTGGGGTGTGATAGTGGTGTTATTGCACAGTGGACTATGTTGGAAAATGCATTTGTTCTTAGGAAATACACGCTGAAATATCATGGTGCTAAAAGTTATTTTGCAATAGAAAATATAGAGAGATAAGCAGATATGATCAATTGTTAACGATGGGTAAATAGTTATCCTAGCATTATCAAGGCTTTCATTATCCTATTCTATGAACTTTCTACAGGGTGAAAAGCTATCCTATTCTATTAACTTTTCTTACATTTTCAAAGTAAAGAGTTGTGAAAAATTCTCCAACTGCACTGATGGGTTGGGGGGAGGTGAGGTAGGACTCCTTGTTTTGTGGTTTCCTTGCTTCTATGGAAATGAGAACTTGGCACTTTGAATAGAGCCCCTCAGACGTTCTGGTGTCAGCAAATGATTTCTCTTGAGCACATTCTTTGTGTGAACCAGGCTCATAGGGAAAACAATTACCTTCTGGCTTCAGAGGTACTGAGACCAGGGTAGCTCTTCTTGTATGGCGGATTTTCTTCTCTGCTGGAGCATGCTCTCCTGCTTCCCAGGTGTCTCAGGCTTAGCCACCACCCTCTCTCACCAGGGCGATGATTCTGAGGGTCTAAGCAGGTTGGCAAACAAATAGCACACGTGCTCATGCTCCCACACTTGTATCCATGGGAGACATCATGAGTTGATTTCAACACAACGATCCAGCCAGACACAACTAATAACTTGCAGAGAAATAGTCTCTTGACAACCTGGAAACCGCCCCTGCCCTTTTGCCCCCATTGTCAGGCAAAGCAAGCCTAAGTTTGAGTCACTCTAAACCTGATATGGATGGTTTCTTGGTCCTGATTGCAACTCATCCCTATCCATGACTTCTCTCACCAACATAATGAAACAAAACTTGTTCTGGCATAAAATCCCTTAAATATTTAGTGGGACCCTGGGGTGCTCCTTTGTGTTCACCAGGAATTGGCTACCACATCTGGGGAAGCTGCTGCTTCCATGGGTCCTGATACCCAGCTGATGGGGGCCGCATTCTCTCTGCCTGGAGCGCCTCTTGTCTATTCTCCTGGCATGAGAATTTCTTCCAGCTAGTCCATTGGGCCCTTGGTGCCAACTCTTTGAAAAAATAACTTTATCACCTGGCTGGTATGGCTTAGTGGTTGAGCATCAGCCTATGAACCAGGAGATCATGGTTTGATTCCTGGTTAGGACACAAGCCTGGTGTGGGCTCTATCCCCAGTAGGGAGCATACAGGAGTCAACCAATTAATGGTTCACTCTCACCATTAATGCTTCTATCTCTCCTTTCCCTTTCTTTCTCTGAAATCAATAAAAATATATAAAAAATAACTTTATTAATTAATTCAATGCAAGTGTAGCTTTTTAGTAAACTTACCAAGTTGTGCACCTGTAGTCGCTGCTCTGATGGGATCCCTCATGCTCACTAGTTGAAGCCTTTAGATTCAGACTGGGACTCACACTATTGGTGTCCCCAATTCCAAGGCCTTCGGGTCTGGATTGGAACTTCATCACCATCTTTGCTGGGTCTCCAGCTTGCAGATGACTGATCGTGGGACTTCTCAGCCTCCACAATCATGTGAGCCAGTCCTATGCATACTAAATCTTCCTACATATTAATGTATATACTAGAGGCCCAGTGCACAAAATTCGTGCATGAGGGAGAGGGGGTCCCTGCAGCCCAGCCTGCTCTCTCTCTAACCCAGAACATCCCTCTCACAATCTTGGACCTCTGGCTCCTAATCACTCACCTGCCTGCCTGCTTGGTCATCCCTAACTGCCCTTCTCTCCCCTTCTCCTCTTCTCTCTCCCCCTCCCCCCTAGTCTGATTGCTCCTCACTGCCTCTGAGTGCCAGTCTGATCGCCCCTAACTGTCCCCCAGTTGGCATGGTTGCCTCTAACTGCCTCCTTCCCCCCTCCCTCATCCCCTCACCCCCCCACCCCCCGCTGCCAGCCAGATTGCCCCCACTGCCCCATCCCTGCCAGCCTGGTTGCCCCAAAGTGCCCCCACCCCTACTGGCCTGGTCACCCATGAAGCCTGCTTGTTTAGTCATTTGGTCATCCCTCAATAATCCCCCTGCTGACCTGGTCGTAGCAGCCATCTTCTGAGGGTGTGAAAGTCAACTTGAATATTACCTCTTTATTATATAGGACTAGAGGCCTGATGCATGAAATTTGTGCAAGGGTCTCGGCCCTCGAAGCTCTGGCCTCATCTGGAAGGTCATCGAGATGGTGGTTCTGCTGTTTAGTCTAATTAGCATACTAACTCTTTATTATATAGAACCCTATTGGTTTTTTTTTTTTTTTTTTTTTAGATTCCTGACTAATACAGTTGTCATGCTGGAGAAAGGGTCATTTTCCCTTTTGATCTCTGTGAGTAAAGAGAAGAAGAAACACAGATGTGCTCTGGATTGCTGCACAAGTGTCCCATGGCTGGGGTCTGCAGGAGGGCCTGGGGCTCCGTGTGCAGCTGTTGGTGTCTTTAAAGATACCTTTTTGCTTATTTTTCTGTGGCTAATCCTGGTATGTCTCCAGGGTGGCAGGAGACACCCTGGCAGATGGAGTGGAGGTGACACCAATGGAGAGAAGTACCTGGAGAAATGCTCCACGGACAGGAACCGGGGTCTCCTTATCCAAAGCAAACGTGATGGAATCACAAGATCTTAGAGCTGGAGGAGATGGGAGGCACAGTGGGCAAGTTCTACACATCAGCCTGGCACATTTATTAAGCCCCTGCTGTTTGCTGGGCCATATTGTTTTCCTGCTCTGGAGAGCCCATACTCAAAGAGCCCTCTTTCAGTATCCGAGGCTGGACCACCTCAACAGTATCCCTGAAGGATGACCCTCCTTCCTCAACTGGATCACCTTCAGAGATAGAGCGCTCACTGCCTCACCTGGGTCAGGGGAGCCAAGATTAAGCTCTCCTGCAGAAATCCCACCGTGTGCAGAGATGACTCCTGCATTCTGACGAAGAGCATCAGGAAGAGTATGCATCTTCCTCACTTACCTTTTCTAAATAACAGGTTCTTATTAAAGGGGGATATGCAGGTGGCAGGGTTTGGATCTCTCTCCTTTGGCTGTTTTATTTTGTCACATGAAGTTTCTGGAACAATCTTTTAATTTTGCTGGCATACTTGATTACTTACTTACTTACTTATTCATTTATTTATTTTTTGTTAATCCTCACCTGAGGGTATTTTTTCTATTGATTTTTAGAGAGAGTGGGAAGGAGGGGGAGAAACATCAATGTGAGAGAGACACATTGGTTGCCTCCTGCACACACTCTGACCAGGGCCAGGCATTGAGCCTGCAATTGAAGTATGTATCCATGACCAGAATTGAACTCTCGACCCTTCAGTCCAAGGACTGACACTCTACCCACTAAGCCAAACTGGCCAGGGATGGCATACTTGATTATTATACTTTGGATTCTCTTCTCACTAATTCAATCAGGCTTTTGCCCCTTCACAGAGACTATACCTGCCAAGGCCACTGGTTCAGATTGCCACATTCAGTGGTCAGCATTGCTATTGTTATTATTTTTTCATATTAATAGCATTCAAAGCAGTAGATCATTCCTGTCTTTTTAGGAAAAACTCTTGCCTTTGGTGTCTGCTCACTGTCTTAGTTTTCCTCCTATTCATCAGCCACTACTTTACAATTTCACTTTCTCTCTGCCCTTCTCTGATCCTTTGCTATCTTCTGGCCCAGATGTGGACCAGCCAATTTCCCACTGATCCCTGGTTTCTCCTAGTTGGGATGGTGTTTAGGGACTACAGTCTGGGCGCTAGGGGTGCTCATTGTTCTTGGGTTGAACATTGCAGCTAGTCCTTTCATTGGTTAGAGCCAGGGACTTTTTTGGGGGGTTGAGGGGGGTGGGAAAGGAGGGAAGATATTTATACAGATACTTCAATTCTTACTAGGCCTTTTCTGACTAATGAGTTAAGTACCCTTCCAGTCATTCTTCATCACATCACCCTATTTTTTTTTTTTTTTTGGTGGGGGGGAGGGCACTACATTTTTTGGTATTGAGTGATTAATTGACATCAGAGTCTTTCCCCATCTTCACACCCCAGGATTCCCAGGGTCTGGCACACAATAGGTGCTCAATACATTGGGTTCAATGGGTTAATGAATAGCAAATATTTTTCTTGGGAAATGTTCCTCATTCTCATTCTCAGTCTCCCTCAGTAGAGGGCGCTCCTTGAAGGTAGGACCATCATTCAGTCATCTCTGTACCTGCCAGCCAAATCTAGGTTTGAGGATCCTGGAGCTTACAAAATTTGGGGGGTCTTCTTTAGGTAAAAGAATGCAGATATCTTACAAATATCATATTAGATAGAAAGCCTTGGAAGGGACCCATCTAAGAGAGGGCTCCTGAAGCTAAAGATTTCTTGGTTTCATGGAAAAACCATTTTTAGAGCTCATTAAATGTCTGCTGAATGAGTGGATGAGTCAAAGGTAGATTTTAAATGCCTGATTTGACTAGTTTCGCTTTCAGTGGGTAGAAACACAAAGAGAAGTGTAAGAATAGGACAGAACGACCTGCCCATTTTATTCTTGCACATAATTAGGATATATTTTTTTTTTATCTTTCCCACTTAAGGCACTTCCCACCTCAGGTCTGTGCCCAATGGGAAAGAAAATAATAGGCACGGTGGCATCACCAGGGCCACTCAGTGAGGCAGCTGGTGCTTCTGCCTTCCTGCTCTCCATCCCCCTCCGTTTGCTGACAGCACAGCTATTTCCTTTTGGAGAAGCATCCCCTGCCTCCCAGAGGGGGGTATGCACCCCAGGCCTGTCAAGTTAACATGTTTCAACCCCAGCTCCAGTCACCTAATGAAGTCACTTCCATAGTCTGTGTGCTGTGCACTAACTAGACGCTGGGCTAAGCATTTTATAAACATACATTTTATCTTCACCACAAGCCTTGGAGGGAAATAGAATGCCTTTTCCTACTTTACAGCTGGAAAAATGAAAGCACTGAGCAGTGAAGGCTATTGCTCAAGGTGCCCAGCAGGCAAGTGGTGGAGCAGGGTTTCGAACCCAGGTAGTCTGACTCTTGACCACCACATTAGGTTGCATCTCAAAATGTTCAGATGAAGGAGAAGACAGCCAAGCCAGTTCCCAGAGCCTTTAAAAAAATATTTTTATTGATTTTTTTTTACAGAGAGGAAGAGAGAGGGGGTAGAGAGCTAGAAACATCAATGTGAGAGAAACATCGATCAGCTTCCTCTTGCACACCCCATACTGGGGATGTGCCCGCAACCAAGGTACATGCCCTTGACCGGAATCGAACCTGGTACCTTTCAGTCCAAAGTCAGATGCTCTATCCACTGAGCCAAACAGGTTTCTGCAGTCCCAAGAGTCTTAATCCCAAGCCTCAGAACATAGGGGAGGATTTCTCTTTCCAGAGGAAAGGCAGCAGTTCAGACAATGAAAGCTGGATGTTTCCATGGCCACCGTGTAGAGCCAGAGAAGGTTACTGCCACCTGGGGAGAGACGGGGACCTCCCGGTGGAGACCTCGAGGAGGCGGTTGGCACCTCATCTCAGCCCATGCATGAGGTTCTACCTCCAGGCTTCTCACACACATGAGCCAAGATGTTCCCTTTATTGCTTAAGACAGTTTGAGTTGGGTTTTCCTTTTTTTGTGTTTGACCTCAAGACTTTTCACAGAAGGACTGGAGGAAGAATTTGGTCCTGGAAAGGAATGATGCTCCCAGGCCCTTGGGTCCCCTCTTCCTGCTGGCAGCTGGTGCATGGAGAGCACAGACAGTGGAGGCTGATGGCATGGGCTTGATTCCCAGTTGAGTTACCCCGGCCAAGTCCCTTAAGCCCTCTGAAATGGAGGAAGTTGCCTTTATGAGCGGTGGGTGTGGCTTTAATGAGATAATGTGGGTAAGAGCTCCTGGCATGGAGTACGTGCTTCACACACAGGCCCTCTGTCCTCTGCGTCTTCTCGAGTTCTTTCTTTACTGGCTCTGTTCATCAGTCAGCGTCTTCCAGAGAAACAACCACTAGTGCGCGTGTAAACATTTTTTAATATATAGTTAAATAAATAAATAAATAAATAAATAAGCACATGTGTATATAATTTTATATATAAACGTATACTTAAATATGCATTCTGTATTTTCATTTCTTTAAGAAATTTAAATCCCTTGGGCAGGCAAGTCAAGGGACCTCTTGCACAATGGCAGGGGCTGGCAAGCCCAAAATCTGTGGGGTAGGCCAGCAGTCTGGGAACTCAGGCAAAGCTTCTATGTTGTAGTCTCGAGGCAGAATTCCTTCTCCAGGAAACTGTTGTGGAGCAAAGTTGAGTGAATGACCACTGGAGCCCAGACCAAATTAAAACTTAAGGAGCCTTAATTAGCCAGCTGGGTGAGTGACTAGCTGGGCCACTGCTCTGCCATTCTCCATGCAGGGGATCCAGAGAGCAGCAGCAACCCTTTGTGCAGGGCCACTTTTAAACCCATTTACCACATCCCGTTTTTTCAGAACAAGTAACCCAAGACAAAACAGTTTTTCCCAAGCAATATCAGGGCCATGCCATTGATGACCATATTATTCACAGGGTCATCCTGTTCTTCAGAAAGCTGACAGTGTTCTGAGAAAGAAGGCCCACCATGCCTAGAAGGGGCCATGAGACCATATTTCAAGGCCTGGCCTGGTGTCAGCACTGACAACTCTATCTGGGGCATAGTCCATGGCCTCAGTAGTGCTCAAAAATTCCCACTCTATAACAGAAACCCCAGTTTTGTCATTTAGTCCTTCAATTGGTTAACTAAGGCCCATTTATGTTATGGAAGGTAATCTCCTTTACCTAACGTCAACTGACTGAGATGCTAGTCATATCTACTATACATTACCGCCACAGCAACATCCAGACCAGTGTTTGACCAAGACCACCAGGCCCCAGAGCCTGAACAAGCTGACATAAAATTAACTGCTCCATTTGCTGAGGCAGTTCCTGTGGGCCTCAGTTTCCCCATCTGTGAACTGGAGACCAGTCCTGGCCTTGGCCTTCAAACCTCTCTTCTATAAATGGGAAGAATGGACAGGAGGGTGCAGGGGCTGAGTGAGGACGTGGCGAGGAGCAAGATGATGACTCTGGATGGAGAATCCTTGCTGCTGTGGGGCAGAAGACCTCTTGTTCCCTGAATCGCTGAGTCATCTCAGAGGAGGAGGATGTAGCATCAGAGCTCGAAGGTGGCTGTTGGCATGTACCAGAGCTATTTATATGACTTCCCCGCTCTTCCACAAGATGATTTCAGCCCCAGAAGGGAGAAGGCACAACCCTCCTGGTATAGCTCTGAGCACATAGACAGGCACAGTCTCTCCTAACCCTACACAGAGGCTCCGTGCTTGCCTGGGAGGCCTCCCTGGAGGGAAAGGAGGCAGAGAGGAGGAGGAGGAGGAGGAGGAGGAGGAGGAGGAGGAGGAGGAGGAGGAGGGTGACACAGATAATGGCCTGTTTTGTGGGAAAGAACACACACACAGTCACACACATTTGCAAGGTGGAGAGTAATATTTGCATCCTGGTTCTGATATTCCCTCACTGTTCTGGCTTGGGCAGGCAAGTCAAGGGAACTCTCTGGCCCGCAATCTCTTCATCTGTGAATGGGACATCATAGTAACAATACCTTGTGTGCAGGGATGTATTTAGGATGACACCAGATAAGACACGTGCAGGGCCTTTCATTTCCTACTGTGTCTGCATGGCCTGGGGGCTCGATGCATTTGGTCATGTTCACTTCACGTCTTCTGGGTCCCACACTCAACTCTGAGGTCAAGTTCAGCTCTCAGACGTCCTGGGCCTTGGTGTTTATGTTTATTTTTTTTTTTTAAAAATATGTTTTTATTGGTTTTAAAGAGAGGAAGGGAGAGGGAGAGATAGAAACATCGATGAGAGAGAAACATTAACTGGCTGCCTCCCACATGCCCCACACTAGGGATCGAGCCAGCAACCTGGGCCTGTACCCCGACTGGGAATCAAACCGTGACCTCCCGGTTCATGGGTTGACACTCAACCACTTAGCTGCACCGGCTGGGAAGTTTATGTTTATTTTTAGCAGGAAAATGTTATGCTATGGAAGGGAAGAACTATTAATGAACATATTATTCAATAATGGGAGATAATAAGCAGCTGCCCTAATTGTGTTACGAGTCTGTAACTTGAAGCTTATACCGTGATTAAAGCTCAGCGTTTAAAGTATGTTAAAGTGGGAGCTCAGGTTCTCAAGTGCAGGAAACAAAAAAAGAACAATTGCCTGAAAGTGGTGAAATTAACATCCCTTCATTCGTGGCCTTCTGAAGAGTTTTCTGATTACAGGTCCTTCATGGCTCACCCAGACAATTGAGGGTGGGGAGCGAGATCATTTCCACCAAGCGATGAAATGCCTCACAGAATCATTCTTGGTATTTGAAAAGGCCAGATGGTGAGCATGGATGTTCTGAATGGTTTGAAGGTCACGGAGTGTGTGTACCTTTATCCCTTAGTCACCTGAGCAGTTACCTTAGTAACCCCAAGAGGCAGGCGCCATGATGCCTGTTTTTGCAAATGGGGCCACTGAGGCCCGGGGTGATGTGACCAGTCCTAAGGGGCAGACCAGAGCAGGGAATTGTCCAAACCACAACCCAACCTGCCTGCTGAAGACCAAATGAGCTGCAAACAGAGGCATTTTAGAGACCTGCTCTGTGAAGGGCGGGGCCATGGAAATTTCTACCTTCGAAGGGCTTTATTATATAAAATATGTATGTTTTTATTGATTTTTAGAGAGAGGAAGGGAGGGGGACAGAAAAATAGAAACATCAATGAGAAAGAAACATCATTGATCAGGTGCCTCTTGCAGAGATCAAGCCTGCAACCAGGACATGTGTCCTGACTGGGAATTGAACTGTGACCTCCTGCTTCATAGATCAACGCTCTACCACTGAGCCACGCCGGTCGGGAGAATGGCTCCTTTTTTTTTAAAAAAAAAAATTATTATTTTTTAAAAATATATATTTTATTGATTTTTTACAGAGAGGAAGAGAGAAAGGAATAGAGAGTTAGAAACATCGATGAGAGAGAATCATCGATCAGCTGCCTCCTGCACATCCCCTACTGGGGATGTGCCCGCAACCAAGATACACGCACTTGACTGGAATCGAACCCAGGACCCTTCAGTCTGCAAGCTGACGCTCTATCCACTGAGCCAAACCGGTTTTGACGAATGGCTCCTTTTTAACAGCCCTCAGGCCAGTGTGATGTGTTTAGGTCTGGATTGCAGCTCACAGGCCAGCCACACGTTAGTTCTGAGCCCCGATTCTACCCCTCCTGTACCTCCCTGTCTGAGCCTGTTTTCATTTGTGCAGAACAGCTAGGTTTCCCCAGGCCAGTGCCCCGTGAATGGGCCTGAGATCTTGGCCTTGGTAAGTAGTTATGCATCATGCTTATAATTACTTTCTTTTATGGCTAACAGTTATGGCTTCCTAATTAGGGGAGTGATATATAACTTTATTTAAAGTAAACCCATTTAAGCTTTTTAAGATTGTGTAGATATAAAATGATTTGAATAGATAATAGAGATGGTAGCAGATATGACAATAACAATAATTGCAAAGGTTTATTGAAGACTTACGAGGGGCTAGCCGTGATTCTAAGCACTTTCTGTTTAGCTCATTTAATCCTCCAACCATTGAGGTTGGTTACTATTAACCCCGCTGTAACAATGGAACAAATGGAGGGACAGAGACTTTTATTTATTTATTGAAAAAAATTTATTTTTATTTAAAAAATATTTATAGTTGAAAGTATGACATGTCTCCCCTTTTTTTTCCTGCCATTGACCTCTTCTAGCCCACTCCCCCCTCTCCAGGCCTTTACTGCCCTATTGTCTGTGTGCATGGGTTATTCATGTATGCAGAAAGTTCATTGAATAGTCTTTTCCTACCCACTATTCTCTGCCTTCCTGGAGGGACAGAGATGTGACTTTCTCGCTAAAGTTGTGTAAGTGGCGGAGCTGGGATTTGAACCCAGACCCCTGACTGCAGAGTTCGTACTCCTATGCAGTTATGCATGTGGGGTACAAGTGAGTGGTATTTATACCGGCTGGAGTTGTATCTGGGGTGACAAGTTTCCTCCAGTTTGCTGGGATTTTCTTGGTTTTAAACCTGAAAGTCCTGTGTCCTGGGAACCCTTGTCACTTTGTTATGCCTCAGTCTTTTCCAATCTCTTTTGAGATCTGATCACTGTAAATGCCAGTGATATGAGCTAAGTATAAGTCACCCAACAAAACATGCCAGCTACCTTCTGCACACCCCCTGCTGGGGATTGAGCCCACAACCCGGCATGTGCCCTGAATGGGAATCGAGCCAGTGACCTTTCGGTGCAAGGGGCTGACACCAGCCAGGGCAAGGACCATATCGTAGCTTATTAAACCAGTTTCTCCCTGATGGACGTATGGATTGTGGGGATTAAACACACACCTCTCCTAACTGTGTAAGTAACATCCAGAAACAACAGAATAAAGTGCCTGACTGCTGTATGTGTAACCAACAGTGGCACTTGCCTAATGGATATAAACAATGGGGTGAAAATATGCCATATTTCCATTGACAGCAGAGTAAACAATTGTCATATTGGGATGTATGGGTCGATGTTTCTCTCTCATCGATGTTTCTAACTCTCTATCCTTCTCCCTTCCTCTCTGTAAAATATCAATAAAATATATTAAAAAAAGAAGATTTTAGGGCAGAGTGAGGAGGGGAAGAATAGTAGGAACTGAGTTCAGAAAGGTAATGGCATCCCAGATCCTGCAAAGACCATAAAATAGTGTCACTA
Source organism: Pipistrellus hanaki (assembly GCF_964339955.1). Classification (NCBI taxonomy): domain Eukaryota; kingdom Metazoa; phylum Chordata; class Mammalia; order Chiroptera; family Vespertilionidae; genus Pipistrellus; species Pipistrellus hanaki. The sequence goes on along the minus strand of NC_140506.1, from coordinate 85,128,346 downwards.
CTCCCCCAAGTATGCAGAACCCCACACTCCACCCTTCCACCCTGGCCAATACAAACACATTTAAGATAAAATGCAACACGTTTATCTATTGGATGGATGAATAATGGTGCCTCCTTTTTCTAACTGGCACTTCTGGATCGCAGGTGAAGTTGGAATCTTTCCTGATCTCGATTGCCTATGCTTACTTCCTTTCCTCCCCCAGGATCTAACCCCCATAGGTTCAAAGAAGAAAGCTTGATATTTCTGTAGGGACCTCACAGAACGTGGGATACAGAGAGGCAGTCCCAGGCTTTTTATTCCATCGAGTGTGGACACATCTATACTCTGTAAGTTCCCTCCTCCCCTCTCCCACCGAAGAGCCCTAATCAGAATGCAGTGAGTGAAACGGATGCTGTATAGGAATAACCTTGAGTCTACTTGAACAAGCATTTGCAACATTTAGCACTTTTTAAAGTTAGCAATAGATTACTTGGCAATACAGCCCACAACTGTTTGCAACACAGCATATCTTGGTTGATTATTGCTGGCACAGCATGGACACTGTGTGTGTGTGTGTGTGTGTGTGTGTGTGTCTTGAATGAGAAAGAGTAGACCTTCATTGCCCATCTCCCTCAGGGCCGTGAGGTTACTTATCAGGTACAAGCTACTTCGGCCCATCTCATGCACCGGCCTCAGGTGACTCTGCAGCCTTGGAGTCGACTCTAGCTTAGGTGACCTTGGGCCTTCCCCTTTCCCGCCAGCTGGGTCACCTTCCTGGGAGGTCTTCCCAGAGGGCTCTCTTGGCCTGGGGCCCCCAGCTGCCTAGTACCTTGGGAGCCTGGTCATGGCCATGTGAAAACAGAAGCAGAGACCAGGGTGATGTTTCCATGAGCCAAGGAAAAGCAAGATTGCCAGCCAACCAGCAGAAGCTAGGAGAGAGGCCTAGAACAGACGTCTCCTCAGAGCCCTCAGGAGGGACCAGCCCTGCTGACACCTTGACCTTGGACTTCTGGCCTCCAGAAGAGTGGACAATAGATTTCTGTTGTTTGAATCACTCAGTTGGTGGTACTTTGCTATGGCAGCTCCAGGACCCCAGTACACAGACAAATGCAGGAAGCTAAGAAACACGGACAGACAGCACTGCCTTCTTTTCCTGGTGACTCATTCTGTCTTCAAGGTGTCCTCGGAACTGCATTCACAATGAGGGTCTCCTGACTGGAGGGTACCCACGTCATTTTGAACTTTTGGATGGCACAAAAATTTGTGAATGGTGAGGGCTGGGGTAGCACAGTTTCCATGGTGATGTGAGAAGCCAGTGCCAGCACCGAGAGTGGCAAACACGTAGGTGGTTTTAAATGTAGGGTCTTATTTGAAGAAAGAATGGCCTTAAACTGTGTAGGGGGAGAATGAACCCTAAAATGTATGAGGGTGTCATTCCAGGTGATCCAAGCTGGGATTCCTTTGATCACAGCAGTTTATGTAATGAGTCCTGATGTGTGTATGCATGTGTGTGTGTGTGTATGTGTTCATGTGCCTGTGTGTCTCTGTGTGTTTATATGTGCTTCTACATTTCCCTGAGTGTATGGGTATATGTATTTGCATAGGTGTGTGTATGTGTTTATGTGTATATGTCTTTGTGTGCAGATTTGTGTATATCTCTGTATGTATGTATGTGTACTATACATATGTGCTTGAAACTCATTTAGGACTTTCTAGTGTATAGGAATAGAAAGCCCTAAATGAGTTGTGTGTACTAAAGTATGCACATGCTCATATATCTGGGTGTCTATGCATACATCTCTCTGCATGTATATTAGTGTGCATGCAAATGGGTCTTTGTGTATTTATGCATGTGTATCTGTTTATATATGTATGTTTCACATGTGTTACATGTGGTTATACAAAATATAGGTTGCATGTGTATACCTGTGTATGTGCGCTCACACATCAGTATCTTTGTATACATGTGTTTACATATGTGACACGTGCATGTGTAAATATGTGTATATATATGTGCCTATGTGTCTTTGTGTTTGCATATGTATGCCTGTGTGTCTCTGTGTGTGTCTCTGTGTGCATGTGCTGTTATTCCCCACTCCCGTACCCTAGGCAGACATCACTAGTCAATCACAGCAAGACTCACACTCCTGTGAGGGGCTTCTCCTACTGCTGGCTGTGAACTGGGCTTGGCTGCAAGAGGAAACCAGCGTGCCTTCCCAGGTCTCCAGCATCAAGGTCAACAAGCTGCTCAGGCCGACATGCGAGGCTTTTCCGAGCCTGTCTCTTTATTTCCTGCCTCATTCAGTTCCCTGAGCTCCAACAGGCTCATTCCTCACTGAGCTTTTGAACAGGTTTCTTCTCAGCGAACAGGGTCATTACGCATATGGTTTCTGGAATTAACCTCCATGGGGTCAGTTCCTGATCTGATTTGGGCAGCTTTGAGTAAATCATTTAACAACATAGCCTCGCTTTTCTTATTTGCAATTTGCAGATGATAATAATAATATCTGCTTCCCAGGGTTGATGTGAGGGCAAAACAAGATCATTCATGTAAAGTCCCTGGTACACAGAATGCCCTAAACGAGTTGTGTGTGCTAATGTAATATTGTCACATCTGGTTGGCATCTGTTTCTCTATTGAACATCTGTCCACTGACTCCACTATCCATCCACTTCCTGTCGGCCCCTGGCCTCCCCCTTTCCCTTTAAGTTACCTCCTCCCCCGATCTGTCCTTTCCTGTCCTAGCCTCTCACAGGGCCACCATGCTGCCAATCTCAGGGAGGCCACAGTCACCTGCCTTGCTGGAGCTCTGCTGGAGGGGCCCCCACCACAGAACACAAGGTGACAGGTGGCCCCTCATCATGTGCCACCGATGGTCCTATTTCCATGGACTTCCAGTCACACAGGGGACAAACCTTCCCGTATCCAGGAGACCGAATGCTCCTGAAGGCCAAGGTCTAGCCTTAGTCACCACTGTATGCCCAGCACCCCAACACAGTGCCTGGCACATACTAGATGCTCAATGAATGTGGGCGGAATGCACGGAACAGGAAAGGGCTGAGATCCCACTTGGTCTTCCTCTTGCAGGGAAGAGGTCAGCATTGGTGGTCAGTAATGGGTAAAATGTTGAGGATCCCATGGAAGATTCATGGGGTTGAGTGGAAATAGAGTTTGGCCTGAAGTTTTCTGCCTCAACCTGTGTCCAGGAGGCCTCTGAACAGCTCACCTGCTGCCTAATAGCTTCCTTTAGTGCCCTCTGTGGCTAGCCACCAGCAGGACAGGTTTCCCGGCATTGGCAGCATTGCTGCTTTAGACTGGGGGCTGTCCTAGGCACAGTAGGATGGTAACAGCATCCCTGGCCTCCACTCACTAGATGCCAGTAGGGCCCCCCCCCCCAAGTTACCCCCCTCCCCTACCAGGAAAGTTCTGGGCAAATTGAAACGGGCTGGTTGTGATAACCCAAAGCATCTCCAGACATGGTAGAATAGTCCCAGGAAGACAGCATTACCCCAGCTAAGATCTACTGGGTCAAGAGCAGTTGTGCCTCAGGCCCTGGCTGGGTGATAGCCGCCTGGCAAGGAGTGAAAGCTGGGAAAGGCGAGTCTGTCATTCCATTTATGTAGCAAATCAATAATTTAGGGCTTTGAGAGTTGGCCTGTGGGCAGCAGGGATTCTTCCAATGACCGACCCAAATCTTAAGGCATGAACTTGGACCTTGGGGGACAAAGACGAAGGCTGGGAGCTCTCGGCTAATGTAATATTCCCTTTCTGGTATCTGGTGAGTAGTGACTGGGTTACGTTGGGAGGGGAAGGGTATGGGGCCGCCTGGGAGATTTCTGGGATTTTTGAGATTGTGCAATGTGGACAAGCCTCCCTCTTTTGGATCCGGATGACACTCAGGACAGCGGCTTCCCTCCCAGAGCTTCCCTCTCTCCCACCCCTCCCCTGATGGACTCAGCTCCATGGACCCCACTTGGGCCAGACCCTCCAGGAAGACTTCTCTGACACCCATCCTCTAAAGCTGGGCGGAGGTTCCTCTGAGACCTTCACCCCCATGCTCACCCCATCACAGTCCTCAGTGCATCGAGTTCTACTCGGTGACTTGTCAGTCTCTGCCCCACGGCCATGGCCTCTGGTTCTTGTCCAACTCTGAACTGGGTCCCAGTGCCTACACATGGGCCCGCCACATAGTAGGTGGTCATCTCTTCACTCAGTGCATTTTGCTGATCACCTACCTGGGCCAGGCACAGTGGTGCTCTAACAAGGCACAAAGTTACATCATTTCCAGCCACAGCAGCAGCCACAAAGGGTGTCAGAGCACAGACAGAGAGGGGCCACCGAGCCCAGTGGTCAGGGTTGAGCCTTGTAGGGTGTCCTGTAGGGTGACCAATCAACTCAGTTCCCCCAGAACTAAGGGGTTTCTTGGTTAATTGTTACAAGCTGGTTATTTTAGCGCTGGCACCAGCCTAGGAGAGTTACAGTATATTACACAAGTGAATCCTCAGAACAACCCTGTACAGTCAGTACCAGTGTTAACCCCATTCAACAGGCTAGAACCAGGTCCTAAGAGTGTAGGGACAAGTTAGGGGCAGGGCTGGGTGGGAAGCCCGGATTCTGTATTGATTTGCTGTATTGATTCTCCGGGGCTAAATGAAGGTACAATGAGCCACCAGGCTCTTTCCCGTGTGTGTGTGTGTGTGTGTGTGTGTGTGTGTGTGTGTGTGTGTGTAATATTGAGCCTATATCCATCCATTCCCTGGAATCTGTGGGAGATTCTGGGAGTCTAAATGGCTCCCAGGCCAGGCAATGGAACCTCTGGGTTGAAGCATATCAGATTTTTATTTGGATTCTCACTTCATCCTGTGAAGTAAAACCTACCTGTTTACCATGGAGGAAACGGGGACCCAGAGAGGTTGAATGACTGGCCCAAGGTCACACAGTGATGAACTCATGACTTTCAGCTCCTGATCCGTTGCTGTTTTGGGCTCTGGGTTAATATACAAACTCTAGCATCCAAATCAGGGCTCTGCTAGTGACAAGCTCTATGACCTCGGCCAAGGCATTCACTTTTCCAAGCCTCAATTTCCTCATCTGCCAAATGGGTATAACTCTAGGCTTCCTCTTAGGGTTATTTGGAGGCGCCAATGAGATGGTCCATGTAAAGAAGGCTCTTAGCAGTACATGCTAAAGCTCCCAGGGCACAGTGACTGCTACCTTTAAGTCCCCCAAATACACATTCCTTTGCAGGGCACAGTCCTGAAGCTAGAAGCCAAGGGATCTGTGATCTTACACCCTCATGGCCAGAACCAGTCTCCAGGTTCTACAGGTTCTGAGGAGATGCCCAACTTCTCAGAACTGCCTATCCCTCCTTGCCTCCTGGGCACCCATCTTCCAAATGCAGCTAAAATTGGCCCTCGAACAGCTTTCACAGAGCACGTTGCAGTTTTTTTGGGCCTGGAGAGCCAGTTTCCATAATGAAAGTGGCACAGAAGGAGAGACCCAGCTAAAAACAGCCACCGCCCAGACTGATGTGAACAGGATGCAGCCTCCCCTGTCATTTGGGGACTGTGGACGCTTCGGCTTCCGCAGCAGCTTCTCCCCGCCCCCACCACTAGGTGGCAGCATGGCATCGCGCGGCGGGGACCGCGCCCCAGGACCGTAACCAAGAGCCACTTGTGAAAATGATGCCCATAAAACACGCACCAGCCACAAAATTCCCCACTAAATTACTCCCCTTTTATTTGGGGCAGTTATTTGCATTGCAGGGCCTCCGCGGAAGCATCTCGTCTCAGTGCCTCAGAAGCAAAGCTGAAAGATTGTCTGAGCACCGTGGTGTCCCTGCAGCAGGCTTGTTCCCCCACCCGACCGGACTTAGGGCGCCACTAGGCTTTGGGTCCAAGGCCATAGCTGAAGTTTTGAATTTTCCAGAGGAGGGAGCGTAGATTGGGTGGGAATGCACCAATGTGAGGCTCATGGTTCTGCCTTTGGTGGCCAGTTGCTTCCCTGTCTGGGCTTAGGCACTGAGTTTTGGCTCTGGCTTGTGGCTGTCTTGTTCTCATGCCACTAAATCATCTGGGGAACAGGGCATCCCTGAAGCCCTCCCCCTGGGCCACAGGGAGGGATAGATGAGTCACAGATGCGGGTTTCTTATAGCACTGCCTGCCGCATAAGGACTCCAGTGCCGGCTGTGCTCTCCGTGTGTACTGGGCCAGGTATGTAGCAGTCCCCTGAATGGTGAGACAGAGGGGCCGGAGACCAGGACACAGGCTTTACTATAAAAGAAGGACCCCGGCCGGGCTGCCTTCCAAGGGGGGAGAGAGCACATGTGCAAGGGTGAAGGCCCCTTTTGAGGGGAGGAAAGGGAAGGGATGGGGCTTAGGGCACTCGGCACACGCTGATTGGTGGTTACATAATTAGGGACTTAGGAATCGGGGGCTTAGGGTATTTGGCAGGTGCTGATTGGTGGTATAATGCACAGTCCATATAAGGTGCCTGGTTAGGCGCTCAGGAATGTCCAGGCTGCAGGTGGAGTTTACGTCATTATCGGTCCATCAGTTGAGGGAAGGGTGGATCTATCAACCCCCAACAAGCAGTAACTCACGGGGCCTCAGTAGTGCCCTTGGTTGGGGGTGGCAGGAACGATCTTCAAGGCGGAGCTGTTCAAAGGGCCGGCAGCATTGCTAACACCTGTGCTTGTCAGAAACTAGACTCTCCCTTCACAGCATCTCCGAGAATTTTGTGGCGCACTGAAGTTCGAGGAGCGCAGCTATCAGGCGCCTTTCAGCCCCTGAGGCCTGGGATTGAACCCATGCCTGCGTGAGCTCCAGAAGGAGAGACCCAGCTAGACAGCTACCAGAGAGCAGCCCCCAAGCAGCGCCTGCATTTTAGCATTTCCTCCTGCGTTTCTCCAGCGGCCTGGGCTCTCAGCTGTGAAGGGAATGGGGGTTGGGGATCCGGAAGGGGGTGATGCTGCAGTGGGCAGGCTGCATGCTACACACTTCCATCAGCTCCCACATGTGGGTCCCTGTCTCTGGACACAGCACCCTCCCCATCACCCCCATGACCAGAAACAGACTTTGTCTGAGATTCTCTCTGGCCCTTCCTACCCTGAGCCCCGTGGATCCGGCCACCATAATGCTCGCACACGCCAGGCCCCCTCTGCGGCCCTCAATCTTGTTCTCCGTCGTCCGGCTCTCTTGGGAGCTATCCCCTCTGTCCCCTAACTGTCCCCCTGTCCGCATCTCCTGATCTCCCCTTCACCCCTACACGCGTCTGCCAAATCCTCTCCCGCGCTGGCCTTGGACCGGGTTTCACTCCTCTGTCCAAACTCCTGCGCTCGCCCCACGGCTCCATCTCAGCTTCCTTCTTCTTCTTCTAGATCAGCCACTTCACATCATGCCCAGTCCAGCCCACAGCCTGCTGTAGATAACATGCTACTGGTACACAACACGCCCGCTGGATGATGTGTTGTCTATGGCGCTGTCAGGTTGCAAGGGCAGAGGTGGGTAGCTGCGACAGAGACCCTAGGCCTGCAAAGCCTAAGGCGGTTACCATCTGGCCATTTTCAGATGCTGATGATTGATCTCTGTCCTAGATCCAGCCCATGCTGGATGGCACCCTGTGCTGGTCCCTCACTCACACTCCACACTTTTGAGTCCCTGGCCCACTTTTGCCAGGCGCCATCCTGCCGGCCTTGGGGGGCCCAGCTCCAAGCAGCCGCCCTGGGCATTCCTTCCTTAAGCACTCATGCGTGGGCCTGGCGTGCTGGTGCTGGGATGACGTCCTTGCTCCTAGGGGCTCACGAGCTGCTGACTCAGCTGCTGATCAGAAGGACCTTTCAGGTCTTAAGGTAGCTGCTGAGGCCTCTCGTGTTATCATTGCAGCGTCCTGCTGGCTGAGGCTAGGGCTCCACAGCACTTAGGGCCACACAGGGCAGGTCACCATAGTCCTTTTGAGGAAATGAATGGATTTCTTTTCCCGGGTCCCTTTCTGGGTCGTCGCCCTGGGGGGCCGGGCTCCGTCTCCCCTGGGCAGCCTGCTGCCTCTGGGTTCCCGTGCAGGCCGGATCTGCAATCTCGGCGCTTGCCCACTTTTATATGCAAATGCATTGCCGCAAATCTTGTTAGAATGCAGATGTCGACCAACCGCAGGTCTGGGATGGAGCCCAAGGTTCTGCATTTATAACAAGTTCCTGCTGGGCCACAGACCACACTTGGAGTAGCAAGGATTGGCTTTGTCCAGACCAGCAGAAAGGACGTGGGGTGGGGAGACAAGGGGCCAGTCTCTCCGGGAGATTTTCCTGTGCAGCCAGCAGGAAACTGAACGTAGAGCCACCAGCCTACGACTGCGAAGCTTCCTTCCAAATGTCCTCCCCTCCCTTCCAGCATCACTGCCACCTGCACGGTGGTCCTCAAAGTGTGGGCTGCGACCCCAGCACCGGCAGTGCCTGGGGACTTGTTATAAGGAGTGTGCCAGGTTCTACCTCGGAGCCACTCACAGGCTGGAGCACACTGTCCTTCGAACATCTGATCCTGGCCCACCTGTTGGCTCCTGCCTCATCTCCCTGCCCCTGGCCAACCCCCATCCAATTCGCCCTCTATTCTGTAGTGACAGTGAGTTTCCAGAAATATCAGTCTGACTAGAGTGCTCATCTGCTTACAGCCATCCAAGGCTCCATCGCTGTCCAACCCGCAGCAGAGCTTCCAGGCTCTCTGAGGTCTGAGCCCTCCCAGGAGGTCCCCAGCGTCTGGAAGGACAAACATGAAAAATGGGGAGTTATTCTCCACCAGGTGCTCTGTTAGCAGGGACTGGAGGGAGGCCTTTTTAATGGTCTGGAAAAGGTTTCTTCCTTTCTTTCTATTTTTTAAAATATTTTATTAATTTTTTTACTGGGAGGAAGGGAGAGGAATAGAGAGTTAGAAACATTGATGAGGGAGAGACATTGATCAGTTGCCTCCTGCACACTCCCTACTGGTTCTGTGCCCGAAACCAGGGTACATGCCCTTGACCGGAATCTAACCTGGGACCCTTGAGTCCGCAGGCCGATGCTCTATCCACTGAGCCAAACCGGTCAGGGCTGGAAAGGGTTTCTGACTTTCTCTGCGCTCGCCAGGAAGTTCAGCACTCCAGAACTCTCTTGTTATTGGGAAATATTTTGGGGAAAACTCTGGGTCCTTTACCTCTTGTTCACGTTGTCCTTCAAGCTGCTCGCACAAGTTCCGGGGCATAAGCGCAGGGAAGAGCCTTGCACACGACTTTGCACCCTCCAGCCTTCCCTTCTCTCCTAGCCATCAGCTCCCGCCAGCTTGTCCAGGAGCTTATACCGTATCTGACGTCTGGGTCTCATGCCCAGGGACTCTGCTTTCGTTGGTTTGGGGGGCTGCCTGGATACTGCGGTTTTTAAAAGCACCCCAACCTCACCCTGATGAACCAATGGCAGCCAAGATTGAGAACTGAATTTGGCCTGAGATCTGCTGTCGGAGTGCAGAAAGCCTATTTACCTGGAGCTGGAAGAACTGTTTTCTTTGCTGGAAGAATAGGGTGTCTCTGGGCCTGAGCCCCGCTGCTGCTTCCTATCTGACACAAGGCTGGGGGACCTGGATCTTACGGGCATCCAGCTGAGCCCACCCAGCGGGGCAGCGGTTGGATCTAACAGTGACTGCATTCTACACACATTCACTCATTTCATCTTTCAGGATACCTTCCTGGCCAGGTAGGTGTTATTATCTTGACACCACAGACCAATAAACTGAGGTTTGGCGAGCTTTTCATAGGCTACCTTTCATCTTTGCTGCCTGGCTGGTGTGGCAGCTCAGTGGTTGAGTGTCAACCCAGGCGCCAAGAGGTCACTGGTTTGATTCCTGACCAGCGCACATGCCCGGATTGTGGGCTCGATCCCCAGCAGAGGGTGGGCAGAAGGCAGACGATGATGTGTTTAGTTGATGTTTCTCTCTCACTGATGTTTCTATCTCTCTCGCTCTCCCTAAAATCAATTAAAAATATATAAACAAAGAACTTCCACCGTTGCTGAATGTGTCACATCCACTTCCTTACTGAACGACAAGAGACACAGATCTTGTCATAGCTGAAGAAGCAGAGACTCAGAGAAGCGCAGTTACGTGACTAAGGTCACCCAGCTCTCGGAGGAATATGAAGTTGGCTTTGAGGTCCAAGAGCCCTTTCTGAAATAACCCTGAACTCCAGCCCCCAGCCCTCTCTAGCTTTCATCTCTAACACTGAACACACATTAAAGACCAAAACCGGTAAGCGGGTGCAAGGAAGCTGTAAGGTAGGGTTGTATTCAGGTTTTCCCTGGTTCGTCCCAGCAGCCAGAGCAGGGAAGGTTCTAATTGTCATTTGAGGACACGTTGGAAATCGCGTTAGTAAAAATTACTTTATGTAATGAACTCTTAGATCAATCCTTGTTGCAATGAGCTGGAATTAGATTTTTTGCTCTTCTCATGTGTAATGCCTTCAATTCAGTGATGAATTACCGGAGTCAGCCGTTGTCTGGCATTCCAGGGCCGCGCCCGGCATGGTACAACGTCCTCGTTTGCTGCCCGATGCGGAGGGAAAGCAGACCCACTGGGGTGCACTTTTTAATGCCGCAGAGCTGTTTGATTCAGGCTTTTTCTTTATTCAGGGAGAATGGGCCATTTGAGCACTTGGATTCATTTGTTTTAAAAATATCTGTGTGAATATTAATGACTCCACGCGCACGCATATATTTGTGTGGCTGAGGGCAAGCGCACCTCCTTCCAGTGTGTCTGTTTCCTGGTCTTTCAAGTGAGAGGATTAGATCAGGTAGGCTGCTGTTTGCCGAAATTCTGTAGATGGTATTAGGTGTTAAGAAAAAAATGTGTGTGTGTGTGTGTGTGTGTGTGTGTGTGTGTGTGTGTGTTTTAAAGGAAAACAATTAGAGAGATGTTAGGTTTTACAATGCAAATTGTTCCCTTTCTTCTTTCTCTTTCTGCCCCAGTCCATTAAGTAAGAACTAACCCTAACAGGCCTGCCCTCCCCGGGACTGTGGGAGCAGCCTTGACCCTTAGCACCTGTAACTGGACAGAGGAGGGGCTTGTCATTCTGTGGAGCATTTTCACCGGCTGGGGACGCAGCACCATCCAAATGCTGACTGCTTGCCCACAGTTATTGTGGGGACCTCACCAGTGAGACCTTGTGGGGACCTCACCAGTGAGATCCTTCAGCGAGGGCAAAGGAAGCACCTGTCTGACCAGGTGCCTGCACGCTGCCTAGTGTCTTCCTTGTGAGTGTTTCTCACTCTATCCCCAATATGATATTTTGACTAAAACACCCACTTTTTATTGTACTAATATGGCCACGTCCCCTTTATTTGGCTAGTATTTGCATGAGGTATCTTTGTCCATCCCTTCACTTAAAAATTTTTTTTTTTAAAACAATCTCCTTTAATGAGCTTGGAAAGGCTTACTCTTTGCTTGTTACTTAGGCAAACCAGATCCTTATTTCTTTCTAAATTCTTTATTGTTGAAAGTATTGCATATGTCTCCCAGCCCTCTCCCGCCTCCCAGCACAGGCCCTCACCCCCTGGTGTCTGTGTCCATTGGTTATGCTTATATGCACTCATACAAGTCCTTTGGTTGATCTCTTACATCCCTTCACTTTCAATCCTTCTGTTTTTATATTTTAGTGTTTTATTAAAAAAAAAAAAAAGAGTATATAGGTGGATTTCCCCCCACTGCAATCTGATAATCTCTTTAACCAGGGTGATTATACCATTTATATATGTGACTATTAACATATTTGGACTTGTTTTTCATTTTAACTTTTTTGGATTTCATTTATCCTGCCTGTGATATATATATGGAGAAAGAGAGAGAGAGAGAGAGAGAGAGAGAGAGAGAGAGAGAGAGAGAGAGAGAGGATATGAGAAAGAAAGAAAGAGAGTGGATCCTTGGTTCTTGAACTTAATTTGTCCCAGAAGGCTGTTTGGGAAGTGATTTGTTTGAAAGCTGAATCATTTTTTTCTCATTAGAAATAATGTAAGTTGAATTAATTCATTCTAGACCCCCAAATGATTCCCTGTTTTAACCTTTCTTATACAGTACATGTCTAATTGCTTTCAGCACTCAGTCCAGGGATGTCTTTCGGGTCAGTAGCAACATCTTTACTTACAGTCGCCAGCTAACTGCTTTAAAAAAATTTTTTTTTAAAAAATTGATTTCAGAGAGGAAGGGAGAGGGAGAGAGAGAGAGATACATCAACAATGAGAGAGAATCATGGACCAGCTGTCTCCTGCACACTCTCCACTGGGGATCAAGCTTGCAACCCAGTCATGTGCCCTTGACCTGAATTGAACCTGGGACCCTTCAGTCCACAGGCCAACACTTTATCCACTGAGCCAAACTGCTAGGGCTGTTAATTGCTTTTTGTTTATCCAAATCAGCAACAGTTTTTCTACCTCTTCAATTGCTCGGGGTCATTGTCTCTTTCACACCCTTAACAACATTAGCACTCGTGATGGCCTCTGTATGTTTCAAAATTGTGCTAATTATCCATCTCAGCCAGCACCAGAAGCAACAAACAAACAAACAAACAAACAAACAACAATAACAACAACAAACCATGAAAATATTCACAGCACTATGGTATATCCTGAGGTAGTAACAACTCCAGGTTTAGCTACTGGCATTTTTTCCTTGTTGGTGGCCTGGGAGATGCTTTTGTCTCTCAGCATGAAAGGGTTGTCAGGTTGAGAACTGAAATTTGTTCAACAACCGAGACATTTTTTTTCCTTTAACAACTTGGTTGAGAACTGATAGTTCCAAATGAGAGATGCTGGAGAATCGAGGTGTGACTGTATACATATATGGAGAGAGAAAGCGAGAGAGAATATTTTTCTTCTCTGGTCTGTAAAACTTAAGATTTAATTTTTTTCCCTCTCTCTTAGGATAAAGGTTAAAGCCCCTGGTTTTACTCTTTAAGTGGTTATCTTTAAATTTTCCTATGCACACGAAACTTCATAATCTTAGTGTGAATCTTGTGACTCTTACCAGCCCCTGCCCTGCCTGAACCTACAATGAATGTGGACTATTTAAAACCGAGTCATCTCCCTGCTATGCTGTATACTCTTGTTGCCCAGGACTTCAGTCCTGCCTTTTCATTAAAACTACTTATTAGATGATTATTTAAAAAAAAAATATATATATATATATTTATTTATTTTATTTATTTTTTTATTTTATTGATCTTTTTTTTTTTTTTTTCAGAGAGGAAGAGGGATAGAAAGCCAGAAACATCGATGAGAGAGAAACATCAACCAGCTGCTTCCTGCACATTCCCTACTGGCTATGTGCCCACAACCAAGGTACATGCCCTTGACCAGAATCAAACCTGGGACCTTTCAGTCCACAGGCTGACATTTCTCTTCTCCCAAGACACTGGTGCCAAGTGGCCTCTTCCTGCCAGTCTTGGTACCTTCTCTGGTTTCTCCAGTTCTGTTCACTCTGTTTTTAAAGTGCCAAATAGAATGCCTCCCTCTTTCTCAGCCCTGCTCAGCACCTCGGTGGAGGGGTCCTCTTGCTCCTTGTTTTAGCCCCAGATTCTGGGGTGGGGCAAAAATGTTTGCTGAGTTAGGGTGGAGGAAGGATTGGCAGATCTGAGGGCCCTTGCACCAAGACTGGCAGGAAGAGGCCACTTGGCACCAGTGTCTTGGGAGAAGGGAAGAGGGAGATAGATGTGAGAGTAGGAGCTAAGAAAATTAAGAGGGATCCACTCCAAACGACAGAGGGCTGAAGTGGGCTAGAAACAAGAGAACTGACTCCGAGCCTGTGTCCTCTCTCCTTCCAACTCAAAGCATCTGGGCACCGTACCCAACGTTAGCTTCCCCAGTGTCAGCTTGTCCCCGTGTAGTGTCTGCCCGATTCCAGCACTCAGTGTCTTCTCTAATGCTAATGTCTCCTGATCATGTCTCCAGTGACTTGATCATGCCTTGTCCCTTGAGCCTGGGGACCAGGCTTTTGTCTACCCACTTCTTTCCCATTGGTCAAGTTGTCCCAAAGGCTCCATCCTCACCTCTCAGAGAACTCTTCAGTCCTCAATACTTCCCTTCCCCATTCCTGAGGAGGGGAGATGGGTCATGGGGGCACCTGCTACCCAATCTCCCCTGCCCCTCTTGGAGCCCCCTAGACTTGAATGAAGAGTAGGCCAGTCAGTAGGGCAAAGCCTGATAGGAGCAGAATGACCGTGAGGATCTTCTGCTCAGAAGTGGCCAGCTCCAGAAGCAGGATTTCCAAGAAGGTGATGGAGAGAAAGGTGCCAGTTGCCATGCCCTTCAGCACAGACTGGGCCAGGTGGTGCAGTGGGTCAGCCGACTCTGCCAGGGCGGCATCCAGCCCCATGCCCAGAGATGTCATGCATGAGAAGAGAATGCCACAGCCAGCCACGACCTTTGCTCGCTGGTGGCCCTGTAGCAGCCTCAGGGACAAGCTGATAGCCAAATACCCTCATGAAGCAGCAAAGCCAGGCACAATTCCATGGCCCGAGCTTGGACTCGCTGCAGTCTACTGCCAGCCCCTTGAACACCGAGCGCAGAGCCAGGGAGAAGACCAGCACACAGGCACGCAGGGCTGCGGGAGCTGCCAGAGCTCCGATCGCCTGTGGGTGGCCTTGCCCATCAGGCCAGGGCTGCGGCCCACCATTCACTGTTCCAAGCAGCACCCTTGTCTCCTCTCAAGCTGTGGCACTGACTGCTCCCTGTAAGCCAGCATGATCTGCTCCTTCACCAGGACCGGGAAGATGGCCATGGCAAGGACAAACCCTTGTAGGGGAAACTGGAGCATCACATGCAGGACTGCCAGGGCCTCATCTATGGTAGCCAGGTAGTCAGGCAGCAGGCCCAGGAGGCAGGTGGGTCAGGGCTTTCTGGCAGAAGGCTGAGGTTTCTGGGTTCACTATGGGCCGGCACAGATGGGCACTGGATTACAGATGAGAGTGGCTACCAGGGCCCCAACTTCACCTCCAGTCCCATGGCCAGTGGGGGGATCTGAGGCTACTGCCTCTGGGCATTATTACACCAAAAGCTCTGGCTCTCCCCAGGGTCCCATGGTGGCTGTGGCTGCTCCAGGGGCTCTTGGACCTCGTGAGGGTCTCACTACACGACACCTGCTCGGTTCTGGCCTCCAGTTGGAACTCTGTTGATCAGAGAGGTGTCTGAGTTGATTTATGTTTTGGAAAAATCTCCTGGCTACTTGGCAAGAAGGAACTGACACGGAGCGTTGTGCAAGACTGCAAAGGAAGGCTCAGAAAAGGTGAGTAAGTCGCCCAAGGCAGCACAGCTAGAGAGGGATAGGAATGGGCTCCAAACTGCATGTTGGCTTGACTGAACCATCCTGGCTTTGGCTAATGTCTCTGATGAAGGTCTTTGTCTCCCTTCAGTTGCCGGAGGAGCCTGAAGCCACCACATCACTTGATTTCCCTCCAGAGTCCCATTCTCCGAAAAACTTCATAACTTTCATAATCATAAAAGAGAAATTCATTCTGGGTCTGGAAATTTTTCCAGATCAATCTGGGTCAACCTAATTAAAGCTAATAGAAGTGTGTGTGTGTGTGTGTGTGTGTGTGTGTGTGTGTGTGTGTAGGGCAGAACTTTCCCTTCAGTTATGATTTGCTTACAGTTTCTTTTAGGTCCCTATTGACTACTGTCCACCTGATACTAAATTACCAAAGCTTGGGCATAAAATTATTCCAGCTTTATAATCAGAACTCCAATCTGCTCCAACTGGTTCTGAGTGCTAAGTGAGCATGACAAGGGGCACCTCTCTTGGACATGACAGTGAATTTCATCCAGGGGCCTCCAAGGGAATCATGCAAAGTTGGACGTGTGAAGGTGATGCAGTAGGAACATGTAGTAGACTGTGAATGAGGAGGTCTGGGCTCTAGCTCCCAGTTGCCACTGATTTATAGGGTGGCCCTGGGGCAGTCTCTTCCCCTCTCTGGCCCTCAGTCTCCCCTTCCTCTGAATGGAGCTGTTTAGCCAGAGCCAAGGTTTTTAATCTGTGTCTCCCAGAGTCCTACGATTTCAGGGGCTACTCCAGAGAAAGGGTCATTTGAATTTGGAACTGAAAGGTGATTAGAGAGCAAAGAAGGAGCTTTAGATGCAGAGACCTACAACCTTGCCCCTGAGAAAGCTCACTCTCCATTACGGCTCCACCATTTGCTCCAGTAGAGGGTGGGAGAGGAGACCCAAGCTTTGTAGGTCACCGAGAAAAGCATCTGCTCTAATGACACCCATTGTGGGCGAGCAGGTGGCCTCTCTCCAGTCCTCCTGAGGGGCTGGAGCTAGCCATCTGCTTGCTTCCCATGAAGAAAGTTCCCGTTGCCCTCTTGGATTCTTGGGCAAAGCTGACTTTGAGAGCCAGGGAGAGCCAGGGAGAGCCAGGCAGCCTCTAGAGAAGAGGAATGAGGACATAATAAAGATGCAGTGGGAGGGGTAGGAAGAAGCACCATAAGGCTTGGAACCCTAAAACCTGGAGGAGGAAGCCTGAGGTGGCAGGGTGGGGTAGATGTGTGGACAGTCCTCTGCAGGATACACCTGTTGAGAGCGCGGAGGGCATTATTCACTTCATTCATAACATTAGCCCGGTCACTTTAACCCAACCCAACCCAACCCAACCCAACCCAACCTAACCCAACCCAGCCCATCCCAATCCTATTTGTCCAACCATCCATCCAACCATCCACCCACCTATTCATTTATTCATGCATTCATGCATTCAATTACTGACTGGTTCATTTATTTGGCTCAATCATGTTCTCTCCCTCTCCCCATTTTATTCATTTATTCTTTTGACCATTCCATAATCATTCATTGAGCACCTACTATCTACCTGGGAGTGTAGAGGAGAAGGAACTCTTCAGGAAGCTCAAAGTTACAGTACTGTGAACAGAAATGTAAGCGATTCTGAGAAGTGATTGTAATACAGGGAGGAACAAAGTGCTATTTGAGTTTGGAAGTGGGAGGGACTGTTGAAGGAGGCGGATTAGAGAAGGCTTCAAGGAGGCAGTGACATGAGAACTGGACCTGAAAGAGGTGTTTTAGTTTATTGGCTGAAAGAATGGGGTGAGGGTTTATTTTTTGGGATGCTGTGAGTTTGAGGCCATGCTTATCCTTTACAGACAATATAAGCTTTACTCCCTTTCCCCCTTCCTTCAGGCCTTAAACAAACAAACAAACAAACAAACAAACAAAAAAAGTCCAGATTATTCAGCTCAAATTTCTAGGCTGATGAAATTCAAGTTTAATTCACAACTGATTATTCTTATTCTAAACATTGTAGGGAAAGAAAACATTCAAGGAAACATCATAGATGCTCATAGCAGGAAGTTACCTTAATCAAACCTCTCTCTGTGTGGCATCTACAAGTGAGAACCAGCTATTAGCGAGCGGCTCATTTATTGAGAGGCCAAGGGTGTGTGTGTGTGTGCAGTGTTTAAGCTGATATTGTTTCAGACAACCAGACTGTTTCTTAGGGTTGGTACTATCTCATCAAAGGAGTCTCTTTTGTGCTAGCATTCTTGCATTGTCTTTGACACTCTGTGCATTCAATAATTACCCGCCCATCCATTCATCAAATATCCATTAAGCTTCCTGTATCTTCCAGGCTTGGCACAAGATGCTGACGGCAATACTATGGTGAAGGTTCTTGCCCTTCGAGAGCTCACAGTCAAGGCAATGTTCGGCTGACATTTCTGCCAAGGGCCACATAATAAATATTTTAGATTTCGCAGGTCATCAGTCTCCGGACCCTATTTAGTTCTGCTGTTGTCGTGCCAAAGCAGTCTTAGAGAATATGTAAAAGAGTGGGCATGACAGTGTTCCCATAAAACTTTGTTTAGTAAAAGAGAGTTGTCGTTTGCTGACCACCGCTCTAGTGGAGGACACAGGAGTAGCAGACAGTGATAAAGTAGTGTGGAAAGTGCTGCCATGAGGGTAAACACACTGTCCTCTGGGAGCACAGAGCAGAGTCCAGCCAGGCTTGAGCAGCAGGGAAGACTGCCTGGAGGAAGTGATATATAACCTTAGACTCTTGACAGATGAGTGCAGAGGGTCAGAGGAAGAGGCTGGGGGCAGGGGAGGGGGTAGAGAGGGCCCTCTAGGCACAGAAGTATGCAAAGCCTGAAGTTCCTCCTTCAGGGGACAAGGTGCAGCAGGAAAATGCACGACCTAGAAGAGGGGCGTGGCATCAGGAGGGGCTGGCTAGGTGAATGGGGGCAAGACAGAGACAGTCCTTGTAAGAGCAGGACATGGAGCCCCATTACAGGTGTTCAGCATCTCATTCTAGTCTTTTTAAAAAAAAAATATATTTTATTGATTTTTTTTACAGAGAGGAAGAGAGAGGGACAGAGAGTTAGAAACATCGATGAGAGAGAATCATCGATCAGCCACCTCTTGCACACCCCCTACTGGGGATGTGCCCGCAACCAAGGTACAAGCCCTTGACCGGAACCTTTTAGGGCCCTGGACCTTTTAGTCTGCAGGCCGACGCTCTATCCACTGAGCCAAACCAGTCCCGGCTCTAGTCTTGTTTTAAAAGACATAACACTCCCATCTTAGCAGGCCTCTGGGTGCTTGCCACAGGGCCTCCGGGCCACTCCCAGAGTGAGACACACAGCTCTTCTTGGCGTGGCTTGGTCTCCCTCTTCCCGCCACCTGTGAGGGCCCATCAGGCAGCCTGTGGGCTGGTCCAAGAGGCAGGTCCTTTCTGCATGAGGTTTCAACAGCAGAATAGAAGAGTAGTTTAAGAGAAACAGAAACAAAATAGGCATAAATAAGAAGCTGAGATAATAAACATTTATTAAGGTCCAAGCTCTGACCTCGCAATATTGTGGTGAGGATCGAATGCTATAATGTGTATGGAACTTGTGCCTTGTACATGCTGAAGTATCATAAACACTAAGACATCTTTAAAAAAAATAATTTTATTGATTTCACAGAGGAAGGGAGACAGGGAGAGAGATAGAAACATCAATGATGAGAGAGAAGCATTGAACAGTTGCATGCTTCCTGCACGCCCCCTACTGGGGATGGAGCCTGAAACCCTGGAATCAAACTGTGACCTAGTTTCCTGTATCTTCCAGGCTTGGCACAAGATGCTGAGCCATGACAGCCAGGCAAAGCTAAGATGTCTTAATACTGGTCTCTGCAACTCTGCTCCTTCTCTTCTCTCCCCTCACCCCTTTCCCTCTCCGGCTCCTAATGCTGACCTGTAAACCAGGATTAAGGAGTGATCTTTGCTTTCTAGGGCCTTTGGAAGAAAATTGTATGGAGTACTATTAAATTTATGGGCCTCAAGGAGAAACAAACCCTGGTTTGGATCCTGGCTGTGGTATTTACTAACAAGCTATTAACCAGGTTTCTCCTCTTTAAACGGGGATGATGTTTATACTTCCCTCCTGGTATTTATTGAGAGAACTCATGTGAAATGCTCATTAATACTGTGCCCAGCACGAGTGTTATTGCTTCTAGTTGTAAATTTCAGGACCTGGCACATGGTAGGCACTGAGTAAATGTTTGTGGAATGACTGTTTGACTGCTTAAATAGTGTGCAAAGCATATTTTTAGAAAGTATGTTTTTATTGATTTCAGAGAGGAAGGAAAAAGGAGAAAGAGACAGAAACATCAATGATGAGAGAGAATCACTGATGGGCTGCCTCCTGCATGATCCATGAGCTAGCCAGCCAGCCACCCAGGAATATGGCCTGACCTCCTGGTTCATAGGTCGATGGTCAACCACTGAGCCATGCCAGCCAGGCCAAAACATAGTCTTTTTAGGTGATATAACTGCAAAGTTCAGGTTGCAGGTTTACATATGCTTACAGGACCGCTCTCCTTGGGCACCTGTCAAGGTGGTCCCATTAAGTCCTCACCCTCTTTCCCCCAATTCTGTGGATTCTGTTATCAAAGTCCCTCCAATCAAAGGTCCTCTTTTACACCCGAGGCAATGAATTTGGTTCATCCTGACTTGTGTGAACCTGCCAACAGGGCCCGTTTTCCTGTCACCTGTCTCCTCGTACCTCATCCATCCACACACTGTGAACAGATCACCCTAACAAAGAAGAATGTTCTCTACACTTTGCTTAATAAACAATGTTCATGACACTGTGATGTCTAAACTCATAGCTGGACCTTCAAGTCCTTCTCCAGTCTGGGCTGTTAATGTTTCCAGTTCAGTGGTTCTCAACTGGGGTAAGTTTGTCCCCAAGGGGACATTTGGCAATGTCTGGAAATATTTTTGATGGCCAGAGTGAGAGAGTTTATACTGTTGGTATCCAGTGTTGAGGCCCAGGATGCTGCTGAAAATCCTACAGTACACTGGACAGCACTTCACAATAGAGAATTATGGAGCCCAAATATCATTAGTGTTGATGAGAAATTACTCTCGTCCCATCTTTTCGCAACTTGCTGCACACCCTGCCACTCTCATGAGTTTCTGAGTGTGCCTTCCTGTTTTTGCATCTCTGATCCCTTTTGCCAGATCTCTCTCTCTCTCTCTCTCTCTCTCTCTCTCTCTCTCTCTCTCTCTCTCTCTTTGTCCTGATATCGTCGTATAGACCCTTAAGCCCCATTTCAGGTGCCTCTACTTCCTGTGAAACTTAGAGGGAAGCATGGTGTGGTGATTTATTGCTTCCTTCTTTTAGAGCCCACAGCCTTTACAACATTAGAGTGTTGTTGTAAATATCACCAATCTAGTATATATGTCACACCCCTCCCCCACCATTTCTGAGCTTTTCTAGAATGGAGATTGGGTCTTCAATATAATAAATGCCTGCTGAATGAATGAGTAAAATACTCAATAAAAAGTGTTCAAAATACTCTTAGGTTCTGTGCTCTTTTAAAATAAATACTCTGGACTGACACGTGAACACACCTATTTCTCCGCGTCTTCCTCATCGTACCCATCTTCCAGGTGAATTTTATGCAGGCAACCTTCCAACTTTTCTGAAACTCAGAGCTGATTTGTGTTTGTGATTCAGTTTCAATTTCCTGTCTTCAGCACTTTCACATTCAGCAACGTTTCCCATTTTGCAGTAAATCTATGGATGTTGCTTGAACACAAATTTCTCCTGCTCCGCCCAGTGACACATTTACAGCCACCAGCCAAGGGTCTTCTTTTGTGGAAATGAAATCGGATGCTTCCCTGTGTCTGACAACCTCTTATTCATATTCAAACCAAGAAGGTAACTTTCTGACACGGCACCATCCCCCCTTGTGGGGACCTTCATTAGTAACAATAGGACAAGGCCAGCCAGTGTGGCTCTGTGGTTGAGCATCAGCCTATGGACCAGAAGATCACAGTTCAATTCCTGGTCAGGCCATATGCCCGGTTGTGGGCTCCATCTCCAGTAGGGGGTGTGCAGGAGGCAGCCAATCAATGATTCTCTCTCATCATTGACGTTTCTATCTCTCTCTCCCTCTCCCTTCCCTGAAATCAATAAAAATATATTTTAAACAAATAACAATAGGACAGGACCTGGCATGGGTCATTCCAAGGAAAAGATTAGATATTGAGGGCCAGTCAGGTAACTGCACAGTGACTACTGGAGTTAGAGACATTTCTAGACTCTCCTGCAGGGTACTATTTTCCCTCAGGATTCCTGCCCTTAGGGACCCAATTCCATAGGTCTGAACCTAGTGTGCAGAGGAAAGCCCAAACTGGTTTATGACATGTGTTTCCTTCAACATGTGACACAGGCATCCTGGATGCTGGAGGCAGTAGGAACCTTAGGGAAATGCTAATTCATCACCTTTAATGTGCAAAGAAGCTTGAGGCTCAGAGAGGTTAAGTAACTTGCCCCAGGTCACACAGGGAGTTGGTAGCAAAGCCCCAACTTGATCCAGGATCTCCCGACTTCCAAGCCCTTGTTCCTTTTTCTATGCTGAGTGGTCTGTAGTCAGTGCTTTAGTGACCAAAGCACAAATGCTATTTGAATTAAACCTACAGAGACCCACACACTCTGCTTCTGTGCATTAAGCTCTTGATGCAACTTTTGAGGCCTGACAGCCCCTCATAAGAATGGGACATGCATGAAAAGCCTTTTCAGAAGAGGTTTCTCGGAGCAATGCTTCAGGAAAGTGCCCTGATTCCAGCTCAGATGTCTTTGTGCTGCAAGCTTGGCTTCCCAAACACAAGCCTTTCCCTGCAGGGAAACACCAGCTCCTATGGGCTCAGCCCCAGGGCCCTTGGGGCCCTTTGCCCATGTCCCCAGTCCTTATTCCGACGAGGTCTCTCTATGTGCAGGCTCTGTTGACTGAGACTTTGGCTGTTGTGTCTTGAGAGGCACTTAAGAGAGAAAGAGGCTCGGGGGCCAGGCCCTCCAGGTTCGATGTCTGGCTTTCTGGCACTCACCCTTTCTGCATCTTCGTTTCCTCATCTGTAAGAAGGGAGCACTCCTCCCAGGGTTGTTGTGCAGACTGAGTTAAAAAAGAACAGTGCTTACAACAGTGTGCAGCACATAGTAGGTGCTCCATACACACACCTCCTGTTAGTAAGTGCAGGTGCTGGGTTCCACCTTGACTGTGTGACTGGGATGATTTCCTTGACTGCTCTGAGCTGCAATATCCTATCTGACAAGTGGATATAAAAACAATACTGGAAGTTCTGGGTTTCACATACCTGCCTCTGGGACACCGTACTTGGGGGCACTTACACTGAAGCCCGTGCACTGCTTCCTCTACGTGATACACATCTAGCCACCCCCCACTAGCTAAGGCATGCAGAGACCTTGATGCACTGCCAACACATAGTAGACATTCAGTAAATACAACTATCATAGCTACAAACGCCCCCAAAACCAGAGCAATGTTTACAAGCTGACAGCAGTCCCCAGAGCTAAGCAAATCCCCTTTTTCCAAGAGAGCCCTCAGAAGGCCCAATCCAAACGGCCTCATTAACTCCACACAATAGAAAATGACAGATCAAGTCTTTGATGAAAGAGACTGAATAGCCATTGATTAGAAGGCAGACTTGTTTCTTTCTCCCCCAACTGATTGAATGACTTCTGAGGGCTCTTCTGTCTGGGTAATTAAAGAGCTAAGTGAACCATGGAGCATGTTTCCTTCATCCATCACCATCTTCACGGTGGGCAGGAGGGAGTCCTATAAGCCATAGACTTCCTCCTGCCCAGTCCCACAGCCAAAGACCCAGCAAAGCATTGGGGTTTCCAACCTGGCACTCTTAAGTCTCTGAAGCCACATCAAACTCTCTTTTACCACCATTTAAAGCATTGGCAATTGGAACCAGTGATTGCACAAGAAGAGGATGGCTGTAAAAATCACTTGATGTGAAACTTGGGTGAAATTGGCTGGAGAAGGGAATGGGAGGGTGGAAGGGGGCAGAGCGTGACCTGATTGTGCAATGGAGCCAGCAGACCTGGGTTTGGATCCAGACCTGGCCACGTCCTAGCTGTGTAACTTGGGGCATGGCTATCGGAGTGAATCCGTCATAGTTCCTGCCCACATTCAAGCTCAGGATTTGGTACAGGCATTGAGGAGCTCTCTTCAAAATAGAGGCTGCATGGCAGGTGGGAGGAGGGCTCGGTTTGGGGGTCAGACCTGTATCCACCTCCACTGGGCTGCACATGTGCTGTGTGACGGTGGGGACTGGCTTCCCTCTCAGACCCTCTGTTTCAGGCTGAAGATCGGGCATGAATAGTGGAGGACTTTGTGTCAGTTGCAATTAGAGGAGCCAGCTCTGGAATCAGGCTGCCTGGATTAAAATCTGTGGGCTGCCTCACTGGTTCTCAAACTGGCTCATTTTGTGGCCCCCTTCCACACTCCCCCAGGGGACATTTGGCCATGTTTGGAGACATTTAAAAAATATTTTTATTGATTTCAGAGAGGAAGGGAGAGGGAGAGAGAGAGAGAGAGATAGAAACATCAGTGATGAGAAAGAATCATCAATCAGCTGCCTACTGAGGATCAAGCCCATAATCTGGGCATGTGCCCTGACAGGAATTGAACTATACCCGCCTGGTTCAGAGGTCGGTGCTAACTATTGAACAACACCAGCTGGGCTGGAGACATTTTTGACGATCACAGCTTGGAGGTATTGCTGCTAGTGTCTGGAGGGCAGAGACCAGGATGCTGCTCTATGTTCCACCACGCACAGGATAGCCTCACCACAGAGGATTATCTGGCCCTAAAAGTGAATGGTGCTAAGGTCACGTGAGACGTCCTGCTCTATTGCCTACTAGCTTGTGAAGTCAGTTTACCTGGTCAAGACTCTGTTCTCTCACAGGGGGAAGTAGATCATAACTGTGGGCAGTGTGGCAGCTAGCACAATATTAGGCACCTTGCAAACCCTCAAAAACAATCAAACAAACAAACAAACAAACAAAACCCAAACAAATAAACAACAACAACAACAACAACCCAGAAGCCTGCATATCTGTGGAATTGAGAGGCAGTAGTGCATAGTAACTGCTAGGACAGAGGTAGGTCTCATGTAAGTCAAGGCCAAGACAGGGTGACGACAGTGATGTGTGCCATTTTCGCAGGCTCTTTGCGGTGTCTGGAGAGCGATTGTCAAGCCAGCACTTCACAGCGGTTCCCTGTGTCACCCACACCTCTGCCTCAATGGGCTATGCAAAGCCATTGTCAGAATTTAAAAAGCAAGACGCGTCCCTGGAGAGGCTGATGCTGGATCTCAGGTCTGCCGGTGCCGAAAATCATTAACTTCCCCCTGGGTTTCCCTCTGCAATTGTTTGCTGAAAGCTGTTAGCAACTTGAGCAGTTCTTGTCATTGGGACTTACTTTCCTGGACCGGGGATTCCTTACCCTCCTCTCTCATATTTTTGTCTGAGCCTGGGATGGACTGGATGTCGGTGTCTCCCCAACAGTTCTATTTTGAAGCCTGAGCTCCCAATGTGATGGTGTTTGGAGGCGGGGCTTTTGGAAAGTGATTAGGGTTACATGAGGTCATGAGGGTGGGACCCTGAGATGGGTTAGTGCCCTTATAGGAAGAGAGACGAGGTCTTCCCCTTCCCCCAGACTTCTCTTTCCCATCTCTCTGCATTTTGGTCTTGGCCTGCTAGCCTCATTTATTATGAGAAATAAATGTCTGTTGTTTATTCTTGCCAGTGTGTGGGTTTAGTTACAGCAGTCCAAGCTAAGACAGGACCCAGGATCCTTAAAGTATATGGTTTTGCCAATTCCTCAGTTTTTCAGGGGGATCCTGGGGAGAGGTATGCCCTCACTCTTCCCTTTGAGGAAAACAGTAGCTTGACTTCCACGGTCCATGTTGGCAGTAAGAGTAGAAACTGTTCCCTCCAGTTGGGGGACAACAAGCAAACCATGAAGCTGGCTTTAAACAGAAATGCAGATAAGAGAAGGCGAGGTAGTGATTGGCTGACAAAACTGTGCCTAGGGGTTTTCAGGAACCTGACCTTGCATTTCCTCTACGAGCAAAGGTTCAGTGTTTGTGGTGATTTTATAGAACGTAACTATGTCGAATAAGAACTGAGTGTGTTCTGCTGGGCTGGTGTGGTTCAGTTGGCTGAGCATCGACCCCATGCACCAGGAGGTTGCTGGTTTGATTCCCAGCTGGAGTACATTCCCGGGTTGTGCAGGGGGCAGCCGATTGATATTTCTCTCTTTCTCCAACTTCCCTTCCTCTCTCTCTAGAAAATCAGCAAACACATATTAAAAAAAATGATTGTGTTTTAATGTTTCCTTATTTCCTTGTGTGAATTACTAGTATTTGCTGGTTAGAAGAGGGTGTGTGGTTGGTAATCCCCAAATCCTATGCCAGGACCACAGGCAGGTGCTCACCCCTCTCTGCTTTTGCTACGATTTTGCCACTAGGAAGACTCTTTTGGATCTTCTAAGAGATGGAATCTTTACTGTCAGGCTGGTGCTTCTCTGAGGAACCCGTCACTGTACAATCTGTTAGAGCAAAAGGTAGGGGAAAGGGCCTGGGTTCAAATCCCACCCCATCCCTTACCCCCTGTTTAATCACAGGCCATTCACTTACCCCTTTCAACTTTTAGTTTCCTCATCTGGGGGAGAACAAACTCCCACATCCCAGCACCTGTGTAAGAAGGAAAAAATAAAGTCACCCAATCCCCAATAGGTGCCTAAAACCCTCATTTGTTATTTCCTCCCCCAGGAAGGGTTGCAACAGCATCAGGAAACGTAAGTTCCTTTGGAAACATATTGAAGCAAGAACCAAAATGTCCACAAGCCTCGTGTTCATGAATTTACCTGCTTGACCCCCTGTCCTCAGTCCCTGACACAGCTTGGCCAGTGCTGGCCCCTGTATGCACTAAGCTGCCAAAGCTTCTGGGGGTTAGTAGGGAACAGAAGAGGGGAATGGGAAACCCTTCTCTGGGTTTTGTACCCTTGTGGCTCCAGCCTGGCTGGAGTCCAAGACCAAACCCAAGGAGTCAATGGTTGCCTTTGTTGACAAATTTCTGCTCACTGACCGTGGCGGCTATTCCTCCGTGTCAGTCTGGCGAGGCTGTGGGACCCAGTAATTTAATCAAACATTAATCTAGGTGTTGCTGTGAAGGTATCTGTTAATGTCTGTGGTTAGCATCTACAATCAATGGACTTTAAGGTAATTACTCTTTTTAAAAAAATGTTTTTATTGATTTTCAGAGAGAGGAAGGGAGAGGGAGAGAGAGAGAGATAGAAACATCTATGATTAGAGAGAATCATCTCTCTAATCAGCATGTCTTCCATTGGGGATGGAGCTCACGCAACCTGGGCATGTGCCCTGACAGGGAATTGAACTGGGTCCTCCTGGTTCATAGGTCGACACTCAACCACTGAGCCACACTGGCCAGGCAAGATGATTACTCTTGATAATGAGGAAGGCCTCATCCAATCAGCCAAAACTGAGATTTCCAGAAGAGGAAATTCTGCCTCAAGACTGGAACATAGAAATCCCACCTGAGTTTCCAGCCTGCCCTACCAGTTCTGGGTTTGCCAGCTCATGCAATTCTTTGAAATCTCTCCCTGTGTCTGGCCCTTTCTGTCTCTGCCTCTATCATCTATCTATCTATCTATCTATCTATCTATCTATCTATCTATCTATCTTCTTCATCATCATCATCTATCATCATATCCTATTGGTCCTTGTCTTATTTTTAATTTTTATTTTGGCTGCTTTAATAAAATACCATAGCCTGAGTGGCTTATAAATAATGTAAATTCCTATATCATAGTTCTGGAGGCTGGGAAGCCCAAGATTAGGGTGCTGGTGAAGTCCGGTGAGGGCTGTTTTCTGTCTCCCAGACAGCCACCTCTCACTGACCTCACATGGTGGAAGGGACAAGGAGCTCTCTGGAGCCTCCTTTATCAGGGCACTAATCTCTTTCATGGGTGCTCCACCCTTATGGCCTAATTACCCCCTCTTCCCCAAAGTTCTCACCTCCTATTGCCACCACATTGAGGATCAGGTTTTAACATATGAATTTTGGGGGCCACAAACAATGGGCCTACAGCAGCTGTATTTCTGTGGAGAGCCCTTACCCCTACCCCAACCCCTGGGAAAACGCATTGACAGTCGTGGCCTCATCCACTATCTCTGTTAGTGTCTCTTGACCCTTCTCGGGCACAGATTCATTTCAGAGAGTGATGCAGAACTT
Organism: Pipistrellus hanaki; assembly: GCF_964339955.1. Lineage (NCBI taxonomy): Eukaryota > Metazoa > Chordata > Mammalia > Chiroptera > Vespertilionidae > Pipistrellus > Pipistrellus hanaki. Next base: position 85,100,743 of record NC_140506.1, on the reverse strand, counting down.
GGATTTTCTCTCCAGAAAACGTACATGTATCTGTAACATTGCATGAAGCTCAGGGACCAGGGACCCCAAGTTAAGATTCTGGTCAGGATGCTGGTGGATCATTGACTCTATCTGCGCCGATTGATCTCCTGTGCTGAAAACCTACTCAGCATCTCATCGTGGCTGTGTCGCAGGAGCCTCAAACCTGACAGGTCCAAGCGAAACTCTTCATTTTTCTGCCCTACTTGTTTCTCTTCTCATATCCGTTTGCTAGTGAATGGCACCGTCACCGACCAGGAAGAGAAATTTGGGGTCATTTTTGCATTTTCCCTCCCCCTCTCCACCCACATGCAAACAATCACCAGGACCTGTCAAATTCATCGCCTTTGCCAGGGGCGATTTCAGGCCACCACCGCCTTCCTCCTAATTGGGATCCTTGCTTTCAGCCCTGGTCATGTCCAACCTGTTCTTCAGTAGAAACCAGGGTTAGATTTTAAAATGAACATTTTATTATATTTTATGTTTTCCAGCTTTATTGAGATATAATGACATATAATGCAGAAGTTTAAGGTATACGACATGTTGATCTGATATGCTTATATATTGCAAAACGATTACCACATAGCGTTAGCTAACACCTCCATCATGCCACGTAATTGAAAACAAAGATTTAAGATATTTATTTCTGAATTATGTCTCTCCCCCAATTAAAAAGGTATCTTGTGCTTCTGTGTGCCCTATGGGTATTGCAAAGCCCAGTGTGGGTCACAAGACTCTTTGGCCCTGTTTCTGTCATTCTATCACTCATTCATTCCACAAACACTTATTTTTATAAATATTTTATTGAGTTTTTACAGAGAGGAAAGGAGATGGATAGAGAGTTAGAAATATCAATGAGAGAGAAACATCCATCAACTACCTCCTGCTCACTCCCTACTGGGTATGTGCATGCAACCAAGGTACATGGCCTTGACTGGAATTGAACCTGGGACCTTGGAGTCTGCAGGCCAATGCTCTATCCACTGAGCCAAACTGGTTAGGGCTCCACAAACACTTCTTGAGCACCTCTGTGTGCCAGGCTCTGTGTGGGGTGCTGGGATCCAGAGGATGGGGGTCTTTGTCTTCAGATTGCATATGGCACTCATTTGTATTTTCCAGCCATGCTGAGATCTCCTTATCTCCATGTGCTCCTGGAGTTCACCTGGTGCTTTCACACCTGTGTGTGCAGTTTCTCTGCACTTTCTTATTCTTCAGCAACGGTGAGCTCCTTTTCATTCTTCCAAACCCAAGTCAGCTCTCTCCCTGAGGAGGTTTCTACATCTTTGTGGAGAATCATTCAACTCTGTATAACCTGGGAAACAAATCCATTTATTGGAACACTATGGGGTTGGAAATCTTGAAGAACAGAGGTGGGGCAGCTCTGAGGGTTCTAAATAAAGAGGTGAGTCTCTTAACCAGAAACACCAATCAGAAAGAATGTATGCACCCCTGTGTTCATAGCCGCACCATTGACAATAGCTAAGATTTGGAAACAGTCCAGGGCGCGCCAGCAGTTGAGTGGATAAAAAAGCCATGGTTCATTTATACCATGGAATACTGGGCAGCTATAAAAAAGAAAGAACTTTTACCATTTGCAATAGCAGGGATGGACCTGAAGAGTATTCTTGCTAAGTGAAATAAGCTAGTTGGGGAAAGATAAGTATCACAGGATCTCACTCACATGTGGAGTACAATGAACAGAATAAACTGATGAACAAAATAGATCCAGAGGCATAGAAGTATAGAATGGAATGTTGAATTTCAGAGGGAAGGTGGGGTAGGTGGGTGGCTGGGTGGGTGGAGAGTGTTTAACTGGGGAACATATATGCCTTTATGCATAGCCCATTGACATAGACAGTGGAGTGGTGAAGGCCTGGGAGGGGCAGGTGTGGGATGAAGGGGTCAATGGGAAACAAACAAACAAACAAACAAACAAACAATGGGACATCTGTAATACTTTCAACAATAAAGGTAAAACAATAATAAAAAATAAAGAATAAAAACTACCCACATAAAAAAAAGAAAGCGATGAGTCTTTTTCAACTGCCAACTCTTTGTTGCTTCTCCATCCTTTGCCTAATCCCTTTGTTTAATATTTCCAGCCATGAGAGACTGATGGGTTAGACTTGAGTCAAGTGCCTGCCCCTGGGGAATGCCGCCTGATTGACAGCTCAGAAAGACGGCATATAATTGGAGAGGGAGAATTCCCCAAAGGAAATAAGGATACTGATATAAAGGAAAAAAGGAAGTGATGCCGGGCAAGCAAAGTTAATGTGCATCCCACACCTCCTTGACCTCTCTGCTGCAGAATTAATTATTCCTTCTGGTCTTCACCTTGCACATTTTAAAAATTAATATCTTGCAGATAATTTCTCTGGCCAGGTTGAATTCTGATTTCTTATGTACTTTGCTTTTGCACTTGAGTCTGTAGCTTTGTAATGTGGGTTCCAATCCTGGTGCATAGGACATAGTAGGTGCTCAGAAATGTTTCTAGTGTTCATGAATGTGCATTGCAATGAAAACTCCAAACCCGCTATTGCAAGGTCCACCTTTTAAATTCAGGTTTCTTTTAAGAGTAAAATCTGTTTCTGACTTTGAAATGGCAACTTTTAATTCCTTTTTTTTTTTTCCAGGAGGCTTTGGGTCTTGAAATATCACCTATAAAGAGAATTTGGGTTTAACAAAGTCAATTTGCTGAATGGTGTTAATGAACATAATCAGATATATGGTCCCCTGGAAAAGATGTCGCTCAAGGACAGAAGAAGAAATTAGTCTTTGTTCATACCAGAGACATTTATGTGGAGAGAATTAAAGAAGAAAAAGGATATTTTTGGATAAAATATGTAATAATGATGCATAGAATATAAAGGCAAAGTAGCTTGGGATTATGTTATACTTGGAAGAAGAAGAAATAAAAAGCGAAGACTTTCATTGAGTGGAGCACAGGCCCTTGAAAATATCTTTTTCTCCCAGCAATTGTTGACACTTGCTACGTGCCAGGTACTAAATCAAGGACTTACATACCTTTAATCCTTGCAAGGATTAAATCTTTGGTAGGAATCACTGTCCCCATTTTACAATGGAGGATGCTGAAGTTCAGCATATTTATGTAGTAGGCCCCTCGTTCAAGCTAGGAAGCAGCAGAGGCAGGATTTGAACCCTGGTCTTCCTGCCGTTTTTGTCCCCATTTCAGCCTGAGGATGGGACACAGGCATAGTCTTCCAAAGGGGAGTCTAAAGTGCTGACTTCATGATCGGTCCCAGCCATTGGCTCAGGGCTCCTTAAGTGCCTTCTTGCTGAGGTCAGGATGGGCTGTAGGGTCCAGAGGGAGCTGAGTGTTCTGGCTGAGGTCAGAGAATCAATGGGAAGATTCTTTCCTGGCAGTATTTGCAGGTAAAAGCTCTCATTCTGAGGACAAATCCTGGAAGGGAAACCCAGTAGGAGGAGGTCTGGGGTTGATGGAGGTAAGTGCATGTATGCAGGAGCAAATGTGTTTGCATGTGTAGTTAAGCCCGTGTGCTTTTGCATAAGAGGCTGTGTATGTGTCTCTGTGAGTATTTATGTGTCTCTGCACATGTATATTTGTGTGTGCTGGGCATTGTACACTTCATGATCATCGATGCTCCTGTGTTTGTATGTGTATTCTCATACATACAGGTGGGTCTTTTTATGTTTATCTGTGTTATGCCTGTCTGTGCACTCACCTATAGTCCTGTGTTTATGTTGTGTGTGTGAGTGTGTGATGGGCTTACCACAATGGGGAAATGTGTATACACACACACCTGACTTCCTGCCGACCTGCTTACCAGGTTTCAGAGAGCGTCTATTCACCTCTCATTGGACCTGCTCTGTTAGACTCTGCAATTTCATTTTCCATTTGATAAAATGGGCTAAAAATAATGATTTTTAATGAGTTTGGAAGCTGGCCCGTGAGACCTTACTGCTCCGAATCCTTTAGTCTGGTCGCTGAGACAAAACTGAAAAGCCAGCCCTGACTTTCTCTTGTGATGTTTAAGATAAACCAGGAAGTAAAGCCCCCGAGCGAGAATGTCTACAGGGTCTTAATCTTTTCCTAAATAAATCCCTGCTTATGACTTCCTCTTGCCCATCAGATAAAGGATTATGTGCTGCAAATGGGCTTTGTTTATCTTTCATAAATCTCACTCCTGCTCTGCTAATTCTCATGAGCACATTGTTCTGAATACAGTAGTGTCTTTTATGAGGTTCAATATTCTGTCCCAGCTCTCCTGTGACACTAATTTCCTACGGGGCTGTGAGCCTGCGTGGCTGGCCTGGACATTGAGGAGTCTGGCTTTGGTAGCTGATGTCCAGACCTGCCCAATTACCTCTCCCGAAATATAGGGACAACCTTGGATATTGGCAGATTTAGCACCATCTTAGGTAGCCCGAAATGAGGCTCAGAGAAATGGGTTTTGAATTAAATGGGGCTAGTTTCTGTTCTGGCTCTGGGACTTAGCAGATGAGTGACCCCAGCCAAGACTTTTTTCCTCCTTTCTGTCACGAAACCCCTTATAACAAAGAGAATGATAAATTTTTAACTGCAAGGACAAAAAGAATGTATTAAAAACATTGGCTACTTAGTAAGTGTATTACATAGCTATGGCTGTGTAACAAATCATTTCACAATTTAGTGGTTTAAAATTGTAAATGCTTGCCCTAACCGGTTTGGCTCAGTGGATACCCTGTTTCCCCGAAAATAAGACAGTGTCTTATATTAATTTTTGCTCCCAAAGATGCGCTAGGTCTTATTTTCAGGGGATGTCTTATTTTTCCATGAAGAAGAATACAGTACACATTTACTGTTAAATGAAAATAAAGGAAATTTATTACCTGTATACGGTACGGTAGTACGGTAGTTGTCAACACAAACCAGACAAACTGTGAATCCTACAGTATCAAGAATTTACTCATTTATTCAATGACAATCATGTCATCATCTTCTGGAACATCATCATAACAATATAATTCCTGAATTTCCTGGTGAATTTCTTGTGACTCCATTTCTTTCAGAATCAGTGGACCAAATCTCTCATGTTTATCCTAGGGGGCCTTATTTTCGGGGGATGCCTTATATTTCACTCAGAAGGAAACCTGTAAGTAGGTCTTATTTTCAGAGGATGTCTTATTTTCGGAGAAACACGGTAGAATGTTGGCCTGTGGACTGAAGGGTCCCCGGTTCGATTCCGGTCAAAGGCATGTACCTTGGTTGCAGGCATATTCCCAGTGGGGGGTGTGCAGGAGACAGCTGATTGCTGTTTCTCTCTCATCGATGTTTCTGGTTCTCTATCCCTCTCCTTTCCTCTCTGTAAAAAAATCAATAAGATATATTAAAAAAATAAAGAATTATAAATGTTTATTTTTGCTCATGAGTCTATGTGTTGGCAGTTTAGGGGGGTTCTTCTACTCTCTGTGGGGCTCCCTCCTGTGTCTGTGGACAGCTGAGGGTCAGTGTGGTGGCTTTTTCTGGAGGTTGGCTGAGGTCTCCTGATCCTCTTTCACCTGCTCTCTCAGACTCGAGTCCAGCCTGGGCTTGTTCTGGTGGAGGCAAGGGCCCAAGAGAGACAGCTGCAACCTGCAAAGCCTCTTAAGGCCTCAGCGCTGGACTGGAACATTGTCAAGTCCAATGCGTTCTATGGGCCAGAGCAGGTGATAGGCCAGCCTGGGCAACATTGGTGGGAAGGCAGACTAGCGCTTGATAGGAGGAACTGTTAGTCACACTGGAAAGACGTGGAAGCAGGGAGGAGATTAATGGGGGCAATCAATGCAAGCAACCTCTTTCAATAGGCACTCTGTGTTTGTTGAACTGCCTGGCACCTAATAATAATTAATGAATATTAATTCATAGTATGTAGTATAGCCTGCTGTGAAGGAAAGAAAAATAATTTCCCCTCAATTCTTCTAAATTCTTGGCTGAGATCCCCACCTCCATAATAAAAGACAGATTAACAGGAGAAAAACAAAGGGAAGTTTGGTAACATGTATACCTCCTGCATGCAGGAAAAAACCAAGACAGTCCCTGAAATGGCCTCACCATCCCCGTAGATACCATTTCCAGCTAAAGACAACAGAAGATGTTGGGGGTGAGGAGGGCAGTCCTGGGAGTTTCCCAGGAAAAGCACAATAACCAAGGGTATGGCTGTTGGGCAGATTTACGTCATTCTATCTCCATGGATAGAAGTTTCTAGACATGTAGTTGTCTTTCTTTCCCTGGCACCCAAGGAGACACTTACAAGTGGAGATTTCCTGCAGAGATGTACATTTCTCTTACAAGAGGGTAACTTCTATTTGGTTTGCAGAACTTCTCCGGTGTCTGTTGTTTCTTAAAAAAAAAAAAAAAAAAAAAATCACCCCCAACAATCCTTATGCCAAAGAGGCATGCTTTGGGGTGGCAAATTCTGTTCCTCTTCACTCTGAGGAGGTCCAGTCTCAGCACAGTTCTGCTTTCATTCCAGGCCTTTTGATTTTCCTGTTGTCTCTCATTGTCCTGAGGCATCCCCACATGACGGCTTCATCCTTACCTTCTAGCACAGGAGGCATTCAGAAGGCACCTGGTAGCTCACTTCTTCAGAATGATGGGAGTGGAAACACCCCCAGGGCCAACTCTGCTCCAAGCCCTATGCGATATGTGTTGCTTGCATTCTTAGTGTTTATTTTACTGCTATTGGAGAGAATCCCCCCCTCTATCCTTCTAAGTCCTTCTGGCTGGTCTAAGAATTAAATTGACACGAAACAGATTAACAGGAGAAAATCAGAGTTAATTAGGTGCATGCGGGGAAATCCATGTAAACATGAGAGACAAAATGAGGCTGTTGTGAGCTGAGGAGAAGCGGATGGTGCTCTGGGGACTTCACAGGGAAGAAGAGACGTTCAGAGGAAGATGAAAAGAGCAAATGTTTCATAAACAAATGTTTGCCATGTCCCGTGAGACACTGGGCCACAGAGAGGAATGTTAACAAACAGGCTTTGCTAGGCTGCTCCCTATCCCACCCTACTTCATCTATGTATATAAAAGCCAAAGCGACCGTTATGACCAGAACGACTGAGATGTTAATCAGTCATTGTGACATGCACTGATCACCAGGGGGCAGATGCTCAACACAGGAGCTGCCCTCTGGTGCCAGTGTGCTCCCACAGAGGGAGCACTGATCAGCCAGAAGTTGGGCTTATGGCTGCAGAGTGCAGTTGTGGTGGCAGGAGCAGCACTACTGAGCGCTGGTGGTGGCAGGCACAGTAGGGCCGGGATGAGCTGTGGCGCAGCACCTGGCCCTGGCTTTGGCTCCTCCCTGGCTGCCTGCTGCTTCAGCACTGCTACATCTAGGATGTCAGCCTGGCCTTCAGGGATCAGGCCAAAACCGGCAGTCTGACATCTCCTGAAGGGTCTCAGATTTTGAGAGAGCACAGGTCAGGCTGAGGGAGCCCACATGTGCACAAATCTGTGCTCTGGGCCTCTAGTAGTATATGACAGGTAGTTATCATCCAGGGAACTGCATCCTTCCTTCCATCCAAATTCTTTTAGGCAGTGAGAAGGATGCTCAAAGGTTCGTTCTGAATTTTTTTGAGCTGGGCCAGTGCGCCAGGGCAAGTGGAACAGGGAAATGGAGATAGTTAAACAGCCATTTGCAGCCTAGGAGCTCTAGATGCCAAGCAGTTTGCAGCCATCTGGCAAATCCTGTCTTCCCTACACCAAGTCACTTAAGAGTAAATGGTTTGCACTTCCTTCCCAACCAGAGGGTAAAGAGCTTAAATCACCCCACTCAGGGAGACAGATAGCAGAAATCTAACCAGTGCCATTTGCCAACCACACCCAAGTACAGTTGAAGCTAAGAGAATACATCTCATTTTGGTACATCAGCATAAAGATGAGGAATATTCTATTGAGATCCTCCAGTAAGACCTACTCTAAACACCCAGCTTGTAGAAACCCCTCAAAACAAAGGTCCCAGCATGCACTCTCCCTCCCAGGAGCACAGCCCTTGCCTTCTCCCACTTCTTCCCCTACTCCTTCCCCCCACAGGCAGGCTTCTCCTAAACTTTAAGGGACCCTGTGAGTCTTGCAACCAGGGCAGGAATGGGCAGCGGCAGTTCATATCACTGAACCCATCCTCAAGGCCCCCTCACAGCCCCTTCTTGTTTCACTGCCCCCAGCGTTCAGAAATGCCCTCTAAAATTCACCCGGACTCGCGCCGGGAAATTTGTCCTGCACGAAGTGAAGAGCCCACAACTACCAGGCAGCCTTAGGCTGCCCCTCCCAAAGCTAGGTTCCCTTTCCGGTGACATTTAAAAAAAAATTATATATTACTCCAGTTTATTAAATAATGAAACAAGGTTTATGCCACATAATCCAACAATGTTTAAATAAAGAGCTTGAAATATAAAGATTTATGAAACTTTATAGACTTTATATGATATATAATATTTCTAAATATGGAAAACAAGAGGCAGTTTTTATATCATAAATCAGCAACATTTAGCTTCAATTATTATACAAACCCACAAGCAAACAAAGAATCTTTTTTTTTCTTTTAGGTTATAAAAGCTAAACTAAAAATCCTTTTGCCACATATAAGCAATAGCCAAGGGTGTGGCCAATCCCTGAAAACAAGAGAGCAAGTGTCCCAGGGTCTTAAATTCTTTCTTGGTTAGAAGCTTCAATAATTACACTAACCTTTCAGAAAGCAGAAAAAAATAAAGCAGATTGAGATCTTGTTTAATAAAGTGTTTAATAAATCTACACTAAAGAAATACTGTGTTTTTCTCTTTAAAACTTAAGTTTCACAGTGAGGTTTGAATTTCTTTTCAATCTGATATGAACATGTACATAATTTTAATAAATTGATATAATGAATATTGCATATTTACTTAGAAATGATACGTATAGTTAAAAATTAAAGTGTTTTCTACACTTTAAAAAAAGTCTGTTTCATAAGAAGTAACTCAAAACTGAAAGTCTTTCTATACAAAGCCTTACCACATCATAGAATAGCTAACAATTTGTTTCCTACAAATAATCAGCCGAAAAGAATCCTCATGACAAACAGGCATATCTCGGGGTGGTCAATTTTGCTCCTCTACAAGACATCCCTCTGAGGGGGCAACTTAACAACTTAACCAAGAGGAGGTCAAGTAACCCGTACCAGGCCACTTAGCTAGCACAGGTGGGATTCAGACCCAGTCAGCCTGACTTTAAAGTCCAGGCTGTAGCAAGTATGTTAAACTGTCTCCCTTACTTAGGGTGACCAGCTCAATCCCGGTTTCTAGTGTTTTTTCTCTCTCCTGGATTTAAAACGGAAAGTCTGGCATCCTATGAAATCACCCCATCCTGGGCAAAGTGGGGTGTTTGTCACTGGACCCCAACCTGAGGCTTCTGCATCAGGCTGGGCTCAGCATCTCTGACCCCTCTTGCTTCCCCAGGCCCCATTGGAAAAGGGCGTTTCCAAGTCTTGCTTCCTCTCTAATTCCTGACGCCTGTCTTATTGCTTTTTTTTTTTTTTTTTTTTTCCCCCCGTGCAGTCTTGTGTGCCATCAACATCTGGTTTGTTCCACTTTGGAAATGCATACGGCTCTGCAGGCTGCTCCTGGCTGGAATTCCCCACCTCCACCCCCACAGCTGAGACCTCCCTGGCTCCCAGGGGATAGAACAAAGTAGGAATCCTATCTGGTTTGCAGACTCTTAGGAAACACACTGTCCCTTTAATGCCTCCCCGTAGCACCTGGGGTTAGGGGGGTAGGCAATGCCTTCTCCTTACTGTGACTTCTTTGCTCAGTCCCTCCCATCGCCCTGACAACATGAGCCTCAAGATAAGCAATGGGGTATTGGCAAGAAAGAGGAGAGAGGCTAATATCCATTGGCTCCCTCCCTCTTCCCCCGTCAATAAAACATTTGCCCTTATCTTCTTTTAAAAAAATATATTTTATTGATTTTTTACAGAGAGGATGGGAGAGGGATAGAGAGTTAGAAATATCGATGAGAGAGAAACATCAATCAGCTGCCTCCTGCACACCTCCTGGGGATGTGCCCGCAACCAAGGTACATGCCCTTGACCGGAATCAAACCTGGGACTCTTACAGTCTGCAGGCCGAAGCTTTATCCACTGAGCCAAACCCATTAGGGCTCTTATCTTCTTTTTATATACATTCTTGGATTCTTAAAATAGAGTGCTTTTGACAATTATCATTTAAAAAACATCACTAAAAAAAAAAAAAAAAAAAAAAAAAAAAAAGACTCCAAACACCTAGAGACCAGAGATACTGCTCAGAACTATATAGGTAGGTCCTCTCTTGTGTGCAGCCTAATAAAAATGGAGCATGCTGGAAAAGATAAAAAGGCATGCCATATGACTGAACCAGTGCAAAGGCACAAAAGAATGAATGTTTCAGAAATGCTGATCTAGACAGCTTTGCTACGGAACCAGAGAGGTCATTGAATTTGCCAGGTTCCGGATGAGCAGCTCTCCTTAGAAGCTTCTCCAAGCTTGACCTCCAGCGGATGCCGAAGGTGCCTGGCTGGGCACAGGGAAAGCAGCCCTGCCTTGTTGAACAGCCACGCTGATGACTTTCCCATAGACGGTGTTCTTAACTAAGGCATCTGGGGGAGCAACAGGTAAAGCCCCCTTCCCCCCCCCCCCACACACACATCCAAAATTTGTGTGAGAGTTCCAGTTGCTCAAAGTTGAATTTTAAATCAAAACCCTCAAGTGACCCACATGGCTGGAGGTTGGTGTGCATTCGCGATACACAACAGGAGTCAAATCAAAATTCATCCAGAGAAACAAATTAGGAATGAGCAGTTCATACTTAGCCAAGCGTGCCCCGCTCTCCAAGGACGGGGAATTGAAAGATTTCTGCAGTCCCCTGTGCCTGCCCCAGAGAACATCTAAAAGCTCCCCAAGGTTAACTCCCGAACAAAACAGACCTTTGGCAATTCCTATATTGTGAGACTTTCCATTAGATAAAGTTAATAGGATTTTTAAAGTGCTTCTTGGTTGCTGGTAGGTCCATGCTGGGAAAATAATGCAAAATCCCCAGTAAAAATACATCTCAAAATTAATGGGAAATAATGTTGAGGAGGAAAATAATCCCCCACCGATGAGAGCAACCCTAGTTTCTGGAAACAGCCATTGTGTTGGGTAGATTTTCCGTAACATCAATTATGAATAAGGTTAATACTGACAACAGTCAGGGCTGCCTAAGGAAGAGAGTTGTCTAGTCACAGAGCTCAGGGAGTGGGAGATGGTTGCTAAATCGTTGCTGCCTTTTTCAGCATTTCAGCTTATTTCCTTATCTCGCTCACTGATGCTGAGGAAAAGGAGGGGTTATCAGGGGCCTCCTGTCCCAGGCAAAGCATCAATCAGATTTTCATTCATGTGGGGAGCAACTAGAGGGTTGCCAATCTTGTTTTCCAACCTGGCTGCCCATCAGAATTCCTTGGAAAATTAAAAAAATTATATAGATTATTGGAAATCCCTCTGGATCTACTGAATCAATGTCTTTGAGGTTGAGTCTCAGAGATAAGTATATTTACAAAAGTCTTATGTCAAAGTAGTCATTATGTGTGTGTGTGTGTGTGTATGTGTGAGATATTGTATACTATATTTCAATTTATTTTATTTTTTAATTAATTTTTTACAGAGAGGAAGGGAGAGGAACAGAGAGCCAGAAACATCGGATAAAGAGAGACATCCATCAGCTTCCTCCTGCACACCCTCTACCGGGATGTGCCCTCAACCAAAGTATATGGCCTTGACCTGAATAGAACATGGGACCTTTCAGTCTGCAGGCTGAATCCACTGAGCTAAACCGGTAAGGGCTATATTTCAATTTAAATAGACATTCCAGGTGATTCTATAACAGGAGCAGGTCTTTGGAAAGGAGGGGTGAGTCTCCTTTCAAATAAGAAAGCCGAGTCCAAGAGACACAAGGGATTTGCTTACTATCATCCTACACAAAGCCAGGACTACAGGCTTGTAGCTCAACTCAAAGTGTAGGAATTTCTGCTCTAGACCAGGCTCATGAAGCTGTTCTGGAAATTTCTGGGAAGGTTTAACTCCACTCCTCACAAAAGACACCCGGGAAGAACTGGCTCAGTCGGCAGGTTGTAATGGTGTCATTAACTTTGACAGCCCTTTCCCCTCATTACTCTCCAGAAGGCCCCAAATGCAGAGGTATCATCGCCCCCACCCTCGGAGTGGTCTCCACGGGTAAATGGACTTCGCATCATTCTGCAACAGCTGATGGCTTACCACGCAGCATTTATTGAACATTTACTATGTGGCAGGCACATTTTCATCCCTTGAACTTCACATCTACACCCTAAGGACTAGAAATTATTACTATAATTTTCCAAATGAAGGCACTCATTTTATAAAAATTTTACAAAACCGAGGTGAAAAACTCAACCAAGACCACATGGATCAGAAGACCAAAGATTTAGCAAATCATTATGATGTATACCTGACATTAATATGATGTCAATTATATCTCAAAAAAAGAACCTAAAACATAGTACCCAGGTCTTTATGGCTTTAAGACTCATATTCTTGCCGGACTGATGTGGCTCAATGATTGAGCATCGACCCATGAACCAGGAGGTCGTGATTTGATTCCCATGTGGGGCATGCAGGAGGCAGACAGTCAATGATTCTCTCTCATCATTGATGTTTCTATCTCTCTCCCTCCCCCTTCCTCTCTGAAATCAATAAAAATATGTTAAAAAAAACACCCATATTTTTTTCAGCACTCTGCATAAAGATTTCAGTGACTTGCACCTGGGTTAGAAACCGACCTATTCTCTGGTTAAAAGAAAAATCTATGAGTATCTTTTTCAGGTGAAAGTAAACTCCCATGGTATTATTTTATACTTTACAAAACTTATAAAAAATATCAAGGTGGAAATCAAATAAACTATGCAGTGGACTGCTTCCAGAAGATCTTAAAAGTACATAGAAGTCAGAGAATTCTCAATTGTGAGCAAGGCCATGGTGAGGTTGGCATTACTGTTAATGAAGTCTTTTCATGTTCTACGACACTTTTCTGAATATGGAGGTCAAGATCGGGCATTTGTAATCAGTTGATAAAAGACAAGTGTGTGCAGCCACAAGGGAAATCTATGAATATTATCAAATAATGATGTAGAGTCTAATTAAGGTTGAGCTATTAAGCTCTAATTAATTAAGCTGTCAGATTTTAATCAAGGAATTGATTATTTCTGTATAGACCTCTGATGGTACCGCATCTTTGCAAAGCTCTGGAACCCTGATTCACAAAGGTTAACAAGTTAAAGGGCCACACTCCAGCCCAAAGAGCCAGTGAGCTTTTCTGCTTCTGAGAGGGTGCTGACTCAATAAATTTCTGATTTTTACAGAAAACCGAAAAGGCAAGTGTTCCTTCTTGGGTAGGACCAGACCCAAAGATCGTACTTAAAATTTATTTCCTTGGCCGAAACCGGTTTGGCTCAGTGGATAGTGAAAGGTCCCAGGATCAATTCCGGTCAAGGGCATGTACACTGGCTGTGGGCACATCCCCAATGGGGGGTGAGCAGGAGGCAGCTGGTTGATGTCTCTCTCTCATTGATGTTTCTAACTCTCTATCCCTCTCCCTTCCTCTCTGTAAAAAAAATCAATAAAATATATTTTTAAATATCTTTAAAAAAGTTATTTCCTCGGTGACCATTGTTCAGATTCAAAAACATTTCTGGAGTACCTACTCTGTTCTTGGAAATGTGTCATCTCATTTTATCCTCAAAGCAAACCACTTTACAAAAGAGGAAACTGAGGATGAGAGATAGGGTAGGACCAACTCAAGGTTCTATAACAAGCCAACTTCTTTGGGGGAGGAGCGGTGGTGGTGAGTATCTATTCCCTGAGGCTGAGTGAACTGAACTGGATTTTCTTTGGTTCTTGAGGATACAGCACAGCTTCTAATGCATTTCTGCATCCTTTCTACCCCTATCTCTAGTCTCTCTTCCCACTGCACAGAGATCCTTTGCCTGGTGGAAAGCACACCAGTTTTTGGAATCATACAGGTCAGGGTTGAAAGCTGGCTCTACCTCCTGGCTGTGAGAACCTGAATGAGTTATTTTCTTTCCTCTGGACCTCAGCTTTCTCCTTTGCTACAGGGGACAGTGCCATCACCTTGCAGAGGATTGAAGGACAGCATGGGTACATTGTACTGAGTATTTCCTGTCTGCCAGGCCTGGTGCTAAGCATGTCATCATTGACTTTGTCCTCATAATACCCTGTGAGATGGGCTGTCCGACAGAACTTGCTTCAAGATGAAAACACCTCATCTGTGCTGTCCAATATGGGAGCCACTAGCCGCACGCAGCCATCCAGCACTAAGGATGTGGCTGGTGCCATTGAGGGACAGAATTTTAAATTTCCTTTACTTTTAATGAGTTAAATTAAAAAATATTTTTATTGATTTCAGAGAAAGGAGAGGTGCAGAGAGATAGAAACATCAATGATGAGAAAAAATCATTGATCGGCTGCCTCCTGCATGCCTCCTTCTGGGAATAGAGCCTGTAACCCGGGCATGTACCCTGACCAGGAATGGAACCAAGACCTCATGGTTCACAGGTCAGTGCTCAACCACTGAACCATATCAGCTGAGTGAATTAAAATTTAAATAGCCACATGTGACTGGTAGCCTCTGTATTAGCACAGCTCTAATGACGTATTCAATTTGTACTGATTTGACAGATGTGGGCCCAGAGAAACCACGTGACTTGCCTTGTAGTCTTACAGCTTGTAGATGGCAGAGTTGAGATATGAACCCAGGTGAGGTGGTTCCTAACTGCTATACTACACCAAATGGGAACTGGAGAGCAGGGCCTATCAAAGCAGCGATCAGAGGCCACATTCTCCACCTGTGCTGCTGCCTTGTACCCCAGCTCGCTACCTCTCAGAATGCCGTGTCCCCAGTGTCCTCTACTCTGGGTAATCCATCTGTTTGCAGGCAGGAGGTGGAGTGGTCTGCAAGGCGGAGATGACTTACATGGCCTGCGTTGGCTTCAGGGCTAGGGTGACCCCGTGCTTCGGCTTTCGGTCAGTTGAGGAAGGGAGCTGGTGAATAGCAATGGTGGTTGTGTGCTATCTGCTATGAGGGCTCCCTCACCCATGCTCATATTTTACACCCGAAGTTAGGTGGAGCCACCACCCTTCTGGAGATGAGGGAGCTGAGTCTCCACCAGGCCCAATGACTTGCCCAAGGTCATGTAATGTGGAGGGGCCAAGCTGGGGTTTGCAGGCAGGTGCTTGCTGTATTCTTTCTCGTGAGACTTCCCATCTTGGTTCTCTCTCCCTGTTAGCCTGTTTAGATCTATCTAATGGTGAGACAGGTTTTTGTGCTCCCACTCCACAGGCAGGAAAGCAACAAGTAGAAAATGGGGTGAGCCCTAGCTGGTATGGCTCAGTGGATAGAGTGTTGGACTGAAGGGTCCTGGGTTCCATTCCAGTCAAGGGCGCATATCTGGGTTGCGGGCTTGATCCCCAGTAGAGGGTGTGCAGGAGGCATCTGATCAATGATTCTCTCTCATCACTGATGTTTCTCTCTCTCCCTCTTCCTCTTCTCTGAAATCAATAAAAATATGTTAAAAAAATAAAATAAAATGGGAGTGATGCTGAATTTGGCCCAGGAAGCTGTGAGCAGGCGGGAGAAGGGAGTGGGAGCTGAGGAGGAATATGAATGATGGGGGCTGACACCAAAGAAAGCTCCATTATAATAATAATGATAATTAGCGGATCCTCCCTGCCCTCTCCCTGGGATCCTGAGACTTCCCCACACAATGCCCAGTACCTGTCATCCTCCAGGGACTTGTTATAAAAGATTGATGTCATATCTGAGACCATGGAAACAAAGCTGCCGACATTTAAGGAAACGTGTCTGCACTTAGTACTTTGTTTCTTTTATGGAGCAGTAAGAACACCAAGATTTACACATTTCGTGATTCCTAATTGAATTGTATAAATGGTAAATGTGAGCTCTGGGAATCTTTGGAGAAGCGGGCAGGGGTTTGTCAATGCCAGGTTGCTGCGCCTGCTTCCTGCTTGGGAAGCTGGGTGGTTGTGCTAGCGAGTCCGGTGTGTCTTCCGTACTGGGGCACACCTTGTTGGCTCATTTCCTTCTGGGTCTGAGCCGTGCTTCTTCAGGAAAAACAAACGTTGAGTCTGGGAAGATGGTGCCTCCCGGCCCTAAGTCCCTGCCACATCTGACTTCCAGGCCATCTTACCATGTCTCCAACTTCCTCTTCCATGGGTGAGTCATCTGTATGTAGGCAGAGGTGTGGTCTTCTGAGATGTTGAGGTGGTGTGTGAGGTGTTTTGGGTCTCTGCTATGTTCTAGCTGTGCGACCTTGCCCAGGTGACTAACCCTCTCTGAGACTCCATCCAGACCTGTAAAATGGAGAGCATTGATTATAAGGGTTGTTCCACATTAAATAGACCCCTGCCCTAAATGTGTTAAAGTTCTGACCCCTGGTTCCTGTGAATGTGAACTTGTTTGGAAATGGGGTCTTTAAAGATGTAATTAACTTATGATGAGGTCATACTGGAGTCAGGTGTGCCCTTCATATAATACTAGTGGCCCAGTGCACAGATTCATGCAAATTGAAAGGAAATTATTTAGAAGAAATATTTTAATATCCTTATTTGCCCTTTCCCTATAATAGAAATGTCAACCAAATTCACAATCAGGAATGACAGATGGAAACACACGTGTGTGATTGGCGCCAGTGAGAGCTTTATATATATATATAGAGCTATATATATATATAGAGCTATATATATATATATATATATATATATATATATATATATATATATATAAATGGTGGGCCTTGAAAATGACTTCAGGTGAGAAAACCTGAAGTCATTTTCAAGGCCCACCATTTCTTACTTCTTTTCAGTCAGCTCAAGTTTCTAAACTTTCTAAATCTCTATTTTCTGGCTAATGAAAAGAAAATAGGATTCCACTGAGTGTCTTATCTATCTACTCCAGGACTTCTGTGAGGATCAAATGAGATGAGGCACAGTAAAATGCTTCACAGATATTTGGTTACAGTGTGAAATGTTTTCACCTGGCTATGAAACAAGTTGTGTTCCTGGGCTGAAAAGCTGCAAGGAGGCTAGTCGCTAGGGAGAAGAAGCCAGGCATTGCTACATGACGTCATTACCCAGCGCCCACAGCCACCATTTCTGAGCTGGGCTGGGCTGCGGGTCCCATTTTGTGCCATGGGTTCTTGGCAGCGTGGGCTGTGATTGGTTGGTCTATTACTCCAAAGTGGTGGTGGGGCCTGTGTCCCACTTGGGGGAAGCTGAGTGTTGCTTTTTGGGCACCAGATCTATGGTGCCATTTCTCTGTAAATGGCCAGTGTGTATCATGGCAGCTCCTGCACTGAGTGTTGCCCCCTGGTGGTCAGTGCATATAATAGCAACTGGTCAGGGGGTTGGACACTTAGCATATTAACCTTTTTATATGTATAGATGACAGGTGTCCTTATAAAAGAGGAGACACACAGAGACACGAGGGGAGACAGCCACGTGAAGGCAGAGGTAGAGACTGGATGCCGTCACAAGCCAAGGAATGCCTGGGGCCACCAGAAGCTGGAAGAGGCAGGAAGGATTCTCTCCTGGAGGCTTGAGGGGGATCATGGCCTTATGAAACTTCATTGCTGACTTCTGGTCTCTAGAACTAAGGGAGAATGAATCTCTATAGTTTTTTAAATATATATATTTGATTTAGAGAGGAAGGGAGGAGAAGAGAGAGATAGAAGCATCAATGATGAGAGAGAATCATTGATTGACTACCTCCTGCATGCCCCATATTAGGGATTGAGCCCGCAACCCAGGCATGTGCCTTGACCGAGAATTGAACAGTGACCTCCTGGTTCATAGGTTGATGCTCAACCACTGAGTTACGTTGGGCTGGACAAAAGCCACACATAGGAGGAGAGGTTATGCAGTTGCTTCAATCACACCCTCGAGCCAGGCTGCCTGGACTTGCATCCTCACTACATTATTTAACCAGCGTCATGACTTTGAACAAGTGGCTTGATCCTTTTGTCTCAGTTTTGAGAAAGAGAAAAGCAGCCCCTGACACCAGGATGGGTCTGATGCTGTGGCCCAGCACTCACATTGAACCCCAGAATGCCCCCTTGAACATGAACAATTTCTCAGAACATCATCAGGAAAGGTAGAAAGTAGAATGGGGTGAGGGCAAAAGGTGCAAAAGGAGTTAGGGAAATATGGTTTAAGGTACAAACTTGCAACTAGGAGATAAATAAGTCTGGAGACCTCATGCACAGTAAAGTGACTGTAATCAACAATCCAGATTATAGACTTCAATGTTGCTAAGAAACTAGATCTTAATTGTTCCCACCACAAAAAAGAATGATCATTATATGACACGATAGACATGCTGTACATCTTTCAATGACACAATGTTCTATGCCAATTATATCCCAATAACATAAATAAATAAATTACAAAGAAAAGAAAAGAGGAAGGCTCTCTGTACCTGTGACGGGCCAAGACCAAAACAAGCTCGCACTGCATTATGTCTAAACATAGACGAAATGTGAGTGTGGTCCCAACTACAAAATGGCCCAGCAATCCCTTGCCCTGGCTGACATGTGTGACTGCTGCTCCTTTACCAACCATGGCCACAGCCGGCTTCATTCCTCCCACCTTTTCAGTGAGGACTGAGAAATAATCGCAGAGTTGCTCCTGCTGCCTGCCATACAGTGGAGCAGTCCACCCATCGTTCCAAGGTCGCTGGGGGAATTGAGTGGGGAGCGAGCCTGTGCTCCTGCCAAGGACCTGGTGTCCCCAAGAAGAGCAGAATGAGGGCTTCAGGGTGGAGGGGAATGCAGCTGTGAGCTACAGTGGATGGAGTTAGGGTTTGAGGTCAGCTGAACACGGGTTACCAACTGCAAGTGGCTGTGTGACTTGGAGGCACCCCTTGCTTCTCTGAACTCCCATTCAGTCTCTGGAAGAATGAGAAAGATCACAATATGAAGATTGCCGGGGTTCTTGTTCCGGCATTAAGAAGGGTTCAGCAATCTGGAGAAAGGCTGTGTGTAACTTTAGTAAGAGTCCAGAGACGAAAGATACTTTTGAAAGGCATTGGGAGTCAGAGGAGCCTAGCTAAAGGAGCTAACTTCTTGTCTCAGGACCCCTTGCTTTTTATTAACGCAAATTGTCCCAAGGAAAGGTGGAGATATACACTTTAAAAGGTAAAGTTTCCTCTAAGAGTCCATTGTCAGAATGGGGAATAGCCTACGAATGTACAGGTGTTTGGCCAGTAGGAGGCAATAACATGTAGATTAAGATGCCCTGAGCTGACTGGCAGCAAACAATCAATTTAATGTATCCTTTTCAGGTTTGGGGAAATGCTCCCAGCCATTCCATCAGGTGATAACATATGGACTCAGCCCCTGTTGAGTCCCCAAGTTCCATCAACCTTTTGATGAAACTCTTGCAATTATGACAAGATAGAATTGGCTTCTGGCAAGTATAGTGTGTCTAATTGCTCCCTCTGAGGCCCTCCTGATTGAAGTCCTTCAATGGGACACAGTGAGCTTTTCAAATTGGGGTGCATATGGCAGGACACAGCCATGCTGAGTTTCAGATTGTAGGTGCACAAACTCAAGTCATTTTGCCACCCAGGACAATTGGCAATGTTTGGAGAGATTTTTGGTTGACATGACTCTGGGAGGGGAGGTGGTCCTGGCATCTATTGCACAGAGGCCAGGGATGTTGCTAAATATCACACAGTGCAACAGAGCAGCCCTACAGCAGGGAATTATCTGGCCCAAATGTCCACAGTCCCAGGGTGAGCAACCCTGCACAGAGGTGAGAGGTGCATCATCTGTGTGGTCACTCTTGCATCATTTTATTATAACAAATGCAAATATCATATGGAGGAGAAAGCAACATTTGCATGACTTTTTCACAAAAATCTGGTATTTCCCAATATTATATTCAGGGAGTGGCTGCTTTGGGCTCTGCTCCCTTGTTACCACCCCCTTCCCCAAGCCCCGCCCCCCGTCCCCATCCTGTGACTAAGAGACACAGGGTGCTGTGAAAGTTGCTGTCCCAGGGATGAATTTAAAACCCGTGACAGAGAATAGGTGTCTTCTGCACTCCTCTCCCCAGCCTGGTGTGTCATTAAGAATATTCTCCGGTCCATCACGTCAAGCAATACTAGCGAGTAACCTGTTTACTCTGGGCCAGGCACCAGCTAAACATTTTGCGCACATTCTCTCCTTCATCTGAAGTCCCATGAGTGACCAAACGCAGACATGCACTTTACTGCCTTTGAACTCAAAATTTCTCAGTGTTTCCTTTCTCTGTCAGACAAACTTCTGCTCATCCCTCAAAACCCACTTCAGTCAAACCCTCTGCCAAGCAGTTATGAACATGGGCCCCGAAGCCAATTGCCTAGATTCACATCTTTCCTCTGCCTCTTACGTGCTGTGTCCTCTTGGGTAGATCGCTTTACCTCTGTGCATGTTTCCCTTCTAAATAATGGGGTAATTAAAATAGTATCTTCCTTACCGTGGCTAAATAAGCACCCGAAGGCTTGGAACAGTAGGTGGCACATAACAGCTGCCTAATAAATGTTTAGCTATTATTATTATTAGGCTTTTTTTTTTAATCCTTCCCCTATCACCACCCCACCATTCTGGCTAGACTCTGGGTCTCCAAGGGCCTTTCTGGAGTTATTTGTAGCTTTTCACACGTGTTTGTGGAAAGAAAGAACACCATACAGGGATGATACGCAGTAGTCACTTTGTATAGGAGTGGCTGCTAAAATCTGAGCAAAGAGCCCAACCTTAAACAAACTTCTGAGCCCCAAATAAACAGATTGGGCTGCCTCTGAGAAAATCCTGTTACAAAACTGGGAAAAGAGAGACGCACTGAGCTTTCGGGAGCAGCTGTGAGCTGGCTGCAGTGCATCCGGTTAAGCCTCTTCAGATGGACATGCCTTTGCTAGTCAGAGGCGTCCTGTAGTGAGGTTAAGAAAGATTCTGAGGCTGTGTCTGGGGACAGAGTAAAGTGTGACTTAATCATATATGGCTGTCTGCCACGGGTGATGGAGGGGAAGTGCAGAATTTATCATGTCTGGGTTATGAGACCACAGGCAAAGGCCCTTTGAGGACCTGGCGCCCAGTAGACACTCAATAGGTGGTACATAGTACAGCTGGTCAGGGGCACAAAGGCTGTTTCTTGTTCTGCATGTGCTGTCACTTGCTGAACACACGTGGCACAGTGAAGCGGACCCAAAGTCAGTCAATAAATGCTGCAAAAGCACAAGGATGCAAAGGAAAACATTTGGGCCTTTGAGTCAAGCTGGCCTGGGCTGGTATTCCGATAGCTGCGTGACCTTGGGAAAAATTGCGTGTCCTCTCTGACCCTTGGTTTCCTTGTCTAAAAAAGGAAGGAATATGGGGAGGACTCATTCCATCCGTGAAAATGCTAAAGTGGGAGGCTCGTTGCTGGTGTTACCTTCCCCTGATTCAGCGTGGAGCTGCCAACTCATCGCTCGACCCTACAGCAGCCAAGTCAGCATCCTAAACCCTGAAAATCCTGTGACTGGTTTTCAAGCAGCAAAGTCACAATCAGTCATAAGACTTCTCGCTCCACTTACAATCCTTGCCTCCCCCCCACCCCCCGCCCAACTGTTACTTTCCTTTGGCACATAGAAAAATAATAAAACGGGGGGGGGGGGGGAAGCTACTTACCCAGAGTCTGCAGATAAATACCCATAAGTAGTTCAAGGCAGGTGCAGTCTTCAGGGAAGGACACGGAGGGCCTGCCTGTGCCCCTGCTGGGTTCATTATAAACCCCGGAGAAAGCAGGTTCCCGGAGAAATGCTGATACAGCCTTCTCAGGGTTGCTATGAGACGCCCCACTGCGTTACATAAAACCAGAGCCTGAAGTACGGAGGTGGAGATTGTAATGACCAGACCCCTGCCTGTCTGGAGGGAGAGCCTCGGTCACTATCTCCTGCTAGGCACCACGGCTGCTTTTATTTCTCCGATGGCTTCATGAGACTAATCACTGTAGGGGTGTCGAACTCAATCAGAGAAGGGGCCAAAATCTAAAATCCAGGCTAAATCGCGGGCCGAATGGTTTACTGAACAGTCATAAACTGACAATGTCATAAACTGACAGCGGAGTGCAGTGATGACAGCGCGGTGCGGGCCACATTGCAAGGCCTGGCCGGCCGGATTTGGCCCGCGGGCCTTGTGTTTGACACATGTGGACTAATGGATCAAGCCCCACAATGTGGTTTCCTTCCACTCGGAAGGTGTGAGCAGGCTCAGGTAAATGAGCCAGGTTCTCAATGAAACGGCCGCTCAGGAGGGCTGCCCCGAGGGTGAGGGGCAGTTTGCTGTTTCTCTGTGTGTCCTAATAGAAGTCACTTAATGACTTTGGTTCCTATGAGGACTTCCTTCTCCTCTGGTTGGAACCAGGGGATCTAACCCTGTGCGTCTCCATCCCTCAGGTGCCTGTATATCACAGAGGGCCTTGGTACAAGGCAGATGCTGAGCCCGTTGCTCTGGGGGAGGCCTGAGACTCTGCATGTTTGTCGAACAAGTACCTGTCTAACTGCTGTTGGTTCCTGGTTGCTCCTTTGAGCAGGCAGCTCTGAGCACACGTGGGAGTGCTTCAGAAACGGCAGGTTATTGTACCACCCTAAGGCGGTTTATACGGGGAACGCAGGCATGGACGTTTCGTCAGCTGCTCAGCGAGGTAATGCTTACTAAGTGCCTTGGCAGAGAGGACCTGGCAGTGCACTAGATTCAGAGGCAGTGACCCGGATTGTAGGTCACTAACTCCTCCTACGTGATGATGGAGAGAGAGAGAGAGAGAGAGAGAGAGAGAGAGAGAGAGAGAGAGAGAGAGGGAGTAAGTGAGCTCAGACCTGAGCTTGAGTCCTGCCTGCCTCTGCTACTTCATGATTGTGTGATAATAAACAAGCCGGCTCACCTGTCCTGGCCTCATTTCCCCTGTCTGTTAAATGGGAATGGTGTCACCACCACAGGCTGGGCAGAAAGGCTTAAGCAAGATGATGGATGC
The DNA here is from genome assembly GCF_964339955.1 of Pipistrellus hanaki. Taxonomy (NCBI): domain Eukaryota; kingdom Metazoa; phylum Chordata; class Mammalia; order Chiroptera; family Vespertilionidae; genus Pipistrellus; species Pipistrellus hanaki. The sequence goes on along the minus strand of NC_140506.1, from coordinate 85,077,623 downwards.
ACAGTTCCTAGCCCAGGGCCTGGCAAATGGTAGACACTCATGCACTTGTCACAGGCACATACCTGACTGCGTGAGCCTGGCTTCCTCAGGTTGGGGCTCCAGGGGGAGGGGTGATCTGACTATCCGGGGACTCAGAGGCCATCCCTCTTAAGACAGCAGGAAGGGCTGCAGTGAGGGAAGTCTGTCTCAGAGGCGAATTATCCGGCCCCACACTCCTGCCAGCCGTCAACAGGCTGTGTGCGCTCCCATCAGCACCAGCAATGCTCACCCCCAGGCTAGCGGCCTTTGAGAGAGGATAATACAGGTTCCCAGGGTTTGAGTCTCATCCAAGGATCCTCAGACCTCTCACCTGTGAAATGGGGTCACTCTGCCTGCCTTGCAGAATTATGTGGGGACCAGAGAGGATGATGATAACCAGACCAGCTCACACCTCATGTGCTCAGCACCGGGCTCAGTGTGTTGCATGAAGCATCAGCATCCTCCCAACCCTCACAGGCACTGGTCTCATTAAGCTGTCCCAGTGCCAAGTGAGGAACTGAGGCTCAGAGAGGTTGATTATCATGCCTGAGGCCACACAGCTGGCAAGAGGCAGAATCAGGATTTGAACCCCAGATTCAAATCCTGTTTCTCAGTTTTCTCCAGAATCTCCCTGAGGCAGGGAGAGCGCAGGCAGGGCTGGGCTGGGGTGGAAGCTGCTTGATGGCGAACCCATACATGCAAAGGTATCCCCCTTTGGTGACGTTCTGCCTGAGCCCTCAAGGTTCCCTGTTGTGTGGTTTCTCTAACACCTTTTCAGCAAACATCATTTGCACGATCATAAGCAAGTCAACTCATCTGTGCTGGCCTCAGTTTCTCCATCGGTCAAATGGGCATGATGTCACCATTATAGGATGAGCTGACAGGATTAAGCAACATAATGGCTGCAAAGTGCCTGACCCATCATGTCACAGTGTCACCTTAACAGCTGTAGAATCCACTCAGTGGATGCCAACCTCCCTGAACCCCCCTCCCTGATCCCCAGCCTTTGATACTCCCCTTTCTTCCTTTCATGTGTCCAGAATAGTGTCTGGGTGTAGTTAGAAACTCAATATTTAGAAGCTGTTATATTATCTGAGCAGTAAGACCTACACCCAGGGTGTCTCCGGTCCTGATTGTATCCATGTTGTTGGGGGAACAGCTTCTGGCGTCCTGTTGATCACACTAGGAAGGGAGAGAGAGCCTTGAGCAGCCAGGTTGATGAGGCAGTCAGCATGAGAGCCTGGTGCAGAGAGCAGCTCACTTTGCAGCCAACCCCAGAGGCAGTGGCTACAGCTTCTTAATGCTAAGAAGTCCTGCTTCTCTGAGCACTGCTGCGCATTGCAGCAAGCCATAACTAATAAAGCTGTCAGGGACCCGCTCCTTTCCCCCAATACAGAAGCCTGGCCATTTCCAGGCTGACCACTCTGTGTGTGCCTTGGTCCATGCACCTGGCCTCTCACTCACTTACTCAGGAACCCCAGGGAGAGAACCAATGCCGCTGGGAGCTGGATTGGGGTACATAGGCCAGTTATATGGAGCAGCTGGCGTGCAGGAAAGAAAACAGAAGACTTGGAGATGAACTCCATGTGGCTTAATGCTAACTGGTCCCATTTGCATCTGAAAAAAAAAAAAGGTACTAAAGCCTTGATTTAGAGAGGCAGGGCAGTAAAGGGCAGGTGCTGGGCAAGTCTGGATTTTGACCTTGGCTCAGCCACTCATAAGCTGTGCCTTCCTGGGAAAATGACTTCATTTCTCAGATTCTCAGATTGCTTTTTTTTTATAAACAAGGGGGTAATGATGGTACTTACACCTCACAGAGTTATTGTGCAGATTAAAACAAAATAAAGTGGAATGTGCTTAGCCTCTTTCATGTAAACTATGAATGTCTGGTCTTCTCATTAATGGAGTTGTTAATTTCTCCCTTCCAGGTAGTGCGTTGGAGCCAAAGACGCAAAAGTTACAAGATGAATAGGAGTTGAACAGACATTTGAGGACTGTTGGGAGACTAGGCCAAGATGATGCGTGTGAGGGACCCAGTCCTCACGTGCCTCACCTTCCTGTGCTCAGGAAGCCCTGTGTCCACCAAGGTGCGTTCTCTTCTTACTCAGTCTCACCTGCTGACATTACTAACAGTCATAAGGTAGAGCTAACTCTCACATAGCTCATACTATGTGCCAGGCATTGTTCTAAACACTTTATAAATGTTAATTTATTTAATTTCATGACATAAGAGGTTTGTATCATTACTTTCACTGTTTTATTTTTTTCATAGATTTTATTGATTTTTTTTTTTACAGAGAGGAAGGGAGAGGTATAGAAAGTTAGAAATATCAATGAGAGAGAAACATCAATCAGCTGCCTCCTGCACACCCTCTACAGGGGATGTGCCCACAACTAAGGTACATGTCCTTGACCAGAATCGAACCTGGGACCTTTCAGTTCACAGGCCAACGCTCTATCCACTGAGTCAAACCAGTTAGGGCACTTTCCCCATTTTATAGATGAACTGACCATAGGGAAGATAAATAACTTACCAAGGTTACACGGCTGTTGAATGGTGGAGCCAGGATTATGAACCTGATAGTTTGGTAGCCAGCTCCTTGCTCTGAACTAGTTCACCAGAGACAGCTTCTCAGGATGTCTGGCAGGGGCTCCTGACCTTGATTTCCATGTCTACCCTCTTGTCTGTAAGCTACAAGACCATGCTGCCTGTAAGAATGCAGCCCTAAGAACTGCCTGCCTCAATTCAACTCAGTTCAACTCAGTTCAACTTAACTCAACTCAACTCAACTCAACTCAACTCAACTCAACTACCTGACTCAGTTCAGCTCAACTCATCTCAGCTCAACTTAACTCAACTGAGCTCAGCTCAACTCAGATAAACTCAACTCAACCACCTGACTCAGTTTAACTCAACTCAACTCAACTCAACTCAACTCAACTCAACTCAACTCAGGTAGAACATGTGCCCAGGGGTCTTGAGCCAGATATAAGTGACTCTAACAAATGATGAAAAATTTGGAGGTCATCTTTCATGCTTGTACTGTTCTCATTGGTCTGATGTGACTCTTATGACCCTCATTTACATAAAATAATACCAAGACATTATGTGCACACAGCGCTATACAACTTACAAATCCTTTTTCACATGTAACTTATTTATGTTTCCTAAGTCAAGCCAGTTTGGAAGTACAGAAAAAGGGGAGCTTATGCAGAGAATAATTCTGATATACACTACTAATTGGACAGCTACTATGTTCCAGGCATGGTGCTAGATGCATAATGAACAGTATTTAACTCATCTAACCTGGCTCTGTGGAGAATGAGATTATTCTGGGCATTTTACAGATGAGGTAACTGAGGTGTGGATCGGCTGAGTAACGTTTCCAAGTTCCAGAGCTGGTAAAGGCATTGTGGTCTACTTCCAAAGGCTGTGTCTTTCCAGAGCTCCACCCTGCCTACCTGGGCTGGCCACCACCTTGGGGAAACCAGCCTATGTTGCCTCAAGAAATTGGGGCTCAGGGGAGCAGGGAAAATTAAAGTGTGTTTTGCCTGTAAATCCAGAGACAAAGGAGCTATAATATCTGGGCCAGTTGAAGTCAGCTTCCCTGCCCCAGTGAGGAGCAAGGGCTGCAGAAGAGTAATTCTGCTTTATAATCCTGGTACAGACTCATTCCTTACCCAAGCAGATGATTCGTGCTTAGCTGACCTGACCTCTGAAATCCAACATTCTTGCTGGATGGATGGATTAGAGTTCGGGTTGAAGACCATCTCCCTCAACATTTGCTTTTAGATGTGCACACTATGGTCACAAGAAATAAATCCTCAGAGCCAGGTAAATGACAAAAAAAGCTCAGATTTTGTTGGGGCTAATTAAGTAGAAATCTTTAGAAAGAAGGATTGAGATTTGGCTTTTAAAAATGAACATCAATCACATTATTAGATTCCCTCACAACCAGCTTCCTTTGTCTTTAGGGTCCCTGGACTGTGTTCACTGTGGGCTGCACATACAATAACAATCATGTTAATTCAAATACTAACTTAGATCAAGCAGGAGACCTTGCTATGGAAAGGGTGGGTGGGACCATCCAGTGGACCCAGAAATGGTGCCCTGCTCATTCTGGACCCCTTCAATGTAAAAGGGTTCTGCTGTGAAAGGATGCTCCAGGCCCACTCACTGCTTTTCCTTTGTCTGAATTCCAGTTCTCATTTGTCACTTGCTTTGAGATGTTATCTCTGGGGGGCAGCATGGGTCTATGGAATAGCCAGTTCAATGTCAAGGTTAGAATCCCTTGCTCTTGACTGTGTGCTCTTGACTATGCTTCTTAATTGCACTGTGCTTCATTCTCCTTATTCATGAAATTAAGATAATGCTAACCAACATGATGGATTTCAGATGGACTGAGTGAATATATAAAGGGCCTGCTTTACTCGCCAGTAGAAAATGTATTATTAATACTCTTTTTGGGGCAGAAACCAGTTTGGCTCAGTGGATGGAGTGTCAGCCTGCGGATGGAAGGGTCCTGGGTTCAATTCCTGGTCAAGGGCATGTACCTTGGTTGAGGGCACATCCCCAGTGGGGGGCGTGCAAGAGGCAACTGATCAATGATTTTCTCTCACTGATGTTTCTAACTCTCTATCCCTCTCCTTTCCTTTCTGTAAAAAATCAATAAAATATATAAAAAAAATAATACTCTATTTTGGGGACATATTCATGGCTATAGAACAACTTGGGAGTTATAGATAACAGGGTATTCTGTTGGAGAATATTGATTAATTACCTCTCAGCTCTCAAATGAGGGTACATCCTTCCCCCACTGGGCCATCAAACAACCTTTCCCATCTCACAGCCTCTGCACAGGAGTCATGCTTGTCAGGGAGCAGGACTGAGGTGATGCCATATGCGTAAAGCAGATGCTGAAGACATCTCTTTCTGTGCATCTCGATTTTTACTGTGGCCACTTTGTAGTCTAGAAGTGCAAACTCGGCCTCCCGCTGTGCTGAGGGATGAGGGCTCCTTTAGCTCTTGGTTCATGGGTCCTCTCTCTGGCCAAACCCAAAATGTTCTCCTGCTCTCTCTCTCTCTTGCACACATTTCTGCACATGCACAGAAATTAGAGATCTAGAGAGAAGCATGTGCCTAGGACCGTGGTCGGCAAACTGAGGCTTGCAAGCCACATGCAGCTCTTTGGCACCTTGAGTGTGGCTCTTAGGCCAGCTTAGGGTACCCTAATTAAGTTAATAATAACAATATACCTACCTATATAGTTTAAGTTTAAAAAACTTGGCTCTGAAAAGAATTTTCAATCGTTGTACTGTTGATATTTGACTAATGAGTTTGCCGACCACTGGCCTAGGAGAATCAACTCCAGAAAAAGAAAGAACTGAGTTTGCATCCTAGCTCTCCAACCCCACCCCTGTACTCCCAGGTAATATGTAGCTTCCCAGAACCTGTTTCTTCAGCATTACAAGGAGGTGGAATAGTCCTACCTTCCCTGTGGCATTGTCATGAGGAATAAGCATGTCAGACAAGTGCTTAGCTGAAGGCCTATATGTTTAGCTGTTATTTTGTTTTTTTCAAGAAACCCTATTTCTTCATCTTGCTATAATCTTCTGAGGTGAAACACAAAGAGACCACTAAAAGGATATTTAAAGTAAAATGCATTACTCTCCATTTGCTTTGGGAGCCAAAGGCAAATAGGATCTCACTCTGCTACCTTCCTCATCAAAGAAAGAAGGTTCAAGTGGTCCAATGCTTTCAGATGGGATGGCAGCTGCCGTTAACATAAGAAGCCAGCAAAGGACAGATGTCAAACTCTTTGGCATGGTGTTTGAGATCTTTCGTGATTTGGTCCTCACCTGCCTCTTGGCCACCTCTCCCTCTTGTTCCTGCTCATTGTGCCTGCAGAGCAGGAAAGAGGGAGGATGGAAGTAGTGAAAAGGGGGCACCACTCAGCACTGTCAACTTCTTTTAGAGCCTTCCTGGAAGTGCCCCGTCCTCATTTCCTGCCCCATATCCATTAGCATTTCATTAGTCAGAAGGTGATCATGTGGCCACATCTGGCAAGGGAGTCTGGGAAATGTAGTCTTTTGACTGAGCACTGAATCTAGGTTCCAATACAGTACCTAGTAAAGGAGTAATCAAATAGACACGTGTCCCTTCTACTGTCCCCAGGAGTTTACCCACCACACAGGGTGGGGGTGAAGGTGGGGGAGAGTTCAAAATAATTTGGGAACAAAGTGCTAAATCTCAGGTCTAATCCAGTCCTTTTTGGAGACTGGAAATCAGCATGGCTTAAGGGAAAAACCTCTAGCGTAGGTGTCTTGACCTGGATTCTTGTCCTTGTTTGCATGCCTTGGGTACCATAACAGATGGCCTCTCAGGTTCCTTCCATTCCTCTGTGATACTAATGGAAGCATTCCTGCCTATACTGGTTGCAAGCTATGTATGCAAGCTTTTGTTGTTCTTAAGCTTCTTACCACTGTCTACACCTACCATTTATAAATGTTTAAAAATATTCACTTGACGCACAATGAGATTACAGACTCTCATTTCTGAGATGAAAAGCAGCTCATGCATTATTCAAGAAAAATATAGCATTATTGAACAAAGGATGGGTGCATTCACCCCTCATTACTATTCCAGTCCTTGCCTCATTAGTAGATGTGTTCCGTGAGGATTTTAATGATGGGTTTTGTAAACAAAGGCTAGAGATCAAACACTAGTGTGTTTAGATGGCTAGATTAAGAGATTATCATAAAGTCATCAAACTGCATGGCTGGCAGATCACCTAGTCCATCCAGTGCCCGGCTTCCATCTACCTAGTCCTACCAAGAAAAAGTTCAACCATTAATTCTTCCAATGATGGGGAACTCACTACCAGAATTTCACCTCTGTGGAGTTTGTGAGAAAGCTCATCTCATATTAGGCTGAAATCTCTCTCCCTGTGGCCTTTATCCACTGGACTTAATTTTCACATGGAACAAGTCTGTGCCATTTTCTCCATGACAGACCTTTACTTATGTGGAGATGGCAATTGTCATAACCCACATTTCTTTGAAAGGCTAAATATCCCCTGATTCCTTAGCCAACTGCAAAGAGAGCAAAGAGAGTAAATTGGAACTCATGAGTATATATTAAAGACCCTTCTCTTCACATTCCAGGCACTTTGATAAGTATATTTATGGCTTATAATACTTTGTAGTTCAGGGAAGAATTTGTATTCAACTATCATTGAAATTTGTATTTATTTATTTTAGTTTTTAATTAAATTATTATATGTGTACATATCCTTACCATTGCCCCCCCCCCCACTTTCATACATGCCCTCCCTCCCCAGAGTTTTGTGTCCATTGGTTATACTTATATGTATGCATACAAGTCCTTTGATTGATCTCTTATCAACCCTACCCCATATCTCTCTACCCTTGAAATTTGTATTTCAATGTTTAAAAATTCATGCTCACTTTATACCTCTTCAGCCCTGTCTCCTACTACTCTCCCTCTTACCCTCCTTCTTTCATCTCCCTGGCATTCTAGCCCTCCAACACACCAATCTCCTCCCTGCCTCAGGGCCTTTGCATATGCCATCCTATGTCTGGATGCTTTCCCAAGATCTTCATATTGGCTACCACTTCTCACTACGCAGTTCTTAACTGAAAGGCCACCTACTCTGAGAAGTCTTCTTGGATTTTGATCCAAACCAGGCTCATCCCCACTTTTAACCCATCACACTCCACCCCATTATTCCGCTTAATTTTTCTGTAGCACTTTTCATTAAATCCATCTGTTCAACAAATATTTACTGAGCAGCTATTATGTGCTAGTGATTATTCTAGGAATCCAGGTTATACTGGTGAATGAAACAATAATTCTTGCCTTGATGGAACTTACATTCTTAGAGGAGAGATAGAAAATATACAATAAACACTTGAATATGAATAAATTATTTGGATGTTAGAAGGAGTTTGAGCAGAATTTCAGGTCAGAGCTCTTTCTGAACATCTTTTTTCTTTTTTTTTAAAGTTCAGGCATCTATCTGCACAGCAACTTACCTTCTTTTTTTTTTTTTTAAATAAATCTTTATTGTTCATATTATTACAAATGTTCCTCATTTCTGCCCCCCCCATTGCTCCCCTCCACCAGGTTTTCAGTCCACCTTCTTCCCTTTTCCCACCCCCCATTGTCCTCATCCATAGGTGCGCAGTTTATGTTCAGTCTCTTCCCACACCCCTGTCTCCCCTTTTCCCTGAGAATCATCAGTTCACTCCCCTTCCATACCTCTGATTCTATTATATTCAACAGTTAATATTGTTCATCAAATTTTTAAAATTCCCTTGGTTTTTAGATTCACTTGTTGATAGTTACGTATTTGTTGTTCATAGTTTTTTTTTTTTTTTTTTATCTTTATTTACTTTCTCTTCTGAAAGAACCCCCTTCAGCAATTCATATAATTCTGGTTTGGCAGTGATGAACTCCTTTAGCTTTTTTTTTTCTTTATTAGTGAAGCTCTTTATCTGGCCTTTGATTCTGAGTGATAGCTTTGCTAGGTAGATTATTTTTTGGCTGTATGTTCTTGCTATTCATCACCTTGAATATTTCTTGCCATTCCTGTCTGGCCTGTATGGTTTCTGTTAAGAAATCAGCTGATAATCGTATGGGTGCTCCTTTATAGGTAACTACATGTTTTTCTCTTGCTGCTTTTAATATTCTCTCTTTGTCTTTTGCTCTTGGAATTTTAATTATGATGTGTCTTGGTGTGGTCTTCTTTGGATTCCTTTTGTTTGGAGTTCTGTGCACTTCCTGGACTTGTAAATCTAATTCTTTCACCAGGTGGGGGAAGTTTTCTGTCATTATTTCTTTCAGTATGTTTTTGATATCTTGCTCTCTCTCATCTTCTGGGACCCCATAATTCTGATGTTGGTTCGCTTGAAGTTGTCCCAGAGGTTTCTTACATTATCTTCAACTTTCTGGATTCTCTTGCCTTCTTGCTTCTGCGGAGGAGTGTCTTCTGGCTCTTTATGTTCCAAATTTTTGACTTGATTCTTGCGATCTTCCATTCTTTTTTTAGGACTCTATATAATATTTTTTATTTCAGACAATGTATTCTTTATTTCTTGTTGATCCCTAATTATTTCTTGTTGATCCATTATTAGTTCTTGTTGATCCCTTTTCATCTCCTCATAGTTCTTATCGACTTTTTCTAGGAAAATTCTTGAAAAACCTTATAAGCATGGTTTTGAACTTTATATCCATTCTCTTCTTTTTCTCCATTTCTTTTGTTTGTGATCTATTTCTTTGTCTCAACATTTTCACAGCTTCCCTGAGTTGGTAGGGTGGCTTTGCGTGCTAAGGTGTCCTATATGGTTCAGTGAGTCAGCCTCCCAGTTACCTGAGGTGGACAGTCTTGGTGTAGCCCTTTGTGGGCGGTGTGTGCAGTCTTGTTGTTAAGCCTTGCTTGTTGTTGGTATCACTGGGAAGTGTTGATCTCCAAGCCAATTGGCTATGAGGATCAGAAGTGTCTCAGCTAGGAGGCTTTCTGTATTCCACTTGAATGGGGCAGAGTCTTGGGGTGGCACAGACAAGCTTTGTTGAATACCACACAATTGGTTACAGACAAGCTTTAGATTCCTGTCTGCCCCTCAGTAGGAGAGTCCTATTGGCAGTGAACGAGGAAGCTAGCCACTGGAAGGGCTTCTGTGCTCTGCTTGGATGGGGCAGAGTCTCAGGTGGTGCAGACAAGCTTTATTCAACCCCTCCCTACGAGGGTCTGGTTTCTGAGTCCCACAGTAATGGCCACTGGCTTCACATACCTCCGAGAGATCTCTGCCCACTGCCTGACAGTCTGGCCTCTTTGTGTCTGGGGCCGTCTATCAGCGCAATAGGGTGATTCTGTTTTCCTCCCAAACAAGAAAGCCAGCCTTGCATTAGCTGTCTGCCCTCTGTGCGCAGGGAGTAAGCCAATAGCAAACTCATCCCGCCCTCTCTGTGCTCCGCAAGCAAGCCGGCAGCAAAGTCTGGTGGCCGCCTTTTCGAGTGCACAGTTCTCTGCACCTTCACAGTTCCTGAGGTTCAGCGTGCCTTCTTCCTCCTTCCCAGATGGTAGAGCCTCCTCTCAGCCAGCCGTCTGGCGCTTGGGGGTGATGTTTCCCCTGTTTTTCAGTTCTAAATTCAAATTTGTTGTTGTAGGCTGCATTCGGGTACCCTATGCCACCATCTTGGTTTCTTCCCACAGCAACTTATCTTTTTAAAAAATATATATTTTATTGATTTTTTTACAGAGAGGAAGGGAGAGAGATACAGAGTTAGAAACATTGATGAGAGAGAAACATTGATCAGCTGCCTCCTGCACAACTTCTACTGGGGAGGTGCCCGCAACAATGATACATGCTCTTGACTGGAATAGAACCTGGGACACTTCAGTCTGCAGGCTGATGCTTTACCTACCGAGCCAAATCAATCAGGGCAACAAGGTACTTTCATACAAATCAAACAATTTCAGTTCAGACACTACAAACCATACTGTCATGTGTACTGGGAACTTATTAATGGATGGATGCATTCATTTCCAAGTAACAAACACTCAACTCCAAAGGGCATACAAATAAAGGGAACTTATTGACACAGAACTGAAATATCAGAGAAAACATGTACCAGTTTTGGATGCAATGTGATCATCACTATGGCTTAATTTCTCTGTAATCCCCCTCCCCCCCAGTTACTTTGCAAGTCAGATTCATCCTCAAGCTGGCTTCTTTCATGATTGCAATATGGTTGCAGCCAACAATGCTTCGTGATTTCTCATTCATATCCACGGGGCAGAAAAAGCACTTCTGTTTCTGCATTTCATGCAAGATTCTGGAGGGTGCCTCAGCCGCACCTCACCTCCGGAGGCCACTCCTGAATGGGGCACTGTGGCCGGGGGGGCCAAAAGATGCTGATTCGGGGCTTGGAGCCAATTTCCCCTAAAGCATATTGATGCTGTTAGGAGCGAGAAGATGGTGCAGACACTATCCTGGCAGGCAACACATTTTTACGACAGATTGACATTACCATGGGAAAGACTGAGCATTGAGTGATTTATTGAAGGGCATTAGGTTCCCTGGCAGAGGGGCAGAGCCCGGAACCCAGACTCACATCTTTGAGCTCAGAGCTCTTTCCGAACATAAAATGCCCCTCACCCATTGCCAGCGCTGAGTCTGCCGAGCTACTTTTGCCAGAGGCTGGGCAGCTATTAGTGAAGTGAGATGCTCGGTGAGGGAAGGCCTCCTTCGTGTCTTGCTGACACAACAATTCCACATAATTTCCTCCTTTTGGGTGATAGCAGTGCTCATTCATTCCTCAAGGAATATTCCTGGAGCTGGGAACATTTGCTGGCCGGGACCATCTGGAAACTTCTCTTTTAATCAACAGTCTTTTATTGGAAGTAATAGAAACTTGATTAAGCTAGTTTGAGCACATAAAAAGGGCGGGGGTTTATTCTGAGCACAGAGTCCTCGATCTCGACCCCTATTCTCTCACAAATGACAACATAATCTTAGATGATGACATGTTTAATAAGTACACGCATTGCTTATTGAAAATATTGATTGACCCTGGAGGCCTCTGTAGCCTGTTCGGTAGTTGGCTGTTTGTCTTAGATCTGGGTTGAAGGAAATTCAAATGAAATTGAACCCCAAGTGCATGCTCTTCCTGCTAGATCTCTTAGGCTTAACGAGATGGATGTGTTCCAGGAAAGGGAAGGGTCCTGGCAGTGTGGCTCAGTTGTTGAGCGTGGACCTATGAACCAGGAAGTCACTGCTCAGGGCACATGCCTGGGCTGCAGGCTTTATCCCCAGTAGGGGGTGTGCAGCAGGCAGTCAATCAATGATTCTCTCTCATTATTGATGTTTCTATCTCTTTCTTCCTTTCTGAAATTAATAAAAATATATTATAAGAAGAAAGAAAGAAAAGGGAAGGGACTGAGAAGTTTCTCAGGAAAAAAAGATAGGAGACGGATCAGAAATCTGGGTGGTGCGGTCTGCTTACCTCGTTATCCAGTTTGCATATTTAGTCGCTGTAACCTCCCCAGCGTGCCCATTTGGCACTGAGCTTGCATTCTGATTCTGGTCCCAAAGGTGCAAGCAAGAGACTACTGCAGGCTTCTGAGAGGCGTGCTGGTTTTACAAAGTTCCCTCTACTTACTCCCATGCAAGAACTGTGACCTTGGAAAAATTTCTCAACAATTCACTGTCCATCTCTCTTTGGGGATGGTGAGAGAGTCACCTTCCTATACAACTGGATTAAATCAACTTGAATGACCCTTTCCAGTTCATGGAGTCCATAAATTCCTCCTCCCAGAAAGAGAGGAGTCAATGTCGAGAGAACCTGACGAGTAAGCAAGTATCTTCCCCCAAGAATGAATGAATTCCTGCTTTGCTTCCCCAATGATTTCTGTAGAGCTTCTTTTCTCAAACTACAGCATCAGAATCAGCTGAGAGCATCATGAGCCGCATCCCAGACCCTGGGTCAGAATCTGTACTTTAGTAATATTCTGGGGTCTCACATGTGCATTAATGTTTGAGAAGCACTGCTGTGGAAACTGCTTCTACAGCACCTCCGGTCCTTTGTTGCACTCACTTAATTGCTTATCTGTGTCCAGGAGAAGGGCCAAGGTCATGTCTTCTCATCAGTGTGTCTCCATCTCCTACCTAAGGCCTGGGACTAGGGGATATTCAATAGCTACTGGACGAAGGGATGGGTGGATGGATGGATGGAGAAATCAAGTTCTACTGCCTGTCAGGGAGGCTATCTGTCCTAGTGGCAGGATGCTGGGGTCAGAAGGAAAGGGAAAGGTCACTGAGCGGTACTGTTGGCCATCAACAGGTCTTAAGCTCTGTGTGAGGTGGTTTACCTACATTATACAATTCACTCCACAGAAAACAGGACCAGCAGATATTGATATTATCATTTCATACCCGAGAAAGTGGTGCAGCTACCATTTGAACCTGGAACAATACCCTTTCTTTCCCGCTGCACTGCCATTCAGTCTTTGTATGAGGTTGGGTTTGCCACCTGACTTCCTGGCCTCTACTTTCTGCATCTGTGGCAGAAGCTGTGGCGTTCTGCTCATCCCCACCCTAGCACTCTCTGTTTCTGCCAACAGCTATAGTCTGAAAAGAGCCTGCAACTCTGCCTGAGGGCTTCCCCTGAGTCTTAGAAGCATGCTTGTCTGTGTGCAAGGCAAATCTTTACAACCCTATGAGGTAGCTACTGCCATGCTCTCCAGATGAGGAAAATGAAGCTCAGCCAGGCAGAGGGATGTGCTAAAGGTCCCGCAGGTGGTAAATAGTGGAGCCAAGGCTTGGACCTATTTCTGTTTGATGTCAAAATTCGTGGTCCTTAAATTCTTGCTTCCCCAAATTATTTTGATTATTTTCTGAGATTATGGATGTGAAGATGCTTTGCAAAGATTAGAAGTTCAATTCTCGTTACTATAATTTTAGAATAGGCTGTCTTGGTTAAAATCTTGTGCTTTCCCCCCTAAGGGGGTTAGGACAAGTCAACCAGGGTTTGATTTGCAAGGGGTCTGATTCAAAGGGACCAGAAGAAAATGCTAAGGTGTTCCCTAACTGGTTTGGCTCAGTGGGTAGAGTGTAGGCCTGCGGACTGAAATATCCTAGGTTCGATTCCCGTCAAGGGCATGTACCTTGGTTTCGGGCACATCTCCAATAAGAGATGTGCAGGAGGGAGCTGATGGATGTTTCTCTCTCATCAATGTTTCTAATTCTCTATCCCTCTCCCTTCCTCTCTGTAAAAAAAATCAATAAAATATATTTAAAAAAAATAAAATGGTAAGGTGCCAAGTCTAGGGACAAGGGAGATCTTGTCAATAGAACAGGATGAGGCTGGATAGATTCAAGGATAAGTTGGGAAAAAGCAGGGATTACTGGGCCCTGCTATTGACAACTCTTGTATGGTGCTTGGTATTGAGGCATGGCCAAGGACTTGGATAAATAAGGGTGGAAGTGGGAAGAAAGCTCACATGTCATCCATATCAGTCAAAGTTGAGCACCTGGCATCCACATGAGTAATTTCCAGGTGGCAGAATGGCAGCAGCTTTTATCTCAGATGCCCACTTTTATGAACCGACAGTAGCTTCCTGGAGCACCACGTGGAGGGCAAATCTGAGGCTGCTTCCCACCCCAGAATCAGAGTCACAATTGATTAGTGATGTCTACTTGGGGCACAGAAGTGAGAGTGTTGGTGCACATGCCACAAAGAGGAACAGACTAAATTTCATATGAGTCAGAAGAATTCTTAAGTTAGGACCGAAGCAACATTTACATATTAAGTAGGCTCCCATTTATGAAAGGGATGATTTCCCCTTGAGGAGAGTTTATCTTTAATTTGAGCATATGTGGCTCAACCTAGGCAATATGCAAATGACAGTTTGATCAGAACTCCTTAGGGGCAAAGAAGAGAAAAATCAGCACAACATGTACTGAGCAGAACACACATGGAAGAGGAGTCGTTTTCTTTTTCTGCTGTTTCTGTCACGGCGCCCTCGATGTCGAGTGGGCTTTGATGACTCGGAGTCTAATCACAACACTTTTCTGAATCTGTGATCTCCACCTCCAGGAACTCTGGCTTCCTGGCTTTATTGACGCAGCGGCGACAAGTCCTGATCATTGGAGCTTTATTTTCTTAACTCAGTTGGGAGAGGAGGCAAGGAAGCCCCCACACAGGTCACTGTGAACCTCGCATTTGCCTGTGAGGAACGCTGAGCACCAACTATAAATAATGCAGCCACTTCTGCCCTTGAGTCTGGAGCTCACGTGGAACTTGCTGCATCACGTAACTTCCTGAAGCTCAATGCAGACCTGCTTGGTGGGGAGAGTCAGAGGCACTCAGACTTTAAGTTTAACCCATCATTGGTACCCTGGATGACAAAGTGCTCTTGAAAATCACCTTACATTTCCTGAGATGTTTTGAAATTCTCAAATTTTCAAAGGAAATTCAAACCTTTAGGCGAAGCCAAATAGAACGGACTTGCTGTGAATTCACGTTGGGACCAATCCTGCTCATATTTAATTAACGATGGTCAGGTTAAGTGGTTTAACAGTGCACTCCACATGGAGAGTCTCTAATAGGAAGTGACTTTTTCTGAAATGAGCCTTGCATGCAGGAGATTAATGGGGAGAGAGTTGATATCATCCTCCCAGTGCAAAAGATTGGTTGGGAAACTCAATTTGATGGAGTCTTGCTATGGAAAAAGGATGAAAAGTAATTTCCTTGGCTTGGTAGTGGATGCTTAGAACTTAACTGAATAGAAAAGATTGAGGTGGAGGCTAGGATCAGCGAGATGAAATGCCAAGATTGATTAGAAATGTCTGCCTCGGGCAAAGGAGGGGAAGAAACACTATACACACATATGTGCTATCCCTTCTCCAAGAGGAAGTTGTCTGGAAAAAACAGAGCAGGTGGAACAGATACCACCTGTCCTGGAGGGGAAAGGGAATTGGACAAGATTCACTCCGACAGACTATTGCTGCCGAAAATGGTTTGACCTAGACATTGGCAGAGTCCAGAAAAGGCTAGTCTCTCCACCCTCCACTGTTTCCTGAAAGAATGAGCCAAAGGCACTGTTTAAGACCTCATGCAAATGAGGTTTTCAGGCAGGGAAGAGACAAGAGGAAGAAAGCAAATGCCTCCTTTTGACACTGGGCAAAGACTGCTCCACATCAAGAATGGTGCTTGACTTTCCTTGGAATGTCCATCTCTTCTGGAGCAGCGTAGTGAAAAGAGTTCATTCAATTTTGGGTGTAGATTCAAATGCTGTCTCCATCACATCTTACCTAAGTAACCTGGGACAGGTCATTCTGAGCCTAATTTTCTTCAGATGTAGTGAGGACTCAAAATACAAAACCTTCTTAACTTACAAGATTTCACCAAAAGTGGAATATTAATACCTCCCAAATGGAATCAACACATTCATGGATGCAACCAGCACCCTGCCAGGCCCTAAGTGTGCATCCATCAATATGAATTCAGAAAGGGAAAATCCATTTAGGGCCAGACTGCTCTGGTTTCTGCTCCCATCCTTAAGGTCCTGGAATGCTTCTTCTTCTCAGAGGTCACACCTTCCAGAATGCCTCTAGAAAAGAGAAAGACAGCTCCAGATCCTGGTGGCTTCAAATGTACTGCACCAAGCTCCCCGCCCCCTAGCAGAAGCAGTTCCAGCCTTCTAACTTGTCGCTTTTGCCGAGCACCCTGGCATCTGGCCTCAGCAATTGAGAGTGCCTTTGTTAATTCCAGAGACTCAGCATTGTGGTGGCTTAGGCTGATCTCAAAGACCATGACTTGTCCAGGCTGTCTAGGTCATCGAACCCCCTTCTTTAGGAATGTCCCTGATGTTGAGTTTAGCTTCTTGATGTCCTGCAGTTGGGACAGGGAGACAGAGACTGCCCCCTATCCAGGTCTTTATGACACTCCAAGGTGACGATCACAGCCAGATACTCTGCCGCCATCTTTTTCTGCATCGCCTTTTTGAGGTCCCAGTGTCATGCAACACTTTCAGATCCAAGGAGCATGAAGTTTCCAGTGAAGCCAGAAAGGCCTCAGGCAGAGGGGACCTGGGGGCATTGGCAGGGCTGTCCTTACCCAGATGACCCCATTAGCAGAAGGATGCCCCGGCCTACGACTCTTTCTGCCTAAGGTGATTCACCGATTGCTAGAAGCAATGGATGCAGAATTCAAACCTTTCTGTGTTTTACCATTCTGGTTGAATAGAGTTGAGCTTCTGTGATAGTAATACATCTAAATCATGTATCTTTTCGCAAATACTGTGCCGAAGACCAACCCGGCATCACTTCATCCTTGGCCTTAGCTCTTAGACACCAGATTACCAGGGTCCTTCCCCACTTTGGAGTTTAAATCACAGCAAATCCTCCCTCTCCTCCCCCACATGGCTATTGAGAAAGGACCAAGACTGGCATTCAGCTGCTGACTCTTGCCTCACTCTTTGCAAGCTGAGAGGTGCTGGGAGTCTGTGTCCAGAATCAGGCATCTGCCAGACTTCGGTCTTGGGTGTATTGGAATGAGTTGCCCACTGACAAGAAAGGCCCTGCTCGCTGGGCTTCTGAGAGCATTGGGACGTGGTGCCAGGAGGCATCTCCCAACGGGCAATCAAGGGAGAAACTGAAGCCGATTATTCTTTTTTCTGGCAGCAGCTTGTGCTTTCCTTCCCCCTCTGGGGAAATTAGCTCTGGCTAGGGAGAGAGGGAAAATAAGCAAGTCTAACCTGAAATATGCATTAGAGGTTATTTTTGGAGGTTTCTAAGATTGAAAATGACCGAAGGCTGACCAGAATTAACTGCCCGTAATTAACTTTCAGAAGCTTTAAGGGGAGAATTAGGGGGCTCACGCACATTAGAACACCGAGCTGAGGTTGGCAGTGATCTGTGGATCTGGTCAAAAGAACTGTGGCCTTAACAAGTCATTCCTCTTAATGACTGGCTCAGAGGGTGGGCGGAGAAGGAAGTTATATCCGAGGAAAACACAGACTTGGGAAGGGGGAGCCTGGAGCCTCCCCATCAAGATGCAGTGTTTCCGCTGAGTTGGAACTTAGGGCATGCTTGCAACCTGCTCTCTCATCAGAAGGGGTGGGAAGTCTTGCACATCTGGATGACACTGTGAGTTTGCCAAGGACTGGGGTTACCTGTGCTGGAGCCTGAATGCTTGTGTTTCCCTCCCCTAATGAAGCCCTAATTGGGAAGTGGGGCCTTTGGGAGGTGATGAGGTCAAGAGGATGGAGCCCCCATGATGGGATTAGTGCCCTTATAAGAAGAGGAAGATACCTAGCTCCCACTCTCTCTTCCCCATGTGAGGAAAAGGCAAGAAGACAGCTTCATGCAAACAAAGAATAGTTCCTCACCAGACACTGGATCTGATGGCACCTTGATTTTGAACTTTACAGTTTCCAAAATGGTGAGAAACAAATGTTTCTTTATTTTTTTATTTTTTATTTTTTTAAATATATTTTATTGATTTTTTTACAGAGAGGAAGGGAGAGGGATAGAGAGCTAGAAACATTGATGGAGAGAAACATCCATCAGCTGCCTCCTGCATAGCTCCTACTGGGGATATGCCACCTAGTTTATGGTGTTTTGTTACAGCATCCCAAATGAACTCTAATCTTTCTGTAAGACAACCTTCACTTGCTGTATGCATCTACAGCCTCTAGCCAAATGCTTGGCACATAGTAGCTATTTTGTAATCTTCTTTGCTAATTGTGGAATAAAATTTTTTGTTGTATGGGCTTGTGGGAGAGGTAACTTTTGGAGTGGGGCTGGTGTAAGAGCAGAAGGAGAATTTCCAGGTGTCTTTGAATCACCCAGCCCCTTGGGATTCAGCCTCTTTTAGGTACAGGAAACTGTCTTTTTCAGCAGCACACTTATTCTCAGAATAGATAGTACTAAAACCACATATGCCACATTAGGCACTTCAAGCTATTCTGGTTTAAATAGGCTCTGTTCTATTGAAACACTTATTTTGAGGACCTACTGTGTGCCAGGTGATGGTGAAGATGAGAGAGCAACCACATTTCAAATGGTCAGTAGCCACAACATTGAACAGTGCAGATACAGGACATCCCCATCATTCCAGAAAGTTCTATTAAACAACACATATCTAGACCTTTGTCCAACCTCAAGTTCTTAATGGGTCCAAGCTCAACTTCCTGTCTATTTTTTATGGAGATGGTAACTGTGACTATTTATATTGGGTATATAAATCCCAATATATACACAATATAGCCAATAATCATGTAATCACTTCTCTTATTCACAGAGTTGTCTATTAAGTCACCCACAATCTCTTGAGAGTCCCCCACATTTTTCTCTATAGCACTTGCCATTATTTGTTTAGCTTTCTCTGGCAGGTGTCACGAATTACCATACACTTATGGGAGAAAAACACAAATTTATTATGCAGTTCTGAGGGTCAGAAGTTTGAAAGGCCTCAGTGGGCTAAAATCAAGATGTCAGCAGGGATGCATTTCTTCTGGAGGTTCTAGAATTAGTTTTCCTGTCTTTTTTACCCTCCAGAAGCCAACTGCATTCCTTGGCTCATGGTCCCTTCCTCCATCTTCAAATCTGGCAATGGGCAGTGGTGTTTTTCTTGTCACATCACCCTGTCCTCCTCTTCTGCATCTTTGCCCACATTAAGGACTCTGGTGATTACACTGAGCTCACCTTGATAATCTAAAACAATCCTTTCTCATAATCCCCTAAATTCCATCTAGTACCTTAATTCCTCTTTGCCAGGTGACATAACAGAGTTACACGTTCTGGGAATTAGGATGTGGACATCTTTGGGAGGTCAGTATTCTGTCTACTCCACTATCTTTTGTTCTAGAAGAAAGTACCTCCCAAAATATAATTCATCTGTGCAGAGCATGCAAGGCAAGGCTTTGTGATTTGAAAAGCACTGTAGATGGACAGAGGAGTCAGGCTGCCTGGCTTTGAGTCTCACATTGTGACCTTGGGCCAACATCCCAGAGCCTCAGTTTCCTCACCTGTGAATGTAAATAACGACAGGAGCCGTCTCACATAGTCATGGCAAGGATTAGAAGAGATATTGCATGCAAAGGCTTGGCAAATAGCAAACCCTCAAATGTCACTTACCATTTGGAAGCTAAAAATGCCTTCACATTATGATCTGAATGTGTTCTAGCTTTGAAAATAGCTCCAAATTTCATTTATATTAAGAATCACATTCTGTTCTCTGTTTCTGTGTGTGTGATGGCCCCTGGGGGTTGAGTGGTCATCCAGAGCTGTGTGGAGAGAGGTCGGCCTGTTCTGAAGGCCATGGCAGGAGGCTGGATGACCCAAAGAGCCTCCCCTCTGCTGTGTGGTAATAGACTTGGGACTCCAAGTTCAAATGATGTTATACATCTACAAATTTAACTGAAATACTTTTATCATCTTGATTGCAATGAAATGAGCTAGTGCTGATGTATTTTAGGAAATTCCTAGAATGCCTGAGCTACAAGGGAATCTAATTGGACCATTCTACTGATGCTTGTGTATTCTTCGTAATAGTCTGATAAAATAGTCATCCCTGTTTAAGTGACCCAGAAATGGCAATTGTACTACCTTTAAAAAAAGGGATGGGTAATGCATGCCCATGGTATAACATTCATAAGGATCTACGGCCTCAGCAATGAACTATCAGTACTGTTTTTTTTAATATGTCCTCTCAGATATATTCTATGCATTTAAACTCTATTCCTCTTCTCCCATCCCTGCAGCAACACTAGCTTACTACATTCACCATTCTGTACCTACCCTCACCTTTTCCTTCCTGGTCAATTTTAATAATATATCTTGGAGACTGTTCTATATTGCTATAAAAGCAGTATTCCATTTTAAAGATGTACCATAATCTCTCTTACCAATCATTTATTTATAAGGTTATCCGCACTGTTTCACAATTGCATGCAATGTCACAAATAATCTTTGTATTTATAGCATTTTACACAAGTTCAAGTATGTCTGTAGAATATCTTTTTGCAGTGCAATCGCTGGGTCACATAGTATGTTCATATTAAATTTTAAAAGTGTATACCACTGTTGGTAGAAATATAAATTGGTACAGTCACTATGGAAAACAATATGGAAGGTCCTCAAAAAAAATTAAAAGTAGAACTATCATATGATCCATCAATTGCACTTCTGGGAAGATGGCTGAAATAAAATCACTGTTGAAGAAATATCTGAACTCACATGTTCATTGCAGCATTATTTACAATAGCCAAGACATAGAAACAATCTAACTATCCATTGGTGAGTGAATGGATAAAGAAAATGTGATCTATATTTATATTTAAATCTATACCTATATCATATCTACATACTAAAATTGGACCAAATACAGGACCAAATAATCTTCTCAACCGAGAAGATTAGCATAGCCCATGTACAAAGATGATGCACAAATTCATGAAGCATTGCATATTAAAACAAAAGATTAATGAGCTCTTGGGGTCTAATGTACAGCATGGTGACTATACTTAATAATGCTATATTGTATACTTGAAATTGCTAACAGAGTAGATAGGTCTTAAATGTTTTCATCAAACACACATAATTCCAATTATGTGAAGTGATGGGTGTGGTAATTAACTTATCATGGTAATCATTTTGCAAGATTACATGTATCAATTTAAAGAAATTTGTGCCAAATTGCTCTTCATAGATTATCAATTTATATTCCCATCAGCAATTATAAGAGATATTTAACTAAATAGTACTGTTTCCCCACAACCTTAATTGTTATCAAACACTTTTATTTTGGTCAATTAGAAATTAAAATATGTTATTATAGTTTTAATTTACCAAGCATATAATATGTGGTGTTGAAGAGCCATGCATATTTTCTTTTTAAATGAGGAACAGATGATCCATTTTTCTATTGAGTTGTTGGCCTTTTTCTTATTGATTTATAGAATTTCTATATTTTTAGAAATGACCATTTGGTTTTTAAAGGCAGAAAGTGATTATTTTATTTGTTCAAATATACCTTTATTTAACATATGGATTCTGAATTTTAGAGAGTTCTTAATGTTTTCTCTTCATCAAGATTTTTATAAAAAATTTCCCACTGTTTATATAAAAATATATAAAATACTAAAGTATTTTATTTTTATATATTTTTATTGACATCAGAGAGGAAGGGAAGGGGAGAAGAGAAATAGAAACATTATTGATGAGAGGGAATCATTGACTGGTTGCCTCCTGCAAGCTCCACACAGGGGATTGAGTCCACAACCTGGATATGTGCCCTGACTGGGAATCGAACTGTGATCTCCTGGTTCATAGGTCAATGCCTAACCATTGAACCATACCGGCTGGGCTGTTTTTAGCATTTTAATGGTTCCATTATTTTATGTTTGAATTTCGGGTCCATCTGGAATTTGTTTTAGTGCAAGGTGTGAAGTAAAATTCCACTTTCTGTCTCTCCAGATGGTGTCCCAGTTGTTACCATTTATGGAGCAATCTGTCTTTCTCCCACTGATATGAATACAATGCCATCATATATTAACATCATGTATGTATTTGGGTCTATTTCTAGATTTTGCCTCCTGTAATCTCTACCCTTTGGATTATAGATTTGGTCTTTGGAGGTCTCCAATGCTCTTTGTCTCAAGTTCCCCAAAACATAAGAAAGGAAGTACCCACTCAGATGACAAGATTCTAGACTTTTGTGATGGTTTTATTAGGGACTAAACTCAAGCTTTAGATGGTAACATTAGAACAAAGGGCATAAGGGTCAGGAAATTGCTCCCCATATTAAGCACATTCATATTCCCTCAGGATTCAGTGGTTTCACATCAACACGTTAGAAAGGCAAAATAAAAAATGAGTTGACCTTCTTTCTCCTAGAGGATCACTTGATGATAATAATGATGATATTGATGATTATAATTGCCCTTCTGATGGTGCTAAGCAGTTTAAATATGTTATTTTATTGATCCTACTAGCAACTGATAAATAAGTATTTTTAATCCCCATATTACATAAGAAGTAAGTGAAGGAAAATGAAACTAATGAGATAATACAAAAAAAAAAATTGTGTAATGCAGGATCTCTTGCACAATATAGCCAATAAAACCCTACTTTGTTCACTTATCCACTCCTCCATTAATTCATTCTACAAGTACTTTTGAGCATTTGGTCACAATTAACAGGAGTCAGAAAATTCATATACCTCTGGGACAGTCAGGTGACATAAATGAATAAAGTTGCCCAGATGGGATACAATAGGAAGTGATGAGGATGGTGGCAAACCAGAGAGCACCCGTTCCTCAGCCTAGAGCAGTGGTCAGCAAACTCATCAGACAACAGAGCCAAATATCAACAGTACAACGATTGAAATTTCTTTTGAGAGACAAATTTTTTAAACTTAAACTTCTTCTAACGCCACTTCTTCAAAATAGATTCACCCAGGCCGTGGTATTTTGTGGAAGAGCCACACCCAAGGGGCCCAAGAGCCGCATGTGGCTCATGAGCCACAGTTTGCTGACCACAGTCCTAAAAACCATTGTTGAAGGGTGAGCCCAATGTAGTTTAATCTTCAGATTCTCAAAAGGAAGCAGAAATTCAGATTTTTACATGAAATCTCCCAATTTTTAGATGTCAGCAAACTATAAAAAAAATAAATATATGTTCTATTAAAACTCAATGCTTAATTCTAAAAGTTTCCTTGGAGATAGTGGATTAGACAGAGCTATTTATTCAACCAAATATGACTCAGCAATGAAGGGGAATGCATTCCTGATACACGCACATGATATGAATAAACCTCAGAAGCTCTGTGCTGAGCAGAGCAAGCCAGATATAAAAGAGCACATATGGCATATGTCCATTGACTTGAAATTCTAGAACAAGCAAAATTAACCCATGATGAGGGCAGGGATTGACTGGGAAGGGAGTGAGGACACTTTGAGGGGTGATAGTAGTATTCTGTATTTCCATAGGGGTTTGGGTTATACTGATATGTGCATTTGTTAAAACCTAGTGAACATACACTTAAGTTATGTATTTCAATGTGTGTAACCTGTATACAAAAATCTATGCATAAATATTGAATTCTAGTTAATGGCAATCATCTTCAAGTACTTAGGAGCAAGTATGCTGATGTCTGCAGTTGACTTTGAGATGAACTAAAAATAAGTTGGATTAATGAATAGAGGAATGGAGGGAGGAGACACATAGTATATTAAGTTGAATAAAATGTTAATGAATCAATGTTGATGTGCATTTTAAAATTTTCACAATAAGATGCTGGGAAAAATGAGCAAAACACTCACACAAACAACTGTATCTGAGCTTAACACACACACACACACACACACACACACACACATTCCTGTGGGCTAGATCTGTTTCAATAAGTACCAGTTTCAATGGCTTCTGACTGTTGCATTGTGGCATCATGTACACCAACATCCCATTACATGGTGGCATCTCAGCAAGTTTATTATGAGGGCATCATTTCTGCAGTTCTCCCCTCCACCTTCTGTGGGGCTTGATAGGTCTGGCACAGTTCAGTGAATGAAGGTATGAGAAAATCCATCACCTGTGGACATCATTAACATTTCTTCAACGTGACCTGTCTGAGACAAACGCAAGCCTGACATCCCTTTCATTAATCAAGGGGAAAGAAAAAAAACCATTTTGGTGACACAGCTTCTTAGTTCCTTCTGCTAATCCATCTTGCTGCATCGGCCGTGACAATTCACATGATGTTTAAATTCCGAGGGGACAAAAGTTAGCTCAGAGCAGTCCCTTCCTTAGAGAACGGGGTTTAGAAGTGTTTGCAGACTCGCTGGTCCCTGCGTTGGTGGAGCACACAGGCTCTTCACTTATCAGCAGCATTTCAGTGCAAGAGGCTGGATCTGGGTTGATGCCCACTTTGTGCCGTTGGCTGTTGTTGGGATACTGGGGAATATGACCAAGGAGTGTCTGAGGCTTGAAGGTGCCACGAGACCTCAGAGAGAAGGGATCAGGGGAGAGCAGTTTCTCCTTGAAACACATGCTTTAAAATGGCACCTTGTCTATAGTTTTAAAAGGCACATTTTAAAGAAATTCTCACCCTGAGGATATTTTCACTAAATTGAGAGAGAGAGAGAGAGAGAGAGAGAGAGAGAGAGAGAGAGAGAGAGAGAGAGAAAAGAAGAAGAAGAAGAAGAAGAAGAAGAAGAAGAAGAAGAAGAAGGAGGAGGAGGAGGAGGAGGAGGAGGAGGAGGAGGAGGAGGAGGAGGAGGAGGAGAGAAGAGAAGAAGAGGGAAGGGGAGGGGAGGGAAGGGGAGTGGGAGAAGAGAGGGGAGAGGAGAGGAGAGGAGGGGAGAGGAGAGGAGAAGAGAGGAGAGGAGAGGAGAGGAGAAGAGAGGAGAGGAGAGGAGAGGAGAGGAGAGGAGAGGAGAGGAGAGGAGAGGAGAGGAGAGGAGAGGAGAGGAGAGGAGAGGAGAGGAGAGGAGAGGAGAGGAGAGAGAAACATCCATGGATTGCCTCCCATACATGCCACAACAGAGGAACAAACCCACAACCTAGTATGTGCCCTGATCTGAAATCGAACCCTCAACCTTCTTGGTGTACAGGACAGCGCAGCAACCACTGAGCCACCCAGCAGGGCAAAAGGCAATCTATCATCATAACAACTATTAAGATTTCGATGCTTACAAGTGAAAGGAAACAAGGGTCAGTCCGGTAAATATGTGATTGATGCATCAGCAGTCAAACATGCAGATATTTAGAGACTGCAGTCAAAAGGCAGCAAGTTTTTTGGGCCCTTTCCGTTGTTACTTGAATTATTTACCGGAATATCCACTCCCCTCCCCTGAAGGAGAATGCTGCTTTCTCACTCAATGACATCATACTAATAACTTGATTTGGTCAATGAAGTGTGAGCAGAAGTGACATGAGTCACTTCCAAGCAGATTTAAGAGCTATGTTCTCTTTTCCCTCTGCCAAAGCAATGTCCCAGATTATGGCAGCTCCAGCAGCCCAGGTCCCACAGAGAGAACGGATATAGAGCACAGCCATGGCTAGCCCTGATGGACATATTGGATGACAGAGATACGAAAACTTGTTATTGTCAAGTCACTGTGAGTTGGGGGTCATTTGTTACTGCAACATAACCTAGCTTATCCTAACTGATCCACTTCACAACCAGTAAAGGTATCTCCTGTCCAATTCCCATAGAGAGATCCTTTTGATTTAAGATTTCTCCATAAAACTGCCTACTTTTGAAATAATAACTACACATTCACTATCTTGGATAAAGATAAAGCTAAGGCAATTTGGGTGTAATTACATATTGTGAGGGTGGCTGCTAAGAGCAGAGACCATGTGGGCTCATGGAGATGGGCATTGCTATTAGGGTCAAAGGGGCATGGGGCACTGAGGAGCAGTGGTCTAGGATAACAGACTGGGCTTGAGTCCCAGGCCTATTCTTCACTAGCTGTGTGGCTTTGGACATACACTTGGCCTCTCTAATCCTCTACCTACTAGATAGGTTGTCATGAACTAAGTCATAGAAAGAATAAGGTCAATGGTAGGGCCTACTTTCAGGGTTCATGTTGCTTTCCTTCTTCCCCTCCTCCACATCCTCTTTCTCCTCCTCTTTGACCCAAATAATAATATGGAGGAAGAAAGTGGGAGACTGCATGTTAGCATGGACAAGACAGAGTGTGCCTGGAGATTGAGAGGACTCAGCCTGCGCCAGGGAGGGGCCTTGTGTTTGAAGTTTCTTCCAGAAAAATGTGGATGGCAGCTTTGCCATTTCCTGGCTGTCTCAACGTTTTTCAGCGCACAGGCTACAGCAAAATTGGGTGAAGACATAGATTTATTCTTAAAAAGTTTTTTTAAAAAATGCATGAAATGAAATAATTAGAATTACAAAGGGAACTAATTTTATTTTTGGCAAGATATTACAAAATACAAATTTGTGATACAATAATACACATCTTTATTAGTGTACTGAATCACTAGATCTATTGGCAGAGCTGATATTATCAATATTTCAGGGCTGTGCTGAACAGAATGCTTCCTGATGTCTGTAACAATTGGGATGTGATGGGGAAATATCCCTGGTGACAAAGTCATAATAAAGTAAGTGTCGCTGTGATGGGTTATCTACATTCAGTTGAAGAAAATGGAAGCTCTCAGCTAGAGGTTATTAAAAATTCTTTCTGAATTAGTTCCCTTTCAAGTTCATGGACTTTCTAAATTCTATCAGGACACCACAAGGGTCTGTGGACTGTTCTAAACAGATTTTCTTGAGGAAGTCACATTGCTTCGCTGAACCTCAATGTTCGCAAAAAGGACATCTTACCTTGATGTCCTTTCAAGGCATGGGATTTGGTTACCCTAAGGTGAGCAGCCCTTGTGGGGCCATGGGTAATCACTTTAAAAAATTGATTTCCAAAAGGACTGGAGAGGGAGAGAGATAAAAACATCAAGGATGAGAGAGAATCATTGATTGGCTGCCTCATGCACACCCCTGCTGGGGACCAAGCCCAAAACCCAGGCATGTGGCCTGACTAAAAATCCAACCATGACCTCCCAGTTCATAGGTCGACATTCAATCACTGAATCACACTTGCCAGGTGAGTAATCGGCTTTAAGAGAAGCACCGAGGTAGGGGAATGAGACATCCATCTGCCCCTTCTTTCTCCCTCCCAAAGTCCCATGAAATTACAAGAGTGAGGGATAGTGGGAGGGAGACAGAGGACATAAATGAGAATGTATAAAGTGACAGAGAGTGGCATCAGTGAACCAGAATTCTTGAGGAATTCCTGACAGTTCAAAACCAGATTATGTGATTGGAGAAACAGCATGGAAATCACTACCTAAGGTATATTGAAAAGAGCACCTAATTTTAAGGGGTTATTACTTTATATCTGCATTACTTACTTTAACTTTCTTTCTTTCTTTTTTTTTTAAATCTTTATCTTTTTTTAAAAAATATATTTTTCACAGAGAGGAAGGGAGAGGGATAGAGAGCTAGAAACATTGATGAGAGAGATACATCAACCAGCTGCCTCCTGCACAACCCCCACCAGGGATGTGCCCACAACCAAGGTTCATGCCCTTGACTAGAATTGAACCCGGGACCTTTCAGTCCTCAGGCTGACGCTCTATCCACTGAGCCAAACAGGTTTTGGGAAATTTTCATAATAACCCTATTACATAGGTTCTGTTACTATCCATCCCATTTTATGGATGGAGAAACTGAGGCTAAGCAGGCGCAGGTGCTTTGCTCAAGATCACACAGCCAGAGAGTGACAGAGCCAAGGTGTCCTGCTGTGTGGCTTCAAACTCCATGCTCTTGACTATTACACTATCTAGGTAGCTAATCAGTGCATTTAATTCATGTACAGGAGGAAGCTTCTTATTTTTTCAAAGTCCTTCTAGAATCTGTGGGCTTAAAAAACTAGGATGAAAACTGTTCTGGCACCACTGCTAGGTTTGGGAAGAGTGTAAGCTGCATGATTCAAGTTTAAGGGTAGCAGGGCAGCAGCAGCAGCCTGGCTCTGGGGCTGTCAAGGGAACCAACGAATCCATTTGAGAATATATCTGCACTTGAACGCAATTACCTCACTGTTTCTCTTCATCTCTCTTCTGAACACCATTTGCCCTAAAAATACTCTTTGACATTATGCACAAACCTTGAAGAGGCATTTATTTAGCCCTGACCTTTGTATGGTTCCTGCTAAAAGAGAGTCAGTGACACACAAATGGGGCTGAATTATTTATAGGCCCGAGGGGAAATCAAAGTTGCTTTTATTTCTAGGGAAAGTCTATTAGAAGGCTAAAGAGCATCAAATTACTATCAGTTCTTCACAAAGGGACTTCAGCTAGAATCAAGGGTGCTAAGTAAAGTTGAGGTACTCTCCATGGTTGGGTCTTTGGAACCTGGGCCATCAAGTCATCTTTCCTGGGACCCAGGCATAAGTTCTTAGTCTCCAGGGTTGTAGGCAGAAAGGCGCTCCAGGTTGGAGCTCCTTTGAGGCTGAGGGATGAGAATCCTGCTCATTTTGCACCATGTCTTTCAGCATAAGATAAGCACCAGACAGTGGGATTTTTGCAGGAGAAGGTGTTTTTGTTGGAGTTGTGTGAAAAGGGAGGAGATAATTTTTGTGCTTCTGGCTCCAATAGAGCCGGGGTGCTAGAAACGCTACATAGGACAATGGATCATGGCAATAATAGGATTCTGGAACCATCGCTGCTGCCTAAGCCTCTTAAGGTTATTTTCTATCTGTTTCCCACAAAGATTGGCAACAAAACCTCTACTATTCTTTGAAGTAGCTGAGACACCCTAGTAAGCACTTGAGCCAAGTTCTGGCGAGAAGCAGAATTACCAAGGAATAGAGTGTACGGATGTGGGGGCGGTGGCGGTTATGGATAACGGATACCAATCTGTGGGCAAGAAGCACTTCCTTGTTCTTTTTGGGACACCGGTGCCCAGCACAGTTTCTGTGTTAGCTTTGGTTCCTCACAAAGGGACTCTAGCCAGACTTGAGGTGCTTATTAAAGTTGGGGTGCTCTCCATGGTCAGGTCTTTGGAAATCTACTACACAGGACAATGGATCACGGCAATAATAGAATTCTGGAAACATCGCCACTGCCCACGTATCTCATGGTTATTTTCCATCTGCTTTCCAAAAAAGATTGGCAACAAAACTTCTACTATCTTTGAAATTGCTGCACAGGACAATAGTAGGTATTCAAAAAATATTTTTTGAATGGGTGATGAGAACAGAGCAATGGGATAACAACATAGTTAATTAGTATTTATTCCATTCTGAGTATGTTCTAGGAATTGTACAAAATGCTTATTGTCGATAACCTATGAAGGATCACTAGATCCATTTTACAGATATTGAAACAAAGGCTCAGAGATTTTATAGAACATTCCCAAAGCCACAGATCTAGTTAGCATTACTGGGTTTGTCTGATTCTAGAGTTTTGCTCTTTGCTGCCAGGCTGCCAGGTAGAATAAATAAACCAAAAAGCAGTATGAAAATTAAAGAATGCAGCTGACAATCAAGGTAGCACCATAGATATTTTGGGGAAAGTAAAAAGTATAAAAAACTCAGTATTTTATTCAAATAGTACGGGCCATCTGGTCATTTGCTAGAAAAAAATTTAGGTCTCCATCAGATTGTATATAACATAAATTGCAGATGGATAACAGAGCTACATGCAAAATAAAACTCATGTAAAAGCTCTTATATGTGACTGGAAGGTGAGAAGAAACTATAGAAAAGTATAATCGATTATGAGTAACTTTTATTTTTTCTTTATTATTTAAAAAATTTAAATAAGCATGTGATATTTTAAAAGTAGGAAAAGCAAAATAAATCAGTCTTTCTGCTCTCATTTCTTTCTGTTTTTGTTTTCTTTTCCTCTTGTCTTTTACCCCTCCTTCCATTTTACTCTCTATTCCTTTCTTTCCCTCTTTTATTGAATGCTCTCTCCTTAAAGTAAAGAAGGTACGATGAGATCCCAGGCACTCTAGCAAGGAAGAAATGGGGGCTGGGTGGGTTACTGGGCTTGGGGATTTGTCAAGAGACAGAAGAATGGAAGGAATAATGAAGAGGGTTAGTGAGGTATCCCTGTGCTGGGTGCCTTATGCTTTTCATTTATTACCATCTTCCAAAACAACTTCATAACCATAATCCTCTTTCCCATTCATTTCAACAGCGAAGGACATGGAACAGACACCTTTATAATGCACAGCAGTTACATTTGAGCCCAGGTCTGTGGGACAGTTCAGCCCTAGTGCCTGCTGTCCCTGCTGTCCTCTAGCCATGTGTTCCTCGGGCCACCCTTCTCAAGGGCATCTAACTTTGGAGAGCCTCTCAGCTTTGGCTCCTGAGAACTGCAGAAAAGTCCCTTTTCTTAATTTAGACAGATGGTGCTGTTTCATACCTGTTTTTAGTCTTCCCCTGTGCGCTTCTCAGAAACTCAGAAAATGCAGAAAGCCCCTCTCTGCTCCTGGAGCTTGGGCCTTATTGAAGTTGATCTGACAGTTTCACCATGTTTAGATCTCAGCTAAAAAAAAAAAAAAAAAAAAAGAAGAAGAAGAAAAGGAAAAAAATAGCTGTAATTCTCCCAGGACACACACTTGGTCTGGATTCTCCCAGGCAGAGACAATTCCATCTAGAAGTTGCTGTCACAGAGTTGGACCCTAGTGGGAACAATGGAAGGACTGAAGGAGATAGTGGGCTGGGAGTGGGGCCAAGAGAAGAGAAATTTTTATTGTAACACTGAGAATATCTATTTATTGTACGTGTGACCTTGACTGTGTATTCAACAAGAAATGATAAAATGTTTTCAATAGGCCAGGCAGTGGGAATTGAACATGAACAAGCCCAGTGCCTGCCCCTGCCCAGAGCTCAAGTTCTAGTGGAAAGTCTGCCATGTCTACAGACAAGCACAGCCCAGGATGAGGGTGCACAGGGCTGGATGTGAGGGAGGTGCTAAACCCGGACAAGGTGCTGACAAAGACTTCTCTCTCTCTCTCTCTCTCTCTCTCTCTCTCTCTCTCTCTCTCTCTCTCCCTCTTTTAATATTTTGATTCTTTTACAATGTGGAAGGGAGAGGGGTAGAGAGCTAGAAACATCGACCAGCTGCCTCAACCAGTGTACATGCCCTTGACCAGAATCGAACCTGGGACCCTTCAGACTGCAGACTCTATCCACTGAGCCAAACCGGTTTCAGCAAAGACTTCTCTTGATCCAACTCTAGCCAGGCTTCTCTGAGCCCTCTTTTCAACTCAACCTCAACCTTGGCCTTAAACTTGAACAAATTTGACCTTGGACTTGAACAAGCACTAACACAGTTTCTAAAAGTTCAAGACTGCATCCATAGGTTGACTCCAGTCCCCTTTACTTAAAGTGCTGCATGAGAAAACTCAAGGCTGCCAAAAGAATTTACTATTTATTCTGGCTGCCCCCTAAAGATAGGGTCCCATCTCTCAGCCTTTTTGGGAGGAAAGAGGCTAACTTCTTTAAGCACCAGTTAACAAAACCATGGGTTTCACATGGACGAACCTAGATTCCCATTTTTTGTAAATCTTCACTTTCCTGTCTCTGCTCAAACTCTTGCCATTCCTTTTCCCCACCCCCTCCTTCCCCTACTGTCTTTAGTTCCTGAATAAAATCGTTTTTCAGTGCTTCAGCTCACGTCAGGCTGTATTTACCTCTGACAGTGGGAAGCGTGGTGGAAGGGGTGCTGAACTAGGGCACAGGGACAGAACATTCGGGGTAGAGACACTCTTGAGTCCAAGGAACTGGAAGAAGTTTTGGGGAGAGGGAGGGGGCAATAGTGAACAGGGAATGAAGTTGATCACTAAAAGAACAGGAAACAGGCATGCTTTGGGTGACTCTTGTCATGTGTTTGGAATGAGTGTGTTTTCATAAGAGACCACGGGGCAAATGGAGACTGTTTCAAACTAGGGTGGGACTAGGGTTAAGTCATGATGCACAGCAACGTGTGATAAAGGTTATTTTTCCCCTTTTTGCTTCCCTTTCCCTTGTTCTCTAAGATCTTTTGGGTCATCCAATGCCTGGTCTCCTTTCTGCCTCTTGAATGATGGAGTTGAGTATATACTTGGGGCCAAGAAGTCACACCCATAGTGTTGTCTACTCTGTGATTCCGCTCCACTGGAAGTTGGTATCCTCAATCCCTAATACCTTTAGCTTTCCCACAATACAAGACAGAGTTTCCATTCATCACCATCTTCTTTCTGTTCCATTTGCCCCTCCATCTGCCACAGAAGGGCTCCTATTGGCTTGTTTGCAGAATGAATGGGACTTGAGAAGCTGTTAAGTTCCTTTCTGTCCTTGGAGAACTCTGTGCATGGCTGCTCTTGGCATGCCCAGTGCTGGGCTAGGGCAGGTCCTTCGATGCTCAATATTACATTGTTTAACTAAGCTTTTTTAAATTTCTTACTTTTTCAGGCATATTGGAAGAAAAACAGTTAGTAATAGTTAGAACATGTGGAATTGATAACTAGGCCCTAGAACTCTTTTTACATACACTGATGAACTTTTGGGACTGGAACACATTTTTACAAGGTGGTCCCTAGTGACAAAGTGTAATATTGCAGCCTAGCAATGTTCAGATATATGAAGAAATAGAGCTGAACTTCAAAATTTGAAAACAAAGTGTCGAAGATTATGTGGCAGGGAGATAATTTTGTTGCCTGAAGAAGATAATTCTTGCCTGGCAGAAGGAAAAAGGGGACATTGGAATTCATGTAAAATGCTGCATAGCTCTGAAAAGTCTTCAAAGATCATCTGTTCTAGTGACACCGACAACAAGCCTGGTCATCCATGCTATTTTTTCCCTTTCAGTGTTGAATTGCATTGTTTCTCCAAGGCAAAACTGTCTATAATTGTATAAGAAAGTAATGAAGATTTGATTTATATTGTAGGCCACTTCCTAAAAACCATCTACTTACCGAGGCAACAAGAAGCCTATATGGGGATGCATAAAAATCAGTTGTGCCAAAGTAAAAATTATTGAAATTGTCTACAGTAGTGTCTTTTGATTGACACTCTTTTCCAAGCTGTTCTGGAGACACAGTGCGGGCACCGGGGCAGTCTTCAAAGAGACTGCCCATTGTGAACATCAAAGAAACACCTGGCTATGTTTGGAAACCAGCTGCTAAAATTACCTCCATATGCTGACAGTCACCCATGTTGGGAACTTGTCAGACTTCTTTGCAATAACACCCAGCTTGAAGTGGTGACAACTCCTGAAATCTCACGAATGGTCCAAGAAGTAGGAACCCAGAGGAAATGGGTATCTTCCCCTCTGGCACCCCCAGCTGGATGGGATGCATTTCTGAAGATGCTATTGGTTTCAGGTGAGCATTTCTTTAACTTAGGTTGGCCATAGCTCCTCTCTTATAGTTTGAATATGACTTGATGATGTCTCATGTGTTGTTGAGCTAAGCGTGTCATGGATTTTTGGCATCATTTTCAGCTAGGCTTCCACTGGCCACTGGGCTCTTTACTATTAGGGTACTATGCTTAGCACCTTATGCACACCATCCATTTAAATCCACTTCAAATCAAAGGATTAGGTGTTTGTGGTACCTCTTCTTTACAGATGAGAAAACTGAGGCACCAAGAGATTAAAGACTCCTCCATTCACACTGTGAGTCAGTGATGCGGTCAAGTTTGCAGTTTTTGGCTATTACAAATAAAACTGCTATTAACATTTGGGCACAACTCTTTGTATGGACATTGTTGTCATTTCTCTTGGGTAAACATCTAGGAGTGGACTGGCTGAGTCTTGTTAGGTGCATGTCTGACTTCTTAAGAAACTAAGAAGCTGTTCTTCAAAGTTGTTGCATTGTAAACTCCTACCAGCAATATACGAGGCTTCCTGTTCCTTTATGTTCTTGCCAACACTTGTAAGTCTTTTTAACTTTAGCCTTCTAATAGAGGCATATTATGGTTTTAATTTGCATTTCCCTAATGACTAATGATGTGGAGCATCTTTTCATGTGCTTATTTTCATTTGCACCCATATTTATTTATTTATTTATTTTTTTAAAAAATAATTCTTTACTGTTGAAAGTATTACATATGTTCCTATTCTCCCTCTAGGCCACCCCCAGTCCTAGGCCTTCACCACTCTATTGTCTGTGTCCATGGCCCATGCCTATATTCATACAGGTCTTTGGTTGATTACCTCCCACCCACCTACCCTCCCTGCCTTCCCTCTGAGATTCCACAATTTGTTCCATGCTTCCATGTCTCTGGATCCACTCCGCTCATCAGTTTATTTTGTTAACTTAGATTCCACATGTGAGTGAAATCATGTGACATTGTCTTTCTCTGGCTGACTTATTTCATTTAGCATGATACTCTCCAGGTCCCTCCATTGTATTTATTCTTTATTGAAGTGTCTGCTCAATGCTTTGCTTACTTAAAAAAAATAAATCTTTTTAAAGTTTTTAGTTTGAAAAGTTCTTTATATAAGCTGTAACATTTTGTTGTTTAAAAAAAATCTTTTTTTTTTTTTTATCTCTGCTTCAGTTTGGATAATTTCTATTGACCTGTCTTTGAATTCACCAATCCTTTCTTTCACCATGCCCAGTCTACTCTTAAGCCCATTGAATTAATTTTTCATTTCAGATATTGTCCTTCTCATTTCTAGAAGTTCCCTTTGATTTTTATTCTAGAGTTTTTACATTTATCTTTTGAATTTTCTCCATATTTTCACCCACATTAATATTTCCTCCAATTTTTTCACATACATTATAATAGTTTCAAAGTCCTTATCCACTAATTTCATCATTGATGTCATCTTGGTTTGCATCTAGTCACCTATTTTTTCTCTTGATTTTTTTCACCTCTTCCTTTCTGCCTTTAAAAAAGTATCTTGTTATTTTAATTATATACCAGAATTTGGATATAAAACTGAAGTTGATATAATTTACCCTAGAAATATTTTCCTGTACCACTCTACTTTGAAAATGTTCAGTGGGTCAGGCTAGGTGTCTGGCTCCAGCAGATCTCAATCCCACATCCGCCTATGTACAGCTATTAAAAAGTTGGCACATTTGCTCTTGTTCCATCAAAGTTCTTCTTTACACCTTTGACTTTGTTTTCAGTCACATTGCTCTCATTTTTTCTAAAGTGGCTTTTTATCATTGTGATATTTCATCTACGTTTTTTTCCTAAGTTCTTTTTGATCCTTTGTTTTTTTCTCTTTGACTGCTATATAAACTTCTCTTTGAACTTTTATTATTTTCAATTTTAAGGATAAGTGGCATGCTACCCAAGTTTCGCCTTTGATTTCCCCTTCTTGACCACCCTAAGGGGGTCCACTGGGTCAGCACAGCTCCTTGTGACTGACTGTGCTAGACCCTGACCCATCCCGATTAGAGGTTATTTATTTATTTTTGGATAAGCTTTTTATATTTGTGACATTTATTTTCAAGTAAATTGGTTTTCTGCTTGATGTCTGAGAAGGTGTTTGTTGAGATTCAACCTCACTAAAAATAATGATAATAATGACAATAGCAGCTCCTCGCTGCCAGGTGCATGGGCTCCATCATCTCTAATCCTCTCAGCACTGGGCATGGAAAATATTATCTCGGTTTTGCAGGTACATTTTACTTATCTCCCCACCATGCTCCAAGAAGGTTTAGAGAAGACTTTATAATGATTCATAAAATACAGCATCCTAATGAAAAGTGAAGGCAGAGAAAATAGTTTTTAAAAAGCAGAGTGGAAATAGAGTCTCATTGTGCATACGAAGCTTGCCTGAAACCACGGAAGTACTAAGAAGCAGATCTGTGATTGGAACCTGGCTCTTCTGGCTGCTCCAAGCTCTGATGTTTGTGCGAAGCCAGACTGACTCAGGATGAGCAACGAGAAGAGACCTTCTGAAAGTTGGAGGTCAAACTTCTAGGGAGACAGTCTGAAGGTGGGCTTTGGAGCTGTACATGCCCAGCTATGCTGACCAAAGCGGTGGTCAGGAGGGCGCTTTCTGAAAATCACCCCTCTCTGGGCAGGGACTCAGGAGACATGAGTGCCATCCCCAGCTCCATGACTCACTGGAATGAATGACCACCAAGTTCCATCACAAAAGCCACTCCACAGGAGTTATTGAGCACCTTCTGTGGACACAGCATGCACTGGTAGGTGTGGGATCCAGGTGTGACAAGATAGGCCTGGTCTCTGCCCTCAGGGAGCTCATAGTCGATGGGTAAAGAAGATATGAAAGACATACATATACATGTAATCAACAAATGACAATTGCTACAAGGGCAAAGAAGTGGGTTCTAGAGGAGACCAGCATAGGACTAATTTGAGGTAAGAAGAGGACTCAGGGAAAGTCCTATGAAGAAATACCATACGAATGGAGACTTTTTAGTTGATTCCACTGTTTTTGCTTGGCCTTTACCTCTTACTGTGATAACAGTCTCTTTAGGGGAAGCCCATTCATTCCACGTGGGTTAGATGTTTGTCCCTGAGTCTCAGGTGTGGCTTGTGACCCAGACCTGGTCAATCAGACACTCTAATCCTCTGGCTACAGTGATGGCTCAGGGGTAAGCATGTGGTCTGAGAGAAACCAGGATCTGTCCTGGGTTCTTCCTCCAGAACCAGTGGGGGGATGTGGCCTTCCACAGTGGTTCTACCCACAGACAGGTGAGGCCAGGGCTTCTGAAAACCTCCTGGACCTCCATGGAGAAAGACTGTCTAAGAGACAGAGAAGGCCGAGCACTGATGGCGTGCTTTTTTTTTTTTTTTAAAAAAAATTATATTTTATTGACTTTTTACAGAAAGGAAGAGAGAGGGATAGAGAGTTAGAAACATCGGTGAGAGAGAATCATCTATCAGCTGCCTCTTGCATATTCCTTACTGGGGATGTGCCTCCAACCAAGGTACATGCCCTTGATCAGAATCGAACCTGGGACCTTTCAGTCTATAGGCTGATGCTCTATCCACTGATCCAACTGGTTTCAGCTGATGGCATGCTTTGAAACCCCTACCCAGCCTGGCCTGAAGCCCGAATTAGTTACGTGAAGGGATGCATTCCTGCTTTGGGAGGGCTGTGAATCTGCGTTGGGTTTCTCTTTTAGGTATCTGAAAGGAGCCTGCTGCAGATCTAAAAAATAGTAGAAATTCGCCATGTGGACAGTGGGAGGAAGAGCATTGCAGGCAGCGGGGACAGCATGTGTGAGAGGCAGAGGTGAGAGAAAGCGTGATGCCACCGAAGGAGGCCAGTCTGATGATAGCAGGTGAATGAAGTGGACCTTGTGCACTGCACAGCACTGCCAGGATAAGGGGCGAGGGGAGGTGGTGGAATTTCTGTCCATCTGGAACCTCAGAGTGTGACCTTATTTAGAAATAGGATCTTTGCAGATGTAACCAGTTAGGATGAGGTCATAGTGGATTTGAGTGGGCCCTAGATTCGATAACTGATGTCATCTAAGAAGGCCATGTGAACCCCCAGAGAGACATGTGATAAGAGAGGCAAGACTGGAGTGATGCAGTTCTGAGCTGTGGAATGCCAGGGATTTTCAGCAACCTCCAAAAGCTGGAGGAGAAAGGAGCGATTTCCCCCTAGAACCGTCAGATGGACTGTGGCTCTGCCAGCACCTTGATCTAGGACAATAGTCGGCAAACTGCGGCTCTCAAACCACATGCAGCTTGCAAGCCATGGTTTGCCGCTCTGTTGACTAATGACTAGACTGGACTAGACTAAATGTTACCATGTAGTTAGAAGCTGTGAGGATTAGGAAACTGTGGCAAATTGTGTGCAAAGAGGTAAAGGGTAGTATATGCCAGTGGTCGGCAAACTCTTTAGTCAACAGAGTCGCAGTTTGCTGGTCACTGATCTGGGACATCTGGCCTCCAGAATGGTTGTGTTAAACCACGTTAGTTGTGATACTTAGTTACCGCAGCCAAGGCAATGGACACGGTGGGTAAATTTCCCAGCTTCCTTGGTCCCAACAGGCACCTCTGAAGCATCTCCCATGGTCACTGCTGTGGCCTCCAGCAGGTGCCCTGCTGGTTAACACACCCAATGCTGGCTCTTCTCCCTTTTCCCTTTCTCTTCCGCTCCTTCACTTTGCTTCTGGGACCTCCTCCCAATACACCACTTATGCCCAACTCCTTGTCATAGGGCCTGCTTTGGGAGAACAAACTAAGATACACACTGTTTAAGCCAGCCGTGGCCTGGTGGACAGGGCTTTAGGGGATGCAAGTGAGGTTGGCAGGAGACACATGACTGATGAGTTTGTATTTATTCCTGAGGATCATAGGAGACATTAGAGCAGCAAGTGATGTCTGGTAGTTGTGTTTCAGGGATCCCATTGGCATGATTTGGAGAATGGCTCGTAGGGTGATGAAATGGTTTGTTGCATGGAGACTGATCGCAGTGGCCCTCCTCCTTTTTTTAATTCATGATCCAAGGCCCAGGTCTCCACTGGGGATGGAGCTAGATGCATTGTAGGCATGGCGAGATGCAATTTTTCTCCCCTTGAATCTTGGGGACCTCTTGTTATGCATAAAGTCCTTAGTTAACACTCAATTGCCGAGTAATTCTCATTATGTCTCTTTGCAGACAGACAATGAATAGCTGTCAAGCTTGTCTTACAAAACAAGACAATTTTCCCCCATTAATGTAGCTCAGGACCAGAGCCAGCGGAGGAGCAGGCGCAGCTGTAATGGAACATTCTGGCATTGTCCCTGCCAGCCCAGTCTTCAGGTGAGCACTAACTCCTCTTATGTCACGGGAACCAGAGGTCACATTTGGATCTGCTTCCCCCTCAGGTTCCTATTGCTCTCAGAAAGAAACACAACTGCAACCCCTTTGGAATTTGAGTCTAATTTGCCTTGGCAATTTGGTGGGGTATGTAGGACAGACTTTCACCTGAGATTGTAAGTTAATTGCAATCAGATGGGAAACAGTCTGATCCAGTGTTTAAACGTTGGAAGGGGAAGGAGAGAGTACCTAAATCTAGATGGAATGCTAGGCACATAGTAGGCACTCAGTAAATCTATCCGTCTGTCCTTCTGCCTCCATTCTTTCATTTCTCCCTCCTTCCCTTCCGTCAAACCTTATTCTAATGCCTGAAGCATTTCTACAACATATCCACTAAGTGCTGGCCAGCTTGAGTTTGAATACTGCTGGTGACTCCCTCTCATTCAATTCCTCTCATCCATTGTCAATCCTGACAATGAGGAAATTCACTTTTTAAATGACATGTAAAGTTTCTCTCTCTGTATCTCCAACCAACTGGATCTATAATAACTGTACTCACCAGTGCCCCCACAGAATAAATCTTGTCTCTCTGCCATATGAGTGCTGCTCGGACAGTGCTTTTTTTTTTTTTTTTGTCAAAAAATAAAGACAGTTCTTCAACCTTTTTGCCTGTTCTCCTATAAATAATTTCCAATAATCATCATCTCTAGTAAAATAATGACCTTGATTCTAGGTGTGAGATCTTACTGTTGGGAACCAGACTTGAACCTCCTTTCTCCTGGGTAATGTACTTTTGTTAATGCAACCTACAAGCCTTTACATTTTTTAATTTTTAATTTTTGGTGGCTGCCACTTTATACTGCTGATTGATGTTTAGCTCAGCACCGACTAGGAGCCTTGAACCTAGACTGAAAAGCCAAATACTGTCAGGGACCAGATGGGTAAGGCAAATGAGCAAAACATTTTGGGTGAGGCTTGGGGTGAATTGAACAGTTCGTGCTCTTTTCATAGCGGGCAACAGCTCTCAGCTCCAGCTGATTATTGCCATCTAAAGTATAGGCTCAGTGTTAAAAATTAGGAACTTCCACCTAAAACACCAGACTTGCAACTTGTTTTTTTTTAAAAAATCCCAAAGATCTGGCAACATGTGTTCACATTCCTGCATGTGAACTAACATGGGGCTGAGCTGGGGCCTTGAGTAACCATGTGAAGCAGCTAAGAGGGTGCTAGACTACTTTGCATGTGACCATGCTGACTTCATCTGTCAAGTGGGGTGGGTCAAACAGCGCCCAGGAGAGGCTCAGACCCTGTTCCCTGGTGTCATTTATGGAAGTGATAACAGGGGCAGGCCATGCCATCCAGAGTCAGACAGACCAAGGTGAAGAGTTTGGCCTTCAAGTGTGATAGCAATATTCAAAAAGTATTTATATATTGAGAAGCCTTCTATGGGCCAGGCTACGTATGAGATGTTAGGAACACATCAGTGAACAAAATGGATAAATCTTATTTTGGGGCTTAAATTCCTGTGTGTGTGTGTGTGTGTGTGTGTGTGTGTGTGTTAGCATAAGACAAAATATACAAGAAGCATATGCAGTATGTACATTTAGAGAAAAATAGAGCAGAGGAGACTGGCATGATTTCAGGCCAGCATGACAGCCTCAGATTACTTATCTTTAAATGCATCTGACACGCTTTTCCTCTTGCCATCATTGTAAGGATCAAGTAAGAAGGCGCTATGGGCTATGCTGTGTCCTCTCAAAATTCAGACGTTGAAGTCCTAACCCCAGGACCTCAGAATGTGACCTTATTTGGTACAGGGTCTTACAGCGGGAATCAAATTAATATGAGATCATTAGGGTGACCCGAATCCAATATGATTGTGTACCTATAGGAAGAGGAGATTAGGACACACACACACACACACACACACAAACACACACACACACACAAACACACACACACACACACACACACACACACACACACACACGGTTCAGGGAGAAGACGACCATCTGCAAGCCAAGGAGAGAGACCTGAGACACATCCTTACCTCACAGCGCCCAGAAAGAACCACACAACACACAACACATCTTGGACTTCCAGCCTCCAGAACCGTGAGAAAATAAATTTCTGGGGATTAAACCACCTAGTTGTGGTGCTTTGTCATGCAGCCTTAGCAAACCAATCCAGGGGGCTTGTGTGAGTGTTGGTCCTGGCGTCTGGCACCAGTAAGACTTAGACTGGGTGAATGGAGGTGTGGTTATAACAGAAGTAAGTTGTTGCCTGGCCAAGGGATGACTCTTATCCCATGGTGCTCCCCCTCTCCTCCCTCTACCCAGGCCCTTAGTAGGGAAAACTGCCAGTCAAATCTCTGTGGGCCCCTCCCCACTCCCTGCCAGCTTTTCTCAGGTGGATTGATCCAAGCAAGATGCATCCCGTTCTCCAACTGGATCTGGGCAGAGCGAAGCCTCCCACCAACCATAACTCTTCCAGAAAAATCACTGCCTGTCACCACTCCATCTCAGCTCTTTTCCAAGGTCTCCATGCCAGATAGCGACAGGCAGTTTCTTCCATGAATTACTGTCTAAATGAGCCACTGGCTGCATTAAAACAGCTGCTATGAGGAAAGGGAGGTTTGTGATCCCATCCCCAAATCACGCCCCATTCTCTAAAGTGCTGCTGGTTAGACACAGAATGGTCAGCTCATTGGATGTGGGTGGGGAAGAAGAATCTTTCCTGGAAAACCCCAGCCTGACAACCTCTCAAACTCCTCGCCTCTCCGTGACCTTCCAAACCTTGATGTATTGGATCAGATGGATCTGGAGGTTTCTCCAACATCCTATGGTGACTGTTTATGTGCAACAAAATGTCCTTCCTTCCCTGGCCAGGACACCCTGCCCAGTGGTTAAAGCCCCTACTATGAGTGATTACTGGTGCAGCTCTACACCCTTGTGACCGGGATGTGGGGTGCTTCAATATACAGGTGACCCTTAAACAACATGGGTTTGGACTACATGAGTCCACTTCTGGGTGGATTTTCCCCAATAATATAGTCAAGCCCTTCACATCCGTGGGTTTTGCATCCATGGATTCAACTAACCATGGATCAGAAACAGGAATCCACTCTGATGTCTCAGGTCTGGGACCAGCATTTGAATTTATGCTTCAGGAAGATCTTCACCTGCCCCTTAGACCTGTCCCTTCCCCAGGCTTCCCCATCTCAGAAGTAGTGCCCCCTTATAACATTTATCATAGGGATTTCTGGCATAGACAACAGTGGAGCAAATGGAATGAAAACCCACAAACCCATCACCCAGCTTCAGGAATGATCGATGTTTGACCAATCTCGTTTCATTCCCCCACCCTTCCCCAAAAGGCCTCTCTACCCTATTATTTTGAAGTTAATCCTAGAATGATATCATTTGATATATAAAGCTTTTGGTATGGACTTCCAAAAAGTAAGGGCAATTAAGAATACATACTCACACTCCCATGACCACATCTAAGAAATTAGTAATTCTTTAATATCATCCAATATCCTGTCCGTGTTTAGGGACTAGAGCTGCCTACTCTCACTTCACTGTCCTCCCACATTCAGTCTGTGAGTCCTGTCATCCCATCAACTCAAGACCCATCCTGAACCCATCCATTCGGCCACCTCTCTTTGACCTCCACCCTGGCCTTGTCCCGAGGGTTTCACAATCGGAGAACTGCATCTTCCTACAAGGTCTGTCTACTTCTTGACCCCCACCTCCTACAACTCTCTCCCTCTCTTGCTCCACACCAGCCACACTTGGCCTCCTTGTGGCCCAGTCATGCCCAGTGCTCTCTCTCCTTGAGGCCCTCACACTGGCTGCTTCCTGGTGGTAGAATTCTTTTCAGTCAGGTGTCCTCAGGTCCTCATTCTTAATGTATCCAGGTCTCTGATGCATGCACTTTCTCAAAAAGACCCTCTTGACCAGCTTGTCTAACTTGTCCCTCCCAGGACTCCATCCCCACCCCGGCCATGTCATAGCTCTCCACTGACTTGTCACGGTAATTGTCTTTCTCTCCAACCAAAGGAGGGCCAGGTAAATCAGTGATTGGCCTACCATCACTCACTCTAGTATCTTGGATAGTCCTAGAGTGTGTTTAATCCTCCGTAAACATTTGCTAAGTGAGTGGGTTTTTCTGCCCCCCAATAGACAGTGAGTGTATAGTAATGGTATTCAAACAAACAATACCCCTTTACCCACAAAATACCCCCAATAATGAGAGGTCTGATCAAAGAATCAGCCATGCTGGGAAAGCATCTTATTGGGTGGTTGTAGGACAGAGCAAAGACATTCTCTTAGGATCGGAGGTCCCATCTCCCTAATGGAGGCTGGGCAGGACTGGTGATGGCCTTGCCTTGGTTTTTACTCTCTCCCTCTCCCTCCCTCTCATCTTGGTCACCCTTGAGCCTCCCACTGTAAACTGGGCTGGTGAATTCTGGTCATACCTCAGAATCAGCCCAGCCTAGTGAGCACTCCAGGACCTCAGGTAGGAAAAAAAATGGTGGGAAGAATTCCTTCTTTCAAATGTGCATTTCCTGTAGTGGAGCCCAGATCCACCAAGGCCTGAGAAACTGTAAGTAAGAGGTTAACCAACATTAGTGGGCGGGGCTTAGTAAGCACCAGAATCTCCCTGGAAATTCACTGAAAAAGTAATTGCCTGCACTGTCTCCTAGCAGGTTCAGGGGATCCACATAGGGGTCTCCCCTTCCAATGGGTACCTCAGAGGATGCTGATATACTATTAAGTGGTTCCCAACCTCCTGTTGAAAAACAGTGGACCATAGCTAGTCCCCAGCTTGAGTTTTGTCTCTGTTTAATGCTGCTTTGAGCAAACATAGGAGGCTAATTATGTAATTCTGTCAAGACCTTCCCGGAGCACTTAGCCACCTCATTAATGGCAGCTCAACAAAACCCGGGCTGGAGGTTGGAGTAAAAATAGCTTCATGCAGGTTAAAAGGTAAAGTTAGTTTTGGTGTCAGGAATTTAAGATGCAAGGTTGTTGGGGATGTTAGGGGCATCAGAGATGTGGATATCTGTGTGGGTCAGTGGGAGCAGCGGTGGTGGGTTGCACATATAGATCATAATGATGAGACAATATTAACTAACAAGCAGTGTGAGTTTCCCAGGGCTGCGGGAACAAATGACCACAAACTGGCGGCTTAAAACAATTGACATTTCTTCTCGAATAGTCTAAAGGTCAGCACTCTGAAATAAGGGTCAGGAAGCTATGCTCTTTCTGAAGGCTCCTTCTTCTTAGTTTCCAGGGTCACCGGAAATCCCTGGTGCTCCTTAGCTTACCGATACATTGCTCACTCCAAGCTCTGCCTCTGCTGTCACATGGCAGTATCCCTGTGTGTATGTGTGTGTGTGTGTGTGTGTGTGTGTGTGTGTGTGTGTGTGTGTCTGTGCTCAAATTCCCACCTTCTTATAGGGATACCAGTCATATTAGATCAGGGACAACCCTAATTACCTCATCCTAACCTGATGACATTCTAAATGACCCTATTTTCAGAAAAGGTCACATACACAAGTACTGAGAGTTAAAGCTTCAACATATTTTTTGGGGGGACACAGTTCAACCTATAACCCATGTTCCCTAGGTATTCCAGGGAACACCCATCTGAAGGCTAATACTGGACTTGGTGTATTTATCTGTGTTAAGACATATGCTCAAAGCCACCCCTTTCAAAGATGGCCAGAATCATCCAGGACCCCCACCCAAGGGTGCAGCTACTGAAATCCATTCCAGCTGTGGCTCTGGCCGCAAGGTCTTGGAGTCTCAAAAATGAAGACAGACTATTTCACTGGCGGAATCTGAAGAGGTTTTAGTAGCTGCATGATGAGCTTTCCATCTGGGGAATCAAAGTGATGT
The DNA here is from genome assembly GCF_964339955.1 of Pipistrellus hanaki. Lineage (NCBI taxonomy): Eukaryota > Metazoa > Chordata > Mammalia > Chiroptera > Vespertilionidae > Pipistrellus > Pipistrellus hanaki. Next base: position 85,032,912 of record NC_140506.1, on the reverse strand, counting down.
CCTGGACTACATCTTCCAGAGAGGGAGCCTTTCCCAAGGACTATGCACTTCCCAGTTAATAATCAGTTCCCAAGTCTCCCCACCATCCTATGCCCCCGCTCAAGATTCTACAATAAGACTGTGTGTGTGTGTGTGTGTGTGTGTGTGTGTGTGTGGTGGGATGTTGAGGGACCACCCGAACCCTCTCTATGTGGTCTTGTGTGATCTAGTCCTTGTTTAGTTCTTTACTTTCTACTGATGGCTGAAAGGATTCATTCCACATTGGCTCAGGAACTTCTGCCTCATGCCATCTGCTAGATAACCACATGGGGCCAGGGCTGTGGAGTGCCAGAACAGACCAAACCTCTGTTCTTTAGAAGACTACCTTCAATAAGGGAGCAAACCAGGAACCAAGAAATGAATGAGCTTCCACTTGGGCCACCACCATTTCTTTTCATTCTAAGAAATCTGATATTACAAACAGCATGAGCATGACGGTGGACTCCGTGCCATCTGCACCTGAGAAGGGGAAAGAGACAACCATGCCTCCCACACAGGTGCCCTCATGGAGGGAGCGCTGTGCCCGCCCAGCCCCAGGCAGTCTGTGCAAAAGGCACGTCTATTAGAACAAAGGAGACTCATTAAGCAGGGGTTGTTCCTTCAAAGCCACCTTTTCTTGAAGCTCCTAGCAACAAATTAGAAGCAGGGATGAACATTTTCTGCCCCCTCTAATGGAACTGCTGATTCTATTTTCATACCAGAACTCGATGTGATTAAGGAAATTATGGCTGCAGAGTAGACAGAGGGTATGGAGAGGCACCAAGGCCAGGGCTCAATTCACTGTGTACCTACCAGGCCTTGACTAAGGTGGGACACTTGCTTTGGGTGCAAAATGTAAGGGATGCCCCCAAATTCAGCAATCAAGAAAAAGACGAGAGAGCACAGCTTCTCTTTGAGGGAAACTTTGAGACTACATTCAGGAAAAGAGATGAGAACATAGGAAAAATAAAGCAGGAGCAGAGTGGCTGGAGTGCCATACACATGGTAGAGAGAGAAAAGAGAAAATGATATTTTCATGCAATATTTTAACAAACCGAAATGAATGAAGACATATCAGACTTGGAAGTGAGATCATACAGGCAAAGCTCCTAGCTCGAGGCTTGGCACATAGCAGGCATTCATGAAATCAAACCCAAGAATGGGAAAGTAATAATAATGCTAAATATATTGAGCATTTTTGTTTTTTAAAGCTTTATTGTTGAAAGTATTACATATGTCCCCTTTTATCCCCTTCTACCTCTTCTACTCTCCCGTGCCCCCCTCTCCCCAGGCCTTCACCACCCTAGTGTTTGTGTCCATGGGTTATGCACATATGCATACAAGTTCATTGGTTGATTTCTTCCCACCCACCCTCTCTCCTTGGCCTTCCTTATGAGGTTTGACAGTTTGTTCCATAGTGCATTCTTTTAAAGAGCGTGCCCATGTGGACTCATTTAACCTTCACAATAACCCCACGAGGTGGATTGTATTGTCCCCATTTTATAGACGAGGAAAATAAAGGCATGCAGATGTCAAAGGACTACTCAGATCCCTACAGTGGACACAGGGCATAGCCAGAATGAAACCTAGGCCATTGGCCCTCATCTACAATAATAAAAGCCTAATATGATAATTAGACCGGACAGCAGAATGACCTTCCCAACATTATTCTGGACATCCTTCTGCACAAAGCTGTGGTGGCGGGGGTCAAGGCAGAGGTGGTTAGGGGTAATGAGGCAGGCAGGCAAGCAGTTAGGGATAATGAGGCAGGCAGGCAAGAGGTTAGGGGTGATCAGGCAGGCAGGCAGGTGAGCGGTAAGGAGCCAGCAGTCCCAGATTGCAAGAGAGTGCAGGCCGAGTTGAGGCATCCCCTTCCCCCCCCACCCCCTCTGCATGAATTTCGTGCACTGGGCCTCTAGTCATGAAATAAGAAGGACCCCAGCACTTCCACTGTTTCTCTGAGTCTCCATTTGGGATTACTCTGAACCGATAAAGGCTAATGGGGCTGTTTCCCAGAGCTGTAGCTAAATGAAATAAAATTAAATCACACAAGGCATTTCTCTGGGACCCAACAGCCACATAAAGTGGAGAAAGAAAAACCGGCCCCGCTCCGGTTTGACATCAGCCTAACTGGTGACACTATTGATTGGATTCATTGTGAGCCCCAGACCTCGTCCATCGGAGGGAGACATTATCTGATGAGAGGGACCAGGGGGCTTAATCACTTTAACCTCCCTCAGCTGCCAAGTCCTGGGGACAGTGAGCGGCTCTTTTTGAGGACAGAGCCTCCGGGGACAGGCCCTCAATGACAATACTGGGAGGGGGCGGGGGAGTAGCCCTGGGAGGAGGAGAGAAGGATTTGTCAGCTCCAATAAAGTCTCTGTGATAAACACCAGGACATCATTTGGGTTGAAAAACTCCATTACAGCCTCTTTGAAAAGTAGAGTCATATGCGCAGGTTTTAGCTTAAATGTGACGTCCTTATCTCTCTCTGTCACAGCACCCGGTTTATTTCCTTCAGTGAAGCCTCTGGTTTGTATTTAATTTTCTCTCTTGCTTGTTTATTGCCCGTTTCCTCCACAAGCCGAAAAGCAGTGCTGTGCTGGAACCAGCTTCTCTTCTGAGCTCCATTTTCAGTGAGGGGCAGCTTGAAACCGTCAGAGGAGAAGCATCTATGCCTGGAGATTGGCAAATGCTACAAGCCAGGACCCCCTCCCCCTGCCACGTGACTGAGCGCCTTGAGGAGGGACACTGTCTGTGATGTCCTCTGGGTACCACTCTACCTTGGGGCCAGGCACACGCCTGGTGCTTGGGAAATACCAAATTCAAGTAGCTTGAAATGGCCACAGTAGGAGGAAATGAAGTTAAATCACACAAGGCATTTCTATACCAGGGACATTGGCAAACGGATGGGTTTTGCTGTTGTTTGGCTTGCTCTAAAGAAATCGGTTCAACTCAAGTTTGCTACCTCATGTCAGCCCCCAAGGGACTCGAAATAGGAGAACCACAGCCTCCTGCTCCTCAGAGGCTCAGGGTAGGGGCCTGGGGTTTGGGAGAAATCACAGCCCAGTGGCTAATGCAGCGCAGTGAGTGGCCACAGGAGGCGCTCAGGGTTCTGGCGACAAACCGGCAGGTAAGAGTCTCTCCCTGCTCATTTGCTGAGGGATGAAACCATCTGGGTTCTCCTTTTTAAGCATCCTGGTGCCAGCCAGTCGTGGATACAAACCAGGAATCCGAAGGGCACGGTTGCCCTGTCCGATCTCACTGAGCAGTGGGCCCCTGGGTCCCTTACACACCTGAGGCCCAGTGTGTTCGTATGTTAAGACAAAAATAATAAAACATCCCACAGGTGTTGTTTAGAGGGACAACTTAAAAAACAAACATAAACACAGAAGACAATAAAGTACTCACTGAATGAAAATGTAATCATCTGATGTGTAGGAAGAAGCAATTTCCCCCTCAAACACAATATACATCATTCTTATATTCTCTCTCTCTCTTCTCTCTTGCGGGCTCTACTTTTCTCTCTCTGTTTCTCCATTCTTCCCTCCCTTTCTCCCTCTCCCCACTTATTTCCCTCGTTCTCAGCTAACATTTATTGAGCAGCGATAGCTAAGATTGATTAAACGCTGACTCAGGGCCGCCCATGCAAAGTGCTTTACACACACCGCTTACTTTGTACAGCCTCGCGGGTCGGTCCTGTCATCATCCCCGTCTTATAAAGGGGAAAACAGAGGCATGGAGAGGTCACTCAGCAACTTACTGGCGGAGCTGTGATTAGAACCCAGGTGCTCGGCCACATCACTGTCTGCTTTTCCCACCCCAGTTCCCTCCCACCGTCTTCACATCACATGTGCTGTTTAGATGAAAAAGAAACAGCTGAGCAGCTGAGCCTGGAGCCCAGGCAGCAAGATTGGGACCCTGAGCCTGGGCTGTGGGTGGTGTAGAAGGTTAGAGGCATAATTAAAGCCAGCGGGCTCGGAGAGCCGTTCCCTCCAATGTGGGGGAGGCAGCAGGCTGCTTTCCATTGTCCCTTGGGTACCAGTGGTAGCTGAGGAGAGATGCTGACCATTCCTATCCCTAATGAGAGATGCTCGGGAAAGACCAATCAACAGCATCAGCTTTAATTTTCTCCCAGGAGGGGCAGGGCTGTCCTGTTTTCTCTCTAGACAGGCAGGCTTTTCTTCTGATAGAAGCAGAAGTTTGCTAAGAATTTCAACAGCAGGAGCAACAAACATTCAATGGAACCCACAGTGCCTGCCCTCCTTCGGGGAGGTGCCAGGTTTCCGGGTGCCTGCAGTCTTGCTCCCCTCCCACCCGCCCTCTGAATGGCAGGCAGAGGGAGCCTCTGAAACGCAAACATCAATGCCTTGCTGCTGAGTGAAGCAGGCTTCTCCGGGTCCTGGGATAAAGTCCAACCTCCCCCGGCAGCACCTACAGCCCTTTCCAGGCCGACCCCCTACTGTTTCTTCTTCCCTTGGCATCAGCTTCACTGAACTGCTTCTGGGTGATGCATGCAGTCCTCTCTCTTGCTAGTAACTCAGCCTTTGCATCATCCATCTCCTCCGTGTGAAACAATCCTCTCCCCCTCCCCCTGCTACCTGGTGTTCCAAGCTTGGTCAGGACTTCACCTCCCCTAAGGCTCTCTCACCTCTTAACCTGGGCCGTCTCCTGTTAGATGCTGTGAGAGCCCACTGCGTCTTTGCCTCGCCACATTTTGCAGTTTATAATGTTATTTGTGTGTGTGTGTGTGTGTGTGTGTGTGTGTGTGTGTGTGTGTGACAGCTCTGAAACAGTTCACACAAGAAACTGGCTTTTGGAGGGTCACAGGACAATTTGGACAATGCAAAGATAAAGCCACACACATGCACACAAGTACACATACATAATACAAACACTTATATCCATACAGACATATAGACATACAGACACACACATACACACACATACACATGAGATAACACAGCTTGCACTTTCTTGAATGGGCAGGGAAGCATCCAAGGCATGACAAAGACAGAGAAAAAAGAGTCTTGAAATCAGGGAAGAGTTCCTGAAGGTGGTAACGGAACCCAAGTAAAGCACTGAGTGAAATTCACCATTAAGTGACGTCTTACTTGAACAGCTTTCAAAGACTTGCCATCCACGATATGCCACTGTATCCTTTAATAAATGTTCTGCATTGCTATAGGAGGCAGGAGAAGCTCCACCACTGCCACTGCGTTCACCAGCCATGAGCCTGGCTCAGGGCTTCTGGCTGAGTGGGCTTCCCCTGTGGGAGCTCACTGACCACTAGGGGGCAGCTCCTGTGTTGAGCATCTGCCCCCTGGTGGTCAGCACACATCATAGTGACTGGTTGTTCTGCCACTCGGTTGATTTGCATATTAACCTTTTATTATATAGGATATATAATATCTTTATATATTATATATCCTATAACCCCAAACCAGCAGCTTGGTGTGATAGAAAGAACATAGGCACTGCAGTCAGAGGGACCTGAATTAGAATCTAGGTTCTACAACTTATTAGTTAGGTGAGTCAATTAACACCCAGCTAAGGTGCTTTCTAATCCCTGACTTGCAGAAACTGTGAGATAATAAATGTTTGTTGTTCAAGCTGCTAAGTTTTTGAGGGTAATTATTATGCAGCCATAGATGACTAAGTTCTGGTTAATTCTTATTGGTTAGACTGTGTCACATGATCACTCCATCCTCAAGGAAGCCTGGGAAATATAGTTTTAACCTAGACCAGTGGTCGGCAAACTCATTAGTCAACAGAGCCAAATATCAACAGTACAATGATTGAAATTTCTTTTGAGAGCAAAATTTTTTAAACTTAAACTTCTAATGCCACTTCTTCAAAATAGATTCGCCCAGGCCGTGGTATTTTGTGGAAGAGCCACACTCAAGGGACCAAAGAGCTGCATGTGGCTCAATAGCTGCAGTTTGCCGACCACTGACGTAGGCAGATGGCCAATCTGATCAAAATGAGGGCTCTATTAGTGAGGAAGGAGGAGAGAATAAATATTGCATTAAGAGATTTCTTTCCTGCTGCTTTATTATATTTCTTATAGCACGAAGCTGCAAGGAGTTGAAAATGGTTTGTGGATGACACTCCCTTTTCCTTCCCTCCTCCCCCTTTATTAATTTGGGGTAGAGAAGCAGCAATTCAGCTCCCATAAAAAGGGAATGCTTCTGTTTCAGTCGCTGTGTTTCAAATCAGATTTAGGGATGAGAAAAGTATGTAGAAGGCCATCTGTGACTATCTCCCCCTGTAAATAAGTCAGCCACAAAGACATTTGTATCATCCATCAACCATTTAATTTCTTAAGAGGGTATTACTTTAAGAACCTTTCTACTGGCCAATTGCATGGCTGTGCAAGGATTTGGAAGGATTTCTGGTCTCTTAATTTTTCTAACTGACACACTCTCCTTCAATCCTTTTCAGGAAGAGACAACCAAAATGCCATCATAATATTTCATGTCATATATTTGAATATCTGCCACAGAAACATTTTACTTTTTTTCCCCTAATTAAATTGGGAGTGCAATCCCAGTTTTTTATATCCTCATAAAATACCTTCAATCATACCAACAGCCCTTTCATGCTTTTTCCCAGGGGGAAGAACACTAACATTCTCTGAAGACCTATTGTGTGCCAGGTGCTTTCCATATATTAACTTCCTTATGAGAGAGGTCTCTATTATTATGTGTATTTAATGGATGAGAGTCATGGAAGTGACTTGCCCAGGGGAGAGTTGAGGTTTGATTTGGGACTCTGGTTTCAAAGTCTTTCAGTGCCACTAAGTTGTCACTCATCCCCCACCCTCATTTTAAGAAGGACATTTAAATTTTTTCTATGCCTTGGGTCTTTGACCTAGTTAAAGGAAAAGTTAGCGCCAAAACTTTCAGGCACTTACACAGCGATTAATAATACGTTAATATTTGATATGCTTAGAAACAATGAAGAATTAGGCTAATTTGGAGCAGATTATCACATTCTGGCAGGTCTTCTGGTATGTGAACTGTGGCCTTCAGGACATTCTTGAACTTTTCTCTCTAATTACCACCAGGTGGATGTGAACAATGCCGCTAGTCAAGGAGGCTGTCAGGACTTCATTTTAAAAATTAAGATTCAGGAGAAAATGGATCTGGCTTTTGCAAGATGTTGGCTAATTGGTGGTATTCTGTTGCCTATGAATTCGTTTCCATCAGATTCCACTGAGGTGTAATTTTGGCGGGAGGGTCATCTTTAATCAAGATTTTGTTCTACTTTGTTTTCTAGCTTTTAAAAATTAAACATTTCTGGGAGATCATTTTAGATTCACATTTAGTTGTAAGAATAATATGGAAGGACTCCACGTATCCTCGACCCAGTTTCCCCCAATGGTAACATTGCAACATTAAGGATCTTATCACGGCTGGAATGTTGACACTGGTAGTCAAGATGCAGAACAGTTTCCTCATCACAAGGATTCTGCTTGTTGTCCTTTCCGAGCCACACCCTGTGACGGGATCTTGATTGCAAGGAATGAAGTCACCCCAGGAATGCTTCACGTTCATCATCTCCTATTCCATTTCTTTTTTTCAATCAGGTCACTCCACTGAGGCTGTCAATCCCAGACCTTGCTCCCACTGCCATAGAGATTGGTCAGGGATGGCCCAGCCAATCACAATAAACCATTTCCCTGCTCATTGGAGGTGGGTGGGTGGGTAAATACCGTTTTAATTCTGGCCCAAAGGACTTTTCCTGGGAGTCTTTGATGTGGAACTGGAGAAGGTGCTTGCCTTTGGGGTTCTGGAGCGAAAATAATGAGGAATGGCTGCTTGCAGCCTATTTCTTACCATATGGGAAAGTTTTTCTATTTGGGGTGAGAATGAAGCCCACACACAGACACAGGTTTTGGAAAGGTGGCAGATGAGCAAGCGGTGGAGATTATGACATTGTTTTCTCTGTGGGCCCAATTGTGCCTGAGGCCACCTCTTTCTGTCTACTTACTGGTATGTAAATCAGAACTCCCATCTTTTGTTTAAATGAGTTTGAGTTCTATCATTTTCCCCTCAAAGAATGCCACTGGCCAGTGAAAGATCCTAAGAAATCTCTTGGACTCAAGCACACCAAGGCTTCTAGAGGGTCTGGGACCAGGAACTCAAGACATGAGGACCCAGGAGGCCTGTCTTCCTGGTTGCTGTGCTGCCTCTTCCTGGGCTGCTCTCCTTCCCTTTATCAGCTGAACAGCTCTTTACTTTTCTTCATGTTCATGATCAGCAGAAGGCAGCCCCTCCTCCAATCTCTTAATCCAAAAACCATAGTCCTGGGGGAGAGAATCCTTTTGATCTAGTTTGAGCCTGAGGTCTATCCCTGGTGTGATAGTTATAGACAGGGGGTCAGGGCCACGTGTCCTCAAACGGGGTAGCTAATACCTACAGAGCAAGTGACCAAGAGGAAGACAAGGGAAGCTGTAACAACTTTTATGACTCAGCCTCAGGAGCCATATGCCATGATGCCTATAAAATCCTACTGGTCACACAGGTCAGTCTAGTCAATATAGGAGTGGACTAGACAAAGGCATAAATACCAGGAAGCAGGAATCGCTGAGTGCTGTGGACAAAATGAGCCACATGCTAACCTGACAAGCTTGAGGGGGGTGGGGGGGTGGGGGGGGCTGTGTGGCAGTCTTGCAAACTCAGAGACCTAAAATAACCACAAACGATGGTCTGAAAATTAAATATTTAACTACAAACAGGGTATAGTGGGTAGTCATATCCTAGGCCGATATTTTCCCTGACAAAGATCAACTTAGATCTTTACTGAGCCATTTACTTTTTTGCCTCTAAGATAACATATCTGTGAGATGTCTGGGTCACCTTTAACTTCTCTTTTTCTGGAGCCCCAGGGGCACAACCAAGACACCAGGACAGATGCCTCAAATTTCTTTGTTTTTATGTTAATTGTTCCTGTACCCACCTAAGTATGTGTCCATCATCTTACTTTTTATCCAATCCCAGGGGTTTCCCTCCACTTTGCTTTATCCCACCTCCTTAATCTATCACCATTGAATTTCATGTAACCCACCTAGGTCCTCCTTTGATTGCAATGTATAAATACAAATGTAACCTGTCGTCCTCCAAAGCATTAGCTCAACTCCTTGAGGTTTTGCTTCCCGGCATATGTCGACAGTTTGGCTCAAATAAACTCACAAAAATGCTTTACAAGTTTCAATGTTTTTTTTTTTTTACGTTAACAGTGTCATCTTGGTGGCTGTCACTTGAAGCCAGAGAAAATATCCATAAGCTTGCAGCTCAGTGAGGCACCTAGCAGGTAGTTAATTCCTTCCTTCACCCCTTAACTTTATGGAACTGCAATTGTTACATCCAGCTCTCTCAGCCACAGTCTGGAAGGACTTTTGACATCACTATTTTTTCGGAGACTCACAATGCAGGAGCTCATAAACATAGAAATGCACTCTCTGTATTGTGGACTCTGTTTCCTTTCTCCCCGTGAGATCTTCTTAATTCACAAGACCACTTGCTGATTAACCTTTGTTCTCTCTCACTGAATGGAAGGTAATGTCTCCCCCATGAGGACCAAGAGCTCCAAGAGGGGCTGAATTCTGAAAACTCATGAAAAGAGCAACACAAAGGCAAGCACCATTTATGCACCCTCCTGGGCCCCAGGTTGATTAGACAAAGGTTGTAAAATGATTGCGGGCCTGGAGGGGATGTGATAAGAAGGTTTCTGCAATCAGCCTGAACAAAGAGTGTTTCAGGGATTGAACCAAGCCTGCAAAAAACAAGGCCTCCAGCTTCCCAGTGATGGGCCAAAAAGACTGGGGGAGGCATTTCAAATTCTAGTTTCACAATGAAGGGTGATGTTAGGTTGATTCTGATGTGAAAATAAGAGGGAGAAAAGAGGAAGTGTAATGTGAAAATTGGGGAGAAAGAACATGGGAAAAGAACACCCTTTATTCACCCAATAAATATTTATCAGGCATCTATCAACCTGTGCTTCAAAGTGGTGAAGAGTGATGCACAACATATAGTAAATTCAGCTCTTGCTCTCAGGGAGTGCATCATCTGATAGGGAAATGGAGCTGTAAATAGGTCATGTTGATGCATTGTGTGGGAGGAGAGCACAGAGGAAAGTCCACTTTCCAGCCCAAAGATCTCCATGGAATTCCCGAGGAAGCAACGATGCCTGAGCTGAATTTTAAAGCTGAGCAGCAAAGAAAAGAACATGGGTAGAGGGATCAGCAAGTGCTAAGACAGAGACGTGGACTGTGAGGAGACTTTCAGAGAAATCAAGCAGACACAGAGGAAGACCACCAGTGTGCTAACGTTGTGCTCTGTGTTCAGTGTACCCATTTCTTTTAGTTGAGCAGTGTGTGTGTGTGTGTGTGTGTGTGTGTGTGTAGCATGTGCACACACCCATTTAACATTCATACTCTTGTAGCTACTGACTCATTTGACTCCAACTAATAACTGACGGCCATTTGGAGATGGGTTCAAGTGCTATCTCTCTATTCTATATTGGTGGGTTCAGAATAGAGAGATAGGTCCTAAAATATGGTAAGATTTTCTACCATTTTTCTTCCCCTTCTCTCCTTCCATCCCTTCCTACTTCCCTCCCTCTCTCCATCTCTTCTCACCATCTATTTCTTTTACATATTTTTAAAATTTATTTTTATTGATTTCAGAGAGGAAGGGAAAGAGAGAGAGACACACACACATCAATGATGAGAGCGAATCATTGATTGATTGCCTCTGTACACCCCACACTGGGGATTGAGCCTGCAACCCGGGCATGTATCCTGACCAGAAAGCAAACCTTGACCTCCTGGTTCATTGTTGATGCTCAAACACTGAGCCACATGGGCCGGGCTCCATCTCTTTCTTTTAAAGCAGTCACATCTCTTCACATGTACTGGACATTCTGGGTAAGGAACATGTCCAGAAATGACAAAGGGAGAGAAGTAAGGAGGAGAACAGGTAGAGAGATGGGAGACAGAGACACTCCTAATTTATTAAGGGTTTTTTTTTTTCTTTCTAAACAAGAAATACCCTCCCCCACCATATCTATTATGTTATAAATTGTTAACTTCTTTAATAATGATTAGTACTTACCTGAATGCTCAGGTAGACACATGTTCACTGGGCCCCTTTGGGCTTGGGGGAGGGGAGTTTTTCTCTTCTAAAAATCAAGATGTTTGCCTTTCTCTACTGCCCAGAGTGGGCTTTCTGGTCTACTCTCAGCACCAGGAAAATACTGTAACTGGTTTTATCCTTGATAAGGTCAATTTTAAGAAATTGCAATGAAAACTGTTTTTCTTTCCCTTAACTTCCACAGCTAAAACACTTTTTCCCCCTGGCTGACCAGACTCAAAGGGATTGAATTTAGAATTTCCCTCCTGTGTCATAATCATAGCGCTGTTTCAACAACACATTCTGTGTTTAATTGCAGCAAATACAGATACAAAAGGCTTAACACGCAGGTAGAGGTGACAGAAAACTAATCACCTTTCTGTAGGAGGAAAACACAGTGGTACTCTGTGCTGAGTTTCTGAAACGGAACCTCTGGGAGGGGGAGACTGTGGAAGGAAGCTCAGAGGCTGTGAATGCCCACACCACCACCTTGTGTCCCCTCCTTCCCGGTCCCCGCTGCCCAGAGCCTGGAGGAAGCACCTTACAGTGTAGGGAAAGCCTGGCTTATGAGATTTCAGGATCTTTTATGTGGCAGTTACACAGGAGTTTCTCGTCAGAACCTCAGGATAAATATGAGACACAGGGAGATACGTTCGCGTGCTGGTTCAATATGTGCTGACTGAATGCCTGTTATATGCCAGGCACTGTGCTAGATCCTGGGATGTAGAGGAAAGAATAACAAATATGACCTCAGAGAGCTGAGTGCAATGGCTGGGTCTGAATATCCTATACTTCTGGAATGCTTGCCCCACCCTACCTGGTGAATGTTTATCTTCAAAACTGCACTCCCATCATTTCCTCTCCCAAAGTTCCCCTGTCATTCACCTTGCATGGTACATTTATCTTCCTCCTTCGTTTTATTTATTTATTTTTTTCCCCACAATGGGATCCTGAATCAATCTCTCTATCTCTCTCTCTGTCTCTCTCTCTGTTTCTCTCTCTGTCTCTCTCTCTCTCTTACACACACACACACACACACACACACACACACACACACACACACACACAAACTCATACAGTGACATACATACACACACTCACACACTGCTGTTCATACTCTGTAGCATTTATTTGCTTTCCTGCCAATTGCCCCCACTAAGCCTCCATAGGATTTCTGAGGACAAGGCTAGTATCTTATTTATTTCTGTATCCCTATTTTAAAGACTTAGTTCATGGGTTGTGCTAAAAAAAATCTCCCATCCATTTCTGGATCTTCAGGTCATAAACTGCCCCAATTAAAACTTGCCTGATAACCCCCTAAGGCCCCACATTCTCTAACTTTCCAAAATGCCCGGTTCTGCAGCACTGATGTGTTCTGTAGTCAGCAGAGGGAACATTCCATGGCTCCTGAGGATGGGGGAAGTTTTGTTATGTGATGGAGAAAAAAGTAAGAAAAAGAAGGTCTTACAGGGCAGGTTCAGGTTGGTTAACACCTCCCAATGCATGTCCAGTGTCCGCCTTGAGAGACAGGGTTACGTCTCTGGTGGAGATGCTAGGGGCATTGTAGTCACCAACGCCAGACTGACCTTCCCGGACACGTGGAGGACCACAGTCCCCAGGACCTCTGTGGTTACTGTTTCTAGGCTGGAAATGATGTATGTCAGTCACTTCTTGGCAAAAGGACTTTAGAGAGAGGAAACATATTGCCCTTCTTTCCCAGCTACAGCCTGTGAGGAGGCCTCATGTTCTGGCACAGCTACAAGTGGGTGGGGCCTCCAACAACCTGGATGACTGTATGGAGTGGAGTGGCCTGGGAACACAATGAAAATCGAGTATGATTGACCAAATAAAATTGTGTTGTGTTAAACTACTATGATTTGGGGCTGTTTATTTCTGCAGCAAAATCTGGCCTATGCTGACTGGAATAGGCAAAGAGTTGTTTATATTGACTCTTGTGCAATGAACTTGAAAGCCTGGAACCCTATACTGAGGCCTGTTTCACGCTGCAGCTAGAACAGCTCTAAAATGCCACGAGAGCCTGCCGTCAAGCTCCATTAGCAAACTGCTAAAATTAGAACAGGCAGCTTCTGACAAAGGGACAAGAAAGGGACTGGGGAGAGGGACCAACTGAGTTCTCGGGGATCCTGCTCTTTAAATAGATAGTTATGATCTGTTTCCTGTTAATAAGTTCATAGATCATAACGATTCTAACCAGATAACTGCTTTATCACCAAGTGTCTGGGGAGTCGTTTATTTTTCCTTTCTGAACAATCAGGTGTATGTGTCATTTTGCTAACGAATAAATAGAGCATCTGGCTAATAATAAAGGTCCCAGGAAAAAAAAAAAAGAGCTGGGAGCTGGGATTGGACTCTTAGGCCTGGATCCAAGCTGGTTCCTCCACGTGGGAGTCCAAAGTGAGTCTCTTCATAGCCCAGAGAATCAGAAATAGGGAAGCCAGATTTGAGCCTCACCCCTCAGCTGTCATAGGACCAAGAAAGGAAAATAGAGCAGCTTGGTGTAGTGGGCCCGAGCTTGAGTTCAGAGCCAAATGACCTCAGTATGAGTTGTAGCTCTCACAGTCTAGCTGTGTGACTTTAGGGAAGTGGCTTTAACTCTCTGAGCCAAGTGTCCTCAAGTGTAAAAGAGTAAAAACGTTAAAGCAGACTTTCTCAGATTGTTGTGGGTGTTACAGGAGAGGATGTCTTTGTGGCAGGTGGAAAACCAAGGCCATGCCTTGATCATGCAATCAATATAACCCCTTTCTCTCTATATATTTCAATGTAGTCTCTGTTGCACACACCTTATAGGAGGCAAGACACAGCCTCTCCACTTCCCCATTCTGATTGACATGTTTATACTGATGTCATCCCAAAGGATATGATCTGGCTACTTCCAGAGCCAGACTGTCCTAGGAGGGGGCTCAGAGGCTGCCCTGGGGCCTCTGCCTGAATATGTTTTATGCTATATTAGTTATCTATTGCTGCATAAACTAATTAGCTTAAAGCCAACCAACCAAATAAACAAACAGTAATTATCTCATGGTTTCTGTGGGTCAGGTATCTGCACACAGCTTAGCTGGGTGCCTCAGAGTCTCCCAAGAGGCTGCAATCAAGGTGCCAGCTGGGCGGCAGAAACCTCTGTCCCATTCCACTCACATGGTTGTTGGTTGACAGCCTCAAGTCCTTGGGCTGTTGGCCGGAGATAGTTCTTTGACACATAGACCTCTCCATAAGGCAGCCCACACCATGGCAGCTGGCTCCTGTGTGTGTGTGTGTGTGTGTGTGTGTGTGTGTGTGTGTGTGAGAGAGAGAGAGAGAGAGAGAGAGAGAGAGAGAGAGAGAGAGAGAGAGAGAGAGAGAAAGAGAACCCAAGACAGGAGCAATAGTCTTTTTATAATCTGACATTGGAAGTGGTATCTTATTGCATCTGCCATATTTTACTCATGAGAAGAGAGTCAATAATTCTACCCCTTACTCAAGGAGAAGGGTTTACTAGAGCATGAACTTTAGGAGGCAAGAATTATTGGGGATCATTTTAGGACTTACTTTCCCCTAACCTCCACCTGGGGAATGATATTCAGGTCTCTGCTCTCTGGTCCCCAGTCCTGTTCTTTTTTCTCTTGGTGCTGCTCCCTTGGGACTTGACCTGAGGAAGTGATGGGTGGAGACACAGAGTCATAAAGTCTTCCTTGTTCCCCTCAACCCTAGCAATCTCCAACCCCCTGAAGGCAGGCAACCTCACTCTGATTGATTATAAATTCTCCCAAATCTATTATTTATGGCATCATTTCTATGCCTTGAGTCTTGCAGGGCCCTGGCTTCTGATGCTCAAAACCAAGGATTTTGAAACTCAGAAAATGATTCTCTCAACCTCTTGTTTCTGTCACAAGTTTTAAAAGCTTGTCTTGAAACTCAGAGCAGAGAACTGGTTCTTTTCCTCTTTCTGAATTTCTTGTATAACCTTTATTTTTTCTAAAGCAGTGAACACAGAAAACCCCAGAACCCTGGGCTGCAGGGAGGATCAGCAGGAATTTGGTGAGGGGGTTAGAAGCCTATCTGCTAATACATAACAATATCATTTTGCTAAACACATAAAGCACTTAGCTCATTGTCATGTGCTCAATGCATATTAATTTTTTTAAAATCCTCTGTCATCTTTGTTGGAAATCAGGCAGATTCTGGAGATTAGCAGTTAGCAAGATCAAGGGTATGAGTAAAAGCGTAGGGCCTAACTAGTAACTGGACACTGGGCTGGTGGGGTTTCATTGGCTGCTGGCAGCACAGTGGGCTAGCCTGGTGACACTGAGCCCATCTGCTCATGGTGGTGATCGACCTGGGACACACCCTTCATGGATGTTTCTCCTTCCCTGTTTCACCATTCTCTGTCCCAATTTCTGCCCCTGGGGGCCACTTCCCCAGACAAACTATCTACCCAAAAGCTCTTTCCTGGGCTAATCTGGAGCCCTGGCTGAGGCAGCCTCTTTCCATGGACCAGGTCCTATGTGAAGCATTTTATGCACGCTTTTTACTCCATTCAGGCCCCTCGAACAAAAAACTCACAGGCTGGTGACTTCTACACAACAGAAATCTCTTTCTCACAGTTTTGGAGGCTGAGCAATCCAATGTGGATATACTGGCAGAGTTGGTGAGAGCTCACTTCCTGGTTCATAGATGGACTGTCTTCTCACTGTCCTCATACGGCCGAAGGGCAGAGAGAGCTTTCTTAAGCCTCTTTATAAGAACACTAGTCCCATTCATGAGGTTCCACTCTCATGTCCTATCCCCATCACTCACCCCACCCACAAGGGCCCCATCTCCTAATACCATCCCATTGGGGATTCAGTTCCGATGCAAGGAATTTGGTGGGGAGGACACACATTCACCTTATAATAATAATAATAACTCAGTCGATCCTCATAACACCTGATGAAGTTGGAGCTATCATCTCCATTTTACAGATGTGGAGGCAGAGGCTCAGAGCTTATAGTACTTGGCCAAGGTCACACTGCTTAGAAATGTTAGGGTTGGGTTTGAACCTGGGTCAGTCTAACACTATGGGCATCATTCCAAGTCTGCTCTCCTGCGTGTCCCCAGTGGAGTCCAGTGGGCTCCCTTTTGTGTTGTGGGTATGTCCTTCTCTGAGTATAGAGGGTCCTTTCAGCAAGGGTGTTACAAGTGAGCATTGCCTTTGTCCTACATTATGGCCTGCGCTATCCTGCCTTCTGGGATTGATGTGCTAACATTACAGATTCAGGACCACGGACAAGGGCATTGAGGCTCCCACCTTTCTGAATTTTAAGTAATTTTGAAACTCACTTGAGATTCCTTGGCAGCTGAGAAAGAGAAAAATGTGCTTGACTTGTTCTCTCTTTTTGCTTTTCATAAAGAGATTCAAAAGGCATTTTGTGGCAAGCCTAAGGCTCCTGGACCAGTCAGTACCAGTCTGGAGTCAGGGCTACTGATGTCTGCTGAATCTGGCTTTGTTTTGCTTTTGCAAAGACCAAGTGAGCACTGTTTGAAAAAGCTTTCCTGTGCCTTGTTCTTCTGCAGTGTTAACCTCTGGGCCTCCAGGATTCAATCATTGGCTTCTGCACATGAATGCAATTGAAAAGGTGCCAGGAAACCTCCAGCCTCCAGCATGGACAGGAATTCCATCTTCTTTGGAACTAGAAACCACCATGTATGGAACGTCATTCTGGCTAGTTGCTGTGTGTCTTACATAAAATTTCTCAGTTTAGCCTCATATTCCCATTACACAGATGAGAACACTGAGGCCAGAGGGGACACTTGGCTTGCCTGAAACCAATAAGTGGAGGAGTCAGCATTTGAACCCAGAACTTTAGTTTTCAGACTCTAGACTTATTCCATCTCACTAAGCAGCTTCCACTCTAAATGAGTCCTTCCTTTGGATTAAGCCTGTTCTCTCGCCAGGGAATTATGAAGAGGATTTGATTAGCGACTCTCTCAAAGTTCTCTGATTGGGGGATGAAAGTCCCCAAACCAAGGCAAATGGCTGGATCAACAATCATACCTGTTGGGTGCCTGGGTCCTGCTGATCAAGCTGCACTGCAAATTTTTCAGAGCAGGCCAGGACCTTTCAAGGAAGGGGTGGATGGTGCATTGCAGAAAGCTGATCTGAGACCTGGGAGGGGGGAGGGGTGCTTGTGTCCCAGCTCTGTGGTGTCTGCAGAGACCTCAGTACTCAGAGTGTGGTCTGCAGAACAGCATCTGTATTAGCAAGATCTTGTTAGAAATGCAGAATCTTCTCCTGAGCCTGGATCTGCTGCCTCAGAATCTTCACTTCCACCAGGTCCCTGGATGACTTAAATGCACAATAATGCCTGAGAAGCACTGAGCAGGGAAACTGAGCTTGTGGCCTCGGACCGTGCTTTAGTCTGATGCTCTGAGTGCTCCAAGGATCTCTTGTACGTCACTGAATGGCCCAGGATTGAGTCTATCAATGAGTTATGTGACACAGATGAAGAGCAATGTACCCCCGTTCATCTTTACCCCATTGTTCCAACCCCATGGACGTTTTTAATGCACACATCAATGTGAAAATTTTCGCAACATTAATTTTCTGCAACGAAGTGTTTCATGGAGCAAATTCCATTAAGTCATTTTAATCCAGCGTTTATCAATAATTTGCTATACAGCTCAACATTTCCATTAAAATGTTTATTCATAGTAGAATTATTTTCACGAGATTATTTTCTGTTTCTATTGTAACCACCAACATTTGATTCATCAATGTTTTTCCTTCTACCAGCTTTCTGCTGATTATAACTTCTATTTTGAGGTTTTTGTTGGCTTTCTTGTCCATATATTTTTGGCCATTCTTTCTATCAAGTTCAAATCTGCCGGGTTGAGGTTTAAATTTTGTGAACAAAACTATTCTGTCAATTTCAGCCCATTACAAGCTCTAGTGTTTGTCACTGTTGCCCTGTTAATTTTGCTTACTTCTGATTATTTTCCACCAGCCATCTAACATAGAAATAATCACCAAAATTCAAGTAAGGGCAGAACATCTTTCTTTTCCCTTTATTTTCTTTTTGTTTTTGGCTGCCTTATCTTCAGGACCTGGTATATAGCAGGTGTTCCATAAATATTTATAGGCAGAATGAATAATATACACTAACAATTGAATCAAAGATTAATGGTTTATCTTGTTTGATAAGAAGACTGTGAGAAATTTTTTAAAAAAGAGAGAGAGGTGGAGGTAGATTGGAAAGTAGAGGAGAAGAGAAATAGAGAGAGTATACACCCACATGTGCTCCCACATATACACATATACACATACATATACATAGTCACACATACACATATACATAGTCACATATACATATACATAGGCACAAACACACATATAGACACAGACATAAATTTGCACATGGAGATGCATACACAAGTGCAAATACATACACAACTCACACATATTCCACTATGTACAAACATGTGTGCGCACAGAGATAGTCACAAACACATATACATAAGACGTATGCAAATGCATACAAATATATATGAACACATATACAAATATGCGTATACACATATACACATGCATTCACGTACCTATATACACATAGTCACACACATATTTTCCTGGCATACTGACTGCTAAACTCTTTAGTTCAGGGAGAGGGAAATGTCTCTAGTGCAAGAAAAATGGGATAAAAACTACAGGGTCAGCACGGTGTGCTTAATACACTCCGCTTTGGGGTGTCAGTGTCTCATGTGGAGATGAAAAACTTTTCCTTTCTTCCTTTCTAGGTTCTTTGTCTGGTATAATAATTAAAAGGACATAAGACAGATTAACAGGAGAAAAACAAATTTCATGCGTACGTACGGGGAGCCTTGTAAAAGTATGGGACTCCCAAGCAGTCAGGCAGGTGAGGCTTGCATACCATCCAAGCCAAGGAGAAGGGGTAGAGTCGGAGGCTTCAAAGGGCAGGAAGGTGGGAACACACATGTTTCATAAGCACATATGTGTCATGTCCTGCAGGCTAGTCTTTCTGACATAAAATGTTATCTCTGGGAGTAGCTCACTTCCCGGGACAAGCTCACATATGAATTCTTTCAGGCAGAATGGGTCTTAACTGAGTCTGCTGGGTCTTAACTGCCTTCGGTTCCAATAACCCATGTGCCAAAGCTGCACATGTCAGGGTGGTGTGTGCTGCTCTCCTCACCACCTTACACCTGCACTTCATTAAATACATATTGAGGTGAATTCAATACTGGAAAATCAGTGGTTGCCTTCGTGTGAATTTATTAAAAAAAAAAAAATCATAGTCGGTCCTCTCTCTGGGTCAGACCCCGTGAAAATCACGGGTTATTGGAAACAAAGAGTGCTTGGCCCTTCTTTTCAAAAGCTCCCAGGCTGATGGAAGAGATGGATGTAGAAGTTGAGCAATTAAAATGCAGCCAATTAAAGGATGTATTAAAAAATCCTCAGGGAGCTGAGGGAGCTGGTGGGGGTGGGAAGAGTGTCTAAGGCTCAATGATGAAGTTTAGTAGGAGCTATTAAACTCAGAGCCATTAGACATTTCTGCTGGATCCCTTCTGGTGTAAAATAATTAATTGTAGAATAATTGTAATAAACAATTCAGGGGAGGGAAGTTGAAAGGCAACAGAGGGCTGAAATTGAGGTTGGAAGATGTTCAGTTAGAGACCGGATTCACCCATTTGACCCACATAAGCAGAGGCAAGTGGTTTAGCTCCCCTGGACCTCAGCATGCCAATCTATAAACCAGGCAATAAAAGCATTTACTCCAAGGTTGGCTGTGAAGGCTAAATGAGAAAGTGGGCCTAAAAACTCTCTGGAAATCCAATACCACTGAGAAGCTGGTGCTTTTATTATTTAGACTAGAGGCCCAGTGGTGTGTGTCCCTCAGCCCAGCCTGCACCCTCTCCAATCTGGGACTCCTCAAGGGAGTCAGACATCGGGCCTCCCTTGCAGGCCTGGGGTCCCCGCCCCCCCAATTGCCCTTCTCTACAGGCCCAGTCTCCCCCAACTTCCTTCCTCTGCTGCCCTGGTCACCCCTAACTGCCCTCCCCTGCAGGCTTGATCACCCCAACTGCCCTCCCTTGCAGGCCTGGTCCCTCCCAACTGCCCTCCACTCTGGCCATCTTGTGGCGGCCATCTTGAGTCCACATGGGGG
This sequence comes from Pipistrellus hanaki, assembly GCF_964339955.1. Taxonomy (NCBI): domain Eukaryota; kingdom Metazoa; phylum Chordata; class Mammalia; order Chiroptera; family Vespertilionidae; genus Pipistrellus; species Pipistrellus hanaki. Next base: position 85,012,598 of record NC_140506.1, on the reverse strand, counting down.
AAAACATCTTTGACCACATGGGGGTAGCTATCTTGTGTGTTGGAGTAAAATACAGATTAATTTGTACATTACTCTTTTATTAGATAGGATGAGGTTGCAACATTCAGATTGTTTCTTTTGTGAGTCAGTGTTTACTGCAATAGCAAAATGTAACAAACATGCCCAAAGCCTTGGTGGGCTAACATTTTGGAACATGAACCTTCTACTCTTGAGTCAGTAGGTTGAGTTCAGTGAATTAAGGCTGAATTCAGCTGGGCCTGCCTCCAGACTCGGGGGGGGGGGGGGGGAGGGTGTGGGGGGGTGGGGGGAGCAGCATCCAGGTCTTCTCTGTATGTCTTTGTTCTCTTTAAGCAGTGGCTTCCTGCAATTTTAATCTCATGGTGCTGGCAGAAGTGTAAATGGACAAGTCAACCACACAAACAATTGTAAAGCCTAACAGCCCATCAACCATGGCTAGTCACATGGCCAAACCCAACTTCAATGGTCTGGAGAATGTACTCCACCTCCTCCAGCCGGAGGTACTGCAGAGTAACATGACCAAGGGAAGGTGGAAGGAACTGGAAACATTGATCTACTGCAGCCCTTGAGGCAGGACTGGTGATGGCTGGGTGCCCCAGGTTGACAGATTGGGTCCCAATTCATGCCACTTCCCTTCCCCTTCCTAGCCACGAGACTGGGTAAGTCAACCTCTCTGAGCCTTGGTTTGCTCATCTGTAAAATGGGCATGGTAATAAGCTTCATCCTATAGGATTTCAGTCAGGATTGCCTGATTTATTACAACAGCCTTGTAACTGGTGCCATTGCTTTAAACATGCACCTTCTACAATCTCTTCTCTACACACCAGCCAGAGTCAGTGTTTAATTTTAAAAGTCATCTCTAAAGGCAGAAAGAAGATTAGTGGTGGCAGGGGCTGGATGGGTGAGAGGAAATGAGGAGTGACTGCTAAGAAGTATGACGTTTCCCTTTAGGATGATGAAAATGCTCTAAAACCGATTGTGCTGATGGTCGCACAGCTCTGTGAACACACATTCTCTCTACCTGGAATTTTCTCCCCACCTTAGGTCTTTGTTTAAATATGATGAGCTTTTCCTGACCCCCTATTTAAACTTGCACTCCTCACTGCCAGTTCCTCTCTCCTGCTCTATTTTCTCCAGTATTTGTAACAATCTGACATACTTTGTATTTTGGTTATGCTCTTCCTTTATTACCTGCTCACGCCTCCTTCCCCCAGCCTTCCTGCAATACACCAGAAGTATGCAAACTTCAGGAATGTGGGAATATTTATTTATTTTTATGTTGGCTACACCCCAGCTGGGCCCTGGTACCCAACAGGGCCTCCATGAATATTTGATGAATGCACGTCAAATATTTGAGGATATAATACTCAAGTGCTCAGGGCCTGGCATGTATGCGGGGATGATCAATGTTCGTTCGCTTTAAATCTTGATTCATTTCAAATCAACTACTGAATTGCCAAATTGTCTGTCGAAAGTGACTAGGAGTTTGAGTCAAGTATTTTCCCCAGGGAGTCCTTGCTTACACACACACAGGCCCAAGCTCTTTCCTAAGAGCTGTGACATTTATAAATCTCTGGGCTCTTAATCCCCTGCTGATCCTCAGCGGGGAGCCATGGTTTGTGGATAAATGCATCTCCTCACTTGGAACAAAGGAATGAAGAGATTTCCAGGCCTCACCCGGAAGCCATGATGCCACCTCTTATATGAAGGAAGAAGGAGGAGGAGGCTGAGACTCTGCCCTGTGAACTGACTTATGGCATGTCATCATCTGCCCCCCACGGGGAGGGTGAAAACACCACTGGACACATGTCTCAGTGGCCTGGTCCTCACCCTGCATGCCTGAGTTTTTGAACAGATTGGTTTGTTTTGAGGCCTTTTCCTTACATGGAGCTAAAGTTTGTAAATCCTTTGTGTAAATCCTGCATGCACCTCACTACCAACTGCTCAGCTACCCATGCCAACTCTCAAAGAGAATGTTCTGTTAGAGCAGTTTGCACAGAATGAGGCCCAGAGCCCCGTGAGCAGAACAGTGCGGAACTTCGGAGCATCAAGAGAATCAATCCAGGTCCCTTCATAACCAATCACCCCTTGATGAGGACCACGTGGCTGTGGATGGGCCTGACGAGAGGTGTGGGTGCTCCTGTAAGATGGACATAGTACTGTGTTGCCCTCTCCCCCCCCTCCCCCCCCCCCACCCCCAGCCTATAGCAAGATCAGGGTGGGGATGTCCCCACTGGGGAACATGCCCAAAGTCCCTTCCCCAGCAAAGCCCATAGCAGATTCGAGAACCATGGAGAATTAGTATGCAGATACCACGTGGTGGCTGCAGGAGTTAGGGCTGGGAAATCCATCATTTATGAGCAGACACAGAGGCCTATGTCTTTGTCCTTCGGCGATTACATTTGGCCACACATTAAACGGCCTGGGAAGCTGCAAAGGGCAGCTCAAGCTGAGCCATGGAAAATGCATCTGCCTGCTAGTGGCCGGCGTGTATTAAAGATCAGATCACTTGAAATGGGGTGTGGGAGCCACATTTGCACGGACCACAGCCTTCAGACAGATAGCATTGTTTGCCTGAAAATGGTCTGCCAGCAGTTCTTGGCAGGAAGGGAGCTCATTTACCTTTAGATCAGTTCAGCAAAACTTACTGAGCATTGGCAATGGGGGAGGGCGCAGAGCTTAAGGATTTCTTGCTCTCCAGAAATCCACAGGCCATAACAAGGCAAACACTTGCTTACAGAACACTTGCAAATACCAATTATGTAGAAATCAGAGAGTTGACTTACCTGTTATAGGACTACGTACGCGTGTGTGTGTGTGCACGTGTATATGTGTGTGTACATGTATATATGTGTTTGTATGTGCAGAGGACACTTCCTAAAGAATTTATGAATATGACGACAGATTTAATGACTTCTTTCTTTTTTGTTTTTTTCCTTTGCTTTTTAAAAAAAATATATATTTTATTGATTTTTTACAGAGAGGAAGGGAGAGAGATAGAGAGCCAGAAACATCGATGAGAGAGAAACATTGATCAGCTGCCTCTTGCACACCCCCTACCGGGAATGTGCCTGCAACCAAGGTACATGCCCTTGACCGGAATAGAACCCGGGACCTTTCAGTCCGCAGACTGATGCTCACCACTGAGCCAAACCGGTTTCAGCTTCCTTTGCTTTTTTGAGTACCATCGAATGTACTTGTTTAAGTGTAATGTTCCATAGTCATTATCTATTTACAGGTACCATCTTATCTATACTAATAAAAGGATAATAAGCTAATTAGACTGGATAGACAAGACATCTTCTGGATGTCATTCTAGATGTCCTTTTTGACAAAGTTGGGGACATGGCTGGCCGGCCTGCAAGCCCTTGGTGGCCCCTTGCCCAGGCCAGCCCAGCCCCCCAGCAGCGACCCCCACACTGATTGGGGGCGTGGCCAGCCTGCAAACCCCTGGTGGCCTCTCACCCAGGCTGGCCCTGCCCCCCAGCGAGGACCCTTCCCACCCTGATCCAGGCCCCCCTTCAGGGCAGGCCAGTCAGCCCCCACCTATGCACCAGGCCTCTATCCTATATAATAAAAAGGTAATATACAAATAGACCCTAATGGCAGAACAACCAGAACAACCACTGGACCAATCACTATGTGGTGCACTGACTAACTCTTAGTCCCTCTCCCCAGCCGGCAGGCTCCAATTGCCTTATGGCCACCCATGGCAGGGCCAGGCTGGCGAGTGGGCAGGAACAGCTAACCTCTTAGTCCCTTTCCCTGCCATCAGACACCAATCATTTGATGTCGAACGGGGTTGGATGGGGGTGGAGTGGTGGGCAGGACCAGGCCTAGGGTCCATACCCATGCAAGAATTTCATGCACCAGGCCTCTAGTTTCAAATAATTCCCACCAATCCTGAAAGAAACCTCAGGCCCCTTCACCATCACTCTCCATTCCTCCCCCCAGCCTGAGGCAACCACTCATCTATTTTCTGTATATAAATCTTTATTTTCTGGACATTTTATATAATGAAATCATACAATACTGTCCATGGCCTTTTGTGACTGTTGTTTTTTATTCCCCCACTTAACATAATGCTTTTGCAGTTCATCCATTAGGTACGCTCGGAAGCAATATTTCCAGCATCAGCATGCACTTCAATTGTGCCTTTCTTTCAATTGAATTAACGGGCCTCAATCTCTCGAAGGTAAAGGCTTCCCATTTGTGGCTTGCCCGCTCATTTCAATCTCAGTTGAGATTTGGTCCTTTATGTCATTAATATGATTGCTTTCACTTTTCTGTTTTCAGTCACTTTTCATAAAGTAATAAGAGTGAAATGGAATGAAATAGCTAAACACTCATCTCAACAGAGAGAGTGATGGTGCATAGCTACGGGTTGGTCAGCAGAGCTACCCTAAAGTGGTGACTTGTCAAACGACATGTGAAGTACAGCTTGTTCAAAACTTGAGTGTGTGGGTGCTGGAGACTCCCTGGGACTGTCCTCATTCTCATCATTATCACCATCCCAATGACAGCAGCTACCTACCCCTGACACACACTGTGTTGGCACTGTGCTGTGCAGTTCACATACATTTCCTCATTGAATCCTCACAGCCACCATTACTTTTATTATTATTCCCTTTTTGCAAGTGGAGAAAACAGTGCTTGGTGAATTGAAGGAAGCACGCCCAAGCTCATACAGTGAGGAAGGGCTGGAACCAGCTTTGAATGCAAGGGCTCTCCTTGAATCAACAGCCTGCTCTGTCCACTACTTTCCATGTGGATGCCCAGAAAAAAGGTGAGCCAGCTGGGGGGTGCAGAGGCAGCTCTCTGGGCAGTGAGAAGAGGGGGGCAGAATCAGGAAAGGAGCTGATTTGGAATTTGGGTTTTGAGGGAAAACTAGTGTATTAGGGTTCTTTAGTGAAACAGATTATATATATACTAGGGGCCTGTTGCAGGAAGATTCCTGCAAGCTGCTGCTGGGGCTGTGCACACTGCTGCCACCACTGCTGCCACACTGCTGCCTGGCCCTGCTTTCCCCGCCCACCCTGCCTGCCCCACCGGCCCCACGCCCCACTGCGCTTTCCCTCTGGCAGTCGCCTTGCTTTCTCCCTTCCCTCCCTCTTCCTTCTATACTGTCTTCAGTCTTTACTTCTCCCTCCCTCAGCGTATGCAAATTAACTGTCATCTTTGTTGGGTTAATTTGCATACTCACTCTGATTGGCTATGATGTAGCAAAGATACAGTCAATTAGCATTTTTCTCTTTATTAGTGTAGATACTACTAGGATAGCTGAGATACAATTATGTTAAATTATGTAAATATATGATATTAATGTATATAATACATACATTATGTATATAAAGAAAATTTATTATGAAAAATTGGCTCACAGATTATGGGGGCTGAGAAGTCCCATGATCTGCCATATGCACACTGGAAGCCAAGGAAAGCTTGTGGTATAATTCTGTCCAAGTTCAAAGGCCTAAGAACCAGAGGAGCTGATGGTGTAAGTCGAAATCCGAGGGCAGGAGAAGATGAGATGAGATGTCACAGCTCCATCAGTAAGGCAGGAAGAAAGGGGCAAGTTCCTACTTTCTCTGCCCTTTGTTCTTATTCAGGAACCCATGGGTTAGATGAGGCCCGCCGGCATTGCTGAGGGCAATCTACTTCACCAAGTCGCTGACTCAAACGCTAGTCTCATGCAGAAATACCCTCACAGACACACAGAAATTATGTTTAATCTAGACACTCCGTGGCCAGGCAAGAGACACAAAACGAACCATCACAACTAGGAATCAATGAGTGGGCAGATAAGGGAGGGAAAAACACTTTAAGTAGAGGGAATAGCTTAAGCGAAGATGTGAGCCAGCAAAGTGTGAGTTTGGCTTATGGGTATTTCAGGGTTGCTGGAGGATAAAAGAGGGGAGGAGCCTGGGAAATGCACAAAACCCAATGAAGCTGGGGCAGGCTGGAGCAAGTCATGAATGTGCTCAGATCCTGCTGAGGAGCTTACCTTTACCATGAGGCGATAGGGAGCTTTTAAAGAATTCGGAGTGCAGGTGTGATGTGAACCAATTCGAGTCTTACAAAGATGACAGTGGGGATAATGGTGCCTTGGATCCAGGCTGCTATTCCAAGTTCAGATGTGGATTAAATTAACCTCCTGCGCTCCTGACCATCGTCTCCTTTTCTTTCCTCTGCAGACAGCCACCACCTAGCTCTTAGAGGCGTTGTGAGGATTAGATGAGTTAATATTTGTAGAGCATTTAGAATAGTGTCTTGAACATAATGAGGCTAGAAGTGTTTGTTTGGTAAAAATGAATAGTTTTTGAACCACAGCTGGGTCATGTTATGGAGAGCGAGTCAAACACCCTGTTGAGTGACCGTGGACAATTGCTCATTCTCTCTGAGTCTCAGTGTCATCACCGCTCACACAAGGAGGCTGGACAGGGTCATCTCTAAGACTTCTTTGTGTTGCTCAGCTCAGCACTTCTCCCACCACCCAGTGAAAGAGAGGAGGTTTGTTCATACACTGTGGACGCAGGTGATGAAGCAGAGGTGAAGGGATGTCATTCAATTTTCCAGGAGACAGGGAGTTCAGCCAGCCCAAGATGAGTAGTACTCGGCCCCTTTTGACCTTGAGAAACATCTGGGGGGCTTCAAAGACATTGAGCCTGGGCCTTATCCCTGAACCATTGGCACAGGAACTCTGGGTGTAGGGCTCAGGGTCAGGACTTGGAAAAATCTCACCAGATGATTCTAACAGCAGCCAGAGTTGGATATCATTGACTTGTATTAAAATTCAGGCCCAGCCACGCTATTTATCTTTCTGCCAAAGATTTATGAGGATGGATGATGCTGGTTTCCAGGAACTGAGTTTTCCTCTAAGTGACGGCCACATACAGGATCACATTCGCCCATTTTATCTTCTCAAGAAATCCAAACAATAGGCACTCTTTTACAAATGAGGCTGTAGGAATGGGCATACCCTTCTCAAGGTCCACAGGTTATGAGGTGGTGAACAGGTCCACCTGACCCTAAAGCTACTGAGCTTCCTGTCACCTCTCACCATCTTAGAGGAGGAAGCAGAGCGAGTTCCTTGGGGGATTACACCCAGGCAGCTAGGTTGTATCCGATGTTTACTTCTGTACCTGCTGATTTAAAAAAAAAAATAGTTTAATGATTTCAGAGAGGAAGGGAGAAGGAGAGGGAGAGCAAGAGATAGAAACAACAATGATGAAAGAGAATCATTGATCAGCTGCCTCCTGCACACCAACCCCCAGGATTTCGGTGACCAAGCCCGAAATCCTGGCATGTGTCCTGACAGCAAATCGAACCATGACCTCCTGGTTCATAGGTCCACACTCAATCACTGAGCCACATGGGCCAGCCTGTACCTGCTGACTAATCAGGGGTTGAGGAGTAGGTTGTTCCTAGTTTGGGTTAATTTAATCCCTAGGCCAGCATGGTCCCTAGACCACCAGCATCAGTATCATGGGGAATTTGTTAGGTATGCAATGGGAGTCACTCAGGACTTCCTCAGAAAGTCTGGGAGAGTGGTCCTCGGATCTGTATGTTAGCAAGCTCCTCCCTTCCTGGGAAACTAATATTTACTAACGTTTGAGAACTACTGCCATAGACCAATGCCTTATACCCTGGCTACAAACTGCCGCCATCCAGGGAACTTTCAAACCCTTCTGATGCCCAGGCCAACTTGGACCTCTGACATACAGTGGGGCCTGGGAACTGGCATTAAAGGAAACTTCCCAGGTGATTCTAATGTGCAAGGAGAGATGTTCAATTAAGCAAATCAACAATGACAGCAACAATGCCTCCAGTTAGGTTTGTATTTCAGATAAACAATGTTTAGTATTTTGGTATATCTCATGTACTATTTGGAACCTATCAGTGAGACAATTTCTGTCTTTCAAACCATGACTCAAATCCATGCCGAGAAGCATTGCACTCAGCATATGAAGAGACTGTAACCTCAGAAAGACTGAGATACAACATAAAAATAGGAAAGTTAAAGTATCTCACAGCTTCATGAGTTTTTCCTCATAAACACCTGTGCCACCACCACCCAGATGACCAGCCACTCAAAGTGTGGTCCATGGGCCAGCAGCACAAAAACCAGCTGGGAGCCGGTTGGAGGTGCAGCGTCTCAGGCTTCACCCCAGACCCACTGAACTGGAATCAGCATTTAAAAAATATATATTTTATTGATTTTTTACAGAGAGGAAGGGAGAGAGAGTTAGAAACATTGAGGAGAGAGAAATATCAATTAGCTGCCTCCTGCACACTCCCCACCGGGTGTGTGCCCACAACCAAGGTACATGCCCTTGACCAGAATCGAACCTGGGACCCTTGAGTCCGCAGAGTGATGCTTTATCCACTGAGCCAAACCAATTAGGGATGGAATCAGCATTTTAACAAAGTCCCCTGGTGACTTTCGTGAACATTAATTTTGAGAAGCTCTGAGCCACTCTTTAGAAATGCACTGTTCAAGACAGTAGCTATGAGCCACCTGTTACTATTTAAATTAAGTTGGGCTGAAATGAAATTAAATACATTTTAAAAGTTAGCTTCTCCATCCCACGAGCCACACTTCAAGTCCTTGATAACCACGTGTGGCCAGTGGCTATCACCTTGCACAGCGCAGGTGCAGGAAGTCCTGTTGGGTGGCACAGTGCTGGAAGGCACCAACAGGTGGGCATTGGAGCCTTGTCCAAAGACACAAGTAACGATGGTTATGGGTCAGAGAGGAAAAAAAAAAAGCAGCTGCTCAGCAGAAATGCCTGCATCATTCTGGAAAAGGCGGAGAAAAAGCTCAACGCCTCTTTCGAGGTTGGCCGAGTTCCCGGTCGAGCGTGTCACCGCGGTGCTGGCAGAAAAGCTGTGCACTGCGGAGGGTAAGTGCGTATGACATCCACATTATTACCAGATAAATTCATTAGGACGGACGAGAGCACAGTGAATACCAAGTGGAGTGGCAGCAGCAGGACCATCGATTAAAGTGTTACATGAACAGCGCTCACCCTGAGGGGCTGCCTCCTTCTGGCTCCCTACGCCTGTCTGCCGGTGGCATGAGGGCAGAGAACTCAGCTGAGGGGTGGCCACCAAGACGTCAGAGTGCCTTGTAAGGAGGAATCGCTGCAATGTAGCACCTGGAGGGCGGGGTGGGGGGGGGGGGGCTTGAATTCATTGGGAAACACAAGGGCCTGGAACAATTGAATCCCAGCCTCTGGGTCTGTGTCCAAGGGGCAAAGATCACCCCTTGCATTTGCGCATAATTTATTGTTGCAAATGCACTGTGCATACATTTCTCTTATCTGATGGCCAGCTACCTATAAGGTTGTAGTGACAGCAAAGGCAGGGACAAACCTCAAGACCTGAAAGTGCTTGGGGAAAAGTCCTTCTGTCCTTCAGTTTCTATTCTGGATGAATCGCTCAGCAGCTGTGAGGCCTCAGACAAAGTGCTGGCCTCTATGAGCCTCAGTTTCCTTGTCTGTAAAATTCTTACCTCAGAGGGTTGCTGGGGTGAAGATGCTATGTGCTGGCCCCCAATAAAGCACTCAGCAAGCGGTAACTGAATATTTTTAGCCTCCATACATTTTCTGAGAATCTACCAGGCATGGGGAGTCATGCCAAGATGGGTAAGACAGTTCTTGTCAGGTGCAGAAAGCAAAAATGCATGACCAGTCACAGTATTCGGTGATCAGGACACAGATAGAGGTGTTTACAGAGTGTGATGGGACCACAGAAGTGCTCCCTTGTCCTGGAAAAGCTTTATGGAAGGTGGCATTTAAGCTGGACTATGAGTGAAGAGTTGGAGCTTCCTAGGAAGGCATGGGGGAGGACATTGCAGAGAAAGATGAGTTAGCATTTGAGAGTGTACAAAGGTGAGAAGGAGCAGGCTCTCCGAATTCAGAAAATTTTAGGAGGTTTGATGGCTCAGGAACGGGGGGGGGGGGGGGGGGGGGGGCTGAGAGATGAAGAAAGAGGAGAAGGCAAGGCCTATGGCTAAGGGTAAGGCTCTATATCAGGCTAAGATGTGTATCATCATGTCTTATTGATGGAGGATTATACTAATTCTATTAATGCATAATAATTAACTAAAACTTAGTAGTTTAAAATGTCAATAAACCTTCATCATCTCACAGTTTCTGAGGGCCAGGAATTTGGGAGAGACTCAGCTGGGTGGTTCTGGTTCAGGGTTTCTCATGAGGCCACAGTCGAGATGCCAGCTGGGGCTGCAGTCATCTGAAGGCTCGACGGGGCTGGAGAATCCACTTCCACAATGGCGCCCTCACATGGCTGGCAGGATGGCATGGACTACCAGCCTTTTTTTGTGGGAGAAGGATTGTCTTTTATTGTGAGGTTATGCTCTTTCTGAATAATACTTAAAAAACAAACAAACAAACAAACAAACAACAACCCACAGTTCCCAAACCTTAGAGTCATCCTTGACTTCTCTCTCTCTCTCTCTCTCTCTCTCTCTCTCTCTCTCTCTCTCTCTCTCTCTCTTTCTCTCTCTCTCTCTCTTCCCCACCCCCCCCATGTTTCATATTTTGTCTGTCAATTCTAATTTTAAAATATATTCAGAATTTGGCTGTTTCTCACCACCTCTTGGGCCACCACCCTGGTTTAGCCCACCACTGTCTCTCGTCTAAATCCACATCCCTTGCCTCCCTTCTTTCTATTCTCTACAAGCTGCCAGAAGGGCCACATGACAATATAAGCAGATCAGGCTGCTCCTATAATCAGCCTCTTTCAGTGGCTTCTAACTCAGAGTAAACCCCAAGCTTTTATAACGCTTCAGCACACCCTCTGTTTTCTCTGACTCTTCTGACTCTTCCCTCGTTCACTCTGATCTGCTGCTCCTCACACTCTCCTGGCCCCTTCCCCCTTCAGCATCTTTGCTGGACCCCTTGTCTGACATGTTCTTCCCCAGGTATCTGCATGGCACCCCTCTCCCACCACCTCAGTGAAGCCTTCTCTGGCCACGCTAGCTAACTCCTCTCCCTTGTGCTGTGCTCATGGCTGCAAGCCCCAGCTTCGGGAGGAGTGTTGAATGCCGAGGAAGTTCTCAGAAATTATCTGTCGAATAAATAAAGAATGAACAGTCAATAATAGTCAAGGCCTTTTTATTTATCATCTCATCTAATCCAGGAAAGTAGGAATGATATATTCCCAATCCCATTTTATTTTTTTAATTTTTATTTATTTTTAAAAATATATTTTGTTGATTTTTTTACAGAGAGGAATTGAGAGGAATAGAGAGTTAGAAACATCGATCAGCTGCCTCCTGCAAACCCCCTACTGGGGATGTGCCCGCAACCAAGGTACATGCCCTCGCCCAGAATAGAACCTGGGACTTTTTCAGTCTGCAGGCTGATGCTCTATCCACTGAGCCAAACCGGTTTGGCTTCCATTTTATTTTATTTTATTTTTTTAAAGATATTTTTATTGACTTCAGAGAGGAAGAGGGAGGGAAAGAGAGATAGAAACATCAATGATGAGAGAGAATCATTGATCGGCTGCTGCCTGCACACCCCACACTGGAGATCGAGCCTACAACCTGGGCTTGTGCCCTGACTGGGAATCAAACTATGACCTCCTGGTTCATAGGTCGATGCTCAACCACTGAGTCACACTGGATGGGCATACTAGCCCCATTTTAGAAGTGGGGAGACTGAGTGAAGAGATTAATTGGTTGGCCTCATCCATGGCCAACCAGAGATTTGAACCCAAGCCAGTCTATCTTTGAGGCCACCGTGCTTTCTGCCCTTCGCCACCTTGTGTGGACCTTCTGCCTTTAAACTGCTGGAATTCTGGAATGCCAACTTCAAACTCTGATTTTTCACTGAATGGACTGAGTTGTCAGAGAGGGGATTGGGAGACAGTGGGAGTTCAGAAAACCCGTCTGTTAGTTTTTGCCTTTCCTCTCTTCATTCCACAATGCTTTCTGCAAGGCCTCTCTCCAGGCTTCTAATAATGGCATTCTCCTCAGCCGTCTCACTGCCGACATACTTCCAGACACCTTGTTGGCCAAGGACTGTCAGGTCCACACACCACAGGACACTGGGAGAGGACCAGCTCCCCTTAGTTCTGCTCAGAGGTGACAAAGCCATTCAGAGTCTCTCTAGACAGGAGGCCATGGCTAAAAATAACTGAGCTGCCATTTTCTTCACATTTCACTTTAAGACAGCACAATCATATTCTAGAAAGAGTTTCAAATGGAAGGGAACAGGCATTCCTAATTCTGCTGGGTACCTTAGTAGCCACCTTGAACCATGAGCAGCCTCCAAGTTGTCAAAACCTCTCCCTGTGGCAGGACTTGACGGAATTTTGGCTGAAGAGTGTGAGAGAGAGAGACAGGAATAAAAGACCACACACACACACACACACACACACACACACACACACATACACACACACACACTCATACACTCTCACAGAATCAGGAACTCGAACCTGAGTCATGTGGGAGGCAGGACTGGGCTTACCTAACAGATAATTCCTCATGAAGAGAATAAGAAGATAATTAATGAACAATTAATAGCTTTCATCATGAGCCAGGACCTTTCCACTCATCATCTCATTTAATCTGGCAAGGTAGTTAGTATTTATGATTGTCCCCATCTTACAGATGGTGAGACTGAGTCCAGAGAGATTAATTGATTGTTCTAGGCCAGTGGTCGGCAAACTCATTAGTCAACAGAGCCAAATATCAAGAGTACAATGATTGAAATTTCACTTGAGGGCCAAATTTTTTAAACTTAAACTACTTCTAACGCCACTTCTTCCAAATAGACTCACCTAGGCCTTGGAATTTTGTGGAAGAGCCACATTCAAGGGGCCAAAGAGCTGCATGTGGCTCGCAAGCCGCAATTTGCTGACTGCTGTGGCCAGTGTGAGAGTCCATGGTTGCACTTGGTGAGGGGGACCCCCCAGGTCTATAACCTCTCCTTTATGCAGGAACTGTAGCTTAATTCCAGGTTCATTCTCTTGGGTTTCCAAATTGTTTCTTAACCTGGGGGACTTTTACACAATGCTGATGCCCAGGTACCACACTCAGAGATTTTGATTTACTTGGTATATATAGCTCTTGTGGCTTAGCATCCACCCAGGAGTGAGGTTTGATGGACAGAAGAATGTTCTCCTCCTCTCTGAACATTCTCATGTTAGAAAAGGAGCATGGGAAGGTGGGTCAGAAGGTGAGGAATTCTCTAGGAAGCCATGCTGGGATAGTAAGGAGAGAGTCAGAACAAGGACCTGTGGATTCTGGGATGGGCACCATATCATTTGGGAATGATGGAGCGGAGAGTTGAGGTGGGGAACCCCAAAGACAGAGAGGAGAACTCTGGGGAAAGAAGCCATCTGTCTTGGTTTTACTTGGGACAGCGCCTGGTACACAGTGGGCACTGGAGAAATATTTGTTAAGTGAATGATGAACATACTTAAAAAAAACTTATTATTTTTCAAGAGCTTGTCATGGTTGGCCTCTAGGACTTTCCCTCTTCATCCTTCTGGATGTCAGGATGATCCAGAACTGAAGTATGTAGCTCTATGGCTGGAAGGTGCTAGAAAGAATGGAAATATGTCACCTCAGGGCCATCTCTGGGGGCAGGAACAGAATGGCACATCTAAGTTCCGGTGAGATGGGGACCAATGCGCACTTAGCTTTGCTGCGAGAGGGCCCTCTGGATAAGACATTCTTGCTCCAGGGCCTGCAAGCTGGAGGTCCACACAGAGAAGCTGGCCAGTAGATATTCTGTTTGGGCTCCCATTTTCTTAATGTTATTTTTAATTTATTGCCAACATTTGAAAATTGGGGGATTTCCTTTAGACATCTAGATTTCTGACTTCACTGGGGCAGAATTCCCACTTTCCCACTGGCAAGAAGGGGCTTGTCCTCTGTCCAGGGGTCTTCGCCATTATTACCAACCTGGCTCCTGTAGGCATTTGAGTTTGACATCTCATGTGTTATTTTTGCTGCTATGTCTGGTTACTTCGGGGTGTTATTGTTTTTTTGTTTCTGTTTTGTTTTGTCAGGTTCATATTCCAGATTCCTGTCCTCACTGGACATTTGGCACCTCAGCCAGTCTATTTCTCAGATTCTCCAGGTGAACTCTTCACACCCAACCCAGGCTGCATTAGGCACCTCTCATCAGCACAATGTGGCAGGAACTTCTTGGTTTTATTGCTCAGCAAACATTCCCTCACCTATTTTTTCTTTTTTCTAAAAAAAAAAAAAAAAAAAAAAAAAAAAAAGCTCTGGGGAATGAATCATTGTTCCAAGTTATGTGTGGAAATCCTATTTCATTTTGCCTGGGATTGGTTTAAGGATGGGCATGTAACTTGGTTATGGCGAATGGAATCTAAAGGGAAGTCTACTAGAAGTTTCTGGCAAAGATTTTTTCCCTCATAAGAGAAAGACACCCCATTCCCCCTTTTTTGAAAGCCTCATGTGGAGATGTGATGCTTGGAGTTGTGGCAGCCATCTTGTGACCATGAGGCAAGACATAATTCTCACACTGAGAGTAACAGAAGACAGGAAGATCCAGGGAATCCTCATAATATTACTGATTAGTGGAAACAAATCAAGGTCTTCTTATTTCAGATTCTTAATTTTGCAAGTCACAAATGCACTTATGGTTGAAGACACTGTTGGAATTTAAAAAAATAAATCTGACACATTTATTTTACAGATAGATTGTAAGCTTCACGAAGGCAGAATTGCATCTGCTTATTCACTAGTATATAGGCAAGATGTAGCAGTGTTTAGCACATAGTTGATCCTCTATAAATATTTGTTAAAAGGGCCAAAACCAGTTTGGCTCAGTGGGTAGAGCGCCGGCCTGTGGACTGAAAGGTCCCAGGTTCGATTCCAGTCAAGAACATGTATCTTGGTTGCAGGCACATCCCAGTGGGGGTGTGCAGGAGGCAACTGATCAATGTTTCTGGCTCTCTATCCCTCTCCCTTCCCCTCTGTAAAAAAAATCAATAAAATATATTTTAAAAAACATTTGTTAAAAGGATGAATTTATCCATTCCAGACATTTCGAACTAAGTAAGTAGGAAGAAGGCAAAACCATCTAATTTATGTTCTCTGTACAAGTATGTAACATCTATCTATATAAAAGCCAAGTGACTGGAATGCTGGAATAACTAGAATGACCGGTAACTATGATGCACGCTGTGGTGGTCAACCCCCAACTTCCCAGGGCCTTGCTCCCTGGCCAGCCACAGCCCTTCCCCTCAGCCAAACTCTCCTATGATCATCCTACCCACCTAATCAGGGGTGGGCCAGCTGGACTCCACCCATGCATGAATTTGTGCACTAGGCCTCTAGTATTTAAATAAAATTCAGGTATTAATTTCGGAGTAGTAATATGAAGGAATCTACAGGATGTCCCAAATAATGTATACACAATCTAACAGCTGATAGCTTAATTTTGAAAATGAAATGTATTTTAATAAACATTGCTTTTATAATTATTCAAAATGTATATACATTTTTTGGGGATTCCCTATAGTTAACCTCATTTTATAGGACAGATTTCTAGGGCTTAGAGGGGTTAAATTACTTTTGGGTATTCCTTGTTACAGCCACAGCCGAGAGGTAGTGGAGTCTGTATTTGAATTCAGGTGGGTTGTGTCTGAAATGTATACTCTGTTGACTTTGGTTCATACATTAACCTCTACTGCCTGCCAGCCTCAAGGGAGGGAGCAAAAGAAATAGCTCCAGCTGGTGTTGCCTTGCAAAAAACAACAGATGACAGAACTATCCAGCAGGATTTGGTCCCCTTGAGCCCTGATTCACCAGATGCTATTTTTTGTGCCATTTACAAGTAGAGCCACAAAAATGGGCATCACAGAACCCGACAGTTAGAAGGGAACTTTGGCATCCCTCCCTTCCAGCTGCCAACCTTTGAGCCCAGACTGTGGCAGCTAGAACGTGCACCTTGGAGTCTGACGGGCTTGATTCCAAATTCCAAGCCGTGTGACCTTGGGCACACAAAACCAGCCTTCTGAGCTTTAGTTTCATCATCTACAAAATGCCAGGTGCTATAATGAGATAAAATATGGAAAATGCTTTGCCCAATCATTAGCATAGAGTAGGCACTCAACAAACAATTTCTGTCTCAAGTTCTGAGGTCAACTATAAGTAAATCTTTATGTTTATAAAAGTTATTTCATTTTACATATAAGGCAGATGTGAAAGGGACATGGAGAAGTCTATTAAAGACTTCATAACCCTTATATCTAAGTCTTGTGCCAGAGAAGTAAACCTCAGTTCATCTCATTGTAAGAGAGATAGAACTAAAACTGCCTTCCACCTAATGTACCTAAAGCTGAGATCTCTATGAATTAATTAAAAGCTGCAGAATATCTTCCTATGTGCAGATGAGTGACATTTAAATAGAGACTAGTATTTTACTATTGCATTCCGAGGTTAGGTACTATGCCCCAAACAGCATGCCTTAGAAATTACTATATAATTTTCTTAAACACCCTGTTTATTGATTGACTTAAAACCAGATGATAAACATACATAATTTTACAACTTGAACATCTAAATTAGGCAACACAAAATCAGATAATTGTAGAGAAACATTAGTCTTCTGGCATATGAGATATCCAGGTAAACAAATAATTATGTGTATCTGTTTGGAACCAATTGAAGGTGGGTGGCCTAGTGTTTATCAGTTATCTATCCCTCATCTTTTCGGTTTTTTTCAAAGTGAAATTCAAATTTACTTAAAGAATAGCTTTGATCTTTGACAGCTTTATCAAATGTCCTTGCCCTTGCTTTTATAACCTGGTGCTCTTGGACACAAAGGAAAACATTTAACTGAAGTAGCTATGTAAAAACAAAACAAAACAAACAAACAAAACCAAAAGGCTATTCCAGCAAGTTCTTGAATCTCCCTTTGGCTGATAATAGATCTGGCCAATGAAATTTGCATATGACTTAGGTCTAGCCAATTGTTGAATTCTATTTCTCAGACATCACTAATTAACTGAATGGGTAGGTATATGACCTTAGCAGAACCAATGAGCATTCTTCCCTGGAACTGATGTATATACAGGAGGAAAGACCCTTCTTTTGTCTGGAAATATAAAGGAAGATGTAAGTTGTAGGTGCTGGCAGTTATCTTTCCCCCACCATTTAAAGAGGACTTGTCTGCAGTGGAAGAAGAGAGAGACAAGAAATAGTGGGGGGATTTGAGGAAGAGGGAGGGAGAGAGAGAGAGAGAGAGAGAGAGAGAGAGAGAGAGAGAGAGAGCGCGAGCTTTGACAGTGCCAAGGCCCAGTCTCATTGCCTGGGGGCCTCATCCCTATAGCTCTTTCATTTTTTTTTCTCCCCAAAGCAGTTTTCAAACCTTGTGAAACAATAAATTCTATTCCTCTTATACGTCCACTGTTAGAAGTCTGGAAGAAGAGAGAACTCAGAAAAGGAGAGAAGAAGCAACTCTGCCAGGTAAGAAAATTAGTTAGTTTTGGGTTACAAGTGAGCGAAATAGCCAGCATCTTGCAGGGCCTGGGGTGAAGAAAGCCTCTTTAGAAACCAATTGATCAGACTAGTGCCAACAGAACTATAAAGAGAGCCACAAGTATAATTTTATATAGTTATAGAATTATATCATTTTATATAATTGTGTACAATTATATCATTTATATAATAACATTTTCCTTAGTCATGGTTTGAATTTAGTGTTTGTCCATTTCCTGCAACACAAAGAGGCTGATTTCTCTGACACATTTCCCTGTGTTTTTTGAGAGTGACCGGACACTCCCTCCCACATTCTTCTCTGGGCAGGATCTGCTCAGAGCCCATCAGTTCAGAAGGCCTTTGTATGGTCAGAGACGAGGCAAAATTAGTGACTTCTTCATTTTTAAAAAATATACATATTATTGATTTTTAACAGAGAGGAAGGGAGAGGGATAGAGAACTAGGAGCATCGATGAGAGAGAAACATTGATCTGCTGCCTCCTGCACACCCCTACTGGGGATGTGCTCACAACCAAGGTACATGACCTTGACCGGAACTGAACCTGGGACCTTTCAGTCCTCAGGCAGATGCTCTATCCACTGAGCCAAACCGGTTTTGGCCTTCTTCATTTTCTGAGTGCCCCTGGCTACTCCTCCAGATGGAGATGAGGAAGAGAACGTGACATCTGGTCAGATTTTGGTAAGGCCATACCTTTCCTTAGGAGACTTGCTGGGCCTCACTCATATTCCTACCCTTTGACTCAGTAACTCTAATTCTGATCTCTATTCTGAAAACAGCACAAGCTGGAACAAAGGTTTATCCATATAGGTGCAGAGCCAGGCTCTACCCCACTGGTCAGCTGGAAACAACTCAGGGACTCACAATCCAGACAAAATTAAGTTAATCATGATTTCTCCACACACGGCATTTATCTCATCCTCTACAGAATTGGAAATGATTTTTTTAAATATTTATGGTACAAACCTGAGTCAAAAAAGTAGGGCAGGGAGATTGTGAAAAATAGTTTGTGAATTACGTAACAAGCCCTAAGTACACAGACTGGAAAGAAATAAGCTATTATTTGACTGTGACTGGATGATGGGATTGAGGGCCTATTTCTCCTTGCTTCCTTACATTTTTCTTTGCCTTTCAACGTTTCTGTACTGGTGATGGATTGCTTTTATGATAAGAAAAACAGAATAAAACGAAGTGTAATAAAGCAAAATGAATCTTGCCCTGACTACACTCTATAGTCTTCTCTCTGGTTGAGGTGTTTGATGCTGGCACTTTCAGCTGGAGCCAGGGGTCTGGGCAGTCAATATTTCTGTGACCATTTAGTAAATTCCTTGATGTTTATCTTCCTCAGTCTTTTACTTGTGAGTAGAGCTTGAATTCCAGGGAATTACCATTGAAAAATGTAAGGAGAATGACAAGGACCATGGGTGGAGTATTGAGCATGATGGGACTACATAGGGATCGAGGAGTTGTTCTGCTAGAGGCAGGGATGGGTGTCTGCAGTTTCCACAGGAAGTTCCATGGGCTGAGCCATGGGGGACATGTTTCCATGATGGGTTCTGAGGAGGATGACATAATGTCTCTCCGCCCCCCCAGATGCAGAATGCTGATTTGCAGTTGGGACACAGGGCTCAAATGAGGGAGGACAGAGCTGCAGTATCAAACAACCATCCCAGCCAGGTCCAGTGCACACCAATTACTCCCATTCAGGCAGCACGCATCGACTAAAATGTCTGCATGTGCCAGGGACTGTGCGTGGCATTCGTTACAAGCAAGTGAAACAGCCAACATTCTGCAGGGCCCGTGGGTGAAGAAAGCCTCCGTAGAAACCAGTTGATCAGATTGGCACTGTCCAGCAGAAATATAAAGCCACAAATATTTTATATAATTATAGAACTATAGAATTTCTTATTGTTAATCCTCACTCAAGGATATTTTTCCATTGATTTTGAGAGAGTGGAAGAGGGAGAGACACTCAGAGAGAAATAACAATGTGAGACACACACATCAATTGGTTGCATCCTGCACACCCCCTGACAAGGGCTGGGGATAGAGTGTGCAACCGAGGTAGGTGTCCTTGACTGGAACTGAACCCAGGATCCTTCAGTGCCCAGGCTGAAGCTCTATCCACTGAGCCAAACCGGCAGGGGTAGACTTTATTTTTTAGAGTAGCTTTAAGTTAATAGCAAGATTGAAGGAGGGATAGAGATTTCCCAGATACTTCCTGCTCCCACATACACAGCTCCCCACCATCAACATCTCCCACCAGAGTGGCACATGTGTTGCAATGGATGAACCTACCCTGACACATCATTATCACCCAAAGTCCATAGTTTGCGTTAGGTTCAGTCTTGAACATCCTACTAGACGAATGTGTAATGACATGTATCTACCATAACGGTATCACTGCCCTAAAAATTCTCTGTGACCATTTTCCCCCCAAGGATTACAGGTCATTTTTGAACCTGATTTTTACATTATTTTCTTTCTTTCTTTCTTTCTTTCTTTCTTTCTTTCTTTCTTTCTTTCTTTCTTTCTTTCTTTCTTTCTTTCTTTCTTTTAATTGATTTTTTACAGAGAGGAAGGGAGAGAGCTAGAGAGCTAGAAACGTCAATGAGAGAGAAACATAGACCAGCTGCCTCTTGCATATCCCCTACCGGGGATGTGCCCGCAACCAATGTACATGCCCTTGACCGGAATCGAACCTGGGACCTTTCAGTCCGCAGACCGATGCTCTACCACTGAGCCAAACTGGTTTTGGCTGATTTTTACATTATTTTCTGCTCTCCAAGCTTCTGTCTTGATGATGTGATGGTCAGGAGAATGAAAAGGTCAGCCATTCTTGTTTTTCCTTTTGCAGATCTTCCCAGAGGTCCTAGGAATAGAGAAGGAATAATGAAAGGAACTCACTGGAGGGACATTTCAACCAAAATTTCCTGGGATAAAGAAGGAGAGGAACGTGCCTCAGTAGAGGAAGGGAGCCTTTAACGGGGAATGTAGTCCCCCATCCCTGTACTTCTCAGGCTGTGTGACCTTGGGCAAGTCACACCACCTCTCTGAGCTTCTGGTTTCTTTGGTACTGAGTCCATGTAATAACACAGTGGTCAGTCAGGTTCCCCAGGGAATCAGACTCTGGGCTGGAGATTTGCATGCAGGTTTGCTGGGAGCAAAAGGAAGCAGAGGGAGGGGTTGAGCTGTTATGACAGAGACCTCAGCCAATCCCAGTATCATCACCTACACAGAGCCCACATGGCTGCACTGTTGTCCCACTTGAAGGTGAGAGAGCTGGGCCGGGCATTGGATGCAGGCTGCCCCTCGGGAGGGAATGTGTGACCTTGGGCGAGCCACTTCTCTTCCACCTCGTGTATGTAATTCCTGGGGATGAACTTGACTGAGAGTTGTCAGCCAGCAGTATTCCCAGGGGCTGGAAGAATGAGTGTCTCAGTCCTGAAGGAGAGATGTGGGCACACACTGCAGCGTCCACTAACAAATACCAACCTTCCAGGGTAATTAGGAGGAATAAATGCCATAAAGTGCGACAAGTGCTTCGCATAGAGCATGACACATACTAGGCTTGCAATACATGGTCCTTGATATTATGATTATGATCATGATTACGATCACTTTAATTTCAAGAATATCTGCGAAGAAGCTAATGAATAAAAAGAGGCGACGAGTGACTTCCAAACAGCCTTACGGACTGGAAAATTCCAAGGACATAATCCTTGGCGAGTTCCATGGCCTCTGTAAAGCCTCTAATCGCTGTGATGCTGACAGCAGATTTGCGTCCCCAAGAAGCCGACAAGTCTGCAAAGGAACCAGCCTGCTTTTGAAGGGAAAGCCAAGGGAAGGAAGCCGAGGTTTGAACAAAGCCGTTTTGCATTTGAAGCGGGGTTTAGGGTTCTCTGGAGCTCAGAGCACCCCTGCAACCGGCGAGAAGTGTGGCTTTGTTATCCTGGCGGCAGGTTTATCCTGCATCTTCCTCACCAGGCGCATGCTCCCGCACTGGATTCATTATTTCCAGCAGGGGCATTGTGCTGAGCGCTTCCATTGACACAGGACACCTTGAGGGCCCTGCGGCAGGCAGGCCTGGCAAGCTTTGTCCTCACTCTTAGCCCGAAGGGGCAGCCTTTGATCCCTCCCTGGAAAAGGCTCCGAGTCAGCAGGACATGCAGCTGGAGCCTCAGGAGACACAAAGCCTATTAGAGCCACTAGGAGTTTGTGCCCAAAGCAGCGGCTTGCCCCCTCCCCTGGGAGCTCCAGGGGCCTGGCCTAGAGCATGTGCTTGCCATGGGTGGGATGGAGGGCTCACTGTGAGCTCCTGGAGGACACACCTTACAGCGTTAGCTTGCCATTACACTCCCAGAATTATCACGGAGCTTGGCACATAGGAGAGGCTCAGTAAGTATTTATTTATTGGATAAACAAATAAATGGACAGATGAATGAATACATTATCAAATGAATGAATTCTTCCCTGGAAGATATTGGAAGGCTCCAGCTCATCCTTTTCATTTTGGGGGCCTGGCAGGGAGATGTGGCTGCCCAGGGTTATCCTCAGGTGCTTTACTCCCCTGTACCCATGGTCCCTCAGGGACTGTGCATATTGTATGACCTCCCATGTAAGAGTGCTTCATAGTGATGGAGCGACAGAGCATGCCATGTGCTTTCGTGCGCTGGAGCCTTTACACATGCCACCCCCTCTGCCTGGTCACCTCCCTTCCTCAGCTCCTCATCACTGCCATGGATGCTGGTCACCCCCAGGGGCTCAGTGCAGAGTTGCGTCTTTAAGGGAGACCTCCCCAGCTCCCCTGTCCTCCCACAGCTCCAGCCTGCCTCTGCAACAGCCTGTTTCACATGGGGATGGTGTGCCACCCATCCATGGGCTCTTTGAGGAGGGACAGACTGGGATTGGTTTCTGAGGCCTGCACCTGCAGGGGACTGGAATGAAACAAGGACTCTATATTTTTTGGGGAAGGAAGAAATGCATGAATAAAGTTAGAATGGTTTCAGGAACTTCTTAACCTGCAGAGCCTGGGGTCTGGGGGCAGGCAGCTTATGGATCACACTTTTAGGAACTCAGCATCAGTATTGTAAGCAATTAAAAAAAAAAAAAAAAGCCCTTCTCTCTTGCTCACACTCTCAGAACTTGAAAAGCAAGTTCCTTACATAGGCTCAAACAGACTAGCTCCCCAAATGTATTGCATCTAATTCTAGGCTGCAAGAAGCAAAGGGCATTCTTCCCCAGGAGAGCTGATGATGAGAAATAGTTTGCTCCTGGGAGTGGGAGGGGCGGGGAGGACAAGACCCTGGCAGAAGAAGATGAGAAGATGCAGAGGGCAGTTACAAAGGAAGAGGAGGAGAGAGAGGTTCAGTGGGTTCCCCCAGGGCTGTGCTGTTTCTTCTGAGCCTGAGGTGAGGTGGCATCTAAGTGTAATTGCAAGATTCCGAGGGCACAGATGCAGGGACACAGACCCGCTTACTTCATCCTGACTGGTTCGGAGCCATGACTACTTCCCGTTCTGTTATCTGCACTGGGATCTGCAGTTGGGAGATTACTGAATGTTCATATTAGGGACAACTCAACATTTCTACGGCTCAGCTTACCATGTACTTTTCCCATTGGATCCTCCCAATAAATCAGTGAGGTCTTCACCATTGTCCCCTCTCTCACCCCTGCCATTTGCCCAAAGAGAGAAAAATGAACTTTTAAAAAAGAATTCATAGCTAGGAAAGAGCACTGCTCCTGTGACAGACATCACTAATCGAGCATGGCACTAGCCTGATAACCTCAAGCCCTGATCTGGGCAGTCACTACTAAGCAAATGGAGAGGAAAGTGATTTGCCTTCTTCTGGACCTTGTTGCCTCTCAGGGTATTTCAAGTCCTAACCCAAGCAGTTACACATCCAGCATTCTGTCCCTTTCTCTCATCATGGCCATTAGCTGCTATTGTATGCATGACTTTGGGACCCCTGGCCACTTCCTTCTCATGCTCCCCTCCTTCCTTCTTCTATGGGACTTTGCCATCCTCTCTTTTGCTTCTCCCAAGCTCCTTTTGAGCAGGAAGCTGCATCCCACTGCCTCCTGCCACACAGATCCCTCCCTCCTCTGGAATTCCTGGAGCAGGACTTCTCAACCTCAGGTGCCATTGACATTGTGGGCAGATGGCTCTTTGCTGTGAGGGCTGTTCCAGCAGCATCCCTGGTCTCTACCCACTAGATGCCAGCAGCACTCCCTTTCATAGCTGTGATAATCGGAAATATCCCCAGACATTGCCCAATGTCCCTGCTTGAAGTACTGCTCTAAAGTATAGTTGACCTTTGAACAATGCAGGTTGTTAAAAAAAAAATTCTCAATGGGTGAGGGATAGGAGTTTGGTGGATAAAGAGCCCAGGTCCTTTCTGCTTTGTGGGATGGTTCTGAAGTGTTTTTCAGACAGTCCCCAGTGGGATGGGGCCCAGTTGTCCATCGCAACTCACACACTGACTCACCCCGTTGTGTTGGCTTTCTCCTCTCCGCATGTCTTTTTCACTCCCCACTGGAGCTTCCCCCCAAGTGTTATCCCCCAAGTAAAGGACTTGCACCCAAGTCACGTCTTAGGCTTGGTTTGTATATCCATAACTGAATGGTGAGAAATGGCTGAGCATAATGAAGGCAGGATCCAGTCCACCCATATGGCTTGTGAGGAGTGAACTCTTTAGACTCTCAGTGGTTCTGAAAATAGCCTTGCATGGCTTCCAGGCTCACAGGTGACTGGCACTGCATGGCACCCTGCTAGAGACTCTTTACAGAGATCGCTGGGAGGTGATGTCAGATTCGGAGGTGGGCAAGTGCAGTGATAGGGGAGAGAATGGAGTTAAATGTGAGTCCTGGCTCTGACAGGTTATTTTGGGCAAGTTACTTCTCTCACTTCAATTTTCTCCTCTGGAGGACAATCATATAATTTATCACCCAGAGACAGGGGCACAGGAGGAAGAAAGAGGACAATGTTAATTACATCAGAAACATGGGCATGCGCTAGGATGTGGGATCCCCCGACTCATCTGCTAAGTGGAATAGCAACGGTGCTGTTGGGTAACCCAAATGAAAACATATGTTACTATTTTAATTCTTGCAGTAATCCCACTTGCGGTAATCAGGTGTTATTGTTACCCCATTAAATAGAAGAGTAAACTGACACTGAGGGAGGTTCAGTGACTGGCTCAGGGTCCAGAACTTGCTCCCGCCCAGGTACATGTTTACTGCTCTTGACCATGATGCTACGGTGATGGGATGGTGGGGTGAGGGACGGTGCTGTTGGCACTGCAGGATGGATGCCAGCTTTCCAAGTCCTATGCTACATTCACCGGGTCCCTGTTATCTACCGGAACATCATGGCCTATTCATCCTCACCACTACCCTGCGAGGTCCAGGCACTGCTATCTTGCAGACCTAACCTCTCACCATTACACTCATCTGCCTCAGATTCTGCAATTAGCATCTAGAGTTTTTGGTGAAGAGATTCTGACATGTTAATTGGTCATTCGTCAGCCTGGAACCTTCTAGGACCAGACTCAGGGATCTTAGAAATCTTGACGGTCCATTCCTTACAAACCACAGGAACAGGCTGAGTCGTGTTTACATTAGGCTCAGCCATCGGTCACCCTTTAATTATGAACGTATAAAATCGAGCTTCTTATTCTTCAAGGCCATAAAGCCATTCATTTAAAGTAGCTCCTGTAAGCCCATTCTCACAGATAAACATAAATAAATCATAGCAGTCTGCTATGAATTATGCATTAAATACATATCTGTAAAACTTCCCCATAAGCGGTAGGACTTTGACCATATGGGCTTTTAATTGGACACTAAATCAATTTTCATATCTCTGTTGATGGAATTTAAATGTCTGTCATTGTTACATGATAAAAAATTAAAACCCTCCTTCAAACCCCTGCGATTTTGATCCCCACAGCTGGCGCTTACTTCCCATAATTCAAATCTCAGCCCAGGTGCCTGTGATAGAGATTAAAACGGTTCTCAGCGAGAGGAGCCGCAGCATTCAGATAGCATCGGAGAGTGAGAGGTAGAAAACGAGGGGATTAATGTGCTTGCCTAATGTGAGCAGAGAAACTGTGGCACAGGCAGTGTGGGGTGGGGAGGAAACAAAGAGGAGGGGAGGGGAAGGAGGGAGAGAGGCGTGCAGGGTGGAGGGTGAAGTTACCCACTCTCAGCCAAGTTCTTTAACTCTAGTGGCTCCTTAAATTCATTCTCTCATTCCATGAAATACAGGCTCCATTCTGCAGGTAAGAAAACAGGCTTAAGAAGGCCAGGGATTTGTCCAAGGTCTTACTAATGTCAAAGCCAGGACTCGACCTCAAGTGGTTCTGGCTCCTGAGCATTTGCTCTTTCTCTTACGAGGAGAGTTGGAGGGTCAGTTCTGTCAAGTCTTATCAGTGCCACATTTCCCTGATAGATGACAATGTACCGCTGCTTAATGAGATGTAGGAGTTGATGAGTGAAAACCAATGAATGTGTTGGTGAGTTTCATACTTAAATTATTTCTCTGGGGGTCCCTGAGATAAAAGACCTTATCTCTTGTGAGAAAATGAACTCCATTCAGTGGAGGTAATCAAGGACAGCTTCTGGTAGCTCCTTTGGGATAGCTCTAAGTGAATTTAGAAATTCCTGTAAACACTAATGCAAGTGTCTTAGGCTCTATGTCCAGCCACAGGGGAGAAGGAATGCCCTTCAGCTCCTTCAGATCAGAGCCCTTTGCACATCTCTTAGAACATTTACCCCATTCGCCTTCAGACTTGGGCAGTTAGGGAGCTGAAGAACAATCCTAAGAGTTGAAATGGTCTAAAAAAGACTGCCTGTGACTTCCAGCTGTGTCACTGTAGGCAAGTTCCTATGCATCTCTATGAGTCAGATTCCAAACTGTAAAATCCTATATAAGAAAAGCCTAATATGCTAAGTGTCTGGTCACTTGGTTGTCTGTTCAACCAATCAAAGCATAATGATATGCTAAGGCCACTCAACCACTTGCTATGAATGTGCACTGACCACAAAGAGGCAGACACTCAGACCAGTAGGTTAGCGTGCTACTGGGGTCTGGCCAATCAGGGCTGAGCAAGATGGGCTGGACATGCCCTGAAGCTCTCCCATAGTCCCTCTTACCTGGCTGGCCAATCTTCTGCATCTCTCCCTGGCCCCAATCGTGCACTGGTGGGGTACCTCGGCCTGCCTGCACCCTCTTGAATCTGGGCTGAGGCCCCCACTCCCCACCCCACTTCCAAGTGAACAAATTTCATGCACCGGACCTTATAAGAAGAGGAAACTTAGACATGGTAGAAACAAGGGATGCATGTGTACAGAAAAAACTCATGTGAGGTCACAGTGAGAAATGGCCATCTGTAAGCCAAGGAGAGAGGCCTCAGAGGAAACCAGCTCTACCAGCACCTTGATCTTGGACTTGCAGTCTCCAGGACTGTGAGAAAATAAATATCTGTTGTTTAAGCCCAGAGTGTGATATTTTGTTGTGGCAGCCCTAGGAGACCAAAACATCATCTCACAAGGTTATTACAGGAATTCAGTGGGCCAAAATACATAAAGCGCCTTGCATGGTGCAGGCACTTAGTGGACACTCAGTGTACGTGGGCTCCTCTCCTGCCCTGCAATTCATGTTAGTCTTACTGCTCCCATAAATTCCCAGGAACCTCTTGAGAGTTCCTTGTTTCTTTCTTTGTACCCTGGCACACAGTCAGTGCTCAATAAATGTTCACTGAGCTGAATTGCAAATGCAGCAGCAGATGTGGTCACCTCTTAAAACACAGGGGCTCTAGCCATATTCCCCTTATCATCCCTCCTAAGCCCCGCCTCAAAACTATTCAGAATTTCTCTCCTTATTAGGGTACCTCACTTAGGAGGCCTGAATTGCCTAGTGCAGCCCCTGTCTCATCAATTTCCACCCAATATTAAGGACTAACTATGTGCTTGACATTAATTTTTTTTTTTATAGATTGTCCCATGAAAATCTCTTAACAACCTTACAAGGTGGCAATAGTATTATCAGCCTCACCCCTGTAGATGAGGGTACTGAAGTTCCAGGTAGTTAATTCTCCCAAGTTATCTACCCAGCTAGGGAGTGAGAATGCCTAGAGTCAAACCTGCGTTGATCTGATCTCAAAATCGTGTGCTTAATCACTAATAAAAGTACTTGAAATTCAGATCCAGTGGTTAATAAAAACAGCAACAGCAACAACAGTAGTAAGTACCATCTATTGATTACTTGCAATGTTCTAGGCATTGTGCTAATTTGCTTACCAGCATGTTCTCATTTAATCCTCTCAACATCCCATAGGTAAGCACTATCATTACCTGCTTTTAAGATGAGAAAACTGAGACACAGAGGGTTTGATGATTCACCCAAGGTTGATAGCTAACCAGGGGTGGAACAGCACATGGATCTGAGATTCCCTCCTCTTTATCATTGTGCTGAATTGATCATTTCTAAGCATCCACTATGGTGCCCACTGTGCCAGGACTCTTTTCATGTGTTAGTATCACAACCTTTTCTGGGAGAGGTCCAAGAGGTGGAGAGCATAGATGAGATCACACAGCTGGTGAGTGGCTAAATTATGACTTTTAGACCCTCAGATCTTGAACTTTTCTGCTGTCCCTGCACGTGCTCCCACCTCCATTTCTGCTTTTTCAGACCTCTAGCTCCCTCCAGGTGGCCTTGAGGACTTTTCCACCCTGAAAGGTGGAGCCTCCCAGTGAGTGACTGACAGCCAGGCATTCACAGGGGAACAGACCTGGAATGGCCCCAATGCCTGTTTCCTCATTATTTTGATTTCGAGCTCCTGCAAATTGAGGACTCAGCAACACCGGGATTAGGCAATTTTCTTGCCTCTTGTAATGTACTTTCTCTGAATTGGTTCTTTCGAGACAATTATTTGAGGCCTTCAGATTGTTCCCGCAGGCAAGCTGAGAAATGCAGGTGACACATCTTCATATTCAGGCATGTCTTAGGGCTCCTTTCTTTCCTAACTTGGACTCAAAAATATGGGAAAGGAAAGACGGGACAAAGAGAAAAGTTGCTCCTTAGACCAGAGCTAGGGTCCAGCAATGCAAATCTTTATGTAAAAAACATGCATCGAGCCCCCTTTGAGCTCTTTCATATCTTACCCTCTTGCATTCTCATACTGAACCTCTGGGATGGACACTAGGCTTTCCATTTCTCAATGGAGAAAACTGAGGATTGTTGAGGTGGGATGAAGTTTCCCAGGTAACAGAGCAAATTTCCAGCCCTTTCCATCTTTTTCTCAAGTCTCCTTTCTTTGAATTGTCAGAATATAAATGGCCTCTTTCCTCGGTTGGCACTTACTACAATGTAGTCTTCCTTTTATTTAACTGCTTTGGAAAGGAAGTGGAGTTTAGAGGTTCAAAGGATAAGCTTTTGAATCAGAGATGTGGGTTTGAATTATGGGCCACTTTAAAAAAATTCCAAGTAATTTTTATTTTATTTATTAACAATCAAAAAAACAAAAAACAAAAAACAAACAAACAAAAAACAAAACCCTTTGCTCTTATTTAAAATGTTAATGTGTATACATTGCTATTTAATTTTGAAATTATAGTTGATGCACAATATTATATTGGTTTCAGATGTACAACATAGTGATTAGACATTTATACCTTACAAAGTTATAACTTCAATAAATCTAATGCCTATCTGGCACCATACATCTATAATAATAAAAGCATAGTATGCTAATTAGATTGGATATCCTTCCAGACTAAGCTGGGGCTGTGAGGGAAGCCCAGATCCCAAGTGCCAGAAGGAAGTCAGTGCTGACAGTGGGGAAAGGAAGGCCCACTCTTGCACGAATTTTATTCATCGGGCCTCTAGTAGTTATTATAATATTACAAAATCTATTCCTTGCTTCATCTTTTATCAGCTATGTAACCTATTAGCTCTTTAACTTCTGTGTGCTTGTTTCCTTTTCTGTAAAATGGGGATCAAAGTACTTAATTTGTGCAGTTCTTTTGAGGAAGAATAGTGTCTTTAAAGTAGTTAGAACTGTTAATTCACATTGCAAGTGCTTGAGAGAGCTTAGTGGCTTTTTTTGTGTCTTGTTATTGTTAGTTTCTGGGGCCATGATTATGAAAAATGCTAATAGGAAAGCAAGGCACCCAGATTTGCCAATTCTAGCTGTGTGCTTTGAGTTAGACACTCAAATTCTTTGAGTTTCAGTTTTCATTTAAATTCTGTTCAATAGGATATTGTTTGGTTCTGCTTTCTTGACAGGTGACTTGTGGGGGCTCAGATGCCACTATGGAACTTGGACAGCGCCCAGCAGCCAGAAGATGTATAATAAAACTTTGTTGAGTGAATAAGGTAACTTTCCATGAATTAAAAACAACCCCAAAGTGCTTTTTAGGTATAAAGGACTTCTAGGTCAATAGTTAATACAGAGAAAGAAGGAAGATTAGAAAAAATCACAAGGAAGAAAGAAAATAAAGGAAGGGTGAAAGAGAAGAGAGCCCATCTTCTTATGGACCATCATGGTGGTGGTTCAGAGAAGAGACTAGAATTGGACAGTTGGCTTGAATGCCTACCTACTTAGCCATTTTTCATCTGGGTCCTTGCATACGTTACACACTTTCTGGGACTTGGCTTCTCCAACTCTGGAAGTGCACCAGTATTATCTGTATCTGCTATGAGGACTAGCAAGGCAATAACTGTGAAGTCTTTAGCAGAGAGCCTAGTGTACAGTGGCTATTTACCAACACTACTATTATCATTACTAATATGGATACTGAGCACTGTGCTGGGGGTGTAATTAAACTAACATTTATTAAGGGCCAACTTTTCATTTATATTTTATCTAATATTTGCAGTAACCCAAGGGGGAAATGCTATAATTATCCTGAGTGTTTACAATAAGAAGCTTAGGCTTAGAGAAAGGAAGTAACTAACCCAAGGTTGCACAACGGGGAAGTGGTAGCACCTCAGTTTGATGTCAGATCTGTGTGACTGTGGAGACCTTGGTCCCTGCTCCTTAGTGGGAGGAGAGGAGCTTTCACCACCGGACGAGGAAGAAGGGGAGGGAGAGAGGAAGACCAGAAGAGCTGCAGGCCAAGCCAAGCAGAGGCACTGCTGGCGTTACTCTTGCTTCACAATGGAGAGGGCTTCAGTTGCCCTAAGAAATAACCAGATCTGTGATATTTAAAACTAGAGGCCTGGTGCACGAAATTCATGTATGGGGGGGGGGGGGGGTGTGTCCCTCAGCCCAGCCTGCACAGTCTCTAATCTAGCACCTCTTGAGTGATACCTGACTGCCTGTTTAGGCCTGGTCCCCCAACTGCCCTCCCTTGCAGGCCTGGTTGCCCCTAATTGCCCTCCCCTGTAGGCCTAGTCACCTCTAACTTCCCTCCCCTGCTGCCCTGGTCACCCCTAACTGCTCTCCCCTGCTGGCCTGGTCACCCCCAACTGCCCTCCCCTGCAGGCTGGGTTTCCCCCAACTGTCCTCCCCTGCTGGCATGGTCTCACCCAACTGCCCTTTCCTATAGGTATGGTTGTCCCCCAACTGCCCTCCCCTGCAGGCCTGAGTCCTCCCCACTGCCCTCCTCTGCTGTCCTGGTCCCCCCAACTGCCCTTCACTGCAGGCCTGGTCACCCACAAATGCCCTACTCTGCCAGCCCAGTCACCCCCAACTGCACTCCCCTGCAGGTCTGATTGCCCCCAACTGCCCTCACTTGCAGGCCTGGCCCTTCCCAACTGCCCTCTCCTGCTGGCCTGATCACCCATAACTGCCCTTCCCTGCTGGCCATCTTATGTCCATCTGGGGGCAACCATCTTTGACTACCTTGTTTCCTCGAAAATAAGACAGTGTCTTATATTAATTTTTTCTCCCAAAGTTGCGCTAGGTCTTATTTTCGGAGGATGTCTTATTTTCGGGGAGACTCGATACATGGAGGCAGCCATCTTGTATGTTGGAGTGACAGTCAATTTGCATATTACCCTTTTATTAGATAAGATGCTTTCCTCTCTTTTTAGAGTTTATGAAGACTTTTACAATTTTTTTTAATCCTCACCAGAGGATATTTTTCCATTAATTTTTAGAGAGAGTGGAAGGGAGAGGGAGAGAAACATCAATGTGAGAGGGACATTGATTGGATGTCTCCTGCACACGCCCTGACCAGAGCCAGGGATTGTGCCTGCAACTGAGGTATGTGCCTTTGACTGAAATCAAACCTGAGACTCTTCAGTCTGCAGGCCAAGGCTCTATCCTCTGAGCCAAACCAGGTAGGGCAAGACTTTTACATTTCTTGATCTTTGGCCGGCTCCCACAAACTCTTAGGAGCATAACATTTGAAGGAACCATCTGAGTTTCAAGCCTTAATTGCAGTTTGGGAGACAAGGTGGTTCTTGGTGGATTAGCCCAAGAATTGATCTTTTTTCATTGACCACCTACCCAGTCACCACAGGTCCTCAAATAATGTTGTTTTGTTCAACATCATTTTGTGGTAATGTAAATGAGATGCCATAGGAACTTAGCTCTATTTATATCAACTAGCCTAGGATAAAATTGGTTTAGTTATATGTCCACTCATTCCAAGTCACAGAACCTATTAATGATGTTAAGTGAGGACTTGCTGTACTCACTAAGACCCATCCCTCCACACACCTGGCCTTGCCATTAGCTTTCTCTGTGTGTCATTTAAGCTTGTTCTGTGGCCTTATTGATTACTGTGATCTTCCTGACATCCCCATAGAAGAACAGGGACAGGCAAAGTGTTGAGGTCATGGTTTTATGGGCTTTTCCCTTGACAATCTCTGTTAGTGAATCTATTCAGGGAATTCTGACAGGACTGTGAGCTGCCTTTGGAGTCCCCTAAATCCAGCCCTTTGTTTTGATTCTTTCTGGCATTGACAATGACTGAGGACCATGCTGATGATGTACTGCAACATTAGGAGAGGTCTTTTTGGATCCAAGTTTGAAGGACAAATATTAAATAAAATGGTTGTTTTCCCATTTTCATTCAGAAATTTATGCAGAAAATGTCTCTGCCTTAAAAAGTCTAAAACAGAATGTAAATCTTAGGCCCACTTCCAAGAGGTGACTGCCCTGAGTCTTGCTAATAAAGTCTAATCATTCTCTCACTACCTCCAGACACTGGATTATCTGGGAGAAGGGCTTGCAGAGCATATATGGGACATCTCTGTGCCAGGCACTCAGACTAGCTCATTTAATCTTCACAACAGCTTCATGCAGAGTACACTATCATCCCCAATTAACAGTCAAGAGGGTGTATCTTAGGGAGGCAGGTGATTTTCCCAGGCCACACAAATGTCAAGGGGAAGATGCATGGCCACCCGGATGTGTATGATTCTTGATCCTATGGTGCATTTATGACACTTCAGCCTGGGAAGCAATGGTTCTTTGAGCTGAAAAGAATTGACCAACAGCAGTTGAATAGGCACTTGGGGCAGGGGCTGTCCTGATCAGTGGTTTGTAGTGACTAATATTATACAGATAGATAATTAGCTATGATTCTGAGTTGAGTCAAACTCCCTGGAAACACTGGACAGTCACTTATACTGGTGTTATTCAGGAGAGCTGCCTGGGCATGAATAGACTGAGTGATACAAACCCCATTCCTAATCAATAGTGATGACACTGGGGAGACCACATCCAGCTGCTCTTTCACGCAGGAATGGCAATGCACTCCCAGCCCACTCACCACACTCGTGTCATGCTGATGCCCTAGCACCTCCAGGGGTCGGGTCTTTGCACATGCTGAGCCTCCCTCCTGGAGCACGCCTCACCTCCTTTATGCCTGGCTGATGTCCTCCTGCTCACCCAAAACAAGGGCTGGGAACTGGTTCTAGAACCTGTGATTGGGTAATTGGTAGAGAAAAGGGGAAAGAGCCATTGCTTTCCTGAATGTTTTATAAATCCCCAGTAGCTTGGGATCTGATGAGGAGCTGAGGAAAGTGCAAGTATCCTTGAGACTCCTAGTTGGGAGGCAGAAGGATGCAAATAGCTTGGGCTGTTGAGGGCTTAGACAGCTCTATTGGAGGGTATTGTCTATTGTCAAATGTTATAAGAATAAAACAAGAATTTTAATTGTCTCCTTGAGGGTACTAACATCAAACTCTTCCCACCTTTCTTGCTATTGACTTTATTTTAATTTTTATTGAATGTAAGTTTAATGTGTGTGTGTGTGTGTGTGTGTGTGTATGTGTGTGTTGATGGTTTTATTATTTCACTTTAAAAATGAAAAGCGCTCAAATTGTGCTTTGAAGAAGGAAATGTCAGATTCATAATGGAAAAGCTGCTAAGATGTTAATACATTACTACTGGTAGAAAGATTTTCTTTTGTATGGATAAACAGTTGTCTGCTTTTTTTTCTTATTTGATTTTTTTATTGATTAAGGCATTACATATTTGTCTATATCCCCCTTTGCCTCCCACCCCCACCCCACTCCCATACATGCCCTCACCCCCCTGCTGTCTCTGTCCATTGGTTATGCTTATTTGCATGCATACAAGTCTTTTGGTTGATCTCTTCCCCTAACTCCCATCCTTCCCTATCTTCCCTCTAAGGTTTGAGCATCTGGTCGATGTTTCTCTGTCTCTGAATCTGTTTTTGTTCATCAGTTTATGTTGTTCATTATAATCCCCAAATGAGTGAGATCATGTGATATTTATCTTTCTCTGACTGACTTGTTTCAGGCATTGGGTTGCCGCGGAAGACATTTTGAGATTCCTTGGTGAAACCGTAGTGGAAGTTCCCATACTGTGGGTAAGAGCTTAGACTTTGGGGTCTGAAGATCTGTTTCTCCACCCACCAGCCAAGAATCCTTGGGCTACATGCTTAGCTGCTCTGGGTCTCAGTGGCCTCATGTCTGAAATGGGTATAAGGATATATAACTTCTGGCATAAGTGTAGGTAAGAAGTGAGAAAGGCATGTTCAGTGTTTAGCTTAGCACCCTATTATTATTTTTTGATACTTTTAAGGGCTCAGGTTTAGCAGTCAAGATATATGTGCACCAATAAAGCTTCAACATTTGCCTGGCAATGAAAGGATAAGTTAACTAACTGCTCTGAGCCTCAGTCTCCCTGCTGGTACAATGGCAACCATAACAACAACAAAACAACAAATATCTAATGTGCAGGGCTCCTGTGAATTTAAATGAGAGGCAAAGCTTGTTAAGTGCTTACAAAACTGCTTGAATCCTAGAAGCATTAAATACATAATTAACATTATTTTCCCATTTCTCTTGGTCTTGCCAGAGAAGGGGTATCATCTGCCTCCATGGTTTCAGGAAGCATTGAACAAGGTCAGTAAAGATGCAGAAAATATGAAGGTGACATTGTCTGAGGAGTCTAAGAGACCTGGGCTGGGCAGAGTCCAGTGGCAGCAATGAGGACCACATCTGCAAAACACAGAGCAGGATCCTTGGCAGCAGGCACCTCTGTGGAGCCTGGGGAACTGGAGGCAGGATTATGGGTGTGAGTGCTCAGAAGGGAGCCTGCTGGGAGGAAGCTCTGCCCATCTTCCTGCTGTTTCCCAGACATTCCAGGCCCAAGGTCAAAGCGAATGGAAAGGAAAATCCTACCAGGGAATGAGAGTCCTGTCAACAAAAGCAAAGTGTAAATATAGATAGGGTTTTGTCAACTATTTATGGATAAGCATATGTGATGGGGCAAGGTTTATTTTACCTTGAAGGGGCATGGGCCCCACAGGCCTGCTCCAGTGCAGTCACTTTGGAAATGCCCAGAGGATTTGGTCTTTACCGCTCAGCATCTGAACAGTGCTAGGGTATGGGTGAGACTCTGTGTGTGTGTGTGTAAACTCAGTTACTTTCAATTCCTGCTCCCTCTGAGCCTCTCTTTTCTTGGCAGGAGCCCTCAGAGGCCACTTGGCAGATGGCCGCTGGTCCTTATCTGCAAAGAGCTGTCAGTCATTAGGCACCTCAGGGCTGACAATGTTTCGCCAGGGCCCTCCTATTATCTCGAGGCAATCAGGCACAGGAGGTTTCAGAGCGAAATTTAAAAATGAGAGCCAGACTCAGACACACTCTAGATTCATTATCTGGTGTGTTTTCGGAAATTGCTTCGGTGTCTTCTGCTCAAATGATAGTAACAGCATTAATAATTGTTATGGCACCGTGATTCATTTCCTTTTCTAACAGGGCCACCCTGATATAATAGGGAGCTCATTGGAATCGAGCTTCTTAGATGCCGGTGCATCCATTCAGATCTGTCCCATGCAGATTTGTAGACAGTGAGAGGGAAGTCAAATTTACATGAGCAGGTTCAGGACAGCAGAGCAGCAGTTTTAATAAACAGAATAAATCTCACAGGATGGGGGTGCTACCATGAGGGATCTGAGACCCTGTGGAGGGCCTATGACTCTGGCACAACCATATGGAGATTATTCACTTGTTTGTTCACTCAAAGCATGTATTGGAACCTGCCTTGTGTCAGGTCCTGTTCTTGGCACTGGGGATACAGGCATGTCCTGACCTTCAAGTTGTTCAACAAGTGATTTTACTAATAAATATCATTACAAGGGAACTACATGGTGCTCTCACGAGGCATGAAAGAAAATTGAGTCTTAGCTGGGATATTTGAGATGAGCATTTGCTATTCTTACTCCCAATTCTGCTGCTTTGCTGCTGCTATTGCTGTCACTATTTCCATTGCTATGATGGCTGCTGCTGTTGCTGTAGTCACTACCACCACCACTATTTCTCCTTCCTCTCCTCCTGCTCCTCACTTGGCATATTCAGGATACAAGGAGTCTATGTGTTGTTGGTTTTCAAGTAGATTGAGTTGCATGATGACTCGGTACAATACAAAGGATGAATTACATTGTTCCTGCGTTACAGATGAGGAAATGGAGAAATGGAAATGTTAGGTAGTCTTACCAAAAGAGGGAGGTTAGCTAGCAACAATGTAAGAAACATTGAGTTACCATTAAATCTTATTTGCCCAGTTTATATTCATGGCATAACATTTCAGAAAGTCCACAGTGTTTCCCACTGGAATATATCTTCTGGTGGGCAGAACTCCTGTCTGTTTAGTCCACCGATTGATTCTCAATGCTTTGAGTGGTGCCTGGCACACAGGAGGACTCACATTCAATGAATGAATGTTGAAGAATGAATGAATGAATGAATGAATGAATGAATGATGAATCTTCATCACTGACTTGGTTATAATATCAGGAATACTTCATCATTTAATCCTCTCCCTTAACCAATCTTTCTCTTTCTCTACCTGCAAACTGAATGTCACAGCCTGTTCATAAATATTCAAAAAGAAATCAAACTATTAAAATGAAAGATTTTGGAATTCTGCCTGTGTCCATATCATTAAAAGTCCACACCACAAATTTATATGTTTAGATTCAAACTTCATAAAGTGATGTAAATCTAGTCTTCCCCCACCTCCTGCCTCCACCATCCCTGCCTGACCATTCATATTCATGTTGTTAAAAATCAATGTGGAAACAACATTTCCCCCTAGATGAGACTGTCTAAAAAATAGCTGGGAAATTATACTATGCTAAGAATGGTTCAGCTATAACTCCATAAATGATTCACTGCATTCTTTAGTCATATAATATTATGACTATTCCCTTCTGTACTCTAGAATATATAGGTATAGAAAAAAAGACAGGGTCATGTAACAAAAAGAGAACAAAAACTTGGAAGTCAAATGGTCCTACATTAAAATCTTAATGTTCAGACCCTGGATAAGTCATTACCTTTTCTGGGTTTCAATTTCTTTAAATTTTCAGCAGAAATGCTCAGACTTACATCATTAGCATATGGTGGGTTTTATGTAGGGCAACTGAAAAACTCCAAGCCCAATGCTAGGAATATAGTAGGTCATCCCATCCATGGAGTTTCCTTTCTCATTGGAGGATCACTTATGCAATGCAAGTGAAGGACCTTCGCAGACTGTGAGGTACATACACTGTGAGGTGCCTCTCTCCCTGCTCTCATCTCCTGCTGTTTCCTTACTGAGTCCTGGGTTTCAGTCACATGGAACCACTTAGACTCTAAATGCATCGCTTTCCCCACACTATCTCCATGATTCAAGATCCAGCTTGGTTCCCCCAATAAAGTTTTCCTGCCTAGCTATTATACTTCCTGCTTCCATCAAGTCAATTCCACTTCCTTCTGTGAGCTCCTCAACAATCCCATGTGTCTTACCACTTAGGATCTCACTTATTTCCTATGTTCTGTCCTCCTCCAACAGGAAATGTGAGCTCCCCCAGGGCTGAGTCTCATTCAACCTATATCCTAGCACTTAGCATATATTTGGAGTTCTAGAAATATTTCCTGAAGCAATACGTATGATTGTGTTATTACTATTATTAGATAAGAATTTTCTCCATGCCAAAAAAGTAATATTACAGTATATGCAATACTAAAGGAGCCTGAATATTATTACGAAACCCATAGACAGTGGACCAGTTTCTGACCTTGTCGTAAGGATGGCTGAGTTATATGTAGTTGTAGTATCATTGTTTCATTAGCTTCCCTCTTCTAAACTAATTGTGCCCACTCTTGCCCTCTGAGTACACATTCCATTATTGTTAAATGGACCAGTAGGTTCATATGGACCTCTGGTCAACCAAATAGCCACATATGGAGAAAATTAAATTAAAAGTAAAAGGTTGACTGGAAAACCTAGTAAGATGGGTGAACCCATATCAGAACGTTATGCCCAAAGTAGGCTTGAGCAAATTCATCATTCCTCCTTGACCCAGTCCACTCTGGCTATCATCCTAATAGAAGTGCCCTCAACAAGCATGGATGTTCTCTTTACTGAAAGAGCCAAGCACTGCCACACTACCTCTTGCTTCTACTCTGAAGTATTTTCCAGTTTTGACCAGTCTCTCCTTCCTGAAACACTCTCCATGGTGTAGTCATCTTTATGGCGGCAAACCAGAGCATTGGATTTAGAGTCAGAGAGTCAGAGAGCAACTCCCATTCCACTCCTATTGGGTATACAATCCTGGACAAGTTACTTCACCCAGCTAACCTGCAGTTTCTTCCACAATCAGGTGAAGCCTAGAGTTGTACCTTATTCAAGAATATAAATAAAATCCTCATAGCACTGGACCAGCATAGAGAACACCCAAGATAAGTTAGCTGTATTATTACTACATTCTCCTAGTGTTGGACAGATAGCTCTGGCTTATTTCTTAGCCTAGTTTTCTGACTTACACTCTTCTGCTATTTCCTTAAAAACTGGGCCTCTCCAGGGTTCTCTCCTAGGCTCCATTTCCATTTCCAGCTATGCATCCTTCCTAGGAAGGCCTGCCTAGCCCCATAGCTTCAGGTGTCATTTTTATGCTGAGGATTTGACTACCCCTGCCAGTCATTCATCATGTCCCACTGTTTTAGACCATCCATTTCCACTGCATCACCATTCTTTCTGGCCTCAGTGTCTCCAATTGCTTCCTAATTGGTCTCCTTGCTGCCATTCTTGCCTAGCTCCACTTCATCACCCAGCTGGAGTAATTTTTTAATACCAAACATCAGGTCATGCCATTTCTCCTGCCTGAAACACATCAATAAGTTCTCCTTATCTATAATAATAAAAGTATAATATGCTAATTAGACCAGATAACTGAACAACCTTCTGGACATTATTCCAGATGTCCTTCCAGACGAAGCCTCAGCAGTAGGGGCCAAGGCAGAGGCAGTTAGGGGCAATCAGGCAGTCAGGTGAGCATTTAGATGTGATCAGGCAGGCAGGCAGAATGGCTAGGATTGATGAAGCAGGCAGACAGGTGATTAGTTAGGAGCCAGTGGTCCTGGATTGCAAGAGGGATGTCCAACTGCCAGTTTAGGCCTGATTCCACTGTGGGATCTGGCCTAAACGGGCAGTCTGACATCCCCCAAGGGATCCTGGATTGTGAGAGGGTGCAGGCCGAGCTGAGGGACCCCTGCTCCCCACCTTGTGCATGATTTTGTGCACTAGGCCTCTAGTTCTGAGAATAAAATCCCAATTCCTTAACATGGCATAGTGGATGCATCCTGCAAGATCAAGGCCTTCATTCTCCCAGCTGCTGGGAGTGTTAACTTCTGATGGCTCACAGCTGAAACCCTCACTAGACAGGGTGCCACCTCACCCAAAGTTATGGCCCTCAACAGAAGAAGACCCCATCCAATGACTGGACAGTTGGAGGTGCAAAGCTCTGGCTCCCTCACTTCAATTTGAGGTAGCTCCAGCACCCCCTATGGGATTAGGTGAGGTCTCTTTTGTAACTGCGTTGCTGCTCACTTGTTCTCTCTGCCCAGCCTGGCTTCCCTCTCTTCCTCTTGGGTGTTGTACCTGAGAGCACTCCCCAATAAACTTCATGCAAATTTCAACTCAGAGTTTATTTCTGGGGAAACCTGATGCACAACATAAGGCTTCCATAATCTGGCTCCAACACAACATGCGGCATAAGGTAGACGACACACTCAGTGAGTACCCTGGTTGGATTGGCTGGTTGGGGCATAAACATGAAGTGAAGTGAAGAAATCTCTTCCACACAATCAGCATCAGGCATTTGTTCAGGAACTCTCAGGGGCGTGGTCAAAGGACATGCAGGGTAGTTAATGACAATGCAGGCCCCATGTAGCTGTTTTGGTCAATAATGATGGGAACCTGCAACTCAGGTGGCACAGGGGAGGGTAGGAGAGGCCTGCTAATGGCTGTCTCTGAGTGTTAATGCTTTATCAGCAGAACATTTCACTCTGAATTGACTTTCATGTATTTCTTACTCTGCCAAGTCAGAAATGAAAAGAAAAGCCAAAATTTCAGAATGTGCTTTTCTTCTGCAATTTCACCTTTTCAAATGACTTGCTGTGGGAACAGCAAGGGCAGATGACTCTTTAGGCAAGTTGGTACTAACACCACCTCATCAAGCAAAGAGAAATGGCAAGAGCAAGGGAGAGGGGAAATAACTTGCCCGGAGTCATTCAGATGCGAGTGAAACAGCATTTGAACCTCATCCATCTGACTCCCCAACCCACTCTGTCTTTTCCTGCATATTCTTTCCAGGGTGCTCTCCTCCTCCTGGTCTTTGTCTCCTTTGGGGGAACATCATCTCAGATTCTCCACAGAAAGCACATGTGGCCTGGTCGTTTTGTCGCAATGAGATTTTCAGGCTCAGTGGCCTCCCTAGGAATAGTGGGAGTGTGGATCTAGAACAGTGGTTCTCAACCAGGGGCACATTTGCTCCACAGGGAACATTTGGTAATGTGTGTGTGTGTGTGTGTGTGTGTGTGTGTGTGTGTGTGTGTTATTGCCTTCTGCTGGGTAGAGGTCACGGATATTGCTAAACATTCTACATGCAAGGGTCAGCCTCTGATAACATAGAGTTATCTGGTCCAAGATGTTGACATACTGAGGTGGAGAGAGATTCCTCACCTTGCCTGACCCATGAGCAGGTTCTCTGGGCCGTGCCCCTTCCCTGTGTCTGCAGAGGAACTTGGACAGCACGCAGGGGAACTGTCCCCATGTTCCAGGTCCAGCACCTTTGCTTTCCAAGAGAAGTCAATGAGGGCAGAGACAGAGATGAATGATAACATGGACACAGAAGGTTCCCTGAAGAAATCCAGGACTCAGTGGGGTTCTTTCAAACTGACTCACTACTGACCCATTTCTTCCTCTTATCTCCAAAGGCACAGATATGAGCCACATGGATTGTAGGGAACTGAGTTACACTTTTCATGGTCAGCTCTTGGAGTCAATACTAGCTCAGAATTTCTGCTAACCTGGAATGGTATGAGTAAAACTGCTAAGAAATAAAACTGGGCTCTCCACAGTTAATCATGTGTAAGGGCCAGGGAGGTTCTCTTTGTCTGGTATTCTTGAAATCTGTCCCCACAATTTCATGGACCAGGCATTTGTAACACTGGGGTTAATCAACTCTATGTGCCAGGCATTATGCTTGGGGCTTTGTGAGCATAATCTTAATTCAAATATCAGCTGAAGAAGTAGGCACCATTATTACATTTATTTGACAGAGGAGGATACTGGGCCTTAGAGCAGGTAAGCGGTTTCTCCAAGGTGACCAAGTAATAAGATGTTGAGCTGAGATTGGAACCTGGTTATGATTAATTCCAATGACTAAGCTCTGAACTGGCTGCCAAAGGGCTGAGTCTGACACTTAAATGATTGACTTGTACAATGGTTTTTCTAAAATAGTTTCCAAGAGCTAAAAATTCAATATTTTACAAAAAATATCTCTTAACTCACTCCAATAAATAGTAATATGTCGTAATGCTGTTCATTCCTATCTGAACAATTTGTTGGATGCTTTATATGAATCATGTCCAACTTTCATAATAAGCCTTTGCAGTTGGTATTATTTACACTTTGCATATGAGAAAATTGAGTCACAAGCTAGGAAAGTCATAGCTGGTGTTTAGATGCAGTGTTTGTTGTTGTTGTTATTAATTCTTACCAGAGGATATTTTTCCCCCATTTATTGATATTTTTAGAGAGAGTGGAAGGGAGGGAGGAGGTGGAAAGAGATAGAGAGAGATAGAGATAGAGATAGATAGATAGACATTGATGTGAGAGAGACACATTGATTGGTTGTCTGCCACATGCGCCTTGACTAGGATCTGGGATGGAACCTGCAACCCAGGTAGGTACCCTTGACCAGGAATCAAACCCATGGCCTTTTGCCTTTTGGTGTGTGGGCTGGTGCTCTAACCATTTAGAAACAGTGGCCAGGGCTCAAATGTAGTTTTATTTGCTTCTCATAACTTCCACCCTGACACATATGTAAATTCTCTAGCAATTTAAATTAAACTATCTGGGCTACCCAAGAGTACAGTTTGGAGGAAATCCATCTACCCCATTTCCTAATTACCAATGAAAACCTATGAGTCTAGGAGACTTCCAGCATTCATCATTGTATAAGGCTTGGGCAACTTTAAGAGGCAGAGGCTTGAGAATTCACTTAGAATGAACATAATGAACTAAGGAGCCACTTCCCTCCCCCTGAGATCCCCCCTGGCAATGCATGAGCCCCTTTCCCCAGTGCCTTTAATTAGGCAAAGCACAGAGCGCATGTTCTGAACGTTGCTAAATGGCTTAGCAGTTGCTCTGTATTAAGAAATGTTAACGTTTTATTCAGAGGAGCACAATTAGCATGCATCACCCAGTGGCTAATAGTAATAATAAAATGAAATGATCACTTGAAATAAAGGCTTTTATTTTCATTTCACAGGAACCATTTGTTATATGGGAAGAGGCATTTTTATCTTTAATTGAAGAGAGAAAGAATGCCCCGGGTGGATGCTAAGGCCCTAATGACAAGATGACAGGGAATGGGCACAGCGGAGGGTACCTTCTGAATATTTTT
Source organism: Pipistrellus hanaki (assembly GCF_964339955.1). Classification (NCBI taxonomy): domain Eukaryota; kingdom Metazoa; phylum Chordata; class Mammalia; order Chiroptera; family Vespertilionidae; genus Pipistrellus; species Pipistrellus hanaki. The sequence goes on along the minus strand of NC_140506.1, from coordinate 84,969,684 downwards.
CTTTGAGGCTTAGGATGGAAACAGGTGCTACGTCGATCCTTCTTCCTCTCTTTTTTCTTCTCCCTGTGTATTTCTCTGTCATCACATTTGGCCCACTCTTTCCACTATGCACAAGGAGTTATGACTCCGGGATGCTCAATGGACTGGGAAAGGCCTGAGTACTGTGATCTGAAGAGTGAGAACAAAAGGCAAAGGGGCTTTACCATTCTCAGCTGAGCCAGGAGGGGAGCTGAGAGTGGGCAGAAAGGCGCTGACCTTAGGTATGCAAAGTACCTCTGATCTAAGGCCTGCGGAAGGAACCAGGCTCCCATTTCCTGATCACCTACTCTATGCCAGGTGCCAGGTGGTTTAGACACTTAGATTCAACACACTCATCAACCCCATGGGGCAAGGTGAAATTCACAGATAAGAAAACGAAGACTTCTTTGTCCTAGTGTCACAATTCATGAGAAGTGGAGCTGAATTCAATTTGAGGTGTTTTCTCTGACTTGGTGCCCTGGCTTGATCCTTTCAAAGGCTGTCTTAGGCTACTGGGTGTGCCCTGTTCTAAGCAATGATTCTGTTTTTATATGGAGGCATCAGGGAGGAGGAAGGGGGTACAAGAAGGAATTAGGGGTAAGCTGTATGGGACAAAGGACCAGGGACTCTGAGAGAAGATGCAAAAGGAGACTGTAACTGATCTGTCTCCTGAAGCGTCAACTCTGGAACCTTACCACAGGCAGATTCCACGCTGGGCACTGATAGATACAGCCCCTCATTTAATACTCAACCTGTGATTATGGTGGCGATATTTTCTTGTGACACATGAGATAAATGAAGCTCAGAGAATTTAAGTGATTGCCCAGATCCCATAGCTATTAGATCCCATAGCTATTATGTAGTAGAGTTGGGATCTGGACCCAGATGATCCACCCCCAAAGCTCCTAATCTTCCCATTGTTTCATGTTCTCACCTCTGTGAGAACTCCAGGGCAGTTCTGGGCATAGTCGCTCAGAAATATTCCACACCTTTGTTCATTCAGCAAATAGTTAGAGACAACATCAAGTGTTGGTGAAGATGTGTAGCAACCAGACCTCTTGTATATTATTAGTGAATGCAAATGATTCTTTGGAAGTAATTCTGGCAGGTTTTTGTGTTTTTTCTTTTTAAAAAGAAAACCAAACATACATTTACCATATGACCTAGCCATTTTATTTCTAGATATTTACCCAAAAGAAAAGGAAAACGTTTCTGCAGAAAAAGACTTATACAAAAATATTCACAAAAGTTTTAGCCATGATATGTAAAATTTGAAAAAGCTTAGATATACATCAGTAGAAGAAAGTATAAATAAACTGTATTAAACCCATACAAGGGGATGCTGCTTAGAAATTTAAAAAGCCTAAAGTACTGATATATTGACAAATATGAGTGATTCTCAAGGACACTCTAGTGAGTGAAATAAGCTTTACAAAAGAAGTACATATGCATAATTTTATTTTTATAAAGTTACTAGAGGCCCAGTGCACAAAATTCGTGCATGGATGCAGTCCCTAGGTCTGGCCAGCAATTGAAGCGTGAGAGTCTGGCATGGAAGGGCAGATCCCAATTTACCCAGGCCTCCATGTGCCCACCTCCACCTGAATCATTGGATCCCACCCAGCTCCCTCAGTGCCTGGGAGCTGGGCAGCAGCTCTGCCCTCCGCTCTCGCTGCTGGTCACCATCTGTGGCGTGATTGGTGAAGCAATCGGGCCCGTTTCCACACGTGTTGGTTTGGCACCACCGCTCACCCGCTCCACCATCCCGCTGCAGTCACACTCTTGTTGAGGCCCATTGGGGCTGGCAGTGCCTCCACTGCTGCTCACTGCCAGTGCCACGTCACCAACACTCACCATATTTCATGACACTCTGCTGGTCAGCACATGTCATGGCGAGTGGTCGAACTCCTAGTTGAACTCCCTGTGGAGGGGACAATTTGCATATTAGGCTTTTATTATATAGGATAGAATGGACAAACCTAACTAAAAATAGAAAACTAACTAGAGTAATGTTTGGGTTGGGAGCTGACTAGGAAAGGGCATGAGAGAATGTCTTGGGGGGTAATAATATTTTACCTTTCCATAGGATTTTGAGTGACACAGATGAATCCACTTGACAAAACCCAGTGTATTTACTTGCTAGGGTAGCTATAATGAAGTGCCAAAGACTGGGTGGCTTCAACAAAGGGAATTTATTATCTCACAGTCCAGGAGCCTAGAAGTCTGAGATCACAGTGTCAGCAGGGCTGGTTCCTGTTGAGACCTCTCTCCTTGGCTTGCAGATGGCAATCTTATTGCTGTGTTGCACATGGTGTTCCCTCTGGATGTGTCTTTGTCCTATTTTTTTTTTTTTTTTTAGAACATCCATCAGATTTGTTTAGGGCTCACTCTAATGACCTTATTTTAAATAAATTATCTCTGTAAAGACCTTATATCCAAATACAGTCACATCTGGAGTACTGTGGGCTAGCTCATCAGCATATGAATTTGTGGGGAAGGCACCATTCAGACCATTACAACTAGTAAATGTACTTTTAAGATTTATGCACTATACTATCCATAAATTTTCATCAGAAAAAAACTGAGAATCAATATTGAACTTAATGATATGCATGCTAAAGTATTTATGGGGAAATTTTCACTTCAGAAAATAAAATAGATTAATGGATGGAGAGATAATAGGATAGATATGTGATAAAGTAAATATAATAACATTTTAATGATAGAATTAAGGTGGTAAGTATATTAGTTTTCACTTCAAAACTTTTCAGCTTTTCTATGTTTGAGGACTTTTATAATAAAACTAGAGGCCCAATGCATGAAATTTGTGCATGGGGGGGGGGGGGGAAGAGGAGGAGGAAGGGGTCCCCTCAGCCTAGCCTGCACTCTCTCCAATCCAGGACCCCTCAGAGAGTATCTGACTGCTTGTTTAGGCCCTGGGAATAAACCAGCAGTCAGACATCCCTCTCACAATCCTAGACTGCTGGCTTCTAATTGCTCACCTGCCTGCCTGCCTGGTTGCCCCTAACTGCCCCTGCCTCCACTGTCACCTGGTCACCCCTAACTTCCCCTCCTTCCCTCGCTGGCCTGGTCATCCCCAACTGCTCCCCCCTACTGACCTGGTCACCCCCAACTGCCCCTCCTGCTGGCATGGTTGCCCCTCACAGCCCCCCTGCTGGCCTGGTCTCCCCACTCAGCCTGCTGTTCAGTCATTTGGTCATCCCTCACTAACCTCCCTGCTGGCCTGGTAGCCCCACACAGCCTGCTTGTTCAGTTGTTTGGTTGTCCCTCACTAACCCCCTTGCCAGCCTTGTCATAGGCAGCCATCTTGGGAGGGCATGAGGGTTAATTTGCATATTACCTCTTTATTATATAAGATGTTGGAAAAGTATTTATGAAGCATCTAATGTGTCAGGCATTAAATGAGATGATAGAAATTGATAATGAACATTATAGACAATATTTCTCTCTTAGTCCATTTGGGCTGCTATAACAAAAATACCACAGACTGGGTGGCTTACCAACAAACATTTATTTCTCACAGTTCTGGATGCTGGAGTCCAGGAAGAGGGCTCCTGGGGATTCAGTGTTTGGTGAGGTTCTGCTTCCTGGATCATGCATGGTCTCCTTCTCATTGTTTTCCCTCATAGTGCAAGAGAGAAAGGAACTTTCTGGGGTTTCTTTTAAAAGGGCACTAACCCCATTTGTGGGGTTTCCACCCTAATCACCTAATCACTTCCCAAGGACTTTTCTTCCTAATGCCATCATTAGGGGGTTAGGATCTCAACATATTAATTTTTGAGAGAACACAGACTTTTAGCCCATACAGTACCAATCCTCATGAAGCTGGCATTTTGAAGTTATTCATTAGCTGTTGTGGTTTCCAGGGAGGCACCCCATGGGCACATTCACTTCTGAGTTGATCAGACTTAGCCCGACCTTCATGTGTACCATGCATTTCACGTTTACCTACTCAATGCTCCAGTTACACCTTTCACATTTAGCTGCTCAATGAACACAGGCCCGTTGGCTTTCTACCTCCACTTGGATGATGAATGCCACAACAGCCCCTAGTTGTGCAGAGATAAATCATTCTAAGACCAAGTGGTAAGCCACAGAAATAGCAGCAATTTATATATACCCCAGGAGTCCCTTGCGAGAAATCCTTCACTACTTATGATGTATAGTGATGAAAGTTAAAAGCAAGAATGGGAGTGGCAGCTTTATTTTATTACCATGGGCACACTACAAAAGAAACCCAAATGGAAATGCTCATTGGAAAGCAGATTAGATTGGAAACCCCCATGACACAATGTTTGTCATGGAAAAAATAGGCATTCACATAAAGCTGCAGCAATATTTTTAATACTGGCCGAGCATTTCTGAATTGAAACAAAGGGATTTTTTCAATACTCTTAAGTGACTTTTAGGCTTATGATCCAAATCCCAATGAGCAAAATGTTGTATTATGTCAAGTCACAATTATGGAAAACAAATAATTCTGCCAGTGGTTACATTTAGGGGATTTGGGAAACTTGGCTTGGGATGGGAAAATAAATCTTTGTGTCATGCAGTAGAAAGAGTTTCTCTATGATATCATAACCTATGTGGTTGAATTCTGATTTTTATTAAGCAAACTTAAGCAAATTTCTCGGCCTTTTTAGATCTCAGTGTTTTTTTTTTTTTTTTTTTTTTGTTTGTTTTGTTTTGTTTTTTATCTGTAAAATGGTATAAAACTATCCCTTCAAACTGTCCTAAGAATTTTTTTTCTTTTTTATTAATCCTCAGCTGAGAATATTTTCCATTGATTTTTAGAGAGTGGAAGTGATGGTGAGAGACAGAGAGAGAAACATCAATGTGAGAGAGACATTAATTGGCTGCCTCCTGCAGGCACCCCAACCAGGGCTGGAGATTGAGCCTGCAACCGAGGACTCTGCCCTTTGCTGCAGGCCAGCCTGTCTATTTTTCTTATTATAAACAAAAATGGAAACAGCTTATGCTGTGGAAAGATCAAAATTGCCAACAGGAAACTTGTCTCCTTTGTAAAACAGTTTGTGAAATAAAATGGGTAGTGTTTTCTCCCCCTCAGGCCAATCCAGTATAGTGGTATGTGATGAAGCCTATTGTAACCTGGGAGATCTCTCTCTCTCTCTCTCTCTCTCTCTCTCTAATTGTAATTGAACATCTACCATAGTCTACATATTTGCCAGGGGCTAAGCATATAATGGTTGAATAATGGTTCTTGCCCTCAATGAATTTATAGGCTTGCAAGGTAGCTAGATAGTAAGCAGGTAATTACACGAGTATTTACATGGTTATATATATATATATATATATATATATATATATATATATATATATATATATATTACTTTTTAAAAATTAAATACATGGTTATATTGCAGTAAATTTAAGAAGAGTTTCAAGGTGCAATGAAACTGCATGTGTGTGTGTGTGTGTGTGTGTGTGTGTGCATATTTGTGTACGTGTATGTGTGTGATAAGTCTGGAAATCTCCCTTGAGGAGTAAGAGAATCTACCTTAATCTGACCTTGCTTACCCATGTTTCCCCGAAAATAAGACATCCCCTGAAAATAAGACCTAGCGCAACTTTGGGAGAAAAAATTCATATAAGACACTGTCTTATTTTCGGGGAAACAGGGTACTTACTTTTTCCACCCCTATATCCCACTCACTCCCTATGAATCCAGACTCTGTCTTTCTCTGTTCCTTGAACACTGAAGCTATTACTGACTTTGGCCTTTGCACATTCTGTCCTCTGTCTGCCTCCCCCTCCCAGATCTTTCATGGCGGCTTGCTCTCCCAAAAGCCTAGCAAGGATTCTCTTGCCCACCCTACGTGAGAACATCCCTCTGTCACTCCCTTCAGCTTCCTTGACCCAGGTGATGTCAAGGTTACCACACACAGGCCACAGTTTGAGTAGCAAGAGTCTAAGGAATTTCCTCTGTTGGATCAGAAGAGGAGAAACTATGAGGTTGGTATTTCCGCAATGGTGATTTCAAGGAATGACATTAGGCACTCACGCTGTGGGTTCTGTGGGAAATAGCTCTGTCAGTCTCCCATTGAGGACAAAGAAACATCCGTACACTTGGGCCAAATGCTGAGCCAGGAGCCTTCCTTGGACCATTTCACTGAATCCTTAGACCATGTCTCATTCACAGAGGAAATCCTAAAGCTTGGAGAGTTTTAGGAATTTGCTTGTGATCTCACAGCAAGGAAGTGCTGAGCATGGATATGGTTTCTGATTTGTTTGATGCTAGAACCTCTCTCTTTCTACCATAGCCCACAGTTTCCTTTGAGGTAGTGTTTTAATGCTGCCTTTTCTCATATAAGTCAAATTGATAAAAGATGATATTCTGGGACACAAACAATAGAAATCTAGATAGCCCTAACCATTTGGCTCAATGCATAAAGCATCAGCCTGTGGACTGAAGGGTCCCATGTTTGATTTCAGTCAAGGGCATGTATCTTGGTTGTGGGCACATCCCCATTGGGAGTGTACAGGAGGCAGCTGATCGATGTTTCCCTCTCATTGATGTTTCTAACTCTCTATCCATCTCCCTTCCTCTCTGTAAAAAATCAATAAAATATATTTAAAAAAATCTTAATAGCATCTCTCTGCAGTTTACCAAGCACTTTTCCATTTATGGCCTCATCATCAGGATAGAAAGTGTGAGGTTGGTATTTCTGCCAATGGTTGCTGTGATTTCAAGGAATGACATTGGGCTGGGCCAATGGGATGGGGTTCCCATTCAAATCTCACTTGGTGCTTTGAGGAAGTTACTAACCCATCCAGTCTCCAATTCCTCGCCTTTAACATGGAATTGCCAATACCTATCCAAGATATGCAAATATAAAATGGAAATGCAGGACTATCATCAAGCATAGAGTAAGCTCCACATGGGTATTGATTTCCATGAACTCTATAGTTAATGCTTATCATTACAGTTAATGATTATCATCAATTCTATAGTCCTTAGCAGAATCTCCTCATCAATGCATTGGAATGGGAGGACCCCAGGGCTGTGGGTGGATGGAAGGTGAGTCAGTCATAGCCACGGACATCTGGACCTCACACACCAAGTGGTAGGATCTCTCAGTTCTCACTTCCCCTTGGTTTCAAGGTGCCAGTCCTTGGGATGAGGTGGTCACACAAATGAATTGTGATGCTCTTGTGTAACTTCGGTAAGACTCCGATCACTTCTGGCCCACTAGGTACTACCACAATCTGTCTACCTCAACTCTGCAGCAAAAGGGCAATTCCTTCTCATCTTTCTCGTCTGCATCAGAGGCACCCAGGGACTAACCTGACATGATCTCAGGAGAAGCAGGGATGATTTATACAGACATCGGTGACATAACTGTCTCCATGACCCGGCATGTCTCACAACTCTTTTCATTTGTCAAACAAATTAATCTGGATGTGTCACTTAAACACAACAGCAGTGCTCACTCATAGAGCGGAGGATGGGCAGGATGGGGGAGATGTCCATTCTCCAGGCTGGAAGAGGGATCCTTGCCAAGTTTCACTCCATGCCTGACTTTCTCAGTCTTTTATTGTTTTTTTGATTGTTAGAGGATGGGCATTATTTTGTCTCCCTTTAAAATGTGGAAGCCTGGAATTGGGACATCCATTGCTGAAAAAAAAATCACAGACGATATAAAAATCATAGAGGATATTAAAAATAAGTAAACATTTCTGTGCTTTTCCTAACTTTTAGTTACCAATTGGTTCATACAAGTTTATCTCATTTAGTTTAAAAAGAGAATTCTCATTCTATAGCACAATTGAAAATGGAAGATGACTTATTAATATTTTATTTGGTCTGTGTCGAGTGGTTTTTAATTTTGTCTTGTTTCTTTTCTCTTACTTAAAAAATAGAGAACAGTAACACTGTGCATGAGTTCTTCAACCAAAATAAACCAGTTCATAATATTTTATCATATGTAATATTTTTATAAATGAAGTTTAAATGTTTAATTATTTTCTAATATTCTAAAACATAAGGCTTTTTAACATAAAATATGGAGTTCCGGATTGAAAAGGCTGGCAAAAACTGGGCTTGCATTCATGTGTGGTAACATTCACCTGGAACTGAGCAAAATGTTCCATTCAAAATATTTTTAAGATATATTTTATTGATTTTTCACAGAGAGGAAGGGAGAGGGATAGAGAGCTAGAAACATCGATGAGAGAGAAACATCAATCAGCTGCCTCCTGCACACCCCCCACTGAGGATGTGCCCGCAACCAATGTACATGCCCTTGACGGAATCAAACCTGGGACCCTTCAGTCCACAGACCGACGCTCTATCCACTGAGCTGAACAGGTTTTGGCCCATTCAAAAGATTTTAATCTTCCAGTTTGCCACAGTCTCCGTCACTCCCTGTTGCCTATTACAGGCAGCTTGACTATCTGCTTGACCCTTGCAGGTAGATGGGTCTCTGACTCATTTTTTTCTGTGATCTTCTTTCCCTCTCTTCCCCTCCAGGTTGGGTCCCTTGGTCTCTTAATTTCGCTGATCTGCTCCCACTTCTTTGTCTCAACTTTTTACCAAGATGTCAATTTTAAAGTCCCACTTATTTATTTATTTATTTATTTAGCCTAGCTTGGCTTGGGGATGGGTGGAAATTGGAGATTCTTTAAGTGCTGTGTTAGAGAGAAGGTGAAAGAGAGGATCTCTCCAGCTCAGCTCCAGTAAGCAACTTTAAGACAAAGCTTTTTCCTGGTAATGACTAACCACCCCTTAACATAGTTCCACTTTAGCATAACTCTAACCAAGTCTCTGTCTTTTCTCCACCTTTCCCAATCCGCACCTTCTTAACTTACTAGTAGTTCGAAGAAGACCAGGATCTCAGAACAACAGTGGGTAGAAACTCATTTACTGGGAGTGGAATGGGAAGGGGGAAATTTTCATCAGTTCACAGTATAAACTTTGGAAAATATAAGAAATATTACAAAGTAACATAAATTATTCTTAAACAGCACAAAACATTGGGCACTCCAGTATATTTCTTCCAGCATGTTTTAATTTCTTTCCTCTACATACTTCAGACTAAAAAAAAATACAGTTTTGCATTTTCATTATTTTGCTTGTCATTGTTGAATAAGTATTTCCCGGCGATATTAAAAATGCTCATAAACATCACTTTAATGATTGCACAACAGTCCATCACATTGATGTGCCTTCATTTATTTAACTGGTGCCATATTACTGGACACTTGCGTTGTTTCCTGTTCTCTATATTGTAGATAATAGTGCACAACAACCTGTCTGTGCCTCAGAATATTCCCTTATAATCATTCCTATCAGGGAGGATTTTGGGGTTGAAAGGGTTGGACATTGTTACGGTTCTTGTTAGCTTTGCCAAAGTGAAGCTCACATGTTGGTCTTTGTGGGGAGTGTCTTAGTTGTAAAGACATTGGGATGCTTTGGTGCAATTCTCCAAGGGTCTGGAATTGCAAGAGTGAAGAAGAGGGGCATGGCATTAGGATAACGGATGTTTGAACATTGCTTAAGTGAAAAGTGCAGCCAGGTTCCAGGGTCATCCACAGAAGCGCATTTCATTCCTGGCTCAATGATTTCCTGAAACTGGTTTCTTGTCAATTTCCTCTGCTGCAGCAGTGTTAGCCAAAGAGGACACGTCAGATCATTTTTCAAGTCATTTTACTTTTTTTTTTTTTGGCTCGAATCTTAACATAAAAGTTCTTTCTCCCTCCCTCTTTCCCTCCCTCCTTCCATTCTTCTTCCTTTCTCTTCTATGTCTGCTTCCAGGAATGACCATGTGTTGAATGCCTACAATGGGCCAGGCATTGTGTGTGGCACTTTGCATCACTATTCATTCAACCCTCTCCACCAGGCAGTCATCACCATCCCTTTTTTATTAATCCTCACTGGAGGATATTTTCTTTAGAGAGAGTGGAAGGGAAGGGGAAACATGGAAGTGAGAGACACATTGACTGGTTGCCTCGGGCATGTGCCCTGACCAGGGGAGGGGGCGGGGGGAGGAGGGGAAGCTGGGATCAAACCAGCAACCCGGGTATGTGCCCTTGACCAGAATTGAACCTGCGACCCTTCAGTCCATGGGCCAACGCTCTAACCATTGAGCAAAATCAGCTAGGGCAATCACCATTCTATTTTCAGTAGAGCTGGGAAGAGCTGGGAAGTTGAAGCTTAGAGAGAACTATCCAGCGAGCCGAACACTCCTGGCAAGTAAGCCACAGAACTGGATTACATTTTTGTCTCAAACCCATGCTGGTCCACCAAGCCTACCAATAAGGCAACTCGCTGACTCATTCTGCATTGGGTTAACTGGTGGGGGGCTGCCCCTTGTCTCGGTGCCTGGTCTATCAGTGATGCTGTTACCCATGGGCCTGCCAGAGGGGATCCCATCTGATCTCCTGGAGAATAGAGGCTGGGCATTATCATTTCTATATTCTCATTACCCAGCACAGAATAGGATATCTATATATATCTCCTGCTGAAGTACCTCAAAGTCTCACTCATATGCCTTTTTGAGACTCTTGGTATTTTGTCTCCATAAAGTCTAAAGCTCCTTGCTCATCAAGGTGCACGGCAGCTTCTGGAAGTTTTCAATCCTTTGTCTCCAACACTGGGAAGATTAAAGACCCATACCTAGTGTGAGCATAGGAACATGACGATGACAACTATAAGGTTCTCCCTCCTCCCAACTGGTGGGTGGAGTTATGACATTACTGGCATCTGCCACAGAGACATCTCCAAGACATTGAGCCATCAATCAGCGCCTGGCAAAGTGTCCTGGAGCCCACCCCTTCCTGTTCTGCCCTGGGTTCAACCCTCTCCTGTTCCTCCCCTTAAAAAAACCCCCAGACCAGCCACGTGCTGCTGATCCTCCATGTCCAGGCGGCAGCCCGGCTGGGTCCATCCCCCCTCCCAACTCCTTCAATTCTGATTTCTCTACCTCCCTAATTAGTCCCGCTCATTACTGGGGAATAAACTTTACTTTAAAACTCCTTGGTGGTCAGTTTCCTGCGCCTCAAACCTTACAATAACCACATCTCAGTTCTCATGCATTACAGTATCCACTTTCCCTTAAAAACAAAAGGCTGCGGAGTGGGTTGGCATTTGCAAACACACACAAAAGCGCCCTCTTCAGGGAGTGTGCAGCAGTCCGTGGTGGGTGAAGGGATTTTACAAGTGCTTTTCATTTTCCTCTTAGTCTCCCTGCTTGGGAAGGGCAGACTCTGAAAGAAAGACTGCAGAGCTAATGGGATCCGGTAGGTCACACCTGTGCCTGATAAATGTCGTTGAAATTGAGTGAGTCCAGGTTTAGATCTAGGCTTTGTCACTTCCCAGGGATGTCTCCCTTGGAAAATTTCCAAGTTTTTTGAGCCTCAGTTTCCTCATCTCTAAAATGCGGATAATAATTCATATCTTGAATTATTGCAATAAGGATTTTATATAATGAAGGCAATTTATTTAGCAGAGGGTTTGGCATTAACTATAGATATTCTTTCTATCTACCTACCTATTATCTATCTATCTATCTATCTATCTATCTATCTATCACCTACCTACCTACCTATCTATCTTTGTGTCTATTTTTTCTTGGCTAGGTTTCCCCTCCAGTATTTTCTCTCTACTTAGTGGAATTTTCTGAAGAGGGAGAGACATTATCTGTCTTTATGTGTTAAAACCACACATACTTTCCTCATGCCATTCCTCCTGCTGACCCATTCTTATATAATGTAGAGACAGATGACAAATAAACAATAGTTAGCTAATATAATATGAGCTTATGATGTTATGGAACAAAAACCAAGGTGAAGGGATAAAGGATACGAGGGTATATTTTAGGTAGCGTGGCCAGGGAAGGCTTCTCAGAGGAGCTGGCATCTGAGCAAAGGCTTGTATGCAATGAGGGAGTGAGTAATGCAGATGTTTGCCTCAATTGTGTCCCATGCTGAGGGGACAGTAAGTACAGAGATGCTGAGGCAGATGTGGAGTTGGCGGTTTCCAGAAATATCCAGGAGGTAAAGGAGGCTGAAGCAAAGTGAGTAACACAAGATGCTGTAGGAAAGGAAGGCAGGGGCCACCTCAGTTAGAACCTTGTAGGAGGTGGTAGGGACTTAATCTGAATGTGAGACTGAGCCAGTAGAGGGCTTTGGACAGGGAGGGATGTGGTTGGACTCTCTGTACAAACAGCACACGAGCTGCTGAGTGGATGGAGGGAGCCATGTGGAAACACGGAGGCCAAACTGAGGCTCTGACAATGGTCCAGGCATAAGACAATGGTGGCTCGCATGTTGATAGTAAGAAATGGTCAGGTTGCGCATATGGTTTGTGTTGCTTTGTGTGAGTGTGTGTGTGTGTGTGTGTGTGTATGTGAGTCTTATGCAGTGGTTTGCTGATGCTGCTATAGCTAGTGCTGGAGTGTGTGTGTGTGTGTGTGTGTGTGTGTGTGTGTGTGTGTGAAAGGGTGAAATAAATGTGGCTAGACTCAGAATCATATCACAGGAGAAGCTAGGGACAGTTCAGCAAGAGCTAGATTCATCTAGTTCGATTTCACATTCATGAATCAAAAAAAAGAAAAAAAAGAAAAAAAGAAATTCATCAAACCGTGTCTTCCCAAAATGCAATATAAATTCAGCAAATGGATAAGTGGATGCTACTTCTGTCCCTATTCAACACAAGAACAATTACAGCTAAACACCTTGGAGAAAGCATCCAGTCTCCAAATTTGCTAATTCCATTTTGAAAATAGCTCTAACGCCTTTACTTGCTCATGGCGGGGATAATTAACACTAATGAAGTGAATGAAGGGCTGTGCCTCAGAGGCAGGCAGGGAATCAGACCAGGTTACCGATGCGCTGGCTCCTTTGAAGGGAATTGTTGAGCTACCCTTCTTCATTTGTATTCATGACGATAAGGAGCCATTTTCATGAGGCTGGTAAACATTTCAGAGGAGCCATCACATATTACGTTTTAGAATTTAGAATTCTTCGTTCTATTTAAAGAGCTCTCGGATTTTCCCTGCTGGTCACAAATGACTAAGCATGAGCCATTATACGTCTTCTATTCTTATTCTGAATAGTGACTTTAGGAGATGAGAAGCTAGAGAAGGAGGGATGAGCGGAAGAGAGGAAGAAAGGAACTAATTTATGTCTTTATGGAATAAATATTTATTGAGCACTCATGCCATAGGCCCTATTTCATGCCAGGTTGTATCCAAGATACCGAGGAAACATAAACAAAGTAGACAGGGTCTCTCTTCTCATTCACTGTCATTCTAGTTAGGAACAAAAAACAGGAAAAATATGAGTTGGTGATAACTATATGCAAGAATATAAGTAGGAAGTGGGTCAAGGGGAGCTGTGTTGTCAGGGAAGGTTATGACTTTGTGTCTGAACTTCAATGAGAGGAAGGAAACAGATACCAAATAACCAAAGGGAGAGCATCTGATTCTAAAGGAAAGGTGAATGCAAAGACCCTGTGGAGCGAAGGGACACAGGTGTGTGAGCAAGGAGGCCATGTGGCCAGTTCAGTGAGTGAGCACAGGAGTGGATAGGATGAGGCCGGGTTTGGAAGGGGAAGGAGTTTGGGTTTTATTATAGAGATGAAGGGAGACTGTTAGAATCTTTCTGATGGGGGAATAACAAGATCTGTTTTGTTTTCAAAAGTTCCTTTCGAGATTGTGTGGAGAATAGACTGTGGAGGGGCAAGAGTGAAGCAGAAAAACAGCAAGGAGATTGTATCAGTTGCCCTGTTGAGAGATGAAGGTGGTGGAGGAGATAGAGAGAAGTGAGGAGTCAGTCACTGGCTTGAGGTGAAGTTGCCATGGAACAAACCTGAGTATCTGTCCATGGATGAATGGATAAAGAAGATATCCATGGGTATCCTCTAATTCTCTCTCTCTCTCTCTCTCTCTCTCTCTCTCTCTCTCTCTCTCTCTCTCTCACACACACACACACACACACAACTATTATTTAGACATGAGAAAGAAGGAAATCCTGACACTTCTGACAACATGGATGGATCTTGAGGACATTGTGCTAAGTGAGATAAGTCACACACAAAAAGACAAATACTGTGTGATCCCACTTATATGTGAAATCTAAAAAAGCTGAATGAGTAAAACAGAGAGTAGATGGGTGGCTGCCAGGGGCTGGGGGTGGGAGAACAGAAGAGATGTTTAAGGGCATGAACTTGCAATCAGTAGCTAAGCAAGTCCTGGAGACCTAATGTATAGCAAAGTAATTACAGACAACAATACTCTATTATAATCATCAAACTTGCTAAGAAACTACATCTTAATTATTCCTACCATAAAAAGAAATTATAATTATATGATGCAATAGAGGTGTTAGCTAACACTACAATGTCAATCATATTGCGGTAAGTGAATATATCAAATCAACATGTTGTGCACCTTAAACTTACACAATGTTATATGTCATATATAATTCAATAAAAAAGGTGGAGTTGCCATGTTTTACTGATGAGAAAAAGAAAAATCAAGTTGGTGTGTAAGTTTTTGGTCATGAGAGTTGCAGGTGCCATGTATGATGCTGGGGACAGCAGGGAGAAGAGCACATGGAGGTGAGGGGGGATGAGGGATTGAATTCCTCAGTGTGGGTTTGACTGTCTTAAAACTGAGATGCCAAGTACACATTCAAGTGGAAAAGTTGAAACAGAGAATGATGAGTCAGATTAGTAGAGACTAAGGGAACAGAGAAGAAGGAAGATAACGAGGTGAAGGTGAAGATGCTAACTTCTCCAATATTTTTCCTGTGGCACTTGGTACATTTACCCCCTGTCTTAATGCTGTAGGGCCCAGGGTAGAGATTTACACTGTCCCCTTAAATGAGTGTCTTTATTCTCCTAAAAAGACCCTCTATTTTCTTTCAATTGAACTCTAGTCTGAAGGATAGCTATCGTACCCTCAAATCTGAGCTCAAATCCGAAGATTGCCACTTCTTAGATGTGGAATATTGGATAAGTAATACAACCTGTCTGAGCCTCAGTTTCCTCATCTATAAAATGGGAATCATAAGACCTACCTCCTAGGGTTATTGAGATGACAAAAGCTAGCTTTTATTGAGCATTTATTACCCTATATCTATTATTTCATTTGACCCTCAACACAGCCCTACAGGGTAATGATATTGTTGCCCCCACTCTGCAGATGAGGAAGCCAAGGCTCAGAGAAGTTACATGATTGTTCCTTTTTGCACAGCACCTGACACATAGAAAGGGCTCCAAAAGAGAGAGCTGCTTGGTTTTCATTGCTGTTGTGTCAGATTGTAAAGTCCATTTATCAGTTTGCTTTCCCATTTGAAAGCAAACTTAAGGGCAGGGGTTGTGACTTATTCAAGGCTGTGTCACCTGTGCCATGCATAGAGCGTGACACTCACCAGATGTACAGTAGATGTGGCTTACATGGAAAATGTGACAGCAGGGTACCCAACCGGAGTTTCTATATCAATGAGCAATGCTTCCGATGAAGTGGACATCCTCTGTGTTTGAGACAAGAATAATAAGATTACAGTCTACCAGAAGGGAGGTGGACAATAGAACAGATATCTCGGCAAGTTCTTCCACCCCAAGTGTGTCTCTTCAAAACAGGAATTAAAACAATAAGTTGTATTTGGCAGAGCCAAGTGCCCACATAAGTTCTAAACATAGCATAAGGGAGGGAAAGATTCCACGAGGCAGAACCGGAGGCTTCTAATTCATTCTGCTTCCTGCATGCGAGACAGTGAGTGTGTCATGGGCAGGACAATTAAATTGAAATATGGCCCAGCTAAGCATAAGAGCTATTCTTAATGGGAAGGTCAAGAAACCCAACGGCAAACTTTTCAGGGAGGTAGGCGGAATGAGGTCCTTGAGGTGAGGTCTAATTATCTTGGCCGCGCCAGTTTCAGAGCTGGAGGCTGGCCTAAAAAAACCCCAAACCTGGTGAGATGGTTACTTAATAATAAGGGAAATAATCAGCGGAGGATTATATTAGCTTTGCAATCAGCATATGCTCCTTAGATTGCACATCCTTTCAGAAAAAGATTATGGATTGTGTCTGTCTGCAGCCCTTGCTGTGTAATGTGAATGCCCAGGAGGATTGTGCTAGTTGTGGGGATCTGTGGGCAAGGGGAGGGCGGAGCTTTGGCTGCCTCCTTTTCCCTCCAGCACTTCGGAAGGGAAGCTGATTGTCCTGAGGCAGAAAGGAGAGTTTGGAAATGCCAGGAGCAGGGCATCACTTTTAACAACATATCCTGGTACTTAGAGATGTGGAAGCACAGAGCAGTGCAGGGAGGGGGTGGGGAACATAAAGCTCTAACATTGCATCTGCTCCTGAGAATGAAAGGGCAAAATGTCCCCGAGGGCACCCCAGGGGAATCCCAGCCACTTCCTGTGCTATTAATCTCAAACTCCTAGGTTTGCCTCTTGCCTCTCCTCCTCTATTCCAGTGAACCCCTGCGGGATGAATGTGGGAGTGCGAGAATGGAGGCCATCTCAGAGGATTTCTTGGGGGAACCCCAAATCCACTTGCCTGGACTCTAAACTTCTATTGCCGCCTCTTTCCTCTCTCTCCCATCGCATACCATCAATACCACTTAGAACTATTTTATGATATGATAGACTTTTAGAGTAAATAAGGGGTTTTAGAATCTGGTTCAAGTTCCCATCTACCACCTGAACTTGAGGAACTTGAAATGGATGTTCATTACTTCTAGGGAAATATTCTAAATTAAGGATTCCGTTTGCTTTCTAGGGGACATTTGGCAACATCTGGAGACATTTTCGGTTGTCATGACTTGGGGAGGAATTCTGCTGTCATCCAGCAGTTAGAGACCAGGGGTGCCATTAAACACTTCAGGACACTCCCCTACAAAGAACTGTCTGGCCCAAATGTCAGTAGCGCCAAGGTTAGAAACCCTCCTTATAAGGAGAAAGTTCACCACCAATCCCAGAACCATCACTGTCCCCTCTACTCTCAGGTTACTCTGATTAGTGAAAGAAAGGCACCTGCATAAGAGGCAGGTGGGCTTTGGTACAAAATTACTTGGAGAAAATAAAGAGTACTCAATTCTGGGTATTGGCAATGGGATTTTAAAAATGCCTACCAGTGCCCCTGGCTCAATGGATAAAGTATCAGCCTGCAGACCGAAGGGTTCCAGGTTTGATTCCAGCCCAGGACACATGCCCCGATTGTGGGCTCAATCCCCAGTAGGGGGCGTGTAGGAGGCAGCCAATCAATGGTTCTCTCTCTCATTACTGATGTTTCTGTTACGCCCAGACTTCGTGATCCCCAAGGACCACCAGGGAGCCGAGTCTGATGCAATAAACAAAAGAGCCTTCTCCATGCTAGCATGGGCTCCTCCCACTCACGCCGGCAGCATGGCGGAAGAGCGAGCGAATTTCGCCATCCAGGGGTTTTACTCCGGTCGGTGGTGATGTCACTGCCTCGGCTAACCCTGATTGGTTGGGTGAGGGCTAGTGATAACTCCGCCCTGCGGGGCAGAGTCGGGAGCTCATCCTCGCCCTGCCCTGCCCTCTCATTTTCTATCTCTCCCTCTCCCTTCCTCTCTGAATCAATAAAAATATATTTAAAAAATAATAATCCTATATAACAAAACCCTAATATGGAAATCTATTGAACACAGAATGACCAGTGTCTATGACACGCACTGACCACCAGGGGGTAGATGCTCAATGTAGGAGCTATCTCCTGGTGGTCAGTGTGCTCCCACAGGGGGAGTGCTGCTCAGCCAGAAGCCAGGCTCATGGCTGGCAAGTGCAGTGGCAATGGTGGGAGCCTCTCTTGCCTGTGTGGCAGCACTAAGGACCCCTTGGGGGATGTCCACTGAGGAGTCTAGTACTGTGAGAGGGCACAGGCCGGGCTGAGGGACTACCCTCTGCCCAGTGCACAAATGTCGTGCACTGGGCCTCTAGTAAAACAAATAAAAAAGAAATGCCTACCAGTGATACAATAGGCTGGAACAAGTTCACCCAAAGCTATTTCCAAAGCCAGTATACAAATTACCTGGGATCTGTGGGAACACAATTGGTTCTAAGAACTGGAAACCAATATCTAAAATCTGATGTGCAGTAGATATTTGAATAAAAAAAGCAGACACACAAAAATGCAGCCTTTCCTAAGGATGCACAATAACATGAATACAAAATGACACACATATCATTGAGAATCAGGATATGCAGGGGTGGGGGGAATGGGTGGGAGGGCTAATGAACAGGAGATGGCAAATGGAAATGAGTTGTGCAGTAGTCATGAATGCTGATTTATTATATGTTAAACATCTCTGACATTCTTTCATACTCTCTCTCAGACACTGTTGTGTTTTGGTGAGTGTAAACATTTATTAGTAGCAGGATAAGATTTCCCCCTCTATTCTTGATGGGGAGGCCATCTTTGGAAAGACAGAATAAAAAGATTGAGGTTTCATTAGCATAATAGTGACAACTACATTTTGCTGAGGAAGAAAGTCAGTAGTAACAAGAGAAAGGTGTGTTCTGAAAAATAGTATTATTATTTTTTTCTTAAAAAGAAGGGGTACTTTGCTTATAGATCAAATGCTCTCCAAACTCTTTTGATTGTGCACCCATTAGAATTTTGGAGCATTCTACAATCTATACATTTATTTATAAATTGCAAACATGTATTTTTGTATTAATATATTATGCACCTTATAAAGCAGGTACAGAGCAAGAAATTAAAAATAAAATTATAGGTAAATATTTTCTTTATGAATTGTTCTGCTCAATACTAGTAAGTTGTCCTGCCAAACCTCAAACACTAGCATGGATGCTCACCTCTGGATCAAAACAGTTAACATGTATTGAACTTACCGCGTGTTAGGCATTGTTCTCAGACTTTATGTATATTAGCTCAGTTAACACTCATAATAACTCTAAGAGGCAGAGACAAAAGTCATTCCTACTTCACAGATAAAGAAATAGAGGCACAGAGAGGTTCAGCAACTTTTAAAAGGTCACACAACTAAAAAGTGGAAGACAAATGATTCAAGCTCTCATCTGCTCTCACCAGAGGAACGTGAAAGGCTTGAAGCCTCTTCCTATGTCAGTGGAAGGAACCAGGCTGATGTTCAGAACCTGAGGAATTAAGGAGTTCCTTCATGACAGAGTAAGAACCTGAGAGAAGAATAGTAACAACTAAGGGTATAAGGTTAAGGGGAAGAAAGGTGGAGGCTCGAAAAGACTACCAGAAGATCCCAGAGGCAGAGTTAAAGGCTTTATTTTTTCATTACTTTTTCTAAAATTTAACTATTAGTATATAAAAACATGATGGATTTTTATACATGGATTGTGTATCCTGCAACTTTACTATATTTTCTTATTGTTCCTGATACTTTTTTTGGTGGAACCTTTAGAGTTTTCTATATAAAGAATCATGTCATCTGCAGAAAGTGACCATTTTACTTCTTTTAAAAAAATGTTTATATTCGACTTCAGAGAGAGGAAGGGAGAGGGAGAGAGAGAAACATCAATGAGAGAGAAATATCCATCAGCTGTCTCCTGCACACCCCCTATTGGGGATTGAGCCCCCCAAACTCAGGCATGTACCTTTACTGGGAATTGAACCATGACCTCCTGGTGCTTGGGTCAATGCTCAAACACTGAGCCACACTGTCCAGGCCATTTTACTTATTTATTTCCAATTTTGATATCTTTTATTTCTTTCTCTTGCCTGATGCTCTGGCTAGGACTGCCAGTATTATCTTATATAATAAAAGCATAATATGCACATCGACTAAATGGCTGAACAGTGGAATGACCATCCAGATGATCAACTGGGACCACACTATGACATCCACTGGTGCCAGGCCAGCCAAGGTGGGTGCAGTGCCATTTGTTGGGGGCACAGCCATAGAGAAAATAACAAAGCTGGCAGTGTCACACTCTCTGACATCAAATTATAGTACAAAGTGACAGTAATAAAAACAGCATGGTATTGGCAGAAAAACAGACACACAGACAAATGGAATAGAATTAAGAACATAGAAATGTATATGGAAAATGGAAAATAACATACATTGGATAAAAGAAAGCCTCTTCAATAAATGATGCTGGGAAAATGGAAAAGCCACATGCTAAAGAATGAAAATAGACTGATATTTGTCACCATATCTAAAAATTTACCAAAATGGTTCAATGACCTAATATAAGATCTGGAACAATAAATTATATATTAAAAAAATAGGTAATACTCTATAGTCCTTGGTCTTAGAGAGGACTTTATGAATTTTTCCTCAAAGTCAAGACAAGTAAAAATAAATAAATAAATAAATAAATAAATAAATAAATAAATAAATGAAACTATATAAAACTAAAACTGTTTTGCACAGAAAAAAAAAATCAACGAACAAAAAGGCAAACAACTGAATGGGAGAAGATATTTATAAACAACACACCCAATAAGGGGTTACTATCTCAAATATATAAATATACAACTCTCCCTGGTCAGTGTTGCTTAGTTGGTTGAGCCTTGTCCTGTGTACCGAAAGGTTGCTGGCTTGATTCCCAGTCAGGACACATCAATATTTCTCTTGTTCTCCCTCTCCCTCCTTTTCTCTATAAAAATCAATAGAAATTATTTTTTTAAAACCCTCATACAACTTAACACCAAACAAACAATCCAATTAAAAATGGGCAGAGGACCTAAACAGAGACTTTTTCCAAGAAGACATACAGACAACAGATATGTGAAAAGATGTTCAACTTCATTAGCTATTATGGAATTGCAAATGAAAACTACAATGAAATATCACCTCACACCCATTAGAATGGCTTTCATTGACAAGAAAAGTAATAACAAATGTTGGAGAGGTTGTGAAGAAAAAAGGAACCCTTATTCACTGCTGGTGGGAATGTAAACTAGTACAGTATGAAAAATAGTTTGGAGGTTCCTCAAAAAATTAAGACTAGAGTTACCATATGATTCAGAAGCCCCACTTCTGAATATCTACCCCCAAAATTGAAAACATTTATAAAGATATATGTACCCCTATGTTTTTTGCAGCATTAATCATGATGGCCAAGATATGGAAACAACCAAAGTATCCTTTGGCAGATGATTGAATAAAGAAGATGTGGTACCTATATACAATGGAATACTTACTCAGCTATAAGAAAAGATGAAATACTACCATTTTCAACAGCATGGATAGATATTGATACTATCATGCTAAGCAAAGTAAGTAAGGCAGAAAAAGTCAAGAAACACATGAGTTCACTCACATGTGGCTTATAAAACTGAAAGGAACAAATGAACAAAGACAAAAACTCATGGGCACCGATAACAGTATGGTGGTTACCAGAGAGAAAGAGAGACTGGGGGGGGGGGGAGGGGCAGGAGGTAATAAGGGATGAAGGGGGTCAAATATATGGTGATAGAGGGAGATTTGAATTTGGGTGGTAAACACACAATGCAATAGTCAGATGATGTAGTATAGAATTGATACTCTGACCATTCTTTTTCTCACCTGGTTTTAATGTTCTCTACCACATCCTTACTAACATGGAGAGTGCTAGAGCCAACTGAAAGATACAGGTAGGAACACTATTCTGTATATAAATTCATACTTAAATTTATTTTCCATTACAGTTGATAGTCAATATTATTATATTTGATATGTTAATTTCAGATGTACAGCATAGTCAGACAATTATATATTTTATGAAGTGATTCCTCTGATAATTCTGGTACCCACCTGGCATCATACATAGTTATTATAATATTATTGACTATATTCCCTATGCTGTACTATATCCCCATGACTGTTTCATAAGTACCAATTTGTACTTCTTAATCCCTTCATCTTTCCCACCCAGTATTTAAATCCCTCTCCCATCTTGCAATCCTCCACACATACTTTGTATTCAAACCTTTCCAGCTCTTTCTAGTTCCTTAAGCAGTTGTATAGCTAGAGTGATAACAGGTAGGATCTAGGGCACCATGTGGTATAATCCACTTCTCCTAAATAAGGTGCAGGGAGAGAACAAGATACTTGATTGAGATCATATGATGTAACCAGTGCCTGGATCGCTGTCTGTCAGGCTCTTTGCACGCTAACAGATCAGGTTTGAAAAACATCTCTTAGGTCAAGCATTTTGCAAGGGTGAACTCAGCTCAGGGCCAGTGGAAAGATAAATTTTTATTTTCTCTTAAGCTGTTGGGAAGCTTGATTAAATCAGTGTGGATATAGATACTGGAGGTCCCTATTATGGTCTGAATTGTGTCTCTGCAGAATTCATGTGCTGAGGGCCTAATCCCTGGTACCTTAAAACAGATTTGAAGATGGGGCCTTTGAAGAAATGAGACAATTGGGATGGGCCCTAATCTAATCTGACCGGTGTCCTTATAAGAAGAGAAATTTGGACTCACAGAGAGACATCAGGGATGCACACACAGAGGAAAGACCATGTGAGGACACAGCAGAAGGCAGGCGACTGCAAGCCAAGGAGAGAGGCCTCACCAGAAACCAACTCTGCTGACATCTTGATCTTGAATTTGTAGCTTCCAGGATTATGATAAAATACACTTCTGATGTTTAATCCACACTGACTGCAGTATTTTTTTTTATTATAGTCCCAGCAGACTAATACAGTCTCCTTCCCTTTGCATAGTAATAATAGTAGTAGCTAAACTCTATCTTCAAATAAATTTCCCAGGTAATTTCCATAGAAACTCTATGATGTAAATATAATTATTAGCTTTTTTTTTAACACATGAAGAAGAAACAGGCTGATGGAAGTTAGGATAGAACTGCATCTGTTAAGTTCCAAAGCCATGCTCTTCGTTATTCCTGGGATTGCTGCTGTAATAACTGGGTGAGAATAGCTAGAAGCACTCAGATAGGGAAGTGATGCCCTATGTCACTTCCTGTCTCACAGGAAGTGGTTAGAGCAATGGACAGAAGCTAGAAGTTTGGGCTATCCATCTCATTACTGTCAACTTCTTCTTTTTGACTCTTTAGTCAATTAAAGAACTGTTTTTAGTTTCTACTATACCCCAGCACCAAGCTGTGCACTGGGGCTCCAGCAGTGAACACAATGGCAAGGCCAACCTTGCCCTCATGGAGTTCATGACCTAGGACAGTGGTCGGCAAACTCATTAGACAACAGAGCCAAGTATCAACAGTACAACAATTGGAATTCCTTTTAAGAGCCAAATTTTTTAAACTTAAACTTCTTCTAACACCACTTCTTCAAGACAGACTTGCCCAGGCCGTGTTATTTTGTGGAAGAGCCACACTCAAGGGGACAAAGAGCCGCATGTATCTGGTGAGCCTCAGTTTGCTGACCAATGGCCTAGGAGATGTCAGCCTCTCCCTCTGAATTTGGCAGGTTCTTAAAGATCTTCTCTCCTCTTAACTCGGAAAAGGAAGAGACAGCAGGCCTGCTTCCTTCTGTGTTTCCTTTATTTCCATCTGACAGCCATCCTTCAAGTCTGACAGGGGAAATGGCTGTTCTTATCAGTGATACATTTATGAGTTTTGACTGTGAAATTCCCTAATTAAATCTTTATAGACTTCGATTGGCATCTGAATATGTGTGTTGAGTTACAAATGGGAGTTCGGATGAGTTATCAGTGCACATTCTGCTCTCTTTGGAGAGCTTGCACTTCACGCTGCACGCTGTCACTCTCCCTGCTCAGCAACAGCATTTGCCTTGCAGTGAAAGCATTCACCAGGCATCCTGCATCCCTGGGCCATCTCCTGAGCAATCTGGCCAGGGCTCCCAAACCACCTACCTCAGCACCCCAAAGGTTACTTCTTCTTCTTCTTTTTAGGGATGAAGGTGGGTTATGTTTTTTATTATAAAAGAAAAAGCAATAGCTAAAAATATTAACAAAGGAAAGGAATGCCAGTATTTCACACTCAGAACAGACACCAGAATACAAAATGACCAATGTTTGACCCCAGTCCTGTTTCCTGTCCTCTAAGAGCAGAGATGATAAGGAGACAGTGTTGAAGCAAACAAGCAGTTCTGCAAAACAAAGACTTCAAATCCCTACAAATATGATTAAAGTGTAAACTGAGACCTATACCTATCAAGAACCTGATGTGGCTAAACAAATGCAAAAAAGGTGCTATAGTGTACCTCTGTCCAGAAGAGAGGAAGTGAGAGAGAGGAATGGAGGGAGAGGATAAGGGAGGGAGAGAGAGAGGGGAAGAGAAAGAGAGAGAGAGAGAGAGAGAGAGAGAGAGAGAGAGAGAGAGAGAGAGAGAGAGAGAGATAATAGTTTAAAGGAAGAGACAGAGTGAGATATGAGAGAGTCTAAAAAAGAGTTAAAGAAATATACAGAAAAGGATTGAGATAAATGATACACACACACAGAAAAATGGAGAGAGGAGCAGAGAGCCATACAAAAAGAGGGCTTTTGCATAGCCCTTCATGTAAAGTGAAATTATCTGGAACAGCAATAGCTTGTATTGTGTGATTATCAGGTGCCAAACACTGATAGGCATTGTTTTTTACTTTTTGTTCAGCTCA
Organism: Pipistrellus hanaki; assembly: GCF_964339955.1. NCBI lineage: Eukaryota > Metazoa > Chordata > Mammalia > Chiroptera > Vespertilionidae > Pipistrellus > Pipistrellus hanaki. The sequence goes on along the minus strand of NC_140506.1, from coordinate 84,945,131 downwards.
CATGATCATTCACACTCTAGAAATCCTGACACACACTTAATAGCTTGCAGTGGGACACAGCCAGTCTCTGGAGGTGCAGTTGAATGAATCCAGTGCTTGGATCCCACAGCAAGCACTTCCCTCCACTGGATCTGTGCATGGAGGGAAGTCTGGGAGATGCAGCATGATGTTTCAGAGGCATGTGTGATACACAATGTGAGGGAGAAGGAGGAATGGGAGGGTGGAGGGCATCTCAATTTCTCCCACCTTACAGAGGTCAACCTGTGTTGTACATTGTGCTTGGGCCTTCCTGGTAGCTGGTAGCCCAGGAGCCCTGGGGTAGGGTAGGGGGAGCATTGCTGCCTGGGAACCAAGACTCTTGGCCATTTTATGTGACATGTTACTTATTCCTTACAACAGGCCTATGCCTTTGAAGCATCGTCCTTATTATGTGGATAAGGGAACTGGGGTAGAGGGGTTAATTAACCTAAGTTGAATATGGTAGCTTATAGGCGGTGGAGCTGGGACTATGGCTTGAGCAGCCTGTGTTGTGAGGAGCTCTGGCCGTAGGTCCACACTGAAGCTAAGGACTGGGGCCAGCGCTGAGCGAGCACAGCCTCTGGATGAGCAGCAGCAGCTCTTTCTCGAAGCCCCTGGCCCTTGGCATCCATCATGAGAGCAGGTCAACGAATCTAAATTAATTGGAGTGCAAACACTAGGAAATTCCCAATTCCCTCTCAGGTGCAACTAAGCAAACAGATACCTCCACAGATGTCATCCACCACCATCCTTGATACCAAATAGATTCGGTATTGCTTGACAGTTTCCAGTTTAATTTCTGTTCCTATGACTCCATAGTGCTGGGGTTCTAAGAAGGGCAAGGATTCATGTGTACTTGACATTGATTGGAACCAAAATCCATCAAAAGGTCCCCATCTTTGAGACTCAACATAAGATTTGGCAACACACCAATAAGACCATCATCAGCATCAAGTGCAACAAGAAGAGTGGGTCCCAACCCTAAGCTTCATTAATAGGTAAGAACATACCAGGGAAAAAAGATAAAGCAGAAGGCAAGGGCCTGGGCTGTGGAGTAGGGCAGACCTGTGTTTGAACTTACCGAACTCTGCCACTTATTAGCTGTGCAACCTTTGGCAGTGACTACAATTACTAAGAATGACTAAACTGCTCGGAAAGGCAATCTTGTTTCAGATCTTGTGCTTTTATCCTTGCATGAGACATAGAAGTTACTTGAAACACAGGTTTGCCCCTGTGCCAACAGGTAATTATTTATTCAACTTTGGAGGCAAGGACTACATCAGGCCTATTTTTAAAGGTTGGGAAAATTGGGCAGAATACTCAGCAGGGCTTTCTGGATGAGGCAGAACTTGAACTGTAGTCACCTTCATCATTGACAACAATGTCATCATCTTTATCCTCCTCCTCCTCCTCCTCCTCCTCCTCCTCCTCCTCCTCCTTCTCCTCCTCTTCATCATCCTCATCATCATCATTATTGTTAACGGCATTAACGGCCACCTCATGGATATTAATTATGGGCCAACATGACACTAAAGAATCAACATATTTTTATTTCTCAGAGCTGGAATCTTCTATCCAATGTTATACAAGTGGAGCCTGAAGCTCTAAGACGGAAGGCACCCTGCCCAAGGTCACAGAGCTGGAAAACAGCGAACAGAAAAGCTCAGATCCCCTTGCCTGCAAAGTTCAGGTAGACGTTTATTGTTTTACTCTCTAGCTGAATTTCTGCAATGTTTGTAGGCCCTTTCCTTTGAAACAGAATTGTACTTCACTATTGGCTTTGGTTATAATTTTCATCCTCAGCATGGATGTCTCTCCAATTGGCACCAACTTCCCCGACTTCAGTGTATGTTATTTGTGGTGACAATGTTCCCTCGGTCTCTCTGCCAAGTAGTTAATAGTGTATACATATGCTGAAGTGCACCCGGGATCTCGCTGCTAGGTTTTCCTTTGATAAAGTGACTCTTCCGTTGTTCTGGGAGTACACGTCCCCGAATTATCAGAAGAGCATGTCGATTCAATGAAGCTGCATTTAATTGACAAGAACATACTGCCACTGCTCTATCGAGGAGCATTGCCCTGGTTCCAGTAACAAAGGACCTCAGTGGACAGGTCCCTCTGCATTGCTTAACGAGATGGTTGCGTTTTTCTATAACAAAGCCCAACATGAATCATCTTGAGCAAGAATCAGTATGTTGGGATGATGCGGGGTATCTTAGAGAATCCAAGGGAATGAACAACTAGGCTTCAAAAAAATAAGGAATAAATATTTTTTAAAAATGGTGGGGATCGGCAGCTCCAGGGACTGAAGCAAAAGGAGTTTATGGTTCATTTTTCTGGAATTCTGCAACTAAGTCCCCACAGCTGGGTTAGGTGGGCTTCTCCTCTGGCCCTACCAGCATTTCTTACCCTCAGTCATGTGCTGGAGCCTGGCTTGTGCCAGTTCACAAGAACCAATGATTCAATTTCAGGAATTCTATGAATGAGTTGTGACACCATTGGTAACTTCAAATCAGCCACAGTGGGGATAAGTACACCAAGGGAGTTGGCAAATACTACAAATGAGGGCTTTCTTTCTTTCTTGGAGAGAGGTTTAGCAGCACCTCCCTCTCACAATATTAATTATCCATTATTAATCCATCACATGTGTTAATCATCCAAAGTCATGTTTAAGAATCTGAACTTTGAATCAGACTCTGTGGGTTTGATATCGAGCTGCATCTTAAACAAGTTTCTTAGCCTCTCTGAACCTTAGTTTCATCACCTGTTAGATGAGGATAATAGTTCTACACCAAATAGATTTACATGAGGACTAAGTGAACCAATCCATGGTGCGTGGCCCATGGAAAGTACTCTCTATACAATAGCTGTTTCCCACATTGCTTTGCAATTGTCTATCTATTTGTTTACTATTTTCTGGGACCTCAATGCCCTGCACAGTTTTTAGTAATAGTAAGCACTAAAATTCCTGATTAATGGGTATAGAAAGAAAGGGAGAAGGAAAGGAAGGAAAGAGAATGGGACTATGGGAAATAGGCCCATCTGACTCACCTGTATGTCCTCAGCATCTAGAACTGTGTCTGACACATAGTTGGTGCTCAGTGGATATTTTTTGAATGAATTGGCAGATGCACAAACCTTAAAGCCCCGTCTAGACCACTTTATGTCCTTCTCCTTAATGTCAAGTGGACATCTTCCTCTCATGTATACTAGTATTTCATTCATTATTTAAGTTTCTACCCTTTAAATAACACGAATCAGGTAATTTCCTACCTTTACATAACAATCTTTTAGACATTTGAAATAAGACATCTCTTCATGTTTTTATATCTCTAGGATGAGATTTCCAGAGCCAGTGGAGGCAGGAAAGAAAATCTATCTTTTAGGGTCAGGTTAGTAATGGCATTCTCCTGGCCTCACAGACATGGGCTTCCTAAGTTATATCTCTGGATCCAGAGCTGTCATATATGAACACTTCCATCATCCTTCCATCATCTTCCCCAAGGCCCACCTATGGCCAGGGTGGGTGGGCCTATAGAGATGTCTGATCTCAGCCACCCTCCTTACCTGGGACCAGACATCCCAGCACCCCATCCTCTGTTTCCCAGAATGAAGAACTAAGAAGCATTTCTTGATAAAGCTCTATTGGAATTAATTAATTAAAAACTGGAAAAAATGAGAGTAAGATAGTAAATGTGATGGCTAGTGGGGCAAAAGTTTGTCAGCTCCAAGCCTGTGACAGACAACACCTTTCCCCTCACTGAGTGGACGCTCAAGGGCCCTTTAGAAACCAGAGAGACAGAGCTAGCTTACAGTGTGTGGGGGAAATGTACATCCTTGTCAACTCTTGGAGAGGCCTATGACATCATCAAGGAGAGTGTTTCCAGTCAGGCCAATATGGATGCAGAAGCCCCTGTTCAGACAAACCAGAAGGGGAGAATTTGAGGGTTTTTCCCGGCATTTGTCTTTTATGTCATCCATGGTATACAGCACCTGTCCCAATGATTTCTGTCTTTTTTAGGCCAGGAAAGGCATCTGGCTTTTGAGGATCCCATTTAAACAACAACAACAACAACAACAACAACAACAAACTTCTACAGAGCAGGAAGCAATCTAGGTTCCTATAAAAGTTATAAAGAGTTCAAGGCAAAAAGAATATGGAAGATTATTAGGGGCATACTCAAGTCATTAGGATAGAACAAAAGAAAAGTCTGTGTGCTGACCTCTGGGTCTTCAAACCAAATTCCCCGGAGATGACTTTTTTGTTTTAACCACTAATGCAGAGTACTCCTCAACTGCCTCAAGCTGGGCTGGGAAACTCCACAGTCTAGTTCTAGGAGCCCTGTGATGTTAATGTGATTGTCTCTATTTTATAGATCAGGAAACTGAGGCAGAGAGAGTTTAAGTAACATCTCAAGGATGCACAGCCAGAACTTGGCAGAACCAGACTTTCAACACAGGTGTGTCTGACTCCAAAATCCATGTTCTTTCTCCTCTTCCTGGCTCCTTCTTTGGAATTTATACATCAACCATGTTCCAGACAATTCTCTGACTCCTCCAGTGAAGACCTGGTACATAATCTATAGGAAAAAGAATTATGCACCATTTGCATCAGAGTTTTAAACTCCAGTGAACTCTCTGGTGATTGTTGCTGATTCCCCTCTCCCCCCCCCCCCCCCCCCCTTTTCTTTTCTGAAAGGAAGAGAAATTGTTAGGAAGACTTGAGAGACAAAGATCTACGGCCATCGTGCAGGGCTAAGCACATCTATACACTTTCACAGGAAACAGCCCTGTCTGATATCAAGCCCCAGGCTCTCTAGGAGGGAGGCCACTTCCAGAATGCAACCTGTGTACATGGGAAAACATTGAGGATGTGTTTCCACCCAATGTGCAAAGATGGAAAATGACTGTACCCCTTCACTGGAGAGTCTGATGACACACTGGGACTCACCAGGGTGGAGGAGAAACTGCCCCACAGGGACAAGATGAAATCATTCATCTTTGCCATCTGATGGGGAACTGGGGTGGAAAGAAGACAGAAGGGAGGTCTCTGCCTGCTTAGGAGCAGAGCGAGCACACGATTAACGCTCATTAGGTTAACTAAGCGTAGCTCCCATGCTAATTACAGCAGGGCTGCACGCCTTACACGTAGCCCAGCGAGATGGATCCCCGATGCTTCTTTGGCTGGCCCGGAGCTATAGTGCTAATTGAAGCATGTCTCGCAGTGCCTCTCTGCAGGGGAGACCGGCTGCAAACCACACATCAGTGCAGACTCACTGGCCTGCTGCTAATATTTATTCTTAGGTTGTTTGCTAGAAACAATCAATCTAAGGAAGGGAGGGGGTGCTTTTTGTTTTATTTTTTCTAAAAGAAGAAGAAGAAGAAGAAGAAGAAGAAGAACAACAACAACAACAACAACAACAACAACAACAACAACTTGCAGGCAATTAGTGAGCCCACAAAGCTAATGTCAGCCTGGAATAATTTTCTGGCCACAGTATGTGGAGTTTTCCATGTTAGATTTTGGAAGTGCAGAGGGGAACTCAGACCAAAGGGTTGGTGTGTAGGCGTCAAAGTTTAGGAGTTCTTCCACTGCCTTCAATACCTTGAGATTTCATGGGTTTTACTTATTTTCAGGTGCTCTTTCTTGTTCTAAAATGGACCAGAAGCCACCATGTGGTGTGCTGGCACCTGCTTGCACCACACTCAAGAATCACTTGTTACATTGTCAGGAATTTGGTGATTCCAGTTGCAAAACCACTAATAACGTCTGAGTGGCCATGGTGAAAGTATGTACACCGTGGGAATTGAGGATGGCTACAAATCAGGGCTTCCCAGTTTTTATTGGAGAGATGGGAGAGAATCCAAGATGGCTGCACAGGTAAACACCTAGCAGCAGCTGCACACAACAATTTCAATAAAATATATCTAAAATATAAAATGGACATTACCCAGAACTACAGGAAAGTCGACTGACTGGAAATTCTACAACGAGAAGCAAGGAGAAAACCAGAAGGAAGAGCGGAGGAGCTGTAAAAGCCTAAGGTACGAAGACATGCGGCGCACGCAGAGGACGGAGCAGGAGAGGAGGGGCGGCTGAGTGCCTGGCTGGCGTTCCCTAGCGGGAAGGAGATAAAAGCTCCGACTGTGCTGGGCCCCAGTTCCGACTGCTCTGAACCCCAGTTCTAGGCCAGACCCCAGGGACCCAGGCTCATCCATAGGGAGCTGGGCTGTAAGGCGAACCCCGGGGGAGTGGCGAAAGGTGGCCCCAGAGGCGCGCACATTGCACGCAGAGAAGGGATGGTTGGCTGTGCCGCGGAATTGCCCTAGCGGGAAGGAGACAAAAGCTCTGGACTGCTCTGAACACCACCTCCAACTCCACTTCCAACTGAACTGAACCCCAGTTCTGGGCTTATTGCGGGAGAGCCTAGACTGTTTGGTAGCAGGCAAAAATCAAGGGCACCTTTCTCTCAGAGGTGCTTGCAACCAGTACTGAAGGACCCTGGGGATTATTGAGACTCAGGAACCGCATAGGGCGGGGCTGATGGAAGCCAAGGCAGTAGGCTCCACCTTGAAACCCCGCCCCATCAGGGAAGCTGCAAAAATGCCGAGACAACGAAATAGATCACAAACAAAAGAAATGGAGGACAAAAAGAGACTGGATATAGAGTTCAAATCTATGCTTATAAGGTTTTTCAAGAATTTCCTAGAAAAGGTCCATAAGACCTATGAGGATATGAAAAGGGATCAACTAGAATTAATAAGGAATCAACAAGAAATGATAAGGGATCAATAAGAAATAAAGAATACATTGTCTGAAATAAAAAATATTATACAGAGTCCTAAAAACAGAATGGAAGATCGCAAGAATCAAGTCAAAAATTTGGAACATAAAGAGCCAGAAGACACTCCTCCGCAGAAGCAAGAAGGCAAGAGAATCCAGAAAGTTGAAGATAATGTAAGAAACCTCTGGGACAACTTCAAGCGAACCAACATCAGAATTATGGGGTCCCAGAAGATTAGAGAGAGCAAGATATCGAAAACATACTGAAAGAAATTGTGACAGAAAACTTCCCCCACCTGGTGAAAGAATTAGACTTACAAGTCCAGGAAGTGCACAGAACTCCAAACAAAAGGAATCCAAAGAGGACCACACCAAGACAAATCATAATTAAAATTCCAAGAGCAAAAGACAAAGCAGCAAGAGCAAAGCAGGTAGTTACCTATAAAGGAGCACCTATACGATTGTCAGCTGATTTCTCAACAGAAACCATGCAGGCCAGATGGGAATGGCAAGAAATATTCAAGGTGATGAGTAGTAAGAACCTACAGCCAAAGATAATCTACCCAGCAAAGCTATCACTCAGAATCAAAGGCCAGATAAAGAGCTTCACTAATAAAAAAAAAAAAAAAAAGCTAAAGGAGTTCATCACCGCCAAACCAGAATTATTTGAATTGCTAAAGGGGGTTCTTTCGGAAGAGAAAGTAAATAAAGATTAAAATTATGAACAACAAATACGTAACTATCAGTTTTTATTGGAGAGATGGTTTATTAGCATATTATCCCCTGTCCCCATTGTAGAATATTCATGCATTAACTAACCATTATCAGGTTTAAGATGATGAGCTTTGGAATCAAATTAGCTTTGAGGATAGTAAAAAATGATCTTTGAGGATTTTGAGAACTGGGGTTCACATCCAGTGTTATCATTTAATAACCACATGACCTTATGCAATTTATTGAACTTCTCCAAGCCTCAGTCTCCCCAACTGCCAAGGGGGCATAGACAGGGCATAGGGTTATCATGCGGTCAAAATGAAATAACTACCCAGAGGGCCAAGCATTGTTCCTGGGTCTTGAAGTATAACTGACAAACACCTGGACCTTGGAAGATGGCAGCTGGTTGAGAAGGTTCAGGAGTTAGATCCAAGGGCCTCAGGAGCAGAACTGCAGTTAATGAGCAATGTCTGTCACAAATGAGGGTGTGGGGAGTGTGAACAAGGAGGGAGTGGTGCCCCAGGCGGTGGGAACAGCATGGGCAAAGGCCTAGCAATAATAACTAACATTTAGTAAACCCTTGTGACATGTCAGGCATTCTCCTAAGTAACTTATAATATGTCATATTAATTTATTTAATTCTTATAAGAATCCCATAAGGGCCCTGGCTGGTTTGGCTCAGTGGATAGAGCATCGACCTGCAGATTGAAGGGCCCAAGGTCAATTCTGGTGCTCAGGTTGTAGGCTTGATCCCCACTAGGGGATGGAGATATATGTATATCTATCTATCTATCTATCTATCTATCTATCTATCTATCTATCTAGAATCCCATAATGTAGGGATTCTCAACCAGGAGTGATTTTGCCACCCACCCTTCTCTACCCCCCTCCAGTGTATTTAGCAATGTTTGAAGTCTTTTTGGTTACTATGACCATAAATAGCTAAATGAATGGTACTGGCATCTAGTGGGTAGGGATCTGAGATGCTGCTAAAAAATTCTACAATTCACAGGGCAGTTCCCATCGCAAAGTGGAAAGAGTGCAAAGGTTGAAAAATACTTCAGTGAAATATGAGGTACCATCATCCCTATTATAGTGATGGGAAGAGTAAGGCACAGAGAGACTAAAGCACTTTAAGTTATTCGGGCAGTGACTTGTGGATTCAGACCCAAAGCTCATGCTCTGACCCTCTGCGGCTACACAGCCTCTTGTGTTTAGTAAGAAAGTAGGGACAGGAAGGACAGGGGATTCATAACAATTTCTGGGAAATAAAAGGCAGGTTGCAGCTTCAGGAGATTTTTATTAGTTTTTGCTTTGCCTGTACTTTCAACAGACCTTTCTCTGTCCCTTCCTTAGGCCAGCTCTGCTGCTGCTCCTCAGAGGAGCACAGTTCTCTCTCAAACTTCCTCAGGCACCAAGGCCTTCTTCCAGCTGCCTCTTGTGCCTACGGTTATTTTATAGAGGACAGTGTTGATAGTAAAGGAAAAATTAAAAAAAAATACCTATAGCTAGTGAACATGGATTAGTTTTGTCTACATTTCCAGGTACCTATTCAGGTAAGAGCATCCCACATTTCCTCTAAGGGCCCATTCCCCTCCCACTCCTGGTGTGGCTTCTGACTCAGGTCTATCCAATCAAAATGTTGCATCCCTGGCCACTGGTAAGGAAGTCAACAGACAATGAGAGAAGTCAATCTGAGAATTAGACCTAGGAATTCTTCTGTAAGCATTTGGAAAAGAGTTGCTGGCTAAACTGGCAGTATCTTAACCTAGGATTGCTGAGGGCCATTTTCTGTCAGTACGAAGGGAGAGGCTGCCTGAAAAGGGAGCTCACAGACAGTAACATGGAGATGAGAGATGGCAGAAGGCAGAATCTTGACCTTGCTTGTGCATCTGGATCCAGCCATGCCTAAAGCTAAGAGAAGCTGGACTAATTGGCCCTTTTGCCTTAATCAATTTATAGTGAATATTCTCATCACTGAAAAAAGAGTCCTTATGAGTTCCAGCTAATACAATATCTGTGGTCAAAACAGCATATCCTCAGAGCCAAGTGAACTCTCTCACATTTGCTGGGAGAAAGAAAGTAGAAACATAGAACTGAGCAATAAAAGTGAGAATAATTCTAGCATGTTCACCATGAGCATGGTAACTTCTGTAAACCTCCTATCTATTACTACATTGGCCTGGGCCAGGGAGTTTCACAGTTATCACTGATATTTTAATAATCCCACATGGATTGCTCTCTGTTTTCCAGCTGAGGAAATCAAGAATCAGAGAATAACTGCCCAACATACAACAGCTAGTTATGGAGCTTAAATTTGAGTCCAGCCATGCCAGCGTGGCTCAGTGATTGAACCAGAGCGGCTGATAATCTTCAAGACGCAGGCTGGCTGGAAACCTTCCTGTTTCTGACTGCAGAAGAAGTCTGTCTCAGCATCCAGCCGGGACAGTGCCTTGACGTTCAACATGTTACTCATTAGTGAGCAATTTGTCCTGGGTTGGCATGAAAGCCGACCTTTCTTCCTGGAAACCTTCATTAAGCACAGAGTCTTTGACTGTTGCAGATTTTTACCTTCAACATCATAAATATTTAAAGGGGTTTTAAGTATTAGAACATATATTTGATCCAATCAACTTCTTCTTTCACTTCCATTTCTCACCTTTCTTTAATTTACATTCAATAAAGACAGTCGCTGCTGAGTATGCACCTGAAATGTTGCTGAGTCACTCATACACATTATTGTCTCATCTCTCAGGGCCTTCGGTTATATTCTTCCCTCTGCCTGGACTTCCCTTTCCTCCCCACTTCCCTCAAATTCTCTTTCCCCCGCATATTCACTGGATTAGCTTCTAGTCTTTCAGATTCCAGCCCAGTCTTCCTAGGTGAGCTCTCCTGTTACACATTTTCTTAGTTCCCGGTGTTTCTTCTAAATAAATGCATCACTTTGTAATGACAAAACTATAATTATGCAATTTTTCATAGCATAAATGGTGTTTGTACGTAGGTGTACATGCATGGGTGTGTTTTAATTATGTAATTTTTTATTATTGCCTGTATGGTTATAGACTAATGTCCAACTCCTTCTCTAGTGCTCACATTTCATGAGAATGAACTTAGTTTTTTGCTCACTATGATATTCCCAGAGCTTATCAAAGAGCCCACATGCAGTAAATCTTCAACAAATGTTTTACAATAGGTGGATATTGCTAATAAATATTATAGACAAGGAAACTGAGGCACATAGAGAACATTGAATAACCTGCCAGGACTTGAATCTAGTCCTGTTTCATGAGCTCTGCCCTTAACCACTATGTTATCCTGACTGCTAGAAGTTGATCTTCTGTATGGCAGGATTCAAACAGCTAAATGAGCGTTGGTGGGCCTGGAGCTCAGTTTAAATCGGTCTCCAGGCTTAATGCTCTTTCTTGGATCTAATTACCTCCATAATCTAAGGCATCTTTTTTGTTTTTGTTTTTTGTAGAATTTAAAGTCCACCATCCAAAGATCTTAGATTGTTAAGGAGACATGTTGTTATTTAGTCCAGTGTTTCTCAAACTGGAAATTCACTGGAGAAAACACAAAACAAAAAAACAACTGCTGATGTCTGGGTTCCACCACCAAAAGACCCTGATTTAATTGGCTTTAGGTAGGAACTGGGCATTAGTTTTGTTTTGTTTTGTGTGTTTTTTAATGCTCCCCAAATGATTCTATGTGCAGCCGGGTTGAGAGTCACTGACCTAGATCTGCCAGCCACACTAGCTTTATCTCCTGGCTCATCATCACATCCCATCCTCATTTCAACCTCATCCTCCTACGAGCAGTTTCCTAAGAAGCTATGCACTGCTCTTTCGCCTCCATTGCTGTAGGCCTCTGTGAACCCTGTGCATATTATTTTTGGGGCATTTATCATACCGTATTCTAATCCATCACTCTGTTGCTCTCCTTTCATTTTCTTGGTGTCACCCAGGTGGGCTGATTTAGTGGAGGTCATGGACTGGTCTTACCCAATGATCTACTCAAAGTGCCTACTCTATAGTAAATGTTGACACACAAAAATGAGTTAGTGAATTTAATGAAATGTGGAGGTGATTCAATATGTTTTATATTTCTCACCCTTTCTCATTTTAAATGCATTTCCTAAAAGTCAAGGAATATTTCTAAGACCACTGAGAGCAAAGATTGTTCTTGAGTAACTTTGGCTCCTCATTCTTTCAAACATAAACATCAGTGCTACATTTACCATCTGTTTTTGGAAATATTATTTGGGTTATATTATTTTAAAAAAATTATCTCACCTGGGGTCATAATCTAGTTCAGTGGTTCTCAAACTGGCTGCCCATTGGAATCATCTAGCAATGATAGTCGTTTTCATCAAACCAATTGCACTGTAGACCCACCGTGGATCATGAATTGAGGCATGTACTGTATTTCATGAGTTAACAGAGAACTTTCTCAGTGCATAAACCCTGAGCTCTGAACATACCTTCTCCTCCTTTTTCTTGTGTATCATGCATCACTCTACAGACATACCTAGAAACCACAATTGACTTTCTCTGCAAAAATAGGAGGTAAGGGGATGGGAATGACTAGAAAACACTATATTTTCTGAGTTTTTTTTCCAATAGATTTTTTTTTTCATTTTCATATGAGAAACACACTCATTATGCCTTACATTAATTAGCAAGAGAGAGAAGAAAAACTTTTTAAAAAAATTTATTTTTAAACTTCACTTGTGGATATGCTTTTATTGATTTGAGAGAGAGAAAGAGAAAGAAATAGAGAGAGACATTGATCGGTTGCCTCCTATAGGCTCCCTGACCAGAGATTAAACCTGAAACCTAAATATCCTAGGTTTGTGTCCTGACCTGGTATTAAACCCATTACCTTTTGGTGTATGGGACAATTCTCCAACCAACTGAGCCACTGGCCAGGGAAGAAAAACTTTTTTTAAAGTGACCTTTTCACTTGCAGTCTGGCATGAATATTTTGATGCTGTTGTTTTGAGGATAAAAAATTGTTGAGTGTGGAAATATATTATTGATTCCTGCCTCTTCTTCAGGCACGTGCACTATTGATTAAAGCCCTTCGCAGTGTTAACCTTTGCTCTCTCCTCCCAAGGGAACACATTTGTAGAACTGCCAAGAACCAAAACTCTGGGATGGATATTTTGACACTTGGTGAGCCAGACAGACTGGAGCAGCTCAGAAAATTCTTACCAATCGTGTGAGAAGCCTCAGCGGGGAAATGTAAGAAGGGCAGATTGAGTTGACAGAAAGATCTTGCATGCTAACAAAGCACACCCCCTTTAAGGACTTGGCCATCTCTTTGTCTGTACACCTTTCTGTATTTGGGCAGTGTGATGCATAACTCTGCTTTCCCATTGTAGCCCAGAAACTTGACCCTGATTGGCATAGGCAACATCATTGTTGCTTTCTTGCCTTATGTACCCAGGAGTGGCCAGGATGGAGTTATTTGCCTCAGGGACCACTGGATCCAGGACTTTGAAGGTGCTTAGCATTCTTCTTTTTTTTTTTCTCCATTTTTTTTTTGTCTTAAAAAATTGTTGACAGTATCACTCTTTTTCTCTATATTTAAAAAAATGTTATTAAGTTTATTGGGGTGATATTGGTTAATAAAATTATATAGGTTTCAAGGGTACCTTTCATTGTCTGACCATTGGGGGGCTGGGTAAATTTATCATGCAGTATTTTTAAGATCAAATAGTACACTTTTGGAGAATACTAATGTCATAGGGAAATAGTTACAAACTATGCTACCTAAACATTCTTTATATGATTTTAACCAGAAAAATTCAATAACAATAATGTCAGGTGAATTCAAGTACAGTACAATACTTCTCTATAACACAATCCAGAACTTAACAGGTAAATTCTGTGGCAGATATTTAAAGTATTTGGTTTTGAAAGGGACCCTCATCTAGCGCCGGATGCCAGTGTGTTTGTATAGATGTATTGGTGTAAAAATGGAAGGAAATAATAACATTGTTTTCTGTATTTGCTAAAACTTCCATAATGAATATGTGTTACTTTCAGCATAAAAATATATAATTTCCAATTGTGTTACTTCCCTGATGATAGAATTTCCCTTGAGGCTCATGATTATTTATGAGTCTTAGACTAATGTACTCTGGCTAGAATCCAGTGCCCTCAATCAACAGTACTGATCTTTCTTCCTACTAACCACCCTTTAAAAATTCCTAGATTCAGGTGGCTCATTACCATTTGCTCTTCCAACATATACCCTCCGTAGGCATAAATTATGATGTTTGCTCAGCCCAGAAACCATTGTTCCTTTTCTGAGAACTGCTCTCAAACTCACCAGCTGGCTTCCCTGAAAGCAATGTTTGCGATTCTTGGAGAAGCTCATTGGATGAAGGGGAGGTCAGTCACTTCATTCTGGACCAATCAGATTCACTCTGTTGGGAACTTGGATTTGAACTGAGAGGCAGCCTATTCCACCTTGTAGACAAGGAGCAATGGAAGTTTATCTGCCAAGAAACAATAAAGCAGGCAGAAAAGGCAGAGGGTGCTATGGTGTCATGTGAGCCCTCCATTCAATTAATGCCCAATTCCTTGGTGCATTACCATCTTGGTTCTGTAATCTTATATTAAATTTGAAAGTTTACCTGTTTGTTTTAAGTTGGCTTGAACTGGTTATAGTTATACGTGGTTCAAGAGAATTGACCATTATGTATTGCATGCTTACATTTTTCTAAGTAGGGTATAGCTAGTTCTAACAAAGGTTATTTCCCCTTATTAAAGCCAATCTGAATCCCACTCTTCTTCCATCCCAGTTCCACTGAGAGGTCTTCCCTGATTAACCCTATCCACACTCACCTTCCAGTTACCCATAATTGCCTTTACCTGTCCACACATCCACCTAATTCATTGTGTGTTGGCATCTGCTGTTTTATAACTTCACTTTGTAAGCATCCCAGGAGCTGAGGTTTTGTCTTTTCATTTTGCTTGAATACCACAACACTTATCAATCTGCTGGGCAGCAATTAATTTCCTGAATGTGAGTAAACCTTCAGGGTAATTGTAGGGAAAAGTGGCCACGCAAGAATTCATCCTGTGATGACAGCCCCACATCAGTCCACCCTTACTCTTTGCACACATATCCTGAACGTGGTCCCTGGTGGGTGCTTTAGTGCATGAGTTGATTCAGCAAATATAGGTGGGTGTTGACGTGATGCAGTGGATAGAGGGAGCTTTAAGAGTGAGTCATATTCCCCATGTTTCCCATTTCTAGCTGTGTTACCCCAGGGAAATTATTTAACTTTGCTGAGCCTAGTTATTTTTTATTTATTTATTACTTAAAATCTAAAATAGAGCTAGTAATACCTTCTCCTTAGTTATTTTTTTTTTAGAATGAAATTGAATAATACATTGCCAAATGGCATGGCACTTAAGAATGTAGGTTCTGGAGTTTGACTCTCCAGGTTGAAACCCTGTTCCCACCACTTACTAGCTGTGAGATAAATGGCATAACATTTCTGTGGAAGATAGATGCAATGATGGCCCAAATGTATTCAAGTCTCTCTCTCTCTCTCTCTCTCTCTCTCTCTCTCTCTCTCTCTCTCTCTCTCTCTCTCTCTGTCTCTCTCCAGTCTGTTAGGTAGTCTCTTTTCCAGGGCCTCTGGGATGGGTTATAGGACAATAGCAAATGTGATGCAAGAAGCAGACATTTGAGAAGTAAGTGCTTGAACCCTTTTACTGCTTAGGAGCACTGATGCCATGTGAAGAAGCTCAGGCTAGCCGGCTGGATGATGAGGGAGACAGGAAGCCTTACCTCCTAGACAATAGCCCTTTAACTCCCAAACATGTGAGTGAGGCCATCTTAGATCATCCAGCCATCAGCCTACCCACAAACTAACAAAGTTGCATGAGATAGGCCAGCCAAAATCAGCTGGGCTGGCCCAGATAAAAACCCCCACAATTGACTCAGAGAATCATGAGCTAAATGGATGCTTGATTTTAAAAGCCATTATGGGCTGGGGGTGTTTGTTAGCAGCAAAAGACAACTGGTACAATCTACATATCCCATTTTCCCTCATCTCACTACATAATAATAGTACTTCTACTATGTAAAGTTGTCCTGAGAGGTAGATAAGTTGACATTTGCATAACATTTGGAACATGCCTAGACACATGATGCCTAAATGTGCTATTTATCATTATATGGAAGTAAATACTGTTTGAGGTGCATAATAGGAACTCAATGAGTATCCATTCCCCATTTTCTGTTAAAATGTGTTCATTGATTAATTGAACAGAAATTAAAGTTGCATTTCAGGCTCATTTCCTTCAATTTTTTTTTTAGTCTGCTAGGAGAAACCATGGGATTTTCACCAAGATGTTTAGACTAAATCGATCTGAAAGTGTCCTTCACCTTCTGACAAGATCCTTGAGTCAAGCTGTGGAAGAGACTCTGATGTGATCTCCGCCCACCCAGCTCTTTCTTCTCCCTGCTCCAAGGCAACTGAGTGATTTGTGTACAATCACCTTGGGCAGCTGGGCAGTGGGCCTCTGAGATGAGCGGAGGGATGTGTCAATCCTCCACCATGTGCCTAAAGCTAAGCTGTGCTGGGAGAGCGCTCCCATTGAGCATGAAGGATATTTTTAAACAAAAGATAAGGCAAGATACCTATCTTAGAATTAAAGGGACTTGACAGGCAGGAAGCTTGATTCTCTTTGCCTGGGCACGTCTTGGTATAGACTGAGGGAAAGAATGACTGCTGGAAAGGTGTGACTGATGCTAAATGAGTCCCTTTCAGCCAACACACTGGGAGATTACAATACCTTCTGCTTAATTGGTAGCTGTAAAAATTCCTCTATTTCTGAGATTTAGAGGCATTGTTTTCAATTTACCAAGAGGTTCTTTTCTTCAGTGAGGTGTGATTAAATCTCTCAAGAGGAAAAGATTATTGATAAACCAGGATGGAACCAAGCAGAGGATGGAGTCCACCTTGCTGACTGGTGAAATACAGCCTTTGGTCAGATTCAGCTGGACAGCTGGCAGGCAGAAAGCAGCCATAGACATAGACACTCTGGGAGTTAAGAGTGTTGTTTTTGAAGTCTGCCAAACCTAGACATGAGGGCTGGCTCTGACCTTCATTAGTTTTATGACCTTGGGCTAGTTATTTAATGACTCTGCACCTTACTCTCTACATTTGTAGAGTGGGAAGGCAGTAGTTTCACCAATGAGAATGTTATGCAGGTTTAATTCTATATAATAAAAGGCTAATATGCAAATTGACATAAACTGATCACCAGGAAGCAGATCCTCAACACAGGAGCTGCCCCCTGGTGGTCAGTGTGCTCCCACAGTGAGAGCGCCACTCAGCCAGAAGCTGGGCTCAAGGCTGGTGAGCACAGCAGCAATGGTGGGAGCCTCTCCCACCTCCATGGTAGTGCTTAGGCTGTGGGTGGCAACTGCAGCTTGCAAGACACATGCGGCTCGCGAGCTGCGTTTTGCCGCTCTGTTGACTGAGTTTGCTGACCACTGACCTAGACTCTTAATTCCAATAATTACAGGCTATTGTTATTCCTTGTGATTAAGCCCCTATCCCAGTGGTCAGCAAACTCATTAGTCAACAGAGCAGCAAACAGCGGCTCTCAAGCTGCATGTGGCTCATGAGCTGCAGTTTGTTGACCACTGCGCTAAGGATGTCCGACTGCTGGCTTAGGCCTGCTTCCCATGGGGAACACAGATGCATAAATCTTGTGCCCTGAGCTCTAGTAAGATAATAAATGAAGGATGTCAGTATAGCACTTGAGTTAAGCTCAGATATTACTAGTTTAGGAAATAATTATTGCATTATGTTGTATGCTATTCCTGTGACAGACATTGAAGGATATAAAAAGAAATAAGTTATCTTTATCTCAGATCAGGGATTTGGTAAACTTTTTCCATAAAAGGCCAGGTAGCAAATATTTTAGGCTTTGGGGCTACATGGTCTGTTACAGATACTCAACTCTGCCATTGTAATAGGAAAGCAGCCATAGACATAAAAAAATGGGTGTGGCTGGGTGCCAATAGAACTTTATTTACCAAAATGAGTAGTAGCCTGGATTTAGCCCACAGGCTGGAGTTTGCCATCCCTTGTCCTAGAGAATTGCAGTTAGGAGTCTTTGGCTACAAGTGACTGAAATCCCTATTTATAGGAAGTCTTGAGGTAGGCAGCTAGTGGTGTTGGTTCAGTAGTCCAAAGATGTCAATCAGAATTTTTGTGATTCTCTGTGTATTTCCTTCATGCCTGTCAACCACATCACATCTGTATTTAAGACAGGAAGAAGGAGAGAAGGGGCCGGGCCAGCTGAGGTGTTCCCTTTTATTAGGAGGGCAAAGTCTGAACTAAGGTCACTTTGTAGATTTCTGCTCTGTCTCACATTCCTAGCTGCAATGGGGGCTGGGGAAGTGAATGTTTGTCGCCTCTGTCATTTATAATGTATGTGGGAATGGGAAAATGAGGTGAAAATGGTGCTCAGTAAGTCAGTAAAACTATTACACCCTTGGGTAATATATCATTGAGAGAGAAACACACACAGAATTATAATACAGACTGCTTAATAATTGTATACACACATGCTCACAATTTGTAATGGAAACTGAGAAGAGAGAACTTTATTCCTTATTATTTCAGAATATTATCATTGCATATTTGCTAACAGGGCTATTTGACCAAGGAAATGTGGGTGTTTAAATGGAGGCTGAAGCATTTGATTAGCAAAATGAATTACAGCAAGACTAAGCATTGTGTTGAAACCATTATTTATTGCTCAAAATATCCACTCTCCCTACCTTCATGGGAAACATATACTCATTGGACCCATTCATGTTGAATTGGGTCATATAGCTTCATTCATCCTGAATTTGACTGTGTAGCTTGCTTGGCTTCATGATGGGCCATGTGCACTGGTCTGCTCCTTGACTATGGGTTCAGCCATCTGACTTGGCCAATGAGATGGTAGCAGGCATACTATAAGGAGAGAGACTCGAAATGTGCTTGTGAGGTTGGGTGCGTCCTCTTGCATCCTGTCATCACCATGACAGGAACTTCCCCTTAGCTCAGAATGAACATACCTGAAAAAAACCTGAGCCAAACCTACAGTGAGTAATTAAGTCTACCCGAATCTCAGCTCTGAAGCAGAGCTGCTGAGTTGGGCTTAATCAACTCCTACCCTACTTTACAGTTCGGTGAACAAGAATAAAGGATTGTTATTTTAAACCACGAGTTTGGGGGTGATTTGTTACATAGCAATACCTAACTGATACAATGGCACATTTTAAGAGTACATGGATTGCAAACCCACTCATCAAGAACTTGTGTTGACCTGAATTTTAAGACTTCTGCCTTCCAGGACTGTAAGAGAACAAATCTTCTGTTGTTGTTAATCACCGAATTTGTGACAATTTGTGATAGCAGCCGTAAGAAACTAATACAGAAACTAAACTTCCTTATTCCATGGTCAGGCCAGAAAGGAATGCCTTTTGAAAAAAAAAAAAAAAAAGAATACTTGAGAAAGCTTAGAGGGAATTGGGGACCTAATAGATGTCTCCAATAGTAACAAGTAAATTCTAGCCCTGGAAGTCAGCCTAGCCTGAATAAATGGGAGAGACACTCATGTGGGGGGCAGAGGGGCATGCTCAGTAGCTGTTCTGGACTTTTCCCTTACCAGCCATATAGAGCTCATGGAGCATTTTTTGCTGTTTTCTTACATTGGAATGCAATTAAAGCAATCTGATTTTACATCACAGTAAGGCCTGATTTTTGCTGATGCTATGAAAACGTCTCTGAAAGAACGAACATCTGTAATTCAATAGTGCATTCGTGGGAGGATGGTTTTAGCTCAGGTTCAAGTGTGGGCCTGTGTTTGGTCAAATTTAACAAAACTTTGCTGAACTTCTCTTCTATTCCAGTCCCTGAACTGAGTTGTGGGGTTACTGAGATGAATAAGACACTGGTGCTCCTTTAGGAATTCACAGTCCAATGACAGGAGTGAGAATACAGTGCACTGTATTTTTGCAGGTGTGTGCCTGTGCATGCACATGTGCACCTGTAATGTAGGGGGCACATCTGGCTGAGTGTGTGAATGTGTGTACCCTTGTTTGCAGGCCCATGTGTGTTTTCTCTGGTCCACACAAGTGTGTTTGCATCCATGTGCAATTTGCATGTGCATTTTCCAAAAGGAATACTTTATAGTCTTTAGAAAAAGTTCTGTCATCTTTGTGCAAAAACTAATTGCTTTTCTCTTTTTCCCATAGTCAAAGTTGGTTTCAACCAGGGCTTTGCAGGGTAACTGAATTCAGCCCATTTTCAGCGAATATTTCATGCACAGAATGCCACATGAAGTAACTGAATGGCAGTGGGCTGGCCACTGGAGAAGCCTCCCAGATAACCTCTTACATCCCTGCCCTGGTCCAGATCCTTCTTCCTCTCCTAGGGTTTTCTAGAAGCCTGAGACATTTCATTTCATTCTCTTCATTGTGCCTCAGTCTCAAGCATCTTTGTCTTTTGGAGTTTCTGTTGCTAGCCAGTGAGGCACTGGTGGGTAATTAATGCCATTGAATCCAGAGAAATTATATCCTTTGAGGACCCCACCCTGACTCTGTAAATTGTATTGTGGGTTAGAGGTGAGAGATGGACTTTAAAGCATCTAAGACCATCCAACTGAGCCCCCCAAGTTCACTCGTGGATCTTTATAATTGCAAATCCACTAAAAAGACTTGCCATTAGACATTAGGAATGAAAAAGCTACTAGGCAGGAGAAAGCAACAAGGAAAAGTGCCTTCCCAGGAAACAGCAGAATAGAAGTATGTGCTCAAGTCCCAGCTCTGCTTCCCTTTGCTGTGTGGCCTTTAGCCAGTCATATCCCTCTCTGGGCTTAGAGGGGCTGGGATAAGCCAGCTAAATATTAGAAACACCTGACAGTACTGGTTAAAAGGAAAACTGCCTGGTCCCCACTCTAGAAGCACTGAAACAAAACCTCCAGGGATGAGATCCCAGAACCTGCATTTTTATTATGCTTCCCACGTAAGTCCTCTGCCCTCTGGAGTTTGGAAACAATGGACAAGTCAGCCTCTGAAGTCCCTTTCAGACATCCCAACTATTTTTCTGGGATAGAACTTATTTGCAGAGAACAGATGGAATTTTTAAAAGAAAAATAAATAAAAACCTTATATCTTGCAAGAAATAGGAAAAAAATGAACTGTTTATTTTTTATATCAGCCGAAGAGGAGAAAGCCTGGAGCTGGGTGTCTGACCCTGAACATCAAAGCAAGGCTGACGGAGTTCCAGGAGTGGGAACACTCTGCCAGCCTCTCCAGGTGGACAGATTCATCTGCCCAGCCCCTGGATCAGGGGAGTGTTCTGTCCCTTTAAGCATTTTACATCCATAAATCAGAAGATGCAGATCCAACAAGAGCTGTATTGTCCCAGTCTGTGCATCACACTCAAACTCATTTTCCAGTTGTTGGTTTGCAAACCAGTTCACACTGGTGAGCCCGTCCATCCACATCATTAAATGACTGTAATAACAATGACAGTGGCTTAAGATTTATTGAGCATTTATCTTATACCAAATGCTATGCTTAGCCTTTTACAGGAATTAACCCCTTAATCCTTGAAATAATTCTTTGAAGTAGGTGCTATTATTATCCACATTTCAAAGATATGAAAAAACCGAGGTTGAGAGAGGCTAAGTACCTTGCCCAGCATAGGGCCTCTGCTAGCCTGAAAGGGTCCATGTGCAAATCAGAAAAAGGCATTCCTTTTGAATGAGATCAAAATGGCCTTTGGGCAAATACAGCAAAATTGGTATGCAGCTTGGTCAGTCGTTAGTACCTTTACAGAAGCAAGAAACAGCCCTTTATCCAGATGGGTCCCCTGCAAAGCTGGCTTGCACAGTTGGATAAATACAGGGCAATCTGGATTTGGGCTCTCACTCACCAACTCATCTGGGCACCTGTGTGCAGGACACAAGCTGAGCAACCTCACCAAGTCACCCCAACACCACTACTAAGTGTGGCGCTTGGGGTTTGACAGTAAGCTTTCTGACTCCAGAGGTTATGCTTCTGACCATAATACATTTCAATTCTTGGCAATATGTAAAAAACAAACAAACAAACAAACAAACAAACAAAAAAACCAACACTTTTTCCCCCAACGAAAAGGAGATGTATGAGAGTCTTTCAGGGCACATTGGGCAGGGGTGCCTGGAAGAGGCTGAAATCGGATGGAGTGTTCGCTGCTCTGTCTCCAGGGATCTGACCACTGAGCATATGCTGCTGGGTGACAGAGAGCATGGGTCATTACAGTTTTCAATTATTTTTTTCTCAACCAGATATTTTTAAGGCACACACACAATGGGCTGTTGGTTTAAAATGGAACATGAAAGATATGGAAAGGCTGAACTACATTTCACTGAGAAGCATGATCATTCTGCAAACGAGGATTAAGATACGCTTTACCCATTTCCATAGGCAGGCAGCATCCATCTGATCAGAATTCTTAGTTAGCACATCTGGTCTCTGAAAATGAATGTTAAGTGGAGAAACTTTTATTAAGAACTCTTGAAACAAACAATCCAATTAGAAAATGGTCAAAGACACGAAGAGACATTTCACTGAAAAAGATACACAGATGGCAAATAAGCACATGAAAAGATGCTTGCCATCATTAACGAGCAGGGAAATGCAAATTAACACCATCGTGGGATTTCACTGCATACCTAGCAAAATGGCTAAAATAAAAATGAAAAAAGAATAGTGATAACACCAAATGCAGGCAAGGACAGAGAAAATCTGGACCACTCAGACATTGCTAGGGGGAATGTAAAATAGTACAGCCACTCTGAAAAAACAGTTGAGCAGTCTCTTATAAATGAAACAACCCTGCAGTGGCCTCATGGGTGCTTGTTTTAGGAAAATGAAAATGTATGTCTTTACAAAAACCTGTACACAAATGTTCATAGAAAATTTATTTATATTAGTTCCAAACTGAAAACAACCCAAATGTCACTCAATGAATAAATGGTTAAACAAATTATACAAAGGAATACTACTCAGCAATAAAAAGGAATAAACTATTGACACATGCAACAATTTAAATTTTTTTTTATCTTTAAACCAGAGGCCTGATGCACAAAATTCATGCACAGGGTGTATGTCCCTCAGCTCAGCCTGCACCCTCTCCAATCTGGGACCCCTTGAGGGATGTCTGACTGCCTGATTAGGCCCAATTGGGATAAATGAGTAGTTGGACATCCCTCTCACAATCCTGGACTGCTGGCTCCCATCTGCTTACCTGCCTGCCTTCCTGATTGCCCCTAACTGCTTCTGCCTGCCAGCCTGATCACCCCTAACCATGCCCCTGCCAGCCTGATTGATGCATAACTGTTCCCCTGCCAGCCTGATTGCCCCTAACTTCCCTCCCCTGCAGGCCTGGTCAGCCCTAACTGCTCTCCCCTGCAGGCCTGATCTCCCACAACTGTCCACTCTTGCAAACATGGTCCCTCACAACTATCCTTCCCTGCTGGCCATCTTGTTGCAGCCATCTGTGTCCACATGAGGGCAGCCATCTTTGACCACATGGGGGCAGCCATCTTGTGTGTTGGAGTAATGGTCAATTTGCTTATTACTCTTTTATTAGATAGGATAGAGGCCTGGTGCACAGGTGGAGTTGGCTGGTTTGCCCTGAAGGATGTTCCGGATCAGGCTGGGGGTTCCCTTAGGATGTGGGATGGCCTGGGCAAGGGGCGTGTGGTGGTTTGCAGGCTGGCCATGCCCCCTAGCGACCCAAGCAGAGGCACTGGGATCTGGGATTTATTTATCTTCTATAATTGAAACTTTGTAACCTTGAGCAGAAGCCAAGTCCGGCCAGGGCTGGCGGCAAGCTTGGCTTCCTCCATCACCAGGGGAAACCCAAGCTTCCTGCTCTCTCCAGCTCCATGGCTGCTACCATTTTTGTTGGGTTAATTTGCATACTTGCTCCTAATTGTCTGGTGGGTGTGGCTTGGGGCATAACAGAGGTACGGTCAATTTGCATGTTTCTCTTTCATTAGGTAGGATTACAGTTTACATGCAATATTATTTTGTATTTGTTTCAGGTGTACAGTATAGTAGTTAAGAGTACCATATATTTTACAAAGTGTTCCCCCTGATATTTCCAGTATCCAGGTGGCACCATACAGTTATTACAATATTATTGTTTATCTTTCTGGTGCTGTACTTTACATCCCATCACTATTCTGTAACTACCAATTTATTCTTCTCAATATCTTCACCTTTTGTACCTCTTCCCCTCTGGCAACCATCAGTCTGTTCTCTGTAACTATGAGTCTATTTCCACACATGCAACAAATTGAACGGATCTTAGGAGAATTATGCTGAGTTTAAAGAATCAATCTCAAAAGATTATATACTGTCTGGTTCTATTTATGTAACATTCTTGAAATAATAAAATTATAGAGTTGCAAAAACAGATTAGGTGTTATGAGGTATTAGGGATATGGTGGAGGGAAGTAAGTATGGTTATAAAAGGTAGCACCAGGAAGCCTTGCGATGGAATGTTTTGTTTATGGTGGTATTTAAACAAATCTAAACATGTGATAAAATTGCATAACACACACATTGCACAAAATTGCATAAAACTGGTTAAATTGAAATAAGCTCTGTAAATTATATTAATGCTAATTTCTTGATTCTGTTATTGCTCCAGAGCATTGATTTTTTACCTTTTTTTTTATCTTATGGCACACCTAAACTAATTACTAAAATTCTGCAGCACACCAGAAAATGTACTATATATATATATATATATATATATATATATATATATATATATATATTTACCAATCTGACCAAGAAATAGGTATAATTTTGATTCTTTCACACTGGAAAGCTATCGTTGTGTTGGCTATTGTTGTCATTTTTTTATTTGATAAACTAAGGTAGTGGTTGGCAAACCACAGCTCGGGAGCCACATGTGGCTCTTTAGCCCCTTGAGTGTGGCTCTTCCACAAAATACCATGTGTGGGCCTGCATATACAGTACAATAGAAGTAGTACCCTAGTTAAGTTAATAACAATGTACCTACCTATATAGTTTAAGTTTAAAAATTTGGGTCTCAAAAGAAATTTCAATCATTGTACTGTTTTATTTGGCTCTGTTGACTAATAAGTTTGCCAACCACTGTTTTAAACAATAAAAAGAAAGGGGGAAAAAACATAAATCAAGTCATAGCTTTCTTAATATCTTTGTTTTACTTATAACCTTGCAATTTACTCAGTGTAAAAACCTAGTTTCTTACAACATTGGTGTCTCATTATCTCTCCGACCCATTTCTCATTCTCTGCAGCCATAATAATAGTAAAACCTAAAGTTTATCATGCACCAGGCACTAAGGCTATATATATATATATATATATATATATATATATATATATATATATACACTAGAGTCCTAGTGCATGAAATTTTTGCAAGGGTAGGGTCCCTAGGCCTGGCTGAAGATCAGGGCTGATCAGTGGAGCGACCAGTAGGGTGATGGGGGGCGGGGGCACGACTCGCTGGCACCTGCCTTGGTTGGCCAGTGCTGCCCGCTTGCCAGCCCCGCCCTTGGCCTGTCTCTCTTCCCCCAACCCCCACCACTGGTCACCTCCCTCTGCAGAGTGACTGGTGGGGTGATTGGGGGACCCCCAGCTGGCACCCACCTTGGTTGGCCTGGGGCCTGCGGGCTGGGGGCAGCTCCTGCATTGAGAGTCTGCCCCCTGGTGGTCAGTGCACATCATCACAACTGGTCGTTCCTCCGTTTGGTCAATTTGCATGGTAGACTTTTATTATATAGGATTATTCAATCCCATAATAATTCTATCTGGGGGGTACTATCATTATCCCAGTTTTCAGGTAAGGAAACCAAGTCACAGAGCAATTAGGTGACTTGCTTACAAGCTACTTCTTGGAGATGATGGGCTGGGATTTACACCCACCCATTCTTGGCTGCTACCTTTAGCATTAATTGGTGGATCCCGCCCCCCCCTCATTGGTAGAAGGAATAGGTTTTTAACTCTAGCTTTGTCCCTCACTCATTGACCTTAGACTCATCATTTTACCTTTGTGCATCCCAGTTCTCTATCCATAACATAGGATTTTAAATAGGGTTGATATCATCATGATGGTAAACGAGAACATTGGAAAAACGCCTGTCACATATCAGGGACTCCATTAATACAAGATATCTCCTGGCCCCTTTGCTCCTCCCCCAAAGAAATGGCGAAATGATATATTCAGCCTCAGACAAGATACTAAAAAGACCATCCTTCTGATACCAGCTGCCAGAGTACATAGAGATGTCAGGACTTCCAGCAGCACAAAGAACTCCAAAGGTGCAAGTAGCTACAGGATCTGTCTCACATCGGTGACAGAGGACATTTGAGTTTCCTGCCCCACACCGTAGTGCACATTTTCTATGGGGCATATCAATTATGCATTCACTGGCTTCTATTAATATTTCAGGCCTCATAAGCATAAATAAAACATACATTAATTAGAAGTTTGAGTCAGATCATCCTTTTCCCATCTCCTCCTGCCAGCAGCCTGATTTCCAAAGCCGAGCACCAGGAGGTCTGGTCCACAGCCATAAATCACCAAGCACCACCCTCACAGGCCAGCAGTGTGCCCCCTGCTGGCTAAGAACAATGAATTTGAAAAACCTTGCTATGCAGCCCGGGAGCACCAACAGCCACCAAATCCTGTTGTTTTTCTTTTTAAGAAGAAATTAAAAATTATTCATGAGGTGCCGCTCAGCTGAACTCTTGGATCCTTTCCCCCACAGTGGGGACAGATTTCCTGGCCAGAATGTGCGACTGAAGAATTTAACATTGGTTAAAAGTGAACATCTCCTCCAAGGGGGGACATTAATACACTTAATGTTAGGCGAATCTTGGCATCCCCCATGGCGAGGCTGCCAAACAAATTACATTAGGTAGGCACTTTGGCTCTTGATGGGATTCACAGGTGGCCCAGGTACATGCCACATCTTTATTCACTTTGATCAGGAGCGAGGAGGTGGGCACTATTCATATCTCCAAAGCACAGGCTGACCAGCAGCTCCAGCAGGCCCTTGAACAGAACACGTGCAAGCCCCCAGTGCATGGTAACTTGGGCACTGTTCTCACTTGTACTGATAAGCTCAGGGTCTGGGTACCTATAATCGTTTTCTCCCAATTATAGCACTTGGCAGAGGACAGGAAGGAGGCCGATTCTTGGATTGCTCTCAGAGCTCCCCAATGCAAGGGTCATGACCTCCCTTGTCCACAGGCACGCAGTGGGAATGAAGTGAGGAATCTGAGAACAAGAAATGGACTAATCTGGGGCAGCAGGACACACAGAGGCTGAAGGATGAAGCTAGACTTCTTCCTGACTCTGAAGTCCTCCAACACTTTCATGCATGACCCAGATCACGAGGTAAAGCAAGACAAGCCTCCTAAATCAGGAATTGGCCAGGGGTTGCTCTTGTAGATCAGCTTCCAATGGACAGACGAATGGCCGTCTTCTCCATCCTAGAAGAAAAAGCGAGGATTTCTGTGACTGTAGAATTCATCCCACGTTCTTCTGTTTCTATTTTTGTTGCTCCTCTAAAGCATTTCGCTCTGGGAATTTCAACAAAGGCAAATGCACCACCTGCATGTTCTCTCCCTAGTGGCACCCTGTGTTTTGAGTACTTAGCTCCCCTTCTCTGTGCACAGACCTCAGCTTCAGTCACTCCTGCACTGAGCAGATGTTGGATCAAGCCTGCATGGCCCCTTGCAAATGGAAGAGTTATCCGTCTAACCAAAGAAGCACAATGACACTCTCTGCACTTACCATGGAGGGCAGAGTGATTTGACAAAAGCCCTGTGCCCAGCTCTCTTGGTTGAATATGACCTGCGTGTAGACCCTTTGTCAGTCCACAAATCACTCAAGTTTACCTGCTATGTGGTACTGGTTTTTATCTCCTGACACGCAATTGTTCGATGGCCCTGGCCAATTGGCAAGGACATGGTTAAAATCTTTTATGATTTTTAAAAATAAATTACCAGTGGCTGTGAAAAGTTGGGACACACATCAAGAATTCGTAAGACCTTTCCGTGCTTTTTCACTCCGTAATTTGACTTCTGAGAATTTCACCTAAGGGAATCCTCCTTACATCCCTATATCATTTATTGAGCACCTTCTCTGTGCCATTCCATAGCTTACAAAAACATCTCATTTATATCCTTGACACTGCCTCAGGGCAGATATAAATAGCACACCATTTAAAGACAGGGAAACTGTGGTCCAGGGAGGTTGAGTCACTTGCTCAAGTCCTTTGGCTACTGGGCAAGAAAAGACCCAGGTTTCAGCCCAAAGTGCTTTTCCTTTAGACAAATTGCCCACACAGTGCTATTTTGGAAGCTCCATTTAATAAGCTAAAATGAATTTTATGGGCAGCTGAGTAATTATCTGACTTGAACCCAATTAAACATTGAGTCCATGCTGCCTGAGTTTCACAGGTTCTTTTAATGAATGCTCGACAAATGGATTTCTCCTTTTAACCAGAACTCGGAGGCCCAGATGGCGAGGCTGGCTCTGTACAGAGCATCCAAAGAGGTGTGCCCGATGGGCCCACGCATGCCCACTTGTTCATGTGACTGTGTGGCATGCATGTGCACCAATCAAGCAAAGGACTATTGACTTCTGCACCCAGACATTTGATATGCAGTCTCAGCAGTCAAGCAGCTTAATTGGAATGTATTGCTTTTCAGAAGCCTAGTGAAGCTCAAAGTGCTTGAGCTTTAGAATCTCCAGACCGGAACTTGTAAACGGGCTCTGTCTCTTAGCAGCTAGGTCAGTGGTCGGCAAACTCATTAGTCAACAGAGCCAAATATCAACAGTACAACAATTGAAATTTCTTTTGAGAGCCAAAAACCAACTTCTGTGCATGGGCAACAAAGTTTCCATCACACTGTACGCGTGCCCACACGTGGTATTTTGTGGAAGAGCCACACTCAAAGGGCCAAAGAGCCACATGTGGCCCAAGAACCGCAGTTTGCTGACCACTGAGCTAGGTGATCTTGGGCAAGTCACTTCACCGTCTCAACATCATTTCTTTCACCTGTGATGGAGTCAGTGGTTGGGGAGTTTGGTTGCAGGCAACAGAAGCTGAGCCTGCGGGTCATAAGGAAGCTCACCTCCTGAGGACCAGAGGATCAGGTTCAACTCCCCAAACCTCCCAACACAACTGCGAGCATATTTAACAGCACCCGCCCCGGACGCTGGATGTGCTCTTAGCTCAGCAGGTCTTTACATCCAGGATAGCGGTAGAAGCTGCCATCATAGCCATCATGAATTTCACTTGTGCTCTGTTTCTTGGTGCCTGTAGTTCCCATTTCACTCTGGGACCGGCACGACAGCTTGGCTCGGCAGAGCCTGGCAGTCACTGCGACCTGTAAAAGCCAGTGATTTGACATTTTCCTTATACGTGGGAGATGGGCTCTGCCCCATCAGGTGAGGAAAATGCTCCCGTTGAAGGAATTTGACTTTTGAGAATTGCTCCTAAGGGAAACCTTCTCACATCCCTATATCACTTATTGAGCGCCTTCTCTGTGCCATGTTTCTATTTGGGTGCTGGGTGGCCAAAAAGAGAGTGACAAACAGCCACGACAAATGGGAATAACCATAGCCACCACCTTGGTTTCATTCATTTACTCATTCGCTGGTTCATCCCAC
This sequence comes from Pipistrellus hanaki, assembly GCF_964339955.1. Lineage (NCBI taxonomy): Eukaryota > Metazoa > Chordata > Mammalia > Chiroptera > Vespertilionidae > Pipistrellus > Pipistrellus hanaki. The sequence goes on along the minus strand of NC_140506.1, from coordinate 84,915,844 downwards.
CAATGTTTAATGAGCATCTATTCTGTGCCAGGCACTGGCTACGTTAGGTTACAGCTGTGAGATAAGGATTTATTGCACAGATTTACATTGTTGCTCATAACAACACCCTTGACATGGACTTCTGTTTTTTTTGAGCTCATGCTTTGTGTCAGGCACAGGCTGGGCACTTGATGCCCGTTTGTCACACCCTGCAAGTTAATGAAATGTTACCTCCAAAACATCATGGCGCTAGGCTATTGTACAATGACACCTCACAGCAGGTGGCCCATAACAGTGAATTCTCTCTCTCCTCAGCTCAGCAGGTTCAAATGCTGATCCCGAGAGATTAGGGCTCCTTGCTTTTTTTTCTTTAGACATCAATAAGCTTGAAAATCAAAACATAGAAACCTGGTGATTTCGTCTAAATGCATGTTGTCAGCTGCTCAGCTCAATCACCGGGTGACAGCTGCCACCCAGGTGACAAATGGAGTGAAGGGCACCAGGGGCATGGAAGCACAGCTTGAAAAGGCTTTCTGCTTGCAGGCCCGGATCATCTGTCACCAAACCCCTCCCTGTGCTGAGTTAAACTGATATAATTAAAGGATGTTTCTATTTGGGAAGTGAGAGACCGAGCTGGCTTTCGGGGCTGCCACATTCGTCATCCTAGACTGCTGTTGTCTTGGGACCTGGGCTCTGAGCATGGTGCTCCTTAGATCTTCAACCCCCCTGAGACTCAGTCAGCCCCGGTATACAGCTCCCATAAAGATGGTCCCCAGTGCTGTGGTTGATCAAAGACTTCAATGAGAGAATGCTAGCCAAATGCCTGGCTTATCACATTGCTGGTAATAGGCACTCTCTAATGTGGTTACTATCATCCTTACTATTTCCCAAGCTTTGCCACTTAATTTCAGTCAAGTCGACGTATCCGTTCTGTGCCTCCATTTCCACACTGTTAAACCTAGATACCGCTTCAAGCTCATCTCATAAGATAAGTAGAGAAAACAGGTATGTTAACATTTTTAAAAAATCCCTTAGGAGGATGCAGCCACTCATCAATGTGATACAAGGTGAGGGGTCATGCTGCCTTGTATCGTGCATTCATCCGAAAGCCTGCCACAAAGTGAAGCTGGATCACTGGTTTTCTGAACCCACCTTGCTCATCTGTAAAGCAGGGCTCCCTGCCTGCCTGTCAGGGTTATCATGAAGATCAGTCATGAGAAAGTTCCAGAAATTCTTCCAGAAATGCCTGGGTAATATGAGGTCTGGGGACCCTGCCTCTAGGGTAGCAATTTCCAGAAGCAGAAGGGAGGACCTGTAATCTTTGCAGCACCTGATTCTCTGCTCTTCTGAATCTGACCACAGGCCATTGCTAGTGTTCCCTCACCCCCCATTGTCCCACTCAAACCCCCTCCAAAAAAAAAAACAAAAAACAAAAAAACCCGTCCTGTGGCTGTGTGGCCTTTCTTGAAGGCTTTGTCTCACCTTTGTATCTGCTCCTTTTTACACTGCAAAGCTTTGCTGCCACTGAGTCCTGAGCCATGGCTGGGTTCCCCTGGCACCCTCACCTGTGCCTTCCCTCGGCACAGCACCCGGCTTTCTGCGTGTGCATTTCCCTTTGGTTTTCTTTCCAGTTTGAGGCTGTCAGCCACGTGAGGGCCCCTGCCGTTCACTCCAGCAAGGAGCCAGACAGACATGGGTCAGTGCCGTGGAATGCTGGAGCACCCAGACTCTGGGTTCAGACCTCACCTGTGCCTTTATTAGCTATGTGAGCTCGGGCAGGTTATATGAGCAATCTGGGCCCTATTGCAAGGGTGTCGGACTGGCTTACTCTCAGTGCTCCTCACACTTGACCGAGCCTTCGAAATGCCCAGGGATCTTGTGTAAAATGCAGATTCTGGCTCTGCAGGTCTGGGCTGGGGCCTGAGATTCTGCATTTTTACCGAGCTCCTGGGTGTTGCAGGCCCGTGGACCACACACTGAGCAGCGTGGGGCGCCGTGTGGTGGATTCAAGCCTGGGGCCATCAGGCGTGTTCGGTTTTCAGGAGCAAACTGACAAAGTAAGCTGATATGAGGGCCCAAGAACCCTGTGTATTTAAATTCCTGAATCCACAAATCTGGGCTAATCAAAGCACTTCTCACATCAGCTGTCATTGGCTGAGCTGCTCCGAGGAGAATAAACGGGAAATATCCACTGAGCACTTTCTACATGTCAGTTAAATGCTAAGTACTCTGGCACACAGGTGCCTGGTTTAATTGGCACAAAGGCCATAGGGGGTGGGTGGGAACAATTATTGTCCCTGCTTTGCAAAGAGGAAAACTGAGGCTCAGAGAGGTTAAATGTGTTGAATTATAATTGGCCTAACAAGTGTTTTGATCGACATGTGTCCTTCCTTGCTTTTCTCACCCCACCCCCCCTTCTTTCAATAACATCACCAAGGATCCGAGGAACTCAGACCTGTCCCCAGCTTCTGTAACTGCTGCCCTGGAGCAGACGTAATGACACTAGCAGTATTCACACTCCTTTTTATTCATTGCTGCATGCACCATTATTTATTTATTATTTAAAATATGTTTTTATGGATTCCAGAGAAAGGGAGAGAGAGAGGTAGAGTGAGAGGGGAGGAAGGAGATATATATATATATATATATATATATATATATATATATATATATATAGAGAGAGAGAGAGAGAGAGAGAGAGAGGAACCTCAAATATGAGAGAGAATCATTGATTGGCTGCTTTCCGCATGCCCTCTACTGGGGGATTGCGCTGGTAACCCAATCATATGCCCTGACCAAGAATCAAACCAGTGACCTCCTGGTTCCTGGGTTGGTCTCAATCACTGAGCCACATTGGCTGGGCTGCACCATGGTTTATTGAACATCTACTATGTGCAAAGCACTGTGGCTACAATGGAGAACACTTTTTTTCCCCTTGCTTTACAATTTAGTTAGAGACACAGACTTTAATCAAGTAACTCCACAGATAAATGTGATTCCAATCTGTGGGGAAAAAAACCAACTATGAAAAATGGGAAATTTGCCCTGGCTGGTTTGACTCAGGGGATGGAACATCGGCCTATGGACTGAAGGGTCCCAGGTTCGATTCCAGTCAGGGGCACATGCCCAGGTTTCCGGCTCGGCTCCAGTGGGGGTGTGCATGAGGCAGCAATCAGTGATTGTTTCTCATCAGGGATGTTTCTGTCTCTTTCTTCCTCTCCTTTCCTCTCTGAAATAAATAAAAAAAATATATATTTTTTTTTAAGTGCGAAATTTGATTAAGGGACTTGCGAAGGCTTTTGTGTGGATGTGACTCTAAAATGATACACGGTAGGTAAGTAGGAATTAGCTAGTTAAAGGGGTGAAGGGTGATGGGCATTCCAGCCAAACAGACAGCTTTGTGCAAAGGCCCAGCGGCCAGGGGAGGCACAGTGGCGGAGTTTGAAACAGGGGAGACAGGCAAGCTCAAGTCACCAGAATCTGGGACTTTATGTTAAGAGCAGTGGGCAGACACTGTAGGGTTGTAAGCAAAGGAGCAAAGATCAATAAAACAGATTTGGCAGCTGTAGCTTCAGCAGAAATAGAAAGAGGAATGTGGAAGCTATCACTGTAGTCCAGACAAGAAGTGATGGTGACTGAGCTGGGGTGACCTAAGTAGCAGCAATGGGGTAAAAGGGACTTCTGTAGAATGCATGTGGGAAATAAAGGAAAAACACGATAGGACTGGGAGATGGGGTCATAGTAACAAAGTAGGGGGAGCTTCCTGAGTAGCCTCCAATATTTGGGTCTTCATGGTCTCAGTCACTACCTCGTTCCACACCTTCCACTTACACGGGGGCAGACAGGCCCAGAGGGGACATGCCCAAGGTCATGCAGCTAGTCAGGCAGAGGGAGGGCCTGTGCGGGACCAGTAATGAGGTTCTAGTGAATGAGAAGATGAATGAGCTGAAATTGATTCTCCCTGTAATGATTCTGTTAGACCTGTCAGATTCTCTATCCTCAGGGTTCTATGCATCATCTGCCCTTAGAAGTGGAACTACTCAGCCATCTAGCACCCTCTGCTGCGATACTTTGCCAGAACTGTAGCCAGAAGCTGGCTGTGGGGGTCAGGCAGGCCTAGGAGCAAATCCCAGCGGGGCTTCTAACTCCCCACCTTGCAGAAGCACTTGTCCATGTGAAATAAGGAACGTGCATAGGGATCTTCCTGAAAAGCTGCTCTTTTTATAATAAAAATGTTAAATCAACCTTAAAGTTCATAAATTGGAGCAAGAATAAACAGCATGGTGTATTTATAGGATGGAATAAAGCACAGTCATCTAAAGCAAGGAATTTATATCTGCTAGAGAGGGAGATCTCAAAGGTATATTTTGGGTAAAAATGCAAGTTGCCTAAGTATACAGTCAGTATGATATTGTTAGGTAAAAAAATGACAGAAAATACCATATATTTTATAGATACCATTAGGCACAACTAAAATAATAAAAAGAGGCCTAGATAAATGATTTAGTGGTAAATTTTGTTATGTAAATTTTACCATAATTAAAAAATGAAGCATCAACAAAAGACACCCCCCCAAAAAAAAACAAACAAAAAAAAAAACAACCCAAAACAAAACAAAACAAAACAAAAAAACACCAACTCAACAACAACAAAAATTAAATAGTAAGAGGCCTAAAGAATAGGTATGATGCTCTTAACATGGTCTGGAGGTGGGAGTAAGGGAAATTCCCTGTATTATTCCAATTTTCTGAAAGGGGAATGAGTCTATTTAATACAGAAGAAAACTTCTGGATGTGCAAGTTCAGACTAATGATATGAACCTTGTGAGCCTCATTCCGGTCACCTTATAAGTTATAAAAGTTTACTATTTTCCGTGCAAGGTGTGGGGGAGGCGCTGCCTTCAGAGGAGCCATGGTGTCCTGGACAGAACGCAAGTCATTGATTAGAGAGCACAGTCAAGCCAGGTATCCGGGGACCCGAAGTGTCACCACCACCCCCAGCTTGGGGGGCAGGGAAGGCCTCTCTGGAGAGTGGATTGAACTGAGATTTGAAAGGCAAGAACCTGTTAACCAGGAATCGGGGGACAGGCGATGCAAGCAGAAGAAACAGCGACTGCTCTGTGTCAGGCTGATTAATTACCATATCATCTACAACGAAGAAAACAAATGCTGCTACTATTCTAAGCCTGTTTTATTGTGGTTGTTTTTCTAAATGCCGACATCATCAATAAGATGGGAATTAGGATATTGAGCGCTCCAAGCTGCTTTTAGGAAAGCATCCATCACATAGCAGGTGTTTAATAGGCAGCACTTCCTGTCTCACCTGACCCACTGTAGTTCGATGAAGCAGAATGGTGTTCCCCATAGATATCAGATCTTAGTTTCTGGAACCTGTAAATGTGACCTTATTTGGGGACAGGGCCTCTGCAGACGTGGTTAAGCTAAGGCTCTTGTGAGAGGGAGAGGAGCCTGACGTAGCCAGGTGGGGCCTAAATGCAACCGCAGTGTCCTCGTAAGAAAGGCAAAGGGGGAGAACACAGTCAGTCACCCAGGAGGACCCAGGAGGCAGTGAGAGATTTGAAGATGCTGACCTTGGCGATTGGAGTGATGCAGCCACAAGCCAAAGGACACTAGCAGCTACCAGAGCTAGGAGAGGCAAGGAAGGACCCTCCCTAGAGCCTCCAGAGGGGCCATGGCCCTGCCAACACCTTGGTATCAGTCCAGCCACAGTGACTGTGGCCTGCTGGCCTCTAGGACCGTTAGTACATTTCTGTTGCTGTAAGCCACCAAGTTAGTGGTAATTTGTTACAACGGCCACGGAAAATGAATGCTTCCACCCCTCTTGTCTGGGATTTTCTTCATTTTTATTGTGTTGCAGTGAAGATCTCTAATAAATAAATGCATTAGCAGGAAGAATGTGAGCCCTGGGTGTCCTAGGAGTCTATGCCTTGTAAAGGAGAATGATGCTCAGCCCAGACAGGAAAGGCTTTCTAATTGAGCATTCCAGACATGATCAGGGTGTTGAGTTTTGGCCAGAAGTCCAGTTTGAAATGTTTGTTGCATTTTCTGGAGGAAACTGGCAATCACGGGGAAGGTACCTGACATTATCCTGGAAAACTCACCAACAAAGGTGGTTATAAGGACTGAGCTGGGATGGACAGGCAGAAGCATCACCGGAAAGAAGCCAAAGTTATTTATGGAGTTAAGGTTCCTGAAGCTACTGTGAGGAGCAAGGCAAAGATGGAATAGAACTAGTCATGATGGGTAAACAATGGTTAATAAATGTAAAATATTCAGTGACAGGGGTGGGGCACTGCTAAAAAGTTATGTCTAATAGAGGGCCTCATTTTTAATACTCTGAGGTAAGACCCTTTTACATATTAGGAATCTTGGGCTCAGTGACCCGGCCCAACTTCACAAAGTGGGAAGGGCAGAGCCAAGTCTTACACACAGGCCTCTTGGAATTCAAATAGCTTTCTTCTTCTTCTTTTTTTTTTTTTTTGGTTAATCCTCATCCAAGGCTATTTTTCCTTTGATTTTTTAAAAAGAGTGGAAGGGAGCGGGAGAGGGAGAGATAGAAAAATCCATGTGAAAGAGACACACCGATTTGTTGCCTCTTGCTCGCACCCCAACAAGGGCCAGACAGCCTGCAACTGAGATGCATGCCCTTGACCGGAATCGAACCCAAAAACCCTTCAGTCCATGGGCTGGCACTCTACCACTGAGCAAAACTGGCTAGGTCTCAGCTAGCTTTCTTCACATCGGCTGAAGACTGCAAAAGGTATTCCAGGTGTGGCTGGTATTTCTTGTGCTCTCTTACTTCCTGTCTTGCAGATATGCTTGCAACCCAGAAGCCCGAGTCTAGTGCTAATATTTTCCAGTAGTTTTTTACTCATGCTGTTATAGAAAACCGGAGAAGAACCGAGCAATACTTAAGAGAGATGGAGGAATTTTCCCTATTTATATGTTTTTATCTTCTTTGTCTCCCAAATATGGGGTATTTCCAGGCCCCTTTGCAAGTTCTTAAAGAGCCCTTATGTGCTGGGGCCTTGAGACCCCAACCAAAGGCCTGGCCTGGTGCCAGCACTGATAATTTCGTCCGGGGAAGGTTTAATGGCCTCTCTGAAGTGGGAGTAGTCTTATTTTCCTTATTATTTAAGCAAGCAAGCATTTACAGAAGCCAAATAGCAGGGTGAAAATTTCAAACAACAGCTTTTATATAACATGGATGCTTCAATGCCAACACAGAGGTCCAGATTCTTCTGGAAGTCCATCTGGGCTGATTCACTGGGCTGGAGCTGAGGAGGAGCAAGTGTGTGTGTGAGTGTGTGTGTCCATGTGCACACACACATTTGGTCTTATCAACGCGCTTATCTTAACTGCACCAAATTGCTGTCTTTGGGAAAAGAACATCACAGCTCCTTGTCAAGCTGATTAATTCCTGGTGCAGCTATAATGAAAAACAAACCACATTTCTGTCCCAACCTTGTAACAGTCTGTATCTTCAGTGATTTTTTCCCCCTTAATCTAGCTCCAGAATCTTAACAGCTTGCGTAATCTTCCAAGGATTCCATTGGACTTTCTTATGTGACTCTCTGAGAAAAATGGGGGAAATTACATTTCTCTGGCTTGTCACAAATTCTTGGAAGTTATGCATAGCTCCTCAAATTAGGGACCATTTCAAAGGGAGTCTGATCTATGTATATGAAAGGCTAAGTGACCGACTGTACGTCTGACAGACCAACCATCTGACTGACCACATATCTGACTGGCCAGTGCATATGATGTGCACTGGCAATTTAAAAATAAACATTGACTTGCACATGTGTGATACATATAAAGCTCTTACTGGTGCCAATCACTTGTGTGTGTTTCAATCTGTCATTGTCGATTGTGAATTTGGTTCTTTGTCCAAAAAATGAACATATTCATATATTAAGTGAATAAATTTTGGATATATTTGATGGAGATTTTCACATCTATTTGAGTGATGATTCCATCGATTCAATGGATGATGCCAAAAAGAAAAAAAATCCATTGAATTTCTTAATAGTATTACTCCTTTGGGAATGCTATGTCATAAATTAAAATTAAAAGTAGGTGCAACCATCATGCTACTGAGAAATCTTAATAGTAAATGGGGTCATTGTAATGGTACTAGATTTATTATCAAGAGATTGTGACCTAACATAATCGAAGCTGAAGTATTAATAGGATCTACAGGAGAGGTTGTTCTGATTCAAGAATTGATTTGTACCCAACTGACAATGACTTCCCATTTAAGTTAATTTGAAGACAGTCTCCCATGATGCCAGCAATTATGATGACTATTAATAAATCATAAGGACAAACTCTAGACAGAGTAGGAATATTCCTTCCTGAACCCATTTTTGGACAAGGTCAGTTATCTGTTGCTTTCTCTTGAATTCGAAGAGCATGTGACGTTAAAGTTGTAAATACCTCATCACAAGAGAAATTAGTCAAGCACTCTGAAAGTATTTTCACTCTTAATGTGGTATACAGGGAGATATTAGAATAAGTTTAATCAATTTATCAGTCATTGTTTACATCAATGTTGTTCATATATCATGTTTTAATGGTTTATATATCATGTTTTTGTGGTTTTTATATTATGTTTTTGTTGTTTTATGTCATGTCTTTGTTATTATATCATTTTGTTATTTATTAATCAATTTATATATCATCTTTATATACATTTTACTAATTTTCTTTCATCTCTGACACTTCTATTATAGAGAAAGGGTGAATAGTGCTATTAAAATATTTCTTCTAATTAATTTCCTTTCAATGTGCATGAATCCGTGCAACAGGCCACTCGTGTTATCATAATTCACTAAACCTTGAGTCTAATTTCACAAAAAAGACTATCAAAGCTAACACAGCATTTACTTTGTGTCAGTTGCTGGACACTGTTCTATGCATTTTGTGTATGTTAACTATTTAAAACTATACAACAACTCTATAAGGTAGATACTACTATTAACCCCATATTAAATGTTATGCTACTAAGATGCAGAGAGGTTAAGAAATTTTGCCAAGACCACACAGCTATCAATGTTAGGATTTGTATTTAGATATTCTGGCTCAAGAGTTCATAGTCTTAACCACTATATTATTCCAAGGTTGTTTCATTAAATCATAAAGCAACTGCTGGCCAGAGTGTCTTCTGTGCATCAAAAGGTTGCTGGTTCAATTTCTGGTCAGGGCACATACGTGGGTTGCGACAGGAACCCCCAACTGATCTATGTTTCTCTCTGACATCAATGTTTCTCTCTCTCCCTCTCCCTTCCTCTCTCTAACCATGTCCTCGGGTGAGGATTAAAACAAAAAAAGAGAAAACAATCGTAAAGCAGCTAGCATTAGTTGAGTCTTTATTATGTGCCAAGTATCTTGTGGGGTGCTTTCTGTCTTTTTGAGTGGTTCCCACACCTTATTGGTTGTCATAATTACCTGGAAACTTTAAAAAATTCAGATTCTTTGGGTCCATTTCCAATCCCCTCAGTTATTAGCAGTAGAACTGAGAATAGGAATCTGTATTTTGAGTTCTTATTTAGCCCAACTGATATATATGTTCCAGGCAATTTGGGAGGGGCGATGAGGTAACTTTCTTTTCTGTTTTCAGGAAGAAAGATCATAAAACCTCAATTGTCCCCAATTGGCTGAACTCAAAGAGGCCAACCCCAGCGGGGCAGAAGCAACAATAGGCTGCATGTGCCTGTCTTCTCTCTGCCTCAGGTCCTTGGCACTTGATGATCTTATTTCTGGGCCACCTGGGCTATTCCTATGACTGGCTCCTGCTCCTTCGTGTTTCAGCTTAAACGTTGCATCCTCAGAAAAACCTCCCTGGCCATTCTGCCTACATATTTCCTCAAACTTTCTGCAAAGGGCCAGGCAGTAAATATTGCAGGTTTTGTGGGCTACCTGCTATTCCAGTTCCATATTATTATTTTTGCTTAGCACCCTTTACAAATGTAGAAAGTCATTCTTAGCTTGTGGTTTGCTGCCCCTTAACTTGACTATTTCAGCATCTGGCCCATATTTTATCCAGCATTGACCTTCTCAGATTAGTTCTCCAATGGTAGACTTCCTCTCTGGTCATCCTGAGCATTCAGGCTTTCGTCCAGTGTCTGCTCACAGATGATGCTTAACAGACACTAAGAAAAGGAATGTTGTGAGAATTTTAAACATGCTGCCTTACAAACACTGCCAGGAAGCTTGAGATCAGGATGGCTTGGAGCGACCAGAAATCTGTTGTTTCTTTTATGCCCTTTCACTCCACACTAAGGGACTCAGAATACTTCTGCTAAACAAACAGGTTCCAAGTCCTTTGCCCACAAAGAGCTGCCAACCTCCACAAACACAGGTAGAAAAGAGAAAGGTAAGCATAGATACCTGCCCCACCTGACATATTAATATAGGTCTATAGATGACAATGCAAATGGGCAACTCACTTCTCACTTTTGCTTATTTGAAAACAAAATGGTGAACTCATTGACTTCCCATGGAGTAGCCACCACTGGATTTCAGATACAAACCCTGCCACAAATATGGCAGAGCTCAAGTATTCTAGCTGGCAACTATCTCATTTTATTTGTGATGATAATGGTAATGATGATGATGATGATGGTGATGCTGGCAATGAAGATGGTGATTTGATGATAATGATGATGGTGGTGATGGTAGGAATGACAGTGATGATGATGGTGGTGATGATGATGGTGATGAGATGACAATAATGATGATGGCAACTTTTTCTCTTTGGAAGTGAAAATAGCTTTATGTTTCATTACACAGCTAATTTAATAAAATTTTTAAAACTTAAAATAATATAGAAAAGCAGAAAAAGGTGAAAATTCACCCAAATCTCCATGGGTTCTAAATAACGTGTTAACCACTTTCAATATTGTAAAGAGCATACTTCCAGATGCCTTTCTAGTACTAAATGAAACATAGAACTCTATAATTTACATAAGTGAGATTATATGATATGAAATGTTCTGTAACTTGCTTTTTTTACTCAGATGATGGTGATTTGAATGGACAGGTTAAGTGGAATCAGAATAGGAGGAAGATGTCCTCTATGAAAGTGACAAATTCAAGCTCAGGATTCCCAGCCTGAGTGTAAGCGCTGACCCCAGGGGGCCGATGTGAGAAGAAAGCCTCTGTATTACATCCCTGGACTTCACTGACTAGATTCTTTAACCAGAGTTCATTCAACCTGATATCTGTCCCTCAAACAAACATGCTCCCAGATGCCCTCTTTTCATGGCCATTCCAGCTCAAATGCTATTTATGTACAGTGTAAGCTTTGATCATTTTCTTATCGAGGGCAGCAGCTCCTGGAATTACCCTGAGCCATCAAAGGCTGGAATCAGAGATAAAACGGTGGTGGTGATTGCTGTCCATTTGCCTCAGATGCAGCCTCCACATATTGCATCATTTTAATTAAATAGGAAAGGTCACAAATGACATTAGGGAGGCATACTCATTTAGGCCAGTGCCTGTATTTTCCTGCCTAATGGAATTCCTCTCTGCACATTCATTACCTCATCTGTGAAAAAAGGTTTGAAAGCAGTCTTCATGGTACTTCAGGAAACAGGCACTTTTGCCATCTCAGGAATGTCACATGGTATAACAACCTGAATCACTAATATATATTGCCACTTAGTAGGGGCCAGGCACTGGGAAAGCATCTTGCATTTCATGCTTGGGAAACCCTGAATAGGGGAGAATCCGGAGGCTAAGAGTGGACAGGTGACTTGCCCAGATCACCCAGCCAGCAAGTAACAGTCCAAGGAGTTGAATCCAGGCCTGAGTCAGATCTGACCTGTAACTGTTATGCTGGTGCATAGTATGTACACTCTCAACACATTTTTATTCATCTTGCCCTTGTAATAGGGAGCTTTTCATAAGGAGAAACCTCATGCTTGCTCTGTGTGAGGCATTGTCCTAGGCAGAGTGGGTAGAGCGGGGAACCAAGCCAAGCCCCCTCCCTCCTTTGTTTCATGGAGCTTACTTTGAAGTATGGGATGATAGACAACAAAAACAACACAGAGGTAAATATGTGCTATATTGGGATTATGGAGAAAAGTAAGGCAGAGTATGGAAGACAGGGAGGCAGGTAGGTAAGTCATGTGAGATGGTCAGGGAAGAACTTTCTAATGAGCTGGCAGTTGTGGAGAATCCTAAAAGAGAAACGACAGTGAGAATTCTGGAGGAAGAGCTTGTCAGAGGAAAGCATGTGCAAAGGCCCTGAGGCATGTGTATACATAGGAGACAGGTGTGGCTGGAGCAGAGAATCAGGAGAGGATTGGGAGGAGAAGATGAACTTGAAGAGGAAATAGAAAGTGGTCAGATCTTATAGGGCCTTACGGGCCATTTGGGGAGGACTTGACATTTATCCTGAGTAAGCTGGTGTTTGAGCAGGTGAGTGATATAACCCAATTTCATTTTGACAGGACCATTCTGGCTGCTGTGTGTGATGGAGCAGATGGCCCGGTCAGGAGGCTGCTGTGATAAGTTAGGTGGCAAACAAAGGGGTCATGGGTCAGAGAGGGAACTCTGAAAGTGGCAGGAAGTGGTCAGATTCTCTTTATACTGTAAAAAAAAAAAAAAAAAGAATCAAAGGGGTTGTTTTTTTTTTTTTTTGATAAATTGGATGTGGAGAGACAAAGAAAAAGAAGACATAAGAACCATACATTCCTTGATTGTCCTGCCACTCTTCAATATCAATGTGCAATCATAAAAGAACAGCTTGATGTCTCCAATCATGCTACCTAAGCGATGCCATCTCCTCCTGAGCAGAATAAGACAGCACTTGCTTAGATCCATACTTAGCTGCTTTGTCCTCCTGTAACTGTACATTTCAGTTTGTTAAATTGGACAATAATATCAACAGTGCCTCCAGCAGAGCATCATAGTGTGGGTTAAACTCTGTGACGCATGCACATAGCTGGAGCACCAGCATATGATGGAATCTATTTGGCCTGGGCTTTGATCATGGTATGAAGACCTTCCATTGAGGTCTCTGCAGCCCTGGTAAAAGTGATTGTATAGCACTGTGGTTAAAATCAGAAATCAAGGCCCAGAAATAGATGAAAAGGAGTGACAGCCATAATTGTCCCACTTGGTCAAGTCATTCAGGTTTTTATGCCTCAGTTTTTTCACCTATGACATGGGAGAATAATAGTGTCCTTGCTGAATGGTTTACAGGATTGACTGTGACTCATCTACTGAGACCAGGATTGTCCCTCAATCACACCTGCTTCTTTTCCCCTCCTTCCACAATACTGCTGTCGGTTGCCAAGCACCTGCATTGGGATTTTCCTTCATACTCCATGTCTGCTCCAGGTTATAGAAAATCATGCTCCGGTTCTCATCTGGACCTGCAGCTTGTTCTGGGGTTGGGGATTTAATGTCTTTGTAAATTGCCTGATTCTGATATTTACTGTCCTCTGCTTGTCCTGGTTTGGCTCCTGTGCAAAGAGACAGCTGCAGGCTATGTTCTGAGCAGAGTCTTGTGCCCCAAAGCCTGTTTGTGAGGCATATGGAGAGGAAGGCCTGGGCTTTCTGTTTTTAATTCACAAAAGTGTCAGTACTGAGTCCCTCTCATCTGGGATGTGGTACCTGGTTGCTCAAGTCCACATTTTCTCCTTTTAATCCTTTTTCCATACAGCTGCCAGAGGCCTGGGGGATTGTTAAATATGTCCCCTCACATCATGTGACTGCTCAGAACCTGAAGTGGCTTTTGCTGGTCTCAGGATAAAGACAAAATCCTTCCCAGGGTTTCCTTGAAACAACCTCTTTCCCATTCTCCGAATCCACACTGGCCTGCCCTTTGCAAGTTGATTTGCATCCTTCCTCCCTGCACAGCATCTTTCCACATGCTGGTCTCTCTTCTGGTGGAGGTGCATTGAGGCACTCCGGGTTAGAGAAAAAGAGACAGTCAAGAAGGTACACGTAGGACATTCAGAGGCTCAATGCCCTGGAGATGTCATAATGCTGCCATATGCAATTTGAATAAATAATGATAGGTTGTAACATATAATTTTATTTTAAAAACCACACACCTTTATGTTATGCTGAACTACATGAGCTCTCTTGCTTGCTTGCTCTTACTCTCTCCTTAAACATTTTCTTATTCATTCTCTTCAACTCCCTGTCTCTCTGGGTCCCGGCTTTTCTGATACTCTAAGCTGGTACTTAATTTTTGATTGGAGTCAAGCATGGGCTTTTTAGACAAAGGAGAATTAAAAAAGAGCAGAACAAGGAATATTCAAAGATGACTGGATGTCTCTGGAGCACCACCACCACCACCACCACCATCATCATCACCATGTTTTACATAATAATAATAATCATGATAAAGTACTCATGATTTGGCTATATACAATGAAGCAGATCCTTCACTGCATCCTTCCAGGAACTCTTTAAGGAAATACTATTATCCTCATTTTAGAGGTAAGGAAACCTAAAGCTCAGAGAGTTTGTGTTGCTGCTCAAGGTCTCACAGCAGCTAGAGATATAATTTACATTCAGATCATCTGACCCCAAAGCCTAGACTCAACCTAAAACTTGCTTTGACATGAACTTTTGGGTTCCTGAGGCCAGAAGGTCCCTCTAGTATGTCATCATCTAGGTGACAAGCAGAAGCCAGTCAAATAGGCTTGATGACATCCAGGCTTATGGCTGCCCCGACAAAGGCAGGGGAGCCACTTTGACCTGGAGCCTCAGTTTGCAAGACTAGGAGACTCCCACATACATGTCTGAGTTGATAGCCTTGCATATCACTAAGCAACAAATACAGGGGCTCAGAGCAAGCCTGGGTGCACCAGGGTGTGTCCATTTCCTAGGGAGGCTGGAACAAATTACAACAAACTGTGTGGCTTAACACAACAGAAATTTAACCTCTCTATTTTTATAGAGGATGAGTGATAGATTTGGGCTTTGTTTGTCTCTTCTCCACTTAACCTGGTGAATATGAAGAGTTAAGAGGCAGCAACAGAGTGTGACAGTGAGAGTTTCTAGAAAAGAACATAAAGAATTACTCTACAAGTGAGAGTATGAGACCTCCAGGGAAATAATATCTCAAAAGGGAAGGCACAAAGGGAAACAGGGTCCGGTCACTCACTCTTTTCATGAAGGGGTTAACCTTGTTTCCTATGTTTTTACACAATTCAAGTCCACTCTCATATTCCCCCAAAAGCCCTCATCTCCACCAGCTGAATGTGAATCAGCCTCACACTCCACGTGCACTGAGTGTCATGTTCTTTACTTGATATCCGCAGTAGCAACACTTGAGCACCAAAAAAGCCCAAGTAATTATATGTCTGTTTTCTCCTCTATTATTATTTGCATGTAGCAAAGGCACCTGCCGCGCTAATTGTGCCCTGTGAATAAACATCTTCTCCAGCCAACCAACCAAAAAACGCTTATGTGGGGAGAAGGTGCGTGTTGGAAGGAAGGATTTCGTCTTCACATCAGAGCTTCAGGTTCTCCTTGAGGCCAGTGATGTGCTCATTCATATGAGGCTGCCAAGCCTTCCCCCAGATCACCAGGAAAGATGATTCATTGAACTTAAAAAGAGAGAGAAAAATAAAATAAAGAATCCTCAGATAAGGAGCATCTAGACTGAAGTTAACCAAACCTCCCTGCCTGCTGTTCAAGGTCATAGCATCACATCGGGGATGAGCTTTCCCGAAGGAAAACAGAGAAAAAGAAATGCGCTCCTCACAGCTGTACCACCCAGGCACTGTGAACTGGTCCCTGACAGCTTTCTTTCTATTAACACATAGAAACATAACATACAGCAAAGGGCATACATCTTGAAAGCTTGTCGCCTTTAAAAATTTGTATCATAAAATATGTAAAACCCAAAAGGTGCCATTTTAACCATTTTAAGTGCAAAAGTCAGCTGCATTCATTAAGATCAGGATGTTGTGCAACCATCACCACTGTTTCCAACATTTTTCATCACTCCAAATAGAAACTCTAAAGCCTCCACACTTGGTCAGAATTTGCATACACTGACAATGTGTAGCCAAAATCCAGATCAAGATATAAAACATGGCCAGCTTCCTGGAGGCTCCTTAGGCTCCTGCCTTCCCGAGGTAACCACCATTCTGACCTCTATCACCATGGATTAGTTTTGCCTGTAAATTCATATCAGTGGGACCAAAGAGTATCTGGCTTTTGTGCCTGGCTTCTTTCACTCAACAGTGCCCATGACATTGATTCATGTTGCTGCCTGTACTAATAGTGTGTTATTTTCTTATGGCTATGTGGTGTTTTATTATGTGAATAAATCACAATTTATTTTCTTTCTCCATTCTTTCTCCTAACAGACTAGGTAGGCTAAACAACTGAAATTGACTGGGTCACAATTGTGGAGGCTGGAAGTCTAAGATCAAGGTGTCGGCGGGGTTGGTTTCTTCTGAGGTCTATCTCCTTGGCTTGCAGTTGGCCGTCTCCTCCCTATGTCTTCACATGGTTTTCTCTCTGTCTGGGTCTGTTTCTTGATCCCCTCTGCTTATAAGGACACAAGTCAGATTAGATTAGGGCCCATGCCAATAATCTCACTTAACCCTAATTACCTCTTTAAAAACCCTATCTCCACAAACAATCATATTCTGAGGTTCTGGGAGTTAGGACTTCAACATATGAATTTTAGGGGACATAATTCATCCCTTTACAGCTATGTATTAAGGAGAAGTGTCGCCGAAACCGGTTTGGCTCAGTGGTAGAGTGTCGGTCTGCGGTCTGAAAGGTCCCAGGTTCGATTCCGGTGAGGGGCATGTACGTTGGTTGCGGGCACATCCCTGGTAGGGGGTGTGCAAGAGGCAGCTTGTCGATGTTTCTCCCTCATCGCCGTTTCTAGCTCTCTATCTCTTTCCCTTCCTCTCTGTAAAAAAATCAATAAAATATATTTAAAAAAAAAAAAAAAGGAGAAGTGTCATCCAATCACAGGATGGACATGCATTTAGTGTTAACAGTATTTCCAGTTTTCCAAAGTAATTGCACTAGTTGAAGTTCCAGCAGCAGTGTGTGAGAGCTGCGGTTCCTCAGTGTCCTTGACAGCACTTGATGTTATCAGTCATTTGCATTTTAGCCATTCTGGTGGAAGAGTGGCAGTGTCTCATTGTGGTTTCTAAGACATTTCTCAAACAAGTAACTTAGGGTCTGATTTGATACTTCCCCTCTAGTTCATGTGTTATCAGAATATATTTTGTGGTTGTACCTTGGAAGCTGTTTAGCTCACAAAGATTCCTGTGGTGTGTTTGTCTCCACAAGTCTGAGAAGTGGTGTTTACCTCTGGGTGGATGAAGTAATTTTCTATGATCTAAATTTACATCTTTATGTGTCTATGGAATTCCTCAAAACTCCTCAGTTAGTGTGTGTGTTACTTTTTCTAAGAAAAAACAACAACCTTATTTTAAAAAGGAAGGTGAAAACATCTGCTTGGGCATCCATTGTAGAGACAATTCTAGGCCGCAAGTGTAAGTGTCCTTTTTGACAGGTTTTCTTTTTCAAAGAGCTCACTCACCAGAGAGCTTTGGGATGACCCACGTGCTATTGGGGAAGTTTCAGGAAAAAGACAGAAATGAGGCTTGATTATTTGAGAAGTGTATGCACACATAGGTATAGGTGTGAATGTGTTTGTGTATACATCATTTTTCTGGAAGGACCTCTCCCAGGTGCTATTCTAAGAACCTTCTCAGCAATTTCACAGAGTCTTAATAAGATTGGTGATAGCATATTATCAACAATGATAGTATAGTATTCATCACCATTATTATTTATTGGTAGGCAAAGAGGTTAAATAACTCACCCAAGGCCACACAGCTTCCAAATGGCAGAGCTAAAGGTCTGAACTCAGATCCACCTGATGCTTATTCATTGACATCCCACTGCCTCCATGGTGAGTCCAAGTCTGCCACATGCTTTACCTCAAGATCTCTAACACTTATAATACCGTAAGGTGGGTGTTATTAAGGCCCGTTTTAAGTATAAAGAAACAAAATTACTTGCCCAAAGTCATATGGCTAGTTGATAGGACCAGGATTCAAATCCAGTTGGTCTGGCTCCCAACTCAGTGCTTGCTATTATTATCCATACTAGAGGCCAGGAGTATGAATTCATGTATGGGTGGGGTCCCTTGTCTTTGCCTACAATTGGAGCCATTGGGGCCATCTTGCCCAGTCCCAATCAGAGCCAATAGGGGCCTGCCAGCAGGGGGAGGGAACACAGGAAGTTGCCTGGCCCAGGCCCGGGAGGTTGACTGTAGGAGCACACTGACCACCAGGGGACAGCTCCTGCATTGAGCATCTGCCCCCTGCTAGTCAGAGTATGTCATAGCGACTGGTTGTTCTGTCAACCAGTTGTAACAGTCACTTAGGCTTTTATATATACATATCATTTCAAATTTCTATCAAGCTCTAGTATGGCAAAAACTGGTTTTGCACTATTCTTGAGGGACAGGTCCATCCACCAGGCAGTTCTCCCTTGCATCAAGCTGAAATTGGCCTCCATGCAACTTTATTCAATTGTTTCCTGTCCACAGCCCAGCATTTAGCACTTAATTATATCTTGTCTTCTATTATGTACTAATTGTCTCCTGTGGTTCCTCCCCTCTCCCTGGTTCACATGCTAATTCCTAGAGGGCAGAGACCAAGTCTGATAGGCTAAACACCTTGCAGAGTGGCAGAATAGAGCTTATTAGATAAATGCTTGTTGATTGAAAGTTCCCACCAGGATTTCCCTCTAGGGCTTCAACCCAGGTGTGTGGAAGATCAAGCAGGAAGGTCACAAGGGATTTGCAACTCAAATATGCATACAGTTTGTATATAATTT
Source organism: Pipistrellus hanaki (assembly GCF_964339955.1). Classification (NCBI taxonomy): domain Eukaryota; kingdom Metazoa; phylum Chordata; class Mammalia; order Chiroptera; family Vespertilionidae; genus Pipistrellus; species Pipistrellus hanaki. Next base: position 84,896,996 of record NC_140506.1, on the reverse strand, counting down.
GTGTACTCCTTCAGCAGACTGTATAGTCAACACAATTACTTTACATTTAAAATGATATTGCTCCCCTGATGGCTGTCATTTCTTCATCTCTTCTTTCCTTCTTTGATATCATGTGTATATCAATTCAGGAGCTAGGGAGCTTACATCCTGTGTATAAAGTGAGTAGAACCTGGATCACAGCAAGAGAGGGTCAGCATAATTTGCCCTTTCAAGAGTGGTTGTTGCTTGTGTTTACCAATGCCCTCCAACACAACTACTCACTCTTACATTACATGGTTCCTGTCTCCTGCAGTTCCCTTACCACTGAGTATCCTGGCTAGAAATTAGTCAGAATTCTCTCAGTTGCAAATAATGGGAACCCTATTCAAAGAAGTTTAAACAAAAAAAAAATTTGAATTTGGATTGATCAGCTTTGGTTTCTATAACTGAACAGTCTGGGGACTTGAGACAAGACTCTAAAGATGGAACAGTAGCATGAAGAGACCTTCAGAACCTCTCTTCCCTTTGTCCCACTCCACGTGGAAAGAGCTTTACTTGCTTAGCAGATGAAGTAAAAATCTCAAGACTATGTCTCATTAGCCTGAAATGTGTCTCATGACCACCTCTAAACCAACTGTTATTGTTGGGAAGACACATAACTGTACAGATTAGCTAGTTCCTGGGTGAGGCCCACTGCCAACCATGTGGTCTGAGAGTGGGGGAGACATTTTCCAAAGAGATGACTGAAGCTTTTATAGGAGGAAGTGCAGACATAGCCACCCACCACCAGTAGTTCCTGTATAAGTCTCTCTCTTCCTAACTGGGGTCTCTTGGAAGACAGGAAGTTGGGACACTCCTTATGAAACTGAACATGTAAAGGGGAAGGAAAAATAACTCTTCAAGGCAATAGAGCATCCTTCTTTACTCAACTGTTTACCCAGTGAAAAGTGTTGGGATAACAATGATGAGCCAACATGGACATGTCCCTGCCTGTCATTGGGCTTACAGTCTTGTTGGCAAGGCAAATATACACAACCAACTTTAACAGAGAGTAATATGCATTATACTAGATGTGTGAATGAAGATTCTTGTTTATAGTCTAGAATACTCAAGATGATAGGAGGATAATAAAATGACACCCCCACCCATAAATTCCTTTAAACATCTTCACAGTAATGCCTAGGATAGTAGATGCAATGCTCCCCCATTTTATAGATGGGGAATGGAGACTCTGGAAGGGAAGAACCCCTACAACATGCCAGTAGCCTCCAACATTATGCACTTTTACAGAGATAACCTTATTTTCACAAATCTTCCCATAGCCTCGTGAAGTGCGATCGCATTTTGTAAATAAGGAAATAGCACCTCAGAGGTAAAGAAATGGGCCAGGCTGGCACCAAAGGGAAGAACTGGGATCCTCAGTGGTTGGTTGATGCCCAGGTAAGTGACTTGGTGTCACACAAAACCCAAGGCTGGGTCAGGACTCACTACTTAGGCACATGGCTCCAGATCCAGTGCTTGTTCCTCAGACTCACTTAAGCCATGTCCCTCAGTGCGGTCACTCTGATCAGTCATTAGGCAATGACTCTTGCAACTGGGCAAATAGCTATGGGCAGCTTTGGCCCAGAGGGAAAAAAAAGGTGTCCTTTCTGCTCTCCTCACCAGAGCCTTGTTGCCCTGCCCCAGAAACCCCAACCCCTTTTCCCCCAGAAGGTATTTCTGTCAATTCCATTACTCATTCCTAACCCTATTCTAGAAGCTGGGCAGGGATGGTGACAGGAGCATGCAGCCAGCCCCATCTGTGTTTGGCTGGGTATATGTGGCGGCTGAGATCTGGCCTATTTTGTGCAGGCAATGAGCAAAGATCTGCTTGCTATTCTGCTGGTGTATTGTGAGAAAAAGGTAAAGGTCAAGGATAATGCTGACATGTTTTGTCTAAACAACTAGAAGTTGTCATTTACTAAGATGAGGAGACATTGGTCAAATCAGTTTTTTTGTTTTGTTTTGTTTTGTTTTTGTTTTTTAGCAGCGTGGAGTTAAGAGTTTAGTTTGGTACTTGTTAAGTTAAAGTTGCTTATTAGACACAAAGAGGAGATATTAAGAGACAATTTGGTATGGAAAGAGAATGGGGCTGTAGATAACAATGTGAAGGTTTTTTTTTGTTTGTTTGTTTGTTTTTTATCATAGACACAGTATTACTAGTAAATGCCATGGGATGGTTGAAACCACTAGTGAGTGTGACTATAGAGAAGAGAATGAGTTAGGCAATTACTCTGGAGCAGCCAAGGACAGGAGGATAAGAACCAGCAAAGAAGATTGAGAAGACAGAGTTAGCAAGTCAATGATAACCAAGAGATATTTCAAGAAGGAGGGAGGAATTAACACTGCTTCTAAATTGGGTTAGATTAGGACTGAGGATTTACCTTGATTTTAACACATGTCACATTATTGGTGACTTTGGCAGGAGTAGCTTAGTGGGGAAGAAAGCAGGAGAGAATGGGAGGAATGCAAGTGGAAACACTTCTTTTTACAATAAAGGAGATGATTTTTCTCAAGATGGAAACATGCAGCATGTTTGTGCTCTGATGAGAATGATGGACGGAGAGGGACAATTTTATGATCCAAGGGGAAAAAATGGGGCAATTGCAGGAACAGTGTCCCTGAGCAGAATGGAGGAGATGGATTCAGTGGACAGGTAGGCTGTTTGGCCTTAGAATCCAAACCCCCATTCTGCCAGGTGGCCTCTCCCCACCATGATGCATTCTTAACTTCTCTTCTCTGAACCTTTCAAACTTCCTTAAAGAATGCTCCTGCTTGAGAGAACAAAGCCTAGAACAGAATACTTGCTATTTATCCTACCGATAACCCTGAATTAAAGAGAAAAGAGAAATAGGAGGTGACAGAATACTTTGTCTGAGCTGCTGAATTTAGGTGTGTGCATTGTGTGTATTGTGAGTGTGCTTGCCAAATCACCTTGCTGAGGTTGTTTTCAAGGTTGGGAGGCAGTTTCAAAAGGAAGTAGAGACAAATTAATGAGCACCACTAAAATGTAAGTGGTAAAGTGATCTAAGAAGTTTACAAAAGACATGGCATTTACCATGGTCTCCAGCTTAAAAAAAAGTTGATTTTTTAATAGGTTCCTTTTAAGGTCATTCATGCAGCAAATGTAAGAGAGATTTGGGCAAAGTCCTGGAGATAGAGAGGAGAGAAGGCTCTTATCCTCAGGGAGTTGGAAATCCTGTAGGTTTATTTAACATAGGATGTTTATAGTATGACCTCCCATGTTACGTGCTCAGGGAGGTATGGGCATGAATGCTATGGATGCACACAGCAGGGTTGGATAACCCAGGTAGTTTGAAGGAGGCAAGGTTTAGGCACATGTCAAGGAGGAGTGGGCTCTATGCAGGGAAATGTAAGGATAAGTGTGCTTCTGACCTAGGGAACAGTATGTGCAAAATCCTTTTGGTGTGAAATACCAGGGCACATTGAGGAACCACCAAATAACTCAGGATGGCTGGAGTTGGAACTTTATCCTGAGCACCCTGAGGATCCACTGAGATTTTAATTGGAGAACAATTGGGGTGGACATGTTTAGAACTCAGAATATAAAGAAAGTGTAGAAGAAGTGCTCAGGATGCAAAGCATCCTTAATGAATGAGAGACTAGTTGAATTATATACTCTTTAGGGTTTAAGGGTTTAGAGGCAGGTGTGGAATGAGAAAGAAATGTTTTGTTTCATGATTATATACTAAGCCAAGGTCTTGTGCATCATTGTGAAACGACTATTCTTCAAATTAACATTTAGAGTTAAGAACCAACATTTTCTAAGCACAGGACTCCAAATTTAGTCACACCCAGTTGGACAAAGCAAATGGACAAAGCACAAGAGTGATCTGGGAGTGCCCTAAAAATGTGGGAGACATACCTTTGATGCATCTAAATTTATTTTAAGAAGTGAGCAGATGACCATTAGATAATTGAATGACACAATGAGAGAAAGTTATTCCCTTTTGGTTATCTTGCAATCCTTTTGAACACTTCAATGAGAAATGCTTAGTTTGATGCTAAAGGATCTTTAATACTTGTCTTTTTTTTTTAATTGCCTAAGGTACACATTTGAATTAGATTGAATACACAATGAAAGAAAAACTTAAGACAAAATATTCCTAGAATTTGGAAAAGCAAAAGGAGACCACATCAAGACACATTGGAGCACAGAGCAGCCCCTTCAAACCAATATTTTCCCACATTGTTTAGAGAAAAGGTGTGTAGTGTATGAAGGAAGGGTGAGACACTGCCAGTAGGAAGCACTATCATTTCTCCTGCCTAGGGAACTCAATTAGAGTGGAAACCCCAACACTCCATTTAGCCAAAACACACGTATAAACAAATTAAGGAATTCTCCAGGAATTGAGATTTGCTCTCCATAATGGTTATCTGCACTTCCGAGAGTAGATGTCATTCATGCAACCTGATTTTTCCAAGTGTTTTTCTCAAACATTATTCCTATGGCAGGAGTTCTATATTGCATTTCACTCCATAATATTCCATATCCAGGGATGTTTTAGCATCCCGAATGGATGATGGGTAATTGCCTGGTTGTCACTTTTTTTATGGCTTAAAACAATGTTTATTTTACTCACAAATCTATAGTATAATTTGGGCAGGGCCCAGTGGGGACTGCATGTCTGTGCTCCCCTTGGTGCCAGCAATGGTGACTCAAAGGCTGGGGCAGAAATAATCTAAAGGCTCATTCACCCACATCTGGTGATAGGTACTGGTTGTGGCTGGGACCATAGGGAGTTCAGCCAGTATACCTACAAGTAGTCTCTTCAATGTGTCTTGATCTTCCCCCAACATAGTTGCTTGGTTCTAAAGGTGAGCCTCCAAAGAGAAAAAAAGGGTGGAAGCCATATCATTTCTATGACCTAGCTTTAAAAGTCACATAGCAGCACTTATGCTACATTTTGTTCTTTGGAATCAGAAAGGAAGATAATTCAACTTCATCCCTTGATGATAAGTGACAAAAACTTTGTGGGCATGTCTTAGAAACCACTACAGTCCACCCTCGGGCCAGGAGTTATTTATATTTCTCCTACAGGCAAAATAAAGACACTATCTCAAGAGTCTCCCTCCCCCAAGTTTTCATCTATTTAGAGAAACAGGTCCAAATGATGCCTATTAATCTCTTCTTTTAACATGTTGAAACCAGATCTCAAGCTTAAAATCTCACAGAGGTTAGTAACCAACTAGAATTAAATAATGGTTTGATTGATTAATTGATTTTTTTCTAGCTATAACTCACAGCAGAATTTTATTTATTTTATATCTCTTCCATTACTGTAAGTAGTATTGATTTTCCATTCATAGTACTGAGGTCAAGGTTTCTTTTAAGATTTTTTTTTTTGTAAAGCAAATGGTTTTAAAGAAAATAGTAAATCAAGAATAGTATTTGACACTTGAATTTGGCAAAAATTATTACAGTGAGTTGTATAAAGGGATTGCAACATGGATAAACCTAAAAATATTACACTAAGGGAAAAATACGCCTACAAAATTCCATATTCTATGAATCCATTGATATGAAATGCCCAGAAAATGCAAATCTAAGTAAATAGATTAGTGATTGCCTGGGGCTGGAGATGTAAAGGGGAATAGACTGAAATGACCTTGAACTTTCTTTTTGGGTTGATAGAAATATTCTAAAAGTAGATCCTGGTAATGGTTGTACAACTCTGTAAATCACCTAAATATCTTGAGTAGGACTTAAAGCAAGTTAATTATAGTATGTAAATTTTTACCTTAGTAAAGCTGTTTACAGATTTTGAAAGTGCATGTGAATGTCTGGAGCATGGCTTTATTTATATAGGTGTGCATCTGTCACTTATTCAGGATCTCAGAAGTAGGCACAGATGGACCTAACAGAGAACCAAACCCATTAGTAGTAGACTGAGGAGTGTCCATTTTGATCTTTAGCAGATGATTACATTGGAGGATAAGATCTCTAAGCTAAAAATGTCTAAGAATCACTGGCTTAGAATATGCAAAGTGGACATCACCACCACAGATTTTTGTTTGGTTTTCTACAATCTCCACAAATTGTAGTAATTATCATTTGTGATTTCCTTTATGGATAGGCAAATGAAGACTCTGACCTAAAGACAGTAGAGCAAATGATGGGGTAGACTAGCCTCCCTCATGAAAATTCCATGTGTGTGAAGCCAATCCCTCATCCCTTCCTGTTTTTCAGAGTGGCTCCACCAATCTGCATTCATATCAACATGAGAATGTTCTCTGCACACTCAACAACACTTGTTTGTGGATTTATTGATGATAGCCTTTCTGACAGGTATGAGATATCACATTGTGGTTTTAATTTGCATTTCTCTAATAATTAGTGACACTGAGCATCTTTTCATATGTCTCTTGGCCATCTGTATGTCCTTTTTGGAGAAGTATCTATTCAGATCCTTTGCACATGTATTAATTGGATTAGTTTTTTTTTGGGTGTGACTTTTATAAGTTCTTTATAAATTTTGGATATTATCCTTTTACCAGATTTATCACTGGTGAATATGTTCTCCAATCCAGGGGCTATCTTTTAATTTTGTTGATGGTTGTCTTTGCTGTGCAAAATCTTTTTTTTTTTAATGTAGTCCCATTTGTTTATTTTTCTTTTTGTTTCTCTTGCCCAAGGAGTCATATTAGAAAAAAATATTGCTGTGAGAAATGTCCCAGATTTTACTGCCTATATTTTCTTAGAGGATTTTTATGGTGTCAAGTCCTTAATCTATTTTGAGCTTATTCTTATTAATAGTATGGTGTAAAATGATCTAATTTCATTTTTTGCCCTATCTGTCCAATTTTCCCAACACCTTTTATTGACTAGACTATATTTATGTCATTGTATGTTCTTGTCTCCTTTGTCAAATATTAATTGGCCATAAAGGTATGAATTTGCCCTAGCCAGTTTGGTTTAGTGGTTAGAGTGTCAGCCCTTAGAGTGAAGGGTCACAAGTTTGATTCCAAGGCATCCCTGAGATCTGCCTTTGCCAGCCTTCACCCGCCACCTGCCTGATAGGCTTAGTCACTGAAAGAGCTTCTGGTGGTCTTGAGTTGCATAAGGTAGGTTCTCAGTGAGTCACCAGGTAGGGGCAAGTGGTGTTCATAGGATAATTAGAGGATCAAACTTGGTGCCAGTGCTAGGTCTGAGGTCACTCAGCAAATGTTCTAGGGTATATCAAGTCTAGATGTTCCCTACTGGGTGCCTGCAGACTTTTGTGGTGGGATGGGGGGGTCTCAGAAGTCATTTGGGTGAAGCAAGCAGATTTTATCAATCCCAAACAGACCAACATTTAGTCATGTGATGCGAGGGCTCTGCACTGATTGGGCATGTGAGGAAAAAATGGCCTCCATCCCAGAGCTGTGAAGCTTGTACTACTTTAAAAGTCTCCTTCAACCCTGAATCAGTTTGGCTCAATGGATAGAGCATCAGCCCACAGACTGAAGGGTCCCAAGTTTGATTCCAAAGTGATCAGATGTTTCTAACTCTCTATCCCTCTCCCTTCCTCTCTGTAAAAAAATCAGTGAATTATATTTTTTTAAAAGTCTCCTTCAATGACAATAAATTACTAATTTTTAGGTAATTTTGAGTGAGAGGTTAGTGATATACAACTGAGAGTTAATTCAACCCGATATCAGACCTAGTCTTATGAGGTGTCAAGGAACACTTCTGTTTTCAGTTATGTTTCTCATGTCTGAATCTCCTATATGAATAGGAGATTCTTAATCAGGAGATTTATCAGGGGATTCCCCTGAGATCAGTGCCTGTTGTGGAGTGAGAGGAAGTGAAATCAGGCAAAGGAGGAGTTGAACTGTACTGCAGGCACAGCAAGGCCTCAGCTGATTCCACAGCAAGCTGTGGAGTTGGGATGCCCCCAAGGGTTATACTTCCTTGAGACATAGGGATAGGTTTCTATATAGCTATGTGAAACATGTGAATATGAGTTAGTGTCAGGAAGGTAGAGTAATTTTGGGTTAGTTGAAGGCATTTCCTGGGGAGACTTAGATGAGAGCTGTCAGACACTGACATCTCAGTGACTGGAGGTGAATCTGGGTGGCTTACCATCATAGCAACTACAGGTTCTTACAGGAGGTGATATCTAAGCCATGATTGAAAGAAATAAGTAAAAGTTGTCCTGGTGAAGGTCTGGGAAAATGGAGACCATCCAAAGGATAAAAAAAAATAGCATTTGAAAATCTTGGCTATGACAAAGAACATGATTCATTCTCAGAATGGAGAGGCAACCCTTTTCCTCCCCACCCTCAGTCAGCTTCACTTGGTTTTTGGTCACTTGTACCCAGTGGGTCATGATTGGTACATATAGGTTCTAGGTGGCAGAGCCAAGATTTGAAATATGTTCTCTGTGATTCAACAGTCACCTTACTCAACATATCATCTTGTCTTTCCAGTTAAACAGCATTTCCTGTATCTGAGGCACTTGAAGTATCTCTAGGCAAGATCTTCAAGTGTCCACAGCTTTGAAAATAAGGTTATATAGGTCATCGCCAAGAGTATTAATTTTACATATTTTTGTTCCATATTTTGTTCCATATTTTTGTTTATAAAACAGCTTTCAATTCACCTCTTTGATATTTAACTTCTGTTTATGAGCCTTTCTGTGTAGCAGGCATCATAAGAAGGAGAAAGAGAAGGGACATGGAAAAGGCTAGAAGTTCAGGCACTCAATCATAGCAGGAGTCCCATAAACTAAGTTGTAAGAATGGAAGGCGATTATTTCACTCACACTAAATCAGCCATTTTCAGGCAGGCCTTTTGTCACTGCTGAAGGCCAAATGTGTTTCTGGAGTGAGTTCATCAAGTAAAAGTAGCATCTGGAGTCCAATCAACATAATGTTGAAGGAAGCAAACAACTTGGCTCTCAGTGCCTGTCTTTGCAGCAAATGTGCCACTAAGAGCTGTAGGATATCCTGCAGGCTGATTAGCTCAGTGCTTTCCCTCCAAAGCAGCCATGTTCCGAGGTCCAATCAGGTTACAATGAGAGAAAGAAAATAATGGCCTCTGTACCATGTTCCAATATTTCCCCACCTCTAGACTTTTCCAGATGTTGTTCCATCTTCTAAGACCTTCTGACCCTTTCCTATGTCTAGAAAACTCCTAGTCATCCTTCCAGACTCAGCTTGGGAGCATTCCTCATTTCTTCTTGGAGCCTCCTCAACAATTTGAATGGATGCTTTTTACAGTATTTTTCCTTGGTGTGTAACATAACGTATCGTAGTTCTTAGTCCGAGCATCTGATTCCCTGTTAGACTCTGAACTCCTTTAGGGGAGGGCAATGGGTCATTTGTCTCTCCAGTTCCATGGAGCTGGACACATGACATGTCCTTGGTAATGATTTGAAGAATAAATAAATGACTGCATGAGTATTACTTTCAGTAAATGTGAAAGTGGATGGGTGAGCATGTGTTGCCTGAATGGTGAATGAAGGAAGAGTGAGAGAGTGACAGGAGGTGTGTAGGTGAGCTCCTGTGTTGATCACTGAGTGGGTGAATGATGACTGAAGGAATGAAGGGAAGTCAGAGTCAGCATCAGACTTTGGAAGTCAGTCCTCTTTTCTGACCCTTTAATAGCTTAGTTCCTTCTCCACAAGACTTGAGCACCACCTGTACCCACCAATCAGTGCATTGTTAGCATACTTAAAGCAAAACCAATTACCTTCTCTAAGGATTAGAAGGCTTTGTCTCTTCAAGCATGAAGGCAGGACAGAACAGGAAAAAATCAAGAACCTTGTGAATATGGAGGTGATAAAAATCCTAGAAATGGCTCCAAAAGTTCTCAGGTGAAGGTAGGGACACCATTATTTTCTAGATTTATAAATTCTTAAGCTTTTTGTTATTGTTGAAGGCAGGAATCTTTGACAATAGGATAGACTCTATGGGCCTTCTTCCCAGAAAGAACATAGAATCACACATGAGCACACACACATACATGCACAGTTGTGTATGGAATTTAGGTTAATGGAGCTCCTTCAACCCAACAAAGGACACACAGACCATACTCTGGGGGTGGCACTGTCTGTTTTACTTTAGTAAGGATTCCCAAGATGTATCACACGGCCTGTCACCTAATATTAGGATTTCACACATTTCTATTGAATTGGATTGAATTGAAATTCCCTAATTTGACTAGCTGACTTTCTCAAAGTCTCATAAACTTTGGGAATCCTTGATGTGGCCCGTGGAGCTGGCTCTATACTGAGAAATAATCTTTCCAGACACTTTCCATTTCAACCCTTGCCAGGACGTGTGAGTCTTTTCTTCCAAAGCCTCTTAGGAGAAAATCCGATAGTATAAAATATGATTCACATCTGGATGAGCAAACAGAGCTCCGTGTTGGAGCAACCTAATTCATGGAGATGCCAAGTGTTTGGCCTTGTTTGTTCAGTGCCATATGCTATGCAAATAACACCCAAGTCTCAGTAAGCTCCAATCTAGAGAGGGTAGCCCAGAGTGGTTAAAAAAGTAACAGCTGAGGTGGAACAGAATTACACTTCAGTTTATCCTGAACTTGGCCCTTAACGAAGGTGTTTAATTTCATTAATACAGCTTGGAGAGCCTCTTTGTTCACATGGATTTATATGAAGGCAAGATAAATAACGGTCAAATCATTGGGGAGGCAGAATATAGATATTGAAAATGTCATAAATGTGTGGTTTGGGTAGGATGTGGAGTATAGGCATTTCCACATGCTGTTGGAAGAAGGGTGAAATATACAAATAGTTTGAAGAACTATTTGACAATATCTGTTATAGAAAAAAAAGCACATTTATTCTTTGACACAAGTATTCTAGCATTAATATGGTTTCCTATAGATGTGCACAATGAAGATGTTCATTGTTTATAATAGCAGAGACTGAAAACAACCTAAATGTCCAACAGTAGGGATTGGCTAAATAATTCATCTATTCTCATAATGGCACACACTGTGGCATTTGGAAAGGAGAAGATAACCCAATATGCCCAGATGAAGAATAAAACCCATGATCTATTTTTCAGTATACTTCTAATTATGAAAACATGTGCAAACACACACACACACACACACACACACACATATGCACATACACTTATTTATAATGATTACTTCTAGGGAGAACTAGGGAGAGGGTTAGGGACATGATTAATACTTATTTTCATTTGTACTGTTTCAATTTTTACTATGTGCATGTGTTACATTTTTCAATTAAAATTGTTTTTGTAAACAAAAAATTTCTATTACAAATGAGGACCTATTTTTAAAAAAATATATTTTATTGATTTCCCCCCCTTCTTTCCCATACATACCCTCTCCCCAGAGTTTTATGTCCATTGGTTATACTGATATGCATGTATACAAGGAGGACCTATTTCTTATAGTCATTTGTTTACTCATTCACTTAAATACCTGTTGAGAGTTGACCATCCAGCCTTCAAAAAATGTGACCCAATATTCAACCATTGACAGAGCTGAACAGATGATATGCCTTTAACAATGCTCCCTCAACCACATCTACCTGGGGTCTCCCAAAGTTTGTTTTGGGAAGAGGGAGGAGGAGAGAGGTGATGACATTCTTTGAGCATGTGCTGTTTCCCAGCCACTGTGCCGGGCTCTTTCTGTTTACCGTCTCATCCAATCTGCTCTTCTCATCACTGAATTCCTAGCATCTAGATTAGAGCTGGCACCTGATGAGAAAATGGATGTTACAGTTATAAAGAAAGGAGTGCATTTAGCTGTAAGGCTCCTCTAGAAAGAGGGAGCAAATGGCCTGTAGGAGGGCAGACCCTCAGCTAAGCCTGAGGCCCAGAGTCCCCACTGAGCTGCTGAAGGCAATGGAAACCATTGCTTTTCTCCTGCTGCCTCTGGGAAGAAGTATGGCATCACCACTCATGATCCATGCCCAGGATCTGAATGAAGAAATGGCAGAGAGTGTGTCACTAGGAGGCCTGTTTAATATTTTAATATTATGTATTTTTAAAATATATCTTAAGGATATACGAGTCAGTTTTTCTTCACTCTTAATATATGCATTGAAACCTGAGGGTTTGTCTACTTTCTGAAACATTTGCCTCTGTGGGAAAAGTCTTCATTTTTCCACAAATATTTACTAGGCACGTTTATTAAGACTGTTGCTCAAGAAATCACTGTAGACACTTTCTCTCTTTAAGAAATGTTTTGCCCCACTCAAGTCGTTGTGGTTATTCTGTGTGACTGTTTCTTATAGACATAATGGATCATGCATGATGTTGGGTTCTCTTTTTTCATCTGCTACAGGGAGCTCAGAGCCTAACTGTGCCCTCTGTTTCTAGAAGTTTCCATTGTGTCTATGTAGATGGCTCTTATTTCCATTTTTTACCTATGACTTTACATGGCTTTTTCCTTAAGCTGATTTCATTTTGTATTAAATAAATAATATAGGGGCCTTTTGGAACAAGGCAGGTATATTAGTTTCCTTGAGCTGTTATAACAAATATCCACTAAGTGGCTTAAAATAACAGAAATTTATCCTCTCACAATTCTGGAGTCCAGAGGTTCCAAATCAAGATGTTAGCAGCGACAGTTCATCTTGGAGATTTGAGGGAGAATTCATTCCATGCCTCCCTCCTGGTTTTTGGTGGTTACCAGTAAGCCATATGTCCCTTGACTTCTAGACTCACCATCTTGGTCTCAGTCTCCCTTCTGCAAATGCATATAGTGAGGAGATGTCCTAGAGTCTTCTGGTCCAGAAGTCCAGTGGCTTCCACAATGGGGGAAGGGTAGCTGACCATCACTAGATTGTGTGAAGTTACATCCTGGAAAGTGGCCCTAAAGGTGGAGTGGGACAGACAATTTGGGTCATATAATGGGGGCCAGGTAGGGGATCCTGATGGCTAAAGGATGTGGGTCAAGATAAGCAGAGTGAGAAGATAGCACAATAATCATAAATGGGGAGGGAGGGTATACATGGGAGGGAGGGAGGGGGCAAAAAAAAATCAACAACGTTCTTGACATTTTCCCCCAGTGGCTTGCCATGCCAGAGGGAATCCTAGAGCAGCATGGAGTATAAGATCCTGGGACTGGGGTGGTGTCTGGTGTGTTCCCAACTGCCTGGCTCAGAGCCTGGCTTAAGAAAGGATTTAAAACAGTATCTGCTGACTGACTGGCTGGGAGAGTCATATACCTCTGGTTCAAATACTAGCTCTACCTCTTGGGTTTTTTGAGCCTCTGGAGGCACACCTGTGAAATGGGTACCACCATAGCTACCTTGAAAGCTTGTGGAAGCTTCTGATCTAGAATTTAATGTTTGAGAGTCTGGGTTGTAAGGTTGGATGGTATGAGCTCCAAGGCCACCGCTTGAACTTATCAGCTGTTAGATCTGAAGCAAGACCTTTGGAATTCCTGTACATCCATGTCCTTATCTATAAAGAGGAGGACAACATCAGATATGAGTGGAATGTGCTTGGCACAGGGGCCTGGCACACAGTAAGTGTTCATAATTCTGTTTTGTTCTTTAGTTTCCTCTGAAAGATGCTGGGTGTAGGAACAAGAGGGGCTTCCCTGAAGTCCTCCCCCAGTGCCCAGACCTCTACAGACTCCGATTCCCCACTCATAGCCAGTAACCCTCATGCAAGATTGGGAGGGTGGGCAACACCCTTTTAATAAAAATGGAGAAAGTTTTTTTTTGTTTTTTGTTTTTTGGTAGTCTCACTTGCTGAGAAACTCTCAGGAATCCATTAATTCCACTATTACTGAACATCTGAATGCAATTTGTAAGCTATAATAACATCTCTCTAGTTAGCAAATGTTTATGCCTCTCTATAATTTTCTTTTCCATATGAAAATAGACCTGTCATATGAACGTGGCCGACCAGCTGCCTCTATAATATCATTAATAAGCAAGAAGGATCACCTGCTCTGCCGTTGGAGGGGCTTGGTTTGCGTTTCTGATCCAGAGTGGACGACGGATGGATTTGCCACCTCGGCGGCCACTGCCTGTGTGTCACTCAATAGGTAAAGAGTGTGGGACTTGAGAAGGAGGGCACCAGGAGGTTCCAGGCCTATACCCAATGGGCAGAGAAGAGCAGAGCTAACATTTCCAGAGCCCCTGCTTTGTGCTAAGCATGAGGCTAAGCTTATACCGGCTTATACATCTCAAAAAATTTATACATACAGCCGACAGCTCAATGGATGTTTCTTTTCAGACTTAACCCAGTGTGCCTTTATCATCATTCAAAGTATGTATTACTTTTTTTTTTCAGGGGACACCTGTATATCTTTCAGTGGAACCCCAAGTTGAGTGTGTGTGTGTGTGTGTGTGTGTGTGTGTGTGTCAAAGTCCCCCATAGGACTTCTTCCAAGTACAGATTCCTGGGCCTCCCCCCAGACTAGCTAATCCTTGTGGGTAATGCCTGGGCATCTGCATTTTAAAAATGTTTCTTTGACTACCTAGTGTTTTCCATGCATATCGGAGTATGGAATGGCTAACTGCTTCCAGCACAGAGGGCAACAAAATTACATTTCAGGGGAAAGGTTCCTTTTATACAATAGCTCTGGGTCACGTAAGCTAACCCCAAAAGTTGATTTCCCTTCATATACCTGGATATTTGGACTCCCAAACCAATCAGCAAAACTGTGTGCCCACTGAGAGCATTGGTGCATGAGGCTGGGCTATGAGAAAGACATTGCCCTACCCCTCCGGAGGGTACATTTCAGTGGGAGAGCCAGGCACCAGAATAGCTGATTACAATGAAGTATAAACTGCTCCATGAATGGAGATGTGGGAGCACAGGAACCCCCAGGAGCAGCACTGACCAAGTCTTAAGGACCAGGGAAGGGCACAGAGAGGCAGTGATAGCTAAGCTGATGAGAAAGACAACCAGAAGTTTGCCAAGGGAAGGGAGGATGGCACATCCTGTGACTGGGGCCTGGGGCTGGAAGGAGCTTGGAAGGTCAGAGGGACCACACTTTCTGCATGGCTGAATGGAGAGTGAGAGTTGAAAAGGTGCTGAAACATGGTGTCAGGCGGGATAGGGAGGGGGGTGGCACATTAAGGATTTTCTCCAGAGGGCAGTGGGGATCTCTCAGAGGGGTTAAGAGAGGAAATAACATGGTCACATCCATGTTTTATAAAGATCACTCACTGTGGCTGCTATGTGAGATGGGACTGGAGGGAGCCAATCTCACATCTAGAAGACCAGCTGGGAGGCTGTTACCATTGCCCAGGTGAAAGATGCTGACCTGGGCCAAGGTAGTGGCCGTGAAGGTAGAGATAGGTCAACAGGCTCCAGACACCACAAGGGGGAGAAAGTCACCATGTTGTGTGAGTGATTGGACACCAGCCAGTATGGGGACTAATTGGGAAGCAGAAAAATCAATGGAAGCCCCTCCCAAGGCAATGACTATGACCTCTATTAGTTTTGAATACTGACCTTTTTTTTTTTTTTTTTTTTTTTCATTTAACATTATTTCACATGCATTTCCTGCACTATGATACATTACCGGCTTCTTTGTCCAAGGCTGGTCCAGAGAATGCTGGCTTGATAAGGGACCCTCTCAGCAGGAGGTCAATTTTGGGTTTGGAATCTATTATGTCATTCTGAATCCGCTCCAATGGTCTGATGTGCTGTCACAGACCTCCTAATAAACGAGCCAGTTTGCTCAATTGCTTGTACTCTTGCCAGGATTGGAGTAAGGGGAAAATTATAAACGGATTCCGATCTTCTGTGAAGTAACAGCTCAGCTCCTTGGCGTGGCTTTTATGGATACAGACTGCAGACAGCAAGAGGGATAAGACCAAGTAGAAACAGGGGAAGATGAGAAAGAGGCAGGAGCGAAGCACATTGTGTCATTATTTAAGCTAGTTCCAGCCTTAATTTCTTCTTCTTCTTCTTCTCCTTCTTCTTCTCCTTCTTCTTCTTCTTCTTCTTCTTCTTCTTCTTCTTCTTCTTCTTCTTCTTCTTCTTCTTCTTCTTCTTCTTCTTCTTCTCCTCCTCCTCCTCCTCCTCCTCCTCCTCCTCCTCCTCCTCCTCCTCCTCCTCCTCCTCCTCCTCCTTCTTCTTCTTCTTCTTCTTCTTCTTCTTCTTCTTCTTCTTCTTCTTAATTTGCTTCTCAAAAATACCAGATGCGGTTGTCAACACGGCACAGGAAGAGCTCTTGCTGAAAGAGGACTGGATAGAAGAGCTTTTTGTAATTCGTGACATGAAACCAGCCCTCACTTGCCTGCCTCTGTCCCAGCCCCAGGTGTTCCAAGCTCAGGTTCAAATTAACAGAGCCCCGTAAAGACTCACACCAGTAGATGCTCTGCAGAGTGTAGCTTTGCAGTTGGGCAGACGAGGGTCACATCCCAGCTCTGTCACTTACTGTGTGGAAAACTCCCATAAATTATAGAAAAGAGTTTTTTTTGCTTTTTTTTTTAGAGGGGGTGGGGGAAGGTTGGGTCAGGATTCAGGCCGTGACAATGCCCGTGGCTTGAGGTGGGGTTGAGGGGAAGAGTAGACAGATTTAATGAGATTTTGTGCACAACATATGCCCTGAGTTTCTTACCTGTCAAAATGGAAATACAAACATGTGCCCCCTAAACCTCACATGGTGGGGTTGTATGCAATTCTGATTCTCAATAATTATTGCACTCTTCAGCTATAAAAAAAAATCTGGTACATGCCACAAAGTGGATGAATCTCAGTAACATGAAGCTTGGCAAAAGGAGCCAGCTGCAAAAGGTCGCATGTTACAGGATTCCACTTACAGGAAATGTCCAGAAGAGACAGATCCATGGAGACAGAAAGCAGATTGCTGGGTCCAGGGGCCAGGGGAGGGGCAATGGGGACTGCCCGCTAATGGGTAATGGGTTTTCTTTGGGGGTGAATAAATATTTTGAACTGAATAAAGTTATGGTTCTACAACATATACTAAATGTTGCTGAATTGTATGCTTAAAAATGGCTAATCTGCTATGTGAATTTCACCCCAATTTAGTCCAAAAATCACAGTCTGGTTTTTGAAAATGCCAGGTGACCCACTGTTTATTCCATCGATTCTCATTCTTCTGGCCTGAAAAAAGGCCCAAATATTGGTTACTTCTTAGGATTTCCCTAGGAGGATATGATGGACTGCCAAGGTGAGAAAGATAGGCTTCAAGAATGCCTCGTGGTGGAAAGGGCAAGAGTTTGGTGTTCAGCTCACCCAGGTTTGCATTCCATCTCCATTGCCTAATGGCCAATTCCCTGAAACTTTCCTCATCTGTGACCACATTAGGGCTGTTGTTAAAATTACATTAGCTCATGTTAGGAAAGCAAATGGGCTTGGCTTCTATTAGGTACTAAATAAATTACAGTTATTATTTCTTATTAAGAGATGTCGTCAAACTTGACGGTAAAAGTTAGAAAGAGCCATTCAACTGTAAGCTGATAAATGGCCAAATGTGTGTTTCCCATAAGTCACAAAATCACAATTAATTACCTTCCCTGCACCTTGGCCTCCCTGTCTCTAAAATGGGATCAAAGTGGTACCTGCCTTGAGGGTTATGTTGAGGATTAAATAAGGATATGCTTAGTGTAATACAAAATAAGTGCTGGCTATTTATTTTTAGCAATACCATGAATAGTTTGCAGACTTTGGGAGAAATAGACATAAAAGCTCTTTGGGGGACTGGGCCTGTGTCTTTGATATCTCTTGTATAATTTCAGCATCTAGCCTTTGATGGAGGGTGTCATGGGGAAATGTGATCATTCTTTCCTGTTTTAAAAAATAAATTTGTCTGGTCCAGGCCAGTGTGTCTTGAGTGTTGTCCCATGTACTGAAGGGTCCCGGGTCAGGGCACATGCCTCAGTTTGTGGGCTCAAACTCCAGCACGGGCATGCAGGAGGCAGCCGATTGATGTTTCTCACCCGCATTGATGTTCTCTCTCTTCATCTCCCTTCCTCTGTCTTTAAAATCAATCCTATCTAATAAAAGAGTAATATGCAAATTGACTGTTACTCTAACATATAAGATGGCTGCCCCCATGTGGACACAAGATGGCCACCACAAGATGGCCAGCAGGGGAGGGCAGTTGGGAGGGACTAGGCCTGCAAGGGAGGGCAGTTGGGAGCGATCAAGCCTGCAGGGGAGGGCAGTTAGGGGTGACTAGGCTGGCAGAGGAGGGAAGTTGGGGGCCACCGGGCTGCAGGGAAGGGCAGCTGGGGGGACCCAGGCATGCAAGGGAAAGAAATTGGGGGGGGGGGGGTGGGGGCAGGCCTGCAGAAGAGGGCAGTTGAGGGGGACCAGGCCAGCAGGGGAGGGCAGTTAGGGGCAATCGGGCTGACAGGGGAGCAGTTAGGCATCAATCAGGCTGGCAGGGGTGTGGTTAGGGGATGATCAGGCTGACAGACAGAGCAATTAGAGGCAATCAGGAAGGAAGGCAGGCAGGCAGGCAGGCAGTTAGGAGCCAGCAGTCCTGAATTGTGAGAGGAGTCCTAGATTGGAGAGGGTGCAAGCTGGGCTGAGACACACACACACACACACACACACACACACACACACACGCACTAATTTCATGCACCAGGCCTCTAGTAAAAGCATATTTATAAACTAGAGGCCCAGAGCACGAAATCGTGCATGGGTAGGGTCCCTAGGCCTAGCCTGTGATCAGAGCCATCTTTTGCCCACTTGCCACCACCCTGCCACCTCCACCCATCCAGATTCCCCATTGGCCAGGCGATCAATCTGAGCTGCAGACTGGAGGAGGGACCAAGAGGTCATTGTTCCACCTGCTCACCAGTCTCCAGTCACATCCCGCCACCACCCACCCGGGTTCCCTGTGGTCTCCCCACTGACCATCCAGGGACCAGAGCCTGTGGGCTGGGGAGAGGGACCAAAAGGTAGTCAATGCACCTCATAGCGACTGGTTGATCGGTTGTTCCCACCATTACAGGTGCTGGCCGTTTATTATATAGGATAAATAAGTTAGTCTGAAGAGTAACTTTAAGAGATGTGTGTGCATCCTTGCATTTTATGGCCCAGACTTTCTTCCCCTACCTGCTCCCTGGGCTTCATAAAAGCACAACAATAATAAGGGCAGCATCTGGGCAAGCTGAGGAGGAGTTTAACTCTCAAGAACCAAGCCAGCATCATTGAGCATGAGCTTCAAGTGCAAATAGGCAGCAATTTGCAGCAGCTGCTGAGGCTGTGCCTCCCAGACCTGCTCCTCTTCTCAGCTACTAGGGGAGGGACTTCCAGGTGTGACACCACTTTTCAAGGAACTCAAAGCTCTAGAATATAGCAACAATGTTCCTTTAAATTCAGAGGAGGGGTGTTAACCAAGCACACAGAGACCTGCCAGTAAAGCAGGTTGGAAATGAGCTCAGACCAAACACTTCAAACCCAGCAGAATCCCCCAGTCTTCTAAGCCTAATCAATTGAATGGCTGTGTGTCCAGTGTGGCTTTCCTTTGTTCTTTTTCCTGCCCAAATTAACTGTTAAAGAGCCCCCAGCTGTGACAAGTTACCCCCCACCCCTCACAGTACCCAATCCATTGATTTGTAATTTTAGATAAAGCACCTCTTCAAAAACCACTCTGATCTTGAAAAAAAATAATCACAGGATAAGAAAAAGTCATTGCACAAAATGTCTTCAGAAATCTGCTTTAAAATGAGAATGAGTATCAACGAAAATTTTCAATTATTAATAGGCTGTTTGTTTGTTTTTTTAATTATCAGGCTTGGAACAAAAGTCAAAATGTGACTTAAGTTGCTTAAATTCTAAGGTTGGTTTAATTCAACCAATAAACTCTAGTTTTTAGTCTATCTTTAGATAGACTGGTTAATAATAAAATCTTTGCTTGGCTCTTGCTGTCCCCATCCTGCAGGCTTAGGGCTTAAAATGAGGTTTGGGTGGTATCTTCCTATTGATGGTTTGACTCAACATAGCATTCTCTGCTTTGGGGATTCATGGCAGCTATCACTTATGAGGACAGATGGGAAAGGTGAGAGCTAACAGGTGTTGATTGAGTCCCACAGTTCTGACTGGCTGTGACTTTGGGCAAGTCCCTTAACTTTTCCAGTGTCTTCATCTATAAAATGGGACTGACCAGAGCACCTATCTCATCATAGGTTTGATGTGAGGATGTTATGTAAGAATCCATGTAAAGCATTTAGCACAATGCTATGAGACATTGATATTTGGCAGATGAGGAAACTGAGTCACTGGGGTGAAGTGCCATGCAGTAAGTTATGTGCAGAACTTGAATGGGAAACCAGCTCTGTCTAAACTTCGAAGCTGGTCATGTCTCCTCTATGCGGTGCTGCTTCCTTCTTCTCCTCCTCTTTCTGGAATCCCTCTTCCCTCACTTCCCTCCCCTACCCCCATCCCCAGTCTCCAGCAGCCTGTGGAGCTGCTCTTTGTGGCATGAGCTACAATGTGAGAGCATGTGTGTGGTGTTCCCTTGTGTCTGTGCTTCAGTGTTGTGCTTCCCAGTCAGGTTTTGGGGCCTCCTCTGAGCCACAAGGAAGGGATGTTGGGAGTTGATAGGACTTGACAGTCATTTGAGAGAAGACTCAGAAAATAGCCAAGATACTGGCTTTGAGCCCTTTGTGTTGGTGAATGAGGAGCTTTGAAATGCTCCGCAGACCCATTTAAAACAACAGAAAAACACCATTCAGACACAAATCCCTCTGCCTGGTGTGCCTCCCATTAAAGCTTTCTTTGTGTGGGCCCACACAATGGGCTGGTGAAAAGGAACAGTGCTCCTGTGAAGAAGTACAAGGCAGCATTTCTGGGAACTGGCTTTTGTTGGATAAGCTGTCATTGAAATATGGCGAGGGGCACCTTGACAAGCAAATGGTCTTGGGCACAGAGTTATGTGAAATGATGATAAAGACGGAAGCTTTCTAAATAGCCCCTGGCACTTGGCTGTGAGAAGGATGAGCATGGAGCTATGATAGTGTGACTTCTACACAGTATCCTCCCCCACAGTAAAGTTTTCTGAGCAACACCATCAACACCTTTAGAATTGCTTCCCTCTTCATCATGGTCATTACCATCATCATCGCCATCATCATCAACATTGTCATCACCATTGTGGAGGAGGAACAAACTTTCCTCTACCCTCAGGGTAGATGTGTGTGTGTTGGTCTAATAATCAAATGGACATGAGAAAGCTTAGCAAAAGAAAATAACCAACTTTAATATAGTGGTGCCTCACACAATGAACTTAATTCGTTCCAGGAGCAAGTTTGTTATGCGAAAAGTTCGTTATGTGAAACGCGTTTTCCCATAACAATACATGTTAAAAAAAATAATTCGTTCTGTAGCATAAAATATGCTAAGATGACATAAAAAAAGATAAATTTTTTGTTATTATTTTTATTTAGATACATCTAAAAACATAATTTTTTTTAAAAAAAACACACATTTTTTTAATTTTAAGACAGACTAAGTAGAGTCTACCGAATCTTGCACATCTTCATCCATTTTCTGCTTTTTGGCCTATGGTTTCATGAAAAACCTGTCCAAAGTCATTTGTTTTTCTCTTTTCTCCAACATCTGCCGGAAATAACGGACAAGAGTATCGGAGTAAAGATCGTTGATCCTGTTTGCTTCAGCTGAATTCGGATAGTGGGCATTGGTAAACTCCTGAACTGCTTTCCATTTGACCAGGATGTTCTTGATGTCAGCAGTTGGGATTGGTTGATTGTTTGATTGTTGCTCCTCGTTATCAGATGACGCTTCCCTTTGAGCATTGTCCTGTTGCTGGACCAGAAGTGCTTGGAGCTCTTCAGTTGTCAACTCTTCTTCGTGTTCCTCAATAAGCTCCTCTACATCCTCTTCCTCTACCTCTAATTCCAACCTTTGGGCCACTGTGATGATGTCCTTCACCACTTCTGTGTCATCAACTACTGCTTCTTCCTGGGTCCACGAAGGCACAAGCATCTTCCAAGCAGAAATGAGGGTCCTTTGTGACACTTCTTCCCAGGCCTTCTGTATAAGTCGTATTGCCATAAGGACATCAAATTTCTCCTTCCAAAACTTTCGGACAGTCATATTGTCTCCACCAAACTCGCATTCTTCAAACACCTTATTAAAGAGGGCTCTAGTGTAGAGTTTTTTAAAGTTCGCAATAACTTGCTGATCCATTGGCTGAAGAATGGATGTGGTATTTGGTGGCAAATACTGCACCTTGATAAAAGGATAATTTTCCTGCAATATTTCCTCTAGGTCTTTTGGGTGAGAAGGGGCATTGTCAAGTATCAGAAGGGCTTTGAGCGGCAGTTCTTTTTCCAGCAAGAATTTCTTCACAGCAGGAGCAAAGGTTTCCAGAATCCATTCGTTGAAGATAACTTGGGTCACCCAGGCTTTTTGATTGGACTTCCAATGGACGGGCAGTTTGGACTTAATAACGTTATTTTTCTTGAAAATTCTTGGATTTTCAGAGTGATAAACCAATAGAGGTTTGATCTTGAGGTCTCCGCTGGCATTAGACGAAAACATAAGGGTAAGTCAGTCCTTCATGGCTTTGTGTCCTGGCAATTTCTTCTCCTCTTTTGTAATGAAGGTTCTGCTCGGCATTCTTTTCCAGAAAAGACCCGTTTCATTGGCATTGAACACTTGTTGTGGGCAGTATCCTTCATCCTTAATACATTTTTTAAAGTTAATAGAGAACTTTTCTGCTTCTTTCTTGTCAGCACTGCCAGCCTCACCATGCATAGTAACGCTGTGGATTCCACACCTTTTCTTAAATCTAAAAAACCACCCCCTGCTGGCTTTGAATTCTTCTTCATTATCTTGATTGCTGCTACTTCCAGGGACGTTTTTCTTTAGATCGTCATAAATTCTCTTGGCTTTGTGACAGATAATATCTTGGGTTGTTACGTCACCTTTCACCTGCCTGTCCTTAATCCAAATCGCTAATAGCCTCTCCATTTCCTCGTGGATTGAAGACCTATGTTTTTCATGAAATAGTTTTGATACTCCTTTGGCTACTTTGGCTGATTTGATTGCATCCTTATTTGTCAAAATGGTGAAAATGGTGGTCTTGCTGAGGCCAAACTCTTTGACGAGGTCACACTGTTTTACCCCACATTCACTCCTTCTAATTATTTCCTGTTTCATTTCAACAGAAATCACCTTCCTGCTTTTTTTAGAAGCCATGATATAAAAAAAATATTGAGTTTAACTTAAAAGGACTACTGCCGTGATATGTGCGTGATTTAATTCGTAATGAAGAACGATTGCCGCGATACGTGCTTAAGTTAAACGCAGTGACTAACGACTGCCTGCAGTGCCTGCGCGGAAGGATGCAATACATCGGCAGCGATCGTGGAAGCTCGGGCGAAGCAGTCGTGGAAGCTCGGGCAAAGCAGTCGTGGAAGCTCGGGCGACTTCGTTGTGTGAATCATGAAATGAAGTTCGTTGTGTGCAGCATTCGCTGTGCGAGGCGTTCTTTATGCGAGGCACCACTGTACATGCATGTGTATGGGAACCCTGTACACATAAGAGATTCAGAGGCCCTGCATGCAGGAGAGGTTCAGAGAGATAAAGGGAACATGGGTACATAAGACATCCTGATGAGGGGTGGGGTAAGGTGCTTGGGGGCCTCAAAGGGTCACTGCAGAAGGATAAGAAAAACAGATATTTAGTAAATGAATGTTTGTCCTGCAACATAGATGGGTCAAACAACATTACTGCTGATAATCTCTTATTAAGGTCAAGGCCCCTAATTAAAATTCTCCTAAGTATTATAGTTAAAAGGAGGGGTGATGCTTCTCTTGAGCCTAGAGCTAAAATTGCCCTTAGCTCAAAACAATCTGTACACCTCAAAAGCACATCTTGGAGTGACTAGCTCTGAACCCCCACCCCATCATCATTGCTATCATCATCATCATCACCGCCATCATCACCACCACTGTCATAATCATCATCATTAGTACCAATTTTCTGGGACTTCTTATCCACTCTCTCATGTTATTACCATAGCAGTCATGTAAGGCTGCTATCTTTATTTCTATTTCATAGGTAAGGAAACTGAGGCTCATAAAAGCTAAAGAGCGGTCTGGTTTTGCCCTCAGCCGGAGGTCATCTCTGCAATTACTTCTGAGAGATATTTACTCACTAGTGAATCCCCACCCACTGCCCGGCACCTGGGAAACCTCCAGAGACCCATCGCAGAATGAATAAAGGATCCTTAAAGTTACAGATAAGGCTCAGGGAGCGAAGGTGACTCGCCCAAGGCTGCGTAGCCAGGAAGCAGGGAAGCTGGGCTGGTGTCCTGTGGCCTCCCCTTCCCTCTGAAATGAGTGGGAAGCTCAGAGCAGGTTCAGGGGCAGCTGCTCTCTGACTCCAATTGAGGAGGCAGAAGCTGCAGGGAACAGATAAAAGGTGATTTATTATCCACTAGGTTTCAGAGGGAGTCTTGCTTAGCAGGTTATTTCCCAGGAACCAAGGATTTTGACCCCTACATTGAGGAAAATGTCATACGGGATAATGCTGTTTTATGAACTGTGACCCCAGCCTTTAGGAAAGTGGAGAGAGGAGGGCTTTAAATGGGGTCAGAAGAGAACATTAACATTGACATTCCACTGAAATCCGGGTTCTGACAGCTGCACCTCCATTTCTAAAGGGAGGAACAGATATCTATTCAGTGCAGCAAAACTTGTTATACTTGTCTGAAGGCAGCAGGATAATGTGAAAAACACAAAGGCTTCATGGGCAAAGAGGCTTGGGCTTGGTCTCACTTGTACTGCTTATGAGCTTTGTGTTCTAGGGAAAGTTGCTTAACCACTCTGTTCCTTTGTCTCCTTGTTTGCCTTTTATATATATATATTTTGTTGATTTTCACAGAGGGGAAGAGCGAGGGATAGAAAGTTAGAAACATTGATGAGAGAGAATCATCAATCAGCTGCCTCTTGCACCCCCCCCCCCCCAACTGGGGATGTGCCTGCAACCAAGGTACATGCCCTTGACCAGAATTGAACCTGGGACCCTTTAGTCCGCAGGCCAACGTTCTATCCACTGAGCCAAACCGGTTTCAGCTCCTTGTTGGCCTTGAAAGACAATAATGCCTACCATTCGTGGCATTGGGGGACATTTAATGAGACAAAGAATTTAAAGGTACTTAATAGTGTGCCTGTCACAGGGCAGACACTCGGGAAATCTTAGTTTTCATGGCATGAAATATGCTCATTTGAATGCACACTTCCATTGTTAGGATGGGGAGAGACAACAGGGATCTTGGAAAGAGGATAGGAAGAAGGGACACGTGACCTTTAGGGTCTTCTTCAAACCAGGATACCATGATTCTCCTTCATGTTTGTCAGTTGTCTTGGCGTGTTAACATGCACCAGGATTTATGTTTGGGGGCAATCCTTTCACATCAAGACATGAATAAATTGGGTTTTGGCGGTAAACGCTTACCAGGACTTTTCCCTGGTGAAGATAACCTCTTTGGTTCCTTGTTTAAATTAGAGATATCCAAGTCGCCCAGTTCATGGTCTTATTCAATGTGGGCAATGACGATAACAACCAACATTTTGGGGGTGAGCACTTACCCTGAGCCAGATACTGGGTTAACATCTAGATACTAATGCATTATCTCATTTGATTACAGGCCAAAAGGATAAATACTGTTTTCCTCATTTTACAAGTGAGAGAACTGAGGCTCAGAGCGGTTAAGTAGTTTACCCAAGATCATACAGCCGGTAAGTGATGAGATTAGGATTTGAATTTACAGCCGGTAAGAGATGAGATTAGGATTTGAATCAGGCAGTCTGACTCCACAGCCTTTGCTCAGAGCTATTAGGCTGTACCACTCCCAGCTGAGCAGGCTGCTCCTGCACAGAAAATCCTTTGATGTGTAAGCCTCAAGATATGTAAGATCCTTACTTGGAAAGTGAGAATCATGACAGCAGCAAAGATAATGACTCTTAATAATTTCAGGGTCTGCACAGAAGTTCATAGAAGATAAAAAATGGAAGTTCAGAGCAAGAATGGAAAAGTAGAAACATAATGTAACATGGTGTGTCCTAGAAGGGAAGAGAATGGGTGAAGTGACTGGATGGGAAGTCAAGGAAGGCTTATGTAGCCCTGAAACTTGAGTCGAGTCTATTTTAACTTTTTATTATTTGTTGGATGGTTTAATTAATTAATTTTTATTAATGTTCACAATATTACAGATATTCCCCAATTTTCCTCTTTTTAGCCCCCCTCTTTTCAGCCCCAGCCCCACCCCAGGCCTTTTTCTTTCCCTTACCCACACAATCTGTTCCACACATCCATGCCTGTTGGTCTGTTTTGTTAGTTAGTTTATTATGTTCATTAGGTTACACATATAAGTGAGGTAATGTGATATTTGTCTTTCTCTGACTGGCAACTTGGCTATCTCTAATTTAAACAAGAAACCTAAAGATGTTATCTTCACCATGGAAAAATCCTGATAAGTGTTTCACGGCCAATACCCAATTTATTCATGTCTTGATGTGAAATGATTGCTTATTTCACTCAGTACAATATTCTCCAGGTCCATCCATAATTTTGCAAAAGGTAAGAGATTCTTTTATTTTCAGCTGCATAGTATTCCATTGTGTAAATCTACTACAGGTTTCTTTATCCATTCATTTACTGATAAACACTTGGGCTGTTTCCAGATTTCAGCTAATGTACATAACCCTGCTATAAATTGTTTTAGTAAAGATAGACGAGTAAATAGAAAATAACTTCAAAGTAAGAATTCTCTAGGCATGATAATGTAAAATTTCGTTTGATCTACTCAGTTCTGAGTAATCACCCATTTCTGTCTTTTAGGAGATACAATGGAATGGCCTAATAAGAGCAGAGGGTAATTGGTGAGTTTCAGATAATGTTCTTACCTCAGCTGAATCTCAAAGGAAAAGTTGAAAGCAACTTTTGAGCTGAAAACTTGAAGGAATGTCAGTCAGAGTCAAACATGTTTAAGATCTTACAGTTAGTACATGACAGAGCTGAAATTCAGACCTTGCCCAGTCTGACCCCAAACCCAGGGAACAACTTCTATTAAAAGAAAGAAAATAAGAAAATATATTTTATAGACATCATCAGATTCTTCATATGGACATAAATTTTTATGAACTTTCTGAAAAGCAGTTTGAAATATATATCCTGAGTTTGAGAAATGTTCTTACCTGTTGACCCAGTAATTCAACTTGTAGGAATTCATCATAAGAAAATAACCACAAATGGAAACCAATTAGACATACATAAAGAGATTCAAGAAACCATTATTTGTAATAACGAGGCTTTGGAAATAATCTACATGTCTAGTAGAAGAATGCAATGGTAATTATGCGATATCCACATGACAGAGTATTATCTAGCTATTGAAAATAAGGTTTTGTTTTCTTTTTATGATGTAGACAGTGCTTACTTATGTGCTGTGCAACTTATGAGCTGTGCAAAAATACATATCTTAATAAAATAGAATGGCAATATCAATGTTTGAATATTAACAATAATTCATGGAGGGATTATGGCTGGTGTTTTATTTGATTCATTATATCTGTCTCTATTTTCCAAGTTTTCTCCAACAAACATATATTGCTTTTATCATTTCAAAAAAGAACAAATAAAAAATGATACATATTCTGGGGTTGAATAAACCTTAAGTGAAAAAGACAAAACAAATTCTAATTTTGAATCTCTAAGTAGCAAAAGGAATGGGTGCATCTGCAACAATGGGACTGATTCCATATAAGTTTCTCTTTAAAAGTGATGTTGAGATTCTGTGACAAGAGCGCCTGGGGATGGGGATGAGGGTTGGATTTTATGCCCTTTTCCTTCTGAGTTACAGAGGAGCCTCCTTGGGGTTGGGGACTGGCACTTTAGCTTTGGCTTTCCTCATATCCATGCATGAGGAACAATATATGTTGAGCACCAACTATGTATCAGATAGCGCTTGAAGTCCTTGAACTTCAATGGTGAATCTTAGATGGATTGGGAAGTCTTCTTTCTTTTTTAAAATATTTTTTTATTAATTTTAGAGGGAGAGGGAGAGGGAGAGGGAGAGGAAGAGGGAGAGGGAGAGGGAGAGGGAGAGGGAGAGGAAGAGGGAGAGGGAGAGGGAGAGGGAGAGGGAGAGGGAGAGGGAGAGGGAGAGGGAGAGGGAGAGGGAGAGGGAGACGGAGAGGGAGAGGGAGAGGGAGAGGGAGAGGGAGAGGGAGAGGGAGAGAGGGAGAGAGATTGGTTGCCTCCCCACATGAACCCCAACGGGGGCCTAGGATAGAGCCTGCAACTGAAGTATGTGCCCTTAATGGGAATCAAACCCAGGACTTTTCAGTCCGTGGGCCAACACTTTATCCATTGAGCCAAATCAGCTAGGGCAAGTTAGATATTCTTACTCCCATTTTAAAAATGAAGAATGAACAAACGTAGCCATAGTTTCCACCTAGTAATGGTGGATCCAAAATACAAACTCAGGGTTTCTCACCCCAAAACCTGTGTTTTTAACCAGCCCAACGGTTTGTGCTGGGAAAAGACTGGTGACAAATGAGTTGAATCAGGCATCTGGGAGCCTGAGGGACAGGGGGAGCCTTTGGGAGGCCGGTCTTGATGATGAATTGGAGCTAGATCGGCAAAAAAGGGAGAGGCCAGGCATGAGCGTGGCCTGTGTTTGGGAGCTGCCAGGAGCTGGAGTTGGCTGCACCTGGGTGGATGCTGGGCGGATGCAGGAAACAGGTTTGAGGAGGAAGGGCAAGATCACAGGCTGTTCTCTTCCCATTTTGGGGAGTTGGATCTTGTGCTGCAGACATTGGAGCAAGGGAGTGAGAACCATCAGTTTTATGTTTTTGAAAGCTTTCTTTATTTAGAAAGAAGATGCAGAGCTATTGTTGTTGATAGGTGATAGGATTCTTTAACCCAGAGAAGCCAGGGGAAAAGCCTTAGAAAAGGCAGTAAAATGGCTACGCAATAGTTTTCTTCTGTGTTAGCAATCAGCAGTTAGAATATAACAACAGCCCTATAGAATCTTATTAACCAATGTCACCCCAATAAATTCAATAAAAAATAATAACAGAAAACAATCATATTCCTCCACAGTAGCAAAAAAATAAATAACTTGTTTTTAAACCCTTAAGGAATAAGCTTAGCTATGGGAGGAAAATTACAAAACCTTACTGAGGAATATTAACAAACACTTGGCTTCATGGAGAAACCTATCATATTTTTACAAGGCAGCACAGCACTCAATATTATAAATAGGTTCGCTCTTAATTAATTTACTGGTTTAATGCAATTATGATATAAATCCCAGAAGGGCAGATGTTGGGAAACTTGACAAAGTGATTCTAAAATGCATTTGGACAAACAAATGGGTGAAGAGAGCTAAGAAAAAAATATTAAGGAAGGTAGTAAGGTGATATTATGATATATTTAATATCTGTGAGTGCTGGGGGGAAATAAATTCAAAAGTGTGACACTGCTACAAAAAGAGACAGATTGGTGGAACACAGATGAGAGACTAGCCACAGATGCTAATGTAACACGCACGCACGCACATACATATGTACCAAATTCATGATAAAGTTGCTGTTTCAAAGTGGTGTGAAACAGGATTATTCAATCTATAGTTTTGGGACATTGGTTAGCTATTTACTTGAACAATACATTGAGCAACATTTTTGGTTGCTAACTCTGCCATTTCACTTAGTTTATAACTTGTTTCCCCCAGTCATCTCTGGTTGGTGTAACCAGATTCTGCTCCCACAGCTGCCTTTGGCACAGCACTCAGCACAGGGCGGTCATTTCTGATTAATTAGCTGTCTCGATGTCTAGACCATGATCTCTTAGGAAGGCAGCAACTTTACCTTATTCATATCTGTGACTCCTAAAATATAGTAGGTGCTCAATAAACATTGTTGCGTGCATGGGTAAATAGATATGCACCTGCCTCCTCCTGGTTCATGCATCTTAGGCTTCATTTTGCAATCTCCAAATCTCCAAAATTGTAAACCATGTGTCAACTATAGCTCTCAACAGATACTGGGTGCAAGAATCACAATCACAATCACAGTGATAATTGTTTCCATTTCCCCCAACTTATTTTGAGCTTTTGTATCTTGTTACCATGTTTGTATATTGCACTTTTATCTCTTGAATGCACTTTAATTAGACCATAGATGGGAGGGGCATTGGCAGGAGAAAACCGTCTCAGTATCTGAGACACATTCATTCAGTCTTTCTTCTGTTTTAATTTTTTAATTACAGCTGACATTCAAAATTATTTTATATTAGTTTCAGGTGTACAGCATAGTGATTGGACATTTATATAATTTACAAAGTGATCCCCCTTGATAAGTCTAGTAGCCACCTGGCATCATACATAATTATGACAACATTATTGACTCTATTCCCTATGCTGTACTTCACATCATCCTATTTTGTAACTACCAATTTGTACTTCTAAATTCCTTCACCTTTTTCACCCAGCCACCCAATCCCCTTCATCTGCTAAATACCAGTTTGTTCCCTGTGTCTATGAGTTTGTTCTGTTTGTTTATTTTGTTCTTTAGATTCCACAAATAAGTGAAATCATATGGTTGTTTGTCTTTCTCTGCCTGACTTATTTACTTAGCATAATGCCCTCTAGAGCCATCCATATTGTTGCAAATGGTAAGATTTCATTCCTTTTTATAGCAGAGTAATAACATTCTATTGTACATATAAACCACATCTTCTTTATCCAGTCATCTATTGATGGGCACTTAGGCTGCTTCCATATCTTGGCTATTGTAAATAATGGGGCAGTGAACACAGGGGTGCACATATCTTTTTAAATTAGTGTTCATGATATATGCATTCCTATGGTCATTCAGTCTTTCATTCAACACACACATATCGACACCTATTATGTGCTAAGCAGTTTTTCAAAGACCAATGAGTTTATTTGTTTATTTTAAATATATATATATATATATATATATATATATATATATATATATATATATTGATTTCAGAGAGGAAGAGAGAGATAGAAACATCAATGATGAGAGAGAGAATCATTGATCAGCTGCTTCCTCCACACCCCCTACTGGGGATTGAGCCCGATACTCTTGGCCAGAATCAAACCCAGGACCCTTTAGTCTTCAGGCCAACACTCTATCTACTGAGTCAAACCTTGTGGGGCCGTGTTTGGCAAACTGCAGCTTGTAAGCCACATGCAGCTCTTTGGCCCCTTGAGTGTGGCTCTTCCACAAAATACCATGGCCTGGGCGAGTCTGTTTTGAAGAAGTGGTGTTAGAAGAAGTTTAAGTTTAAAAAATTTGGCTCTCAAAAGAAATTTCAATCATAGTATTGTTGATATTTGGCTTTGTTGACTAATGAGTTTGCCGACCACTGATCTAGGGCATAAGTCTAAGTTTTAATCGTCTCAGTTTGGGCAACTTTCTGTGTATTGTCTCAGCTCTTTCTCTGTTTTCTCACTTCTGACAATCATTAATATTCTTGAGTCATTTCTATGATATTTTTCTTCTTTGTTTCACAAGAAAGAAGAAAGCCATCAGGGAATTCTTCATGCAACAATAATGTCCATTTGAAGTGGCCTCTTCTGGAAATTGCCTCGATGGGTGTGGAGAAGCTTGTCTCCTTCAGCTAGAGAAATGCCTTTAATCAAAGCTCCAAATGCTTGTGGGAGACGTCTTGCCAGCCCCGAACAAAGCAAGATTGGTTTCCACTTTCTCCTCTTTCATCAGCAGATGCCTTAACTGGTTCCCATTTGACGCAGCTCAGTTATTCTCAGCCAACATGGCCTTTGCCTCTCGCGAAGCATTGAAAGATCCCTTTGATATCTTTATTTGCTACTGGTCCTACAGCTCAGGGTCTTGAATCAAATCACAGCGGGTGATTTATTGGAACATTTTCATTCATGTGTGTGTCCTTCTTCAAACCAGTGCCTGTGTCAGACTTACCATAAGACCCGGAGTCATTAAATCTGGATTCTTCCTGTGTGTACATTAAAACCTCATATTGACCTCTACTTTTCACCATTTTCAGGGACAAAACAAGGAACCTGGGACTCGTTCTTGGAAATTGTCATTATTACCATCATCATCACTACCATAAATTGAGCTCTTATCATGGTATAAGCACCAGACATACATTATATTCTTTAATCAATTTAATCACCACAATATATAGCCTTAGGAGACAGGGACTGTACTTGAGGCTATTAACTTAATTAAGCCAATTTAATTTTTGATCTATTACTTATATTGTACATTCACAGCAATGTCATTTCGTCCCTCTTCTACTTTAGTTTTACTAAACTTATTTTCATCAGATCAATCCTTTTCACATAAATATTGGTTAGAAATGTTTTAACCTCATGGCCTTGATGCCACTTTTTGACCTGGTGAATATTTAACGCCCTCATTCTAAACTGGCAAATATTCAGCAATTTTGATTTTTGGGGTCTTTATTTTGAAAATCACTAAAATATTGGGATTAATAGAGCATTGTCTCTTCAACACACTCACAAATGGTTAAAAAACACCTTTTATTTGACTAGGCCCACATATTTTCTCTGTATTTAATATTATTCTGAAATACAAAATCCAAATATATTTTATTTCAATTATTAAATATAAAATATTCTCTATAAACTAATGCAAAAAATAATTTCACACAAAAAAAGGAACCAAATAAAGAGCATGTCAAAGTAAAATAAATA
Organism: Pipistrellus hanaki; assembly: GCF_964339955.1. Lineage (NCBI taxonomy): Eukaryota > Metazoa > Chordata > Mammalia > Chiroptera > Vespertilionidae > Pipistrellus > Pipistrellus hanaki. The sequence continues at coordinate 84,864,316 of NC_140506.1, read as the reverse complement.
TTGAAGATCACAAACATTATAACCAAATATTCTGGCTTCTCTTAAACCATCTGCCTTTATTTGCTGTTTGATCTATATGGACAAGTTTCATAACTCCCTTTGTCTCAGCTTCATTAACTGTCAAATGAAAGTGACATTAATATCAACCTCCCAGTCTTATTTGAGAATTAAGTAAAATAAACCATACGAAGTGCTTATTATATTGACTGATCCACAGAGAGCTCTGATAAGCATTAGCCCTTCAAAAAACATCTTTACTAATTTTTTAAAACTAAATCAAATTTCCTCAGGTTATATTTTGCATGCCCAAATTTTGTCAAGAACATTTGAATCTTCCAACAACTTTTCTTCAAACACAGACTTTGCCAGTCATCACAGTTTTAGCTGTTATGAATTTTTCTTTCTGCTTATTTTTCAACACATCTAATTTTTTCCTGGGTCTTTTTTTTTTTGTATGTGTGCAAATTTCATTATTATCAAAAAGTTGTGATTCTTCAGTCAGATTTTCCATTATAATAAATGTTACCATGTGCAGATTTAACAGCTGTCACGTTTAGTTTGTGTCATCCATTGCTCTGAGTAATATGCATGGTGAATTGGAAAAACAGCTAAAGATGTTTTCTCATCTCTTGCATTGGAAAACACTCATTTGAAAACCAGATGTGTAGACATGGATGTGCATGAAAGTCAAAATGGCAAAGCATGAAGCAAGCCCTGCTTCCTACCATTTATCTGGGATACAGAGGACAGAGACACCGGGTGAGCAACTGCATTTTGATTCCTTTAATCCAACGATTTCAGGATGCCTGTGTAGAAAAGTCCACACATACACAGCAAGTCTTCAATAAGAAGCAAATGATTACTGCAGAAAGAACCCTGGGTTTTGAATCAAAATAGCTTTGGTCTTAGATCCCAGCTCTCCCATACCCAAGCAGTGTGACCTTGGGTAAGTTGCTTGACCTTTCTTCAAAGCTCTAATCCCCTCAACCCATGGACACGGACAATAGGGTCCTAAAGGTGGTTAGAGGGGTCAATGGGAGAAAAGGGGGACATATGTAATACTTTCAACAATAAAGAATTATAAAAAAAGAAAGAAAAATAAAATAAAATGGGAGATACTGTTCACTTTTAGAATTTTGAAGATTGAAGAGGATAATATATAGAATGCATTATCCCTAGTGCTTTATAGACGATATGTGTCAACAACTGAGAAGTCCTGGAGCCCTCACAGTGAAGAGATTGAGAGACTAGATACTACAATAGAAGCCCTAGACCTTCGGTGTCCAATATAACTTCCTGTGATGGTGGGAGTGTCTTTGTAGACATTGTCCAGTATTTTTCCCACTAGACACATGAGGCTACTGAGCACTTGAAATGAGGAACTGACTTTTTAATTTAATACACATAAATTATTTTTGAGTGCTCTGAAACTATGTATTTTATAAAACAATATGAATGCATTAATAAAACATCAGAACTAAATATAAGCCACTGACATGGGTGATCCTTCTGAAGACAGATTTAAAAGATACTCATTAATTTGCTCACTTTAAAAAATGTATTTAATTTATTGGAGTGACATCATTTAATAAAATTACATAAGTTTCAAATGTATAATTCTATAACACATCATCTGTATATTGCATGGTATGTTCACCACCCCAAGTCAAGTCTCCTTCCATCTACAGTTATGTTCCCTTTACCCTCTTCTACCTCCTCCTGACTGCATTCATAGACACAAATTCATAGACACAAACAATAGTATGGTTATTGCCAGAGGGGAAGTAACCATACTATTGGCAATAACCATACTATTGTTTGTGTCTATGAATTGTTGTTTTTTGCTTAGTCCCTTCTGGCAATAGCCATACTATTGTTTGTGTCTATGAATTGTTGGCAATAACCATACTATTGTTTGTGTCTATGAATTGTTGTTTTTTGCTTAGTCCCTTCATCTTTTTCACCCAGGACCCAACCCTCTCCCCTCTGATGGCTGTCAGTATGTTCTCTGTATCTATGAATCTATTTCTATTCTGTTTGTTTGTTATTTTGTTCATTAGATTCCATATATAAGTGAAATCATATGGTACTTGTCTTTCTCTGACTGGCTTATTTCACTTGCATAATATTTTCCAGGTCTATACATGCTGTTGCAAAATGTAAGATTTTCTTCTCTTTTAGGGCTGAGTAATATTCCATTGTATAAATATACCACAGCTTTTTAATCCATTCACCTACTTAAAGACACTTGGGACACTTTTAAATCTTGACTATTGTAAATAACACTGCAATAAACACAAGGATATATTAATTTAAATTTAAGCAGCCATATATGAGTTGGCAACAGTTTTGAATGGCATAATCATAGACCTATGCATTTTCAAACTTCCCTCCAAAACACTTAGACAAATACCTCTATATTTATTCATGCCAAACCACATAGATGCTATGAGAATAAACCAAAAGTTCCACTTAGACACCAATATTTCAGGACTCAAATGATTTCATGAAATATCTACAATTCCACTGTTTTCTATCTAAGGCAACGTTATGTGATCTGCTTGCCAGACCTGACAGAAGATTCCAGAGGATGGTAAGACCACACTCCCGAATGGATGCTGCCCAGGGCATTATCATAGAAATCACATTTGCTCAGGTCTTTGCAGTCTTTGAGGTCTGTATTTTTCTCTGAATTCAGGGAAGTCTCTTCCCCATTCCTGCCCTCAAGCACCATGCACTGACTGACTTATTCAATCATTCATGACTCAACCATTTATTGAGCATGTATTATGTCTCAGGCACAGTTTTAGGCATTGGAGATGAATCAGAAAACCAAGAGACAGCCCCTGCCATCATGAAATTTATCGTCTACCAGGGAACCGTAAAAAGTGCCTCAATGACATAGTTCCATGCATAGCCCATGCTTTCATTACTGTGGCTGGGTAGCAAAATCACTGAAAAACTTAGTGTCTTAAAATCACGGTTGGCTCTCTCTCATGGTTTCTGTGACTCAGGAATAGAGAGCAGGAGGACGGGCAGTCTCTCATGAAACTGCAGTTAGATGGTGACTGGGGCAGAGGTCATCCTGAATTCTCTACTCACATGTCTGGCAGTTGATGCTGGAGGACTCAAACATGAGGGCTCCTTGATCATTTCTCTCACAGTTTTGAAATACAGGTGCATCTTGTAAATATGTGATGAGTGGAGGTCAGTGTGCATGACCACTAGGAAACAGCACACTCTTTTCTTTTCTGATGCCCAGACTGTTGTCCTTAGAGCTCAAAGAAGTGGGGAGGGGATGGCTAGCTCACAGAAATGACCTCTAAGTAGGATTGGAAACTTAAAAGGGGCAGCATCACCCTTCCCGTCTGCCCTGCTGCCCTTCTATTTGCTGAGACAGGAAACACTGCTTTAAAGATAACAGTAATGGGATTTAGTGTCCATTCTAGATATGCCCAGTTGGTTTTATCAATACATTCCCTTATGATAAGCAGTAGTTTATCACAACACCTGGATTGGGCAAACTATAAGTAACTGGTTTATCAGATGATGCCCTTTGCATGAACAACATTTATTATTTCTCCTACAGAAATGAAGTGGCTGCATTCAAGCATGTTTATGACTTGAGCAGATGAGAAAGCAATATATTTTAAAATATCTTGAAATTAACCAAACTGAGGAGGGGTGGGGCACATCTAAATTCCAGACATTGTCTGTGAGCTCTGTGACTTTGGATAAATCACATGGCAGCTAAGTCACCTGAGTTAGTGAAATGACCAAAAAATAGGCTTTGGAAGTAGAAAGGTCTGGTTCAGATCTTGGATTTCCACATTCCAATTGTGTGACCTTGGGCAAAGTATCTAGCCCTTTTTGAGTCTCACATTTGATATTGGTAAATGGAGAATGAGAACACCAACCTGGTAAGATTGCTTTGTAGATGAACTGAAATATAATAGGCAAAATGGTATAGCATTTATCCATGCACAGTTCTTTCCCCCTTTGTCCTACCTTCTGTTTCCTTAGCTTAAAAATGGACAGTTGACCTCAATGGTTTCTACATTTCCTTTTAGCCCCAAATAATTCTGATTAATTTCTGGGGTTAAGTACCAGAACAGAGATGGGTCATGTTATCTTACGAAATATTCAAACTTGTGAAGAATTTTTGTGTGAGTTTATTTGAGCTCATTTGTTGACAAAGGTTGGGAAGCAGAATCTCAACAGATTGAGGTTATGCTTTCAAGAATGGCAGTTTTGCACCTTATTTTATACATTACAATCAGAGAGAAGATGTAAGTGGGTTACATGAAATCCACTGGTGATAGAGAAAGCAAAGTGGGGAAACCTCTGGGATTTGAGGTTTTTACTTAGATGGCTGAAGGATAGTTAATAGCCCACAATTAACTCAATGACAATGAATGGATTTGTGGTCTCTACAGAGCAGTGCCTGTGCTTTGAGGGGTCCAGAAAAAGGAAGATTACTTTGACATTCCAACGATGTATTATTGTAGATGCAAAAAGACAATAGACAGGTTCAGTAAGATAAATATTGACCGTTGTCAGGGAAGATACTGGCCTAGGATATGATTACCTACCATAAACTACTTTTTAATTAAAAAAGCTTTAATTTCAAATCATCCTTTGTGGTTACTTTAAGTCTCTGAGTTTACAAGACCACCATGCAGGCTTTCTCTGAGATGGTCAGGTTTAGTATGTGGCCTCTTTTCATCCACAGTCATACAGACATGAAACCAAACAGGTGGACACACGTTAGATGTGTGTGGGTATAAAGTTGAAAAATGGTGGCAAAATCAGAGGAGCCACTTATAGGTGAATAGGATCAAAGATACACTAAAATAGCAACTATTCTTTTATGGGACATAATGAGTGCTTCAGCTGAGGAATGTCAGACCTAGAGAAATCAGGTGAAATGGTGAGTTCCGTGGATTTGCAATTATTGGTTGAACAAGGAGCCCCGTGCCTTGTGAGAGATGAAGCAGATGAAAAGGCCAACATTTTTTATGGATAAAATTCTGCAAATGGAGATTTGCCAACATGAGAATAAAAACTCATAAACAGCTAGTTTCTTTTGTGCTCCTATGAGACCCTGTTGTAAATATGTTACATTTGTCAACTCATTTTTGACAATCATATTGTCATGCAAATAATGGTATTATATCAGGTATAGAAAACTACCTAAGTGGCCCAAGATCACAGGTAAAGACAGGGTGGGGATTCAGATTTTCTGGGTCTAGGAGCCCTACTCTTAATTACTGCTTTTGTGTGAGTGTGGAGGGACTGGTAATCTGTTATAGTCACAGTGGGCTGAGGCTCAAGACAAGTCTGCTTGGTTACTTGGTGATAGTCAGTGGTCAGCTTGGGGAAGGGTGTTGTTGGTTACATAAAGACCGACTCTGATTGGGGCATTTGAGTTGTATCTGCCTATCAATCAATGACTTCCACTCAAGCAAGACTGTGAAAACTTTTTAGTCTGACCCTGCCTGGCCCTGCCTCCAGTCTATGGAGAAGGAAGCTTTTCCCTGGTCATTGTCATCCTAGCTAGGAGTCATCTCTAACAAAATCAAATCTAGAGATATATTCCCCATGTGGTTCTAGTTTCAAAGAGAAGGCTAGTTATGAGGCTATAACTAAAATCAATATCTGGAAGCTTATCCTAAGGCTAATAAAACTCAAAATTCTCATCAATCATTGAAGAGCACAGATAATGATCTTTCTATAAGTTTTGCATCCTTGCTGAGTACGATTTTACAAGAATGCAGAGGGGGAAAAAGCATAACATTTAAAAAAGCAAAACTAATTTGCATCTTAAGAAGTGGTTTTGAGATCTTTTTCCATTATTTATTAACACCATGACCTTATTTGCCCCACACAAGCATCTCATGAGTCAAATGATAATCCACACAAGTTGTATGTAGAACCAGGCAGACATATCAGGGGTGAAGTCAGCAGAGAGGGGCAAAAATGGGGCATCCAAGCCTCTCCCAGCATCTAGCAGAGACAAATCACTTCCATCTGTTTAACTTGAGACTTGATTTGGTAAAGTGGTCCTGTTTCTTAGAACAGATGGACAACTGTGATGGATGTCACCGTGCATTGGGAATGCTAGAGCCTCTTAAATGGCAATGTTCTGATTCAGTAAGTGTATCAGTTTCCCAGGGCTGCTGTAACAAATTGTCAGGCACTTAGTGGCTTCAAGTGATGGAAATGTGTTCTCTTTCAGCTCTGGAGGCCAGGAGTCTGAAATTAGGATATGGGCAGCTCTGAGGGAGAATCTGGTCCAGGCGCCTCTCCTGACTTCTGTGGCTGCTGGCAGTCCTGGACATTCTTGAGTTGTAGACACATCATTCCAATTTTCATCTCCAATGTCACATGGCCACCTTCTTTCTGTATGTGCTTGTATTCTCTCCTCTTCTCAGGACACAGGGCTGTATAATTTCACCTCAAGTTCCTTCAGTTAGTACCATCTGCAAAGACCCTCATTCCAAACAACAAGCAAGGAAATGATATTTGTGGGGGAAAATAAAGTCACCTTCTGAGACTCGAGGTGAGCATATCAGTTGCAGGGGACACATTTCTACTGACTGCAGAAGCCTGGACCTGGCCTGAGACTCTGCTTTTCTAACCAGTTCTACTGGTGCCATAGGCCCACAGAGCACATTTTTAGAAGCAAATTTCTAAGACACAAAGGATCGATCATTTGCAGCATTTCAAGTAGGTTATAGGTCACATAGCTACACACACGCCTCCTGTAGGTTTCAATTTTGATTAGTAAAAATTCTGGGACTTTTTCAAGAGTGCAGAGTGAATGCCTAAGAGCAGGAGTAGATATAATATAACCCAGATAGGGATTTTCCTGGCCCCCAAACATGACATTGGCTACAAATGGGTAGGTCCATGCCAAAATGTGAGAGCTGCACAATCGTTTATATGGCTTTTTTTTTTTTTATTATTCTTGGGGCTCACAAAAATCTCTCTACCTCCCAGAATACCTTGCATGAATAATACACGTTTCTATTTAAAGGTATATTTATACATGTCTGAGTCTCCTTGCTATTGAACCAAATTCACATCAGCAAGGGCACATTTTTATTTGGGATAGAAAACAGGGTCAGTGGCTTGCTGTCTCTAGATTCAAGTTAGGTGTCCAGGTTAGAATCCCAGCTCTGCCACTTGATAGCTGTGTGCCTTCAGGCAAGTGTATTGCCTTCTCTAGTTCAGTTTTCTCACCTGAAAAACTGAAAAGTATTAGTACTTATTTCATAGAATTATTTTGAAAATTTAAGAGCTAACATAAGAATATTATTTGGAAGAATGCCTAGGGCACAGTAAACATTCAAAAAACTTAGCAATTATTTTTATATTTAGTATTATTATTATTTTTTTAAAGCTTACTTACGAGTCTGACTTAACACCACCTTCTTATCTGGGTGTTTTTTAATAGAAAGTTTGGTCCCAGGGACCATGATAACAAAATCCATTTCCCATTACCTTTAATATTTCATTTCATTTCATTTTTTATCTGTTGATTTAATTTATCCCTCAGCTCATTCTCTGAAAGATATGAAATGGAAAAGGGCTCTCTAACATGTAACACTGACTATGTAGAACCTTCTCTTGATTGTTTTCTGATCTTATTCCTTTGCATGTGAGAAATGTCCATGGACATTCCATCGGGAGAAGTACTACACAGCTGCTTACAATGTCTCCAAGTTCTCGCGTTGCCAGTGAGAAATGAGAGTAATATGACTACTGGCCCCCCAAGAGCTGGTGTGGATGAAGATGCTGTGACAGGCCTCCCCTGGAAATCTGTAAGTGCAGGTCAGGAAGAAACCACGTGGCAATAAGAAGGATCCAGGAGACCCCCATGTCCTGACTCAAACCTCTTCTCTCTTCCCCTTCCCGGTGAAAGCTATTTTCAAGTTAGAAGGTTTTCTACTTATCCAGAATTCCTCCTTCCAGGTATGGTTCTTTTTTTGGGGGGTGGGGGGTGGGGGGGCTGGGGTTGATAAAGCAATGGTCCATCCACTAAACTTTAAATACTATAATACTACATAGAAATATGACTTTCCATAATAATAACATATTTGATTTATGAAGCACCAATGGTGTATTAGGCACAATACTAGAATCTTGTATATAGTTTCCCATTTAATCTTTATAACATCCCTGTGAAGGAGACATCACCGTCCTCATTTACAATGAGATAAGTGAGTTTCAAAGAGAATACATGAATTTCCCCAGGCCCCAGGATTAGTATATGGCACAGACTACATTTTAATCGATGCTCTCTGACTCAAAAACTCTGCTGTTGTAATATAATATAGTACATAATATTCAATATGTAATGTATAATATATAATTTCATCTACTATGGCTATCGTGTTTCTGAAGTGAGGGGAAATAAAGTTAGTTTTATATACTTTATTTTTAATTTAATTTTATTTTATTTTATTGATTTTTTAACAGAGAGGAAGGGAGAGGGATAGAGAGTTAGAAACATCGATGAGAGAATCATCGATCAACTGCCTCCTGCACACCCCCTACTGGGGGATGTGCCCGCAACCAAAGTACATGCCCTTGACCGGAATCGAACCTGGGACCTTTCAGTCTGCAGGCTGACGCTCTATCCATTGAGCCAAACCGGTCTCGGCAGTTTTATGTACTTTAAATGATTGTGAATGTTTATTGATTGATTGATTTTTATTTATTTATTTATTTTAATCCTTACCCAAGGACATTTTCATTTATTTTAGAGGAGAGAAGGGGAGAGAGAGAGAGAGAGAGAGAGAGAGAGAGAGAGAGAGAGAGAGACGGAGAGAGAAACATGTTTTGGTTGCCTCCCACAAATGCCCAGACCAGGCCAAGGATCGAACCTACAAGCTAAGTATGTACCCTGACAGAGAATTGAGCCCATGACCTCAACTGAGCCACACCTGTCCAGGGCTGTGAATGTTTTAAATTTGCTATCATGCACATTTATTTTTCTAATTATATTTTAAAGATAACATTTATCTATAATAATAAAAGTGTAATATGCTAATTAGACCAGAAGTCCTTCTGGACGAAGCCCGGGTCCCGGGTGCCACAGAGAAGCCTGTGCTGGCAGCCAGGGGAAGGAAGGCCTACTCTTACACAAATTTTGTGCATTGGGCCTCTAATATATATATATATATATATATATATATATATATATATATATATATATATATATATATGAGATCATATCTTATCATGCTTTAAAGCAAATAACACAAGGCCAACTTGACAGCATGATGATAAAAGATGAGCTTTTCATAAAATTCAAGGCAAATGAAACTAAATTCACCTATGGTTTCTAAAAATAATCTGAACAGGCCATTGAGTTTCACGGTCTGCTCAAAGTCAGCCTCACAATGTGTGATGGATGCTTTTATATATTTGCTGCATATGAGGAATCAGTGGATAACTGGTAAGAAAATTACATGTCAGTTTCCAGAAAGAACAGATGTCGATAAGCAAACCAGGCTGGTGTACAAATGGGAGCAATTAAAACTGATTAGACATGACTTGGAAAGTTGCCTCCTCTTGCAGCTAGAAGTTTTTATTCACACCACTTTCTGAGTAGTTCAACTGGGTATACAAGAGAAGAAATATGGTAGCAGGTATTTATTGAGTTTTTGTGATATTGAAGACACTGTTCCATATATAATAAAGCATTTACTTCTCACAAAAGATCCATTAAGTAAGTGCCACTCTAATCCCAATTTTTATATAAGAAAACTGAAGTGTAGGCTTTTGAAAATTTAAATGGAAGCACCAAGGACATCCAAGTGCAAAGAATATCCAAGTAACTGTTGATAAAGGGTGAGAAGTTGGAGAACTGATGATTTCTGATTTATTATAAAGCTACTATAATATATTAACACATTGTGATAGAGGCACAATGACAGACTTCCACATTAAAGATCTAGAGAATCCAGAAGTAGACTTAAACTTACATGATTAAATGACTTTAGACAAAGACAACAAAGAAATTCATTGGGGGGAAAATAAACCTTGATCCCTTCCTTACACTAAACAAAAAACAAATAAATGTGAGGTGGATCAGAGACCTAAGTATAAAAGTCAAAAGTACAAGGTTTAGAAAAAAATATAGGTGAATAAATAAACACACAATCTGGGAGTGGTTAAAAATTTCGTAGGTAGAACTCATACAAAGTAGGGAAAGAAGGTAAATTAGACTTCATCAAAATTAAATATTCTTGCTCATCAAAAGTCACCATTAAGAAAATTAACCAAAAAGTCATAGATTGTGAAAACATATTTACAAAACACATACATGATAAATGACTTGCATCAGAAAAATATAAGGACCACCTGCAAGTCAATAATAAAAAGATAAACAATTTAATTAAAAATGGACAAAGCCTTGAAGACCCTCTCATAACAAAGATATAGTACTAATTTTGAGTAAGCACAGAAATGTGCTCAACATCATTAGTCATCAGGAAAATGCACAACTAAAGCCACGATGACATATCCCTGCACCCTCACCTGAACAGCTAAAACTAAAAAAGACTGACAACAGCAAATGTTGGCAAAGAGTGGAGCAACTAGAACTCCCATGCATTGCTGATGGGTGTGCAAAATATTACAACTACAGAAAAAACAACAAAAAACAAAAATCTTACAACTACGTTAGAAAGAATTGGAAGCCTCTATCTAATAACTCAGCAATTCCATCCTTAGGCATATGCCAAAGAGAAATGAAATCATATATTCACAAAAAAGCTTGTACCAGAATGCTGATCACAGCTTCCTTATAATGCCTAAATACTGGAGACAACAGAATAGCCATTAACAAAAATATGCCATTAACAGAAACAATTTGTAGCATATTTATCTAACGAATTAACAACTCAACAATAAATGGAATTACACGTGTAACAACATCAATAAATCACTTCAATATTATGCAGGGTGAAGGAAGCCAGACACAAAAGAGAACATACTATATGATTTCAATTTTACAAAGTAGTTGTGTGTTTTTTGTTTTGTTTTGTTGTTTTTGTTAATTCTCACCTGGGCATATTTTCCCCATTGATTGATTGATTGATTGATTGATTTTTAGAGGGAGTGGAAGGGAGAGAGGGAGGGAGTAGAGAGAGAGAGAGGAAGAGAGAGAGAGAAATCCATGTAAGAGAGATATGTTGATTGAATTCCTCCAGCATGTGCCCTGACCAGGGATGGGGGTGGAACCTGCAATCCAGGTAGATATCCTTGACCTGGAATTGAACTCTCAACCTTTCATGCATGGGCTGACACTCTATCCACTGAGCAATACTTGCCACGGTGTCAATTATATAAAATTTTAAAATAGACAAATGTTGATGATGAAAAATATGGAAAAAAAATTGATTCTTGTGGGAAATTGACTGGAAACAGACTTAATGGAATGTTCTGGCAAAATAGGAATGCTATCTATATTGATAAAATAGACATATGCATTTTCAAAAACTCATTAATTACATGTTTAAGATTTGTGCATTTCATTTTATATAAACTTTACCTAAAAAAAGAATTGAGAAGAAAATTTGAGCTCCAGCTAATTGGTTTGCTTTTCACAGTGACATGAGTTAGCAATTCTAAACCTACTTTTTGTGTATCCTGGGCTTGAGCAAAAGAGTAAATATTTTGAAGATAGTGAGATCCAGGTTTCTCACTGTTGGAAAAGGCAGTTGCAAATGTGGAAAGAGGGAAAACTAGCATGTTTTTTGTACTGTTGTATTAGAATTATAAGTATCAGTAAAACTCATGCTGCTTTTAAACATAGGGGGCAGTGTGTACGTGTGTGTGTGTGTGTGTGTGTGTGTGTGTGTGTGTGTTTGTTTGTGTAGACATATGCGTGTTCTAGCTCTATTGCTGAGAAGGTCTAGAAGCAATGATACAGTAGTGGCAGTGAGCACATCTAGACTCAGATCTTCATTTCCAAATATTATTCTCCTCTAAAATGAACCCGGATTCCTTGGTGAAAAGGCCAAATACAGGGCATATATATATGACCAAATGGCCAGTCAACCAGTTGCTATGATGTGTATTGACCACCAGGGGACAAACACTCAACGCACAGGATTGGGCTCCCTCCTGCTGGATTGGGCCTACAGGGATAGGCCAAAACCAGCTACCTGACATCCCCTGAGGGGTCCCGGATTGCAAGAGGGCATAGGCCAAGCTAAGGGACCCCATCAGTGCACAAATCCATGCACCCAGCCTCTAGTAGATTATAATTCATTGAATAAAATAAGAACATGTGAGTTTATAAATGAATAAATAAGTAAACAGGAAAGGAAGAAAGCTCTGTCTGATGGTAGAATGTCAACTAATAAATATAGAGAGATTGATGGATGGGGAAATCATCAATTAAAGTGAAGCCATTGCTGTGAAAGTTTGATAAAGGGATAGGATATGTACAGTTTCAAAGGGAAAGTAGTGATTAGACAGTGAAGAAACCTGCAGACATGCTATCTTGAGGGGCATTCTACAAAGTAACCAATCAGAATTCTTCAAAACTACCAAGGTCAAGAAAGACAAAAAAAAAAAAAAAAAAAAAAAAAAAAAAGGCTGAGGGACAGGAGGGGGAGAGAAAGGAAAGGCATCGTTGGGAAAATTGAGAGCATTTGAATACAGACTGGTTTTCATGATAGTTTTATATCACTATTAGATTTTTTGAAGTTGATACTGTGTTTTTGAAAGAGAATATTGTCGATCCTAAGAAATACACATTAAAATTATTAATAAAGGGGTGTGATCTTCAACTTCTCAAATGTTGCAGAAAAATATATATATGTAGAATATGAATAAAATGGGGGCAAATATTAAGAATATGGTTGCCCAGCCTGTGTGGCTCAGTGGTTGAGCATCGACTCAAAAACCAGGAGGTCACGGTTTGATTACTGGTCAGGACACATGCCCAGGTTTCAAGCTAGATCCCCAGTAGGGGAGTGAAGGAGATAGCCAATTAATAATTCTCTTTCATCATTGATGTTTTTATTTCTTCCCTCTCTCTCCCCACTCCTGTCTCTGAAATCAATTTTTAAAAATAAGGAAATCAAGAGTGGAAATCAGACTTAATCCATTAAAAAAATAATATGGTTAAAGGATATCGGGATTAGCTTGAACTGATCTTGCTGCTTTTCTGTAAGTTTGAAAATATATCAAAATCATAGAGAGAGGGAGAGACCCAGATATGATTCCTGAAGAGCAGGGCCTCGGGCCAGGCTGTTCAACTCTGTAAGGTCTTGGCTAAACAAGCCCAGACCATTGCTGGGGTTGGCAGGCACCGTCAGGCAAAAAATGATTACAAGTCTGGAAATCAGAGAGCTGGTTAAGGCCATATAATTGGAAGTTAAAAAAAAAAAAAAAAAAAAGAACACATGTTGAGCTACAGGCAATTTAATCCCCTTGCATATATTATCCTGAAAGTTACTTTATAATTAGAAGCACAACTAATATAGAGTTACATACTTTGTTACTAAAGATTTTGTGGAGTCAGGGGGAAAAAAAACATCAGAGAGGGGAGCTGGCATTTCTCTGCTCGTGAGTGTGCCAGGCACTGGGCACACAGCACTTCCCAGGATCGTCCCAGCAACCCTCCTAGTGACTGTTATCCTCTGCATCTTACAGAAGAGTCTTGGTTATAAACTGGCACTGCACCTTGAGAGCAAGGGAAAAATCTAAGCAAAAGCCTGGCCACTACAGATAGGCAGGTGACAGTGTTAACAAAGGAACTTACAAAGGAGGCTTGTCTTGAATAGTCAGTCATAAGACAAGGAGATCTCTGTAACCACAGAAAAATCTTAAAGTTTATATAGAGGTCTTAATTGAGGTTCCATCACCTTTACTGACCAGATGGTCTCAACAACACCTTACTCTCTCGAGGATGCATTCTTGACACAGCTCCAAAGACAGGTGCGAGGGGAAGAGACTCAAGTTGCCTGGGTCCACACCCTCAGCTTGGTTCCTGGAGCCTGACTGGGAGAGCTTTCCCTGCTCTCTGCCTCTCTTAGTAACTAGACAGGGAGGAGGCTCTGCATGCAAGAGCTCTGCAGAAAGCCTGTCTGGATGGAAATTCAAGTTTGTGCTCAGTTGGCCTTGCTCCAAGGAAGCTTGGAGCTCGCCCTGAGGGAAAGCCCTGGCACGATCAGCTGGCTGCCCCCTAGCACACATCCTCTCTCACCCCCACTCCACCTTGGTTTACCACCTGGAAATCCAGGGCTGTTGTGAACAGAGTTTCAGTTGATGCTCCAGCCTCTTTCAACACTCAGAGCCTTTACTTGTGAGTTCATTAAAGAATATTTTTCATAGAGCATTTCAAGCATAATCACAGGTTGTGTAAAGGAGGGAGGAGTTGAGATCAGGGGAATGCGGAAGAAAGGGAGGGAGAGGAAATAAAAGCAATGGGATGAGGGTGCTAGAGACAGTGGGATGGTGATCAGGAGGAGGGAAGGAAGAGATGAGAAGGAAACAATATAGACTTCAGAGACTAGATCTGCTTGGTCCTTTGCACAGATCCTCTCCACATTTCTCACGTTAATCATGCTATCCTTATACCCATCCGAGAAAATTTCTATGAATCATGGAAAATAGAGTGCCAAGGATGAATGAATGTATAAAGAAGATACGGTATATAAATATGAATATAGATGAAATATACATATACCTATAAATATTTCTCAGCCTTGAGAAAGAAGGAAAGCCTGCCTTTGCAACAAGGATGGACCTTGAAGGCATTATGCTAAATGAGATAGTCAGACAGAGAAAGACAAATGTCTAATCTCACTTTTATGTGGAATTAAGAAAGCCAGACTCATAGAAGCATAGTAGAGTGGTGGTTACCAGGAGCTGGCGGTGGGGGGTTGCTTGTATAACACTGTAATATTCCTTGAAGTTTCAACCATATTTATTAAGTTTAATAAGAAACCTTTTCAACCTCTTTAGTGGAGAGAACAAGGGAAAATAAATGTAAACCTCAGGTCACCTCATCTTTACTGCTCCCCGGAGCTAAGGAATGAGCAGCCCAACTTTATCTAAAAACCCTTGCTCCCCATTGATGCTGAGCACCTCCCTGGGCCCACAAAAGTGCATTGCTTGCCCACTGTGCATGGAGCTCTGACAGGCTTCACTGTGCAGAGGAGAAAGGGAATAAAAGGGAGAACAAATACACATAAATTCACAGTGTATCAGTTATGACAAAAAATATAAATAGATCCAGTTCTCCATCATAAGGCAAAAGCTCCTTGTAAAAACTGTCTTAAAAATCCAAGTTATGTCGCCTGTGTCTTAAAGGACAAATAGAGGTTACAAATAAAAGAAAGATCAGCAAGTAATCCCAGGAAACAAAAAAACTTAAAATGAAAAAATCCAAAAGATAAAGGCCACATTCATCAAAGGCAAAGCAGTATAAGGTGTGAGAAGAATCTGGCTTTGCACTTAGATCTGAGTTCATGTCTTAAACTCGACTGATCATTACCTACCTCAGTGAAAAAACTGGGATTCAATAATACCTAATACCTACATTTCTGGGTGGATTGTGATCATTAAAATGAATGCTAAAGCTTATGTCTAAAATGTACTGAGAATTCTGGCTCAGGGCATTAGAGGGTAATGTTGGTTAGTTATCACGACCTTAAAATAGATTTCTGCTCTAAAAAAGAAATACAGTAGATCACTGACAGTTCCAATGTCTAAGTCCTGAAATACGTATGAATTGCTAAATTCATACTCAGCAGCAACTAAATGACCGGTTCTTGTTTGCTGTGGGCTCCCTGGTTGCTCATAAATAGAACAAACCACATAGTGGCGAGACCTCACATGCTATTGAGCTATTGAAATCGACTATCTACACCAGGGGCTGAAAGTCAAATCCATACAGAGATCAAGCTGGAAATGAAGAGGAATGAAGCCATCTGGGTTAGAGATATGATTTTGATACAAACTATGATTATACATTAAACACGCAGGATATATTTCAATTCTATAATTCTACATTTTCTTGAAAGGTGTGGTGCTATCTGTTTTGTTTTCCTGCATTTGATGGAGGTGGTATAGTAAATATTCCATCTTTTCCTTAATCGCCCTGAAAGGAAAATAGCCCAAATGCAATGATAAATGGCGAGGAGCACTTGGATTCGGACTCAGCGAGGCAATAAGGAGTGGTGAGGAGGGCTGCGCACCAGAGCTCCAACAGGTGGCTGACAAGTGGACCTAGTATTGCTAGAGTTCCCAATTTTCCCAAAGACACAGGAAAACTGGAGTTTAATAGGGGATATTCCAATATTGTAACTCCATTTTATTTTTAACAGGATGTAAACAGATGTTTGGCGAGCCAAACTAAATACATTTGTGGATGTCTGACCAGCAAAGGCCCCCTGATCAAAATCGCCTGGCTGCAGAATCAGCTCTTACAAATCACATACTCATTAATTTATTCCACACATATCCACTCCTATTGAGTTCAAAGTATTTGTGCTAGACACTGGCAGAAACCTCAGCTTGGGGGGGGAGGTAGAAGAGAATATTTGCAATCAAGGCTTTTGAAATCAGACATCCTTATTATTATTATTTTATTTAAATTCCTTATTGTTTAAAGTATTACCTATGTCTCCTTTTCCCCCCATTGACCTCTCTCTGGCCCTTCCCACCTCCCAGCACATGCCCTCACCCTTGTACTGTGTAAGTCCATGGGTTACTTATATGCATGCATACAAGTCCTTGAGTTGATCTCTTACCCTCCCCCCTCTCCTGCCTTCCCTCTGAGGTTGGACGGTCTGTTCCATGCTTCTCTGTCTCTGGATCTATTTCTGTTCATCAGTTCATGTTGTTCATTATATTCCACAAATGAGTGAGATCATGTGATATTTATCTTTCTCCGACTGGCTTACAGACATCCTTATTTTGAATTCGGCTCTGCTATGTTCTAGCTGCGTGCCATCAGACAATATTCTTAACTCTCAGATCATCAATAAAGTGGGGGTTACGCCTCACTCCCTGGCTTGGTAGGAGAATTAAATGAGATAATGTATTGGTTATTCATTATGAGTATCAGTTTGTTCATTGTTCATAGCCTGGCACCTATAAAAGGTTAGCTCTTATGGCAATGAACAGCCCAGCGATGCAATCCTGGCATTTTGTCCTGCTTGCTTCTAATTTCCCTCCCTGGCCAGCATCCTGCTAGCTCCTTTTCTTGATAACATCCCTTCATACAGCTACCATCCAAATGAGCACAGCGGATGTAGACGCAGATGCCTCCTCTCTGGACATTTCAGCCATCATGTTGAATTATGTGGCTTGAGCCTCACTGTGCCTCCGTGCTTTGCAACACAGTCATTTACATCAGATTCCATGAATCACCATCCAGTTAGACTCGATTTATGTCCAGCTGCAGAGCTGTAGTTTCTTCTGTCATGTCTTATTATATGCATCCTTTCAGACTGAACCGACGAGGTGGCCGCAAAAGTCCTCTAGATATAGAGCCCTAGACTGTGCTTCTGTATCAAAGACTTCCTTCTCTTTCTAGCCCCACACATGCATTCTCAGCTTCTCTGGAAGGCTCTATCCTGTTTCAACCAGAAAGTTCCCTTTCTAATGGCTCCTGATTGCTGCTACTTGCCTTTTTTGCTTTAAGACACTTCCAAATGCTTGTCCAATCTGCTTATTTGTCTTTGATACAAAATTGATGCTGACTATACTCTTGATTTTAGTATATATGGACCATTATGTCTTCCTAAATCCTCTCAGTCCTCCTGTGTTTTCCCCCTCTATCTTATTCTATTCCGAGGACTTCCAAAACTCTGCTCATTTTTATGGCATTTCTCTGGATTGGGAATAAGTATCCTTTATATACAGTATGATGCAAAGAAAAGTCTAAAATCTCTGGGATCAGATGGTCATGCATTGGAGTGCTGCTTACCTGGCAGATGTTTGACTTTTGGCTGGTTCCCTTTCCCCTCAAGCTCCAATTCATCATCTGTTAAATGAGGTTGTTAATGGTAACTGATTCACACAGTTGTGAAGATTGAGTAGACATTTCTGGCACATAATTAGCATCCAACAAATGTTTGCTCCTTCATTCTATCAGGAAAAAAAAAAAGATTATTAATAACATGTCACAGGATTTTTAACACCTGCAGGTAAGGACTGTGCCTTAATCATTTCTGAACCTGCAGGGCATCACAGTGCCGAATGTGACGAAAGAGAGGAACATGGGAGAGGAGGCGTGCCTAGAATACATGAACCCATGATGCAAGTTCCTTGTTACCTGAAGAGAATAGAGCTCTCAGGCCGTCTCATCAGCAGCCATGAACTTCCCTCCATATCTGGTCCGAGTGCTTACACCACTCTAACAATCTGAGTTTCTAACATGCCTCCAAATGCTGCTGCTGATGGGAGGACCACACTTTGAGAACCTTGACGTTTTAAAATATATTTTTTACAGAGAGCAAGAGAGAGGGTCAGAGAGTTAGAAACATCGATGAGAGAGAATTATCGATCAGCTGCCTCTTGCACCCCCCCCACTGGGGATGTGCCCGTAACCAAGGTACATGCCCTTGACTGGTATCAAACCTGGGACCCTTGAGTCCGCAGGCTGACGCTCTATCCACTGAGCCAAACTGGTTTCGGCAACCCTTGACTTTTTTATTACACTCCTCTGTACCCCAGTGGTTCTCAACCAGGAGTTGATTGTGCCTCTTCCAGAAGATGCTTGTCAATACCTGTAGACATTTTTGGTTGATACAATTGGATTATGGGTTGGTGCTACTGGAATCTAGTAGAGGCCAGAGATGCTGCTAAACATCCTACAGAGCACAGGACAGCCCCACGACAGAGAATTATGTGTCCATCATGTCTGGGTTGAGAAGTCCTGCTCTTCCTCCCTCATACCAGTAGGTATTCAGAATCACAATGTCCATCTGTCCATCTGGAAGTCAGCAAGCCTTCTACTGCTGTCTCTCTCCCTTACAGAAACAGCTGAATGATCTCAATCTATCCCAGGGCTTTGTCATTCTATAAACAGGGCTGTCTGGTCACATTGCTTCCCGGCCAAGAACGCTTTGTGGCTCCTCACTGCCCTTTTGACCAAGACTGAGACCTTCCTGCACTCACGGAGCCGTTTGTCTTGCCAGCTTCCTCTCCTGCACATGTCTCACTTACTCTGCCCTCCAACCACTCAGATCTGCTCTCAGATTCCCAACTGCATGAAGCCTCTCTCACCCTGGACCTTAGCTCATTTATTCCATTGGTCCAGAATGTCCTTCCTCATCTAGTTTGTTGGAGCTACCATAACAAAGCATCAAAGTCTGCTGGTTTAAAGAACAGTAATTTATTTTCTCACAGTTCTGAGGCTAGAAGTCCAAGATCAAGTTGTTGGCAGGGTCAGTTCCCCCTGAGGCCTCTCTCATTGGCTATCTATCCATCTTCTCACTGTGTTGTCAGATGGTCTTCCGCTGTGTGTATCAGGATTCCAATCTCTTCTCACAAGAACACTGGTCATATTAGGTTAGGGCCTTAGAGATCATGTCTCCTAATACAGTCTTATCTAAGGTACTGGGGATTAGGATGTCTAGATGTGGATTTTGAGGGACACAATTCAGTCCATAGCAGTGGGCAACCAAAATATTCTCTGAGCCTTAACTTCTCATCTCTCAAATAGTGAAAATAACACATGGAATGCCTTAGCACAGGATAGGAGTTTGATAAATAAAAATGTTCTTTCCAGTAGGAACTCAATGGCCTGCCATTCATCTAGCTTCTTCTCTGGGTGGTGGTGGTTGGGGGTGGGGTGGGGGGAGCATGTGGTGGAGGGGAGTGGAAGAGAAGGACGAATAAACATCTCTTGCAAAATTTACAGTCTGGAATCTTGTTCTTCAAAGTGTGGTCTCTGAACCATCAGCATCACCTGGAGGCTTGTTGAAAATGCAGAATCTCAGGCTCCACCTCAGACTTACTAATCAAGAAGCTTCATTTTAACATCTTTACGTGATATACAAGCACACTGAAATGGAGAAACACTGGTCTAGACTACCCACAAAAGTCATTCAACTGCCCCTTCTGCCACCTGCCTCTCGAGCCCTGACAACATCTTCAGAACCAAAAAAATCTTCTACACTCTCTTTACTATACTGATCAAGTCTTCATGCCCCTTCCTGGGGTCATTTTCTCCAGCAGCAAGAAGAGAAAACATTTTTCTCAGGAAGACAAGCCTTCACCTTGACATTTAATCACTATTGGTTGTAACCTGTCAGTCAGGAGATAGGCAAAGCTCACCTATCTGATCTTCATGTGGTTCACGCTTCCTGCCTGCTCTTGGGAACATCACCAAGTCCAGCTCTAAACTCATGCAGCAAAGAAGCAAAGCCATCAGGACAGGCCAATAGCAAGCATCAGGCAGACGGTGTGGCCGGGAAATCATGGGCCAGAATGTCTGATTGCTCTTAGATCTACCAGGAGAAGCACTCCATTAATTCTGTCCTTCAACACCTTCCCCCAAAGCTTTGCACATAAGAGCAACTCACCTTATCAGTTCTTGGAGCTTCCTTCCATGCTGCTGGCTTAAGCCCCATGAATCTTAAGCCAGCTCCACACAAATCAAGCACATCCCATCATGGGCCAATGCTTTCAGCTGTGGCCATGTGTCTGGGACAGGGAGAGCTTTTACCCCCAATTAAAAACAAAAAAGGGCTGCCTCATTTTTCAACATGACTTCAGTCCCTCTGTTTGGCTGTTCTGCTCTCTACAACATAGCTAATCCCACAAAGCCCATTAGCATCTCAGCCTGCTACCTTCTGCTTCCAAGACTCTGCTGTCTGCAATTGGACCTTGTCATAGCTGCCGAAGCCACAGTTGGAACAGTTTAGGAGACAGTGGCACCATTTCGTGTCCCTGCCCAAGGGCTTCTTTTCGGTTGTGGTCTAGACGAATGGCTGCACCATTTCCTAGAGACCTAGACTCTTTGGTCTGTTGCTCAGACACCTGGAGTCCCAAACCCGTGTCTTTTGCAATTCCTAATGTCTGGCAACTTATAACACAGTCACTGTTAAATATCCATCACCAAATGTCAGCCAGGCATTTGCCTGATCCCTGCTTCCTAATGTTGCATTCTGTGCACCCCTTCAGGTGCAAGTATAGCCCCCTGGCGCGGGAAGCAGTCTGTGAGTACCTGGTTCCCATGCCAGGCTACTACTGGTGAGTGATGCTCTATGCATTTAGATGAACTACTTGAATTCACTTCTCTTCAGTTCTTAAAAGGCGAGTGGTTTTGATTGGATTTGATTCCTCAGCCCCTTTGAAATATTTGAAGTATTTTAAAATATAATCTATGGGCCACTGAGTAATGGCAATGATGACATGCTGAGACCAACCATTGTAGCCTGGTGCATCCTGAGTGAAATGATTTCAGCACCACTCTCATTTTTTAAAAAACTAAACTTTTTTCTTTTAAGGTTACATAAATACCCATGGAGCTGTAAGAATTAATACAAAGAGATCCACTGTACCCTTATCCAGGTCCCCCAAATGTAACATCTTGCAAAACTTTGTATGATGTCACAACCAGAATATTGATATTCATGCAACTAACATACAGAACAACACTGTCACCACAAGGATCCTTCATTTTGCCTTTTTTTTTTTAAATATTCACACGACTTCCTTTCATAAACTTTACCAGTTGTAATCTCTATTTCTACAATGTTATTTCAAGAATGTCTTATAAATGGAGTAATATAATATATAACTTTTTATATTGCTTTTTTTTCACTCATAATAGTTCTCTAGAGCAGTGTTTTTCAACCTTTTTTGGGCAAAGGCACACTTGTTTCATGAAAAAAATCACGAGGCACACCACCATTAGAAAATGTTAAAAAATTTAACTCTGTGCCTACATTGACTATATATAAAGTAATTCTCTTGAATAGGAATCAAATAAACACAAAGAAAGTATTTTATAATTACTTTATTATGAAATATTAAGTAAACAAAATAGTGAAAAATTATAAAATTCTTGTCTTGTCTGCACCTACGGCACACCAGGCAACATGTGCCGCGGAACAGCGGTTGAAAAACGCTGCTCTAGAGATTCATTCAGGTTGTTTGTACATATCATTTGTTCCTTTTTTTATTGTTAGGCAGTATTTCATGGTACAGATGTACCAGTTTGTTTAACTATCCACCCACTGAAAGGCATTTGGGCTTTTGGCCATTAAGACTAAAGCTTCTGTAGACACCTGTGTACAAATCTTGTGGGTAATGACCAGGGCAATTGTTGGGTTACATGGTAGTTGCATGTTTAATCTTTAAAGAAAATGAAAAACATTTTTCAAAGTGTCTGTACCATTTTGCATTCTTGCCAGAAATGTATGAGTGATCAGCTTCTCCACATCATCACCAGCATTTGGTGTTGTGACTATTTTTTATTTTAGCCATTCAGATAGATGTGTAGTAATACCTCACTTATTTTAGTTTGCATTTCCCTTCTGGCTAATGCTGTTGAACATATTTTCATGTGCTTATTTCTCCTGTATATCCTCTTCAGTAAAACATTTCTTCATATTTTTTGCCTATTTTTCTAATTGGGTTATTATTGTTATTTTTACTATTGAGCTTGAAAGCTCTTTAAAATATGTTTTTATTGATTTTAGAGAGAGAGAGAGAGAGGAAGGGAGACTAATAGAGAGATAGAAAAATGGATTGGCTGCCTCCTGCATGCTCCCTATTGGGGATTGAGCTGAAACTCGGCATGTGCCCTGACTGGGAATCAACCAGTAATTTCTTGCTTCATGGTTCAGTGCTCAACCACAGAGCCACACCAACAGGGTGAGCTTGGAAATCCTTTATCTATTCTAAATATTAGCCCTTTGTGGTTTGAAAATATTTTCTTCCCATTAGTACCTTGCCTTATCATGTATTTAAAGTGGTCTTTCACAGAACAAGAACTCTTAATTTGTTGAAGTCCAATGTACCAACTTTTTCCTTAAGGATTGTTTTTTGGTAACAAACCTAAGAACTCTGCCTAATCTGAAATCCCAAAGATAGACTCCTGTGTTTTTTCCTAGAGGTTTATGGTTTTTACATTTAAGTCTGTAGTTACATTTTGAGTGTTCGTTTGTCTTGCTTTTTGTAAAATGTATGAGATTTAGTTTGAGGGTTGGGTTTTTGCTTGTTTGTTTGTTTGTTTGTTTGTCTGTTTGTTTTATTTTTGCCCCTTAGATGTGCAATTTCAGCAGCATCTTTTGTTGAAAAGATTATCTTTCCTTTATCAAATTACTTTTGCATTTTTGTCAAAATCAAGGTAGTTGTATCTGTGTGAGTCTGTTTCTGAGATCTCTGTTCTACTCCACTGATCTATGTGTTTATCCCTCCATCCACACCACCAATGCTTAATTACTGTAGTTATGTAATAAATCTTAAAATCAAGGAGACTGATTCCTCCCACTTTTTCCCTCTTTTTCAAATTTGTTTTAGCGATTTTAGTTTGTTTTTCCATATAACATTTAGAATAAACTTGCTCCTTATAACCCTTGCTGAACTCATTCATTTTTATTAGTTCTAGGAGTGTTTTTTTCTTTCTTTCTTTTAGTAAATCACTTGAGGCTTTCCACACAGGCAATTACCGTATTTTCTGGCGTATAAGACGACACTGTGTTCTAGTAAAAAGCCTGCTCAGATTGGTCAGAGTCAGAGAGGCGGTCTATTAAAAAAAGAACTGGTGTTGCCTTGGAAGTGGGGGGTAGTCTTATACAGCGAATATAGGCCTAAACCTATGTTTTAACTGTAAAAATTATGGGGTCGTCTTATACGCCTGAAAATACGGTATGTCATCTGCAAATAGGGAGGATTTATTTCCTGTTCCAGCCTTATTGCATTTGCTAGAACCAAAGGAGCAAGAATAGACGTTCTTACCTTGTTCCCAGGCTTAGAGGGATATGTTCTGTCAAATTATGAGTTTCTTTTTATTCCTATTCCTCTAAGTTTTTTTACAAAAAGTAAATAAGGGCATTAAAATTTGCCAATGCCCTTTCTTTGATAATTGATGTAACCATGTGATTCTATTCTTTAGTCTGCTAATATGGCAGGTTACATTGATTGATTTTCAAATATTATATCCTTGGGATAAACTGCACTTGGTCAGGTGTATAATTCTTTTTACATTTTGCCAAATTCTGTTGGCTAATATTTTGCTAAGGACTTTTGTGTCTATATTCATGAGGAATATTTGGTCTACACTTTTCTTGTTCTGTGCTATTTTTGCCTGGTTTTGGTATTAGGGAATCAGGGTAATACTACAATAGCTTAAAATGAATTGGTATTTCCCCCTCCTTTTCCATTTTCTGGAAGAGACTATGTAGATCTGGTGTTATTTCCTCTTTAAATGTTTATTAGAACTCTTCAGGTAAACTACCTAGGCTCAGAGGTTTCTTTTTAGGAGTTTTACTACAAATTCAATTTCCTTAATAGCTATAGAGCTACTCACATTATCTCTTTCATATTGAGTGAGTTGCCATAGTTCGTGTTTTTCAAAGAGGCCCATTTCAGCTACTGTCAAGTTTATGTGTATAGAGTTGTTTATAGCATTCTCTTATCATTTTGTTGTCTGCAGGGTCTGTAAGAATAACCCTGTGTTATTCCTGTTATTGCTAATTTGTGTCTTCTCTCCTTTTTTCCTTCATTAGTCTTACTAGAGGTGTATCAAGATATCTTTTTAAAGAATTGGTTCTTTGTTTCATTATTGTCTCTATTATTTCTCAGTTTTCAATCCCATTGATTTTTCCTGTTGTATCTATTATTTCCTTCACTTTATTTGTTTTGGGTTTATTTTTGTCTAGCTTCTTGAGGTAGAAGCTTACATTATGGATCTTAAACTTTTACTGTCTTTGAATATATGCATCAAGTGCTATAAGTTTATTTTTCAGCACTGCTTTTGATGTGGACCACAAATTTTCATAATTTGCACTATCTTTTTCATCCAGTTCAATGCATTTTTAAAGTTTCCCTTAACACTTTCTCTTTGATACATGGATTATTTAGAAATGTGTTGTTTCATTTCCAATTCCTGGGAGATTTTCTTGTTACCTTTCTATTACTGATATCTAAGTGGGTTCCATTATGGTTGGAGAACACACTCTGCATGATTTCAGTCCTCTTTAAGTATTTGAGGGATTTTGAATGACCCTGGACATGATCTTTTTGGAATATGTTCCATGAGCACTTGGAAAGAATATGTATCCTGGTGTTGGCAGAGGGTGTGTTGTAAAAATGTGAATAGATCTTGTTGGTGGATAGTGTTGTTGTGTCCTTCTCTATCTTTGCTAATATTCTAGCTTCTCTGTCAATAGTAGAGAGACAGGTTGAAGTCTCAATTATAATTCTGGATCTGTATTTCTTTCATTTCTATCAAGTTTCATTTAATCTATTTTTCAGCTGTATTATTTGGTGCTTATGTGTTTAGGATTGCTATATATTCTTGTTTAACACTTTTATCTATTAATATATATAACATCCATATCTGTTTTTGTTTTTTTCTTTTTTGCTATGATAGCTACTTTACCTGATATTAATATTGACATTTATCTCGTCAATGTTTACATACCACATCTTTTCCAGGATTTTACTCTATGTCATTATATTTGAAATGAGTTTCTTGTCTACGAAAATGAGTTTCTTGTCTAACTCATATATTCAGGTTATATATATTTTAATCCATCTGCTGATCTGTCTTTTAATTGGTATATTTAGATAATTTGCATTTAATGTAATTATTTATTTGTAAGGGCTTAATTGTAGTTTTTGGTTCTTTTTCTACTTGTTCTTTCTGGTTTTTTTATTTATCTATTTCCAGAATTTTGTTGTGAATGTTCATAGTATTTTTTATTGTGCTTTTTGTGTAGCTTTTTCAGTGTTGCTATAGTTATTCCATTATATATACAAAACTTATCACAGTTTACTGGTTTCACCATTTTACCAGTTCTAGAAAAATATAGACATTTTGCCTACCATTATGTCCCTTTACTATCCCCATTTATAATATAATTATGATCTGGATGGGGCTTTTTTAGTCTGTTCCTATTTGCATTTCTAGGTAACCAGTTTCTTCATCTCCATATCTAGGAATATGAGACAATAAGAAAACCCAGAGAACTCATTACAATCCCAGTCCTCAGGCTCTAAGGTAGCATGTATCAGCATATCATTCCTTTTGGTGCTTAAATAATATTCCATTATATGGATACAGCACATTTCGTTTATAATTCCATTAGTTAAAATATGTTTAGCTTATCTCCGCTTTTCAGATTATTATGAATAATACTGCTATGAATATTCATGTACAAGTTTTGGTATGGACATAAATTTTAATTTTTCTTAGGTAGACACTTAGCAGTCTAATTGCTGGGTCATATGGTGACTCTATATTTAACATTTTGAGGAACTGCCAAGCTGTTTTTAAAGCAGCTGCAACATTTTATAATACCATCAGGAATGTCTGAGGGTTGTATCATATTTTTTAACTTCTCTGAAATTGTCATGTATCTTTTAATTGGTAGGACTTTAAAATTAAATTGGCAATGTCTTTTTGCTTTCTTTGTGGCAAATAAAATGATGCATTTTTCAATCCATATTAGCTTAGAGTTGATGATATATGGAAACTGTTCAGCATCACATAAATACCATCAGCCTTGGTAATAATGAAAAAGCACAGCTGATAAAAATTGGGAAGTGAAAGAGGGAGCAGAGTTGAGGGGTGAATTTTAGATTTTATCTCTAGTTGAAAGAACAAGAAAAGGAGATATGTAAGGAATATTTGCACTAGAGGAACTTATAAATGTGTTATATTTAAGAGAAGGAGAAAGGTGAAGTACTTTAAATGAAGAAAATCCTCAACTATCATAGCAAGAAATCAATAGATAATTTATGAAACCCATTGATCCATAAATAGCAGAATAACCACACTATTTAGAAATATTGACTTAACTATTATGAAAAACAATAAATGGTGATACCGGTGGTATCTTTGTCATTATGTGTTTTGGGAATGGGAAGGATGTAAGTTGGTGATGGACAGGGGGCTGGTCCTCTATAAAATGAATTTAAAGATATGCTTTATTAAACTAAACTCTCTTGTGGTGAGCATGTTGAGAATGCTAAGAAATATAAGTTATGGACTGTGAATAAGATGACAAGGGGGAGGGGAAGTAATAGCAGGTAATGGATCAATCAAAATTTTCTACTTTGCTGTTGCTATTTATCCAACATGGTTCCATTATATCCATCACTTATGCTTTTCTCCAATACCCAAGAGCAGCATAAGCTCAATAAGAGAAAGGAGAGGAAAAGCATATTTTTCATTTTATCTCATATTAGTGGCTCAGAATTTCATGATGAAAAGAGGTTAACACTGGGATTCTGATTCTGTTTACAACATTTTCCAGGTGTGTGACTAAACTAAGCTATTTAATTTCTCTGTGAGTCAGT
Organism: Pipistrellus hanaki; assembly: GCF_964339955.1. Lineage (NCBI taxonomy): Eukaryota > Metazoa > Chordata > Mammalia > Chiroptera > Vespertilionidae > Pipistrellus > Pipistrellus hanaki. Next base: position 84,836,797 of record NC_140506.1, on the reverse strand, counting down.
TTTCTCATCCCTAACATTGGGATATAGTTCTCTACTGAGTCCACAAAACTGTCATGGAAATTAGATATAATCAAGAATGTTAAAACCTCTTGAAAAGAATAGATAAATGTTCTTTGTTAGGATTTTCTGCACATTAGTGCCATAGGTGTTTGAGATTACAACATGGTACTCTCCACGATATACTGATAATAATAAATACTTGGTATTTAAACTATGTAACTTCGTTTTACTTTGAAATATTAAATATTAAAATTTAAAACACTTGCACATCTTTGTAGGAATCGTGACATCAGAAGTGAATCTGTTACATACCAGTTGGAAATAAAGTGTGAATCTAACGTCTTATGCAATGTTTCATGGGCAAGAAAACATGCCTTGGGCGGCTGTGAAATATTTTAATGCGGTAAATGACCAAGGGACTCTGTTTATGTATGTATTTTAGGATCCTCCATCTGGTTTCCTTGTCCCAATCCAAGTGAATGTGGAGCATCATGAGCAATTTCCAATCACCCACAATAGGTCTGAAAGCACTTGTGAGATGATGATGATTTATTTGCCTTTCAGATATATTTCACATATCAGAACATAGTAAACTCTCCCTCCATCCTTTCTGTGGATTCCAAGGGCTTGGTAATAAAAGTTGATAGCTATTATACAATGAGCCTTGGCACTCAGCTATTTACTGGACACATACTTCCTCATCTAACTGTTACACAGTGTAAGGTGTGGTACTCATTATCCCCATCTTACTGATGAGATCACAAGCTTAGGGAGATGGGCCAAATTGCTCAGAGCCTTGGGATGGAAGGGGAGGAGCCATAACTCAAATACTGCCCCGGAAGTCTGAGCTCTTAGTCAGATGTTGTACCCCTCTTTTGTATACACCGGGAACTCATAGAAGATGCAGAGAGAAGAGACATAATATCATCAGAGCTTCTGCTACCTGCCAGGCATTTACATAGGGGCTCATTTAATCTTGACATCAACCCGGAGGGATTGATTTTATTATTACCTTTTTCTTTTGTTGTCACCAATAAGGAAATAGAGAAGCTCAGAGATGAGGGGTGGAGGGAAGTCAGAATTGGTGGCCATGAAGTCTGTGGGCCTGGGGAGGAAGGAGGAAGAACAGTCTGTTGAAGGGAAGAAGTTGAGAGACAGGTAAGAGGTGCTAAGGATCTCAGGTTAGTGCTCTGATATATTATGTTGTGCTCTGGGCTGAACGTATCGTGAGCCAACTTAATTATAGTGAAATCTGGAGGTGCCCATGGGCAACTAAGCTAGAAGAAAGTAAACCTGGAGCTGGCCACGTCTTTGATACCATTTGGAAAGCAAATAATGGAGCCCACAGACAGGGTACCAGATCAAGAGATGAAGAGCAAAATATTCCTATTGCTATCATTTCAGCACCTGGATACAGCTCTGCCTGAAGTCAACACTGGACTTTCTGATATGTTGACTGATGCTATTCTCTGTTGTGCTTAGTTTGAAATGAGTTCCCATGAGTCTTGGTTGCAAGAGCCCTGAAAACAGATACCTACAACTTTTCAAGGCACACATAGCCAACTTTTCTCTTCATAGGACCATCATGATATCTGGAAAGCAGACATTGACATGAGGGATTTCCCCCATGGTTAGGCAGCTGCTGGACACTGAGGCTGGAATCAAAGATCAGAATTAAAATCCTGATCTTCTTAATATTATTTTGAATACTTCAAATCATGTTTCATAAACAGAGTTTTACAAACAAACAAACAAAAACAAACAAATCTGAAGAACAGTTCCTTTTTGTAGGTCCTATCGGAATTCTTTTGGGGGATAAATGGATAAGGAAGGGAATGGAAAAAGGAAACTAGCATTTATTAAATACTTCTTATTGTCTAGGAGTGTGGAAGCATTTTGGTTTAGAGTATCTCATTTGTTTCTAATAAAACCCATGGAAGATGATTATCCTCATTTCCATGGCATAGATGAAAAAACTAAGAGTCTGATCCAACTTCATATCCCATATTTTAATAGCTGCACTGTAGGCCTCTAAACACACAGTGAAATATGAGAGAGGGTCTCTGGTCACAAAGAGCTTATGCTCCTTCTGTAGGATTCATAGCAGAAGGAACAGGCAGTCCTGAGGTGAAGTCCAGCACCTTCATCCATTAACTGTGATCTTGGACTTCACTTCTCTGAAACCCAGTTTCCCATCTATAAATTCAGAATAATATAATTATTCTGAATTTATAGATGGGATGCTGTGAGGATTCTTGATTAAATGTATTGTAGTTCTCACCACAGAAAAGGGGTAACTACATGAGTTGATGGCTGTGTTAATTAGCTTGATTGTATATGTCACTTCACAATATATCTGTATATCAAATTATCACAATGTACACCTTAAATAAACACAATTTATATTTGTCAATTATACCTCAAGACAGCTTGGGGCAAAACACTGCTTATGGAATATGTCCTATATGCCAACAGATGGCAGCAGAGAGCATAATGAAAGCAGTAAGACAATGGTGGAGAGCAGAGATCCAGATGTCAAGGGAATTGATGGTCTAGGGTTTGTCACCTACTGGCTGGGTGACTTTGAGTCAACCACTCAACCTCTTTAGACTTCCTTTTCCTCCTGTGTAATATAGAGATGACAACAGTTGCTTCCTTTTAGAATGGTTACATAATGAATGAAACAATGCATGTAAGTTGCAGAGCACAGTGCCCAGGTGACATAATAAGGGATCAATAAATATTAGCTGCTGTTGTTACCGAATCTCATTACTGGATGCCAGGGTGGTGGTTCTCAACCATTAGCTGCCTGCATATTAAGGTCGCTGAGGGAACTTTTAAAATTCTGATTTGCAGCTATATCCTATGCATATAAATCATAAACTTTGTAGGTAAAAGCCAGGGATCGATATTTTTAAAGCTCTCCGGGTGATGGCAAGGTGTATCAAAGATGTACCTGGTGCCATGGAATCAGAGATGGTTTCAGGGAATGAGCCCTCCCTCGGTGGAGCTCACAGCCTTCTTGAGAAGATGTGCTATCATAACTCTATATTCCAAGAAAGGGGCTAGGAGAAAACAGTAGGAGTGGTCAGTCTGAAGGTGTCTTTGAATGTAAAAGGCATAAAAAATAAAGAGAAAAAGGAACTGCCTACTATTTTTGTTGTTTTACGTACAGAAGAAAGTAATTGTCCATGACTCATATTCTTGCAAAAGTTGGTTCTCCTGAAAGTAACTAGGTCATTGCAACCCAACCACTAGCAGTTCTAAATAGGTCCCAGGTGTCCATTAACCTCCTTGCTTGCTTCTTCGTGAGATGGGTGGGTAGCTGTGATGTTCTTTACAGGGCCTGCCAGATGGCGAAAAGAATAGCTCTTGTCACCTGCCTCAAAGAAGTGTTAAAAGATTCAATTAGACATGGAGGCCCCGAGGAGACACACTGCAATCCAGTCAAGGTGTGTGAGATCAGAACTACCCTTTGCCAGTCAGCAATGCCATCTCACCTGAACTCCATGATTCCTCTGGTTTCTTTTGTTTAAAGAGCCCGATTAAGTCAAATCCCCCATTCACAGTCACACCAAGAACAAAGAAGCCCAATAAAACTAGTTTGCCTGGTGTTGTGGGTTGAGTTGTGTTTCCCTGAGGGATATGTTACATTCTTAAACCCCAGTGCCTATGAATGCAACCTTATATTTGAAACTAGGGTCTTGCCTAGCTAGCATGGCTCAGTGATTGAGCATTGACCTATGAACCAGAAGGTCATGGTTTGATTCCCCGTCAGGGCACATGGCCAGCCTGCAGACTCGATCCCCAGTGTGGGGCATGCAGGAAACAACTGATCAATGATTCTCTTTTATCATTGATGTTTCTATCTTCTCTCACTCCTTTTCCCTTCCTATTTGAAATCAATTAAGAATATATTTTTTAAAAGAAACTAGTCTTTACATATGTAATTAAGGATGGGATCTAAATTTAATTATGGGAATCTTTATAATGCAAGAAAGATACGAAGTCATAGAGGAAAGGCCAAGTGACAACAAAGGCTGAGATTGGGGTGGTGCAGCTATAAGCCAAGGAAAGCCCAGAAGCTATGAAGAGGCAAGGAAGGATTCTTCCCTAGAACCTTCAGCAGCACATGGAGCACAATCAATTTCTGTGTTTTTAAGCCATATAATTTGTGATAATTTGTAACTGCAGCCCTTGGTAACTAATAAAATTGGTGACCTATCACTTAGGGCCACTGGCCCTGACAGGGAACAGCAGAACAGACACGTCATGTCCACTGGGGATTGAGCTGACTGAGCTGACTTTCAGTGGCCAAGGTCTCAGGCGTCTGAAGCTTCATAACTACCTCTCAGGCTGTTCACTACTTTGTTTAGCTCAATATAACTGTGAAACAATTTGTTGAAATAAATTGAATTTTAAAAGACCTAAGTGAAGATGTTTATCTGTGTTGGATCAATCTGGCCACATGGGCACCAGTACCAGGACCCTCCTTGACATCCACTGTAAAGAAAGAGATTGATCTTAGATTCCTTTAGCTTCTTGAAAGTGGACTATGCTTAGCTTTGTGGACAAAAAAGGGCCATAAGCTCCCCTAACTCAGGGAAGATCTGTGTGGTGGCCTTGCAAACCCAGGAGTCTTAAAGTAACTGCAAAGGATGGTCTGAAATTAAAACCTTTAATTAAAAAGCAGTTTATAGCGGGTAGTCTTGTCCTAGGCCAGTATCTTCCCTGATAAAGATCAACTTTGATCTTTACTGAGCCTATTGTCTTTTTGCACCTGTGAAATGTCAGGGTAACTTTGTAACTTCCTTTTTTCTCCACCCCAGACCCCTCAGGGCACAACCGAATGTGCCAGGGCACCTGGATGGAGACATGGAGACCAGAAATTCCTTCATTGTTACGTTATCAATGTGAATTGTCTACTGTTAATTATCCTGTACCCACCTAAGTAAAAGAAGTATGTGTCTAACAGTTTACTTTTAATTCAATCCTAGAAGTCCCCTCCAACCCCTGCTCCCTAATCTATCACCAATGGATTTCTCTTTTTTTTTCTTTTTTTTTTTTTTAATATATTTTATTGATTTTTTACAGAGAGGAAGAGAGAGGGACAGAGAGTTAGAAACATTGATCAGCTGCCTCTTGCACACCCCCTACTGGGGATGTGCCCACAACCCAGATACATGCCCTTGACCGGAATCAAACTGTGACCTTTCAGTCCATGGGCCGATGCTCTATCCACTGAGCCAAACCGGTTTCCGCTGCCAATGGATTTCTTTTTCTTTTCTTTTTTTAAAAAATATATTTTATTGATTTTTCACAGAGAGGAAGAGAGAGGGATAGAGAATCAGTAACATTGATGAGAGAGAATCATCAATCAGCTGCCTCTTGCACACCTCCTACTGGGGATGTGCCTGCAACCAAGGTACATGCTTCCCATCAATTGTTAACAGTTTGGCTCAAATAAACTCACAAAAAATTATTTACAGATTTAAATGTTTTGTGTTGTTTTTTCTTTTTTCTTTATTGATTAAGGTATTACATATGTGTCCTTATCCATCCATGGCCCTCCCCACATCCTGTCCCCCACTCATGCCCTTATCCCCCTAGTGTCTGTGTTCATTGGTTATGCTTATATGGCATGTATGCAAGTCCTTTGGATGATCTTTCCCCCTGACTCCCACCCTCTGCTGCCTGCCCTCTGAGGTTTGATGGTCTGATCAATGCTTCTCTGTCTCTGGATCTGTTTTTGTTCATCAGTTTATGTTGTTCATTATATTCCACAAATGAGTGAGATCATGTGATATTTATATTTCTCTGTCTGGCTTATTTCACTTAGCATAATGCTCTCCAGGTCCACCCATGCTGTTACAAATAGTAGGAGTTCCTTTTTACAGCAGCATAATATTCCATTGTATAGATGTACCAAATTATTTAATCCACTCACCTGCTGACGGGCACTTAAGCTGTTTCCAAATCTTAACTATTGTAAATTGTGCTGCTATGAACATAGGGGTGCATATATCCTTTCCGATTGCTGTTTCTGTTTTCTTGGGATATATTCCTAGAAGTGGGATCACTGGGTCAAATGGAAGTTCAATTTTTACTTTTTTGAGAAAACTCCATACTGTTCTCCACAGTGGCTGCATCAGTCTGCATTCCCACCAGCAGTGTTAATAGCTTCAAGCCAGAGTTACCCAACATTTCAATATTGTCTCCAGTTTCTTTCACAAAATCGATGCTTGTTTTCACCTTTCCAGGACCTCCTGACTTCACTGAAGACAGGTTTTCTTCAGGTCCCTAAATACTCTTTTAGGTCCTATTACTTTACCTGTGTCTGAAGCACCCTTATTGTTAATTTAGACATTTGTTAGGGAGCCCTTTCCCTGTGCTGAGAACTGGTGTAGGAGCTGGAGATGGATGGACTGGAGAATGGATTAGACCAGCTTCCCATACTTCTGGAGCTCAGGTTTGGCATTGTCAAAAATCCTACAGAACAGGGACTTTAAATAACAAAGAGAGGAAACTTAAGCTTCTGTCATGAGAGCTTTAACCCAGCAGATAAGGGGGAAAGTCTAGGAGATGATAGGGTTCAGGGCAGGCTGCTCCAGAATGTGCTACTTTGGCTGGGCATCATTTTGAGCTGAGGCTAATCAAGGCCCAATAGACTCAAGGAGAGCCCAATTACCTCCTCCTTAACTGCATAAAGAATTCAGATAGGGGGCTTGTACCAGCAGAGAGCTTTACAGAGATAGTTTTGTATCTGCACGGCAGGGCAAACATCTGTTTACCAAACATTTTCTCTCCCCATGTCCTTCAAATTGGCTTTCTCCCTTTTGAAGTCCCAGATTCCTATCCCCTTCTCCTTAGCTGGGGACAGCATAGAAGCCTCAATTGCCTGTTAGTTGGGAGCCCATATGTATGAAACTAAAAATTTCCCCTCTCTTTGGTTCATCTCTCTTAAGTCAAGTTAATTATTAGACCAGCCAAAGAATATAGAAGGGAAGAGCGAAGTTTTCCTCCCCTATGGTGATAAAATATATTTGAGAAAGTGCTTAGCTGGGAAAACAAAGAGAAAAAAGGGAATCAATTATGGAAATAAATGGATTAGTTCTTGAGGAACCTAGAGATGCTTGTTAGAACACAAAGATAGAGGCTGAAGGAGTACATTTTTTGTGTGTGTCCTTTAGCTTAGGTCATTCCAATTCTGCTTGAATATTAGGGCGCTGACTGGCTAACAGTATCGCAGCTACCCAGGGGCAGTGTTCTCACAGAGGGTGGGGGGAAGAGCAGGGTGAACAGCAGAGACCAAATCTGGCCTCATCACTTGTCAGCCCAGTGATCCTGACAATCCCCTAACTTCTGTCTACCTTAAATTTCTCATCTCTATGGACTTCCACAAAACAGCACCCGTTAGAAGGAATCGCCTACCATACACACAGCAGCTGCAAAGGACTAAACAAGATAATGCATAGAAAATGCACCTAGAGTGGTTGGCAAGCAATGCTAGATGTTATTTTCACACGTTGTCTATGAAATATTTACTGATAATAGCACTCTTACTTGGCAGCTTTATTTTCCATGCTCGGATTCACAAGCCCCTAATTTGTTTTCCCTGCAGATGCCAAGTACCGCCTCCCGTCTCTATTCTCGCCTTCAATTTGGAACTCAAGATAGGCAGCTCCTTCTCCAGGGCTCACTGTGGCTCTTCCTGCTTTATTTCTCCCCCAAATGCTGATGGAGTGGCCCTTCCTGGTGCTGGACACAGAGCAGTGGACTAAAGAAACAAAGTCTCTGAACTTGGGTGGCTTGAATTCGAGGGACAGAGAAAAATAAAAGGCACACACAGGCAAAAGCGGGTTTACAGTTGATCATATAGAAAATAATACAATAATTAGTAAATAAGAACACGGGAATAAACTCCGTGTTTTGCATATCTCAACTGTAAACTGACTCTTGCCCCACCCTATGAAATAAGGTCAGGTAGTGTTACATGTTGTGAAAGACGCACGAAACAAAATCAACCTGTAATTGTGGGACATCTACTAGACCCCGGGAGCGGGGGTGGGGTGCTCAAACAGAAATTGCATTACAAGCGGGTCTAATGGTAGCAAAGTAACAAGTAGTCTTTGTTTGGAAGATGGAAACTGACACCGCATAGAAACAACCAGGGGCATGCTGATTAACCAGCAAAAAAATGAGCAAGAGCCAAAGATGAGGACTTCACCAATAAAGCTTGGAAACTTATCCTCTAATCCCCAGTTAGGTTAACTACCATTGTTGTTCTAAACTGAGATGTAAATGTGCAAGGAGGAGAAGGAGGGGTGAAAGAAAGGACAGGAGGAGGAGGAGGAGGAGGAAAACCAGTCGTGATCTTTCTAAAAAGGTCATTGTGGGGTTTTAATTTCTTCCTTAAGCAGGAAATGGATAGAGAGCTTGCCCAAAATAATTTGAGAATATTGCTTCTTCATTTAATTAGAAAATTCTTCCAGAAATGTTTTCACTGAAAAGTTCAGTTAAATATAATTTAAAAGATAAACATACAGATCCCGATGGAGGAGGAAACCCAAGGCTTAAGAGTGGAGGTAGCTCTCCGAGGACCCTCTTAGCTCCTCTCTCTCCAGGCAGCTCTGCTCTCCAGAAGACATTCTTCTGTCAGCCAGGTGAGGGGACCAAGGGCTTTGGCAAAGCAGCAGGCCGCAGAGTCATCAGACCTGTTGGGCATGTGACCAGCGCTGGGAAAGAGCTACAGCAGGGCCCTGCTCAGGCGCAGACCGCAGAGGCATCTTCTCTCCTCGCCATCTTTGAAGCCCTTGACAATTACAAAATCCTGTTGCCCTAGGGCAATGGTCGGCAAACTCATGAGTCAACAGAACCAAATATCAACAGTACAATGATTGAAATTTCTTTGGAGAGCCAAATTTTTTAAACTTAAACTTCTTCTAATACCACTTCTTCAAAATAGACTTGCCCAGGCTATGGTATTTTGTGAAAGAGCCACACTCAAGGGGCAAAGAGCCCATGTGGCTCGCGAGCCACAGTTTGCTGCCGACCATGTCCCTAGGGGACGGTGAGCTGTGAAACACCTTCAGAGTCAGAAAAATATGCTTGTTTTCATTGGTGTGACCTTAGACGTAAATTTAGCCTCTCCAATGGTGTTTCCTCCTCTGTACACTAAGGGTCTGTACGGAGGAATTCAACGCCAGCACATGTGTCAATTATCTGATCATATAGAAAATAATACAATAATTAGTAAATAAGAACATGCCTCATTTAGCTGTAGCTTTGTGTGTGTCCTTTAGCTTAGGTCATTCCAATTTTGCTTGAATATTAGGGCGCTGACTGGCTAACAGTATCGCAGCTACCCAGGGGCAGTGTTCTCACAGAGGGTGGGGGGGAAGAGCAGGGTGAACAGCAGAGACCAAATCTGGCCTCATCACTTGTCAGCCCAGTGATCCTGACAATCCCCTAACTTCTGTCTACCTTAAATTTCTCATCTCTATGGACTTCCACAAAACAGCACCCGTTAGAAGGAATCGCCTACCATACACACAGCAGCTGCAAAGGACTAAACAAGATAATGCATAGAAAATGCACCTAGAGTGGTTGGCAAGCAATGCTAGATGTTATTTTCACACGTTGTTTGTTTTCATTGGTGTGACCTTAGACGTAAATTTAGCCTCTCCAATGGTGTTTCCTCCTCTGTACACTAAGGGTCTGTACGGAGGAATTCAACGCCAGCACATGTGTCAATTATCTGACATATAATGAGTTCTTTATATTATACATGGTCTCCAGGACTGTTATGATTGACCTCAGATAAATGGAAGTCCACTTAGAGCCTGTGGGTCCTAAAAGCAGAGGGGGACTCACAGCCTGGCTGAGGATGAATAGATAATTAAAGTGGGAAGCAGAGAGGTGGGAGTGTGTGATTCTAGTCCCTCTCTGTCTCTCTGGCTGCCTGTGCCCACTCTCGCAGCCATTTTAGTCCTCATCCATCTGTTCTCATAAATGGAACTGATGCTTCCTCTCTCTCTGATTCTGTCATCTGACACTTACTGGTGCCATAGGAACCCCCTTCAAGTTCAATGAAAACGAAGACCTTCGAGCATTACTTTTCAGCTTTGCAGACATATCATTTGATTCGATCATCACAAACTTTTATTTTACTATTTTATTTTATTGTTAATCCTCATCTGAGGATATTTTCCCATTGATTTTAGGGAGAGTGGAAAAAAAAGAGGGAAAGACAGAGAGAAACATTGATATGAGAGAAACATCGATTGGTTGCCTCTTGCACAAGCCCTGACCAAGACCCAGGCTGGGGAGAAGCTTGCAACCAAGGTAAGTGCCCTTGACAGGAATCGAACCTGGGATCCTTTAGTCCTCAGGCCAATGCTTTATCCACTGAGCCATACCGGCTTAGAGCCACAACCTTTTTTTTTAGATCTCATTTTCCAGTGGGTAGCTGAGGTCGAGAGCCACAGAGGGGCTTGCACTAAACCTCAGCAAGATGCAGAATTCGTTGAAGCCACTTTTTATGACCAAAGTATGAAGCCCAAATCCCAAATGGACTCTTTTTCAGAGTGTGTATAGTGTGCCTAGCACATAGTAGGCACAGACTGATACTGAAACGAAGTGAATTAATACCCATGATGAACTGTAGAGGGCCAACTCAGAGACATGGAGGAAAGCCTTCAAGTGACATAATGAAACATAACTTTGTGGTCCTGAGGCCAGGGCAGGGCACAGAGTGTGGGTGAGCTGATGCTCATTTGGGCCAATCTGCTCTTTCTCAGTGTAGTTTCCACAGCTGGAGCAGTTTGCACAGTCTGTGGCTTCTTTCTATGCCTTTGATTAATTGCATCTCTCATGATTCATATTGCCTAATTGCCTCCCAAATGGGTATTCCCGGGTGATCACCTTAGGAGGGGAGGTTTGTGGGTCTCTGGCATGTCTTAAGTATGATGTTGCAAAGCTACAGCTAAATGAGGCATGCTCTTCCAAGAGTACCAGACAGCTACAGAAAGGGTGTGTGTGCTCTCTACAGCAGTGCTGATCCACCGAACTTTCTCGCAGATGGAGATGTTCAGTATCCGCACTATCCAATACGGTGGCTGCTGTCTGCTTGTGCAACTTGGAACTAAATTTTACTTTTTATTTCATTTGAATTCATTTAAATTTTATGTAAATAGCCACATGTCCAGTGGCTATCATGTTGAGCCGTGGGACGCTAGAGTAATCAAAATATTTGTTTTACAAAATGAAATTAAAATCCTAGCTCTGCCACTCACTGCCCGCCTCAGCTTGGACACTTACAATTGCATGTATGAGGAGATTTAAAGCACAAAGGACATTGAAGTGGCAACTTTTCCATCTTCTGAGCTCTCGTGGGCCGTAGAAGGAACCCAGCACCGATTTTAGCTGGAATTTATCCATCTAACTACTAGTATCTACATTCATATAGAGATTATGGAGTGGGGCTGTGAAGACAGTTTATGGCAGAAAGTTTCACCTACTTAGAACACATGTTTGAGTGTGTTGTGGTCCAGGAATCTGCTGTGGCCGTGAATGCAACTTAAGAATGTTCTGTGGAATCATTAGTTCTGCTGATGATAGCAGGGACCTTCTGATCCATGACCAGGCTTTGTGCCAGGTAACATAACTCCCTGAACGCACCTGGCAGGTCTGGGTCTCCATGTCTTTCCTGGCTAAATGTTATTTTGCACCCTAAACAGCTCCCCATGGTATACCTTATCAATTTCCTCTCTTAGACCTTCTTAAAGAGTCTGTTGAACATTGCTCGTCTTGGAAGTCTTTATTCATTTCTGCTCTGTTCCCCTGGAACAAGCCTTTGTGGCAGCACCTGAATGCCAATTGGATGTCTGCATGCCAACTTCCTGTTAGAGGGTTATATCGTTCAATCTTTAGAAATTCTCCAAACCTAGTACAGAACCTGGTAGGTTGCAGGATCTAAGTAAATATTTGATAAGACAGTAATGATGACAACAATTAAGAGGATGATGATGGTGATGAGGATGATGGTGATGGTGGTGGTGGTGTGGTGGTGATGATGATGATGGTGATGGTGGTGGTGTGGTAGTGATTAGAATGATGTTGATGATGATGATTGTAAACATTTATGTAATGGTTGCCATGTTCCAGGAACTGTTATAAATGCTTTAAATAACATTCAACAACCCCCACAGTAGCTTCTATTTTTGTCTTCATTTTACAGATAGAAGATTAGCGAGTTTAAACAATTTTCCCAAGGTTGACTGAGCTTGAAAGTGACTCCTTACTAAAATGGTTGCACCTTCAGAGTGCTGAAGGACCTGTCCTCCCAGGAGATCTGGTCTCCCAGCATCTTCTCCCAGTGGATTCCACTATGAGAGCAAAGCCGTCCTGACTCCTATTGATTTGGGAGTAAAGGGACCAGCACCCCCGAGTTTCAGCATAAATTACTGAGCCTCGGAAATAGCCCTGTGTGGCTCCTGAGGGCAGGAGCACGTCCCCATGTCCTTTCCCAATTCCCAGGCACTTATCGCTCGGACAGCTGCAGTGGAATGATTTACAACCACTTGGTGATTTTCAGCAAGAAACTGAAAAAAGTCACATACTGTGGAATACCAATTGCACAGCCTCCCACAGAAAGCAGCCACTGGTGACTTTCTGCAGACCTGCCTACCTTCTTTCCCAGCGCTACACACACTTTTTAATGAAGGGCTCACCCTGTGGCAGTCCTGCCCTCAACTTGGCTCTAAGCAGTAGGAAGGGAAAGACATTAAGGATTGAGTGGGATAAAATTCGTACAATGGTGTTTTTTTTCCATGCCTCCACTGAGCATAAGGTTTGTTTACTTCACATTCTCCTTCTTATCTATCGCAAATGGATTCATTTAAGAAATATTTATTGAGCCCCTTTCATGTGCTAGATGCTGGGGACACTGGCTTGGAGAAATACCCAGCTTCAGCTTCTTAGTCTAGTTGGGGGTGAAGGGGCTTGGAGTAAGTATTTGCTGTGCAGTGTGATAAACACGATAGCATAATGGAGCCCTGGGTATTATGAGAGCACCAAGAAGGGGGTCTCACCCTGCTTGAGAAAATATGGGAAAGCTTCATGAAGGAGGGGCCATTTAGGTGGAGCCCCTCAGGCTTGTGAAACTGAGAACATTGAGAGGGAATAGTTTTCAAAAGGCATATGAACATGAAAGGTTAGTGTATATGTCCAACTGGCTCGGCTGTAGTATCCAGTTACTTAATCAAACACAGATTAGTTACTAATCTAGGTGTTTCTGTGAAGGTATTTTGTAAATGTTATTAGTATAGTTAGTTATTTTTATTTAAAGAACCTATACTCTTTGGCATATGCCCACCATGTCATGCTAAGAATTTAATACATGGTATTCATGGCCAACTATTATTACCATAATAGGGACCCAGTGCACAAAACTCAGCCCAGCCAGCCCCCTCTCACATACTGGGAGCCCTCAGGGGATGTCCCACTGATGGCTTAGGCCTGCTCCCCATTGGGAGTGGACCTAAGCCACAGTCTGGCCTCCCTTTGCTGAGACAGCCAGGCTGATCAGGGGAAGGTGCCAGCCCCATCACCCCACTGCTGCAGACACTGCCAGTCACTGCAGCTGCCAAGGTATTTCCTTCAACACGGCCTCCAGTCCCTTCACCATGAAAAAATGACAACTTTCTTTAGGCATTTTCAAGATGTGTCTTTCATAGGATATGACATTTCTTTTATGATTATTTTTTTTATCCTCACCTAAAAATATGTTTCCATTGATTTTTTCTTCTTCCCTCGGATCTCAGCCAAGGCCCCTGCCTGAAGCTTTAGGATTGGGCAAGGAGTATCCCCCCCACCCCCCACCCCTCCTATTGCCAACTTGGGCCACCTAGCTTTAGGCTTGGGCAGGGGGCCCCCCATCCCTCCCATCACCAGCTTGGCTCCTTCCCAAGCCTAAAGCCTAATAGCCAGGGGGCTGCCTACCTTCCAATGGCTGGCTCAGAGTGACCTGGGTGCTGAGGAGGTTCCTGAATCCAGGTACATATGCAAATTAACTGCCATCTTTGTTGGGTTAATTTGCATACTCACTCTGATTGGCTGTGGGTGTAGAAGAGGTACAGTCAATTTACATGTTTCTCTATTATTAGGTAAAATTGTATTATCTATACTAATAAAAGCCTAGGTGGTCCTCATGTCCTTGCACAACGTTGTTAAAAAATGGCTGCCACAAAGATGGCTGCCCACAAGATGGCCATGCACATAGCACAGTGGAGGTGGGACCTGCAGCCACTTGGTGCAGTGAGGCCCGGGGGTCCTGTGGCTCTGCATGGCACCAAAGAGGCCATTCCCAGCATCTCCGCCACCTCATGCTAAGAAGATGGGTCCAGGAGGAGGAGGTGAGTCGCAGCAGGGGAGGGTAGTTGTGGATGATCAGGCTGGCAGGGGAGCAGTTAGGAGGAAATCAGGCTGTAAAGCAGAAGAAGTTAGGGGCAATCATGCAGGTAGGCAGGCAGGAAAGTGGTTAGGAGCCAGCAGTTGGACATCCCCCGAGAGGTCCCAGATTGGAGAGTGCAGGCCAGGGCTGAGATCCTCCCTCCTTGTGTACCTCTCCCCCTATCCTGTGCACCAGGCCTCAAGTATTTATTATGATAAAACTGAGATACAAAAAGGCCTTCTGACTTGCTTAGGGTTATACAAATAGCTTTAATTTAGCAAGAACCCTGCATATGCTAGCTGCATCATACATATAGTAAATGTCAGCAGCCATTATCATTCACAGGTGAGAAAATTAAGGCACAGAAGGGTTAAGACACTTGACTAAGTTGGAATAGCCAGTAAAGGGCAGACTCTGGATTCAAACCCAGAACTTTGGGACTTGCCTCACCCTACAGTCCAACCTGAAATTGATGTTCGACTCTGTGCCTTCTCTGTTCTGACTTTACCAGTTCAGACATCTCTGTTTCTCATCACAGCCATGCCCACCTTCTGAGTAGATCAAATCAGACTGTGAGTTCATCTGTCTGCAGAAGCTGTGAGGGACTGGGACCTGTATGAGACGGAGATGGGCCAATCTCAGTCAAATATGTAATTTATTGCTGGAAGACTCCCTGGAATCAAATCAGAACATTATCTCCATATCTGCCAGAACACCTCCTCTGTCTGCCCTCAATCATTTGGATTCTGGGAGTGTTTGTCAGGCAGTCAGATATGTCAACTCCACAGGATGGGGCTTGCAGGGTGTGCCCAAACCCTGCTGGATTGCTGACGGGTTTGGCTGACAGCCTCCGGTAGTGGATTTCTCGTGCTGGATAGTTCGGGTCAATACTGCGCTGTCATCAATTATGGCCTAAGGCTGGGCAGCTAGTCATCCATCATGTCTTCACAGCTCACTGGAACCGAATCGCCGGGAGCCTGCTGCCCATTCTTCCAGGCTAGGGTCTGAGATTTCATTGTGAGAATTAAAAGGCACCTGCTCTCTCCTCTGATTTGAAACTTCTTTGTATTTGAATTATTGGTATTTGTTGGGCTTTCCTCTGGTGAATGTTTAATGTTAGAGTAATGGGACTTTGAGGTTCAGCAATTCCCTTAATTAATTTCATTTCCATTCTTTTTCTTCTATTATAGCCAGAGAAAAGCAATTTAATATTGCATTTTTTAAAAAGTCAGGATACTATGATCCCTTTCTTATAATTTTATTTCTATCTCTTGCTCTCCTGTCTATTAGTATATAAGCATGGAAAGAAGTCTGGAATAATTTTCATCAAATGTTAACCATGGTTATTTTGGGATGATAGGATTTGGAGAATGGTTAGTATTCTTTCGTTGTACTTTTCTGAATTCTTTAAGTGTTTTATGGCAGTCATGTATTTTTTTCCCACCATGACAGTCATAATAAAAGAGAGAGAGTGTGTGTGGTATGAAAGCTCATAACTAAGAATAGGGACCTATAGTTTCAGTTCAAGCCGCTATAAGACAGAGTGAGCAATGGGTTTACCTCTGATCACATTGTTATTTGATTGTTGAGGCAAGCCACAGATGCCATAGATCTCAGTCTGAGTTTTTCTCCCAATATTCATTTGTGCATTCCTCAAAATTTAGTGAACATGTACTTGGAAATAAGATGAATCCAATGCAGTACCTTCCCTCAAGGAGTTAGAGAGTTGAGTCAAGGTTTATATTGTAATTGATGAAATTATGGAGGAGAACACAGGGAGTTGTCAGAGTGCAGAAGAGGAGGGACCTAGTCCAGGCAGAAGAGAAAAGAGGGGCTCCAGTAAGCCCCCTGGAGAAAACATGAATGGCCATTGGTTAGATACAAAAGGAGGAAGGGAGGGGTCCAGGCAAGAGAACTGCATGAACACATCCATGAACTCAATAGAGAACATGGGCCATGTATCAGATGAGGAAGAGTCACCACTTGGCTAAAACAAAAGAGAGATGTAGTAGTTAGGACTGGGAGGCACTGAGCTGGAGAGTTAGGCATGGGAAGGTAAGAATCTGCATGGAAACCACATGAGGTCATGAACCTTGTCTTTCTTTTTCACTGTAGCATCCCCAGCACCTCGGATAAGTGCTCCATAGATGTCCTAGCTAATAAAGAGGGAATATGCTAATTGATTGCCCTGCTCTCAAAGATGGTGGTACCCACAGCCAATAAGGAGAGAATATGCTAATTGGCTGCCCCACTTGCAAAGATGGTGGTGCCCAGTCCCCTCAGCCCTGCCACATGCCAGCCTCTGGAGTCCCCCAGTCCCCTCAGCCCCTCAGCCGCCCAGGGCCAGACCAAGACACAGGCAAGCCTCAGATGGAGGCTGCCCAGCTGGCCAGGGCTGCACAAGGCTCAGGTAACCAGGGTCGGCAGAGGCTTGCACTGCAGCAGTGGCAGCAGCAGAGGTGTGATGGGGCGTCGCCTTCCCCTGATCACTGGATCGCCTCCCACCCCTGAGGGCTCCCAGACTGTTAGAGGGAGCAGGTCTGGCTGAGAGACACCCCACCCCCATGCAGTGCATGAATTTTCACACACCATGCTTCCAGTTTGTTACATAAGTGACTCAGCAAAAACTGGCATCTTCTCCAAGAAGCCTTCTCCAACTCCCTCTTCTTCCCAATGCCAAAGTTAACCTCTCCCTAATTTCTATTTCTTAAGTCTTTGTCCATTTATTTTAGCACCTACAAATCTGTCTGGTAGAAGAGATCATTTTTCCATGCCAGTCTCCATCCTCCCCACTGGACCACAGCCTATATATATATATATATATATATATATATATATATATATATGATGAAAGTTAGGATGTCTGATTCCTCTCCTTATTACCCAGAGTATCTGGCACACAGAAGGTGCACAACACAGGTTTGATTAAAAAAAAAAAAAAGGATACTTATTGGGCTCCCCTTACTCAGGTTTTCCATCTCAACTTACCTGGAGATTTTTACTACATGTTGTCACAGTACCTGCAATTCTAAACACCTCAGGAGCTCTGCAGGAAGAAGCCTGTTGGGTTAGCAAAGACTGTAGTGAATATATTTTGATTTCACCTATTCAAGATTCATTCCATTTTCTTTTGGGTTCCAACACGTTTGTTTTCCCTTGGTAAGCTACTCATTGAACGCAATTTTGATGGCAATGTCAGTCAAGATGACCCACCCAATCCCAACCTGTAGTTAACAAACAGGGTCAATCAGTTCCTCTCTCCCAGACTTTTCAACATTAAGCAGAATGATGCAAAGACCAAAACATATTGAAACGAATTTTCACAAATGTGTCCCCCATATCCTTCCTTATGGGTGACAGAATCTGTTTTTGTTGCTTGCAACTAAAGAACCTCTGCAAACACAAGCATTGAATCATTCATGGCCCAGTGTTTTTCATTAATCCTCTAGGAAGACAGGCCACCAGCAATGGGCCATGCTTTCTGTTCTTGTTCAACTAATCACCAAGTCTTTTTGATTGCCTACTTTGTTCAGAGCATTCTGCTATCCTTTTGAGATTTATATTACCTGGATATTAACAAGAAAATATAAGTAACTTCAATTTTAAAAAGCAGGCAAAGTATATAATTAGCCAGTGTTTGGAAGCCCAAAAAGACCACCATACATTTGAAGAGATGCTCAAATTCATTAGTAACAGAAAAATGCAAATAAAATCTACAGCATGCTATCGCCAGTTTACAACAATGAGATCAACAAACATTAAGAAAACTGGGTGATGCCAAGTGCTGGCTGGGGGAAGTGTGGGTGGTTCAGGCATTCTGGAGCAACTGGGCAGTGCATGATCACATGAAATATACTCATACCCTGGGGGGCAACAATACAGTCCCTAAGGGTGTGTCACATGCATGATAACTGAAGCATTATTTGTGGTAACAGGAAGTCCGAGAAAACTAAGGGGCCTATCATAGGGTAAGTGGACAGGTAAGAAATGAAGGACACCCCTCAAGGAGTACCAGACTGTAGTTAGAAGAAGTGGACTAGTGTCACATCTACCATGTTTCCCAGAAAATAAGACATCCTCTGAAAATAAGACCTACTTACAGGTTTCCTTCTGAGTGAAATATAAGGCATCCCCCTGAAAATAAGCCCCCCCCTCCCCCCAGGCTAAACATGAGAGATTTGGTCCACTGATTCTGAAAGAAATGGAGTCACAAGAAATTCACCAGGAAATTCAGGAATTGGATTGCTATGATGATGTTCCAGAAGATGATGACATGATTATCATTAATAAATGAGTAAATTCTTGATACTGTAGGATTCACAGTTTCTCTGGTTTGTGTTGACAACTACCGTACTACCATACCATATACAGGTAATAAATGTCCTTTATTTTCATTTAACAATAAATGTGTACCGTATTCTTCTTCATGGAAAAATAAGACATCCCCTGAAAATAAGACCTAGCGCATCTTTGGGAGCAAAAATTAATATAAGACACTGTCTTATTTTTGGGGAAACAGGGTAGCAATAAAGATGGAATGTAAAAGCAGAGTGTTGGGGAAATAGAAGAGAAAGAACAAGATGAGAAATGGCACAATGCCATTTATAAATTAAATGACACATCACCAAAACAATAGTAGTTTGAAAGAACATATACAGACAAATGATGCACATTAAATGCATTAGAATGCTTGTCTGTGGGAAAGAGAAAATGAAATGCGAAGTGAGATTAAAGTGGAATAAATAAATAAAACAGAAGAGGATGGGGAAAATTAACATGGTTGGGTCTTTTCCCAAGAGGTAGAAGGGAGGAAGCTGACTTTAACAAGGCAGGAGGACAGGACCTTGAGAAGTGGTAGAAACTGACCAAGGACAAGCTTTAGCTTTATCCTTATCCAGGGACCCATGTGCAGGCACCCCTGCTTCCTAGAGCTCCTGCTGGCACTGTTTTCTGAAAGACTGTGAGGAGTGACAAAGTCCTATGCTGCAATCTGGGTGTCTCCTGGGCACTGTATGTTCTGATGTCATGGAGTTACTGACCAGTGACAGTGACCAGACCGGGAGAGGGACACCTTCTTGTGCTGGGTATGTGAGTCACTGTTTTAGGACAGAAAGATGAGAAGTTAGCAGCAGAAAGCCAGCACACTAATATTTGGTATTGGGTATCATTAGTGCCAGTTGACTTAGGGTAAGTTAGATATAGTCCACATTTCATAATCATTTTAAAATTCCTCAATCAAAAAATCTGTATGTATAGGTGAATGGTTGAAGGAGCTATTAATAAAGAATAATGTGGTCAAGATTCAGTGGTTCTCCAGCAATTCTATTCCTTTGTATCTACCCAAGAGAAATAAAGCATAGTCCATATGGATTGAAGCTTATGCACAGGTACTGAGCAACCTTATTCCCAACATCCAAATACTGGAAACAGCCCCAAAGTCCACCAACTGATGAAAAGGTGAACCACTGTGCTGTGTCCATACAATGGGATACTACATAGCAACAAGAAGGAATAAACTTCTGACATACACCCATAGGCGAGTCTCAAAAGCACAGTGCTGAGTGAGAGAAGCCAGACACTGGTGAGTACATATTGCACTGTTCCGTTTCTATGAAATTCTTATAAACACAAACATAATCTGCAGGGTATAGGCACCAGGGGCTGGGGGGTGGAGACTGACTGGAAAAGGAAACAAGGGGACACTGGGATGATGAAAATGTTCTGGATTTTGATTATGGTGGAATTACACAGGTGTGATTGTTTGATAAAAGTCCATGGAAATGTGAGCATTTTATTTTGTGTTAATTTATAACTCAATAAAGTTGATTTTTAAAAAGGTGATAGGACGTTAAGTCAACAGAATAGAGAAGAATCCCCCAGTATTAGGGTGCTAGTATTGCAAACCCTGCCCCACTCTGAGTGGATTACACTGCTTTAAAATTATGCTATTCCCTTTTTTTTTTTTACAGGCTGATTAGAAAGATTGAACGAAATAGCCTATTGGAAATGACAACAACAGTAATGAGAAGGAGGAGGGAGAGGAAGAAAGGGGCATTTATTGATGACTTACTAAGGGTTAGGACCTTCAACAACTCTATCTGGTATGGACTGTTATGAACCTCATTTTATATAAGGAAATCAAGACATTGAGCATGTAAGTAATTTAAATTCACAAAGGAAGTAATGGAGTTAGGGTTCAATAAATCCACTTTCTTCATCTCCCCATCCTCATCGTTACTGTTGTTGTTATTTCTAGAAAGCTTGAGTACAGAGGCACACCTTTGAGCTTTAATCCTTGCAGAATGCAGAGCTCTGTGAGAGCTGTAAAAAAAAAAATAAATGTTTTAATCAAAAGGAAAAAAAAAAGAAGAATGATAAATTTATGCACTAAGCCGATCAAAAACTATTGGCACCCTCTCACCTTAGAGGTGACAGTTATCTGTATACTTAGTCACAGGGTCCTTTGAAAGGTTGAGAATGAACAAGGGTTGAGAATAAACCTATTTTTTTTTCTTATAATGAAACTCTCTCATTTACTCTCACACCTGCCACCAAAGTTGCCATAAAACCAGGTAACAAATTAACCCAAGGGATCGATGAGTAATGGCCGTCTTTCTCTCACGGTGAACAAGATAAATGACATTGAAGGATGACTCTGATTATTTGGACAGGAACATGAATAATCGCATGAGCCTCAACAGCCACTGGGCTCCCCACTCATTGGAAAGTCAAGCTCCTGGCAGTAACACAGTAGTGTGGCCAGACTTGCCTCCTGCCCGGCAGGGACCATCTTCTCTGAGGCTGCGGAGTCTATGACATTTCTATGTTGCACTTGGCCTGGCATGGGCACGTGAGCACAGAGGAGAGAGGGGCAAGCCCAAAGCCATAGGTAGCATCACTGGGCAAGGACTGAGCCCCCTTCAGCCTCATCGATTGGTACTCAGCTCATCAACTATCCCCAGAAGCAAGCAAGGGAAGAAAAGCCCATTGTGGGGATTAGAGCTGGACCGCGGTTATAAAGCTTAGTCATAGGCACTGGATAACATTCCGGAGCCAGACCTCTGCATTCAAGTACCGGCTCAGTCAGTCCTCACAGGGTGACTCTGGGAAAGCGTGTCAGCCTGTCTCCATCTCAATTTTTCCATTTGCATTTTCTGAAGTGTTTCTCCCCACTCTTGTACCCCCATTTTAATATATATTATTTTATTTTTCCGATCACCATTTATTCTCCCCATACACTCCTCTACCTACCCTCCTCCAACCCCAATAATCACTCACTGTTGTCTGTGTCCTTGAGTTCTTTCTTTTTTGTTCAATTCCTTCACCCTCCCAGCCCCCCCCCCCCCACCTCTGCCCAGCTGTTAGTCTGCTCTCTTTCTGTCTCTACTCTGTTCATTAGTTCAGTTTGACCTGGAGAACATTATGCCAAGTGAAATAAGCCAATCAGAGAAAGACAAGTACCATATGATTTCCCGCATATGTATTTTTTGAGTACTCAGTACTGAGTTGGTACATAGTAAAAACTCAATAAATGTGATTGTCATAATCATAGAAATTGCCGTAATTCCAAGGTGCATCTTTTTCACATTTCGAACTAGTTAACAAATTAACACAATGTTAATCAAATTGACATTTTCAGGTTCAGAATGTATCTTAAAATTTTCTATGTTGCCATTTCATTCTAGTCAACATCACAGTTGTGGTTTTATGTAAATTACATAAACATTTGGTTACTATCTGCCTCTTCCAATAGATTTTAGGCTTCATGTGAGGAAGGGGCTGTATCTTCTTTTACTCACGCTGTATCTCCAGCACCCAGCATGGTGTCTGGCACAAACCAGGAGTAGAATAAGTATCCTTTGTAAGAAGGAACAAATAAATGAGTTGTGGAGACACCATGGATCTAGTTGGAAAGTTTGGCACCTCAATTTTTAGACAACATCTAAATGATAAATTAGTTTATGACTTTTAAAATCCCCTGCAACTCATACTCCCTGAGAACTGACTCCTATCTGCTCTGATCTGTTGTAACCTGGCACTTGTTGCATTTCATATCATATTAAAATATTTCTTTCTATTCTAAACCTCATATTTAGGCGTCATGAGAGCAGGTATTTTCCTGGCCACTGATATAACAATCCTATATAATAAAGAGGTAATATGCAAATTGACCATCACTCCAACACACAAGATGGCCGCCCTCATGTGGTCAAAAATGGCTGCCCCATGTGGCCACAATATGGCTGCCACAAGATGGCTGGCAGAGGAGAGCAGTTGTGGGCGATACTGGCCTGATAGTATCCTCAACTGGGGAGGATAGTTGAGAGGGATCAGGCAAGAGGGGAGGGCAATTATAAGTGACCAGGCCTGCAGGAGAGAGCAGTTAGGAGCAACCAGGCTGGCAAGGGAGGGAAGTTAGGGGTGACCTGGACTGTAGGAGAGAGCAGTTAAGGGTGACCAGGCTGGCAGGGGAGGGCAGTTAGGGCAAGTGAGCCAGCAGGGGAGCAGTTAGGTGTCAATCAGCTGGCAGAGAGTAGTTAGGGGGTGATCAGGCTGGCAGACAGGTGAGCAGTTGGGAGCCAGCAGTCCTGGATTGTTAGAGGGATGTCTGACTGCCCATTCAGGCCCAATTCCACCAGGCAGTCAGATATACCTCAAGGGGTCTCAGATTGGAGAGGGTGCAAGCTGGGCTGAGGGCCCCTCTCCCCCACCCCTGTGCACAAATTTCATGCACCAGGCCTCTAGTGAGTCATAAACATGCAGCTAAAGATCCAGTTGGTTTCACAAGCTTCAGCACAGTGAGACTACCTCTCTGAGAGACAGTGCACTTGGTGCCCCACAGACAAGTTAACATGCACGTTATAGTCAAAGTTAGGCCTGCCCTTCCCTTAAATATGTACAGAGCTCACTCATTGCACATGTTCCTCTAGTACCCAGGTTCACCTTCACTGTACCACAGGTGATTTAAAAAAAGGCACTGCCTCCCCCTGGCCATTGTATCATCACAGTGGTGGGGGAAAAGGTTCCCGGCAGCATGAGAAAGCAAAAAGAACAGTTTTAGGGATCAACTAGTCTGGGCTCAAGCTTCAGCTCTATTTGTTATGAAAAAGAAAGATGGAAGGAGCAAATAGAATGAGGATTATTAAGCAGTGTGTATGATGTTAAGGCCTTTTTATATAACAGTGAATCTATGGAGTGGGCATTACTATACCATTTTAATAACTAGGAAATGGTCATTAAATGTTAATTAGCAGAGCACAGATTAAAACCCAGATCTCTCTGAGCTCAAAAGGGAGCTTTTAATTTTCATACCATCTTGCCTTATATCCTGTCTGTGTGACCTTGAGTAAGCTGCTTAACCTCTCTGATCTTTTGTTTTCTGGTTTGTTACCAAGATGATTCCCATACCTACTTCCAATGGCTGCCCTGAGGGTCCAATGATAATGCATTTGAGGCAATACATAAATTCCAGTTATTACTGCACTCAATATCCACAAACAGGTAGATCAGAAGAAATAGATTCTTCTGTTCGTCTCTTTAGGACAGAAGAGAGCTTTTATTATTCCAGAAAAAAAGTCACCTCAGCTGGAGAAGCATCAAAACAACTCCTTCAATAAATGGGAGTTGCGTGGGCAGGAGTGGGTCACAAGGCAACACAACCCTGACTTCCAATCCAGCCTGTTTTCATTTTTAGCAAAATACAACTTCAAATTAGATAGCTTACTCTTCGTCTGAGGTCTGAGCATTTACAGCCCAGCTGTTGGGAGCAGGAGCACAGCGGTTAAATACTGTTCTGTGCCCTGGCCCTCTGCCACCGGCCCGCAGGTGACTCAGCACCTTAGCATGCAGACTTGCAGGCAGCACCATTTCCCCCAAATGATCGCCCTGGTATTGCTTCCTGCATCTCACCACAGGCCCTGCCTTTGCCTGCACAGGTGCTGGTTTCCATGGGAACATGTTATCAACTCTCTGTACTGTCACCTGTTGAAATGATCAATAGTAGCCACTAGGTTAGCAGCTGGAGTAGCATCCCGGCTGGCCCCAAAGGATGGTTCTTTTGCCAGAGCTCTAGCTTCTCTTGGCTCGGTTTACCTATTTGCTGAGATTTGCTTCTGGGTGAATTTCCACCACGATGAAATCCAGGTTGCTAAGGCTCACAGTACCCAGAAAACCAGTCTCCCTTTGGGAAGAAAAGAAAACAGACAATAAATGCCCTGGGAACAGAGGGGAAGAAGCCATAGTCACTGCACTCAACCAGGCTTCAGTTGACAAGGAGACAAACTATAAACAAATAAAAACAGCAATCATTTCTCAAGTCCTTACTATATGCCAGGCACTGCTCTAAGTGCGTTAAATAAGTGTACTATTCTTGTCCCCCATTTACACATGAGGAAACAGGTTAATGTGTCCAAAATCATGGCTACAAAGTGGTATCAGCAGGAAGTTGGATTTCAAGAGTCTGTGCTCTTAACCACTATAGTATAGCTTCGCTCAGATGACTATAGTACAGTGTAGGCTTAAGCTAGAGAGAGGTTCAAAGATTGTTTGTGGACTAAGGTGTTCCAGACAGACAATCATACTGTTAGAGAGATCCAGAACAATCAAACAATGCAGGAGAGTTTGGAGATTCACTTTATTTACCATGGCTTAGAGAAAATGATTTCAAATTGTAAGAAAGGCTACAAGTAGAACTTCCCTTTTTATTAAAGAGCCAGCCCTATGTGCACTTAGTGGTTATCTTGCTGCTGGCCTTGAAAACAACATAGTTCTATTCAATTAAAAAACGCACCTGGCATGGCATTGAGAGTATGGGCATATCTAGTCTCTGGCGTACAAGGTCAGATAGTTAAGTTTATCTTCCTCATTATTCAAGCAGGCTAAAGCAGGCTAGAAAGCAAACATTTTTTTTAAGAATAAGAGGCCATCTAAGAAAAACAGCAGAAAATTCCAAATAGCAGTTTGTTCGTTTTTTACAAAATAGGGGTTTTCTTTCTCAATACATGCAAAGGCCTTGAGGTATCAAAAAGCCTGCACATACAGGGAATAGAAAACAGCTCATTACAGTTGGAGCATCACAAGGCAGACAGGAGAAGATGGAGACCTGAGGTAGACATATTACTGGGCTGGAATGAGCCTAGAATGCCAAGTTAGAATCTTGGATTTGACCTAGTAAGATGGGGATCCACTGGCATTTAGAGAGGAGAGTGACATGAGCAGCGTAGAGTGGAGAGTAATCTTTCAGGCAGGAGTATGGAGAATGGACCTAAGAGGGAGACTGGAGAGAGGCTGCTCTGGGATGGTGACAGAGGATGGGAGAATCACCATCTCCTTCTGTTTCCTGTTTTTGGAGGGAAGTGCGCCTTTAAGGATCTCCCCGTCCTAAGTGACCCATCAGCCCGTGTCTTGGCAGCAGCATGCTAGTATGCAATCAGCATGTAAATTGGGTTGTAAGGCTTCCAAGGAAGGAGAGTTGGCCAAATGAAACCATTGACAGAGAAGCCAGTAAGCCCTTCCAAGTCAGAAAAGTCTAATGATAAAGTCGCTTTTCCAAACACCTGGAAAGGATAAAGGAACCTTCACTCACAGCTGCAAGGGACTCTGGAGAGCATTTGGATTTTGCCTGTCTTGGGGAAGCTACCCATTCTCCTCTGGTAGTAAACATCATGGTGCCTGCCTGCCCTACTTCTCCGCAGCTATGGCCCAGTTACAGAACTGCATTTCCCAACTGTGATTGGCCCAAGTGGTGGGATGAGCAGACAAGTAGGATCCATCAAGAGACCTGCAACATTTGACCTATAATGCTAGGCCAGAGAGGGGCCTTACTGGTAGCCAGCATTCCTGACATATAAAGAATGAACCTGAAAATGAAGCAAAACTAAGGGAAACAGGACCAGAGATGGAGATGAGCAGAATCTTTCTTGTACAATTGAGCTTAAGGATACAACTGGTCTCTGAATGCATAATAATCTGGCCACGGTGCATGAATTCGTGTATGGGTGGGGTCCGGCCCGCCTGGCCAGGGGGAAGGGACATGGGCGGTTGGCCTGTCTATCTGCTGGTGGAACTCCTGGTCAAGGAGATAATTTGCATATTAGCCTTTTATTATATAGGATATACACTGAGTGGCCAGATTATTATGTGTTCAGAGATCATAATAATCTGGACACTCAGTGTATTTGCAATTTACATCTATATTTTCAACAAATTGCAGTTAAATCTCATTAGCTTATTCAGGAGTCCATCAATGAGGTCAAGGTGATGAAATATGCTGATTGGTCAGGTTTGAATCACATGACCTCTTTTAGAGACAAGGGCTGGGGTGTGAGTTGGAGTAACTGGGAGCAACCACATCAGAATCACATAAACTAAAAGGAGGGGTTAGTGGCTTCCCAAACAAAGTCAAGTCTTTATTAACAGAAGAAAGAGAAAAGGTTTCCAGGAAGGGAAGGCAAAATATAAGGAATGTGCTCCAAAACCTTTGGTAATGCAAATGATAAGATTGCATCCATCTTTCAAACTCATTATTCCTTGCGCTGGGTTATTTAGAGAGTAGGTAATCCCACTGAGAGCTCCTGGGATGGAGGGACATGGCAAGAGGCTCTTCTTCATTTCAGCCTCTGTTTTTAACCACATCTCCTTGTCACTTTGCCCTATTGAAAGCCATTGGGTCAGCTAAAACACAAAAGTTTTGTCTCTGGAAGCCTGCGGGGCCTCTATCTTAACTTCTTATGACTCTGCCCTCACATTAGCATTCAGGAACTCAAATTGTCAGAGTCTCCGGTAATTAGAAGTGATAAACAAAAGCTAATGAGCGCCCTGGCTGTACTCAGAGAATGCCACAGGCATAGATCCAAGCCCAATGTTTGCCTTTCCAGGATTCCTTGAACTTCCACCTTTAAGAACTTGTTATGAACTTTCTTCAGGAAAGAAAGAGCTCAGAGAGAGCATAGCCTTTGCGAAAAGCATTGCCTTTTTAGTTTACAGACTGGCATCTCAAGAGCTGTATCCATAAGCAAGTTACTTAACCTCTCCGAGTTTCAGTTTTGTCATCCACAAAATGGGAATAATAATCTCTCCTTTAATGTGTTTTTTAATATATTTTTATTGATTTCAGAAAAGGAGGGAGAGGGAGAAAGAGATTAAAACACTAATGATGAGAGAGAATCATTGATTGGCTGCCTCACGCATGCCCCCTACTGGGGATGAAACCCACAACCCGGGCACACATGCTGACCAGAATCCAATCCCTGACCTCCTGGTTCACAGGCTGATGCTCAATCACAGAGCCACGCTGACCAGGCCCAATAAATTTTCAGAAAGATTTCCAGAGCCAACCAATAGCCCTGATTAGGATTGGGAGTGCAAGAGAGAAAGCTTTGGAAAACATAGCTATTAAACTCTATTAAAAAGCCCTATGTGCATTTTTTTTTTTTTTAATGCAGAGAAAGTAATCCAACCGTTGGGCATTAATATGTGAACCAGACTGGGCTCCAGCAATTTGGGGAGTTGGAATCAAAACCCCTGCAAATTGCCGCACAGCCGCGGAAGCTTGTATTCAGCCTTGAGCAATACTGATCTGTGGGCGCGATTGTTTGGGACTTGGCGGCAAGGAGCAATGGAAAGAATTATTTGGAAATGAAGAGAATCAACAAAACACGAGGAAGAAAATAGACAAAAGAAGAGAGCAAATGGAACAAGGGAAAGACGGTCGGGAACAGGCAGATTTATTCTGCCTCACGCGGCTTTGGTAGCTTGTGGTAAATGAGTTTCTAATGATGTTTTTAAAAAGCCGGTCCCATTTCATGGGGCTGATGTAACTCCTGCAGCTTCCTGGCCGATGTCCTGGGGAACCAGATGAAAGCAGGAGGGAGAAGGCTTGAACCTGGGGTTGCCATTCTCCTTGTCCCCCTGGGAAGGTGGCCAGCCAAATGCTCCGCCCTTCCCCACTCACTGCACTGGATATTCAACTAGCCCTACTATGTGCCAGCAATTCTGACCTTCAAGGATCACAGTCCCGTGTAGAAGAGAGACACAGACAGTAACAATAGTGTGCTAATAAGCAGTTCTTTCATGCCTACTGTGTGCCAAGCATGGTATTTTTTTTTTGAATTGAGGAATGGAAGAATGAATGAAGGAGGAAATGAAACAGATGCTCCGTGGGCCCAGAGATAGAGCACCCCACCTTTGGGGTGAAGTAGGGGGGAGGAGAGCTTCCTAGAGGAGGTGATGCAGTAGTGTTCAGGGACAGAAGACACAGAGGGGAGTTGGATGCAGAAGGGAAGGTGGAAGCAAATGCATGAAGGACTCTCAGAAAGGACATTTCAGTCCAAGGAATTTAAAGTTGTTGCATTTAGGCAGAGGGTTTTACAGGCAGGTGGTGGGAGGTGATAATGATAAACCTTATTGCCTAAGAGATGGAGTGAAGGAGGAAGAGGTGGGAGTGACTGCCAATGGGCATAGGGGTTCTTTTTGGCATGAGGGAAATATTCTAAAATTATATTGTGGTTATGGTTGCATACTTATGTAAATATCTCTCTCTATAAAAGCCGAATATGCAAAGTGTCCCCTCTGGAGTTAGACTGATCTGGAGTTTGATCGCTTACTATGTTGTGCACTGACCACCAGGGGGTGGCACAGGATGAAGAAAGGCCCTGGCCAGCAGCTGGAAGCCGCTAGGGACCGTATCATGCATGAATTTCATGTCCTGGGCCTCTAGTACTGAATAACATTTAATTCTACACTTATAATGGGTAAATTATGTGGTATGTAAATTCTACCCTAATATAGCTGTTTAAAAGGTGACTGGCCCTAGCCGGTGTCGTCAGTAATTAGAACATTGACCTGCACACCAAAGGGCTGTGGGTCCAATTCCCAGTCAAGGGCACATACAGAGGTTGCAGGTTCAATCTCCAATCCTGGTCAGGGCACATGCAATAGGCAACCAAATGATATGTCTCTCTCACATCGTTGTTTCTTTCTCTCTCTCTCCTCTGTCTCTCTCCCTCTGCTTCCTTCCTTTCTACTCTCTGAAAAGCAATGGAAAAATATCCTCAGATGAGGATAAAAAAAAAAAAAAAAAGATGACTGGTCCATTGCCCCATCTCAACCACTGAAACCCCAAGCAGTCTGACTCCACTCACCCACAGCACAACCTTACTCCAATAGGAGGGTAAATCTTAAACCTGCTCAGTCACAGAACCCTTTCCTCAAGGGACCCAGGCACACAGCTTTGTTGCTGATGGAGGCAGTACTGGCAATAGTGCTCTGTGCTGTGCAGTCACTGGCCAGCCCACAGGCAAGCAGGGACCCGCCTCTGATAACATCTCAAATGTGATTAAGCCAGCAAGATGTCCAACGTGCCTGCTGTATTTGTATCATGGCTCCCTGCGCCAGCCATTCATCTAGAACAAACTTGGCAGGATTGGGCAGCCAACTAATTAATTGTTGCATCAATAAAACCCAGGTTTGGCCATCTCATGATGAATTACATTGTTTAAATGAACTTAACAGCTGCATTAAAGAAAGAAAACAAAGGAAATCAATGCAGGAAAATTTTCTCAGCCAAACCGTCAGCACTTCTCACGGGTCAGGTCAGTGAGATGAGCACCTATTACATGGTCATTGACAAGACCATCCTAGTTTACATGCAGGGTTTTAAACAAACAAACAAACAAACAAACAAACAAAAAGCACAATACTGCAGCCCCAGAAGCAGTAGATCGTGGTTGGCACAAAGCCCAGACTCCGGACTCTGCGATATCGTGATTCAAATACCAGCTGCTCCACTTCCTAGCCACGAATGTGGGCAAACCATTCAATCCGGGACTCAGTTTCTCTTACCTGAAAAACAGAGATAATAATAGGACCAATGTTTTAGCATTGTTAGGAAGATTAGGTGAAATGGAGTAACACTGCAATGCTTGCCAAGTAGGTGTTTAATAGAGGTTTGCTATTGATCATGTAACATTTTCCTTTTATTACAGTGTTCCCAGAAGTGGCAGTATCATCATTTTCATCTCCCCCCCATGGTTCCACTTCTGAACTCTCTATTCTTCCTATGACCTATGAATGTTCAGTCCCTTTGCTAATCCCATAATGTGCTGATCACTGTGGTTTATAGTAAGTCTTTTATTTTTAATTGTTGACAGCATTACAGATGTCCCCCTTTAACCCTCCCTTTTGCCCTTCACCTAACACCAAACCCACCCCAGGCCTTCATCACACTATTGTCTATGCCCTTGGGCTATGCATACCAGTATTTACATATATGTTCTTTGGTTAACCTCTTCCAGTCCCCTCTCCCAACCCCTTCCTCTCTGAGATCTGTCAGTCTGTTCCATGCATCCATGTTTCTGTACATATTTTGTTCATCAATTTATTTTGTTCATTAGAGTCCACAAATAAGTGAGATCTTGTGATATTTGTCTTTCTCTGACTGGTTTATTTCACTTAGCATAATAATCTCGAGGTCCCTCCACGCTCTCACAAGAGTAAGAGATCCTTATATATTTTTTTTTACAGCTGCATAGTATTCCATTGTGTAAATGTACACAGCTTTTTAATCCACTCATCTGCTGATGGACACTTGGGCTGTTTCCAAATCTTAGCTATGGTGCTTTGTGCTGCGATGAACATAGGGGTGCATATATCCTTTCTGATTAGTGTTTCTGATTTCTTGGGATATAGTCCTAGAAGTGGGATTACTGGGCCAAATGGCAGTTCCATTTTTAACTTTGTGAGGAAATTCCATACTGTCCTCCACAGTGGCTGCACCAGTCTGCATTCCCACCAGCAGAACAAGAGGGTTTCCTTTTCTCCGCATCCTCACCAGCACCTATTTGTTGATTTATTGATGGTAGCCCTTCTGACAGGTGTGAGTATAGTAAGTCTTATGAAACTGGGTAGTATCATTTCCCTAACTTTATTCTTTATTTTTAAGTTATTTTGTTGGTTGAAAGACTATTTTTGGAAGGCTCTTAAAAAATACTATGGATTAAATTTTTTTTCTTTGTATATCTACATCCATTCAGGTTATCTATCTCGCTGAGTTTGGTAACTTGGACTTGTTAAGAAATTGGCTCATTTCATATAAATTCTTGCATTTATGCATGTAGAGTTGTTTGTATTAACCTTTTAATAGCTGCAAGGTAATATTATCCCTCATTGATTCCTAACATTGGTACTTTGTCTTTTCTTTTTCAGTCTTGTTGGATGTTTATCAAAATCAAAGAACCAGTTTCTTTTGGTTTTATTGATTTTCCACACTCCTTTTCTAGTCTCAAGTCCGTCAACCGCTTCTTTTACTTAATCATTTTGTTGTTGAAAACAAATATAATAACATTGTTCTGTTTGCTTTGGGATAAATATTTAGCTCATTATTTTCAGATTTCTTAAAGTGGAGGCTTAATCGGTTGGTTAGAGACCTTTCTTTTTTTTAATGTAAACATTTAATGCTAATAAATTTCCCTTCAAGCATGCTGTTCCTATGCCATATTTTATTTTCATTTAGTTCCAGATATGTTGTAATTTCCATCACAATTTCATTTGAACCTTGGAACCATTTTTTTTTTTCTTGTAGCCCAAAGCATTTCCTTTATAATTTCTTTTGGGGATTATCTGCTGACAACAAATTCTCTTATTCTTCTTCATATAAATTGTACGGTGCCAGTTGAATACTAGACTTATGGACTGGGAAGAAATGGAAACACTTCATAAATCATATAAACATCTAACCTTGATGCTGTGTACTTGCACTAACACAAAATAATATTGACCATGAACTATAATTGAAAAAATAGAATTAAAAAAAAAAAGAACGTCTATATTCTGAGTGGACAGTTTTTTTCTTCCACATTAAAAATACCATCCTGCTGAAACTGGTTTGACTCAGTGGATAGAGTGTCGGCCTGCAGACTCAAAGGTCCCAGGTTTGATTCCAGTCAAGGGCATGTACCTTGGTTGTGGCCACATCCCTGGTAGGGAGTGTGCTGGAGGCAGCTGATCAATGTTTCTCTCTCATCAACGTTTCTGGCTCTCTGTCCCTCTCTCTTCCTCTCTGTAAAAAATCAATAAAATGTATATATTTTAAAAAAATATCATCCTGCTATTTTTTGCCTCCATACTTTCTGATGAAAAAATGTAGTCAGTCAAGTTGTTGTTATGAATATTCCCTATCTTAGTTGCATTCAATATTTTTCTTTGTCTTTAATTTTCTGAAGTTTGGTTATGATATATCTGGGCATGAAAGTTTGGGAGGAAAATTTCAGCAATTATTATTTGAAATATTTTCTACTCGGCATTCTTTCTACTGTTCTCAGGACACGGCTCTTCTACCTTTTAGTGTCTCTGAGACTGTGTTCAGTTTTAAAATCTTGCCTCCCTGTTATTCAGAGTGGATAATTTCTACTGATCTATCTTCAAATGCTCAGACGTTCCTTTGTTATTTTCATTCAGCTATTGCATCCTTTCAGTGAGCTTTTTTTTTTTTTTTTTTTTTTTTTTAATAATGTAAAACAAACGTATGTACAGCAACGAAGGAAAGCAGTCTTCTGTCAAATGGAGAATGAGATTAGGAATTAGCTGATTTGGGGACCTACTACAATGAGAAGACTTGCTTTGTTGCCTTCAGATGTTACCTCTCTTTACCTGACACTTCAGCAGCTTTTTATTTAAAAAAAAAAACACATTTTATTGATTTTGTTATAAAGAGGGAGAGGGATAGAGAACTAGAAACATTGATGAGAGAGAAACATCCATCAGCTGCCTCCTGCACTCCCCCCCCCCCCGCACCCCCCCCCCCCTCTCCCACCCGGGGATGTTCCCCCAACCAAAGTACATGCCCCTGACCGGAATCGAATCCGGGACCCTTCAGTCTGCAAGACATTTTCCCAAGCTTCTGTCTTCTACCCTGTGCTCTTCCCAATATTTTTGATTC
Source organism: Pipistrellus hanaki (assembly GCF_964339955.1). Lineage (NCBI taxonomy): Eukaryota > Metazoa > Chordata > Mammalia > Chiroptera > Vespertilionidae > Pipistrellus > Pipistrellus hanaki. The sequence continues at coordinate 84,803,411 of NC_140506.1, read as the reverse complement.
CTTGATTCTACCCATTTTGGTCCTAAACAATCCCATGTATGAGGTCAAGACTCAAGAGGGGAAAATGACAAGTTTTTGCCTCACCTTGGGACCATAGCTTCAATCAGAAACAAAGTTTCCTGCTCAAGAATTTTAGATGCCCCGCTGCTGTTATGACCAGGATACCCCTCTCCTGCTCTCAGAGCCCAAGCTAACTGACTTTTCCTGGAGCTCTCGCTGTCTTCATATGCCCACGTCTTGATTTGGGGGCTACCTTGAGCCCAGGCCAGGGGCTTTGAGAGGAAACAATGCTAAATGTACTGATAGTCCTATGGTGCTTCAAATTTTAGTCTTTCCTCCAACCTGCTGGTTACTTTTTACTTCTCAGAGTTCTCAAAAGCTGATCCATACATGTGCGAGGTTTTGTAGCTCTATTCAGTCAGAGAGACAGGGTGCTGAGAACTCACCCTGTCTCAACTAGAAGTGGCACAATCCGGCTGCTTTTGAGGCACAGCAATATCCTTATAGACTAGAAATAGGTAAGGGCTTTTTCATTAAAGTCAGAGTAACTCAAGTTTGAAAATGGATTCTTACCTTACAGGTTTGCCCACATACCTTGTGAAATCAGTATTATCCCTTTTTTCGGGGTCTTAACATAAATTACATAAGTTACCTAAGAGCACACAGCTGGTTATTAGCATAAGCAGGACTTGAACCCAGTGTGTGTTAGCTTTAGGGCCCATTTATCTTGATATCAGTACCGTGTGCATCATTTTACTACCTGCAAGCATAAAGCTATGCTTTCCTTTCTCAGATAATGTTGATTGACTGCAGCCCTTAAGTGCCAGAATTAGATCATCAAGTCCCAGTTCAATTCTGTTCAATAAAAACAATAAAAACCAAAGACAATGTATTGCTATCTAAGCTTTTGTTCTTTCACGGTGATTTGTGAAGGGAATGGCCACCTTCTCACACTTTATGTCTTATCCTTTGAAAACACTGCAGTGGGAGAATCCTGACCCTTCACTCCAATTTTGCAGATAACCATTTTGGAAAAGAGACAGAGCTAGGCTACTCAAGTCAAATGCAGTTAACATATTAAAGGAAAAACAATCTATTTTTTACTTGTGAAGTTGAGAGACATGTAGCCAGCAGCTGAGACCCAGTGGAATTCTGTAATCACTACACACTCTATCTCTAGGAGACATCTGCCCAATAGGTTGGCTCCCTTTGGAGCTAACGTGTCTGATAAATATTGGTCAGTTGTAGGAGGAAATGGAATTCACCCAGGCATCTTTCTGACCCACTGGAATAGCTCAGTGAGTTGGTAGCTTTTCATTGGATGTAAAGAAAGTCCTTTTCTATTCAGACCACAGAGAAAGTGGTGACTAAAAAATTGACTAAGGAGATAGGATAGAAAGCCCTAACCTTCTTAGAGAAGATAGTGGGTCTCTGAAGTCCCTGTCAATTTTTAAATCACAAATGCAAAAAATAGAGTATAGAAATGAAGTCAAGAGATTGCATTAGTTAGGATTCTTTTAGTTCGTGGTGTCAGAATCCATCTCAAATAGGTTAAGGAGAGGTATAAAAATCTATTGGCTTACAAAGTCATTAGCTTATGTCTCTTCAGATTCTCAGAGTTGTGCTAGCTCCGATGTGGCTCAATCCAGGCACTCAGCAACATCAGGAATCTTTCTCTACTGCACACTCTCCTCTGTGTTGGCTTTATCCCCAATATGATTGTCTATAAATGATGGCAAGAATGGTCCCCACAAGCTCCTGACTCCCATCCTAGATCTTTAGCAATCCTTCTAGAAAGATAGCATGTCTTTCTCAATAATGTCAGAAAAAGCTTTAGGGCAGATTCTCAATGACTCTTATTGAGCCAACTTGGGTTAGGTGACCACTTTCCAGAATCACTGTGGTCATGAAGATGTGTTTCACTAATTGGCCAAGCCTAGACTGTTCGGTCATTTCTACAGATCCCTAGGATGAATCAGTTTAACCTAAATCACAGGGTCAGAGAGGCAGGGAGAGGTGTCATACAAAGGAAAATTGAGGTCTTGTTACCAAATGAATGGAGAGGGCAATGAATGATTGATAGAAAAATAAAATAAAATAAAATAAAATAAAATAAGGAAGAAAGGAAGAAATGCAGGAAGAAAGGAAGGAAGGAAGGAAGGAAGGAAGGAAGGAAGGAAGGAAGGAAGGAAGGAAGAAAGAAAAAAAAAGAAAGAAAGAAAGAAAGAAAGAAAGAAAGAAAGAAAGAAAGAAAGACAGACAATAAAGAAGAAAGAAGGAAAGAAAATAAAGAAGAAAGAGAGGGAGGAAAGAAAGATATGTCCACTACATCTGCTGTCCACTACTAGCTCTGACATTTACCAGTTCTCTGTGACTTTAAGCAAATCCATTTTCTTCTTGATCTCCTATTTCTGCCTGTAGAAAAAATGAGGGATGTGGAAAATGTGTTTAAGATAATTTCCAGTTCTAAATAGCTTTTGATTATGAGTCACATACATGCACATGCTCCTCAAATTTCATATCATAGTCTGGGAGCTCAAAGGAGCACTACACCTAGAGCTTGCAGGAGGCAGTTTTAGGAAAAATACAAGAAATGGCTTCCTCAGAAAATTTACTGTTTGAAGAACATAGAAGCTGGAGAGCAGGCTTGCATGCCAGATGACTGAGCAACCCTGGCAAGTATTGAAGCCTCAACGCTGACATGCACAATGGGTATCATAAAAATTCCCGCCTTGCAGTGTTGTGATGAGATGTATGGCAAGCACAATTCTAAGATGGCCCCATGATTCCCACTCCCTGGCATTCGTGGCCCCACATAATCTCCACCCCTGAGTGAGGTGGGACCTGTGCATTGCTTTAACCAGCAGAATCTGGCAAAGTGATGAGATGATTACTTCTGTGATTGCATTATATTATATAAGACTCTGTCAGCAAACCAGAGCTGGAGATGCTGCTGTCCTGATATGAGAGGAGGGGACCATGGCTGGAGCCAGGGGGCAGCCTCTAGGACCTTTCCACTGCTGACAGGGGCAAGAAAGCAGGGTCCTCAGTCCTCCCACTGTAAGGAAATAAATTCTGCCAAACAACTAGGGAAATTTAAAGTGGATTCTCCCCCAGTCAAGCTTTTACTTACTTACTTATTTATTTATTTATTTATTTATTTATTTACTTACTTACATATTTTTTTACTTCTAACATTTATTTTAATGTCTATACTTCAGGCTAATTTTAGACACTCTTTCGTTGGTGCTTCATCCATTTTAAAATATATTTTATTGATTTTTTACAGAGAGGAAGAGAGGGGGATAGAGAGTTAGAAACATCGATGAGAGAGAAACATTGATCAGCTGCCTCTTGCACACCCCCTACTGGGGATGTGCACGCAACCAAGGTACATACCCTTGACCGGAATCGAACCTGGGACCTTTGAGTCTGCAGGCCGACGCTCTATCCGCTGAGCCAGACCGGTTTCGACTGCTTCATCCATTTTAAATTGTGTGATTAGAATAAAGTTGTAGATACCACAAGTTAATTAGGAGGCACATTTAAACCAGATACTCTAGATAAACACTAATTAGGATGTTATGAGTAATTTTCTGTCAGATTTCTGTCATCTTAAAAACAACAGTGAAAATAATAAAATGGTCCAATTAAGATAAACGTGTAAATTCTGTGTCATTTACAAAGCAATTTTAATCGAAGCATTTTCAGTGATTAAGTCCAACGCAGTCCCTGACTTTTACAGAGGATTGACTGGAACACCAGAGTGCTTGCCACATCTGAAACACGGTGCCAGATATTAATAAACAAGTTTAGAATGCAAAGGTCAAATGACTATACAGGGGAAGGGAGGGCAGTTATGCATACAGCTATGCAGAGGGAGGAGCAAGAAATAAAGGTGCTAGAAGTACATTTGGTCTCAACATCCCAAAATGAAGCAGATATGGAAAAGCCATTTTCAAACCCAGTTCCCTCCGTCAGGCCTTCAAATAGGAGGGCAGCCTAGCCAAAACCCCGAGTGCAGCCTGTGAAACCCTGAGCTCGGGAACCATCAAGCCATGCCTGGAACCCTGCCTAACCCATGGAAGAGGGAGATAACACCCCTTTGTTGTTTTAAGTTGCTCAGTTATTATAATGTGTTATATAACAATGGAAAACTCACGCAAGGGGTAAATGAGGTAATGCATGTAAAGTGCATACACTTAGCATGGTGCCTGGCTAAGGAGCCTATGTTAGCTACTCTTAATATTATAATGAAAGAGTTTGGCACTATAGATTCAAGATAGTACAAGGCTATAAACCTCCCTGGGTCCATCAGAGGCCACACTTCCATCCTAAAACTGCCTATACAGCCAAGTGATGACCAAGGTGATGCACCATTGTTTTGAAACACGTTATAACCATCCAATTTCAGCAGAAACTGGTTTGGTGCAGTGGGAGCTGATGCGGAGTATCAGTGTTGAAAATGTACCACTGCATTACCCAATAATGAGGTGAGAGCAGGTAAGGACAAACAGGTGTTTCCAACCACCTCAGCGTAAAATACTAAAATTGGGTTCACCTAGGCTTTGGAAACTAAAAGAAAGAAAAATAACATTTACCGAGCACTTGCCAGATGGTCTAAAACACATTGTGGCCTTTAATACAAACGGTCCATGGGAAAGAAATTACCCTCCCCATCTTATAGGTGAACAGGGGAAGTGAAAAGTGAGCTCAGAGAAGTTCAATGACATGCCCAGGGCCATCAGGTCTAACCCACATTGTCACTGATCTTGATAACTGGGAGAGTCCTTGGAATTTACCATGATGGAACTGTAATATTTGCATATGAAAGGAATGTAGCCCACAAAAGATGGGGGAGAGAATGGAATGGGTGAGTCGGATCTGAAGCCAAACAGCTTTATCTGAAAACTTTGACATTTGGCTTAAAAAAATGTGTCACATAATGAGTTTCCAAGGGTGTGTGTGGGGGTGGGGGGAGGAGAGCTTAAGGGAGACAACAGGGACATACAGCCATTCCTGAACCCCCTAGTGGGAGAAAGGAAATAAAAAGCAAATTATCTTCCTTTTAAAATGTATTGTGTTGAGCCGAAACCGGTTTGGCTCAGTGGTAGAGCATCGGTCTGTGGACTGAAGGGTCCCAGGTTCGATTCCGGTCAAGGGCATGTACATTGGTTGTGGGCACATCCCCAGTGGTGGGTGTGCAGGAGGCAGCTGATCGATGTTTCTCCCTCATCAATGTTTCTAGCTCTCTATCCCTCTCCCTTCATCTCTCTAAAAAAAAAAAAATCAATAAAATATATTAAAAAAAATAAAATAAAATTGTATTGTGTTAAGAACACTTAATTTGAGATCAACTCTCCTAACAGAATTTCAAGTGTTCAGCAGTTTTGTTATCTATAAGTGCTGTGTTGTGGAATCTCTAGAATTTACTCATCTTGCCTGACAGAGTTTATACCCATTCATGAGGAACTCCCCACTTTCCTGTTTCTCCCCCTCCCTCTCCCCTGCCAGGTCCTAGCAACCACCACTCCCCTCTCTTCTTCTGAGTTGACTATGTCAAGTATCTCATATAAGTGGAATCTTATAGTACTAGTCCTTCTGTGATTGGCTTAATACACCAAGTCCTCATCGTTCATCCATGTTGTCATACATTGCAAGATTTCTTTCTCTTTAAGGACCAATAACACTCCATTATATGTATATATCACATTTTCTTTATCCACTCATTCATCGATGGACATTTAGGTTGGCTCCACATTTTGGCTATTGTGAATAAGGCTGCAGTGCATGTAGGAGTGCATATATCTAATTGAGATCCCGATTTCAATTTTTTAAAATAATTACCCAGAAGTGAGATTGCTGGATCTTTGCTAATTCTATTTTTAATTTTTTTGAGGAAACTCCATATTGTTTTCCATAGTGGCTACACCATTATTGGAGCCAATGAAATACTTTAAAAAGTATATAATAACCATCTTTAAAAAAAAATAGAATTTTATTGATTTCAGAGAGAGGGAGAGATAGAAACGTCCATGATGAGAGAGAATCACTGATCGGCTGCCTCTTGCATGCCCCCACTTGGGATTGAGCCCACAACCCGGGCATGTGTTCTGACTGGGAATTGAACTATGACCTCCTTGTTCATAGGTCTACGCTCAGTCACTGAGCCAAGCCAGTTGGGCTATCATAACCATCTTAACAAGAGAGAGGTAATATGTCATTGAGGTTTTGATTTGCATTTCCCTGTTGACTACTGGCACCAAGCAACTTCTCATACACCTGTAGGCCATTCATATGTCCCCTTTGAAGAAATGTCTGTTCAAGTCCTTTTCCCATTCTTTAATTGGGCTGTTATAAAAGCACCAGCAACAAAAGCAAAAACAGACAAGTGGCACTACATCAAACTAACAAGCTTCTGCACATCACAGGAGACATCCAATTCAGTAAAAAGGCAACCTGCAGAATGGAAGCAAACATTTGAAAACCAAATACCTGACAAAAAGTTAATTTTCAAAGATACTTCCCATTTCTAAAGAGTGGACATTAATCATTTTCTTTGTAGGCTCCATATTGATTTTTTTTCTTCCAATATTTAAAAAAAAATTGACCACTGAAAATTGAAATGCCGGAGGCTGCAAAGGTGTTTTTTCCCCTTTTCCTTTTGTATGAGAACATTTCTATCCTAGCTGTTCTAAATAAGATTTGAGGCAGGTATGAAAGATAGATAGAGCATTTCTGTAATAATAAATCATAACTGATTAATTAAGAAGACGCAACTATAAACTAGCCCCAACCAAATAAACAATGAGGTGAGGGAGAACCAGGAGCAATATTTGTCACACAAAATCCATGCTTGCTGGAGGGTGGCCACAAATCTGCTTCTGCAACCTGCCGACATCTGACTAGAAGCAGCGAAGATGATTAGTTATAAGAATTGCATGTCTACACATAGAAACAAATAACACGGCAATGAGCATTTATTGAGCACAATGCAGTGCCAGGTCTCCACATATATAATCTCACCTAATCCTGCAAACTAAGTCTTAGTATTAGCAAGCTAAGTACTAAATATCATCCTTCACATATGAAAATAAGAGGCCCAAGCTTACAGAGCGAAAGGTGGTAAGGATGAAACTCCTGCCCTGGTCTGAGCTCTCCCAGACCTGCCCTTCCCATTGCACTGCACTGCCTGTTCCCACTGCAGACGCTCTGGAGAACCACCAAAGCCACACAGAATCTCTCCAAGGCATCTCAGAGGGAGGGCCCTGTGTCATGTACTGAGCCTGGCTGTGAACAGCAGCCCTCAGAGCAAGCCAGAAACAAGCTGAAGGGTTGTTTCTCACCGGGTCCCTCAATACAAGTGGGTGGCATCATGTCAAAGGTAAAGTGGGGCACGAAGGCATCCTACAGGGAGCCATCCAAGACATGACAGGTTGTTGTTTTATTTTTTAAACGTCCTGTTGTAAAATAACTTCAACAGAGAAACGTCTGGTCCACAGGACAGAAAGGTCACGGAGGCCTCAGAAATCAAAGTCTACATTCTATGTGGGCATCTGACTAATGAACTCCGAGGAGGTCAGTTCTGCTTCACTGAGCACCCGGGGAAGGTAATGAGCTGTGGAGAGGACTAGAGGGAGAGGGGGGTGCGCTGGGCCCCTTCCACCAGACACAGAGCTGCCCAGAACAAAAGGCATGCGAGCATCTGCAGGAACCAGCAAGAGGGAAGTAGAGGTGGTGAGATGTGTTTGGGAGGCTGTGAATTTCAATTAAGCACAGTGTTAATTAGGACTGAAACAGCTAAAACATTTTTTTATATATATACTCCCACAAGTACCAGCACTATCTTGGCCTGATCCTAGACCCCAGTACTTTCAATCATTTCTTTATGAAATAGCAATTCTGCAGCAGGCCAGGCTCTGGGGAATCTGCAGCAGGCCAGGTTCATGGAGATCCCCTTTGAGGGTGTCTGGACTCCATCCCTCCACTGGGCTGCTGAGGGAAAAGATCTCAGGAAGGGACAGTGGAAACAGGCTGTGTCCCCATGGTTGGACATTAAGGTAGCCAGCTTCCTTGAGTACCCTACACTTGGCATCCACAAACCTACCCACCCCTGATCCCCGTGGATAAGGAGCTAGCCTCCCCATGGTGTTTGTGGGTCACCAAGTGTGGGATTAGAATCCAGTTTTGACTGGCTATAAAACCCATTTTGTTCTACAGCATCTCACACATTTTACTGCTCCTGGTCTGGACAATCAAGAGGTCTATGTCATGGCCTGGAAGGTACATTGGCTTATTTATAACCCTCTCCTCTCTTGGGGAAATCTCAAATGAAATAAAACCCCAGTTGTCTGTTATGCAGATGGAATGTGTGGTTAGTACACCAGTGGTTATTTTTACAGCAGCCTTGCCTATTCAAATCTCAGTGAAGAGCGGGGCTGGAGCCAGCAACCATCACATCAAAATGCCATGGAGAATCCAAAAGCAATGTCACCAATATTGTTCAAAGCCAACTCTAGTCTCTGACGTCTATATTGGAGGCAAGTTATCTTACACGTTGTACCCAACTGAAGAAAGGAACAGGGGAAACACAGGGAAGCAGGTGGGAGAAGGGAAGGCAGCTCACAGCCCCTCTGCAAAGGACACAGACACCCATGAAGAGCAGACACAGCTCAACAAGCTCATTATTCCTAAAATCTAGCCCACTCAGCCTTGGATATTTCTGAAGCCTCACAGTACCATTGAGCTTGGTGAAGTTCCCAGAGGCACCATGTGCTCAAGGATATGAATAAGTCAGAGTTACCTGGGCATAACGTTGCTTACATCAGGTTCAGTATCAGTGACACTGAATGTTCCCCCTACTCATCAACATACTGGTAAATAGCATTTGACATTATCTCCAGGAAAATGGCCAGGAATGACCAGGCATTAACATAATTGATTTTGCTTTCATTTCTATGGGCATTTCTATTACCTCAATTAATTGCTTTAAAATGCCTATGTTATTTCCATTCATCCTTCAGAGAGGTGCTTAGTTCCATTGATTATAAAAAGCATAGGTTAACAAGGCATCTTCAGAGTGGAGTAGTGAATGCAATGGTGGGTCTGTAAACTTTGGGGGCATTAGATTATATTATTACTAAAGAACCAGTGCATGGAATTTGTGCACTTTTGGGGAGATGGGGGAGGTCCCTCTGCCAGACCTGTGCCCTCTCACAGTCTGGGAGCCTTTGGGGGACGTCGGACTGACAGCAGGGGAGGGTGCCTAAGTTGTCAGCCAGACATCCTTAGCGTGTCGCTGAGGCAAGAGAGGCTCCTGCCACTGCTACTGCTCTCACTAGCCATGGGCCTGGCTAATGGCTGAGTGGCGCTCCCCCAGTGGGAGTGCTGTGGTCACCAGGGGGCAGGTCCTGCATTCAGCATCTGCCCCAGGTGGTCAGTGTGCGTCATATATGCTGTTTGGTCAATTTGCATATTAGGCTTTTATTATTATTTGAGATTCAGATAAAAGTCTATATCCATCCCCAGGATAGTACTTGGTGAACATCAGTGAAAGCTGTGATTGGACAGGAAATGGCATCTATTTGGTAGAATTAATTTCAATCTTCAATATCGACCAGAACTCAGAACATTTTTTCTTTCTTTCTGGAAATAAAATAGTATTTTAATTCAGTTTCACTTAGAAAATAAAAAAAGTTTTCTTGTGTCTACCACACTTTCTCACCAGAAAGCTTAGATACAGTCCGCTGGTTTACAAGATGTCCCCATATAGTACATTTACATTCCTGGGAAGTATATGAGCTTATATAATTGCCTATATTTGTGACTTCTATCTCAGGGTTAGAAGCCTGACTCTGTCACTCCTGACCGAAAGGACCTCAGGAAATGTACTCACCTTCTCTGAGCCTGTTTCCTCAAATGTAAAATGTAGATGATCAAACAGGGTTACTATGAGATTGCAGCAAATTTATATAGAAAGCATGTGAATTGAAACCTGACACGTGGCAAGTTCAACATCAATTTCAGTGATGATTGTTAATTATGCTTAGCACAGTGCCTGGTGGGCAGTAAATATGTCCTCATGTTAGCCATGACTGATTAACGTCTGCTGAAGTCCACTGTATAAAATCAAGAGCAGTGAGAATGGACAGGGCAGCTGGGGGCTAATCTGCTGACCAGTTTATAAAACCTAGTGGCGCCGAAACCGGTTTGGCGCAGTGGATCGAGCGTCAGCCTGTGTACTCAAAGGTCCCAGGTTCGATTCCAGTCAAAGGCATGTACCTTGGTTGTGGGCACATCCCCAGTAGGGGATGTGCAGGAGGCAGCTGGTCGATATATCTCTCTGATTGACGTTTCTAGCTCTCTATCCCTCTCCCTTCCTCTTTGTAAAAAAATCAATAAAAATATAAAAACAAACAAAAAAAAACAAAACAAAAATTACCCTGGTGGCTTGGCCATGCAGGCACTGATGGGATACTGTCACTTTAAGGGAGGAAAGGAAGGGTACTTTTCCTCTAAAGCCCACAAACAAGTGAGCATGTCAATGTTTTGAAAGGGAGCTTGAGATTTAGATCTACACATTTCACTTGATATGACATGCACCTCACATGTGCAAGCCCATCTGCTCTAGGCAGCATACTCTCATAGTTATAGTGAGTGTCTATCCAGAGGTTTTGGGGGATTTTCAAACACTTAGAAATATTTGAGGCCTTTGAGCCAGTGTTTGGAGCGAAGGGTAGAGAAGAATCCTTATTTTTCCTCTGATAATTTATAGCTGGGCCTCCTCCTGAGAAATGAAATGGGAACAATTTGAAAGCTAGTGTCAAGGGCAGGGCACTCCATCTGGTTGAATTTCCCCCCCAGCTTATAACTAGTAAATTGGCACATGCTTAGATCTCCTGGATTGTAATTCTCTTTAATACCCGGTTTCTTTTGGCCTCTCAGAGTGGTTTGTCAAAGAGAAAAATCGAAGATGCCAAAAGAACACTGCAGCTTGCCCGGCTCTTACTTCTTAAGACTGAGAGAACTAGGACCTGAGAGCTGTTTGTCCATTTACAGAGCAGAAGCTGCAGCCCAAAGGGGCCACCAGGCCACACAGTGGGTAAAGTAGCCAGACTGGGATTTGAACCCAGGACACTGTGGTCTCCGGGGCCAGAGCTCTTCTCTCTGATACTTCAGTCTTCATTTATTGACCGTCCCACTCCGGGGGGATCATTGTCTAACAACCTGAGACCCTAACAACCTCTTTCCTGACCTTGGCTGATACTGCCTTTGTGTAATGCCTGGAACTGTAGCAGCCATCTTGTAGCCATGAGGTAAGAATAATCCCTGTATGATGATGGCATATCAGAAAAAGGGAAAGGACAGAAACCTCTGTCATCATGCTCCATAAGGTTTTAAACTTGGAGCCATCAAGAAGATCTCATGTCCTTGGATGTAGAAAACTGGGCTAGATCTCCCCTATAAGACAGTCAGTAGAATAACTTTGATAGATTATAAAAGTGACATATGCAGTGTAATCTCTCTATAAGCACACAGGGCAGGTCTGGTTCATGTTCAACCAGGACAGTGCCACCTGGGGGTGGGTGGTGGGTGGGTGGAAGAACAGTGTCTCTCTCCATATCTCTTTTTTTTTCTGAATGGAAGAAAAGCTTTCTCAGAATATCCTACAGCTGGTTTAGCCTCAAGGCTTATTGACCAGGTTCATGTCACCTGCCCAGAGTACAATATCAATCACCTGACAAAAGGAATGGAATTTCCATGACTGCCTTAGATCAGTGGTCTCCACTGCTGGCTGCCCATTAGAATCACGTGGCACATCAGTTGCCCCTGTGGACTAGAGCTCTTTCTTTTTGTCCCACATCTTACGGTCTTGAATCTGGAAAACTCCCACTCATTTTGGAAGGTCAGTTTTTTTATGTTATAAACTTGACTCTGTGATACCCAAATGATACCCCTTTGAGCATCTACAGTGGGGCAGAAATTGCTCAGATCATTGGAGATGTTATTTTTAGTGAGTGAGACAGGGAAGTCCTTGATCTCATGGAGTTTTATACTTAATTGAAGGGAAACAAAGAGTAAACAGAAACTGGTGATAATTTTAGATGCTGTTACATATCATGAATAAACTGAAACAGAAGAATTTCATAGGGAGAGACTGGAGATGGGATGCCAATTTATATAGTCAAGGAAGGTCACTTTGAGACAGGGTCACTGGAATTGAGGCTGAATGGCTAAAAGGCTGCATAACATTCTTAGAAGAGGGAGCAGCATTTCTAATTAAAAATGAGCCTGGGGCCCACCTGGTATGGCTCAGTTGGTTGAGCATTGTCTATGCACCAAGAGGTCATTGGTTAGATTCCCAGTCAAGGCACAAGCCCAGATTGTGGATTTGATCCCGGTAGGGAGCATAAAGGAAGCAGCTGATCCATGATGTTCCCATTTCATTGATGTTTTTTCTCTCTCCCTCTCTCTCTCTCTCTCTCTCTCTCTCTCTCTCTCTCTCTCTCTCTCTCTCTCTCCTTATCCCTTTCTCTCCCTAAAATCAATAAAAACATATATTTTAAAAAATGATCTTGGTGTGTTTGAGGAACAGTCATGAGAACCAGGTGCCTGGGATGAGAGAGTGGTGGAGAGAATGGTAAGAGATAAAATCAGAGGCAGGAGCCTACTGTCCTAGAAATTATAGTGGGTTGAGTGGTGGCCCCTAAAATATATGTCCATCCAGAATCTGTAAATATGACCTTATTTGAAAAGAAAAGGTCTTTTCAGCTATCATTAAGTTGGTAACCTTGAGATTAGATCATCTTGAATTATGGTGGGCCTTACATTCAATGACAAGTATCCTTATACTAGTAAGAGAAAAGAAGAGGATAGGGTGATATGAAGATTCAGAAGAGATTGAAGAAATGCATCTGGAAGCCAAAGGTTGCCAAGGATTGTTGGCAGCTGCCGGAAGCTGGAGAGAAGCATAGAGAGGATTTTCCCTCAGAGCCTCCAGAAGGAACCAAACCTGACAGCACCTTGACTTTGGACTTACGGCCTCCAGAGCTGTGAGGGAATACATTCTGTTGTTTCATGTCATCAAAATTGTGGAAATTTGCTACAGCAGCCACAGGAAACTAATACATACAGAGGTCGTGATTCAGAGAGCCCTCCGCTCTGAACTGGTGCTACATGTCGGCAGCCCATCCAGCCCCCGAGGAGCCATGCCAGACTCCAACACACTTGTCCCCTCCCTGGAAACATCTGCCTCCCGATTTGGAATGTTCTAGGAAATGTACAAGAGAGCATTATTGCGCTGCAACTCAATTCACTGGAATCCATGTGGCTTGAAAAAATTACATCTCCACATTTGAAAATTTAGTTCAATTGTTGAGCATGTCCTGGCAGCCATCCTTGCAGTGAGCTGAAATTATCTTTCTGGGATCATCAAAATCCAACAGTAGCATTACTTTGTGCTGGGTCCAACTCCAATGGCTTCAAATAATTATTAGCAATTGCTCATTATCTCATTTGGAAGCCCTAAATATATATCTATTTTTGTAAGACATTGGCCCAATGGGACTGGAAAGGATATAGACTTTCATTCTTGGGGCTGATGTGAATGAGGGCATTGTTCACGAAAGCTGAAGTCTATGGGTGGGTGGATGCCAACTTGAAATATTGATCAGCTAAGCCAGCTGGGATCTGAAGCCTCAGCTTTCAGATGTGAAGCCCAGAATAAGCTGTGGGAAATAAGGAGGAAACTATTTTAATTTGTTCTCTTAGCCACCTTAGTGTCTTTCAGGGTTGCTTTCTCTTTATTTCCCTGACACCATCATCTCACACCTGAAATGTACAGCTGATCTTGACTGATCTTGCAGGCCATCTATGGTCAGCTGGCTAGGGCTGGTTCTCACTTAGAAGACCTCACCTGCCAGTCTGCTGGTTGGGTGGCTATTGGTTGAGGTGGAGAGTGACTGGGTCACAGGTCCCTCATCAGTTAGTAGGCTAATCTGGGCTTCCTCACCTGACAGTAACTTTCCAAAAACAACAGCAGAAGCACATAGGGCCTCTAAGATCTTGGCTCAGAATTGGCACATGCCATTGCCTCCACCCCATATTTTTTACTAAAGCATGGACCCAGGCCAACCCATGTTCAAAGGGTCTGGAGGTCATTTCTGCCCTCAGAATCTCAATTCTCTGAGGCTGCCTCTGTTCTAGCCTTCACGGAACCAGTGTGGAATTCAGACTTTCCTAAAGTACAAGGTCAAATGCACACAGCATTTATGAATGTAATAAAGTTGACTAAATACAAAGACAACTGCAGAAACAACTTTAAACTGAGTGACATGCATATCCTTTTTCTTTTAAACGTCCATTCTCTCTTCAGGAAATTTCCACTAGCCCATAACCTCACAAAATATTTGTGACTCCTCATTCCTCTCCTTTTTTTCTCCTCACTCCTTCTTCTAAAGAGCTTTGTAAACCTTTCTCTCATCCTTCTACACAAGAAGAATCTCTCTCTCTCTCTCTCTCTCTCTCTCTCTCACACACACACACACACACACACACACACACACAAACACACAAACACACTAGTATTCCTAAGCTCAAGCTCATATTTTACACCAAATATCTTTCCAATGTATTCTTTCAGACGCTAAAAGAAATTCATGGCCAGGGCTTAAAATAATATTTCCACTTTATATCTTCATAAAAAAACTATCAGATAAGAAATACCCCAGCATTTAAGTAGTGTCTGATTTTTATTTCTTCTTTAAAAAAAAAAAACCCTGTATTTTTAACTAACTTTCAATGGAAGACATATTACATCATTATATAAATATCCTGCCATCATCCCCTACAATGAGTTTAAAACTTTATTTGTAGCCCACCCAGTTAGCAATACTAACTGGTTATACTTAGACTCACAGAACCTGAGCTCTTCTGACAATACATGGGCTCAAGAAGTAATATCTAACACATCTGACTCTATCCCCTCTTTCTGGAACAACTTTAAGGACATTTTTTCCTGCTAAACATTGATACTCATAGCTCAGAAAGGTTGAACAATTTCTTCAAGATCACACAGCTAGAGAGAAGCAGAGCCAAGATCCAGACTCAAATATCTGACTCCTAAGACAATGGTCATTTTGCTATTGCATATCTCCACCCAGAGAGCCAGAGGCTGGAGATTCAAGGAGCCTAGTCTGTAGAGAGAAGGAATCTAGAGAAGCTATGAATCACTTGGCCAGATATCACTTGTGGTTTTTCTCAGGGCTTATACTCTGACACAATTGGGACAGAACAGGCACAGGAACGTGCTGCTAGAGGGATGGGTAGCCTTCACCTCCCTCCCTAGGTAACAAGCACATCTGAGGAGACATGCCCAGCATTCCTGAGCACCATCAGAAACACTTTATCTGTGTGAAATCATGCTGGGAATGACCTCAGGAACAATTACCTCTATCAAATGATGTGATTGGAACATGGCCTTATAAAAATGGATGTGATCAGGCTCAATTTGGCAGTAGTCATCAGAGACACTAAATCATCAAACCTCTATTAGAACCAGAGATGGGTCGCCATGGTTTTCTGCCTGGGAGGTTCTGATCAAGTCCCTCCACTCCCATTTAGGAACAAAAAGAAAGTGAGCTCTGACTATGTGTCTCCGTCCATGTGCATATTGGTGATGATGCACTGAATTCTAGGGGTAAGGAAACCAGACCCCTTCCCCAGCTTCTTTTTCCAGGCTTTGGGTTCTGTTTTACCTCAAAGGCTTAACTAAGTATTGAAACTGTGGAGAGTGCTACTAGTGCATGACCATAAGAGTGCATGACCACTGACTGACTTTCAAGCTGGACCTAGGCCAGAAGGAAGGTTGTTTGTTATGAGCTTCTGAATGAAGCTCATTTTTATCTTAATCATTGTGTGTTCTGGCACAAACCAACATCCCTTCCCTGTCTCTGCTACAGGCTGGGTCTGAAAACATTCCTGTCATCCTGACCTGGTCAAGCATGCTACACAATTTTCTGTACTTGGTTGCTGTCACACACTAGCACTTGTGACTTTCATCCCCTTGCCTTTCATAATTCTTTAGCGCTTGTTAAAAGTTATGAGCAGGTCATGGCTAGATAGCTCAGGTGATTAGAATGCTGAACCAGTACTCCAAGGTTATGGGTCCATTCCCCAGTTCAGGCACATACAAGAAACAACCAGTGAATGCATAAATAAGTGGAACAACTCTATTATCTATCTATCTATCTATCTATCTATCTATCTATCTATCTATCTATATATCTATCTATCTATCATCTGTCTCTGTATATATGTATGCATGTATCTATCTATCTATCATCTATCTATCTATCATCTGTCTATGTATGTATGTATGCATGTATCTGTCTATCTATCTATCTATCTATCTATCTATCTATCTCATCTTGCAGCTGCCTAAGATGCACCTTGTATGCCAATTCCCTTCATAAATTTACTGCACTGGTGTGGCCAACCCCTTTCTTCAGTCCTTCCATCCCTCTGCTTTCAGTCTTAACCTTAACCCTAATCATGTAAAAAAAAAAAAAAAGGTGATATAGTACAGTGGCTAAGAACTTGAACTGTATTACCTGGCTCCTTTGATCATTCATTTCACAAACATGTATTATACACTTACTACGTGCAAGGTGCCAGTGTAGGTACAATCACTAAGATAGGATCTTTGCTTCCATAATGTGTCTGGTCAAGTTGAGGGAGAAAAACAACAACAACATAAAAGCAAGAACACAGCAGATGGTGATAAGGGATGTAAAAAAAAGCAGAAGAGGGTGGGAGACAGAGGTGAGGGTGGGGGCTGCTTTAACTGTAGTAGGGAAGGGGTCGGGAAGACCCTTCTGTGGAAGTGACTTTTAAGCTAAAACCTGAAGAAAGAGAATGAACCAGTGTGGGGATTTCTGGGAGGTGAATGTCAGGCAGACATTGTACTTACCATTTGTGACCTTGTGAAGTTCTTTAACCTCACCAGGACTCAGTAATCTCACTTAGGAGATGGGGACAACAAAAGGCTCCAATTGTTAGAATTGCATGCCATAAGCCATAAGCCATAAACCGTAGGAAGCCCAGGTTGCTGGGTGAGGCTGAACCACAGGAAATTAACAAGAGTAGGATGGGAGTGATGGACACGGAGGGAAATGGATGGAGGTCTGAGAGAGGTAGGATGGGGTTATGTATGGGTACATGTGGGGCTGAGACAGAAAAGTGACAAGAATGGCTCTCTGCTCTCTGTTTTTGATTGAAAGATGGTGGTGGCGGCCTCTGCAAAGGGGAGTTTGGGGGCGTTGGGCAGTTGGTGGGACCAATCTCTGCTGTAGGGTGAGCAAATGGGCTTTGGGATGAGATCAGATTTTAGTTGGGGGAGTGTTCACTCTAATATTTCTGTCAGATATCCAAATGGAAGTGTCGAGTAGGCAAAGGAAAATTACAAGTCTGAAGCTCTCAGGGGAGGTCTACAAGAAATATGAATTCGAGACTCATCAGCCTACAGCTTGGATTGATGTCATGAGACTGAGTGAGGACAGACAGAATACAGGGAGAAAGAACACATGGAGAAATGGAGATTGAACCTTACGTGCTCTATAACACACACACAACATGGACAGTGAACGAAGGACATGGCTATTTGAATTCTGTCTGCCCTTTACAACCTTTGTAAATTTGGGCCTTACCCCACCTCTCTGAACCACATTTCCCTTATCCATAAAATAGGAAGATGTCATATACATCACAAGGTTTTTATGAGAACTAGAAATAATGTGAGCTAATTCCCTTGGGCACATACTAAGGGCATTACATGTGAGTAGGCTTGGGGGCTGCTTTTCCTCTTAGACCCTATGCTCCCTGATCTCCCAGTCTGTATTCCCAACTGTACTTCCTTGATTCATACCACATTCTTTCCTCATCTCATTCCAAACCCCCAGCAGCAAAAGGCAGTTCATTGATAACTCTCTGTGGGGTTTCTTTGATATCTGATTTTCCTCTATTTTCCTGCCTCCGAGTAATATCTGGCTCATCTGAGCAATCTGCAAACTTCTCATGTGGAAAAAAAAATACTTTTTAGGCTGAGCCACTTTCTAAGCTGCATGCTAATAAGTGGTGTTCTTACTGTTATTACATTTGCTTTCAAATCAGCAAGAATTCTGATTAGATTGTGTAGACAGGGGACAGGAGACAATATTTGCCAGTGGTGTGAAGAAAATAAAAGCTATTCTTAGAAAGTCTCTATTTTAATTAAACCCTAATGCTTATTGGGTAGCTGATGATGTCAGTAGATAATCTTGACATGATGTCAGGGGTTGTCTGGAGGAAGCTGTAGGAGACAAGTGGGAATAAATGGTCACACAGAGCAGAATGTTATCCATGCCCCCCTTGTGTAGGCCTCCTGCAACTATAATACCTCTCAATTAGTGCTTTCCATGTATGACCTACACGAAGTGCTTCCTAAATATCGTCCATGACCAAGGGGAAGAAGACTAAGACTCTGGGTCCACACAAGGTGGGTTCAAATGTGGTCTTTTCCATTTCCTGTATGACCTTGGGCAAGAGAATTGTCACTCTAGATGTCCACATCCTCATCTATGGCATGAGGGAAATGATACCACTTGCCTCATAGCTTTGTTGTAAGAATTAAATGGGACACTCCTCTAAAGGAATAAGGGCTTCAGTTGCAATGTAGTGACTGCTCTGTAAATGACAGTTTTTATCATCTTATGTAATTATTATCTACACTAATAAAAGAGCAGCATGCTAATTAACCACAACTTTGCAATGCCCACCAGCCAACCAAGAGTGAATATGTAAATTAACCCATTTTGCATTTATTTGGTGATTATTGCATTATACTAGCCCTTTAAACTCCATTGCAAGCTCCATGAGGACAGAGCGGTGAGTTACCATTTATGCACCATTTTTACTCACTTCAGTGTCTGGCTCAGTTTGTGACACTTCTAGGAGCTCCCCCAGTATTAGCGGAACATGTAGATGTGTATTGTTGAACACAATGGAGAAATCACATTATTTGCATTTTAAAAAGTTTATTCTGGCTGTTTGGTAAAGAGCAGGTAGAAGGAACAGCAAAAGAAGCAGCAGGAGGCAAAGTTAGGAGGATTCCTTAAATTGTCCAGGATGGGATGACAGAGGCCTGGGCTAGAGTGGTAAGGGTAGATCAGAGAAACACTGACGGATTAAAAAACAACACATAGGAGGCAAAACAAGCAGAACTTTGTGATTAATTGGTGTTGGGGGTGACAGAAAGGGAAGATGAAACATCCCAAGAGAAAGAAAAAGACAGTTGACTACAGCTGGTGATGTAAAATGACAGTGTAGGTTATAGTTTATCAAAGTTCTTGTAATTGGGCCCCAAATATCCATTCTCCAAGAACATCAGAAGGATGTTATTGCTAATAAGAGCATGTGGCACGGGGAGACCTTTGAGTCTGAGTCAACTAGAAATATGGTATGAATCATTTGTGGGCATCAAAAGGACTCATATCATCTTGGGCTGTTCCCCCATTAAAAGGGGACACATATCCTTGTCTCAGAAGACATAGAGAGTATGAGGGATGTAGTGCTGCAGATCAGCCATTTAATGAATTGACAGAGCCCACCCTGTCTTGGTGTCCAGGATACTGACAGGGAAACATAAAACATTGTCTGAGCATTTATTTCACATCAAGAATTTGCTAGGCTCTTCACACACATAGCTCTAATTCTTCTTCTGATCTTATAATATGTTAACTTGTTGACAGGAGGATAGCAGCTCTGGTATTGTTGAAGGTGGTGTAACTTGTAAGAGATAGGAGAAATTTTGATTTGGGTCAACCTGACTCAAATGGTTATGCTTTTCCCACTATACTGCACTGTATCTCAGGACAGAAGAGAAAAAGCTGATACAACAGGAAAATATTTAGCCTTGAAAATAAAGACTTGGTGAAATTTGATGTTTACTTCCTGATAGTTGCCTCAAATTTCTCATTTGTAAAATGGGGATAATAATAGTACCTACCTCGTAGGGTTATTTTAGGCTTGAAGGACATAACACAAGTAAAACACTCAGTCCTGTGTCTGATGCATAGTCCATAAAAATGTTTTATATCATCCTCCTCATCATTGTCACCATCATTATTGTTGTCATCATTGTTGTTGAAATGAAATAGAATTTATTCTAGATGAGTCCAGAAGACAAGGTGAGGACAAACGGGTAGAATTTATAGTGAATTTGTTTTGTCTCAATGGAGCTAGGGGTAGAGCTGACCCATAGTGCAAAGAACAGCCTCAGGAAGGGATGAGCTCTTCATCACTGGAGCTTCCCAAATCTAGGCTAGACAACGACTTCTGAAGACAACATACGAAGGACCTGCTCATCAAAGTGAGTTACACAACCTCCAGTGGCCCTTTAAACTGAAAATCTGATTCTACCTCCTCAACCTGTTCTAAAGTGACAATTTTTGTTGTGACATGGAGTAAATCTAGGGCACCTGTTCCAAAAATAGCCACAGAGTAAGGCAGGAGGAGGAGCTGGGGTTTTGTGTACGTCACCTTCCCTTTGACTCATTCCTCATGTATGACCCAAGGCCAGAGAGGAGCAGGGAACTGATGGGAGTTCTTCTGACCCATCCTTTGACTTTCTGTAGTGTCTCACCCTGATCAAATCCCACCCTCTCCCTCTGGCTCTGGTAGACCCAGCTTTGTGGCTGTCCCAAAGGGAGATGTACCCTAACTCTGGCAAAGGCATCACCCCAGGCACACTTGGCCCATTCTTTTTAAGGTACTGATTTAGAATTTCAATAAATCATTCCTATTGAAAGGAGGCTCTTCAGAGCATAAGGCAAATTCATCCTGGAGACCTCTGGAGGGCCTCTGTGGAGGATTAATTGATATGAAGCAAAATGAAAGCTCCTTTAAGATGGGGAATATATTTTATTCATCTTTGTGAGCCTCACAATTTAATACAGAGCCTTGTACATAACACAGGTTCAATGAATATAGGAGATAAAGATCAAATATTTGAATGATGGAATCCAATTATTTGAGAAATATGGATCTATTGTTTTTCAATTCAGCTTGGTATTTACAGTACAGGGGTGCAATTTGATACAATTGTTAGTGTGTGGCTATAGGTTCAAGAGATATGTCTAGGCTAGAAATAGTTTCAAATTTTTAAGCAGTATGATTGATACTTAAATTTCTATGGCCAGGGCTGAGATGTCATAACATCTACCCACATGCAACAAAATATAAAAAAAAACCAGAAAAATAGTTGAACCACCTAAGATAAATAAGGTCAGCATACTTGGTCCACTCCTGTAGTCAGTTTTTTTCTCTCTCTCCAGCAGTCCTATACAGAGATCCAAGTAGTGAGAAACAGAGGTCTACTGCTCACAATCATGTAAGTGAGCTTGAAGGAAATCCTCCAGCCCCTGTTAAACTTTCAGATGATTGAAGCCCTAGTTGCCACCTTGACTGCAATCTCATGAGAGACCCTGAGTCAAAACCATCCAGCTAAGCTTCTTTCAAATTCCTCACCCACTTGAAGGTAGTATGTGTTAGTTGTTTTGGGACAATTGGTTTTATAGCAATAGCAACTAATGCAGTTTTCATTCACATTCTTGGTACTAAATTCTATATCAGTGAGGGAACAATAAGATAAGAATCACTGGGAATAGATAGATAGATAGATAGATAGATAGATAGATAGATGATCGATTGTTACATGAAGACTTGACCTCACATGCAGTTTTCATTCACATTCTTGGTACTAAATTCTATATAAGTGAGGGAACAATAAGATAAGAATCACTGGGAATAGATAGATAGATAGATAGATAGATAGATAGATAGATAGATGGATGATTGATTGTTACATGAAGACTTGACCTCACATAATTGTGGGAGCTGATAAAACAGCATCTGTAAGGCTGTTGACTTCATGTCTAATGCTGAAGATTGAAACCCCCAAGAAGGTAAGCAGGAAGGGAAGACTGATGTAAAAGGAATGGGAAGTTCAAGGGCACTGTGGAACTCATAAGAATGAGGCTGGAATTTCTGATGAGAGATTGGAACCCCTGTTAGTTCTCACTGCCTCCAACCAGATGAAATGATGCCCTGCTGGAGAAACTGCCACCCTCTGTCATAGAGCCCAACACACACCTGGTTTCAGAGCTGGAGAAGCTGAAGGGAGACCTAAGGGGAAGTGGAGCAGTTGACCCCACCCCTATGAGTGGGCCAGCAGATAAATAGCAACATATATGTGCTACACTGACCTTCCAAGCATAGCAACAAATGACTGCTTTCCCCCTCCAAATATCCCCCATATCTCTTATGGCCCACCTTGAGAAGGAAGTTGACACAGTACAAGGCCAACATATCCTCTCAGGTGTTATTATTTATATCCATGGTTTTAATTATAATTTGTGTTTTTGTGACTTTCAAATTATCTTTAACTCAATCATTTTCCTGTGCTTCACACAGCTCACTACTTTTTAAACCACTTTATTGAGATGTGATTGACATGTAAAGGGATATATATATTTAATGTATAAAACTGGATGAGTTTGGGGATAAGTAAGTATACATGCATGAAACCATCATGACCACCACAGCCATAGATATAGCCACGACCTCCCAAAGTCTCCTGCCACTGCCACTATCACTGTTGTTGTTATTATTAACATAAGTTCTACCCTTTTAGAAAGTTTAAGTGTTCAATACAATATTTTTTTTAGCTATAGGCTCCATGCTGTATAGGTCTTCAGAACTGATTTATCTTGCATTAACTAAAACTTTGTATCCTTTGACCAATATCTCCCCATTACCTCTTCCTAGCCCACTATACTCCTGGTAGCCACCATTATACTCTCTGCTTCTATGCCTTTGACTATTTGTGATTCCATGTGTAAGTAAGATCATGCAGTATTTTTCTCTGTTTCTACTTCACTTAGCATAATATCTTCCAGGCCTATCCATGTTGTAACAAATAGCAATAGTTGCTTCCTTTTTTAAGACCAAGTAATATTCCATTGTATGTATATATACCACATTATTTTTAACTATTCACTGACAGATATTTAGGTTGTTTTCAGAGCTTAGATATTGCAAATAATGCTGAAGTTAATATGGGAGTGTAGGTATCTCTTCTAAGTCCTGATTTCAATTCCTTTGGATATTTACCCAGAAGTGGGATTACTGGGTCATATAGTAGTTCTATTTTTAATTTTTGAGGAAACTACATTCTGTTTTCCATAATGACTACCAATTAACCCCCACCACACTGTAACAGAGTTTCCCTTCTCCGTCATCCTCACCAGCATTTATTACCTTTTGTTTATTAAAAAGAAAAGCCATTCTATGAGTTGTGAAGTGATATCTCATTGTGATTTTGATTTGCATTTCTCTGAAGATTATGGTGTTGAAAATCTTTTAATGTACCAGTCTGGTCACATAAGCCATTATCTTTGTGGGAAATTTCACAATAGGGGAAACTAGATATATTAAAGGGACAAATAACACGCTACACTTAAAAAGTGTCCAGAAAGTCACAGGAGCTCATAAAATGGAGCCGCTAACTCTATTTGGGGAAAACCAAGGAAAAATTCACAGAGGCGAGTCAGGACTTTAAAGATAACTATGTTTTAGATAGTTAAAGGGTATTCATGAAGTGGAAACAGTAGTTTTAAAGACCCACTAGGGAGGTTACAAAGGTTTATTTTTGCTGGATCAGCATCTTAGAGCAAGGAAGGAGTGGGAGATGAGGTTAGAGAATCAGTGACAGCAAGAACAGAGCAAAAATTCATTGCCAGACATGTCAAATATTTTGATCTTTACTGTAGGCAATGCAGAGCCATTAAAAGATTCTCAGTTGGGGATATTATGATCCAAATTTTACTTTAGCACAATTACTGGGGCCAGGTATATGGAGAAAGAAAGCAAGAAAGGTTAGCCACAGGGAGACCTATCACTAGACTGTTAGAATAATCCATGTGGGAGGAGATGGGAGATGGCAATCAGGCAGTGGAGATGGAAAGCAGGAGGCACGTAGGAGGATTCAGACAGGGAAATTCACCAAAACTGGGGGAGGGAAAGAGAGAAAGGAGTAAAAAAAACTGAGGATTTTGGCCTGGTGGGTGGGAGCCGATGATGCTCTCCTCTGAAGTACGAAAGAAGAGAAGCAAGTGCTGGTAGCAGGAGGAGAAGGGTACATTTTGTTTTGAATATGTTGAGTTTGGAGTGCCTTCAAGCTATGCAAGAAGCAGCTGAAAATGAGTTTCTGCGTTATTATTTTTACTTACCTTATCTTTGATGAATAAATGGGAGCTTGGTGATCCTGAGCTTTATTTTTTATTGCCAAATATCAAACATGCCCCAAAACAGTGAAACGCTTTTAAGATCTGAAGGCAATACCAATACTCACATGTCCTCCACTGCAGCTTTTGATGGAAGGTGAGTTGTTAAAATGATGGGAGAGGATTCAGAAAATTGTCAAATGTGGTTTGTGGTTTAACCTAGCATAGTGGATTTGGGATGCCTCTTGTGCATATTGATTGCACTGAAATAGCTCCCTTGTAACCATATTTATTGTTCTGCTGGTGTTTGTACATCTTGAAGTCAGTCAAATATTATGGGTCCATGAGCTAGAATAGACCCCAGCTTCTTTGTATTCCTCTGAGCATAGAGGAATATAGGGGCCACAGGTAATCACTTTCTTCAGCCACAGCATTTTAACTTTCCAGGTGGGAGTCCATGTGCTTGTTCTTCATTATGCTCAGTGATGGGGGCAGAGAGTGGAGTCCAGGTTCTATTTAATAGGGAATAACCTCTTCTTCCTTCTTTTTATTGCTACATATTCTTATTCCTTGGATTTTGTTTTCATGAAAAGCCCAATCAAATATAACAAAAGCAGTGAGCAAGGCTGATGCCACCAAATCTCTGAAAGGATGACCAGAGTTTCTTATCTGCTTAGGAAGACATGCAGGAGGAGGAGGCTGTCAGTTGGAACATAGGGCTGCCTGCAGTGCTTCTGAGTTAGGAAGGGCCAGGCTGCTCTTTCTTTCTCAGACACAAATTGAGAGGGAGGCAAGAGAAAGAGAAAACTTCTGAGACACCCTGGCAGGTCAGCGGGGGGTGGGAAATGGAAGAGAGTTGGATACTTCTTCAAGAAAAAATGAAGACTTTTGAATGAAAGTCACAGCACAGTCTGCTCCTGGCTTCTGCCAGCACGCAGGCCAAATAAAAGTTTTTGCTGAACCAAGGGCATCAGTCTTTGCATTTGCATCCTCAGAAATTTTAGCATTTTGGATATTCTAGAGGCAAAAATGTGGACCTAGTTAAAAAAATGTGGACCTAGTTAAAAAAAATAAATAAATATGGACCTAGTTTTTACCTTCCATTTTAGGAGAGTAGTGAAGGCTTTGCACCTATTTCCATGCAATTTTCAGCACCACGGAGAGCTCAGAAAAATAGTGCCTGGGAATTTTGTTTCTTTAGGAAAGGGCCTAATTCATGATCTTTAATTCATGGACCATTCACATCCAAGCAGATGGATCCTGAATGTAGTTTAAAGATCATCCAGACCAAGATGGCCATTGGATTGGATGTGAGTGGGAAAGAGGAGTGAAGGTTGACCAATAGGTTTTTGGCCTGAGAAAGCATGCTACAATAGTTGTAGTGCCATTTCTTGAGGAAACCTGATGTCAGATGTCATGAACTTCCAGCCATTTCATAAGGCAGTTGTTTTTCTTTGATATACCCTGAGCACAAATTCTAAATTTTGGAACTAAAAAAAAAGTGCAAACAGAGTTATCTTTTGCATTGTATGGTCAACCATGCCTCTGCACAAGCCTATAAAGAGGAAAGAGTTGAAGTTGAAAATTCTCATTTTACATATACACATGAGAAGACTATGAGAATAATCAGAGATTTGGAGTGACTAGCCAAAGTTCACAAGCTAAGATGTGGTCAATAACCTACATGTTTCTGCTACATGTTTATTTAAAAAATATTAATGGAGCATTTACAGTGGATAAGGGATTAGGGACACAGACGACATACCCGCCTTACTCTATTGGAACCTCGGTTAACACTGAGCATTGAACTAGAGATAAAGGATCATGGAATGTGGATTCCAACTGACCCATGCTCACCCTGACTCCTGCTTCACGATGACCTGGGTCACTTCAACTCTCTGATTCTTGGTTTCCAAATATATAAAAGGGAGATTATAATCCCTGCTATATAGAAGAGCTCTAAATATTTCTAAAGGTCTCTTTACAAAAATTGTTTAATTTAATGAACTGACAAATTTCATCAGAACTCTTGGAAAAAAGGTAAATGATCCCAATCAGTCCATTTCTAGCAGAAGACTACAGTCTTCTAAGATAAACTTTTTTTTTTTCATTTTATCCTCTGAATTATAGCAACTTTGTCTGGTAAGGCAGAGATTTTCCTTCTCATGGGACCATAACTGCCTGTTAATTAATTTTGCTTGGCTGTCTGGTTATCTGGTTTCAGCCAGCAGAATCTTGGGGGAGAGAAAAAGAAAGTGAACTATTCTGGATAACCATGCCACTGGCAGAAGCAAATGTCTCAAGTCCCAACTACAAATAGCTCCTAATTAGGAAATAATTATGCCCCCAAATGTGGCTACATGGATGTAAAAGCAACCCACAAATTGCCGATTAGTTTCATAGCAGCGATGGTATTTAGTGCCACTTCAGTTAATAGAAAATGTGTTGGAAATGGCCCATCTTTAGCAGAGAGAGAGAGGGAGGGGGCCTGAGGATAAGAAAAGGCTCAAAAGACAGGGAATGAGGAAAAAGAAAAAAGGAAAATGTATTCTTTTTTCTTGGAGAGTGTACTGTATTATGAGTTAGGGACATGAAGTTAGAATAGAAATAATTTTTATTTTATTTCAATTATAATGGAAAGGCATTGAAAGCTTGAGAGAAATTGAGGGATATGATCTAATTAACATCTTGAAAAGATGTCTGCAAAACGGACAGACACGAAGGCAAGAGAAAAGCTAGGTGAGGGTTAGAAAGCTATTGCAGTAGTATAAATGGGAGGTCATGGACTAGGATGACAGTGGTGGACATGATGGATCCTGAATGTAGTTTAAAGGTCATCCAGACCAAGCTTGCCATTGGACTGGATGTGAGTGGGAAAGAGGAGTAAAGGATGACCAATTGGTTTTTGGCCTGAAAAAGCATGTCAGTTGTAGTGCCATTTCCTTCAATTTCTGTGTGTGTTTGGGGGGTTGTGGTGGAGATAGTCCAGAGTACTTTTTGATACATTTTAGGTTTTTAACATCTCTAGGTGTAGGTATAAAATATAAATATGTATACATGTGAGTGTAGAGCTTACAAGGAAGGTTAGACTCAAATAAAGAAATTTGGGGATAGTATGAGGTATTGTAGATATAGTAGAGAGTGAGGTAAATCAAGAGATTCCAGAGCACTTCATCTATATGCCCTTCCAGCCATGCACCCACCCATCAGGTATCCCAGTGGTAGGCAAACAGCAGCTTGAGAGCCATGGTTTGTCGCTCTGTTGACTAATGAATTTGCCGACCACTGTGCTATCCATTCTTCCAACTAGCCATTCTTCTACCCATCCACAAATGTTTAGTAAATGCCCTCACTGTGTCAGATGCTGGGTGGGGTGCTGGGATCCAAATGTGAAAAATGACATGGCCCCTGCCTAAAAAAGCTCACATTCTAAGGACAGATAGCACACATAAAAATAGAGTAAAACCTACCAATGCCTGGATCAGCCAGCTGTTAACTCTGCTGCTGAGGAGATCTTGGAAACACTAAGAAAGGGTTTCTACTAACAATACATCTTGGAGGGGGACTAACTTTGAAGAGAGGGGGAGGAAGAGACCAGCATTCCTGGAGGGAAGAAGAACATGAGTGAAGGCATGGAGAAATTAGAGCATATTGGGTCTTTCTTTGCAGTAGAGCAGAAATCTCTGACATAGCATAAGGCAGCGTTTTTCAACCGCTGTTCCGCGGCACACTAGTGTGCCGCGAGATGTTGCCTGGTGTGCCGTAGGTGCAGACAAGACAAGAATTTTATAATTTTTCACTATTTTGTTTACTTAATATTTCATAATAAAGTAATTATAAAATACTTTCTTTGTGTTTATTTGATTCCTATTCAAGAGAATTACTTTATATATAGTCAATATAGGCACAGAGTTAAATTTTTTAACATTTTCTAATGGTGGTGTGCCTCGTGATTTTTTTCATGAAACAAGTGTGCCTTTGCCCAAAAAAGGTTGAAAAACACTGGCATAAGGCACGTGGTAGACAGGGATATAGCAGGGACTGGAAACCTCTGTGTGCCGGGCTCTGGAATTTGAGCTTGGTCTGTGGGTCATTGTTTTAAGCCAAAGGCTTTAAGAAAAGGAGATGTGGAGTAAACATGGTCATATTTTGGTTTTGGAAATGTCCCTTGATCTGGGGGTTATCAAATGAAAATTAAACCTGGCTTTAGTAAAGAGTGAAGTGTTCAGAAAAATTACCTCAAGTGAGGAGAAAGGTGCTATCGCAATAAGGGAGGAAGACTATTGGAAAAGGGAGAATACTCTGAACATAGATCTGCAAGCGGATTAAGGGTTAGGCGAGAAGTTTTTTTCTTTTATAGGAAGGAGCAAACGGATAGAAAGATCAGGATGTGAGGAAGTGAGATGAATGGGAGTAGCATGATTTGACAGCAGATCTGAGACTCTGAAGCCTGCCCATTCCCAGGAGGGGCTGTTAAGGAGAGGTTGTGTGCCTGCTAAGGCTAAAGGTGGGCCAAAGTCAGAGACCCAGGAGAAGGACAGAAGCTTAACCAAAGTCCAGTCAACAAAGATTCTGTTTCCAATAATCTGTGGGGCCAAGAAGCTCAGCGAATCCTTTGTGAAGCAAAGAAAGGGGATTTAAGAGGGGTCTATGTAAACAAGAGGGGCATCCATGAGTCGCATATAAGTCACGTAATGAAGGGTGGTTTTTTGTTTGTTTGTTTGTTTTTTTCAGTACACACTATTTCCTGGAACACAAAAAGGAGAAGTCTTTAACCATTGCTTTCCCCCACAATTCACAGGTTGGCAAAGTTCACCTTTATCCAGAGTCAAGTCTGCAAGTATGGGACCTGCACAGGAAGATGAGGCCCTGATAAGGGATGGTAGCAAAGAATGCAGCTAAAATCCTGAAGCCAAACCATGGATCCTTCCCAATTCCACACTTCCTCCTATACCCCTCCAGTGCACAAAAGCAGGAAATCAAGCTACTTCTCCTTCATAATAATAATAAGCCTGCCTGCAATATCAGTGATGCCCACCATGGCAGCAACGAGGACAACAAAGACCACAACTCCGTTTCTCATTTTCATATCAATCGGCAGAAATTATCTTTATTAGAAAAATGAAATTTTCCTGTATTTACATTTTTACACCATAGGACCGGGCACTTTCATTGCCTTGGGAGTTATTTACAGATCAGTTTGCACACACATTTCAAACCCCATTCCTTAAAACAGTTGTAACACATTGAACAAAAATAAAAGACATAACTACAAGAAGACAACCATAGTACGTATATACTTCCTCTATCGTAGAAAGGTGTTAAGCAAACGTGTAATTTAGTAGCTATGCTGGGAAATATTTAATACAGTTAGTAGCACTTCCTCATGCAGTGGATTAAAATATGACAGGTATAAGCTGCTGTGATTGATACATGAACATCTATTCCCAAATGGAAACAACTGAGTAGAGCACACAGCTTGCTTTGGGCTCCGCCATACAAGAGAACGAGCCAGTTCTGATGTGGGGTTTGGACTGTGATTGAATGTGGCTGAGTGGAAACCCTCTCTATGGAGCTCAATTCCATGCATGTTGGGTTAAAATAGACTCATATATGGACCTTCAAAGGTGCACCATTCAATTTCTCTCTTGTGTCTAATGAACAGCTTGTGTCTTATGCAGTATGTCTTCTAACATGAGTGAACAATGAATAGTTTACCCAATGTTTCTGCCTAAAAGGCCATTATTTGTTATTTTAGTGATCTACTTCTCATTCAAGCCACCAAATTAACTCACCAAATTCTTTCTGAATATTCAACTTGAAATACATAATAAATGCGTAAACACTTACACACACACATTCCTTCCTGATATCAGCATTGAATTGTCCTGACTAAATAATTTGGCAAGTGAATGCTTTTCTCTTTGTTTTAGCAGGGGGATGAACAAGATTAGCAGGGGGATGAACATAGTTAAAAACAACTGATAAATCTTTGGTGACTCTCAGGCTTGGAAGGTGTCTGAGCCATATCTGGCCATGTAATTAGTTATATCAAGGAATTTATTAAATTTTCCGTTAAAATGTTATTCTTGATCTTATCTCTTATTTGAAAAAAAAAAAGGCAATTGACATCCTTTCCCCCAAATTTGGGAAATATGAAAGTTACAAGTGTCATGCTCATCTTCCCAAAATCCATCAGAATTTCATCCCAAATAGTTGTCTGAAGCTTTCATTTCTAAATATGTCCTTCATGGTCATGGCCTCAGAGCTAGAAACTTAATAAACGTATGATTTTTTTAAAGGGCTAAAAGTCAATACTTTTCATTTGCATCAGCTTAACTGAGAATAGAAACAATTCAATGTCTCAGATGGCTAATTGAATTCAAAATGCTAAAATTGTTTTCCATGGAAAAACTGACCAAATCTGGACCTTCACTATTTGTTCAGCTATCAATAGTCTTTGATTTGAGCCCTTTACAAGCTTAAAACAGCAAAATGTCAGATCAATGAGAAGTATTTAAAATGCCAAAGACAAACTTTTGTTTGCCAGAGAACCATTAACCTTATTAATTTAAAAGGCAGCTGTGGTATTGGTTACGTGTTATGTTAATATCCTTTCGATGGCTCATCTTAAATCCTTCCCAAAGGTGTGAGGGACAATTAAGTGGAAGAGGTTATGACCCAGGGTTATGGCTAATGAGGAATGTTTTGGTACTGCAACAGTGCAAAGACACTGTTTCATGGATATAGTACATAAGAGAGATTTATGAGTGATAGCCTCCTGCTTGTTTCTGCATACTGCTGACATCTTATTTGAGGAATTTAATCTAAGAAATGATTCCATTTTAAACAATTTGGTCTCTGCTCCCTGGAGAGTTGTGTGCTTTGATATACAGCACCAGTGAAGATATATCACTGGCCAAATTGTTCTTTTGAGTGTACTGGATTCTACACAGCTCAACATCCCTAGGAGGATGTGGTCTTGCATTGTAGGCACAACTGCAGGATCTCCAAATAACTATTAAATAATATTAATAACCTTTCTGTCCTAAGAGACTTTTTACTGCCAGCTTGAAACAGCTAGAGAATTCTCAGGGATGAGGACAAGGGTGCTTACATTAGGTTAACTGACCATCCAGAAGGATTGATTCACAGAACCTTCTAGAAAAATATTCCTTCATATCTCAGATCAATTTTCTCATCTAAAAATGGACCCAGTATGCTGCCCCTCAAAGTAAATGAAAGTGCCAGGAGAAACAAGTGTGGCTGGAAACATGGGAAGGGAGTGCAAAAAAAAAAAAAAAAAAAAAGAATGAATGGGCTCAGTGTCATTGCCTACACAATACTTAAACACTATATATCCGGGACTCCTAGAATGCCTAGTGAAAATATTCTTAGTCAACACTCTTTAAAGAGACAAACTGAATAGACATTCACCAATTCAATAGTTATCGTAATGCCAGTTACCAGGAAAGTAACTCTAAGATTTTTTTTTTTTTGGGGGGGGGCGGGGTAAACAGACCAAGAAGGAAAGACAGTTTTACTGGTTGGCCCTCAGTCATTTTGACCACCAAGCTTTTAATCATTTATGCAAAACTCTATTTACTATTCTCTGTCACACCTCAAACCTAATTCTGTCTGCTTGGTGAAAATAATCAAACATCTAGATGAAACAGAAGGGCCAGTCTACTTGTAAATAATATGGCCTTTTTGAAAATGTGTCAAAACGTTTAGTTATGAGAGCTTTAATGGGGGTCACAAGGCAGCATGTGTGCATGTGCATTAGGTGTGTGCCCACACACCTGAAAACATACTATTTGCATATGTTTAATGGAATTAGCCCTGATGTCTACTGAGAAAAAAAAAAAAGGAAGGGGATATTTAAGATTAGGCACATGCTAAGTAGAGAAAATAACTCTCCAGGAACCAGAAAAGTAAATGTTAAGCACAAGCATACAAGGGAGAGACACAAATGGCATTCAAGTCTCAGAAGGGACTGAGAACAGATTTGAGATCCCCAGGAGTTCTCAATGCACCCCAAACCAGATGATGAGGGGTAGACACTAACTAACGTCCCCACCACAGAGGCTAAAACTCAAGAGAGAGCTGTGGGGACCTCTGAACAGCATATCTCTTTCTGACTTCTATTCTGACCTCTCTGGAGGAGATCAGGCACTTCAAGAATATGCCTAACATTAGGATTTGTGAGCAAGCTTTTGTTATGGATGAGGCTGAGCTTGCCCTGAGCCTTGGTTTCCTTACCTGTAAAATGGGAGCAACCAGGTGTCTCCCTAAGGTTCTTTTGAGAAACACATTCTAGGATATGCCTGGAATATTGTCTGTACTCAATATAGATATATTTTAATCTTTTCAAATTCAACTTCTGACTCAAGGCATGTACTTGGGATAAGCAAAGAATCTAACATTCTAGTAATTCAAGAATAGGATGGACAGAGGGGGGAAAAAAAAAAGATCCATATCCACCCACCATTTTCCTGAAATTTCCTTGCCCCGTTTTCTCTCGAGGGCACCTGGTGTGTTCTGTTTCACCAGCCAAAACAGTAGGCACTTGGGACTCACAAGGAATTCTCCCTACTCCTTTCCCTGATACGTTTATACCCTGAACTATCAAAAATATTTTTCACAAGTCAAAAACAAAACCAGAGAAGAAAGCTTTCAGGAAATAGTCTCTTTACATCATGGTCTATTTTTTAATCCTTTGAGAATTTTTTTTCAACCTTTCCTTGAAGCACATGACATAAAGCAGAGCTGGAAGGAGGCATGATTTGGCAAGAGCTGGAGAACTGAGTGGAATCCGGGCTGTGCAAAATGTGGAAGGGCAAGTTTATTCGCCTGGTTAGATGCCCTCAGGTTTCTATCTCTAAAGATTAAAGTAATCAAGGCATCTATAGGAGCACAAACTGTATCCTCCAAAGTTACTTACAGATCTAGGGGAGAGCTTTATTGTTTGTTTGATCATGGAATCAGATACATTTTTATTTCCTGGCCAGAATTTTATGTATCATTTCTAGTTTCTACATCGGCTCTGTGTTTGCATTTCATGGGTCCTTGGTTATCTTTTGTATTAAGAAACTGAATTTCTCTAGACCATAAGCTACTATGAGAAAAGACTCATTTCCTTTATTGCTCCTCAATCCCAAATTGGCCCTAAAGAATGATTAGACACTCAGTCAAGTGCCATAAGCTGATCAGTGTCAGTCAAGTGCTATCAGCTGATCCGTGACCTTTGCTCACCCTTGGCCCATAAGAAAGAGAACTCTATCATCTCAGTGATCACTGCCAGCTCTCATCTTTGGTTTGAGGTTTTAAACTATATCCTTCATTGACTCTGCCCAGGGAAAAGGTGCCTGAAACAAAATATTCTCTTTTCCAGGACTCTGAGGCAAACTAAAATTCAAAGAGGGATGTTTGGGTGGGTATAAGGCAAGAGGCAAAGAAAGATGGGTCAGTTCTATAAGGTTCTCTGGCTCTTATCCCACAGGTACTCAGGAGAGCCCTCAAGAAAAAAACTAGAAATGAATCAGTTGATCAAGAGGATCAAGCTGGGAACTGGGCCATGAAGTCTTGGGTCCTAGACTTGGCTCTGATACTGTCAACATGACAATCCTATAGATGACTGTCTCCTTGGGAACTTCATTTCCTCTTAGCTTTCTCATCTCCCATCCCCTTGCCTAAAATCTTGGTGACTTCTTTAAGTTATGTTTTCTAAGACCCTTCTGGGCAGGCACGTTTAGCTGATACTCTACTGAGAGTAGTTCTGGCCACAGAAAGAGTTCAGATGGGGGAAGGGAATAAAGAATTTAACAGAAAAAATGCTCTCTGATGACTTTACAGAAATCACATTCATGTCATTATCAGCATTGTCTTCAGAAGCAAATGTGAGCAGAATATATTCCATATCCCTAACTCCGGATACATTTTTAAAGAAGGGGACAAGAACACCAGCATCCAAATCCCACTTGGCTCTGCCACCCTCCCTAGAACTGAGATTAAAAAAAAAAATAGTCCCCTCTCTATATAAACATGATCCCATCAATAACCAGAATGGGTTTTCCATGTGTTAATATCATCATCACCATTGAATTGTTAACATAAACTTTACAGTATGTACAATTTTATTTGGATAATACACTTACGTGTGAATTATAGAAATCAAGCATGTATAGTATATACATGTGTACACAAGCATTTGTATTCACAAGATAAGTGCATTTGATCATCTCTGATCCCCATCAAGTGACAAGCTGGCCTCATCTGGTACAATTAGGTATGAACACAGTACAATGAAAAGGGAGAAAAAGGGTACAGGGCAACTGCATATTGGAAAAACTTTTCAAGTATAAACCTCACTTAACCTCTCATTATGCACTTTCAACCCTGTTCACCAAAAGAAGATGGGGTATCCCGAAATGTCTCATTTTGTCTCAAGTGAATATAAACATTGCTTTTGGAGTGGAAATTGTCTTTATAGAGAACCCCTAGCCCATAGTAAATATCAACCAATGAGGTTAGTTTCCACCTACTCAGTTTTGTCTTGTGTTTTTACCTAGAAGTCCAATTACGTCTGCTATAGCCATGGGTAATACACACAGGCTCTCTCGCAGAGACAGCTCATGCCCCCTTTCCAAGGCCTCGTGTACGACAGCAATGCACAAAGAAACAGCACGGGATGTGCATCCAGTTAACAAATACATTCAGCTCTTCTGAAAGACATTTAGGTTTCTCCAATTAGTATTTATTTAGGTCTCAAACTGCAAGGGATTTCAGTGTAAGGTATTTATTTATATGACAACTGATTATTACAGCTGCACTTTTTAGGTTTAAAGGAGATAAATTTTTAATCACCATTTAATTAACACCAACTTTTTTTTTTTCTTTTTCATTAGCAATTCTATTTGCAAAGAATTCAGAGCATTTGTCATTTCCTGAGGAGGATGCAGAATATTAAATACACATCAGCGGTAGAAATGTCAAATAGAGTAAACAGTGTGCAACTGTATGGTGGCCGTGTGGATCTTTTTACTAATTAGCTGCCTTGGCTAGAGTCCCACTTAAGTAAAGCTATTTCATTTGTAAACAAGGTGTAATTTTTTTTTTTAAAGAAGCATGAATTGATTTGACTGATTTTGCTGCAATGGGTGAATTTTAATGCTTTCATCAGAAAAGCTAAGTATGAAACCTTCTCAGGCACCCTCTGAAACAGGGTTTAGGAGAAAACCATGAGACACTCAGTCATAGTGCTGGCTAAAATCCTACAGTGAGATTTGCATAGGATGCAATGTGTGGGGAGATTATGATCTCACACCTCTCATGGAAGCCCCACTAGCAGGAAAACAGACCAATCAGGGATTTGTCTTCTAGGAGCATTGAAATCGGAAGTGACCTAAGAACCCCGATGTGTGAGAATAAGGAGCACAATTTTTCAGATGTGCACATGTTACCCAGAGCAGAACTCATGCCCTAGACTAGAAGACCCTCTTCCTAACACAGAATATTTTAAGTTGGTTGCATGTGGGCAGGAATATGAGTATTTGTGTGCAGGTGTAACAGTTGGATTCTCTCAAGTGGAGAAAATCATGCAGAGTTAATGAAACATCATTATGATGCCAGCTCTGACTGCAGCCAGATGAAACTCGGGCACAAAATTGGGTTCAGAAATTCTGGCTCCTTGGCATCAACAAATCTAAGAGCACAGAACCCTTGGGGATGAATGCCTAAGTTCATGGCTTCCTATTTCATTCTTGTCACCTCCTATACTGTAGGTATCATTTAAAGTTGGGTATTATATTCTGATACTAGAGGCCTGGTGCATGAAATCTATGCATGAGGTGGGAAGTGTCCCTCAGCCAGCCTACACCCTCTTGAATCTAGGACTCCTGTGGGATCGGGCCTAAACCAGCAATCGGACATCCTTCTCACAATCTGGGGCTGCTAGCTTCTAACTGCTTGCCTATGTGCCTGCCTGATTGCCCCCTAACTGCTCACCTGCCAGCCCGATCACCCCCAACTGCCCTCTCCTGTCCATCTGGTCACACCCAACTGTCCTCCCCTGCAGGCCCGTTTGCCCCCTACTGCCCTCCCCTGCTGGCCTAATCACCCACAACTGCCCTCCCCGGCTAGCCATCTTGTGGTAACATTGTACAAGGGCGTGACACCACCTAGGCTTTTATTATATAGGATTCTTTTTCCAAAAAACTGACTGGACGTTGCTTACCTGTGAATAGCTCCTCACCTGTCACTTAAAAATTGACCATCTGATCCACGGTCAATTTTATTATGTTTGGGATCATCCCAATTAAGTGTCAGTGAATTAGTAGAGGAGGGAAATTAGGTATTTATTATATAGTATCCAATTTTGACTCTTTTTTAGGGAAAGTTTGGGTATGAAAGGAGGCATATTTTTTCCAGCACACAGCTGTTGGTTCTTCCAAAAGCCACACTTTCAGTTTCTTATCCAGAGAGGGATGGGATTAACAGCAGAAATAATGCTGTTATTAGAAGGCTTTGGGGGCCAGGGAATCACTCCATGTGTAATTTGTACTCCCCCTAGAGGTCTCCATCACAGTGGCAGCCCCAAGCGTTTTGAGGACACTGGAGGAAGACAAAGCCTCTTTAGGTAAATGACATACCACTTTTCTGTATTCTGAGGAGACTTTTTAATTCATGTCATGCAAATACATGACAAATTTGTGGGGAAATCCTGGCTGGGGGAAGATAGGTCTGGAATGCAATGGAAGGGCAAAGGCAGAATGTTCTACAAGACAATCAATGGTAGGCCTAAGATTAGAAATCGGATTAACTATTCAAGGTCCTTCGGTATACATTCTTCCATTGTTGGGTCTAGGGGCAGCAAAGGTGCAACATCCATAAAATAAAATACAGTGACCAAGTGCATTTGACATCAGCGTCTAGTCAGCCCTTTCTTTCTTTCATTCTTTCTACCTCTAGGTTGATGGGAC